>NC_084487.1:76241985-77645485 GCF_030035675.1 Rhineura floridana | reverse complement strand
CTCAGTCTCTGGAAGAGACTATTGCCTGGAACCCTGGAATCCTAGAGAGCCAATGCTAGTCTATATCATCAGTACTGATCTAGACAGTATCAAATGGCCTGACTCAGTATAAGGCAGATTCCTTTGTACCTAAAAGAGGAAAGAAATCCAAAGGCCACAGTGACCCCAAAATTTATGTATTTTATTTACAACTTTTATATACCGCTTTCATTGTGAAAACCTCAAAATGGTTTATAGAAGGAATTGGAACACTAAAATTATTAGCAAAAACAGTTAAAGACAGGTATTTAAAACTTCCAAAATAATAAAACCAATAATGAGTTAAAAACAGATAAAAAAACATAATAGCTTCTACATGCCTGGGTAGGCTTGCCTAAACAAAATTCATTTTAGCAGGTGCTTTGAAGTGTCTGCTTAATGTAAATAGGCAGGGAGTTCCAAAGCATGGGTACTGCCACACTAAAGAATTGATTTCTTACAAGAGCAGAACAAGTACTGTGTGGAACCCATAACATGAAAAACACACCTTGAATTTGCCCTGGTATCTAATTGCAACCAGTGCAGATTTTAGAGCAGAGGTATTATGTGCTGATAGGGTCCCACTCATGTCAGCAATTGCGCCACAGCATTCTGCACTAACTGCAACCCCCAGGTCAGGTTGTGCTGCATGAGGATTTTTGTGACCTTGGCTGACTGGCTGCCAGGATTTTTTTAGTTTTGGTTAGGAACCCTGATCGGTTGTGGGATGCTGAGTTTTCTGTCTTACTCATAGGTTGGTATGGTATTGCATTTAGAAAATCATCACTGTCTTTTCTTTTTCTATTTGCATTTCATTTACCTCTGACCTCACTTCTTTACATCTTATTCCCTATGTATGTTGTTACATAGAAGCAACAACAGTGGTTCCATGCATTCAGCTCAACGCTCTTAAACCCACTGATGATGCACCTTGTTATTTGCATGATGGTTTGTTTCTTGCTCAAATACTGGTAAAAGAGAATTCACACAGCGGGAAGTGTGGCTTCAATTGCTGTTGTTCCCAAGCAACTGCCTGTGAAGGTAGACCAAACCATGTTTGTTTTCTTTCTGTCAATTATTACACAGTGGAATTGGGTTGGCTGTCAAAAGTGAGTTTATAGCAACCCACAGAGTAGGCAGGAAAGAGTAGAGAATCTTCTTAACTCTTACTCATTTCTCTAACCTCTCTCTGCAGTGAAGTATCAAGTCTGTAAAGAAGTTTGGAACACCTACGTTAAAAGGCAGGCAGGGCATTCAAGCCAGGGGATTGCCAACCTTGCTTTGATATTGATATCATTGCAGAGGATCCCTAGTCAAGCCTTACCAACAGCACAATCCTAACAATATTTACTCAGAAGTAAGTCCTGTTGAGTTCTATGGGGCTTAGTCCCTTAGTAAGCGTGCTTAGAATTGCAGCCTTCAGGGGCATTCCATCTTTAGTCCTCAGTGTGCCCATCTAATATCTCCACAACACTAGGCTTTCTTCCTACAATGGACTTCTGATGACTGGCCTCACCTGAGGGCACTTAAACTGTTTTGCCAGAAGCAAGTAGGCTAGATTAAATGTTCATTACCCAGGCTCTCTAATAAGATGAGAAGGAATGATCCTCTCACTTCAGCTGGACCTGGAATCACCCTCATTTACCCAAGATTTCTATCTTAATTTCCAATCAGAGATTTTTTATTGTTTGAGTGGTATGCTCCAAGCATCTGTGGTTGATCCTTAATGTATCATGCTTAATGACATCACTAGGGTCTGCCCTATGACATTACTAGGGCCTGCCCCTGAAATCTCAGGGTTTGGGATGCTTCTGACCTGGCAACCCTAAATATAGTGAAGTGTGAATTTCAAAGCATAGCTGAGTTTTGGTTCATATATTGTTTGGCAAAGTGTAAATTGGGTAATTAAAATGTTAAATGACTCAAATTTCCCCCCTTTGTTTTATCCCAAGCCCCACTCCATAGAAAATAGGTGCTGATATCCATCTTATACACAATAGATAGGGGGAAACACCTATTAAGGCACCATATTGATGCAGGCTGGTCTAAATGTTATCTACAGTGTGAAAAACATAGTCATGAGTAGTTGAACAGATATCTGGATAATAAGGATGAAGGAGAAATCCAATTTTGTTTCAATTTTAATGAGAAACTTGCTAATTTGTATGTCTCAAACCACCAGTTCTCCAACAAAAAAATATGTTCAAAAATGCCTATATGAGGAGGAAATGTGCATAACAATGCATTATATTAGGGAACATTGCTGTGAAAATGTGTATACAAACTGCATGCTGTAATTAATTGTTTATTGGGAGAAATTTGCACTTAAATGCTGACAAATGTTTATGAGGGTTTAAAAATATTGCAAAATGTATTGCAGTGAAATATGAAGAACTGAATTTACGACTGAAAAAATGTGACACAGTGGGAATCAAAAATGACAAATTTACCCATCCCTCTAGGAAAAGCAAGATTTCAGTCTTACCTACTGGATTCACTCCCTACTGCTTTACTGCCCAAGGTCTTAAGGAAAACTTTCCCTTTCACCTTCTCTCCCCCCCCCTGAAACGCCAAAATCAGGTCCCTCATATGTCTAGTCACCCAAAGCATTAGAATAGCATCAGTATTTCCCTACTTTTATTACTTGATTCCATTCACAGATGACAGTTACAGAATCACATTCCACATGTAATCCTAACAGAAATGAATGAGCTGTCTGGGTAAACAATCAAATTATATTCATAGGAACCAAATGTTGCTATTTGACCACTGGGAAAGAAAAACACTGTGAATTTAGTGCACTGTAAATTTATAGTCTGGAAAGTGGAAATATTCTGAGATGTATTCAGCCAAGTTCTGTTCAACATAGACCATTTCCAATTAATTAATTCCACTGTGTTCAAAGGCACTTACTCTCAGGCAAGTGTGTATAGGACTGCAGCAATTCCTTGGCTGTTCTCTTGAGGCCAATTTGATGACTTAATGGTTATTGTAATGTTGGTATTTTAACATTTTTATTATTGTAAGCCATTATCAATGGGCTTTGCCCAAGAAGATGAACTAGAAATATTTTAAATAAATAAATACTGAGAGTTAGAACTAGAAAAAAAGCTGAATTCAAATTACTTTTGTGAGATTAATAACAGAAAGTTAGTGTAATACACCTTACGCATCTCTAGAAACAAACTCTTGGGGAACAAGTGTCCGGAAAAGCTATCTACAAAGCCCCAGACAAAAGAGTTTTGGAAGTAAGTGTGTGTGTGTGTGTGTGTGTGTGTGTGTAGTTATTCTGAAAACAAGGTGGTCTGAATATACCCTCTCAGTTTCATGGGACCATTTGTTCCCTATGAAAGTGTGTGAGTTGGTGCCTTTTGGGTGCTGTGCAAAGTTTCCCAAAGATATGGGGTAGGAATTGTCTGCCTTACCTTAATATTTTTATTTATTTATTTATTTATTATTTAATTTGTATCCCACCCTTTCTCTCCCTTTTCCGGCACTAAAAAGCAGAAAAGCTTGCAGCCTCAAGAACACTGGATGCACCACAGAAGAAGACAGAGTCTTGTCGCTCTCCATTGCCTCCTCCTGGCCCCACTGCATTTCCTGCAAAGCCCATGGAGTCATGCTTAACCCTATTTCATTTAACACAGTTTCTTGGTATAAACTGGGGGTGCGGGATGGTTTTGCTTCCTGGGATATTCTGAAAATTTTGGTTTTTTTCTGGGACAAAAAAAGGGGTAAAGACAGAAAAACAAGAACATTTTCCCCTGATTTTTTTCCAGGTTTTTTCTTCTGGGCTTTCAACATCTCTTCTTGAGAATCATGTGATTAAAAGGCAGGGTATAAATCTTCATCAACAACAAAAAGCTACAGGGTGTGAATGAATAGCAGGCATCTAAAGATAAAAACCAAAAGCAATTAGGTGAACTGCTGTTGGAAAGGTTGAAGAGAGGGGAATAGCCCCTATATTTTGTTGTGCTCTCTTCAGATCTCCCCCCACCCCGGTCAACCCTAAATCAAAGCTAATCTCGACCGAAATCTGAAAGGGGCATGATATCCCTCCTCATCACCCCGAGATATTTTGAGCATATCCCAAGATGCACTGGCTGGCACAAAACCAGCCGAAGAGGCTCTCATTTCACAGCTGACCAGTAAACATGTGAATTGGGACAGCCCCCTTATTCCATCTCATTCCCCTTTACCTTCCTCTGCCTTTATGAAATTGGAACACTGTGCCACTTCAGCAGGAAAATATGTGTTCATTCCATATGGGACAGATCTATATAATCACAGGAACATAGGAAGCTGCCTTATACTGAGTCAGCACACTGATCCATCTAAGCCAGTATTGTCAACACAGACTGACAGTGGCTCTCCAGGGGACATTCCAAGTACTACCCAGAGGAGCTGGGGATTGAATCTGGGGTCTTTTGCATGCAAAGTGTGCTCTACCACTGAACTACAGCCCCTCCCCATTGCTACCCAACTGGTGCCCTGTCTCCTCAGTCTCAACCAGGTCTCTGCTACTTTTGGAGTGCTGCTTCAGTGACTTTGTCCTTTAGGTGTTCTTCCTTCCGAGTAGCCTCCTAAGGGGCAAGGATCCACATTGCTCTCTCTGTTCACTTCCCAGCCACAGATGGGCTCTATGCTTCAGCAGTAGGGATGAGATCCATTTCGCAGTGCCAATTCAAAATCATTTTGTTGACCTAACAGGCTGTTATCGAATCTGTTTTTTCCATCACAAAAAATATTGATATTCATTTTAAAGGAAATATTGATATCTTGAAAGGAAATATCAGTAAAATTATTGTTCTTAATATAGATATCTAAGAGGCAGATTTTTAAAAAATCTATTTTCGAAAATAGCTGTGGAAAATCGCTGCATGAAAATCCAGTCCACAATGATAGAGTATAAGCAAATTAATGGAAGTTTTGGTACCAACTCCTAATTGGATTGAATTCTAGCACATCCCTATTCAGCAGTGTTTCTTTTCAGTGCAGGATTCACTAGACAGGCTTTCAGGTCCAAGAATTCTTCACTAACTTTCCCAGGCAGATGTTTCTCAGTTGTTAAACTGAAGTCTACAGGCAATTGGCTCAGAATCTCCCCTTGGCAGCCAGTCCTCTTCACCTTCAGCAGCGGTATAGACAAAGCAGGACTTTAGGACAGAAGCCTTGGAATGAGCAAGAGTGCCTTCCAACACAGCAGGACTGGCTTTACCACATTTGGAATGAGTGATGTAATACTTATTGCTATCTAAAGAGGAGGGCTCACATAGCACCATGAAGCCCAGAGTCTAAAATTATTGCACCACTTAACCTTGGGTCCATCTGCACACCCTTTAAAACCCTCATTCACTGCAATTGTTATGTATCTTTTGTCTCTCTCTCTCCCCCCCACCCCCATTTCCTGTCCTGCCCTCCTGAAGGTCATGACTTCTATGGCTGTCCCTCTCATTGCGGAAGAGCTTGGCATAATCTGTTATAGGGAATGCTGAGAGGGGTGAATGAGTCCTGCTGTGTTACCACTGGGAAATGGAAGTGCATCCCAAGGTTTCTTTGATGACACAGAGGTCCCTGGGGTGATCACTCATTGTCCACTGGATGCAATATTTGCCATCCAGGAGAGCATTCTCTCACATTCCAAACCCATTTGGCTTGATTGACGTGTAAAATTGTGTAGCAGGAGCATTACCCAGGCCAAATGCAGTGTGCAAAAAGCTAGCCAGTTGCTTTCTACCCAGGGCCAGTTCCAGGCATGCGGGGGCCCTTGGGCATTAGCTTGCCCTGGGCCCCTGGTGGGTGGGTGTGCACATACATGCACACGCATGGCCCCCCTGCACACCCCCATGGCCCCTCTACCTGTCTAGTCTTTACCATTGCCCTTAATGAAGATGGCGGCCGCAGTTTCCCTAAGGGGAATGAAGCCTCCGCCACCATCTTTGTTGATGGCACACGTGCATGCTACACGCGCACATCTCTGCCATCAAATAAGATGGTGGCAGTGGCTTCAGTACCTTAGGGAAGCTGTGGCCACCATCTTCATTAAGGGCAATGATAAAAAGCCGGCTGACAGGTAAGTGGGGGGCGTGGAGGGCATGGATCATGGAAGGGGAGCTGGGGGCCCCTCAGGGGCTCCTGTAGCTCCAGGGCCCTTGGGCCAGTGCCCAACCTGGCCGCCCTTTAGAACCGGCCCTGCTTCTACCATCTCCTCTTTCCCATAGTGAGGTATGAGTGCTTTTTTTTCCTTAGTGGAGAGAGGGAACAGGTAGTAAGCAGTAGACAGCAGGGTAGAGTGTGAACAGAATTAGGGTAGAGGGCTTGCTCAGAATTTATTGTGCTGCCTCAACTCAGCTCAGTGAAATTTGAGCAGAGGGTCACATCAGCTATTTGTGCCAATGGGAAATTTCTTCCCATTGGAAGTAGTTAGTGGGAGAGGGATGTAGGAAGACTGAACCCCATTACGAAATAAAAGGATTCTGGGTGAAGGGTGTGAATCTAGCTATAGTGACAAAATGTGAGCTTTGCAAAACTGCTTTGCAAAACAGGAAGTGAAAAGTGCCAGGTGCCCAAAATAACTTGTACAATCACGACCTGGGTTGACAACACCAGAGACCTTTGGCCTACTAAATGATGCAAGTCTGTGAAAAAAGGGAAGTATGGTAGTTTCAAACTAGAATACATATACTGGGCACTGCACAAAATACAAAGGAAGAAGTTTCAGACATAAATAAAAAATGGGTGGGGGAGTTTGATAAATTAAGATTCAAGCCTGTCTAGTACAATTAACCACAAGAACAGGGAAGTGAAAGTTGGGCATGAACAGAAAACAGCAGGGAACAAGGGGAGGAGATGGAAACAAGACACAAAATTCTAGATAGGCCAATCATTAAGGGGGGTTGGACATCAGATGATATCAGGTGATATTGATGACATGGGTATAAGGGGGAGGATTCGAACATATTTAACATCTATAATACATGGGTACTTAGTTCCAGAAAGGGTTCTTCTCCTGATATCTGCCACCTGCAGAGAAAGAGGGGGTCCCATTAGCTTGCTTCACTGTACTTTTGTGTGAGTATAGCCACATAGCATTTGGTAGTTTTAAGGGTTTAAGTAGGAGTTACTAGATTAGGAATTATAAATTTAAGCATCAAATATTATCATTTCCATTGTATCTGTTTGTTTATCAATATCATTACCATTATCATTATCACTATATTCTTGAGGGGTTTAGATTACTTGTATCAGGGTTATCTTTTTAATAAACTTTTATTTATACAGCAACGAGAGTGGCTGTATACTATAGCTAGCGTGGATTTTTCACATTCCGCAAAGTTAAATTGAAAATACTCCCATGCCATTGTGATGCTTCCCATAGCTCATTTCAAAACAAAACCTTACAAAACGTATAATCCTGAACTGAGAAACGCATATTTATTTATTTATTTATTTATTTATTTTTAAAACTTATATACCGCCCGACTAGCAATAGCTCTCTGGGCGGTGAACATAAATACAATAAAATACAATAAAATACAAAAACATCACAATCTAAAATCAAATTTCACAATCTAAAAAACTGGATAAGCTAAGATCAAATTACAAACATTACAATCATTAACAAAGAATTAAAATGCCTCGGAGAAGAGAAAGGTTTTAACTTGGCGCCGAAAGGATGATAGTGTCGGCGCCAAGCGCACCTCCTCGGGGAGACTATTCCATAGTTCGGGGGCCACTACTGAGAAGGCCCTTGATCTTGTCACCACCCTCCGGGCCTCCCTATGGGTCGGGACCTGGAGGAGGGCCTTCGTAGCAGACCATAGTGTACGAGCCGGTTCATAAGGGGAGAGGCATTCTGACAGATATCGTGGTCCCGCGCCGTATAAGGCTTTGTAGGTTAGTACCAACACTTTGAATCTGGTCCGGAAGCATATTGGAAGCCAGTGCAAGCGGGCCAGAACAGGTGTTATATGGTCAGATCGCTTCGTTCTTGTTAGCAGTCTGGCCGCCGCATTTTGCACCAGCTGTAGCTTCTGAACCGTCTTCAGAGGTAGCCCTACGTAGAGCGCATTACAGTAATCCAAACGTGAGGTTACCAGAGCATGTACTACTGATGTAAGATCCTCCTTACTCAGGTAGGGACGTAGCTGGGCTACCAGCCGAAGTTGGTAGAACGCATTCCGTGCCACCGAGGCTACATGAGCCTCAAGTGACAGGGAAGAGTCTAGAACGACTCCCAGACTACGAACCTGTTCCTTTAGGGGGAGTGTAACCCCGTCCAGGACAGGATATGTATCCACCATCTGATTGGAGAAACCATCCACCAACAGCATCTCAGTCTTATCAGGATTGAGTCTCAGTTTGTTAGTTCTCATCCAGTCCATTGTCGCGTCCAGGCAACGGTTCAGCACATTGACCACCTCACCTGAAGAAGATGAAAAGGAGAAGTAGAGCTGCGTGTCATCAGCGTACTGGTGACAACGCACTCCAAAACTCCTGATGACCGCACCCAACGGCTTCATATAGATGTTAAAAAGCATGGGAGACAAAACCGAACCCTGCGGGACCCCACATTGGAGTGCCCACGGTGTCGAGCAATGTTCTCCAAGCACTATCTTCTGGAGACGGCCTGCCAAGTAGGAGCGGAACCACTGCCACGCAGTGCCTCCAACTCCCAACTCCGCAAGCCTCTCCAGAAGGATACCATGGTCGATGGTATCAAAAGCCGCTGAGAGATCAAGGAGAATCAACAGAGTTACACTCCCTCTGTCTCTCTCCCGGCAAAGGTCATCAAACAGGGCGACCAAGGCTGTCTCAGTGCCAAAACCAGGCCTGAAACCCGATTGAAATGGATCTAGGTAATCGGTTTCATCCAATAGCGCCTGGAGCTGGCCAGCAACCACTCGTTCCAAGATCTTGCCCAGGAATGGAACGTTCGCCACTGGTCTGTAGCTGCTGAAATCCTCTGGGTCCAGGGAAGGCTTTTTCAGGAGTGGTCTCACTGCTGCCTCTTTCAGACAACCGGGGACCACTCCCTCTCGCAAGGAGGCATTTATCACTTACTTGGCCCAGCCAACTGTTCCCTCCTTGCTAGTTTTTATTAGCCAAGAGGGGCAAGGATCTAGTACCGAAGTGGTTGCACGTACCTGTCCAAGCACCTTGTCCACGTCCTCGAACTGAACCGACTGAAACTCTTCCAACAAAACATGGTAAGACTGTGCTCCAGACACCTCACTAGGGTTAGCTGCTATAAAATGGGAGTCTAGGTCCCGACGAATGTGTGAGATCTTATGCTGGAAGTGCTCAGCGAACTCATTGCAGTGGGCCACCGATGTATCTGCAGTGTCCTGCAGGCCTAGATGGAGTAGCCCTCGGACAACTCTAAAAAGCTCCGCTAGGCAGGAGAGAGATGCCTTAATAGTGGCGGCGAAGTGTTGTTTTTTCGCCGCCCTCACCGCTCCTACATACCGCTTGGTGGAAGCACAAACCAGCGTATAATTGCATTCATTGGGAGTTTGTCTCCATCTCCGCTCAAGCTGCCTCCTATCTTGCTTCATCGCTCTCAACTCTGGAGTATACCAAGGAGCTGAATGAGCTCTGCAAAGGAGAGGGCACGCAGGAGCGATCGTGTCGACAGCCCGGGCCATCTCCGCATTCCACAGGTTAGCCAGGGCTTCGACAGGAGCGCCAGTCCTATCAGCCGGAAAATCCCCCAGAGCCCTTTGAAAACCTTCAGGATTCATTAGTCTCCGGGGGCAGACCAATTTAATAGGTCCCCCACCCTTGCGGAGGGAAAAGGTCACTGAAAGTCTAAACTTCAGCAAGCAGTGATCTGTCCATGACAAAGGGAGAGATGTAAAACTCCCCACGTCCAGATCACTATTCCCATGTCCAGTAACAAAAATAAGGTCGAGAGTATGCCCCGATATATGTGTTGGGCCACTAACATATTGGGACAGCCCCATGGTTGTCATGGAGTCCATGAAGTCCTGAGCCGCCCCAGACAAAGTAGCCTCGGCATGAATGTTGACATCTCCCAGTACTAATAGTCTGGGGGATCTCAACAATACCTCCGAGACCACTTCCGTCAACTCAGTTAGGGAAGCCATTGGGCAGCAAGGTGGGCGGTACACCAAAAGGATTCCCAGTCTGTCCTTCTGGCCCAACACAAGGTGCAAACACTCCAGACCAGTAGTTGTATGGACATGGTGCTTGGTGAGTGAGATGGAACTCTTATAGACCACAGCAACCCCACCTCCCCGACCCTCAGATCTACCATGATGCTGAACCGAATACCCCGGTGGGCAGATCTGAGAGAGACTAACTCCTCCCTGTTTGCCCACCCAGGTCTCGGTTATGCATGCCAGATCGGGTGCCTCGTCCATAATCAAATCATGGACGAGGGTTTTTTTATTATGTACCGATCTGGCATTGCTTAACAACCCTCTCAATTTTCATGATGATACACACAACAGTCAGAGAGAATAGAGAGTTCAAAGTCTAAAAAGAGAGAAAAAACCCTCAGTGCCCTTTCGGACTTTTTTCTCTCAGCGTTCCCATAATTTGCTAAAATTAATTAAAAATCAGCCATGTTCACAGAGTACCTGTAATCCTAATACTGACCTTGCCCCATATTCTGACCTTCATCTTCTGCAGTTTAAAAGTTAAAAAAATACCTGGCTGATTTTTAATTAATTTAAGAAATTTAAAGAGGCACGTTACCAAATTCTTGCAAGCTACACAGGCAGTGGATTGGACTGTGAAAGACCAACCCAAATTGTGTTTGCATTCTGACAAATTTGTAGGGCAGTGCAATATCTCAGTGAGGAGGTCAGGTCTCCTGCTCCCCTGGTGCATTCATTATAGCTGCCCAATTTCCCTGCTTTGCAAAGTTTGATAGAAATACCTGTGGGCTATAGGTACGTTCTTAAACTGCAAGTGTTTTTTTTGCCTATTACTGAATATTCTTTCATCAAATTTCTGTTTAGCTGGTTCTTTGACTCAGTTTCTCCACTACAGAAAAAGAACATGAGGCAATTGGAAGGTCTGCATCAGTCAGGTTAATTCATATTAGGATTCTTCTACCTTTTTCCTTAAATGAGAAGGCCCCTAAACTAAAATCCTTCAGGGAGAGATTCTAATGGGAATGGCAGGGGCAAAGGCTTTAAATCTCCACCTGCCTCCACATGTCACAGTCACAAAGCAGCTTCCCCCACCCTTGTTATTTATTAAGCAATCAGCTATGCAAGGCCAAACTACGTAACAAAGATCATGTTTAGTTTGACCCTCAGTGAATTTCATGGTCATTAAGGTGGAAACAAATTGAGATGAACCTTCAATTTGAGATGAACACACAAAAACAACCTTCCCACTCTCAGTAATTCCAGTCACTCCAGTCATTTTCAGGGAAGAGTCCTGGCTTTATGGTAGAGCAGCTGCTTTGCATACAGAAGGTCCCAGGTTCAATCCTGGCATCTCCAGGCAAGGCTAGGAATATCCTCTGTCTGAAACCATGGAGAACTGCTGCCAGTCAGTGTAGGTAATACTGAACTAGATAGACCAGTGGTCTGACTAGGTATATAAGGTAGCTTTCTATGTTCCTATAACAGAAAGCTTAAAGACATCCACAGACAAGTGTGAGTAGTCTTATACTACAATGTTTTTTCTTCTATACTTTAGTCTCATTTCCTAACTTGCAGATGATAAATTGCTGCTATTCTTATTTCAAGTCTGATATGTTTCAAGATATCATCAAGTTGAGAATAGAACCCAATGAATTGTGAATAACAAGGCATCACAGTTTACCCAAACCATTCCTTCCCTTAGAACTACTTAATCTAAATTGTGGCAGTCACATAGAACTGTACTTAAGCGTGCCAGAGCATATGGCAAACCCCCCAATGGTATCAGTTAAACATTTTGGCTCACAACAGTTTTTTCTTAAGTCAGTATTCAGAGATCACTAATGGATGGTATGACAGTATGATTTTGCTTTAAGATACAATGTTCTATTTCTTCCCTCCTTTTCTAAGGAGGATTATGATAATATTCTTAGTGTAATTTAGAAACATGATTTGGCAGTGTTATGGCCCAAACTTATGGCAAGACTTTGCATTGCTTTTATTATCAGATTTATATATCTGCTTAGCTCATAAGTTTTCAACATCTTTCAGAATCCTTTAGGAGGTTTCATTTGTTTTATCAGTTATCTTGTTCCTTGCTATCTTATCTAAAGCTTGTAGCCAAGCTGTTTAACCTCCCATTCTGTGATTATATAAAATTGCGAGTTATTACTACTAGTCAATTATGTTTTACTAGATTTTCTTTTACAAAATAGCATATAATGAGAGAAGAACTATTAAACCAGACTGAGGAACAGGTGGCAGCTTCAATGGCAGATGTAGGAAACATGTGGCCCTTCAGATGTTGGCCTACAATTTCCATAATCCCTGACCATTGGCCATGCTGGCTGGGGCTGATGGGAGTTGTAGTCCAACATCATATGGAGGGCTATGGGTTCCAAATCCCTATTCTATAGGATAGTATTAATTTCAGCCTGAAAGGTTTTTACATGTTGGGTAATTAATCCATATATAGGTAATGGTGTACCAACACTTGAGCACTGTACGTAGTCATTATCTGGACAAAAGACTTGAGTCTCAAGTCAGTTATAGGCTTGATAGTTTAATGATCAAGACAGGAAAGCAAAGTAAATAAAAACTTTGGAGGAAATTAAGATTTCCATTTTAGTCATACATTCAAGATGGAATCTGTGATACTGAGCAGACCGTATCCTGTGAGCACCATCACCTGCCCAATCAGAAATAGGGTCTAATGCAGTCAGTCATTAGTCAATTGCAGTGCAGTGTATGCAGTGTAAGGGCTACACTGAACTGAACTAATGGCTGAACATAATCCAGCTGCTTCATGTCATCAGAATAAAATAATTTGCCACACAGGGATTTAGGTGAGGCAAATAAACAAAATGTACAGTCGAAATAACACAACGGAGCTAGTAGAAAATCTGAGCCTGATAATATCTCCCATTATCATGAATTTCCTTGATTTCAGCTGGTGATGTCAATGAATAATTATTATTCATAATTAACAGGTTTGGAATACAATATTATGCAGCTCATCTTGCATAGCTGTATTACAAAATGAAAACGATTTGTCCCAGAAGTTCTTCTCTGACTTATAATGTCAAATGAGATTCTGCAGAAGTATTCAGGATGATAAGACTACTTTGTAGGTGCATGTGCATTATATTCCCTATTGTTAACCCTTAAAGTTTGATCTAACCTTCATTTAATTGGTGCATTCAAGCATCAGGCATGTTGATATAAATATCAATATTCTTTTCAATACAATGAAGGTACGTAAGTGTAATATTGAATAATTTTTAAAGATATCAATGTCATGGCTGTCAGGTCCTTTTAATTTTACCTGTTTTAACATTTAAGGGTGTTTGGAGGAAAACATTGATGCCTCAAACTATTCCATTTGCACAATGTCAACTGATGGCATATTTATAAATGCAATCCACCCTTGTATTCAAAGTGACACAGATGAAACAGGCTGGTGTGCTATGAGGCAGGAATTTTCTGCTGGTGTACCACTTGAACTTGGGAGATAGTTTATTTAGTAATTTAGGCCTTCATTGATTTTTACAACAATATTAGCCCAACTTATCAACAAAACTGAAAAAGATTCAGGACAGACAAAGGAAAGTACTTATTCATACAGAGCATAATTAAACCATGGAATTCGCTCCCACAAGAGGCAGTAATGGCCACCAACTTGGATAGATTTAAAGCAGGATTAGACAAATTCATGGAGGAGGAGGCTATCAGTGGCTACTAGCCTTGATACCTATGCTCTGCCTCCATAGTCAGAGGCAATATGCTTCCAAATACCAGTTGCTGGAAACTGCAGGAGGGGAGGGTGGTCTTTGCACTCAGGTCCTGCTTGTTCCCATCGGCAACTGGTTGGCCATGGTGAAAAGAGGATGCTGGACTAGATGGGCCATTGGCAGGCTCTTCTTATGTTCTTATGTACTTAAAACTGATGATGTTTCTTTAAAGCTATAAACACTATGAGTGCCTTCCAAAATGGCACTTGATTAAGTTCTTCTACTTAATCATGATATTCTGATGCAATATACAACCTACCTTTTTATCTGTAGAATATACATCCATTTCTGGTTGTGTTTTCCCATTCAATTGTCAGTTGCCATTCTAGCATCAATTTAAGACCAGCTGGTATATGATGACATATAATTGAATTCATGGATGATCACCAAACAATCCCTATCTTACAACAAAATTCTACAAATAACCAAGCATGAGTTTCAAGATCCAGTCACCTGTACAACCTGTTAAATTTTTAATGCAGTGAAAATGCTCACTACAAACTGTTTCATTTCAAAGCAAATTGAAAGAGCACAGCTCTGCACTACAGGCATGAATTCCTCAGTGCAAATTTCTCCTAATGTACACGTTTTTGTATGCAGTATTGACTAATGTACACATTTTTGC
The DNA here is from genome assembly GCF_030035675.1 of Rhineura floridana. Classification (NCBI taxonomy): domain Eukaryota; kingdom Metazoa; phylum Chordata; class Lepidosauria; order Squamata; family Rhineuridae; genus Rhineura; species Rhineura floridana. The sequence continues at coordinate 77,630,930 of NC_084487.1, read as the reverse complement.
AAAGCAATTTCCCTTAATATAATTCACTTTTGTATGTTATTTATCACTTAGAAGTTGATTTTTATGCACATTTTTGTAAACATTGTTTTGTTTGAGACTTGCATCGCAAAAAGTGTGAATTTCAAAGCATAGCTGTGTTTCAGTTCTCATATTGTTTCAGAAAGTGTGAATTTGATAGCTTCAGTTTTAAATAAAAACTGGATCAAATTTCCCTCCCATATTGTTTCAGAAAATGTGGATTTGATAGCTTCAGTTTTAAATAAGAACTGGATCAAATTTCCTACCATCTCCTTAAGTAGACTGAGACAACTGGGCAATCAGTGGCAAGGAAGAGTCATTTCAACTGCTACAGTTTGTTTTGCCTGCCTGCTTGCCTGATAGCAGTTGTTAAATCCTTTGAGCTAAGGCAAGCGAACCATACTTCCTTCTTTCACATCTATTTTACTAGTTTCCTAGATCAACGTCAACGGATATAGTCACAGGACTGAGCTACCGTTCTTGCCATGCATTTTGGCTTATGCTTTTGAAAGCATCATAGTCACTGAGTTGCTGAATTTTTGTCAAGAATATTCATCCCAATTAGGAGTAGCTTGACCCAGACAGCATTTATTTCCCTTGTGAGCCCAAACTGTAAGTGAGGAAAAGCATTTAAATTGCTCCTAGTCTAGGCTTGAATCTCTAAAGAAAAAGGCACTTGCTGCAAAATGATTAGGTGAGTCATTTAAGATATATAGCACTCTTGGCTGGGACTTTGTCTATTTTTTGCTTCAGCTATGAACAAATGAGGATCTGTCTCCATCCTGGTAAATCTAAGAAAGTTTCAGAAAGTTATATAATGTAGAATAGGGGAGGGGAGAGAGACAATGTCTGCTCGGTTGTGAGTAAATAAAAGCCACACTTGTTAAGACAAAGGCATTAAACATTCCTTCCCCTTCTTTGTGGGGAACTGAACAAATCCAATTTGGCTAGGTTGAAGTATTTTGAAGAATTGAAGCACTATATCTGTTTGAATCCTAGCGTTTCAGTTTAACAAGGATGTGGACTGGGCTTCTTGGCTTGTTTCACAAATATACTATTAACTGTACAAAAGTGTTCCAGAGCTTCACACAAACTGGGCAAATGGACTATTTTTCATTATGGCTTGTTTCCATGTAAGAGCTTTACAGAAGAGGTAAATTTACCTTTAATGGAGTCAACAGAGAGTGCATTAAATAAAATGGAGAGAATATTTATGAATAAACTTCTTGAGGCTACCCATTCATCACTTCACTTTCTTGCTCCAAAATCTGCCAAAGAGTGTGGCAATTTACAAGCTGGGGAGTAATTTATTTATTTTGACAGCTCGACCCTGAACAAAGATCCAGAACAAATAACAACTCTAACCAGCACTAAATAAAGATTACAGGGATATTATGTCTTCTTTCATGAAATTTCTGGGTGACTAGTCACAAAACTGACTTGTATTAATGTTTTTGTATTGGAAGAACCTGCAAGGGACACAGAGCATAATAAGTTTCCTAAAGGTTCTAACACAGCCTTGACTTTTTGACAAGAAATAACAGGCACTTAGTTGTTGTTTTTTAAAAAAACATATAAACCTGTGGTAGCTGGCATGACGCAAATGGCTTTGTAAAAGAAGGAGAAAAATGTCAAGAAGGTTGACACAATTACAGCACAGTAGAGAGTTATCCTACAAGGAGCAGACTAAAAAATACATCTAATGGCTTTAAAAATATTGTCTCCTTCCACCATAGACCAGCTATGAGACGCATCTGAAATTTAAAAGATACTTCCCATATAATAAGGTCAAGCCTGACTGTGATTATGACCGTGAAGCAGCCTTGGCTATGAGGCCTAAATCATACTATCTGTTCTGAACAACTAATCTAGTAGGGAAATTTTTCCAGAGGAAAACAGAACCATAGAGTATAGTTTAGTTTCTTGATATATTATGGAAAAGAAAAAAGAAGTCGCCCCGCCTAAGCTCCTTCCTGTCCATCAAACACTTGGCTCTTCTATTTCAACTCTCTCCTCAGATGCAACTTCTCAGTACAGAGCAGTGGTTTTACAACTGTGTTCTGGAAAACAAATGAAAATGAAATGGACTGCCTTCAAGTCGATTCCGACTTATGGGCGACTTGAATAGGGTTTTCATGGTAAGCGGTATTCAGAGGTGGTTTACCATTGCCTTCCTCTGAGGCTGAGAGGCAGTGACTGGCCCAAGGTCACGCAGTGAGCTTCATGGCTGTGTGGGGATTCGAACCCTGGTCTCGCAGGTCGTCGTCCAACACCTTAACCACTATACCACACTGGCTCTCTTCTGGAAAACAAAAATTTCCCTAAAAGCTTGACAAGGTTCCAATGAAATACAGATGTGCGTGTGTGTGTGCATGCGCTGACTATGATTCTGCTGCACAACTTCTTGTGACTTAAAGCGTGCCTCTCTTTAGGGTGAAAATTTGATACCTGAATGGTTTTTGTTCCTCAGTTGAGAGATGAGGGAAGTGTCATTGCCTACCATGTTGGAGAAAGTGGTTTCTATGCCCCCAAGGTGAGAGCCTGGTGGAGACAGTTTATGCCCCCTTGGTATGAATGTTTTATTTAGAGTGTGTGTGTGCATTATTTGGTTGTATATATTTAGATATGAGTGGTTCTCATGGTGATTCTCATGGTGTGGATATGTGAGTGTGCTGTTTTTAGGATGTGTCATTGAATTATGTGAGTGCTTACAGAGAGTGATTTGAGGTGTGCTAAAATAGTAAGCTTGAGTATGTTGGTTTAGAATGTTGATATGTTTGAATATTAGTGTGTTGATCTTTTAAGGTGTGTTTGAGTAAACTGAATAATAGCTATTTTCAACAATAGTTAGATGAAATTCTGTTATAAAGGGGGCTGGCTGCTTTTTATTATATTGTGATTAAGAAATGAGCTGATTTATTTTGTTTAGCCTACTATGTTTAAAAAAAAGCTTTTTTTAATCTGATTTTTTTTTCTTGAAGCCTAGGGACTATTTTGTTTAGTCTACTATGTTATCATTTTTTCTTGTATTTCTTGTACTTAATTTCGATGCAATGTTTATACTATATGTTGATACTAAAGAGGATTTTTGTTCGGTTATTAATTGTATTTTATCGATTGTGGTTCTTTTGTATCTGCTGTTTTCAGATGTTTTAACTTATGTTATACACCACTTAGAGTTTTATTTAAATATAAGCAGTATATAAATGGTCTAAATGAACAAATAACTTAGGGCCAGAGCTTGGAAAAGTTACTTTTTTAAACTACAACTCCCATCAGCCCTAGCCAGCATGGCCACTAGATTGGGCTGATGGGAGTTGTAGTTCAAAAAAGTAACTTTTCCAAGCTCTGCTTAGGGCCCGTCCATACAACTGTATAATCTGCAATGTTATAGCTTTGTGTCGTCATTAATTCACCATCGTCTATATGACGTTGCAAGCTAGTACAGATTTTTACGTTAACAAATCTGCATTAGAAATACCACCAAAAAACTGATATGCTTTCCTAAACTGATAATCAATCGCATTAGTGTCCATGCGCTCGGATGGAATGCCACAGACTTTCCTGCAATAGGTGGTTCATGGGCGTTCCTCCACCATATGCCAAGCCCCTTGTCTCCTTCCCACCCAATAGCACATCCACAAACCTGTGCATGCGTGGGAATTTTTTAAAAAAGATGTGTTTCTGCGCTCTTCCAAAAAAACACGCAAAAAGCAAACAACCGTAATGGACCAATCAAGAAAAGGGGGTGGATTTAGGGAAATGGCCAATACTAAAGCGATTTAAACAAAACAAAACAAAAGCCCACAAGTATGGATGTTTGTTAATTGGGTTTTCACAATAATTCAACCACAAACAGGACATGTATGGATCTCGAGGCCACCAACTGAATATGGAAAATGCAGATTTTGCAGTTAGCTATGGATGGGCCCTTAGACATGTAGGTTTTCTCAATAGTTAGTGAACTTCTTTTAAAGTTGTTTAGTCTGTTTTTCTTACAGACTTATCCTTGATATCATCAGTGTTGGAATGGTGGAAGAATGCAGAGGAGCAGAGGACTTTTGTAGAGCAGTAGCAATTAGCCAGGCTTATGCAGACAATTAAGAAAAATATTTTCTGTAATAGTCAGCTGGTGGTCTATTTTGATTTTTGTGTGGTTTTTATCTTATTATAACTGTTGCAAATTCTACGTGCCCCCCAGTAGTGCAGTGGCAAATTCAAAAGTGAAGGGTCCCTTCATGATATTAACAACTACCTCCCATCATAGCCAAACTACCTTCAAAGATTGTACAACCTTCTAAAATTATAGAATAATCTGGCCAGGCTTGAATACAGCTTTCTGCTTCTCAATCAGGGTCACTGTTTGACTGTCCTTTCTCATTGTCAGATATATTGCTTGAATTACTGAATTCATTATCTACATATTTATCTCCTGCTTCTACCAAACTACTTGATGATGTAGATGGGATGCTATCGTCAGGATTCACTGTCTCTTCCTCTGCAATTACAGAATTCTTACTCTCCACATCTTGTCTTGGCTTTTTGAACTAGGAACTCATAAAGGCTTACTTGCAATCAACACACATTGGGACTCTTCTCAGTGGCTAACATATTGATTGGCTCATAGGATGTTGGAGACATAGGGACACTGCTGGGATCTGGCTTCCCAATAAGTATTGAGCCTAAGATCCCCTGAGACCTCAGATGACTATACCCTGGTGCCCCCAAATGCTCCCAAGGAGCAGGGACTGCACAGCTTCCTGGAGCCCTACAAGCTGGTCTCTTAGGGCTTTTGCACAACTCTGAGCCATGATTAACATCTGGAAAAATAGCATTTCAAGGATGAAGTTGTAAGGAAACTATAAAAATTGTCATTGTGTAGCAACAACAACAACAACCTGTTTTAGCTCCACACTCTCATTCTTTTTATCAAATGGGGGCTCATTTACATATTACAAGGCTTCTTTCACAACACCAGAATGGTAAAAGCTTCCACCAATAGGGTTACAGGAGATCACATGGTTACATACCAGGCCCATGACCATGTGAATTAAAACTATAGGTACATTGTCCCTAGAACATGCTAGACAAGACCTTCATGTTTTGCACTACCTTTCCCTTGCCTCTTGCACATAACTCAAAGTACTTTTACTGACCTATAAAGCCCTAAATGGTTGGACACTGCACAGTGATGAAAATCTCCTGTCTTTCATTTAAAACTCTAAAGTCAACTGACTTCACTTTCTATTATCACGTTTTTATTTAACTTGGTCTCATCTTTAGGCACAGGTGCTATTATTATTATTATTAGTAGTAGTAGTAGTAGTAGTAGTAGTAGTAGTAGTAATAATAATAATAATAATAATAATAATATCCTGCCCCTCCTCCCAGCAGGAGCCCAGGGCAACAAACAAAAGCACCCAAAACACCTAAAACATCATAAAAACAGACTTTAAAATACATTAAAACATTTTAAAAAGCTTTCAAAACATCTTTTTTTTTTAAAAAAAGGTTAAAAACACTTAAAAAAAAGGTTTAAAAACATTAAAAAGCAATTCCAACACAGACGCAGACTGGGACAAGGTCTCAACCTAAAAGGCTTGTTGAAAGAGGAAGGCGCTGAAAAGATAACAGAGATGGCGCCTGTCTAATATTTAAGGGGAGAGAATTCCACAGGGTAGGTGCCGCCACACTAAAGATCTGTTTCCTATGTTGTGCAGAATGGACCTTCTGATAAGATGGTATCTGCAGGAGGCCCTCATCTGCAGAGCACAGTGATCAACTGGGTATATAAGGGGTAAGACGGTCTTTCAGGTATCCTGGTCCCAAGCTGTATAGGGGTTTGTACACCAAAACTAGAACCTTGAACTTGGCCCAGTAGCAAATGGGCAATTACAATTTATGTAGTGATATTTTTAAAAAAGTTTAAAACCCCCAGAAACAAACCCCTATGATTTGCAAAATAGCTTAGTATCAATGTATCTGACCCTGAAAACTCATTTTGAACTTGAAACAGCAGGCATGACCAAAGCGATTTTCTGTAATTGCTATTGGACGAACAAGCCCACATTCTCATAGGTGCTGCTCCACATATAATACCTTTTAAAAAGGTATACCTTTAGCACAATACATTGTCCACCTCCAATGTAAGAAAAATGACAGTGATGTTATTGAACTGTATCAAGGTCACACTCTGAATGAGCCGCTATAATGCATGTTAGAAAAATAGACCCTTATCTAGTTAAACATCTTATTCCTCCCACTGTATAAATCTTCTTTGAAAAATACCATGTGATGGGCTCTTCAAGGGTAGATTTGTACCTGTCTCTTGGCTAGATAATTAAAAGTTAATTCTAAAGGGCTACACTACAGATATTTGTTTGCTTTGGGACACTCAGTTATTTAATTTCGAACTATCTTATCTGTCTCCTCCTGGCTGCCCATGCCTCTTTTAAATACATTTTTTAAACAACGGAATGTGCATCATCACCAGCACAGAGCAGTTGTTAAGAGCAAGACAATGCTATTTTTCTTTGATATGAATTCATCTCCTACTTCTGGTGATATTAAAAAACAACTGATTCTATCAGATGGGCTGCATTAAAATGTGTATACAAATGTTAAGGGATACAAATATAAATATAAATTATGAGTGATATCCAGTGTTGCACCAATGAATGCAACAGGACTTTCCTCTTTCCCTCCCCCCTGAAGCCTCCCTAATCTTTCTCATCTGCTCCAGAGGGCTCCTCAAACCTCCAGATAATTTTTGAGGGGGTGCACAGGAGAGGTGAGGAAGGAGAGGTATCATTGCACAAGCAGATGTCCATTATGCAAGTGGACTGACATGGTTGGATGTCACTCATTGTGTCATAAAGTCATTACAGCATCCTGGATATGGTGTGGTCTTTAACCATGTTCCACCAGGCTCCCTTCTCACAATCACTGGTCCAGGACTATTGAGAGCAGAGCTTGGAAAAGTTACTTTTTTGAACTACAACTCCCATCAGCCCAATCCAGTGGCCATGCTGGCAGGGGCTGATGGGAATTGTAGTTCAAAAAAGTAACTTTTCCAAGCTCTGATTGAGAGCATCAGACATCCTTAGGATAGTCCCAGGGCTGTAAGCAAACCAGCCTGTTGAATCTACTCACAGTTCCTCTGACCAAGCCTCACTCCAGAATATTGTGAGAAATCAAAACGGTGGCTAGATCCAACTTATACAAGCATAAAAAATAACATTAGAAAAAACCAAGCCTGCACCTTAACAGTTGTGATGACCACAATAAACAGAATTTTTCATTTTATTTTTCTCAGACTGGCTAGGATAGAAATGAAGTCCTCATGCTAGTGTGCTGTTCCAATACTGGTGCCCTGACACAGCCATTTGGGTTGATTAGATGCTTGAACCAGCCCTGTGTTCAAATCTTCAGTAGGCCACAAAGCTCACTAAGTAACCTTGGGCAAGTCACTCTCTCAATCTGATCTACCTCACAGGGTTAATGTCAGAATAAAATGGAGGACAAGGAACTATGTGCACAGAGCCAGTCCAAGGCATTTTGTGGCCTGGGGAAAAGGACAAGAAGGGTGTCCCCTTCTATTTCATGAACTGAAGCAGGCATCTGCCTATAAAATACATGTCAGACACCAAAGGAGGGCCTACGTGTATGCTGCCTTAAGCTCTTTAGAGGAAAGGCAGAAAATAAATTTAGCATAACAAAATAAAAATAAATAAATAAAAATATTATACCAGAAATGAAAAAGGCAAAGCATGAGACATTTGCTTGTCTGCTTTCCTAAAGACAAGCCCCTCTAGATATCATCAGCAAATGCATATACACAGTGTAACTTAAGCATTGCTGCTAAAAGTGATCAATGGAAATTGTGACTGGAGTTTGGATCCTAAGAGGTTCCTCTACATACTTTATGCCTATCATAGTTATATAGGCATGCAGCATAAAGCAAAACGCTCCATTTTGTGCATGTGTAATATGTCAGGCACCTAATTGAACTACTATGATTAATTGTTTGATATTGAAATTACATTAGCTCCCCACTACAACATTTGCACTGCTCACACTTGCTACTGTGTGCCTTTTTTTCTATACTGAAACAATTTTTACATTAAATTAGAATTTTATCAAGTAAAGTAGATGGAGCACATATTTCATTATAATTCCTATAATACATATAAATTTGAATAGCATACAATATATAGTACTCTAATTGGGTTTTAGAAAGCCTTGCCATGCAACTAAAATAAATCAGACCAAGGCAGCATCCTAATACAGTCGTCATTAACAGAATAAACACAAATCTTGACACGCTCACACAATCTTGAAGCTCTCACACTGTGCCCAATCCTGAAATCATTACTTTCATGAAAAATATAATATTCATTTAATTTGAAATGATGTGCTGTTGAGAAATGTAGGGTCCACATTACTTTAAACACTGTACTGTTGAAATGTTAATAAAATCGATAGCAGCTACAGCTTCTGCCACAGCAACTATACTAGGGGACAGGATGGGCCTGTCAGTGATCTTAATGGACAAGCTGATATCTGTCACTCATAGGGCTGCACAAATGTGTCCGTTATCAGCAAGTTGCTATAGCAGGAGTGGGGAACTATTTTAAGCCAGAGGGTCATATTTCCTTCTGGGCAACCTTCCAGGGGCCAGATGCCAGTGGTGGGTGATGCAGGAGGCAAAAGTGAGCAGAGCAACAAATGTAAAATTTACCTTTGTACAGTAGGCTAGTTTCTACATACGCTCAGGCACACCTGTTCCAATTCAGGGAAGTGAGAGGCATCAGAGTTCAAGGACATGTGCCAGCCAGGCAAAGACACTCAAGAAGGATACGAAGCAGGCCTGAGAAGAAGGGTTGGCACGAGGTAAGTTCTGAGGGCCACATAAAGAGGCTTGGAGGGCTGCATTTGAACCCCAGGCTTGAGGTTACCCATTCCTGTCTTAAAGGAGGTAGGAACAGGTTACTTGAAGGCTCATCTCCATTCACATGACCCACCCATCCATTCATTTTGCAATCATTTTTAAATATATTTTCTTAGCCACCTTGAGTCTCTGTCTGTGAGTGGAAGGTGGGATGTAAATTGTTAAATTAGGAAAAAAATAAAGGTGAGGTGTTGGACTCTGCACATCCTTTTAACACGTCTAAAGATTCAATGAATCTCAAGGCTCGTGGGTTAGAGCAAACACAGCTTAGTGTCACAAGGCATGTGGTAGTAATACTGTTTTTTCCATCCTGTAAACCAAGCCATCCCCAACTTGGTATCTTCCAGAAGTTGCTGCTGTTGTTATTTCTTTCTTTTATGAATTGCTTCCTATGAAACATCTCAAAGGGATTTACAATACAATAAAAGCATAGATGAAACAAAATGTTGTTAGACTCCAACTCCCATCAGCCTCAGCCAGCAAAATACTGTTTAGACTGCCCTTCATCCTCGTAGATACCAAGGAGGTATAACATAAGCATTATTAAAATTAATCACGCCTAAGCATAATGCAATAAAACAAACCTTCATAGAAACAGTTTAAAGCATTGGTTCTTAATCCCCCTCCCCCCGGACCACTTGAAAATTGCTGATGGTCTTGGTGAACCACTTAATGGTTTTTCTGCCTGTTGCAGCAATTGTAATGCACTGTGCTAGATGCTGTATGACTTTTAATTATATTTTATTGCTTCTTTTATTTCTTTTATTGTATTCTATAGCAGCCTTTATCATCCTTTGAGTCCCCAGATATTGCTGGACTATAATTCCCATCATTCCTGACCATTGGCTATGCTGGCTGGGGCTAATGGGAGGTTTGGTCAAACAACATCTGGGGACCCAAAGCTGGGAAAGGCTGTTCTATAGTATTACAATTTGCATCCCACAAAATTCAAGTTGCAATGCAATAAAATAAAACGCAAGAAATAAAAAAGCAGTAAAAGCACAATTAAAAATCAATATTAATATTTAACATGGACATACTATAGGCCACCTGAATGAAGCTCATGGACCACTTGTGGTCCAGTTTGGGAACTCCTGATCTAGAGGTCACCAGTTTGGGAAAGCTATAGGTAGAGAAAGCTGTTGCAAGGGCTACTGCTGAAAGGCAGCAGAGCTGATATAAGAACACATTTACTTTCCATGAGTCCTGCAAACAGGTCTAGTACCAATGTTCTTTTGTTGCAATAGAAATTGTAGGGCAAGGTGTGTGTGTTCTTTTTAAAACAGCCCAGAAATGAAAAAATCTACAAAGTTACTAAAATACCTATATGAATAACACTCCCAGGGAGTGCTGAGAGGGTTCCCCTCACCAATGCTTTATTGATGCCTTTGTCTGACATCTAACAGGTCTTTCCACTTTGCAATTGTAATTGAATGTCGTGATTGCAGATTTTATTTTTATTTACAAAAGCAGTATGCATGAACAATAACATTTGATTGAATCAACTGAACTTCATTACAATGAACCATGGAGGCCCAAATGTATTTCAACCAAATATTGTAATTAGACATCAAAACAGACAGAAATCAAAGAACTCAGATCAATGGAGCATCAAAAATAATACTGAATTGAGCAACTGTTTGGGGGGGAAACGACAGAAAGAATTAAATGAGAGATCTATCACAGTTACCACACTGTAGTACAGTATATTGACTATATCTTTAAGGAGCCTATGATGGAACAGTCCATTTTCCCTCTCATACTGGGTTGATGTGGTTTAGTCTTGGGGTGTGCATCTTGGAGTAAGCAGATGACTGTTTGAGCAGTACTGGCCTGCCTCAAGATGGTAGTGTTTCTATGTTTTGTTCCTAATAAAGGGAAGCTGTTGATCAACTCACCTGTCTCTGCTAAGCACTGACCTGAGAACATAATCTATGGGGCATGGAAACCAAAGTAAGTACTTCGTCTCTGGAACCCACAAGCAAAGAGGAAATATTGTACATATGAGCCTTGAAGTCACTTAGGACTGGAGTATTTCACATTCATCCTATATACGAAGGATGAGTATGTGTGGTCCTCCAGAAGTTATTGGACTACAACTCATTCTTGATCATTGGCCATGATAGCTGGGGATGATGGGAGTGAAAGTCCAGCAATGTCTGGAGGGCCATCCCTGCTATATATGAACCAAGCAGCACAATCATTTTCAAGATGGGATTGAATATGGAATTCAAACCACTTTCTAAGCTGAATGGCAGAACTATGATGACTGATCTCATGAATTCTGCAATGTGTTTGCACTATTTGTTAAGATCACACCTTAGCATCTCTCCTGTCATGGTTTTCAACATACATTGCAAAAGCATTGAAAAATGTGTAAACAGATTCCACACCAGCTGGGAGGAAGAGGGAATCGACCATAAAGCTACCACAGAAAGAACTATGTGAATTGTCCTTTAGTTGAAGCACAACATGCATTGATTTCAATGTCTCTTTATTTAAACATAATCTCTGTATGACAACACATGAGATTCTCTCAAGAAGACATGCACAGAAAAATCAAGGATTCAATCCAGATTTTCCTTTTCAGACACGAGTACTTGGATGAAAACAACATTGTCTATTTTTAAAAACATATTTTAATTAAAATGGCAGGGTGGAGAACCTGTGACTCCTACTCCCATTATCCTTGACTACTTTATTTATTTATTTATTTTATTGATTACATCTGCCTGTCTGTCTGTTTATTTATTAAATTTATATCCCGCCCTTGCTCCCAGAAGGAGCCCATCTAAAAGGCCAAGGTTTCCCCATCTTTGCTTCAAAGGATCAGACAAATTCATGGCAAATGTGAATAATCTCCATACACCTGCCATAATAAATTTGGTAGTCTTTAAGTTGCAAAAGACTCCTTGTTCCATATTCAGAAGCAGTATGTTCATAGGGGCAAGCAACAGGCAATGGCTCTCTCCACCTTTTTCATTTTTTTCCTTCCCAGGCCACCTAAAGCCAGAGAGCAGGATTAGATGGGTCTTTGGTTTTAAGATTCTGCTAGGGAAAAATTCCAACAAAAATAAACCATGTGTATGGGAAAATGACCGCAAGACATCTCGATGTAATGAGGAAGTGTAGGATGGCATGCTCAATTCCCCTGCCCCGTGCTCTTGTTCCGTGCCTCTGCTCTCAGCTGAGTGGGCTTGTTGCTTTCTTTCTTGCTGTGCTTGTGTAGTACATAAGCCTGAGAAGCTTTGTTTATTTAACACAGATGAAGTAAGAAAGGTTCTTAATTGGCAAAAATAAACAGTGGATGCCAACAGATCATAATGAAGGATGTTTTCACATATACTGCTAAGTGCTGGGAACTTGGCCTTCAAAGGCAGCTGCAATGAATTAGGCTGCTACAAAGCAAGGACACTGACCAACAAAACTGATAAACAAAGGCAGAAGCATGAGACCCAAATTAAAAAACATCCCCACAGGTATAGCTAGTTAAAGTCACCAATGCAAACCTGCACCCAGGTCCAGGGACTCCTTGGGGTATAAATAAGGGTCCCTAACTCCTGCTCAGGGGGCTTCAACACAGACCAGGATCGGTGCGGTGCTGTGTAAGCAGGTGGCCAACTGGGATCTCTCCGTTGTTCTTATCTGGGGCTCCCAGACAACAGAAAGGAGACGTAAGATAACAGCTGTACTCAAGAGCTGCTTTTATCTGTTTAAGTGCCTTGCCTGTAATAAAACACTAACTCTTTCAATTAAAGCATTGTAAAAAAAAATGCAACTTGAGTGCTCATTGCCTCTGGAATCTCTTGAATTTTCTTGCCTGTTGGCAAAACGCCATGTTCTCAAAAGTCCAAAAATCATAACCACAACCCACTATTAAACTTAAGAGAAAAATACATATTTTTCAGCAATAAGAACTACAAAAGGCGATTTAGATATGGCAATGCAGAGGCTTCTATGAACCATTTCCCCACATATCCTCATCATCCTCATCACTCATTATCATACATAGGTATTCCATACAGCCATAACTGTTATGCTTTGCACTGCCCCATGCATATAGCAGTATGGGATCTGCTTCTATGCTGTAGGCTATTGATAGACAAACACTGCACACACCTGCACCAGCAAAGAATGTATAAATTTTGAATGTGGCACAGGCACAGCTGGTCCATATGTATAGTAATTTCTTCTCAGCAGTCTGCACATGACTGCCATATCATTTATTTTATTTTATTAGTAGTACATTTATATCCTTTTGTTGTTGTTATGTGCCTTCAAGTCAATCACGACTTATGGCGACCCTATGAATCAGCAACATCCAATAGCATCTGTTGTGAACCACCCTGTTCAGATCTTGTAAGTTCAGGTCTGTTATTGTTTTTTCTAGTGAATCATGTCTTCTCATTAAGTGTCCAAAGTGTGATAACCTCAGTTTCATCATTTAACTTCCAGTGATAGTTCTGGTTTAATTTGTTCTAACACCCAATGATTTGTCTTTTTTGCAGTCCATGGTATGCACAAAGCTCTCCTCCAACACCACACTTCAAATGAGTTGATTTTTCTCTTATCTGCTTTTTTCACTGCCCAACTTTCACATCCATGCACAGAGATCAGGAATATCATAGTCTGAATGATCTTGACTTTAGTGTTCAGTGATACATCTTTGCATTTGAGGACCTTCTCTAGTTCTTTCATAGCTGCCCTCCCCAGTCCTAGCCTTCTTCTGATTTCTTGACTATTGTCTCCATTTTGGTTAATTACTGTGCCAAGGTATTGATAATCCTTGACGAGTTCATTGTCCTCGTCAACTTTAAAGTTACAATAAATCTTCTGTTGTTATTACTTTCCTTACTTTCTAGGATAAATACCCCTCACATGATGCCTTAGAGCAGGTGTAGGGAACATTTGGCCCTCCAGATGTTGCTGAACTACAACTCTATCAGCTTCAGCAAGCATGGCCAGTGGGCATGGATAATGGGAGTTGCAGTTCATCAACATGTATATGGCTAATGGTTCCTCACCCCTGTCTTACAGCATAGGGAAATTGCAATTTCATAAAAATAGCAGAAAACAATCACAAAAGTGACAGGTCAGCAGTTTTTTAAACAATCATTAAAAAGATTGTCGACATCATAAACATTATGTAGAGAGATAGTACAGTGCATGATTTGCATGCAGAATGTCCCAATTTCAATCCCTAGGCTCTCCTGTTAAAAGGATCAGGGAAAGACCTCTGCCTAAGATACTTGAGAGCCACTGCCAGTCTGAGTAGCCTGTACTGAGCTAGAGGAACAAATTGTCTGACTGGTGTGATGGAATTTTCCTTATGTAGTAGGTATGAAGCTTTGTTTGTTTGTTTTTAAAAAAATGAAAGCCAAGATGCTCTGTCAACAGAGAATAGCAATCAGAATGAACATTAACCCAGAACCTCATTCATTTAGAGCAAGGATGGGGCATAATTTTCCCATAAAGGGCCCTTGACCCACAGGAATCAAGGGCCACGGACAATGGTGGCAAGGCCACAGCCAAAACTGGGTGGATCTGCAGTGTGGGTCACAGACCTGCATCCCTCTATTGAAAGGGTCCAATCTTCTGCTATCCATTCTAGGTGCCCCAAAATGTGTAGCTGGCTCGGTTCCAAAACAATATACACAATAACAAGCCTGAATCTAATTGTTATACAGGGAAGCTGTGGATTCATATGTTCATCTGACTGAAGGGCTCATATATTTCTCTATGGAAAAAAGCTCTGTCACAAAAGATCTCCTCTCTTGGCCTTTCTATTACAGAGCTGTGTACATTTAACAGCTTGCACACTAAAATTTTGGTCAAGCAGAGAATTCTGGACATTGACAGGCAGAGCGTGATAGACCTGTCAAACTGCTCTTGTTCCCCTATAGCCCTAGGACTAAATGTTCCCCCTAGCAAAGAATGTGCCCTTTATTTCAGCAAACTATATGTGCCAAAGAGAGCATATTTCTGGCTAGGGTTATGCTAATGGAAGGATGCTTCCAAGGCATACCTTATGCTCAGAGACTGTGTCCATGTGGTTCTGGTGCTGTGGAGTCTATAGTACACATGCTTTTGTACTGTAATTTTTATAAGCGTGTGAGGGACAGGCTGCTGGATCCCATTTTGTTATTTTAAATGTTGCCAATTTTTTAAGCATTGTTATTGACACAAGGGCTAAAATGCTTGCTGATTAGCACTTTACAGAGCAACTGGTTTTAATGCTTGTTCAATTGTTTGTAATGGTCATTGGATCAATAAACATATTTGACCCCCCCAAAAAAACCCTTTCAAATTTGCAGTTCACCAAATTTTGTGATGCAGTTCTCCTAGGCCAGTGCATTAAGAATGCATTAAGACTGCTTCAGCAAATGCATTAAAACCCATATATGAAGGAAAATTGTGTATAAAAATACAAACATTAGTGAAAACAATACACACAAATTCATTATGTTAGGGGAAACTGCTTGCAAAGATGTGTATCTTGGGAGAAATCTGCATTAAAATGCTGATGAATTTTCCTGAGGATTTTTTTTAAAAAATCACAAACTATTACAGAAATGTGGAGAACTGAATTGAAGTCTGGTAAAATGAGAAATGGAGAGAAGCTGAAATGGACATGTTCCTTTTCCCCTAAATGAGTGTTAAGAGTTTTGCTGAATTATGTTTGTGCGTTTTGAAATATGTTTCACAGTTAAGTCTTATTTATTTAATTTATTTATTATTTAATTTATATCCCACCTTCCTCCCAGCAGGAGCCCAGGTCAGCAAACAAAAGCAGTAAAAACACTTTAAAACATCTTAAAAACAGACCTTAAAATA
Source organism: Rhineura floridana (assembly GCF_030035675.1). NCBI lineage: Eukaryota > Metazoa > Chordata > Lepidosauria > Squamata > Rhineuridae > Rhineura > Rhineura floridana. The sequence goes on along the minus strand of NC_084487.1, from coordinate 77,615,128 downwards.
CATTAAAGCAAAACAATTTTAAAAACATTCTTTAAAAAAGCTTCAAAAACATCTTAAGTAAAAAGGATTAAAAAACATATTGTTTAGAAAAAAAATGTTTTAAAAAAACATATTACATTAAAAGCAATTCCAACACAGACACAGACTGAGATAGGTCTTAACTTAAAAGGCTTTTTGCACCAGCTGCAACTTCTGGACCAACCTCAAGGGCAGCCCCACATAGAGCACATTACAGTAATCCAGCCTAGAGGTTACCAGTGTGTGGACAACAGTGGCCAAGCTATCCCGGTCCAGAAACGGCCGCAGCTGTCTTATCAGCCAAAGCTGATAAAAGGCACTCCTAGCCACGGAGGTCACCTAGGCCTCTAGTGACAAAGATGGATCCAGGAGCACCCCCAGACTACGAACCTGCTCTTTCAGAGGGAGTACGACCCCATCCAAAGTAGGCAACCAACCAATCATCTGAACTCGGGAACCACCGACCCACAGTGCCTCCATCTTGCTAGGATTCAGACTCAATTTATTGGCCCTCATCCAGCCTACCACTGAGTCCAGGCACCAGTCCAGGGCTTGCATGGCCTCTCCCGATTCAGATGTTATGGAGAAATAGAGCTGGGTATCATCAGCATACTGCTGACACCTCTCCCCAAAGCTCCTGATGACCGCACCCAAGGGCTTCATATAGATGTTAAACAGCATGGGAAACAAGATGCTACACTGACACATCCCACAGCACAACTGCCAGGGGGCCGAAAGACAGTCACCCAATGCTATTCTCTGAGAGCGACCTTGGAGATAGGATCGGAACCACTGTAAAACAGTTCCTCCAATACCCATCTCACCAATTCGACCCAGAAGGATGCCATGGTTAATGGTATCAAAAGCAGCTGAGAGATAAAATAAGAATAACAAGGCCACACTTTCCCTGTCCTTCTCCCGATAAAGGTCATCCATCAGGGCGACCAAGGCCAATTCAGTCACATAAGCAAGTCTGAGTCCAGACTGGAATGGGTCAAGATAATCTGTTTCATCCAAGAGTACTTGCAATTGCTACACCACAACCTTCTCAATCACCTTCCCTAAAAAGGGGGTATTTGCAACCGGTCGGTAGTTGTCACAAACCAATGGGTCCAGGGTGGGCTTTTTCAGGAGCGCTCAGATCACCGCCTCTTTCAAGGTGGCTGGAACCACTCCCTCCCACAATGATGCGTTAATCACATTCTGGATCCACTTGGTCAAACCCCTTTGGCAAGCTTTAATAAGCCAAGAAGGGCAAGGGTTGAGAGGACAGTTGCTGGCTGCACCATCGCAACCACCTTGTTCATGTCATCAGGCTGCATCAACTGAAACCATTCCCAAGAAGTTGCAGCAGACATTGCATTGGACACCTCATTGAGGACTACAGTAGATGTGAGGGTGGCATCAAGACTGCTACAGAAGCGAGCAACTTTACCCTCAAAGTGCCTTGCAAACAATTCACAGTGGGACTCTGAAGGGTCTAAAACTCCATTTTCTGGAGTTGATGTCAACAGACTCCTGACAATACGGAAAAACTCCACTGGATGGCTACTTGAGGATGCGATGGAGGCAGAGAAGTGGGCCTTCTTTGCTGCCCTCACCGCCACACAGTAGGCACGGTTATGATGTTTTACTTGTGCCCAATCAGCCTCACAGCACATCTTTCGCCACTTGCACTCTAGCCGTCGTCCAGCCTATTTCACTGCCCTTAGCTCACTGGTGTACCAAGGTGCAAACCGGGCACCACAATGCTGGAAAGGGAGCTCGGGGACAAGAGCCCGATGTACCTCGCTGTTCCACAGCGTGACAAGGGCTTCAACAGGTCACCTGCTCTATCTACTGGAAACTCCCCAAGGGCATTCAGGAATCCTGTGGATTCCATTAGGCTCCAGGGGCAGACCATCTTAATCTGTCCACCACCCCTGCAGGGAAGGATCGGAGCCATAAGTCATCAGGAAGTAGTCTGACCATGACAATGGGGTGACATCCACCCCCCCATCTCCAGACCACCCCTTCCTCCATCTGGAGCAAAAACCAAGTCGAGGGTGTGCCCTGCCCTATGCATCGGGCCAGTGACAACTTGAGACAACCCCATGGTCGTCATGGAGGCCATGAAGTCCCAAGCTGGAGCACTAGAGGCAGCCTCAGCACGGACATTGAAATCACCCAGCACTATCGTTCTGCGCTCCTCCAACACCACAGCCGAGACGGCCTCCGCCAGCTCGGTCAGAGAAGCTGCCAGGCAGCAAGGTGGACAGTACACCAGCAGCAACCCTAATTTACTGTCTCCTTGGCCTGACACCAGATGCAGGCCCTCACAGCCAGCTCCAAGACAGAGTGGTTTCCTGGTGACAGAGATAGAAGTTCTGTAGACCACAGCAACTCCTCTCCCCCCAGTCTCTGCAGCCTGTCCTGGTGTTGCACCGAGTATCCAGGTGGGCAAAGTTGGGTGAGATCAACTCCTCCCAGCTCACCCACCCAGGTCTCAGTAATGCACACCAAATCAACAGCCTCATCCATGATCAAATCATGGATGAGAGTGGCTTTATTGTGTACCAATCTGGCATTAAACAACAACACACACAAGCCAGTGGGCACAGCAGATGAGCAATGAGGAACCCATCCATAGAGGAGTGGCAGTGAGGAACAAAGTGCAGATAGCCTTGCCCATCTTCTACGATAATTCACCACATCCCCGTGGGTATATTTCCCTCTACCCATGATCACTGAAACTGGGGTGGCATCACCCATGTTCCACTGTACTAAGACTCCTCCTAAACACCTGATATGGACCCAACACGAGCCCACCAACAAAGCCTGCCAGAGCCAATTATCCCAGAAGGCCTCTGCGAGAATTGGGAACAGTCATACCCATTCAAACTTTTTCCACACAGGGTACATCTACTCCACCTCCTGTCTCATACCCAGGGAGGGCCAGCCTTCTGCCAGTTACAGACTCTCACTCTGAAGGCATCTGGCGACTTTCTCCTACCGTTCAGTTCACTGCACAGGCTCTCACCCTGTGCAGGAAATACACATGCACCACACACCCTCCCCCCCACCAATCTCCTCTAGATTGGTTTAACAGAAATTTTAAAAGTTCAAGGTTCTAGTTTTGGCGTACAAAGCACTATACAGCTCGGGACCAGGATACCTGAAAGACCATCTCACCCCTTATATGCCCAGTCGATCACTGCGCTCTGCAGGTGAGGGCCTCCTGCAGATACCATCTTATCAGGAGGTTCGTTCTGCACAATATAGGAAACGGACCTTTAGTGTGGCGGCACCTACCCTGTGGAATTCCCTCCCTTTGAATATTAGGCAGGCGCCATCTTTGCTATCTTTTCAGCGCCTTTTGAAGACTTTCCTCTTTCAACAAGCCTTTTAAGTTGAGACCTATCCTAGTCTGCATCTGTGTCAGAATTGTTTAATATGTTTTTTAATAATGTTTTTAACCCTTTTTAAGGTTGCTTTTTTAATTGTTTTAATGCTGTTTTGTATTAATGCATTTTAAGATCTGTTTTTATGAAGTTTTAAAGTTTTTTGGTGCTTTGTTTGCTGCCCTGGGCTCCTGCTGGGAGGAAGGGCGGGATACAAATTAAATAAATAAATAAAAAGGTAATAGAAGGGGGTAGAGCCCTCACCTTCAGGACTCCCCAAGGGGCTCTCCCCTTTGGTGTTGCCCCTTCAGTGGCAACCCCAGCAGCACCCAGCCAGCAGCTGATTCAAGAGGCTACAAGATTAACTGCAGGCTTTCTCTGGAGCAAGGGTCGGGCCGGGGGTCCCAGTCCTTGCAGCACTTACCAGGGACTTCAGCTGTCTTGAAAGACAGCACCCCAAAGGAGCAAGCAGCAAGCACCCAGACGCTCAGATACTCACTCCCAGGGCAGGTCTTCTTCAGTCCCCTAGTGCTGCAGCTGTTCCCAAAGTCTTGAAGTTCCATAGCATGCTTACCTTTCTCTAGATTTCAAACAATGCCAATACATTCTGATTAAGAAAAGGTAAGTCAATAATATAATTTCGAGGATATTTGTAGTCCAACCATTTTTTCCCATATGTTGTTTGTGAAATATGTTCTGAAGTAGATCAGAAGGGGAGACATAGAAAAGAAGCAGCTTCAGGGTTACATTTGGCAAAGTGTCATAGTGATCTGAGAAAGCTTAATCTCTGCATCCTTTGTGATATTAGTACAGCATCAGTTACTCTGGTGGGCACAGAATATTGATTTGTACTTTTTTTCAAGAGGTATGTCAAAAGTTAAAAACAGCACAGCACCATCTCTTAACAACTGACTTCACTTATCAAACAGCAAAACATGAAAATGTCTATGGCACCTGAAATCATTTAATGTGTTTATAGCAGCAATAAAATCACTTCAGGTGCTTCTGCTGCAACAATTTTGAAAGCAATAGAGTTCTAGTGGGGAGAAGATCCATCAAAAATAAATCAAACCTAGTTTTCCTTCCGCTGCAGGAAGTGTGTGTAATAGAAAGTTATTAAGACCAATGCCACATGCAGGCATTGCCTCCGAACTGTGTTCCATTGTCCATGTATTCCGCAATTAATCACTGTCTATGTATTCTGCAATTAATCAGTTGTCAGCCTCACTTCTTGCAGACACTGAAAACACAGGGCTCCAACTGACTGCTGATTAAAAAAAGAAAATTGCTTAAGACAGCCTTTCCCAACCTTTGGGTCCCCAAATGTTGCTGATGACAATTCCCATCATTCCTGACGATTGGCCGTGCTGGCTGGGGATGATGGGAGTCGTAGTCCAACAACATCTTGGGACCCAAAGGTTAAGACAATGTTTCCCAATCTGGTGTCCTCCAGATGTTTGGGGCCACACCTCTCATTAGCCCCAGCTAGCATGGCCCAATGGTCAGGGATGATGGCAGTTGTACAAAACACCTGGAGGGCACCAAGTCAGGGAACGCTGATTTAAGAGTTTTGCTTCTAAGAACATAAGAACATAGAACATAAGAAGAGCCTGCTGGATCAGGCCAGTGGCCCATCTAGTCCAGCATCCTGTTCTCACAGTGGCCAACCAGGTGCCTGGGGGAAGCCCGCAAGCAGGACCCGAGTGCAAGAACACTCTCCCCTCCTGAGGCTGCCGGCAACTGGTTTTCAGAAGCATGCTGCCTCTGACTAGGGTGGCACAGCACAGCCATCATGGCTAGTAGCCATTGATAGCCCTGTCCTCCATGAATTTGTCTAATCTTCTTTTAAAGCCGTCCAAGCTGGTGGCCATTACTGCATCTTGTGGGAGCAAATTCCATAGTTTAACTATGCGCTGAGTAAAGAAGTACTTCCTTTTGTCTGTCCTGAATCTTCCAACATTCAGCTTCTTTGAATGTCCACGAGTTCTAGTATTATGAGAGAGGGAGAAGAACTTTTCTCTATCCACTTTCTCAATGCCATGCATAATTTTATACACTTCTATCATGTCTCCTCTGACCCGCCTTTTCTCTAAACTAAAAAGCCCCAAATGCTGCAACCTTTCCTCGTAAGGGAGTCGCTCCATCCCCTTGATCATTCTGGTTGCCCTCTTCTGAACCTTTTCCAACTCTAGAATATCCTTTTTGAGATGAGGCGACCAGAACTGTACACAGTATTCCAAATGCGGCCGCACCAGAGATTTATACAACGGCATTATGATATCGGCTGTTTTATTTTCAATACCTTTCCTAATTATCGCTAGCATGGCATTTGCCTTTTTCACAGCTGCCGCACACTGGGTCGACATTTTCATCGTGCTGTCCACTACAACCCCGAGGTCTCTCTCCTGGTCGGTCACCGCCAGTTCAGACCTCATGAGCGTATATGTGAAATTAAGATTTTTTGCTCCAATATGCATAATTTTACACTTGTTTATATTGAATTGCATTTGCCATTTTTCTGCCCATTCACTCAGTTTGGAGAGGTCTTTTTGGAGCTCTTCGCAATCCCTTTTTGTTTTAACAACCCTGAACAATTTAGTGTCATCAGCAAACTTGGCCACTTCACTGCTCACTCCTAATTCTAGGTCATTAATGAACAAGTTGAAAAGTACAGGTCCCAATACCGATCCTTGAGGGACTCCACTTTCTACAGCCCTCCACTGGGAGAACTGTCCATTTATTCCTACTCTCTGCTTTCTGCTTCTTAACCAATTCCTTATCCACAAGAGGACCTCTCCTCTTATTCCATGACTGCTAAGCTTCCTCAGAAGCCTTTGGTGAGGTACCTTGTCAAACGCTTTTTGAAAGTCTAAGTACACTATGTCCACTGGATCACCTCTATCTATATGCTTGTTGACACTCTCAAAGAATTCTAATAGGTTACTGACCTTCTCCGTCCTTGAAATTATATTTCCATTTTGATTAGCACGCCAGACAAACTTGAAGTTGTAAGAAATGCTCATAGTTGCCATTAGTTCATTTATGGGCAGGGAAGTAGAAATAGGTATATAGAATATATGTGATCCATATAGAATTATGGCATCTCTCTCTCTCTTGATGACTTATACAGAAGCATGCAACGTTATTTGCCTCAGTTCATAAAGCACAGCCCAAATCTTCCATTTGATATGACAGCAACTTGGCAATGTTTTTTACAGTGCTTGGCCATGGTCGAGGACTTCATACAGATAAGGCTAGTTAAGTGAATCCAAACAAGCCTCATATTTTTGGTGGGTGAGTGATACAGCTAGGCCTTACCTGATCAGTTAAAATTTACACCCTTGGAGGTGTCCTCTCCCTTCATTGGTAATATAATATAAGAACACCAAACAAGGATTTTTAATGGTCTTTCTTTGAGATGGAAGCCTAGCAATCACCACTCACTCATTCCTTTTGATTACTAGTACATCACACAGACTGAACATTACAGATGGAAGATTTCGATAAAAATCAGACACTGGACCAGATTTTCCTGCAGTATGCATATCTGCCATCTTTACAAACCAACCTTGTTGTCTGCGAGCTTTGTAAATTTGCAGAACACCAGAACTTAAAAAAAACAACATTGATGATCTGACCCTTCATTGTATTGCAGCCAGGAGGAGGAGAAGCCCACGCCTTGCTGATTGCTTGCTGCAGCTGCCTCCTTTGCTCTGCCACCTCTTGTGCATCCCCATTATCCCCCACCGCTCTTTCCCTTCTTCTCCTGCCACCTCCCTGGCTTCTGGCTCCAGGACTGAGCCACCCAGCCTCCCACCACAACCTTTAGCAGACCAGAGGGATGGACCTTGATTTATTCTACTGCACAATATGGCAGCTGAGCAAATGGTGTCCCTTTCCAATCATAAGAAAGAGGAGGGAAGAAAGGACAAGTAGAGCAAAGGAAGGGAGGGACACACACACACACACACTTTCCTTCCCTCCGTCTTTCTCTCTCTCACACATATATGCACATGGACAGAGTGGGAAAGAGAGGAAATTAAAAGGGTACAAGGCTGTTCATCACCAGCATTAGCTTTCAGACCTAAAAGAGAAACCACCTGGCTTACTCCTGCTGTGTCTTTGTCAGTTTCACCTCTGGTAGCCCAAACTAATGCACAAAACAAGGCAGGAGGCAGGCAGAGATTGGGCAGGAGGGAGAGAAGACAAGGAGGAAATAGGGAGGGGGAGGAGGAAAGGAGCATTTACACAAAGAGAGGGCAAAAACCAACCAGTAAAATTAAAAAAGGGGAAAATGCACACAAACTGTAACCGGCTAAGTTTTGCATCTGCAACACCTCCCCATTTTATGAGAGCACCTCATCCAGGCATTTCCTATTGTGGTCTCAAATAAAAAAAGACCCTGCACATCAGGGGATCTGTCCACAGATTCCAGATATATATATTTTTGAACACAGTAAACTCTTCACTAGTGAAAATAAAATCAACTCCAGTAAACTATGAGAGCAAGAGCCAGAGTTCATCAGGAAAAACCTGGAATGAATACAATCCCACTGTTGTATGGTGTGTGTACAGGACTGTTCAGATACACCAGTAATAGTCAGACTCTGTGGGAGTCTTTGAAAAACTGAAAGGAGGCTTGTTAAGGGATTTTCACTGTCTCTATTTGAAATGCATCAGAAGTTCATGTCAGCTACTCAGCAGATCCTTATTTAGAGGCAGGCCTGCCAGCTTGGGCACAGTGTGTCAGGGTGCATCAATGTGTTCAGAAAAGTGATTTATTGTGGCAGAATGAAGTCTAATTATGTGCATAGCTTACCGTTTTTCAGCAGAGAACAGTCCAATTGACTGAAAGGAGATTTATTTCTTGTTACTGGTGTTTGCTTACATGTTCTCTTTGTTTCTTCTCAAGCAACATTATTTTTTAAAAACAATTGTTCCACCTGCCTTATCATAGTCATGAGCATTGCGTTACAAAGGTCTCACATCACTGCATTAAAAAAATTACACTGTGTTCTAAACCTCAGACAAAAGGTATTACATTTTACACATACTAATGCATGCATCCCCTTACCATAGCAGCATATAATGGTGCACCAGGGAAGTGAAACCTTCATTGTTCCCATAGCTGACCTCTTTGCATCCTCCCCCCTAGCCTCTTTTCTTCCCCGTGCGCTCATTTCCAATTCTGGAGTCAAATGGGAGAAAAATTATTTTGGGCAACTGGGAAGTTAAAACATGAATTAGGACATTTTTAGCTTCCCTCACCCATGAGTAGACATGGGTTAGAACCATAGAATAGTAGTCTTGGAAGGGGCCTATAAGGCCATCAAGTTCAGCCCCTGCTCAATGCAGGAATCCAACTGAAAACATACCTGACAGGTGGCTGTCCAGCTGCATCTTGAATGCCTCCAGTGTTGGAGAGCCCACCACCTCTCTAGGTAATTGGTTCCATTGTCACACCTCTCTAACAGTTAGGAAGTTTTTCCTGATGTTCAGCTGAAATCTGGCTTCCTGTAACTTGATCTCTTTGTTCTGTGTCCTGCATTCCGGGACAATCGAGAAGAGATCCTGGCCCTCCTCCGTGTGGCAACCTTTCAAGTACTTGAAGAGTGCGATCATATCTCCCCTAAGTCTTCTTTTCTAAGGCTAAACACATCCAGTTCTTTCAGTCTCTCCTCATAGGGCTTTGTTTCCAGTCCCTTGGTCACCCTTATTGCCCTCCTCTGACCCTGTTCTATTTGTCAATCCCAGTTCCTTATTTTTCCAGTCTTAAATTCAGTTCTCCACATTTCCACATCAGTTTGCTTTTTCTAAAAAAGTCTTCATGAACATTCATCAGCATTTTAGTATGAATTTCTCCCAATATGCACATGTTTGTATACAATTTTGCCACACATTTTTGCAAAGCAATTTTCCCTAATAATAATGCAATTCTGTATGTTGTTTTCAATATGCATTTTTGTACACATTGCCTGGCTGGAGAACTGCAAAGTATGATTTGGATAAGAGTGAATTTTAAAAGATTGCTGTGTTTCAGTTTGTGTTTGTTTCACAAAATATGAATTAGGTGGAGTTGCCTTTAAGTACAAACTAAATTGAATTTCTCCTCCTTCCCTACTCATGAGATCCTTTTGCTCTTAAAATCTGAGATGCATGAACACACACACACAGAGTATACACACGTTTAAATAAAAAAATGTTTACTTTGTCCCAGTGGAACACATTAATTGGAGATAAATTCTATTGTTTAGAAGAAATCTGATATTTTAATGTTGTAATGTTATTGACGTTCATTAGGAATGTGTTTAGGTCTTATATCCTCCTGCCCTTATTTATGCAAGATGTTTACATTCCCATATACATGACGTTTCTCTGCTAAATTATCATAGGATTATTATCATCATCATCAACAACAACAACAACAGGTCCCAGGGCTGGGTTACAACAGTTTAAAATTCAAAATTAAAACAAATTACAATTGAAGGAATAGGGTGTGTTCTGAAAACATATTTGTCAAGTGCCAAAGGCCGTGGTAAAGAGGTGCTTCTTTAGCATTCATTGAAAACTGTTCAGTGAGTGTACCAGGCACACCTCTGTGGGTAAGGAATTTCACAACTTAGGGGCTGCCACAGAGAAAGCCCTCTCCCAGATCATCATCTCCTGAACTTCTGAGGGTGGTGGAACTACCAAGAAGATCCTCTCTGCTGATCTTAACACCTAAAAGGGTCTGTAGGGAAGGAAGCAGTCTTTCAGATATTTGAGGCCTAGGTGGAAAAGATGTTTGTGCTAGTTATGGTTTTATTTCTGTTAGGTTTCTATCCATTGGAGTCATTTTGCTACTTCTTTGATTTTTCCAAAAGAAAACTATGTGAAGTTTTGCTCATCCAGAACTATGCAACAGATTTTCTTCAGAATTTAGGATTTTGTATTGGAATTCAAAGAATCCTAATGTATATGCACATTTAGAAAATAAGTTCAAAAATACTGATGAGTCTTGGCATAAGTGACAGTACAACAGGGTTTGATCTGAATATACTGAATCATGTAGAGCAAAAAGATTAAAACGTTGTATGACTTAATAATTCTCATTAGTATAAGCAGGGAAAATGAACAGGAGAGTCATGGAAAGCATGCCATATCTTAATATTATCTTAACATTCTACCTGAATCAAACTTTGTGTACATTTTGGCAACAGCACTACTCTTCTTAAAGGGCAATTTCCCCTGAACCCCTGGGCTATTTTAAGAATTCCAAATACTTTTAAATTATATGCCTAAGTGACATTTTTCTTAGCTTGGTCAAGCTGCACTTTTTGCTCCTACCTCAAGAATTCAGCTGACTAAGTGTGCCAGTGCAAGGACAAGTTGTCCTAGAGTAATTACTCAGAAAATTTTAGTTGGTTTAGTTCTGGCACAGCATACAGACAAGGTATAATGTCTTGATTTCAACCAGAGCTTCTTTCTGAGCTAAGCATTTCAGTTCATTTGCCTCCCCATCGTAAACGTGTGTACTCAGAAGTTAAGCTTCACAAATTCATGGGATTTACTCCCCAAAAAGTATTCACAGGACTGCAGCCTCACTTGACTTATAGCAGTTCTCAGAGTTCTACACTTAGCCACAATACCTTCTAGGCCTTAGAGACAAGTATCCACCATAAGATTCTATATGAGCTGTCAGGAAAGGAAGGTAACAGAAGACTCTAAGAACATTATAAAAATTGATTGGAGTCATAATTCTCTCTGAAACTTTGGAGAAAAACCTTGATCTGCTGATGCAATAGCTATAATGCAACAGATAAGCAGAGCTTGGAAAAGTTACTTTTTTGAACTACAACTCCCATCAGCCCAATCCAGTGACCATGCTGGATGGGGCTGATGAGAGTTGTAGTTCAAAAAAGTAACTTTTCCAAGCTCTGCAGATAAGCTGAAAGTCAGACCTTTTCATCAGCAGTTCTTCTCCTCATCTTAAATGTCCAACCAATTGCTTTTTGCAGAGCCACCCCTGCCCCAAAGATCCCAAACCAATGATTGTGGCCTGCCAGAGATATAAATAAAGGCCCTGCTGGCAATCCTTTCAATCAACCAGCTAGCTAAAGGACAGAAGAGCAAAGCATTACCAGCTTGCCGGCTGGGGGAGACACATTAAAAAAACCAAGCCCTGTAGGCACGGAGAAACCTTTGGAAAAAATTGTGGCGCCTCCAAGTACCAGCTCCTAGGTTTGCAGGGGTGAAGAGCAAAGGAATATTGGGAAAGCATCTCACCCTTCCCACACTCTTCTCTAAGCTAGATCTTACCTTCCTCCCTCCTTCAAATCAGCTGGTTTCTAGTGCTCTCTCCCTCTCCCTCTCTCTCTCTCTCACACACACACACAGTGAATATGACAAGGACATAGAATGCTAGGATATGCAAGAATACCTTTGTTGTCTAGTTATTCCATTTACTTTAATAATCAAAACCTCATTCATTTATTCTCTAGTCATTAAATTCACATCTGTTTTTATTATTTATTTACTAAAAAAATCTATGCCATTTATAATTTACAGAGAAAATGCTAAAGAAAATCTTTTTTAATTATTAAATCTTTTAAATTATTTTTTTAATGGAAATAGCTACAAAGTTTACTGGGTGACCATGGGCTACTCATAATCTCTCAACCTAATCTGCCCCTCAAGATGAAAACAACAAAGGTGAACCATGGCCATCCTAAGGAAGATGAAGAGTCCAGAGATTGAGGTGACTCACTTGGATATCTGGAGAGGACCCCAAAAATCTGGAGTCTGCAGGCAAATACCGGATACCTGGCAACCCTATTTATGTCTGCTAGATAGTACCTTCTTGGGTAACAGGGGTCCTGCAGCCATCACTTGTGATTTGGAAACCTCCATAACCAACTACTAAAACCACAGTAACCAACTACTACATCAGGCTGTCCTTAAAGACTGTTCAGAAACTGCAGCTAGTGCTGAAATGCTGCTGTTCACCTTTAATCAGTTACAGGTGACAGAGAGCACATAAGGCCATTCCCATTGACTGCCTGTTGGCTGCAGCACACAATATTATTCACTGTTTATTATCTTAATTATTAATTATATTTATTTGTTGTTTACTACAATTTTTTTGTCTCAAAGCAACACAAAAGCATACAATACCAAATTTAAAATACATTGAAAGATAAAAGAACATTATTAACTAAAAGTGCTCATCTTGCAATAACATAAAAAGGACACATCCTATCCCACCCAACTAAAATATGAACACCAGTTAAGAGCAAAATGCCTAGGTGAATGAGAACATCTTCACTTGATACCTAAAGATTGGTCACAACGGCGCTCCCCCTTTCTCTCCCCCAACAAAGTTCATCATACAGAATGACCAAAGCTGTTTCTGTGCCAAAACTAGGCCTAAACCCCAATAGAAGTCATCAAGAAAATTTATCTCTTCCACTCAAGAACCTTGCCCAAGAAGGGGACACTTGCAACTGGGCACTAAAATTTCTGGATCCAGGGACCAGATCTCACCACTGTCTTCTTTAAGCAGGCAGGGATTACTCCCTCTCATAAAGAGGCATTAATCATCTACCTGGCCCAAGCAGCTGTCCCCTCTTTACTAGTTTTTAGCTTACATGAAGGGCAAAGGTCCAAAGCATACATGGTCACCTGTACCAATCCAAGCACCTTGTCCACATCATTGAGGCATACCAACTGAAACTCATCCAATGAAACAGGACTAGACAGTGTTCTGGATACCTCTTGAGATTAATCTGCTACAACAGCAGTGTCAAGGTCCTAGTAGATGCAAGTGATTTTAAGTGTGTCTTACAGCACAATCTTAACCATGCCTATTCAGAAATAAGTTCTACTGAATTCAGTGGGGCTTATTCCAGGTAACTGGAGTTAGGATTCCAGCATTATTGTATATATCATTTTTATCACCACCATTTCATTGATGGATTATAAGCTGTACTGGGTTTTTATCTTCGGATATGTTATAAATTATGCTGTTGTTTCATTGGTTTCAATCAAGATGTCATTATAAAAACAGCATGATTCAAAATCATCCAAGTGATACTTGGGCAGTTACAAATGAATATAGCCACTATGAAAATTGCAGAAAATTGTGGAGTCTGTATTATAATGAGAGGGGGAATCCTAAATTATTTTTAGCATCTACATAACAGCCTATATTATATAATTTCCAATACAACATACTGCAGATGATTGCCCAACATTGCTGCTGAGTCTCTTAGCAGCTGCTGCAAACAGGACTGTCACATCTATGACATGTTTGTCCATGTCATACAGCAAATAACAGATCTTTTGAATGGTGACAGGAAAACATACTCTGGGGGAATCATAAGTAAATAATGGATTAGGTCACACATGTATAGTTTGGTTAGGTGAAATGTGATGCTATATTAACATCAGGAAGGCCAAAGTCATCATGAAAAAGTGCAAACTCAAATATTTTTCTTAGAGAAAAGAACATGCGCTCTTTGAAATATCTTTGCTGGATATGATCCAGCTTAATAAGGAGATGCCATTGCATGAAATTGAGTGTTCTGAATTATTTCAGAACTGGATAGGAAATTTTCTCATGAAATCCTGTATGTAATTCATTCCTTTGCCATCTCAAGGGTTGTACTTTACCTCCCTCTCCTCTCCCTGAGCCACCCAAATCTGTTATGGGGTGGCAACCTTCCAAAGCTGATTTGGGATATGTGAGGAGAATGGGGAGGAGAGGAGAAGGAGGAGAAGCTCTAGTGTCTTTGGGTAAACAGGACAACTTTGTTGGATATAACCCATTGTCTAGAAATAGAGCCTTGCTTTGCTTCACCAAGTTGCTTCAATTCCACAAAACTCTTTTTTTTTAAGATTATGTCTGGTAACATCTTCAACTTTACCCAATACAAAAATAGCACCTTAAATACTCCAGCCCATGTAGAGGAAGCCCAGCCACTGCACACAATATTGCTGTGGGTATACCACCACATAAATAAAGGTGTGGTAGTAGGGCCAAAATACACGTGATGGTGGCAAAAACAAACTGTACATGATGTGGGTGGTTTCTGGTGAACTTATAATATCAGAATCAGGGAATGAGAGAGAAGGTTGGAGCAATCAGCTGTGAGGTGGTAAGGTGTGGGAGGGATGAGTGTTCAGCACCACTCTCCCACACACTTTTTTGAGTGTTAAAGTAAGACCCCACTGCCTGCATTTTATACTAATGAAGCAAACACATGAAATATGGTCCTGTCCCATCTGTTCTGGCCTTTAGAACGTGATTTTGGACTATCTCTAGGGACTGGGGCTGCAAATTTTCAAAACCCACTATTCTACCAATAATTAAATATACCTAGTCAAATGCTGAAAAAGCCAGATATGTGTGTATGTGTGTTGTGCGTTGTGTGTGTGTGTAAAATGCCAAATAGCAGAGCTGTGCAAGATCATAAAAAATAAGTAACATAGATCAGGAGAGATACATTATGAAACCAAGTAACCCTTAGTTGTGGTCACTCACATCAAAATATACCGCCGGAAACCTGTTTCACCTAGTGACCTGCATGATAATAGAGTTGTATCCAACTAAGTCATACTTGTAATGGGTCTACTCTGATTCTGACTTAGTTGGATGTAACCCATAATATATCACTCAGTATCAATCAGAAATCATTTGGATTACGACTGCTTTGATATTCTTGCAAAGCAAAGAAGATACTTTTATTACCTGCAGAAAATTTGGGTGTAGTGTTAGCAGTCGAAAAGGGCAACAGAGTGAAACAAGGTGATCTCAAAACTAGAACTACAGACTGCCAGCCACACCTCTTCACCTCAAATCAGCAAGTTCTCAGCTGGTAAATAGCTAGTTGGGCCTTAGAATCTAATTCAGTTCCCCCCAAAGTAAGAATGGATGGACCCTCAGTCTTTTCTGCTGCTAAAGGAACACCCAACCCAACTCACTACCCAAGGCACCAAATTCATCCATTGCCAAAGCTACCAGGACCAAATAATCAGGGTAATGTCCTTTCTATTTTTGCTTTTCTTGTTTTCTCTCTTTCTCTGTATACACTTTTACTATTTTTGTTATTCTATTTATTACATGGACATTGTGCTCTTTTTCTTTCATATGTTTGTTGCTGCTTTTCACTTTTTTGGAGCAATGTGAGCCTGGCCTCTAATTTTGGTCTTTGACCAGCTTTGCTTTGTTTTTTCATGTATGCTTTTGTTTTCTAAATATCGGGTTTTATTATTGGTTTATTATTGGTTCCCCTCCTGCTGCTTTCCATTCATGTCAAGTTAGTGTTCGACATTTAAAGGTGTGACCATAAAGAGAATTTTCCTTTTAGCTCTGCTTTCAAGATCTGCTTGATATTATGATGTGCGATACTGGGTGAGTCTTCACAAACCTTGGTAGATCTGTGTGACATTAAGCATGGTGCTTCGCATTACCCAGTTAAAGTTTCACTATACCAAAATGAGTTTACAGACTGCAGTTTGGCTTTATGTGCATAATCCAACATTAATTTCCATGTCCAGAAATATATACATTTTGCAACCAAATCATTAATCCCCAGCATCAGACTTAGCTACAATATTATACAGCCACAAGAGTGGCTGTATACTATAGCCAGAGTGGATTTTTCAGATTCCGCAATGTTAAATTGAAAATACCCTCCATGCCATTCTGATGCTTCCCATAAGCTCATTTCAAAACAAAACCTTACAAAACTTATAGTCCTGAACTCAGAAACGCTTGCTTAACAACCCTCTCAATTTTCATGGCAATACACAAAAGAGTCAGAGAAATCGAGAGTTCAAAGTCTAAAAAGAGAGGGAAAAAACCCAGAGCCCTTTTGGATTTTTTTCTCTCAGAGCTCTCATCTGTTGAAATTTATTAAAAATCAGCCATGTTCACAGAGTACCTTAATCCTAATACTGACCTTGCCCCATACTCTGACCTTCATCTTCTGCACTTAAAACATTTAAAAAATGCCTGGCTGATTTTTAATTAATTTAATAAATTTTGGCTGGCACCCTATGATAAGCCTGGGCATGCTCAGTAAGAACCAACTGTCAGTGTTCTAAAAGCCAGACTCACAGCTACTTGGCTTGGCTAATCAGGCGGCCACACCCAAACCAGACCTTTATTTCACTTTAGACAGTCATGCCTTCCCCCCAAAAATCCTGGGAAGTGTAGTTTGTAAAGGGCGCTGAGAGGAGACTCTTATTCTCCTGACAGAGCTCCAGTGGCCAGAGTGGTTTAACAGTCAGCCACTCTGATTGAAGGCCTATGAGGGAACAAGGAGTCTCCTAGCAACTCTCAGCACACTTCATTAACTACACTTTCCAAGATTCTTTGAGAGAAACCATGACTGTCCAAAGTGAAATAAAGGCCTGGTGTGGATGTGGCCAGGGACAGCTTTGGTTTAAATTTGGGTTGGAGGCTACATGTGCCTGCTGTAGAATAAAAAGGTGGGGGGAAACACTGAAAAGCAATGATACTGTTCACAATGTTTTCCTTTTGGAAAGGAAAGGGGCTTCCCTTCTGCCCAGTGCCCACCCACCCAATCTCCTCCCCTCCCTGCCCCTCCCCCAGGTCAGTGTTGGACTACAACCTGGGAGACCAGGGTTCGAATCCCCACACAGCCATGAAGCTCACTGGGTGCCAGTCACTGCCTCTCAGCCTCAGAGGAAGGCAATGGTAAAACCACCTCTGAATACCGTTTACCATGAAAACCCTATTCATAGGGTCAACATAAATAAATCCCATTGAACTCAAAAAGTATGCAAATGATCAAACCCACCCTCCCTTCTCCTCTCTCCTATCCCCTCCCTCTTGCTCCTTCCCTCCCCCTTCCTTTACCCCTCCCTCCCCATTCCCATCCCCTTCCAATCCCCTCCTTCCTCCCTCCTCCCCCTCCCCCTCCCCTTCCTCCTCCCCATGGTCAGTTTTACTCATCTTAAGCATGAATGCACGGAAGTAAATACCATTGAACTCTATAAGCATGCAAATGATCAAACCTGTCCTCCCCTCCCCCTTCCTTTGCCACCCTCCAATACGCTCCTTCCCCTCCCCCTCTTCCTCCCCCATGGCCAGTTTTTCCTTTCCTAACCATGATTGCATAGGAGTAAATCCCATTTAACTCAATAAGCATGCAGATGATCAATCCATTCTCAGCAAACTTGGACAGGATCCCATTTCTTACCTCCCGGATTAAAAAGCAGGGAAATTCACTAATCGACTTGAAGGCAGTACATTTTCAAACATGATTGCACAGAAATAAATCCCATTGAACTCAAAAAGTATGCAAATGATCAAACCCACCCTCCCTTCTCCTCTCTCCTATCCCCTCCCTCTTGCTCCTTCCCTCCCCCTTCCTTTACCCCTCCCTCCTCATTCCCATCCCCTTCCAATCCCCTCCTTCCTCCTCCCCCTCCCCTTCCTCCTCCCCATGGTCAGTTTTACTCATCTTAAGCATGAATGCACGGAAGTAAATACCATTGAACTCTATAAGCATGCAAATGATCAAACCTGTCCTCCCCTCCCCCTTCCTTTGCCACCCTCCAATACGCTCCTTCCCCTCCCCCTCTTCCTCCCCCATGGCCAGTTTTTCCTTTCCTAACCGTGATTGCATAGGAGTAAATCCCATTTAACTCAATAAGCATGCAGATGATCAGACCTGCTTTTCTCCTCCTTCCCCTCTCCTCTCCCTTCCTCCTCTTCTCCCTTCTTCCTCCTCCCCTGCCCACTCCAGCCCTCCCTCCCTCCCCCCCTGTTTAGTTTTACCTATCCTAAGCATGATTGCACTGGAGTAAATCGCACTGAATTCAATAAACAACAAATGATCAAACCTGTCCTTCTCCTCCCCTCCCCCTCCTGCCTGCTCCCATCCCAGTCCTCCCCTCTGCCTTTCCTCCCCTCCCTCCTCATCCTTACCCCCCATCCCCTGTGGTCAGTGTCACCTACCCTAAGCATGATTGCAGGGGAGTAAATCCCACTGAACTCAATAAGCATGCAAATGATCAATCCATTCTCAGGAAACTTGGACAGGATCCCATTTCTTACCTCCCGGATTAAAAAGCAGGGAAATTCACTAATAGGCAAAAAACCTTGTGGTTTAAGAACGTACCTATAGCCCACAGATATTTCTATCAAACTTGAAAAAGCAGGGAAATTGGGCAGCTATAGTGAATGCACCAAGGGAGCAGGAGACCTGACCTCCTCTCTGAGATATTGGACTGCCCTACAAATTTGTCAGAATGCAAACACCATTTGGGTTGGTCTTTCACAGTCCAATCCACTTCCTGTGTAGCTTGGAATAATTTGGTAACTTGCCTCTGAGCATATGGTGGGTGGTGGCAACACCTGCAATCAGCGCAAATAATAGAAAGAATACATGTGCTGT
This sequence comes from Rhineura floridana, assembly GCF_030035675.1. Classification (NCBI taxonomy): domain Eukaryota; kingdom Metazoa; phylum Chordata; class Lepidosauria; order Squamata; family Rhineuridae; genus Rhineura; species Rhineura floridana. Next base: position 77,596,323 of record NC_084487.1, on the reverse strand, counting down.
GCTGATCTTGTTTTAGCAGGGAGGAAGCAACATTATTAAGACAGTTGATATAGTTCAGATGGTCACTTTAAATACGTCTGATTTACTTTGCAATTTTAGTGAAGTTTCCTATAGGAAATCATTTTCTTTTTTTCTATTTCTGTGAATATGTGAAGTAGAGCAAAATTTGCACTAAAAAAACTCCAAACATAATTGTGGAATAATGTCACTGACTATTCTGCAGAACAGTCTCCAGTGGACCTCAGAAGTATCTCAATTTGCACAAGATAAAACAGTGGGAGGTGAAATCTATTCTAGCAAAATGCATGGTGTGCTCTAAGTTTGTAATTGACCGTGCCCATCTTTCCTTATATGAAGTGATTGAAACATAGCAGGCTGAAAACATGCATCCTCTTTTTTCGAACAGCTAGAGTCATTGCTTAAGTAGCAACACATTGTAATCAGTCTGATTTTACATCAAATTGCAGTTTCAGATTCAACTGTTAATACACCCAAAATAGAAATAGAACATAACCTCCAATTTGAAACACAAAAGGCTGTCTCCACCATCATATGACATTGACCAATAAAAAGGCTTTGAAATTAATACAAATAAATTTGACACAGATTTCTAGGATGAATGAGGGAAATAAAATGTTCTAGTTTAGATTTTTTGTAGAAACATTAGTAAGACAGGAAAGAAGCAAAGTAAGAAGAACACCAACAAAATATAATTTTCTATCTTTGTAGATGGCAGGTGTTGCCACCACTCACCATATACTCAGAGTCACATGTTACCAAATTCTTACAAGCTACACGGGAAGTGGATTGGACTGTGAAAGACCAACCCAAATTGTGTTTGCATTTTGACAAATTTGTAAGGCAGTACAATATCTCAGAGTGGAGGTCAAGTGTCCTGCTCCCCTAGTGCATTCACTATAGCTGCCCAATTTCCCTGCTTTTTCAAGTTTGATAGAAATATCTGCAGGCTATAGGTACGTTCTTAAACTGTAAGGTTTTTTGCCTATTGGTGAATATATATATATTTCTTCCTTGCTAGCCCACTGGTTAAACAAACACATCACACATTTTTAAGGAATAAAATTGGGGTGGGGGTGAGACACTTGCTATCATGTGAGAGACACTATATTCCATATTCCCATTTGGGTTAACAGCTATCCAGACAAGCTGATTAGAGTGCTGCAATCCTCAACACAGTTACGTGGGAGTAAGTCTCATTGAATTCAGTGAGACATAGTATAAGTCTATACATGTCTACTGAAAAGTAAGCCCAATTTGAGTTCCATGGGATTTACGCTCAGATAAGTGTGTATAGGATTGCAGCCTTACTTCAGAGTAAACATGCACAGAATTGCACTGTTAAGCTGCAATCCTACTCAGAAGCAAATCGCATAGAATTCAGTGGAGTTTACTCCCAGGTAAGTGGGGTTAGAACTGCAGCCTTAGCCAATTAAAACCAGTAAGTAGTTGTGTAGATCAGCAAAAAAAAAAAACACCTCAAAATCTCACCAATCACAAGGCAAACTAAATTAAATTGTAAAAAGCCTTCTAATGTTAAATAATTAAGGACTTTACCAATTTGTTTCTAGATTTAGCAGCTACCTTAAATAGCTACAACCAGAACTGTAAATTGTTAATGTTCATTAACACATCCAGCCTCTGTGCTAATTTAACAAAGTAGGAAATCATAAGAAAAGTGATTTACTGCCAGACACAAAAAGAAAAGAAAATTGAATAATCATGACTTTCATGCAACATTACCAGTTTGTAAATATTTGTTCAGTGATTTCTTATTTATTTTGCCCAATCCATCCCAGAAAATCTATGTAAATATACTTTGTGAAACAATAAACAGAATTATTGGAGCCAACCATTCAGGCTGTACTTTCATTTGTAGGATCCATTTACCCATTAGTGGACAATCTTGTTAGTATATATGACCTCCATTAAAATAATGCAAACATTTATCTTGGGTTGAGCCATTTGTGCAACATCCCATCTGATTAGCAAGCAAATGTTCTCAAGGCAAATCTTTCATATTTCGTACATAAAAATGTAACTTGTGTAAAAGGGGCCATAATAAATATTGATCTTAAATTTGGCGATGAAGCAGAGAAGGCTTCATAACCCAACTGTTATGAAAAGTAGACTGAACACTTGCCAGGGAAGAGGAAATGCATCAGTGAAAAGGAGAAAAAGATACCAATTTGCACCACAAATGCATATGTTAATTGATATATAGAAATAATTACTATACTTACAATACATCTCACCATACCATAGTAGGAAATATGGTGACCAGGTAACCTGTGCACCTGCTTAGTCTGCTGTCCAAGTGCTAACTGTTAATACTCAAAGGCTTCTACACTCCCTTCTTATGGTTCTTTATCTGTAAACTGGACTTGGACTGGAAAGCCCTTCAAATAGGGAATTGTCCTCTGTAAAAAAGGACATATGATCAATCTAATGAAAAGGAAAATAAGGTGTCCCTTCCCGAAGATCATAGAGGAGATACCTTACAGGTGAGAAAGAATGAGACTTGGGCACTCAATGACTTGGTTACTACTGTAACACTCACAGATCCACACCTCTGTGTGTGTGTGTGTGTGTGTGTGTGTGTGTGTGTGTGTGTGTGTGTGTTAAGGGGAATGTAAATGAGTACTTAATGTGCATAATAACTGGCCACTGAGCAGATTACCCAGGCCACATGGAGAATGTGCACATTAACCTTGCATGAAGAGGCAATTGTGCACATTTCCCAGTCAACATACATAACCTCCAGCAGGCTCTAGGGAATATGCATGTATCACATTCTCCAGCCATTAAGCATAATCCCCAAAATTTAGCCAAGATATGCACATTCACCACATAACAACCAGAGAATGTACAAAATTCAGATAATGTATGCACATTTCCCAAGGCCTGTTAACTGGGAAATGTGCACAATTCTCCCTTCATGGAAGGTTCATGAGCACATTCTCCATGAGGCCTGGTGAATTTTCACAATGGCCAGTTATTATGCACATTAACTACTCAAATTACATTCCCCTTAACATATATATTTACTAATACAGTCTTTCTTTTGCCTATTTCCCTGTACTCTGATAGCTGAAGTGGCGATTTTCATGTGATAGGCTGATCAGTAGCACCAAAAGCAGAAAGTGGCAAGTATCCAAAAAGCTGGAAATGAAAAAAAGGGGGGAAATCCTAAGATCCTGGAAAATGTGGTGTTAATTTTTAATTTTTGGAGTATGCTTATGAGAATTCTTTGGGGTCATCTATCATTTCAAGTAATCTTGCTAATGGTAATGGACTGCCTTCAAGTCGATCCCAACTTATGGTTACCCTATGAATAGGGTTTTCATGGTAAGCGGTACTGCAGAGGGGGTTTACCATTGCCTCCCTCTGAGGCTAGTCCTCCCCAGCTGGCTAGGGCCTGCTCAGCTTGCCACAGCTGCATAAGCCAGCCCCTTCCTTGTCCGCAACTGCCAGCTGGGGGGCAACTGGGCTCCTTGGGACTATGCAGCTTGCCCACGGCTGCACAGGTGGCAGGGCACGTAACCCCTGAGCCACTCACTGTGGGGCAATCTTTAGCTGGCCCTTGACACCCAGGAGACACGAGCAGGAATTTGAACTCACAGACTCTGGACTCCCAGCCAGGCTCTCCTCCCTACTGTGCTATACCAGCTAGAAAAGAATATTACAGAGCAGTCCATCCCCTGACAAAGACCAGACAATATAGTGGCTGAAATGCATTGGGTTTTTAAAAAAAATAAACATCACATTTTCCAGCATCTTGGGATTTCCCCCCTTTTTTCATTTCTGATCAGTAGCACTGCCACAGCTAGGAGGCAATGCAGTCATGGTGCCCCACTTCACAGGCTACAACTGCTATAAAATGCAAACAAATATAACCTGACATTCTTATTTCACTGTTTGTGCGGGCAAAGTTAATTTTGTATTTACACATTTAGAAAGATCTCTTTTTTGCCTCATTTACGACTAGGGATGGGGAAGAAATTTGACTCAGTTCACATTTAAACTGAATTTATCACATTTGCACTTTCTGAAACAATATGAGAACCAAAACACAGACATCCTTCAAAATTTGCTCCTATCCAAATTTTGAGATGGAGTTCTCCAACCAAGCAATTTACAAAAAAGTATATTTTAGGTGAAAGTGTGCCCAAAAATGAATATTTTAGTGAAAATAACATATAAAAATACATTATATTAGGATAAATACTTGCCCAAAATGTGTACATTAGTCAACACTGCACACAAAAATGTATTTATCAAGAGAAATTCACACTAAAAAGCCAGAGAATTTTCATGATTAAAAAAACTATAGCAGATCATTCTATCCTTATTTGGGCCTCACATCTGTCATAATAAACATATTTTAGATTGACCAAGCTGCAGATGTTGTGACTCATGATTAAAAATGTTCAGTGTTAAATATACTTTTGTGCATTCTCAACCTTATCCCATTTATCAAGAGAGCTGACAAATGGCATTGCCTTTTAGAAAATATGAAATTATTACAATTAGAGTTTAGCTGAGATCATTTTTTCCAAAATTATATCAGTCCATCCTTCTAATTATGTGAGGTAAAGGATCTACTGCCAAATGTTGCCAAAGTATCACTTTAAGAGGGAAAATCTACCCTTTCCAAAGGTGAGCACTGCATAAAGGAAACTCTTAAGGAATCCATTTTTGTGCTGGTTATTCATAATTATGAACATATTTATTCATGATAACTGTGACTTCGACAGCAAAAAGAAGTAAAAGGCAACTAAGACTGCAACCTTCAATATGCTTGCTAGGGAGTAATCCCCACTGAACACAGTCCATTCTGAAGCTCTTGTTAATGCCTTTGCACCATTTCAAAAATGGGTATTTTAGGAAAAAACATATATATAAATGTGTACAGTGTGATAAACTATGTACTGAGATAAAATACATATTTAAATATATCTTTTGTAATAAGATATAGAACTAAATACATATATAAATACATATTTTAACATGACTTTTCATGTACATTAAAAAAGTTATATAATTTGCAGTTAAATTCTAACGGAACAGAATTCTGGAAACCCACTGATCAGAATTAAGTGGCAGAATTAATTCTACCTGATCTGGCATTTTGCAATAAAACTATTGAACAAATGTAGCATAAACTTTTTTGGCAAGACATCCCCCATTGTCTAAGTGCAAATGCTACCCCAGTAAAGGCAGTTTTGATTATAAGAACAGGAGATACAAAATGATCCAGGGGAAACAATCAGAAACGTTTTTGCATTTACTCTGTAGTCAGTTTCTAGAGTTAAAAAAAAGTTGATGGGTATCATTTCTCAGCCGCTTTCTTCCCTCATTAGCTTGGACCAAACAGAGGAATGAAGAAACACATGAAACTGTAGAACAGTTCATAAAACTAAGAGAGACTATAATACCTGACCTCATTTTCTGCAAGTTATAGCAGGGCGTGTCAGCTTGGCTACATGTGTATATTTTATGTATTCATTTATTGAAATATATTGCAAGCTTGTACTGAAACATGGAGCCAGGGTAGTGTTCTTCATTTCTAATTGTTTTTTGTAAATGTTAGGTCCAAACCCAACACGCGAGCCGTCACTGGCTACCCCAGGTCACATCCACCTGGGAGGGGTGCGGAGTTGAGTGCAATTACCCACTACCAGAGACCAAACAAGACAAACACTGATCCTTTGCAAAGGGGAACCCGATACTTACAAGCCAAAAGCCTTTCAGAATGGGAACCCCGTTTATTGAGAGAACAGAGACTATATAGCTTTTCCCCAGAGGTTACAATATTGGGGAACAGCGTCATAAACTATAAAAACATTATTTGTCACAATAAGCTGAAAGATATGCAGAAAATGAGGTGAAGGGGTGCAGGGGAGGGCTTAATCATTGGTGACTCGCTTGATGGCCACCGTACTGGTCCCAAGTAGCTGGCGCTTGTTGAGCGGCCGGTGGCGGTGGCGGCGGCGGCGGCGGGAAATCCATAGATGAACCTGTAAAGTCTGGATAAGAAGAATTATTTTGTTGTGGTTGTGTGTGTTCTGTGTTTCCCATTCTCCAAGGGCAATCTCGTTTGAAATGTGTGTAATCCCCACACTGGAAGCAAGCCCTATCTCCTTGCCACGATTGGCGCACTTATCCCCTGCCTCGCTGCTCTCCGTCTCTTGGCCCCCTTGGAAAACCTCTTCCTCTTCCTCTAAAGCCTCTACCTGGAGGCTGGCCTCTTATTGCAAGAGCCAGCATCTCAAAATCCTCTTTCTTTTCCTTCTTCCTGCTCTTCTCCTTGTCCTTATCCCAAACAAAATCCGCCACCTCCAGAATCACAGTCACAGCTTCCCCCCCCATCCTGGTCTAAAATTCAAAAAATAGTCCCTCACCGCTGGTTGCGCCTGATGAACAAAATTAGCAATTAACGTCGGGTGGTCCTGCACGTTTTCGGGGTTCAGATTGGTATAACTACGTGCTCCATCTAACAGGTGCGACCAGAATTTTCTGGGGGGCTCACTGGCTTCTTGTTTTATAGCCATAAATTTAGCTTGGTTCGGGGGTTTCTGTGACATACGCTCCAGGTGTGCCAAAACTCTATCCCTATCAGCCTGCAATTGGGCGTGGCGAGGCTGCGTCCAGTCTCCCGCAGCCCACATCGCAGCTGCCTGAGCCCTGTCTGACCAAGCCGTATGTGTTGCTGCCTCCACAGCCCACGTAGTCTCAATTGCCCACAATCTACTACGTTCCTCTCCTGTCAATACCCTTCGCAGCAAATGTTCCACATCCGAGTACGTCGGATTGTGACTTTCAAACAACCTGCTTAACAATTCTCTAATTTTCCTTGGCTGTTCTCCAAAGGTCCATTCCTTAAGATCCCATTCCAGCCAAGTTTTTAACTCGACCACTTCCGTATGTTGGATATCACCATTACCATCCACATACGGTTGGTCGCGTACTACCAAGGGAAACTCCGTAGCCTCCGCTGCTTCCCTTTCCTACGCCTGTTTTTCTCGCATGCGCGTGACCATTCTCCTTGAGGTCCCCTCCTCTCCATCCTTTTCATCTGCATCATCGTCTGAGTCAAATGAAAGGATCCCCGGCTTCCGGCTGGGATTTCCGCTCCTAGGAGTACAGGGCGGGTCCGGAGCCGAGGGAATAATGGAACGGCTTAAAACCATTCTCTTATCTGATTCTTCATCAGCAAAATAACTAGGAGGGGGTTCCTCGCTGGCCAGAGTTCTCACTGCCATCAAAGTAAAACTTTCCCATTTTTGTGACCCTATTTTCCATAGGAGCCAAAATTCCAATTGATCCGGGTGGTTGTCCCCAATCCTTTTCCACACTCCCAGTAGCGGAGCAGTTTCAAAGGACCCACCCCTCGGCCACCGTTCACCCGGCACCGAAACTGCAGTCATCCGCGGCCATTCCTCCGCACAGAGCTCAATCATTCTTTTCTTTTTCAGGCCTCTCTTGCACACAGGCAACTCCTTATCTTCCCACAATTTACACATTACTCCCAAAGGGCTGTCCTTTACCGGTACACTCCCTTTGTTTCCCATGGCGTCTGGTAGAGGTTTTCCTCAACTTGTACGTTATCCACGAACTATCAGTCGACCCACTTTCCACGACAACCGAGAAAATTTTCTTGTGGCGCCTGTTGTCAGGAGAGGGGTACACCCCGATAGCATGTGGCCCCGCACAAAGGGATCCTGGACAAGCCCCCAAATTGTTAGGTCCAAACCCAACACGCGAGCCGTCACTGTCTAACCCAGGTCACATCCACCCGGGAGGGGTGCGGAGTTGAGTGCAATTACCCACTACCAGAGACCAAACAAGACAAACACTGATCCTTTGCAAAGGGGAACCCGATACTTACAAGCCAAAAGCCTTTCAGAATGGGAACCCCGTTTATTGAGAGAACAGAGAATATATAGCTTTTCCCCAGAGGTTGCAATATTGGGGAGCAGCATCATAAACTATAAAAACATTATTTGTCACAATAAGCTGAAAGATATGCAGAAAAGGAGGTGAAGGGGTGCAGGGGAGGAACATTAGCAGGGACATCAGAATCTCTTTCAGACTTGGGTCTGCATATTTTACATGTCCTTGAGATAAGCACTCAGCAACTAGAAACAAAAGAATAGATATGGGATGGGGCATCAGTTGCAACCAGGCGCCCCTCGAGTGGCGATAACCTTAATATTGCCAGGCTTGCATTTCAAAGGCTTACATGTCAAGGTTTATAGGGCAATAGGGAAACTTTAACATTTCTTTCATGATACACTTTGCAACTATATGCGAGGCAATAAGGAATGGGAATGATACAGGAAAGAGGGAGGAAGGGACGTTTCCAGCTTAAACCGGCTTTTATTCATTGAGCCTCTGGAATGTGAAAAGGTCAGGTCACCAGGAAATAAACCGGTGTGTTTTATATCAAGAGTAATTTAATATTCCATCCCAACAGTCCCCCCTTTCAGCCCTGAGGGAATATCTATTCCCTCAGGTAGCTGCATTTTCATGTTTTGCCTCACATAAAGGCCTTAACGCCATTTCCACAAAGTTTGGCTGTGGGTTTCTGGGAACTGAGGAAGCGATCCTCCGCAGGCAGGACGAAACAAGCTGGACCAAATTCGGGATACATTGCAGCCAGCAGCAGCCAGTTATTAACAATACTATAACCAATACAACATAAAACACAATCTTATGCCAATCAGGCCATGCAGAGAACCAGTCAGAGAGGCTAGAAAAGAGGGAGAAGTTTCCAATATGTTCTACTTCATGATATATCTTGCCGATATCGTTGATGTGTTTAATGACATCAACCTTACTGTCTGTAATATGGGTACAGCATTCGCTCCCAATTAACGAGCAGACACCCCCGTGGGAGCTTAACAAGAAGTCCAATGCTAACTGGTTCTGCAAAACTACAGTTCTAATTTGTCCCTGCTCATTTGTGAGGTCCGAGAAGGAAATAGCCGAATCATTCATAAAATGCTCAAAAGTTTGGGAGAGCTCTACGAGCTCTTGGTAAGTTTTAGCAGCACCATACTGGGGGAAAAAACCTCTCAGCACCACTTCCCCAGTGCTTCTCCTGTTCCGACGTCTTAAGGTCGGAAGTGAAGGGGATACCCGGAGCCCAGGGACAACCCTCCCCTGTGCACAAGTCCAGGGTCCCGCTGTTGGCAGTTTCCTTACCGCTGAATGTCTGCAGAGCCACCAGAGCCCCGATGGTGTCAAGTGGTCCACTAAATCTGTTAAAAAAGGTACTAAATGGTGTTCCGAAAAGGTGAGCTTTAACAAATATTGCCAAATGGCCAGCCAAGTTGTGCCCTCTGCTGAGCGCGTTCCATTTACAAAAGTCCAATTCCCTTGTCCAGTTGAGAAAACCAGGCTTTCACACAGCATTCCTCCAGTCACTTGTTTTCCACTGCTCACACAAACTTGACTAGAGATGGGCCCGCTAATGACCAGCCCTCCCTCTAGTTCTTGGGAGCTGGAGTGTGACGCAAAGGAAAGGTATTCCTTCAGCGGCAAAAGGGCCCCTGTTAAGGGGACTCCGGCCTGCCTGTGTGGTGGTGTGTGTGCACAGACATAACAGGTACCTTTCTTGGGGACAATTTCCTCCAACAAAGCCACAAAGGTATTGCCATCCCATCCATCACCTGTTTTCATTTTTCGTTGTGCCTGAGTGGTTGTAAGACCAATTTTAGCCGGTATCTTAGCTGGCGTCTGTTGGGAGCCCCCTTGTACCTTCATATTTTGTCTCAGCCATGCATAGCAGGAGGGTTCACCAATGCCTACACAAAATTTTAATCTCCCAGGTTTGTTGGATTGGAAAGAAATCATATTATATTCTTTTCTTATAGTTTTTATATCTACGTCGGGAGGACACCCATAATTCGGCAGAGGGCGGTATTTTTTACATCTTAATGCTAATCTAATAGACCATTCTGTCTCAACCCGGGTGCAGTATGTAGCCCATTTACCCATGTAGTTGTGTTGCAGCACTACGGCCGCCTTGTAGCACAGCCGTCCTGCTATGTCTGCTTTTACCATCCCATTTGTTATCTGTTCCACATCATACAAAAACGGGTCAGGACAGTCCTGGGTTCGTGGTACTGTCCTTCCGAAATCAACTAACTTGTAATAATTAGCATCATCACATATCTTAACATCCGGGGGGCAACATATAGTCAACACATAAGAAAACATTATAACAGAAATGCACATAGGGAGTAATGCACGCGGAAATGGATGGACCATCTTTGTAATATCAGGAATCCGCTTTTATGCTCAGTCAATATCCGCGTTCTGAAAGGGGAGTTGGGCCGCCTGCCACTGTCCTGTTTCTTCGCTTCTTTGTAAGCACAGTTTGGGAACCAATGGAGGCGGGGATGCAGTCACAACAGCTGGCTTTACGTGCGAATGATGTATCCAAGATTTCCGCCCTTCCAGAAAGACTGCTGCCTGGGTCGATAAAAGGACTTGATGCGGGCCCGTGTAGCGTGGCTGCAAGGAATCGCCCCTCACAAACTTTTTTGCCCAGACGAAGTCTCCCGGCCGGTACGGGTGTACCTGATCCTCAAAAGGCACCATTTTGGTATATCTGGCGGTTTTCCACAGCTCCTGTACTTTTTGCTGTAAGGAAAGATACTGGGATACAGTTATATGATCCCCCCCAATAGTGAAACATCCACACTTGGTAAGGACCCCCCTTTTGACGGGGGTCTTCCATACATCAATTCGTACGGGGAAAGCCCCAAAGCCCGAGTTGGGCGCGTACGTAAATGAAACAAGACAATAAGGAGTACCTGAGGCCACCTTAACCCGGTTTCCTGGGTATACTTAGCCAATGCCGTCTTAATTTCTCGGTTCTGTCTCTCAGTCGCCACGGAAGATTGTGGATGGTACGCAGTGTGAAACAGATGTTTGATGCCTAGGCCTTCTTCAATCTTGGCCAGGATTTGTCCGGTAAAGTGTGTGCCACGGTCTGAGTCTATAACTTCTGGGACCCCAAACTGTGGAATAATTTCCTGTAGCAATATGCGTGCCACAGTTGTGGCTGTAGCGTTGGTGGTCGGAAATGCTTTGATCCAAGCCGTAAGAGGGCAAACTAAGACCAACAAATGTTTCTTTCCTTCCGCTTTTGGGAGATCTACAAAGTCAATCTGAATGTGTAAAAATGGTGCGGCCGGTATCGGTCTACCCCCTTGTGGGGCCCTATTTGGTACTGCGGGACCGTTTGCCTGGCAAGTGTGGCATGCTTTCACTATTGCCATACATACTGAGTGAATACCCGGGGCGTACCAGGAGCGGGTTACTGTGTCCACCAGCGCGCGCATTCCATAGTGACCTCCGTGGTCATGGAACATTTAGCCACCGTCTGGTATAAGGATCTAGGCAAGCATGTCCTACCATCTGGCATGATCCATAACTGGTGTTTCAACGTTGCGCCCAGGTCGGTCCATTGCTTTATTTCCTGCGGGGGTACTGAAACAGTTACAGGCGGAACAAAGGCAGTAGTTACAAGGGCCAGCGTGGGCCAGGTTAATGGAAGAAGCACTGCTTGCCTTGCGGTTTGATCCGCCAAGGCATTTCCCAATGTTACTGGGTCTTGTTCCTTGGTATGCGCTTTGCAATGTACTACAGCTAACTGGAGGGGTTCAAGAATAGTTTGTAACAGTTTTTGCACCAGTTCCAAATGCTGGATGGGTTTTTCCCCTGCTGTAGTAAACCATCTATATTTCCACAAATGAATATGACAGTGAATCACCCCAAAAGCGTACCTGCTATCCGTGTAAATGGTGACTTTCTTTCCAGCCGATAATTGGCAAGCCCGCGCAAGGGCATATATTTCCGCTGCTTGTGCTCCCCACCGTCCTGGGAGCGCAGTTGCCTCCAACACTTCCCATTGAGTCGTTATTGCAAAACCCGTGCATCTTACCCCATCCCGGTAATAGGAACTGCCATCAGTGAACAGAACGAGGTCCGATTCTGGCAACGGTTCATCTGAAAGGTCTGGTCTTATTTGCAAGGTGGATTGCAAAACCTGTACACAATCGTGCTCTGGAAAGGGTGGGGGTAGATCAGGTAAAAGCATTGCTGGATTCAGAGGTCCGCAACGCTCAAACCGCACATTGGGGTCTTCCAATAGCTCTGCCTCCAGCTGTTGTTGTGTCTGGGCTGAAAAAACCTGTGTGGTGCCTTTTCTTAGCAGGGCTGAAAGCGCGTGCGAAGTCCATACAGTGGTGGAGTGGCCGAGGGTCAGTCCCTTTACCTTAGTCAATAATAAAACGGCTGCAGTCAGGGTGCACGCGCATGTGGAGGTGCCACGGGCCACATTGACAATCTGTTGTGAATAAAAGGCTACTGGGAAGTGATTAGGGCCGTATATCTGAGTTAGAACCCCGCTTGCAACTCCTGCTCTTTCATGACCAAACAGGTGAAAGGGCTTGTTATAATTCGGGGGTTTCAAAGACATGGAGGTGGCTACACTTTGTTTCAACAGTTCAAACGCTCTCTCATTGTCCCGGCTCCATTGTTTCTTATCGGGAGTCTTGCTTGCTGTAAGCATGTGTAACGGCTTACTCAACTCTCCACAAGATGGCAGCCACGGTCTGCAAAACCCGATCAGTCCCAGAAAACCTCTCAATTGCCACTTGGTCTGAGGAAGCGGGCAGTTCTGTATAGTGGAAACCCTTCCTGGGTCCATCTGTCGCCCGTCCGGGGTTAAAATAAAGCCCAGATATTTAACCTTGTCAGATAGCCACTGTATTTTCTTCGGGTCAATCTTATGACCCCTAGAATATAAATACAACAGGAAAGCTTTACCGTCATGTCGCAGCACCCCCTGGTGCTCATTTGCGATCAAAATGTCATCCACGTATAGAACAAGAGTTGAACCCCGTTCCGAGGTGAACCCCTCAAGATCGTCCCGTAAACACTGGCTGAAAACCCCGGGACTGTCACAATAGCCCTGAGGGATTCTGGTCCAGACGAAAGAGCGTTGGTCCCATTCGAACCCGAACAAAAATTGTGAATCTGGGTGTAGAGGAATGCTAAAAAAAGCATTTTTCAAATCAATGACGGTAAACCACTTAGCGTCCCATGGAATTTGGCTAATGATGGTTACTGGGTCAGGCACAACCGTGTGTAAATGGATCACATACCTGTTTATCGCTCTTAAGTCCTGGCAAAACCTCCATCGCACCGGATCCCCCGGTTTCTTTGGGGTTTTTTTATCGGCAGGATAAGCGTGTTGCATGGTGTCCTCTGGGGTCGAATAACGCCTTTTGCAATGAAACCCTCAATGATAGGGCGTATGCCTTCCCGGGCTTCCAGCAGCAAGGGGTATTGGGCAACTCTCGGTGGAGGAAGAAAAGGCTTTACCTGTATTCTGACAGGGGTTACGGACCGGAGCAATCCCACGTCGGTATCTTCTATGCCCCAGAGGTCCGGCGGAAGATCAGTCAAGTCCTTGGGTAATCTGTGCTCAACGTGTTTGTGTCTAGCTATTGGGCCCGCCGAAACTCCCAGTACACTCATTAATAGGCCCACCCCTCTTGGAGTGCAAGTTAAGGTAGCCTCAAGTTTACACAGCATGTCTCGGCCCATTAAAGAAATGGGGCACGAAGCAGAATAAAGGAAAACATGGTTAAACAATTTATCCTTATACTTTACTTGCAAAGGGGATGTAAGGCACATTGGTGTGGGTTTTCCATCGACCCCCATTGTCATTTTAACCTCATCACTTAACCAGTCCGAGAGCACCACATTTACAAGGGAATATGTGGCTCCGGTATCGACCAGAAATGTTACCTCTAGCCCTTGCACAATCAAAGACAGTATAGGTTCAGAGGTTGGAGAAGATAGTGAAAGAAAAAATCCTACTAGGGACATAAGATTCATTAGATCCGCTCCCAACCCCTCCTTCCCTGAGCTTAGTCATTGGTGACTCGCTTGATGGCCACCGTACTGGTTCCAAGTAGCCGGCGCTTGTTGAGCGGCCGGCGGCGGTGGCGGCGGCGGCGGCGGGAAATCCATAGATGAACCTGTAAAGTCTGGATAAGAAGAATTATTTTGTTGTGGTTGTGTGTGTTCTGTGTTTCCCATTCTCCACGGGCAATCTCGTTTGAAATGTGTGTAATCCCCACACTGGAAGCAAGCCCTATCTCCTTGCCACGATTGGCGCACTTATCCCCTGCCTCGCTGCTCTCCATCTCTTGGCCCCCTCGGAAAACCTCTTCCTCTTCCTCTAAAGCCTCTACCTGGAGGCTGGCCTCTTATTGCAAGAGCCAGCATCTCAAAATCCTCTTTCTTTTCCTTCTTCCTGCTATTCTCCTTGTCCTTATCCCAAACAAAACCCGCCACCTCCAGAATCACAGTCACAGCTTCCCCCCCCGATCCTGGTCTAAAATTCAAAAAATAGTCCCTCACCGCTGGTTGTGCCTGATGAACAAAATTAGCAATTAACGTCGGGTGGTCCTGCACATTTTCGGGGTTCAGATTGGTATAACTACGTGCTCCATCTAACAGGCGCGACCAGAATTTTCTGGGGGGCTCACTGGCTTTTTGTTTTATAGCCATACATTTAGCTTGGTTCGGGGGTTTCTGTGACATACGCTCCAGGTGTGCCAAAACTCTATCCCTATCAGCCTGCAATTGGGCGCGGCGAGGCTGCGTCCAGTCTCCCGCAGCCCACATCGCAGCTGCCTGAGCCCTGTCCGACCAAGCCGTATGTGTTGCTGCCTCCACAGCCCACGTAGTCTCAATTGCCCACAATCTACTACGTTCCTCTCCTGTCAATACCCTTCGCAGCAAATGTTCCACATCCGAGTACGTCGGATTGTGACTTTCAAACAACCTGCTTAACAATTCTCTAATTTTCCTTGGCTGTTCTCCAAAGGTCCCAGCCATCTTACTCCATTCCTTAAGATCCCATTCCAGCCAAGTTTTTAACTCGACCACTTCCGTATATTGGATATCACCATTACCATCCACATACGGTTGGTCGCGTACTACCAAGCGTACTACCTCCGCTGCTTCCCTTTCCTTCGCCTGTTTTTCTTGCATGCGCGTGACCATTCTCCTTGAGGTCCCCTCCTCTCCATCCTTTTCATCTGCATCATCGTCTGAGTCAGATGAAAGGATCCCCGGCTTCCGGCTGGGATTTCCGCTCCTAGGAGTACGGGGCGGGTCCGGAGCCGAGGGAATAATGGAACGGCTTAAAACCATTCTCTTATCTGATTCTTCATCAGCAAAATAACTAGGAGGGGGTTCCTCGCTGGCCAGAGTTCTCACTGCCATCAAAGTAAAACTTTCCCATTTTTGTGACCCTATTTTCCATAGTAGCCAAAATTCCAATTGATCCGGGTGGTTGTCCCCAATCCTTCTCCGCACTCCCAGTAGCGGAGCGGTTTCAAAGGACCCACCCCTCGGCCACCATTCACCCGGCACCGAAACTGCAGTCATCTGCAGCCATTCCTCCGCACAGAGCTCAATCATTCTTTTCTTTTTCAGGCCTCTCTTGCACACAGGCAACTCCTTATCTTCCCACAATTTACACATTACTCCCAAAGGGCTGTCCTTTACCGGTACACTCCCTTTGTTTCCCATGGCGTCTGGTAGAGGTTTTCCTCAACTTGTACGTTATCCATGAACTATCAGTCGACCCACTTTCCACGACAACCGAGAAAATTTTCTTGTGGCGCCTGTTGTCAGGAGAGGGGTACACCCCGATAGCACGTGGCCCCGCACAAAGGGATCCTGGACGAGCCCCCAAATTGTTAGGTCCAAACCCAACATGCGAGCCGTCACTGTCTAACCCAGGTCACATCCACCCGGGAGGGGTGCGGAGTTGAGTGCAATTACCAACTACCAGAGACCAAACAAGACAAACACTGATCCTTTGCAAAGGGGAACCCGATACTTACAAGCCAAAAGCCTTTCAGAATGGGAACCCCGTTTATTGAGAGAACAGAGAATATATAGCTTTTCCCCAGAGGTTACAATATTGGGGAGCAGCGTCATAAACTATAAAAACATTATTTGTCACAATAAGCTGAAAGATATGCAGAAAAGGAGGTGAAGGGGTGCAGGGGAGGAACATTAGCAGGGACATCAGAATTTCTTTCAGACTTGGGTCTGCATATTTTACATGTCCTTGAGATAAGCACTCAGCAACTAGAAACAAAAGAATAGATATGGGATGGGGCATCAGTTGCAACCAGGCGCCCCTCGAGTGGCGACAACCTTAATATTGCCAGGCTTGCATTTCAAAGGCTTACATGTCAAGGTTTATAGGGCAATAGGGAACATTTCTTTCATGATACACTTTGCAACTATATGTGAGGCAATAAGGAATGGGAATGATACAGGAAAGAGGGAGGAAGGGACGTTTCCAGCTTAAACCGGCTTTTATTCATTGAGCCTCTGGAATGTGAAAAGGTCAGGTCACCAGGAAATAAACCGGTGTGTTTTATATCAAGAGTAATTTAATATTCCATCCCAACATAAACAACAACCACAACCTGCAACAGTACAGCAGAGAGGGAAAAAACTGAAATTTCAGAAGCTATAATGAGGATTGATGACCTTTTAATCATTACAGGAACATGTTTGAATTTCCTAAAGCTTTTTTAAAAAAAGGGATATTATTGTTACATTTTATTCTGATAAGGGAACTGTGAAAACATGGCACTCAAGAGTTTAAATGTGCTTAGGTTTTGGGGGGGCGGGGTTAAAAAAATCTGCAAGGAACTCCATACTTTCTGTCCCAAGATTCTTGGCTCACATCTCTTTATTGGTGATAGCACACTGCATCAAGTATGTAGTTGATATGCAATGGAAGAACGTCTAGAGAACTCTCCAGAAGGGAAAGATGGAGTGCCTGAGACGAGCAACAAATAGGCATGGCTCAACTCATAGGAGGATTCCTCCAGAAATACAGTAAGGCTCAGATGCTTCATAAGTCAATACAGGACCAAGACAATGTGGGTCATCTTTGTTGATCTCAGGCACTCCATCCTCCCCATCTAGATCTGGGCCTGAAAGACTAAGGAAAAGTGTGGATGCATGGAGAATAATTTGTAAGTAAATACAGTTTGCTGATTATTGCTGCTGATCTGTCTGTTAAAGCATCATCAGCCTTAGTTTCCAGTTTCCCAGATTTATGGACCTTGAGCCAACACATGGGCTTAAAATCTACACATGGGCTTGTGTGTAATGCTAACCTGAAAGAAAAAGATAACACAAACAGAAAACTGTGGCAGAATGCCAGTTCTCCAAATTTAACTGGTTTGGAGGCAAGAAGAAACATGTCCCCTTTGCCAATGCAATTAGGTTAACACTCCCACATCCAGATCCATTCACACATACTTGGCTAATTAGGGCAAAATGTGAATGAAGATACACACTTGGATGCATACCAAAGCATGTCCTAATAAAATTGATGTGGTGTAGATGGACAACTTCTGCATCTGGATGTGCATCCAAAATCAGAAGTGATACTTCCTCACTGCAGTGCTGTCAATGGGATGCACATGCCCAACTTTCTAACTGTGGATGGCTAAATTGGATTTAGGCAAAAATCTTGCTACCCATTTGTAGTGGACAATGAAACATTAGCCTAGTTGCCAGGATAATGACATGTCATTTCCTCTTTGTCCCACTTTAGAGTGAGAGCATTAGGAAGACTTCATTTGCACTAGAGATCTCATCACATAGAAAAATCTGACTGGCTACTTTTTGCCATAATATAATCATTATCCTCCCCCCACCACCACATTTTTTCTTTTTCTATTTTTACTCTTTCGGGTTAAAAAAATGGCAACAAAGAAGAATCCACTCAGAGAAAGAGTAACTGTGAACAGGCAAGCTAAATGCATGAACGAGTAGGAATCAAAGTTAGGTGCTTTTGTGAGGACTCACACACATACTCTGAAATGTCAACTTTACCAGAAAAAAAAGGAAGCTCACAAAAATTCAGTGCAGCATTAAGAAATAGTGCTGATGATGGATGAAAGTAACATTTTTTCTTCCCAAGTGAGCACATGTCATGACTGCAAATAATTAACAGTGGACAGTATCAACTCCATTGTAAGGCAGATACGCAAAAAGCCAAAAAACAATGTGTCTTGGTGTCATCTTCCGAAATATAATCAGCCAGAGCCTGGAGCACAGACTGTTGTAGTGACAAGTGTTTCAAAGAAGAAGCCTCATAGTCTAATCAACAGTTGTTTGAATTGCATTCTTGTACTTATAAGTGGAGCAATGAAAATAAAGGAGCAGACATGTCTGAACTGTAAGATGCTTCAAGTTATATATAATATCTGGGATGCATTCTAATAAGAACTTTTTTAAATCCTGGGAACTGTAGTTTGTTAAGGGTGCTGAGAGTTGTTAGGAGACCCCCTAATACCCTCAAAGAGCTACAGCTCTCAGAATGATTTAACAGTCAATTCCTCTTATCAGGAAGCTATGAGAACTGTAGCTCTGTGAAGGGAATTGGGGTCTCCTGGCAACTCTCAGCACCCTAAACAATGACAGTCCCCTGGTTTCTTTGGGAGAGGCCCTGACTGCTTAAAGTGGTGCAGTTGGGGCCAGTGTGAGGCAGTCGCCTCAGGCAGTAGATCCTTAAGAAGTTGACAGAGTTGTGTGCAGAGCTTGGAAGATTACTTTTTAAAAGTAATAAATTTCAGTTACAGTTACATGGCCCAAAAAGTAGTAATTACCATTACAATTACAATTGCTCTGAAAGTAACTGATTACTTTACTTTTCCTCCAAAGTAATCACTACAATTACATTTCAGTTACTTTAAAAAAACACCTACAAGGTGCTGGCCTTGGCTGCTGCACATCTAACTAGCCTAAAACAACATTAAAAATAAACAAACACATACAGAGGTAGTAGAATAATTATTTTTATTCATAAGATAGCAATGGTGATCTCTCTGCTGGTAAGGGTGGTGGGAAGGGAGGCTGAGGCCACTACTCAGATCTTTGCATGTCAAACCAAGTGCAACCCCCCCTCAGCCAGCCAGCATAATCTCTCTCACTTAACCACCTCCCAGACCTTGCCCTGCCACCAACTGAGGGACACTCACTCAAGCAAACATTTTCCCGTGAGATGCAAAAATGTTATAATACTGCAAATGCAGCACAGTAGCCAGAGAGGTGGTGGAGGCCACTTTGTGTGCCAAGTGCAAACACAGTATTCACACACACACACACACACACACACACACACACACACACACACACACACACACACACACACACTGTGTCATCTTTCGCCTCCACAGTTCTTTATCTCCATTCTGCTGCTGCCTTCTTCTCCTCCTTTATTCATGTTCTTGATCTCCGGATCCTTTTCCCCTCCACTCCATTCTTCACCACCACTATCTGTTTTTTTTAAATAATTGTTTTCTCCACTCCACCCCATCTCACTCTTTGCCTCCTCCCTCGTCGCCTCCTGCCCATCCACAGAGCATGAGGAAAGAGCGACACTGCACAGAAGCCCAGTTTGAGGCACAGGATTTTCATCCACAAATCAGAGGAGCAGAAGACTTCCCCTGCTCCCCCCCCAAGTAATGCCCAAAAGTAATTCTGGAAAAGTTACAATTACTCCACAAACGTAGTAAAATTACTCCTAGTTCTATTACAATCAAAATGTAAAGGAATTACCCACTCGTTACTGAAAAAGTAATGAATTACAAATAATTCGTTACTTGTAACTAGTTACTTCCAAGCTCTGGTTGTGTGTGCCATGTGGCCTGGCCTGTGCTCCCTTCAGGTAATTTCAGGTGCAGTGGAGGACTCTGCCCCATTGGCAGTGTTAAAGTAAGATTCAGCTGCCCGTCTAGTTGTTTTTTGTACATGGAATGGGAGGAGGCCATCTTGTCCTTTGCCTCAGGCAGCAAATTGCCTTGTGGTGGCCCTGCCTGATAAACAGGGAAAGGTGGAGCATAGGGGAGTGTGACTGGCTTCAAACGCCATAGCTTGACTACTAATCTATATAATGCTTAAGCCATCTGGCAACACAAATTCAGAAATCTTGTCAGTTTTTTGAAAGTAAACTTGGATGATCTGAAATAGGGGGAAAATACACTTCATACACAGCTAAATTCTGAAATGTGACTTGTTTTCCCTGCTCTGCTACTACAACAAAGATGAAACAGATGCAGAAAATGATTGAGAATTATATTTCCTTTAACAACAGAAAGACAGTGCTTCATAACAGGGTCAACAATCTGCCATAGGCACCTACTTTGCCTAAAAGAAAATAACTTTCCTTGTGGAATTCTATTAACCCCTTTACTGAGCTGCTGACAATTTAATCCTTCTTCTATCTGTTTTTGCCCATTTATAAGCTGTTTTGTAGATTTGGTTCCATGCCAATTAAATGCAGGACTTCAGACAGCATTGAAAATCCGCATGTAGCACATGGAACATTGCAATGAGATTCCATCATAATAAAAAAGGAAGTGCTATAGAAACATACACATATTTGGTCGTTTGCATATAACAAAGCAAGACACCAGAATTCACCCACAATGTGTAATCAAATCTAATATTGTTTTCTTTATGTGTAGGCTTACAGCTTGTTCATATTCTTTTGCTAACTATTACTCTTTTATCTATTAAGTTACTATTTTAGGTGTGCACACACTTTATTATAGACAACTGCATCTGCAAATGAGCAATGATCAGATGAGTCAGAAGAGTTTTGTTTATGCAAACAGGACTCCTAAAAGACTCTTAGATACACTAAAAACAGCAGAGACTTGTGGCACCTTAAAGACTAACAAATTTATTTTGGCATAAGCTTTTGTGGACCACAGTCCACTTCATCAGATTCATGAAGTGTTATCCTAGGTATGTATACAGATGCTTGTTTGGGGGTTTGGATGGGGTAGAGGAGTGAGATCAGAGGGAAATGAAATGCAGAAAAGCACAGACAGTGATAATTACAAACTTAACAGTGGTAATTCACAAAACAACTCTCAATGACACAGACATCCTAGCACTGCTAAGCCAATTAACACAAATAATGTGCTAAAATTCCTTTGTTTTTTGGTTCAATGTACAACTGACAGAACCCAAACCTTTGATTTACTGTAATCCAGCAATTTCACTGTGCAGTCTCCCTTTGAAGTTGAAACATGAAACCACTGAATGGTAAACATCAAAAGTTTCAATTCTATCACTTATGGAATTAAGACACAGGCTTGTTAGCCCATTATAT
This sequence comes from Rhineura floridana, assembly GCF_030035675.1. Taxonomy (NCBI): domain Eukaryota; kingdom Metazoa; phylum Chordata; class Lepidosauria; order Squamata; family Rhineuridae; genus Rhineura; species Rhineura floridana. The sequence continues at coordinate 77,575,046 of NC_084487.1, read as the reverse complement.
GTGTTAATTGGTTTGCCAATGACATGATGACTGTGTCATCAAGAACTGTTTTGTGAATTAGCACTGTTAAGTATGTAATTATCACTATTTGTTCTTATCTGCATTTCTTTTCCCTCTGACCTCACTTCTTACAATTCTGCCATGTGTATGAATACCTATAACTCAGGATAGCAATTCATGCCTCTGATGGAGTGGACAGTTGTTGTTATGTGCTTTCAAGTCGATTATGACTTATGGCAACCCTATGAATTAGCGAACTCCAATAGCATAAACCACCCTGTTCAGATCTTGTAACTTCAGATCTGTGGCTTCCTTTAGGGAATCAATCCATCTCTTGTTTGGCCTTCCTCTTTTTCTACTCCCTTCTGTTTTTTCCCAGCAGTATTGTCTTTTCTAACAGATGGAAAGCTTTTTAATCTCAGTAGGCTGAAAGCAAAAAGTAAGATAATTACAACCTGTCATAGAACTTCAATATGCCAATGATAATGTAGTCTCCGCACATTCAGAGGAAGATCTTCAAACTATCCTAAATGTCTTTGCAGAAGCATATGAAAAGCTTGGGCTCTCACTTAACATTAAAAAAACCAAAGTGCTTCATCAGCAGGTGTGAACCAATCCCTCTGTAGCACCATCAATCCAGCTTAATGGTGTGACGCTGGAGAATGTCGATCACTTTTCTTATCTTGGCAGCCATCTCTCTGTAAAAGCTGACATTGATGCTGAAATTCAGCATCTTCAGAGCTCTGCGAGTGCCTCATTCTCCCGAATGAAGTGTAGAGTGTTCGAGGATGGGGATATTCACAGGGAGACCAACATGCTTATTTACAAAGCCATTGTACTTCCAACCTTACTGTACCTCTGTGAAACATGGACCATCTATAAACGCCACTCCCAACTTCTTAAAAGATTCCACCAACGCTGCCTCTGGAAAATTCTGCAACTTACTTGGGAAGATAGGCAGACTAATGTTAGCGTATTGGAAGAAGCAAAGACCACCAGTGTTGAAACAATGATTCTCCAACATCAGCTTCGCTGGACCAGCCATGTTGTTCGAATGCCTGATCACCGTCTTCCAAAGCAGCTACTTTACTCCCAACTTAAGGATGGAAAACAGAATATAGGTGGACAGCAAAAGAGGTTTAAAGATGTTCTCAAAGCTAATCTAAAAAAATGTAACATAAGCATAGAGAACAGGGAAGCCTTGGCCCATGAGCGTCCTGATAGGAGGTGGGCCATTATCAAAGGTGTTATGGACTTTGAAGAAGCATGAGTACAGGGCAAAAGGGACAAACGAGCTAAGTGGAAGGCACGTCAAGCAAATCCTCATCGTGACCATCTTCCATCTGGAAACTTATGTCCTCACTGTGGGAGGCTGTGTGGATCCAGAATTGGCCTCCAGTCACTTACGGACCCGCTGTTAAGGACCTTACCCTGGAAGACAATCTTACTCGGCCACGAGTGATCATAAATGAATGAATGAATTATGTGTCCAAAGTATGATAACCTCAGTTTCATCATTTTAGCTTCTAGTAATAGTTCTGGTTTAATTTGTTCTAACACCCAATTAATGGTCTTTTTTGTGGTCCATGGTATCCGCAAAGCTCTCCAACACTACATTTCAAATGAGTTGATTTTTCTCTTATCCGCTCTTTTCACTGTCCAACTTTCACATCCGTACATAGAGATTGGGAATACCATGGTCTGAATGATCCTGACTTTAGTGTTCAGTCATACATCTTTGCATTTGAGGACATTTTCTAGTTCTCTCATAGCTGCCCTCCCCAGTCCCAGCCTTCTTTTCATTTCTTGACTGTTGTCTCCATTTTGGTTAATGACTGTGCCAAGGTATTGATAATCTTGACAAGTTCAATGTCCTCATTGTCAACTTTAAAGTTACATAAATCTTTTTGTCATTACTTTAGTCTTTTTGATGATGTTCAGCTGTAGTCCTGCTTTTGTGCTTTCTTCTTTAACTTTCATCAGCATTCATTTCAAATCCTAATTGGTTTCTGCTAGTAGTATGGTATCATCTGCATATCTTAAATTACTGATATTTCTCCCTCCAATGTTCACACTTCCTTCATCTTGGTCCAATCCCGCTTTCCGTATATGTTCTACATATAGATTAAACAAATAAGGTAATAAAATACACCCTTGTCTCACACCCTTTCCAATGGGGAACCAATTGGTTTCTCCATATTCTGTTCTTACAGTAGCCTCTTGTCCAGGGTATAGGTTGTGCATCAGGACATTGGCTGCAATAATGGACTGGATGAGGGCTAATAACCTGAGGCTCAATCCAGACAAGACTGAGATGTTGCTAGTGGGTGGTTCTTCCGACCAGATGGTGGATGTCCAACCTGTCCTGGATGGGGTTGCACTCCCCCTGAAGGAGCAGGTTTGTAGCTTGGGGGTTCTCCTAGAACCATCTCTTTCACTTGAGGCTCAGGTAGCCAGCCTCAGTGGCATGGAGTACCTTCTACCAACTTCGGTTGGTGGCCCAGCTATGCCCCTATCTGGACAGGGATAACCTGGTTTAAGTTGTCCATGCTCTGGTAACCTCCAAGTTAGATTACTGCAATGTACTCTACGTGGGGCTGCCTTTGAAGACAGTTCAGAAACTGTAGCTTCTGCAAAATGCAGCGGCCAGATTGGTAACAGGGACCAGATGGTTCAAACATATAAAACCGATTCTGGCCCACTTGCATTGGCTGCCTGTATGTTTCCGAGCTCGATTCAAGGTGCTGGTTTTAACCTATAAAGCCTTACACTGTTTAGGACCACAATACACCTCTCCCGACATGATCCCACCCATACACTACGCTCAACATCTAAAGGCCTCCTCCGAGTGCATACTCGGAGGGACGCTGGCAACAAGAGAGAGGGCCTTCTCAGTGGTGGCCCCCCAAATAATGGAATGATTTTTCTGATGAGGTGCACCTGGCGCCAACACTGTTATCTTTTCAGCACCAGTTCAAGACTTTCCTCTTCTCCCAGGCATGTTAGCAAGTATTTTTAAATTGTTTTTTTTAATTAAATTGTGTTTTTAAATTGTTTTTGTGTTTTAAATTTTGTATATTTGTTTTTAATGTTTTAAATGCTGTAAGCACCCCCATTTCTTTTAAAGCATTCCATAGTTTTTCATGATCTACACAGTCAAAGGCTTTGCTGTAATCTATAAAGCACAAGGAGATTTTCTTCCGAAATTCCTTGTTCCGTTCCATTATTTAACATATGTTTGTGATATAATCTCTGGTGCCTCTTCCCTTTCTAAATCCAGCTTGGATGTCTGGCATTTCTTGCTCCACATACGGTAAGAACCTTTGTTGTAGAATATTGAGCATTACTTTACTTGCATGGGATATTAAGGCAATAGTTTGATAATTACTGCATTCCCTGGGATCCCCTTTCTTTGGAATTGGGATATATACTGAATGCTTCCAGTCTATGGGCCATTGTTTAGTTTTCCATATTTCTTGACAATGCTTTGTCAAAATTTGGACAGATTCAGTCTCAGTAGGTTGTAGCAACTCTGTTGGTATGCCATCTGTTCCTGGTGATTTGTTTCTTCTGAATATTTTAAGAGTAGCTTTCACCTCACATTCTAAAATTTCTGGTTCTTCATCATATGGTTCCTCCATGAATGAATCTGTCATCCTTGCATCTTTTTTATAGAGTTCTTCAGTATATTGCTTCCATCTTCCTTTTATTTCATCTCAGTCAATCAGTGTGTTCCCCTGTTGATTATTCAACATCCCTACTCTTGGTTTAAATTTCCCTTTAATTTCTCTAATCTTTTGGAATAGTGCTCTTGTTCTTCCCTTTTTGTTGTCCTCTTCTATTTCTATACAATAACTATTGCAATAGTTCTCTTCGTCCCTACATACTAGTCACTGTATTGTTGCATTTAGGGTTCTGACTGTGTTTCTATCTCCTTTTGCTTTTGCTTTCCTTCTTTCTTTAACCATTTTAAGAGTTCCTTCAGTCATCCATTGAGGTCTTTCTCTCTTTTTAACTATAGGTATAGTATTTTTGCATTCTTCCCTGATCATGTCTCTGAGTTCAGTCCATAGTTCTTCTGGTTCTCTGTCAACTAAGTTTAAAGCCTCAAATCTGTTTCTTATTTGATCTTTATATTCTTCTGGGGTGTTATTTAAATTGTATTTTGGCATTATCATTGCTTTGTTGTTCTTCTTTAGCTTTACTCTGATTTTCGATACAACCAGTTCATGATCTGTATCGCAGTCTGCTCCTGGTCTTGTTTTTGCAGAAAGTATGGAACTTCTCCATCTCCTTTTTTGCCAATTATATAATCAATTTGGTTCCTATATTGACCATCTGGTGATGTCCATGTGTACAGTCAACTTTTTGGTTGCTCAAAAAATGTGTTGGCAAGAAACAAATCACTGGCTTCACAGAATTCAAGAAGTGTTTCTCCTGCTTCATTTCTGTCTCCTAAGCCCCATTTCCCCACAATTCCTAATTCTTCTCTGTTCCCTACTTTTGCATTCCAGTCCCCCATGATTATCATCATATCTTGTTTTGGTGTGTGATCAATTTCCTCCTGTACATCTGCGTAAAATCTCTCCAATTCTTCTTCTGCATTTGACGTTGGAGCCTAGCCTTGGATGATGGTTATGTTGATAGGTTTCCCATTTAATCTCATTGATATCACTCACTCAGACCTTGTGTTGTAGCTCCTAATTGCATTTGCTACATCACTTCTCACTATTAAATCAACCCCGTTTCTTCTTGATATCTCATTTCCTGCATAAAGTATTTTGTAGTTGCCTGATTGAAAATGTCCCATTCCCATCCATTTTAATTCACTTACCCAAGTATTGTAATGTTGATACATTCCATTTCTTGCTTGACAATTTCTAACTTTCCCTGGTTCATGCTTTTCACATTCCATGTTCCTACTGTGTACGTTGTACAGCTTCTGACTCTCCTTTCGCATTTGTGTGCATCAGCCTCTGGGCTTCCTTTCGGCTTTGACCCAGCTGCGTCATTAGTCACAGCGCTTACTTGTACTTATCCTTTGTTCTTCCCCAGTAGCTTGGTGAGTGCCTTCTGACCTGGGGGTCTCATCTTCCAGCACTATCTTGTGTTGCATTTTGGATACTCTGTTCATAGGGTTTTCGTGGTAAGAGGTATTCAGAGGTGGTTTACCATTGCCTTCCAGTCCTGTTTCTCCCCTCACTGCCCCCCCCATTCAACTTCCTGCTGTGGTCAGCAAGACACTTCTACTCCATAACAAGCAGGCCAGGCAAGGGGACCAATACAGAAATGGAGTGGTACTGTGTCCTGCTGAAACTGAAATCAATCTCACTTATGATATTTATTTGGGGTGGGGTGGGGAACCTGTGGCCCTCCAGATGTTGTTGAACTCTGACTCCCCTCAACCCCAGCCAGCATGGGCAACGGTCAGGGTGATGGGAGTTGTTGCAGTCAAGCAATATGTACAGAGCCAGAGCTTTCCACCCCTGATTAAGGACATGCACTCCTTGAAAGATGAACTTTCTCTTCTATTCCATGTTACTAGGGCAGTAAAGAAATCATCACAAACACTTAACACACAGTAAATAATATATGCTCCTATCAATTTTGTATCATTTTTGCTGAGACAAGATGGCTAATAAAGCAGGTGCAAGAGACAAAATAAATCAAAGTCAGCACAGAAGATGCAGCCTAGCTGTATTCTCATTAATAAACATTAGATGCAAGTCAAAAATATAGTAGGCAACAACGTAATTAGTGCAGGGATCTGATTGTTGATCACAGTGTGACCACTGCAGTCTCTTTTCATTAAGGGGAAGTAGAATGATATCATAGGGAAGAAGATTAAAGCTGAAGATAGTTTGAGCAGCGGCTGAATAAAAGCAGCCAAAGAACAATGCAAAGAGCCGACTTCAGCTATGCCAGAATAGCTACTACATCTGACAGCTGAACTTCCCCTGACTCCCAGGTGGTCTGGCTTCACAGGTTGTAGTTGCTTGTTGCTATGTGAACCAAAAGAAGTGCAGTGAGTTTCCCAAATGCTGCCTTTCACTCTCCAGTGGCCTTATTGCCTCTTTGGGGATCATGCACAGTACCCCTTGCTTTAATTCAGGTAATGTCCAGATCGCAATGTTGAGACCAGATGAGCTCCACTTGGAAAAAAGAAATAGTGCAGCCCTACTTATTAGTAGCCCCCACAGTTAGAGATCTTTCATCTGTAGAAAAAGAGAAATCTGTGTTTTGATCAGGTCCTTTCAAAACAACCAGCGAGCTGCTGCTTCTATGGCTCCTCCAGTGCTTCTTTTGAATGAAAACTGGCACAGGCAAATACTCTAAGGGGTACGTACCCCTTAAAGTCATAATAACACAGAGACTTCCCAAAGCAAACCCCACTGATATTTGCCCATGGTAACGAGATCACTGATGGCATGCAAATTAAAATTTAATTTATTTTTAAACCACTTGGGTTTCATCTTGATTATCCAAGTCAGCATGAGCATTAAAAGGAGGGGGGATACACCTTTGGAAATATAAATTTGTATTTACATACTGACAAGGCAGATTCCTTTGTAATCCACAGAGAGCACTGCTTTTTGAATTATACTGGCTGATTTCTATAGAATCCTAAACCATTTAAAAGTAAAATCAAATACAGCTGTAGTGTAAGTACAATAAAACACATTATGCACCATAACATTTTTAAGAGGTCTCCAAGGGTGTTTGTGACCTGACTGGTTTAAATGCTCTCATCATGATTCAGAGACTCACAGGGTGCTTCCAGACATGTACAATTTAGCACCACCCAGACATTACTGTTCTGCCTTCACTTGTAAGTGGAATAGCAACTCTGCTTTGAGATTTCTCACACTGGAAAGTGGGCAGTGACAGTCCCCTTTTCCCCAGCCCTAAATATTGGCATTAGGGTGATTTTCATTTTGTGAAATGACACCTTTTGTGTGTCTGGTGTGAAGGCTAAATACTTACTTTCCTTTCACTGCACTCCTGATCATGATCTCCTTACTGCATTCTTTGGGGGTGGGGGTATAAAGACAATCCTATTTACAGAGGTGTTAAAGTGATAGAGTTTCTTTATTATTTATTTAAAATATTTCTATCCCGCCCTTCTACCCTGTAAGAGGGCACTCAGGGCAGCTTACAAAAATAAAATCAAGCACGTACATAATAAAATTGTAGACAATAAAATCACAAAACATTAAAATACATAAAATACAATTAAAATACATAAAATACTATACACACACACACACACACACACATATATATATAGGGAGTGGTACTAAAAGGGACTACAAGGGTAAAATTTAACATAGAAGGCATAAAATCAGCATCAGGCTCTACCTTCAGTCTCTCCCAAAGGCTCTCCAGAACAAGATCATTTTCAGATGTCTCCAGAAAACCATCAGGGAGGGAGCAGAGCGCACTTCTTGGGGTAAGGTGTTCCAAAGCTTGAGGGCCACAGCTGAAAAAGCTCTCTCCTGTGTGCCTGTCAGTCTAACATCTTTCACTCCAGGCACGCAGAGGAGACCAGAGGCAGATGATCTTAAATCCCAGGCAGGTACATATGAGCATAAGCAGTCCCTCAGGTACATTGGTCCAAGGCCGTTTAGGGCTTTAAAGGTCAGAACCAGCACTTTGAATTGGGCCCGGAAACAAATTGGGAGCCAGTGGAGTCAATAAAGCACAGGGGTGATATGCTCCCTGCGCCGTGCTCCAGTTAACATTCTGGCTGCTGCATTTTGGACCAACTGTAAATTCCGAACCATTTTCAAAGGCAGCCCCACATAGAGTGTATTACAGTGATCAAGCCTCAATGTCACCAATTCATGAGTCACTGTGGCCAAGTCAACTGCCTCCAGGAACGGATGCAGCTGGTAGACCAGTTTGAGTTGGCCAAAAGCACCCCTGGCTACTGCAGCCACCTGATATTCAAGCAGCACGGCAGGATCCAGGAAGACTCCCAAACTGCGGACCTGCTCCTTCAAGGGAAGTGCAACCCCATCCAGAACACGTTGCAACCCCATCTAGAGTTGACTCCTAGAGAGGAGAGACAAATCACAGTGAAGAATATCTAGAGAGGTGGAGATCCAGGGAGAAAAAAACAGAAAGGGGAAAGGGATGTTTTTAAAAAAAAAAAAATCATGATTTTTCCTGGCCTTCACATCTCTAGATATGACTAAAGCACATATCTAGCACAAGGTACCACTATATCTTACTCCTTTCTGACTCAGCAAAGTCTTCACTTATAAATTCAGTACTAATTGAAGGGTGGAACTACAATGTGACTGGCTAGATATGTTACACGAAACCATGGTTTGTGCTGCCATAAAAAATAGTTTGAGTTTTCAAACATACAACAGTCAAACCACAGTTTTGACCAGTCTTCCTCAGTCTCCACATATCGTTGGACTCTTCCATCAGCCCCACCCAGCATGACTAATAGTCAGGGATAGGGTTGCCAGGTGAGAAGCTTCGCAAACCCTGAGATTTCAGAGATAGACCTGTGATGTCATGGGGTAGGCCCTAGTGATGTCATTAAGCATCAACCACAGTTGCTTGGAGCATACCACTCAAAACAAAATAAAAATCTCTGATTGGAAAATTAAGATAGAAATCTTAGCTAAAAAGGGTGTTCCCAGGTCCCCCTGAACTGACAGAATCATTCCTTCTCACCTGCTTAGCCACCCTCAGGCCAGGCCAGTCACCAGAAGACCATTGTAAGGAGAAGGGAGCTTAGTGTTGTGGAGATGTTATATGGGAGCACTCAGAAGTAAAGACGGATGTCCCTGAAGGGTGGAATTCTAAACACACTTTCTAAGAGACTAAGTCCCATAGAACTCAACAGGACTTACTTCTGAGTAGATATAGTTTGGATTGTGCTGTTTGTAAGGCTTGACTAGGGATCCTCTGCACCAATATCCATATCAAAGCAGGGTTGGCAAACCTCTTCCTAGAATGGCCTGCCCCTGCCTTTTAACATGGCTGCTCCAAACTTCTTAACTTTGACCCTTCACTGCACAGAGATGATTGAGAAATGAGTAAGAGTTAAGAAGAATTATCTACCCTTTTGTGCCTCCGCTGTGGGCTGCTATAAACTCACTTTGACAGCCAACACAATTCCAGTGAGTAATAATTGACAGAGGAAAACACACATGGTTTGGTCTACCTTTGTAGGCAGTAGCTTGGAAACAACAGCAATTGAAGCCACACTTCCCAGTATGTGAATTCTCTTTTACCACTACTGGGCAAGAAACAAATTGTCATGCAAACAACAAGGTGCATCATCAGTGGGTGTAAGGGGCTTGAGCTGATCACATGGAACCACTGTTGTTGCTTCTATGGATGTAAGGGTGTGAGGTCAGAGATAAATGAAATAAAAAAAGAAAAGTCAGTGATGATTTCCTAAATGCTATACCATACCAACCACAAGATTCCTGTGAGTAAGACAGAAAACTCAGCATCACACAATCAATCATGGTTCCTAACCAGAAAAATAGTGAGTATAGGATTAAAGGTTCACATTGGAAAGTTTTTCAAAACAGGTTATGAAAAAGCAAATAAACTGTCCTCTTCAACAGCCCCCAAAACATTTAAACTTGTTTGACTACTTATAATTAGAAAAGTATAAAACATTATGACATCATAAGCTGCAGCATATACACTTTTTCAAATTTCTGTTCAAAAATTATTTGAAAGATAAAATGTATAATATGCTATTTTTTCAAGTAATTTAAAAAAACCCTGCATGTACACTTTTATTATAATCATAACTGAAATTGTTACTGTGCATATTGCCTACCAAGATCCTGCTGTGATCTTCTGTTCTAGTGCAACCCTATGCATATTTGCTCAGAAGCAAGTCCCAATGAATTCAGATCTCCTGCACAGATAAAGTACTGTCTGTGCTGTTGAAAGCTATAAATTTATGAATTGCTGATATGCAGACAAGCAGGAAAAGGAAATTGTTTTCAGAACTTGCAGTGGGGTTTAGCTATTGCCTGGAAGTCAACAAATCCCTTGTCAATCACAACCTTGACTTTACTTATTAACTAAAAACCTGAAAGGCCGGGGTTAGAACAGCCACTACGAGCTCATTTAACAGAAGGTGCAGGGGGCGTGACATTTTGGTTTATATCTCTTGAACCAGACTGCTTAGAAACTTAATTTTTTTTAAAAAAATGAAAGCTGAGAGTCCGGAGATTGAGGTGACTCACCCAGAGACCCAGAGAGGACTCTTCCTAGGCCACACCCTCTCCTCAGGACACACCCCTAACTGACCTTGCTCCATACCCTCCTCAAGTGCTCTTGTCTGGCTGCAATGTGTCCTTAGCTTGTGATAATTAATCTTTCTTGTTTGGATTGGGATGGAGAAATGTAGGTGCACATAGAAATCTCTGATTTTTTTATAGATGGAATGTAGGTTACTGTACAATAAGAGTCACATTTTACTCTTGCTCTGCCTACATTTTCCTCTGACTATGCCCATTAGGGATGGGCAAGAAATTTAATTCAATTCTCATTTCAACATATTAAATTTGTACTTTCCAAAACAATATGAGAACTGAAACACAGCCATCCTTTGAAAGCCACACTTATTCAAATTTTGCAATGCAGTTCGCCAACCAACCAATGTTACAAAAATACATGTGTTGGAGGAAAGTGTGCATAAAAATGAATATATCTGTGAAAATAACATACAAAAATGCGTTATACAATGCGAAATTCCTTGCAAAAATGTGTACATTAGTCAAAACTGCCTACAAAAATGTGTGCATTAGGAGAAATTCACACTAAAATCCTAGAGAATTTTCATGATTTTTTTTTAAAAAAAATGCTAATTGCTTCAGAAATATGGAGAAAAGCAAGAAACTGAAAGAACTAAAATGGACAGATCTTTCCAGCCTACTTGCATGTTGCTCCTGGAAGATTGCCCATGAGGAAATGAAACTCTTAGGCTGATAAGAGTTCCCTGGTTATGGTCTAGTGCCACTGCTTGCACAAAGCCATATGCAAGGGGAAAATAGTAGCGGAATATGGGATTCAACCTTTCTCCTGCTCATAGTTCTCCAGCAATCACCAAAACCCTGCTCATTGTGGTTTGTCCTTGAAATCACAGGTCTAGCATCTCAACTCTGGGATACATACCTGGGGGGAGGCTAACACGCTCTCCTCCTGCCTCTACTACTTCTCCACCTCAAAGCACGCCCTCTTAAAGAAGCAAATTGGCAAGACAAACTACTGTAATAAATAATAAAAGAGTTTATGAAGCAGTCAGAAGTGTTTTAATGGTGCTTGCTTAACTCAGAGAAGACAGAAACCTGCTTGCTATGACTAAAGCTTTATTAAGAGAACTGTTACAAGATCCACTGAGTTTGCTCAGGCTCTTCCCACCTGACCTTTGCACTAGAGCTTAGCCTCCAGATCTCCATGGCAGTCTTTAACTCCATACGTCTAGTATGTATATAACAGAGACTGTACACTCATTGAATGTTACATGTGAATAACTGTGGCCCTGTTTACATGTTACATTCAACGAGTGTACAGTCTGTGTACCCGGGTACACAAGTAGTTGGGCTATACACTCATAGTTATTCATATGTAATATTCAACGAGTGTACAGCCTCTGTTATATACACGTTTGCTGCCAGGGAAAGAAAAGCTTCAATGACACTTATTAAATGTGCCATTGAAGCAATTCCCCTTTACTTGTGGAAAGTAGGAATAGATCTCTGTGTGGAAAGACTGTGAGCTCATCTCAGTTCTCATAACCCTGTACACTCGTTGAATGTTGCATGTGAATAACTGTACTAGTGTACAGCCCAACTACTTGTGTACCTGGCTACAGGGACTGTACACTTGTTGAATGTAACATGTAAACAGGGCCTTAATAACATACTGATCTGTAGTTTCATCAGGTTATTGGGAACATTTGTTAAAGAGATAGAATTCATATATAACATTTCTAGTAGGTTCAAAATGCCTTTGAAGTGCTTCTAGTAATTTGCAAGGATCTTGTAATATCAAGGTGCTGCTGGAGCAAATGACATTCTTTCCCCATCACTGATAGCAGTGTTGCAGCCCTAATCTTTTTATCTTTGCCATCCAATCCTGTTGCTATTTCTTAATTCTCCCACTGTGCTTTGAAAAACATCCAGTTATTAAAAATATCACCTGCCATGTCCATGGGCCCTGGAACTGGAATCATGCTGGCTGCTATTGCCAAAGTATCTTATTCTGCCCCCAGTGTGCTTGTTGCCTTTGCAAGCAGTGGTGCTTGAGCCCTCCTTTCCTTCAGAGAAGTAGATTCACTTCTGACACCATGTTTTAATGGTGCTTGCTTAACTCAGAGAAGACGAAAACCTGGTTGCTATGACTAAAGCTTTATTAAGAGAACTGTTACAAGATCCACTGAGTTTGCTCAGGCTCTTCCCACCTGACCTTTAGAGTTCAGTCTCCAGATTTCCATGGCAGTCTCCTTGCAGTTCCCTCTGCTGGATGGAACTGCTATCTATTATAACAAGAAGGAAGTTTTCAAGTGCCTCACAGATATTTTATTTGGTTTGCTGTTTTTTGTTTGTTTGTTTTGCTGCTGATATTTAGTTATGTTCCCTCTCTCTATTTTTAACTTTAACTTTTAGTATGTCTTGATCACTTATTGTGTTATTGTTGCTGTCTTAATAAGCTAATATCTTGAAGCTTGACATACATGGGCTGCTTTCATATTGCACTTTATTCTGTTATTCTGACTATTTCTTACTTGGTAATTTGTGCATTATATTTGATCTTTCACACGACGCACAAGCTAGCTCCAGACTTCTAGTGGAATGTAGTGGAAGTTTAGTGCTAATTTCCATGATAAATGATACCAGATACCATTAGCAAGGCTGGTAACCCAGAAGATGGCAGGAGTTTATTGCTAGCTGCAGCCACTCACGTGACAGGCATCCTACCATGCAGTACATTCCTGCCCTTTAGTTGTGCAGGGTTTTTTTTGCCTGATGAACATTGTACCGATATTCCAGCATCGGTGCAGATAGTAGCAGCATTTCACACACATACCCCTGTCTTGATACAACTAAAACAATTTAAAAAGTCAGATCCTAAAAGGAGAGGGCTTTCATGGCAACAGGATGAGATCTTAGACCTCCACAGTGAGGAACAGTGTGCATGGATGAGGGACGAAAACAAGCTGTGTGAAAGACAGTTGTGCAAAATGCTGGTATATCGGCTGAAAAAGCTGCTGTTCCTTAACACAGGTACTGCAGTGTGAAAGGGATTTTAGAAATTGGAACAGAAGCGCTACCTTTTTAATCCGTTAAACTAACGCAATCAACTCTATGTGTGAAAGCTGCCTTGGCCTATGAATGCAGCAGATTTCAAAATGATCCAGCAAGTTCATTCAGTCTTACTGTAATATCACACAAAACCCTCCCCTGTGATGAGTCAGCATAAGGGAGAAAGAAGAGGATGCCCCTCCCACCGTTTAAGTCATCCTGCAAACTACTGATGTAACAAACAAACAGGTGTGGATCAACTCACAACAGGACTTCCCTTGCAATACAGTAAGGGTCAAATGTTTCATAAAGCAATGCCAGACCAAGAGAACATGGGGCACCTTTCCAGGTCCCAGGCACTCCACCCTCTCCATCTGGATTTGGGCCTGAAAGACCAAAAACAAGTATGAGTGGTTGGAGGGTATGTTTGTAATCAGCGCAGTATGTGACGTTGCACAATAGCATTGCTGATCATGGGATAGACCTGTTAGGCATCAGCTTTAGCTTCCAGTTTCCTAGCTTTGTAGGCCTTGAGCCAATATGACAGAGGCTTAACTCTGATCTTAAACCAGCAGTTTGTTTGATAATTGAATAAATAATACTTTCCTGACAGTAGTGGAGCATTGGGGATTATTAACTTACAAGGTTGTTGTAAAGATTGCAACTTGATACTGAATATGCAGGGTTTTGAACACCTGACAATTAATCCAAAAATGTTTATTATTATTTTCTGTGAGGTACTACTCGAGTGTTTTTAGCCTTCAGCTTCATTGGCACAATCTTGCAGAAAAGGGTCATTTTTAGCTCCTATAGTTTTCAAAGGGAGTAGTTTTGGTCCATGCTGAACTCTCCCATTGAAATCAAGTGGATGAATGTGCCTAGTTTTAACTGGATTCTGGCCTTTGATACTAAACACTCAGCTTGATATTTCTACCTGAAATGACAGGGTAATGTGAATGTGACACCACCAGCATAGCGACATGGTTCATTACACTGTACTGGCACATTGGCTGATGGTACACACTATACTAAGCACTTATTTTCTAGTAAATCACATTTTAGGAGGGTAGTTAGATTTCTAATATATATTCAACCTTAAAACTCCAACTGAAGGAAGATGTCTTGTTGCAAAGGAGAAGCTAAGGTTGAGCAAGTATGCAATACTCTATGAATACATGAAATACACACAGAACTGTTCGCGCAGCTAAACGTTACCTGTCTGTGCTTAATTCATTCACTTGCTCACAGCCAATCTGCTGATCTCTGATCTCCTGTAAGATGAGGTACAGTCATGTTTATCCAGCATGCTGCATAGACTTAAGTGAACAACATTAGGTAGCTACTAACCTTGGCAATTTATATATCTTATATTCAATCATTTATTTCTAGGAAAATATTAAGTTTTTTTTTTAAAAATTCTGATTTGAGAAGCTATACTGTCATTGTTTCCCACCATGTGATTTTACATGCAGGGGGAAAAAGAATCTAATTTTGTGCCACCAACCTGATATATTTTCTCATTTAAATTGTTGTTATTGTTGTTGTTCTAAGGCAGCCCTTGGTGTAATGCATTGGAAAGCTCCTGCTTTGATAGTCATTAGCTGTACATCTGATTAAAACCATTTCCACATGTTGGCTGTTGGAAAGAATTTTTTGCAAGAACTGTATAACCCATGGTTCAATGGAGTATTAGTGAAACATTTCAGTTATTCACTGCCATTTAAAAAATGTCCACATGGGCTTGTCGGTGCAGCTTTTGAAATGTAACAAATTAATATCCTTACTTTGTTTTAATTTGTGGACAGATGGTGTGAATAGGGCTGAGCGATGCACAGTGTCGTCCCTTGGCTTGCCAAGACTTATTTACAACACAGGAGTTGTCCTCTGATGGCTGATTATCTGCTTCATTTAGTAGGAGGGAAATTAACCTCTGGTTTCCATGCTGATGACTCAGCAGGTAGTATACCACTAATGCTAAAAAATAGGACCAGAAAGGCATTGGTCTTCAACCCTAACAAGGCCCATTAAGGAGCCAAATTGCTTTATTAAACCCAAGAGATAGAAGCAATAATTTCAGACCAGTAGCTGGAAATAATAAAGTTTGAAAAAAGGAAATGAAGGAAATGAGTTTTGCCACCATGCATAATCCCCAAAATTGTTTTATTTCAGGTGCCTTCTAATTTTAACACATTTCAGCAAATGAAAATAGGCAAAAAAGACATGCCTACTTAGTTTGAAAAAGGAATCAGGGAAAATACAGAAAGTTATATGTTTCTGCAGCTCTAATGCCTTCTGTTTTCTCACATGGTTCAGTGTTGAATAGGTCAGGAAAAAAATGTAATCTTTATATAAACAGTTTGATGCTAAGTATACTGCATGTACAATTCTTAATGCTGGACAATAATACGACAGCAGTAATCATCTGACTGGCAGCGCAAATTAAATCCTCACTAAACTGAACTCCTTTCTAATTATACAGCACAAGAGTGACTGTATACTATAGCCAGCATGGATTTTTCGCATTCTGCAATGTTAAATTGAAAATACCCCTCATGCCATTCTGATGCTTCTCATAAGCACATTTCAAAACAAAACCTTACAAAACTTATAGTCTTGAACTCAGAAACACTTGCTTAACAACCTCCTCAATTTTCATGGTGATTCCACAACAGTCAGAGAGAATTGAGAGTTCAAAATGTAAAACAAGAGAAAAAAAATCTAGACCCCTGTTGGACTTTTTACTGTCAGTGGTCTTATAATGTGTTAAAATTCATTAAAAATCAGCCATGTCCACAGAGTACCTGTAATACTATTACTGACCTTGCCCCAGACTCTAACCTCCATCTTCTGCAGTTTAAAAGTTTAAAAAATGTATGGCTGATTTTTAATTAATTTCAGAAAATTAGCATTGAAGTCTATCATAACATCAGGCATGCTCAGTAAGAATCAACTGTCAGTGTTCTAAAAGCCAGACTCACAGCTGTTTGGCTTGCCTAATCAGGGGGTTATACCCAGGCCAGACATTGATTTCACTTGAGACAGTCATGGCTTCCCCCAAAAAATCCCCTTCCCTCCCCCTCCTCTTCTAATCCCCTCCCCCTCCTTCCCCTCCCTTCCTCCTTCCTTCTCCTGTCCCCTCCTCCACCACCACCATGGTCAGTTTTACCTATTCTAAGCATGATTGCACAAGAGTAAATCCCACTGAACTCAATAAGCATGCAAGTGATCAGACATGCCTTTCCTGTGCACTCCCTCCTCGCCTTCCCCCTCACTCCTTCCCCTCCCTCTTTCCCCTTTCCTCTCCCTTCCTCCTCCCTTCCTCTCCCTTCTTCCTTCTTTCTCCTCTCCTGCCCACTCCAGTCCTTCCTCTCTCCTCCCCTCCCCCATATCCTAAGCATGATTGCAGGGAAGTAAATCCCACTGAATTCAATAAGCATGCCAATGATCAAACCTGCCCTCCCCTTCCCTTTTCCCTCCCCCTCCTCCCTTCCCCCTGCACCTTCTCCTCCTCCCCTTCCCATCCCCCCATGGTCAGTTTCAATATTGTTGCTTCCTCCATGTTAAAACAAGATCAGCACCACACATGTCTTGTTTCTGTCATTTGGGCTAATTGCAGGTGTTGCCACCACTCAGCATATTCTCAGAGGCACATGTGACCAAATTCTTCCAAGCTACACAGGAAGTGGATTGGACTGTGGAAGACCAACCCAAATTGTGTTTGCATTTTGACAAATTTGTAAGGCAGTACAATATCTCAGAGAGGAGGTCAAGTCTCCTGCTCCCCTAGTGCATTTACTATAGCTGCCCAATTTCCCTGCTTTTTAAAGTTTGATAGAAATATATGTTGGCTATAGGTGTGTTCATAAACCTCAGTGGTTGTTTTTTTTTTGCCTATTAATGAATGATCATATTTGGGAGCTCACCATGACAAGTCACAAGAAACACTAGATAAGAGTTGTCTTTCCCTAATTTAGTTCAGCAAAGCAGAAAACAAATAAAGACTAAGAACTACCCTAAGAGATCATTTACAGTGCAGGTAACTTTGTATTTTTATTTATTCTTTTCTTTCTTATGTTGTGTTTTATTGTATAACAGTTTGAATTCCACAGAATACAATATAAAATGCAATAAGTAAAGTACAATATAGGAAAGAAAAAAAGAAATAATATAATTAAAATCACTATGAATATTCAAAGCGCTTTATCTGCTGTTCACAGCTGCTGCTCCTGCCATTCTTCACAGACACATTGCGAAACACCTGAATGAAGCTCACGGACTGCTGTTTAGGAACCCCTGTTGCAGACTACAATTGCATCATCCTTGACCATTAGCTATTCTTGCTGGGTCTGATGAGAGTTGTAACCCAGCAACATATGGAGGGCCTCATCTTGGCGGGCCACATAGCTCCCTGTCCACATGGTTGATGGGAATGACTGGGAGATTAGGGCAAGCTTTGCATAGCAAATTTCCCTACAGTCAGCAGCACAGGGCTGTTCAGGTAGAAAAGCACCTACCTTTTCCAGAAATATAATCTGGAAAGTGGAAGCAGTTGCTGTGTGAACACACTCCCGTGCAAACCTCAACTGCAATGCATTCAAACCTACTAGAAATAATGCAAAGGCATAGACTCCAGCCATATATTTTCACAATAGCTTAAGGCACAAGCCCAAATGATTATACCACATGTGATAAGTAGGCCCAGATGACCATTTCCATAATTTCTCTTGTAATGGGTAATATGCAGGAAAAAAGATTAGGGTGGGACCAGGGCCAGCCCCAGAGGGCAGCCAGGTGAGGCCCTGGCCAAGGGCCCCTAGGTCCCAAGGGGGCCCTGAAGGGCCCCTCCTTAGGGTGGGTGGATAGTGGTAGGGTAGGTGTTCCAAGGCACCCCCCACACTGCCGTGCAGACCCACAACAGCCTCCTGCAACATGTTCCGCCTATCTATCGAAGTAAATGCTGGTTGCCAGGGCAGCACCAGGCATGCTGTGGCCCGTTGCACTGCAGGCACAAGTCTGCCATCAACCAAGATGGCGGCCGAGGTTTCTCTAAGGGCCTGATGCCTCCGCTGCCATCTTGGATGATGGCAGGGTTGCACACGCATAGCACGTATGCATCATGGATTGCGGAAGCTACCGCTACCTGCCCACCCTAAGGAGGGGCCCTTCAGGGCTGGGCAGGTGTGTGCCGGGGCCCAGGGCATGCTGGTGCCCAAGGACCCTGGCAGGCCTGGCACTGGGTGGGACAAAAATAAAGGTTCACCTGACATATGGCATCCCTGATGTCTAAGTCCTCCTCTGCACTTTTTACATCCTTCTAAATTTTATAACAAGGATATTTGCTAGTAGTCAGTTTGAACCACCTGCAATTTGAATTGTCATAGCCATTTTTCTTACTGTGCCTATACAGGTTCCCCAATATCTTCAGCCTAGGTACTACAGGTCAAATCTCATTAAACCAATTCATGAGTAACCTGCAACAAAGCACTAGCATACCCACAGCAGCATGAGAAATCTAGCTTCCATACCTATTCTCCAGGAAAAAATCCTTATGCCCCATCCCAGTTCTTGATTTCTCTCATCAACATTTAGATGTGATGCTGGTGTTGGGGTGCCATGCACAAGATGCATTATAAGGCAACAAGATGCACCTGAAGAATCAAAAAGAAAACCCTTTCTTTCCACAGAGTATATATGTAAAACTCCTAGAAGGGGGGGAAAGGGTACTGATTAGTCCTGAAGAGATGTAGCACTTATAATGACTGCTCACTTTTAAAATTAATGCTAGGGAAATGATGTTAGTAAACACCAGATGGGAGTTTTAAACTAACTTCTAAAGATTGTCTTGAGGAATTTAAAAACCGTAAGAAAAACCGTAAGCAAAAAATCTGAATTTCACATATACGCTCATGGGGTCTGAACTGGCAGTGACCGACCAGGAGAGAGACCTCGGGGTTGTAGTGGACAGCACGATGAAAATGTCGACCCAGTGTGCGGCAGCTGTGAAAAAGGCAGATTCCATGCTAGCAATAATTAGGAAAGGTATTGAAAATAAAACAGCCGATATCATCATGCCGTTGTATAAATCTATGGTGCAGCCGCATTTGGAATACTGTGTACAGTTCTGGTTGCCTCATCTCAAAAAGGATATTCTAGAGTTGGAAAAGGTTCAGAAGAGGGCAACCAGAATGATCAAGGGGATGGAGAGCGACTCCCTTACGAGGAAAGGTTGCAGCATTTGGGGCTTTTTAGTTTAGAGAAAAGGCGGGTCAGAGGAGACATGATAGAAGTGTATAAAATTATGCATGGCATTGAGAAAGTGGATAGAGAAAAGTTCTTCTCCCTCTCTCATAATACTAGAACTCGTGGACATTCAAAGAAGCTGAATGTTGGAAGATTCAAGACAGACAAAAGGAAGTACTTCTTTACTCAGCGCATAGTTAAACTATGGCATTTGCTCCCACAAGATGCAGTAATGGCCACCAGCTTGGATGGCTTTAAAAGAAGATTAGACAAATTCATGGAGGACAGGGCTATCAATGGCTACTAGCCGTGATGGCTGTGCTGTGCCACCCTAGTCAGAGGCAGCATGCTTCTGAAAACCAGTTGCCGGAAGCCTCAGGAGGGGAGAGTGTTCTTGCACTCGGGTCCTGCTTGCGGGCTTCCCCCAGGCACCTGGTTGGCCACTGTGAGAACAGGATGCTGGACTAGATGGGCCACTGGCCTGATCCAGCAGGCTCTTCTTATGTTCTATGTTCTTAAGAAGCTCTGGGATTCTTGCTATGAAAACAGCCTAAGAGTGTTTATTCTCAAAAGGCTTTTGTAGTTATTACACCAAAGATGTTTCCTTTGAAATCATATGTGTATTTCAAAGGTTATGCACATCATTTGTGTGGCATGTGTGTGTGTGTGTGTGTGTGTGTGTGTGTGTGTGTGAGAGAGAGAGAGAGAGAGAGAGAGAGAGAGAGAGAGAGAGAGAGAGAGAGAGAGAGAGTTTAGGCTTCTTCCTTGGCATGCTTCTGTTTATTAATTTCTCAGAGCAAAATCTAGGGCAGCCAAAAACACAGATTGCAATGAAAGCACCTCTAAACTGAAACATTGGTTAATCAGGCCACTTGATCCTTAGTGCATACAATTAAAAATGTTGCAATACAGATTCTTCTACATAGCATCCAGTGTTTTAGTTCCCTTAGGAGATTTCTCAGCAGCATTTTCAAAACTCTTGAGGTCTTTCATTAATTGTTTTGACACTGAAGCCTCAGATTCAACAGGTCGTGCTGGATAGCACAGATCTCAGGAGTACAGTAGGGTCTGGAAAGAGCATTCTACAGTATGGATCACTGCCATGATGGGCACAGGACTGTGGGTGCCCAAACAGAGATGTGTTTGTCATTTTTATATGTAATTCACTGTGTTTATATTTATTTATTTATTTGTTTATTTATTTATTTATTTATTTATTTATTTATTTATTTATTTATTGAATTTCTATACCGCCCGACTAGCATAGCTCTCTGGGCCGTGTACAACAGAAAAAATATAAATATATACAATAAAATCCTATAATTCAGTGCGAGGAACACGAAGTAAAAATCCACAGATCTAAAATCAATTAAAACATACTTAAAAGACTAAAATGCCTGAGAAAAGAGGAAGGTTTTAACTTGGCGCCGAAAAGATAACAACGTCGGCGCCAAGCACACCTCATTGGGAAGACTATTCCACAGTTCGGGGGCCACCACTGAGAAGGCCCTAGTTCTTGTTACCATCCTCCGAGCTTCCCTATGAGTCGGAACTCGGAGGAAGGCCTTCGATGTTGATCGTAGTGTACGGGCAGGTTCATATCGGGAGAGGCGTTCCAGCAGGTATTGTGGTCCTGCACTGTATAAGGCTTTATAGGTTAAAACCAGCACTTTAAATTTGGCCCGGAAACATATTGGTAGCCAGTGCAAGCGGGCCAGAACAGGTGTTATATGTTCAGACCGCCTGGTCCTCGTAATCAGTCTGGCCGCCGCATTCTGCACAAGTTGTAGCTTCCGAACCGTCTTTAAAGGCAGCCCTACGTAGAGCGCATTGCAGTAATCCAGTCGAGAAGTTACCAGAGCATGGACAATTGAGGTGAGGTCCTCCCTGTCCAGATATGGACGTAGCTGGGTGTGATGTTCCTGTATTAATGTATATATGGTAAGTGCTGTTTGTATAGAAGATACATGGTAAGTGGAATGAAAGAGGAGGGGGAGTAAATGAGCAGTAGAATGCTGGATGATTGGCTGAGTGTTAGGATGGCTGAGAGTATAAATGGAAGGATGACAGTTGAATCTGAGTGGACGTTGGTGGGTTGTTTGAGAGGTGTTTGGTGGGATTTTTGAGAGGAGATTGTGTGGAGAGTTGGTGGATGTGAGGAAAGTGTGGAGTTCGGATTAATACTAAGACAAGTATCACAGGAATAGATGAAACCATATGCTTATGTGCCTTTATAAAGTAATCTTGTTATTTCTAATATTTAATAAACACTATTTTGGTTTACCGGAGGCCTGATCCTTGGCTGGGGAATATACAGACCAGAAGGGAGGGCAAGGTGCTTACCAAGGCTGAAGGGAAACTGTAACAATTGGTGGCAGCGGTGAAGGGAAGAATATAACACCACAAGTATCCAGAGCAACCCAGAGTTGTATGCTTTTTATATAAAGATCAAAGGGATTGGGGACAGCTTAAGCACACAGTCACAGAGGTAACCTGATAGAGAGACTCAGGCAGAGTCTCTGGGAATACTAGTTATAGGACGTGACTGGTGGTGCTGCCTAACAGGGGGATCTGGTGAGGTCTGTGCTAGAGCGGAGAGAGAAACCATAAAAAAGGACAGTCCGGACTGGTGGAGTCCCTGGTGGTGCCTAGTGACAGGCAGTAGCCACGAGCAGGTAGGAACCTGACAGGGAGAGCCAGGGAAGGGCATCACACTGGGCTACCAATCGAAGTTGGTAGAATGCATTCCGTGCCACCAAGGCTACTTGAGCCTCTAGTGACAGGGAAGGGTCTAAAAATACTCCCAAACTATGAACCCGCTCCTTCAGGGGGAGTGTAACCCCGTCCAGAACAGAGTGAATATCCGCCATCTGATCAGAGAAACCCCCCACCAACAGCATCTCAGTCTTGTCTGGATTGAGCCTCAGTTTATTAGCTCTCATCCAGTCCATTATCGCAGCCAGGCAACGGTTCAGCACATTGACAGCCTCACCTGAAGAGGATGAAAAGGAGAAGTAGAGCTGCGTGTCATCAGCGTACTGATGGCAGCGCACTCCAAAACTCCTGATGACCGCACCCAGTGGCTTCATGTAGATGTTAAAAAGCATGGGAGACAAAACCGAACCCTGCGGGACTCCACATTGGAGAGCCCACGGTGTCGAGCAATGTTCCCCAAGCACTACCTTCTGGAGATGACCCGCCAAGTAGGAGCGGAACCACTGCCATGCTGTGCCCCCAACTCCCAACTCCACGAGCCTCTCCAGAAGGATACCATGGTCGATGTTATCAAAAGCCTTTGAGAGATCAAGGAGAATCAACAGAGTAACACTCCCTCCATCCCTCTCCCGACATAGGTCATCGTACAGGGCGACCAAGGCTGTCTCAGTACCGAAACTGGGCCTAAAACCCGATTGAAATGGATCTAGATAATCGGTTTCATCCAATAGCACCTGGAGCTGGCCAGCAACCACTCATTCCAAGATCTTGCCCAGGAATGGAACATTCGCAACTGGTCTATAACTATTAAGATTTTTGGGGTCCAAGGAGGATTTTTTCAGGAGTGGTCTCACTACCGCCTCTTTCAGACAGCCAGGGACCACTCCCTCTCGTAAAGAGGCATTTATCACTTCCCTGGCCCAGACAGCTGTTCCATCCCTGCTAGTTTTTATAAGCCAAGAGGGGCAAGGATCTAGAACAGAAGTGGTTGCACAGACCTGTCCAAGCACCTTGTCCACGTCCTCGAGCTGAACCAACTGAAACTCATCCAATAAAACATGACAGGACTGTGCTCCGGACACCTCATTCGGATCAACTGTTATAAACTGGGAGTCTAAGTCCCGGCGGATGCATAGGATCTTATTCTGGAAGTGCCCAGCAAACTCATTACAGCGGGCTATTGATGATACTATCGAGTCCTTAGGGCCTGAATGAAGTAGCCCTCGAACAACTCTAAAGAGCTCCACTGGTCGGCAAAGAGATGACTTAATAGTGGCAGCAAAATATTGTTTTTTCGCCACCCTCACCACTCCTAAGTACAACTTAGTAGAGGCACTTACCAGTGCATAATTGCATCCATCAGGAGTTCGCCTCCACCTCCGCTCAAGCCGCCTCCTATCTTGCTTCATCGCTCTCAGCTCTCGGGTGTACCATGGAGCTGTATGAGCTCTGCACAGCAGAGGGCACGCAGGAGCAATCGTTTCAACAGCCCGGGTCGTCTCCGCATTCCACAGTTCAACCAAGGCGTCGACAGGAGCGCCAGTCTTATCAGCCGGAAAATCCCCCAGAGCCCTTTGAAAACCTTCCGGATTCATTAGTCTCCGGGGGGGGAGTCTGAACTTCAACAAGTGGTGATCTGTCCATGACAAAGGGAGAGATGTAAAACTCCCCACATCCAGATCACCATCTCCATGTCCAGTAGCAAAAATAAGATCTAGAGTATGCCCCGACACGTGTGTTGGGGCACTAACATATTGGGACAGCCCCATGGTTGTCATGGAGGCCATGAAGTCCTGAGCCGCCCCAGACAAAGTAGCCTTGGCATGGATGTTGACATCCCCCAGTACCAATAGTCTGGGGGATCTCAGCAATACCTCCGAGACCACTTCCGTCAGCTCAGTTAGGGAAGCTGTTGGGCAGCAGGGTGGGCAGTACACCAACAAGATTCCCAGTCTGTCCCTTTGACCCAACACAAGGTGCAAACACTCCAGGCCAGTAGCTACATGAACATGGTGCATGATGAGTGGGATGGAACTCCTATAGACCACAGCAACCCCACCTCCCCGACCCTTGGATCTACCATGGTGCTGAACCAGGTACCCAGGTGGGCAGAGCTGGGAGAGACTGGCTCCTCCCTGCTCACCCACCCAGGTCTCGGTTATGCATGCCAGATCAGCTTCCTCATCCACAATCAAATCATGGACGAGGGAGATTTTATTATGTACCGATCTGGCATTTAAGAGCAGCAACTGGAGATCCGAGAGTTGGCTGAGAGGACAACCAACAACCCTGCGGATGTGAGAAGGACCGGAACAAGGCACAGCCACTACTTGTCTGGGCCGCGTTCCCCTTACCTGGCATGTCCTTGACACAGCGCCATACCTCCCTCTGCCCGTCACTACACTAATTGGGGCCCTGACAAGTCCTCCCATTTGGTGGAAAAACCTCTTTCCCAGGCACATAATAAAAATTTTAGATATACAAACTCACGTATTCACTCGCAGGAAACACAATCACAGATACACACCCACACATTCCTTCACAACCAAACACACAAAACACAGTCCCACACTTTATACAAGCAGGCACTGACGTCGGATGATGTTAAAAATGTTGGAAATGCGTCAATATCCTCTTCGGAGCAGGCAGCGTCGTCACCAGCGGGAATCAAGCTCTTATTTTTTTATTATTATTATTAATTTTTATTCAAATTTTCAAAAACAAAAAAACAACACAAAACAAAAACAATTATACAAAAAAAATAAAATGTTGACTTCCGATTTGTCGCAGATCAACCATAGGTCTACAATATATAACAATCCTGTCTCTAAAATTATATTACAAAATCACTTTCCTCCAGTAGTTATCTTAATTAATCATCAAATCTCATAAACATTACTTTATTCTTTCCACAAAAAGTCCAAAAGAGATTTCAATTCCTTGAGAGATATATCTTTCCATTTTTCTCCAAATAAACATGTCGCTTAGTCCATCTTGATTCAAATCTGTTAGGTCCAGTAATTTCAATAGCCATTCCTCCATTATCTATATTAATTCCATCTTCCATCTTCAATAATCCTGTTAAATCCAGTAATTTCAGTAGCCATTCTTCCATTATCAGTATCCCATAATAATCTTGTTGTCATAGCCATAATCCAAATAAACATATCGATTAATCCATCTCGTCGAATCTATTAGGTCCAATAATTTCCATAACCATTCTTCCATTATCAATATTAATTCCATCTTCCATCTTCAATAGTCCTGTTAAATCCAGTAGTTTCAGTATCCACTCATCCATTATCAGTATCTCATGATGATCTTGCTGTCATAGCCATAGTCATATAACAAGAGTCTGATGGGAATTTCCCCCTTCACAAATATGTCCTTGCCATCAATTCTAAATATGTTGCTGAAATATTGTTGTAAAGTCACTTCTCTGCTCTTCTTTTTTACAAAATGCACTGGCTCATCTCTTAAGAGTTTTTCCATTGTCACATATTTGTAATTAATTCCATAGATTTTTTCTATGTCAAGCTCCATCACATCATTCCAGTCAAGAAAATTATCCAAGACGTTGATAACTTTATCACTAATATCTTCATTAGTTTCTTCAGAGACAACGTTGAATTCCAAACAGTAAACTTTATTTCTAACATCCGTAAACTCCAGATCTTTTTCCAATTCCTCATTTGTTCCAGTCTCCATGGCTTGTATCTTCCCTTTAATTTTTCTTTTCTCATCTCTAATCCCATCAAAATCCTCTTTCACAGAATCCCCTATTTTTTTAAACTCCTGCATCATTTTGCTAAGTTCAATTTTCATATCCTGTCTGCCCTGTCTCAGGGTTTGTTTCATTATCTCAATCTCACTCATTATTTTCTGAAACATAATTTCTTCCATGGTCTCAGTCACTTTCCTGATTGTCATTCTTAAAACCACAAAAACAAAAAATTATTTCAGCCACAATTGGGTTAATGTTTCAGGCTTGCAGACATCAATACAGCCTGTCTTATCTCTTATATATTCAGGAAAACAAAACAAGTTTAGTTCCCAGCTTCAAACAGTTAGTGGCGTCGTGAGTAAGCAGATTCGTCAAAATGAAATAGACCAAAAAAAAAAAATAGTTCCAGACATGATACTCCAAAGTTCATAAATCAAATTTGTTTATTTTTTTCCCCTCCTCGAAATAAAAATCCCTCTTCCGTTAATATCTTTAGAATGCACTTCCAGGCCCGCTTTTTGCAATAAAAAGATAAGCTTTTTTCAATTTCTTTCCTCCTTAGTTTCGTGAGTGAAAGAGAATTTTTTTAACTCACCCAGTTCTTTATAGCTGATTCATTGACAAATCTCTTTTTGGTGCAACAATTTAAACCAAGTAAAAAAAAATGGAAAGAAGGATGCTTGCCTGTTAGTTCGTTTTTCTTTGAAGAAAAGATAAATGTGTCGCTTAATCAGCAAGAGCTTTGATGGAAGTCCGTCCGGCATTCGCTGGCTGAACTTTCTCTCATAAATTAATGAAATCCAGTCCTCCCAACAAAAACAGGCTTTGTGGTTAATCTCACGTTTCTCCCTGGCCGGGAGAAAATCTTAACCAGTCAAAAAAAAAACATTCTGACTGATTAAAGCTGAAAAAACTTCATCTAAGACAAGAGCTTGTCTCAGAGGCAGCACAGGCGAATCACCCTTCCCGGAAATCCAAGCTCTTATTAAAGATAGTCCAATTTCTGCTCCCATCCACCACATAGAGCCGAGGAGGCGTAGATAGCAAGTAGCGAGTCACCGCAGACTCATCCGCCGCCTCATCCACAAGCCCCAGACTGAACCGAAGCAACACACCAGGTATCAAGTCCAAGCCGCAACGCCAAGCCCCAGAAATCCACGCAAGGGCGGCACCAAGCGGCCCAGCACAACGCCAACAGTCAACAAAAACAAGGCGCCTATGCCCCCAGAACAGCAACTTGTCCACTGAAACCAGCGTCTCCTCGAGCCGAAATGAACAAGCTGGGGGGGGAGGACACCTCACCCCCCCCGAGTAGCATACCCGACCCGACCAAGCAGCAAGGACGGGGCCATCAAGCCGCAGAGCAGAAACTCCCAAACAAAAGCTCACGCCACAGACGAGCCAGCCTCTCCTGACAGGCACTAAGATCACAAACAAAGCACCGCAGCCGCCGAGGAAACGCCGAGCAAGCACCGAGACGTTATAAAATAGCTGCAGTATTGCCATATATTTTGAAAAGTATTGGTTTTGGTATAAGTTACCTTGAGACTTTTTGTATAAGGCGATTAAAGTGCTAAAAACAACAACAAAAATAATGTAAATATAAAAATATGGCACCCACAAATGGTAAATATTAGGGGCGTGGCTAGGTGAGCCACAAGATGGCTGCTTAATCTCTTAGCACCTCTTCCCTCTGGAGGGAAAAAAACCTGTTTCACAGCATTTAGCCACTGAAACTTGCAAATATTGATCCGCTTGGCTCCTAGGGTATATCTTCCTATATTAAGACCAAAGAAGGAGTGCTAGAAGGCTCTTTTCATCTGTTTGAACTGGATAGTTCTAACTCAGACAAAAGGCCTCTAACAGATAACATGGCACCCTGACATCCTAAATTGGCACGAACATCTCATGGCAATATGGGACAAAACACTTCTAATTTCAAGGAAGAACTGGCCTCATAATTAGGAATATTGGAGAAAAAACTAGAAGGAAACTGGATGGAAGCAATAAGACCCATAGATGATAAATTAGAAACACTGAACTCTCAGCTGGGGGAAAGTGCCACCACAGCCACAAAAGCTATGGTCATGGGCTTGACGAACTCAGAGGACTTACTATTCCTGAAACATTAAAATAATATTCTCAAAAATAAGCCGACAGAATTGGAAAATCACAGCCATAGATCAAACCTGAGATTCCATGGAATTAAAGAAAATGAGGAAGAACGTTCACCTTCAATGGTGTCTTTTATAGCGGGATGCCTTGCTTCAATTATACCTGACCTAGAAATAACAGCTGAGGACCTTGATAGACCTCATCGTGCACTAATTGCAAAACCTAAGGACTCTGCTGCACTTAAAGAAATCATAGTTTGTTTTTCATGGTATGGGAAAAAAGAACTTCTGACAAAAATAAAAAAAAAGAAAGACTTAATTTTTGAAGGAAAGTCAGTAATGATCCTTCAAGATTTAAGCCGCGGAACCTTGAAAAAAATGCAGGGAATTCTGCCCTATCACAACCCGGTTGCAAACAGCAGGTAATTGTTACAGGTGGGGCTTTCCCTTTCATGTGATTGTTCCACAGAACGAAAAAATATTAACTGCAACCACAATACAGGAAGCAATATCCATACTACAATTATGCAACACAGAAGGACCTAAGGACTCAGGCTTAACACCTGAAGATGGGGAAGAAGTAAGGAATAAAAATAAAGAGGGAGAATGGCAAAGGAAACAACCAAGAAAACAATTTCGCAAAATACTCATTGCGGTGAAGGAGGGGGAGAGTCAACAAGAGACATTGGGCGTGTCGTGAGAGTCAGGTGTTGTGGTCGACTTCGCGGATACATTTCAAGCAGTGATAAAATATGAACACCTTAAGAACTATTAGCAATTTCAGTGGTAGTATTAAATATAGGTAAAAAGATGAGGGTGAATGTGTATGTCCCTGTAGATATAGGGAAATGTGGACATATATGCATACCTAATACCTGGTTAAATGAGGGGAAATTATTTGCAGGGGACATTGTCCCTTTTTTATTGTTACTTCCTATATTTTATGGAGAAATCTTGGGTGGGGTGGAAAGGTAGCAAGATTATTCTTTTTTTTAAAAAAAAGAGTTAATTTGTAATATTACATAATTTGGTGGTTTCCCAGGAAGGAGATAGTGTGTTGATAACACACAGGGCATAGGCCAGTGTCCCATACCGATGGATGTGGGTACAGTTCCAGCAGGTTTGTGGGAGTGCACTGGATAGACCCTATATTGTTTTAATTAGTTAATAGGTAGCTATATAGTTAAATTAATGGTAAAAAATTGTTAGGAGGGAAGGGGGGGTAAAGGCAATGGTAATATCAAAAGGGAATGTGAATATATCATATTTTAGTTAAGTACTTATAATCTGTTAACAGGCAAAATATATCTATAGGAGAAAGAAATGGTTTAAAAATAGTGACTTTAAATGTTAAAGGTTTAGGTAATGTAATAAAAAGAAAAAGGATGCAGTTTGATGTAAAATCAGATGATTATATGATATCAGGAATGACTCTAGCTGTTGGAAAAAATGACCTTGGCCTGCCCAAAATGCATGTTTTCAGCCTGCTATGTTTAAATCACTTCATTTAAGGCAAGGTGGGCATGGTCAATTAAAAACATAGAACACATCTAGAATTTTGCTAGAATATATTTCACCTCTCACTGTTTTATCTTGTGCAAACTGAGAGACTCCTAATGTCCACTGGAGACTATTCTGCAGAGTTTTTCAGTGTATATTTTGCAAAGTGTTGCTGTGCTTCACATATTCACAGAAACAGACGCAAAAGAAAATGATTTACTATAGGAAACATCACTAAAATTACAAAGTAAATCAAACATGTTTAAAGTGCCTATCTGAACTATATCAACTGTATCTTATTACTGTTACTTCCTCCCTGCTAAAACAAGATCAGCACAGCACATGTCTTCTTTCTATTATTTGCGCTGATTGAAGGTGTTGCCACCACTCATCATATGCTCAGAGGCACATATTACCAAATTCTTCCAAGCTACACAGGAAGTGGATTGGACTGTGAAAGACCAACCCAAATGGTGTTTGCATGTTGAACAATTTGTAGGGCAGTACAATATCTCAGAGGAGGTCAGGTCTCCTGCTCCCCTGGTGCATTCACTATAGCTGCCCAATTTCCCTGCTTTTTCAAGTTTGATAGAAATATCTGTGGGCTATAGGTACGTTCTTAAACCACAAGGTTTTTTTGCCTATTAGTGATTAACATTTCTTTTTCATGCACTCCCTGTATATGTAACTGAAAAACAACTCAAAATTTGGCAAAAGGAATTAAGTCCTTTTATTTTTGAGAAAAAAATCTCCTAGGATTAAAAAAGCATTATTCCATAAATCCAATAAAGTGGGATGGGGAGTCCCACACATAAAATTTTATTTTGATGCCAATCAGGTATACCACCTACCACAACTGAGGTGACAAATCAAAAAAATATATTCAATTAGAAAACACCGAAATACAAGGCATTCCACTGGCTCCTTAGACTAAAAGCAAATAAAACAATAATGCAAGTCAACAAAAACCCATTTACAATTGCTTTGCTCAGGATCTGGGGACAATAGTCACGACTCGTATCTAAAACTTCTCCTTTAGTCCTTTATTCTTTCACCAGGACTTTTTCAATAAAAATGGATATTTACCATGGCAACAGTGGCAGGAACAAGGATTATTTCTTTTAAGAGATGTTTACCCAAATAAAATTTTAATAAGAGAAAGAAACTTTAAACAAATAGTGGGCCAATCAAAATTTCAATGGCTTTTTTGGAGATAAATTCATGATTTTCTTTCCTGCCCAAAAATCAAAGCACAAGCTATATCAAACCTTTGGTCTTTTGAAAATATAATTTTGGCAGCACAAAATGGAGAAAGGGGGATTATCTCTACACTATATGATTTACTTTTAGATATGGGGTCAGAACAGCTAATAGGACTCAAACATCAATGGGAGGGAAATTGGTTGGTGGAACTGGATGAGAGAGACTGGGAACAATTCTGGAATAACCGTTTGATACCCACTTCCTCCCATCAAATTCGGGAGGTAATGCTAAAAATTGCCCATCGCTGGTATGCTACTCTAGTATACCTATTGAGGGTGAACCACACCCTCTCCCCTAAATGTCAGATCAAGAATGTTGTAATCAAGACATCACTCAAACACCACAACTTGCTATTTTAAATTTATTGATTGATTCCAATAAGAACATACAATAGTAAGCACTTGATAGGTCATCTACTTTGGCAGCACATCTTACAGTTGCCAAGCACTGGAAAGACCTAAAGGGTGCTTCAATAAAATATTGGTCGCAGAAAGTATGGCATATAGTGCTCATGGAAAAATTAACATCTAAGCTTCAAATAGCAAGGGGAGAATTAAGGAAAGAAGCCTTTGTAGACTCTTGGTACCCTTTCATAATGTATGTAAGCCAAACAACAGGCGGAAGGACCCCACCAATAGAATATGTGGCCAATTGGAATGCCTAAACCATAAAATACTTTAATTTAGATAAGGTTTCATATACCTATTTATTTTCTAGTTTTTTAACATAGTAAATAGTATAATAAAGTACTTAAATGCATATAAAATATACCATTGCCTGGGGGGGAGGGATATAGTTTAGAGGGATATAGTAAATATAAGATAGTTTAGTGAGTTCTGTTTTTATGTGTAGATTGTATTTTGATTATTGATGTTGTGTTAAAGATTTGTAATATTCTAAAATTTAATAAAAAGTATATATATATATAAAATAAAAAACCCAAAAGGTAAATATCCCCTCAAAAATCTAAAATGCTTGAGAGACTGTTTTCTCTTCTTGCTCAATTCCTGGCTTGGTCTCTCCTACACTGAACATATTCCCTTAAGTATGCCCACACTTCGATGGATACCAAGGCAAACATGCATCTGCCCTTCCGGACTGATCAGAGGAGACATTCAAAGAATTTGTCTCTGTGAGTGATGACAGCTGTGGCTGTAGGTATATTTTTTTCCCCATCGATGGAAGGGTATGCTCACACCATTTTGAAGTCCTGTTCTTTTAAATGTGACAGCCATTTTGTGATTTGCATCCATGGCCCTTTCCCAAAATTCCAAATATGCCCACTGGCCCAAAAGCAGGGGTGTAGTTGTCCAGGGTTTCAGGGGGTCTGAGACCCTTTACTTTTTTGGGAGCAGGGTCCCTATGTCTTCAGCATCGTATGAGACAATCAGCATGAGAGTGTGTTAGCCACTGAGAAGGATCTTCTAACATGCTTCCTTGTCCTGCTGATTGGAGCCAATCAAAGTGAAAGGAGGTGAGTCAGCCATTGAGAAGACTCTTCTCAGCAGCTCTCTCCCCTTTCATGCTTCTTGGCTCCTAGGAATATCTGTTGTTGTGGGAGGAGGTATTAACAAGGAGATCATTCTCAACCCAGCAGTAAAAGGGGGGGAGGCATCACTGTGACTAACATGAAGGGACCTTGCACTTCTGAATTTGCCACTATACTACTGCCCCAAAGGTTTGCTACCCCCCTGATACAGAGTGCTCCGTCCACCTTTACGTTCTCTGATCCCACAAGAACAGTGTCACTTCACTCCAGCACCTATTCCAGTCCCTTTTACACTGCTTTGTTTTCCCACTAGAGTAGCACTGGCCTACACAAGAGATTTCCCACACAGCATCTGTGCTAAAGCTACACTTTAGGCATGAAAACTAAAATACACTTTATTTTGGGGAAGTTTTGTTTTAAGAACTATAAAACACTAACTGCATAATGTTGCTAGACAAAATAAGGACATGCAGACCATGTAATACAGACCAGGTTTTACAAAGATATATAATCAATTGCTCCTTGTTTTCAGATTTCAGTGTAAAGGAAATGTCAAAACAATGTAAAAACAAGTCATTAATTACATACCAGTTGTGGGCTTAAAAAAAAAGAAGAACATTGCAAGGAAACACCAGTCATATTTCTTCATTGATTTCCATTCTGGACCTGAGATGAAAACGTGAACAGTGACAATTCCCACTTTAATTTCTGACAGAGTTTGCCAACATCCCTAGCCTCACATGCATGCAGAACAATCCTATGAGTTACTAGTGGTGTTGTTCTTGTTACCTTCCCTTCATCATCAGGTCCCAGGTCAGGTTACAGAAATTTAAAATACAGTATTAAAATACAGTATTAAAAACCATTAAGAACACATTACGTTGCATGTTTACTTGGAAGCAAGTCCCACTCTGTTCAGTGGGGTTTGTTCTCTGGTAAATGTGCAAAGGAATGGAGTCTAAATGTTCCAATGTATAAAATGTGAAGTTCTTTTAGGAAACAACAGATTCAACCAACAGTGAAGAAATTTATCTTTGTCCATTAGCATATGCCTATCATACAACTATCAAGATAAAAAAGAAAAGAGGAATCCTCTTTATCCCAGTGAGACAGGATAGGCTCTCCCTCTCCCCTGTCACCAAAAAGCATTCTTGGCCACAAATTAAGGGTATATCATAGCAGCAAACATTGGCAAAGCCATCACAAATAGCTCCAGCTGATCATTATCTGTTACAGGAAAGTTTACTTCTCTCCAGCACTGGTTTTACAAGGCCAGAATTCTGTCAAAGTGCTTATACTCTACAGAATATTGCAAGACGTATGGCTGCTGTCTGAAATGTGGTGTTGGAGGAGAGCTTTGCAGATACCATGGACTGAGAAAAAAACAAATAATTGGGTGTTAGAACAAATTAAACCAGAACTTTCACTAGAAGCTAAAATGATGAAACTGAGGTTATCATACTTTGGACACATAATGAGAAGACATGATTCAATAGAAAGGACAGTAATGCTGGAAAAAACAGAAGGGAGTAGAAAAAGAGGAAGGCCAAACAAGAGATGGATTGATTCCACAAAGGAAGCCACAGACCTGAACTTACAAGATCTGAACAGGGTGGTTCATGACAGATGCTCTTGGAGGTCGCTGATTCATAGGGTCGCCATAAGTCACTTGGAGGCACATAACAACAACAACATGGCTGCTGTCTAGTATCTGAACTTATAATGGAGCCATATGTGTTCTTCCAAATTAGACTGCTAGTGCTGAGACCAGCAGAGGCATTGTAAACACCAACACTCACAGAATTGGGTATCAAGAATTACTGTAATGTAAATGATGAATGTGCATGATTTAGAGTCTGGTCCACACACTGTCAAACAGCTGACTTGGCCTTGGTCTGAAGGATCTGAAGGATGCTTATGTAAGATACATTAGGGCTGGTGATGTGGTTTCCATAAGGCTTTGCCATTTAAACACTGACATTAAATACATCCATCCCTCAAGCATCTGATGTCGCATCTCAGTTTATAAGGGTTTTGAAAGTGAAATCTTTCCAAAGTGAAAATGAAGTCTCAGATGCTGAAACTGGAGTTTCAAACCTTCTGTCTTCTGCCAGAGAAAAGTGTGTCCATATCATCTTGCGAGTATTCTGCAGATGCAGCCTTCAACAGTTGCGGACCATGGCATCCCAAGCAAGTGAAACAGGCAGAGCAGCCTTGCTTCCTTCATAGTTTTTAGTATGTTAAGCCAACATGCTAAATATGATTAGGCTAATTACCAAAAGACAACTGATCATATTACTGGGATGGGTTGTTTTCTGTGCATCCACATTTGCTGCATACATATCCAGAATTTGGTACCTATATAAACACAGTTGGGACTTGCAACCAAATGTTGCCATATGGAGAACTCCTGTTCAAGTTTACAGCCAGCTAGCAATGCTGTCTTCCAGGATACTCCTTTCCATTTCCAGTTTTCCCATTTTTTCTTCTCAGCTGTCAGCATTCTGTGCCCACTGTACACGTTCAGTCCTCATTGGGCTCTTGGGGAGTGTCTCCCTCCTCAGTTTGTTGTACTTCTGCCCAACTTGTGGTTCCATCAAGTCTGCAGATACTTCCCTCTTATATGTATGTGGTACTATTTTGGCTAGATAAGAATTCACATTCACCCCATGAGTTCACTCCATTACTCTAAGGTTAATTTAGATTTTTAAATAAAAAAAATCAAACACTACCCAGACCTTTCTAGCACTTATGACATTGGAGATTATGCTGGCTCTTCAAATTTCAAATTATAGAATGTCCTTAGGAAGAATACAGAATTTCTAGTGGGTAGAAGTAGGAATGAGCAAATCTGTCAATTTTGGGTCCTCTCAGAATCTCATTTTTCCAATCTTAACTTCACTTCCACATCAGTTTGTTAATTTGTAAAAGTTCCATGAAAATCCACCAGCATTTTAGTACAAATTTCTCACTAATATTTTTCCTCAATTTAATACATTTTTCTATGTTATTTTCAGTAATAGATGCATTTTATGCACACATGCTTCCATGTTCTGCAGAAATGAGTAGGTTAGTTCTGCAAATAACATGTGGAATATTGCTCACTTCATATCATTAATTCAGGGCATAGCATAGGGATTTTTTGTAGTATGAGGTAAGTACTCAGCCCTGCAAATCATTCTGATTTTAACTCTCCTTCTCACACCATCTTTTTGCTCTCAGTGACTATGGAAGAACTGTGCCCAGCTACAATGTTCCTGCACTATTTTTCAGTGCCCACCCTGAAGAGCTCCTCCTGTGTTCTTTGACACAAGCAGCACTGAAAGGCTTGCTATTTTGATGTTTGATCTGAAGCACATTAATCAACCACCGTACGAGGCAGTTTCCCAGTCAATCCTTAGAGACTCTTCTGAATATTTTCCTTGAGGGAGTCCAATAAACTCATTATTGAACAGGTAGCAATATTTCTCTTAGACATTCCGTGACTGTTAGCTCTCAATCTTCACCTTTGCTCTTTTGATTTTGTGATTATGTATATGATCTGAAGCACAAAAGCAACACAGCTTTGGCTCTCCTCTGGCCATATCTGAAGCCAAACGCGTTGCTTACATACAATGTCTTTAGGCAAAAGAAGCATTTGATTCTGCAAAGCAAAGGTGCTTTTTCTAAGACTTGTGGAGGCAGGCTTATTCAGCTATCTGTTTCTTAAATGGCCAGCTGCAAGCCCTGGTGCTAGAAAGAACAATGGCATTTATTTTCTGAAGCATCTGCCATGCCACTTTATCCCAAAATGCTTTCAATAATTAAACAATACAAGACAGGAGACAGGAGTACACTTTCAGAGAGCGAGAGATGTACTGTAGGGCAGACAGGTGTATTCAACTGGGATTGAGATGTGTCAGCTCTGAAGAATAAGACATGGGCAGCTAAACTAAGGATACGACAGCAAGAGAAGATAAGTTTTCACCTCTGAAATCTCTGAGGCAAATAATAAGCACTGGGTTGGCAGGAGGCCATATCTGAGGGAGACAATGGCACAGCTCTGACTTGACGCCAAGTCCTGGGAAGTAGTCAGAAGCAAATTCTTTGGGGTTATGTTAGAGCTGCTATTTACCACATTAATTTATTTAAAAAATAAAGAAGGCTGAAGAACTGGCCTGAGAGTAGGAGCCAGTGGTGACTGATGCTCAGCAGGGGGGACTGGTGGATCCACAGCCAATGACAGGCAGAACCAGCTCATTGTAGTTTTGTCACATCCCTGCTGAGCTGTACAAGGGCAACAGCGAGACCAAGGAGAAGTAAGTTGACAGGCAGTGCCACTCCCTGGACTAGTTGTAAGAAAGAAAACAAGAAGGTGAATGCTGGCTGAGACTGGTTGGGCAGTGGCCCCATTCACTGAAATAGACCAGCCTCCACTGGTTGTAGCCACATAGGATCAGTAGTGCAGTAGCAAATTCAGAAGTGCAGGGTCCCTTCATGATAGTCACTGCCATGCCCCTCCCTCTTTTTTTGCTGCTGGGTTGAGAATGAGATCATTTTAATACCTTCTCCCACAACAACAGACGTCCCTAGGACCAATAAGCACAAAAGAGGAGAGTGTTAGCTACTGAAAAGAGTCTTCTCAGTGGCTGACTCACCTCCTTTCAGTCTGATTGGCTCCAATCAGCAGGAAAGGACAAGAAAGCATGTTAGAAGACTCTTCTCCGTGGCTAACACGCTCCCCTTTCCTGCTGACTGGTTCATAAGATGCTGGAGACATGGGGACCCTGCTGGGACCCTGCTCCCAAAAAAGTAAGGGGTCTAAGACCTCCTGAGATCCTGGATGACTGCACTACTGCGTAGGATGCCAGGTAAGCAACAGAGAACAGAATCTTTACTTTATTCATGTCTTAGCAAGTGAACATTCAAAAGAGATTTGCTCCCTTCTGCATTCCTTGACAGTCTTCCAAGCCCTTGGCCTTATCGCTGGGATGTGTTCTGTATTATGCTTGCAAAGCAGTGGATGGTCTAGATATTTCAAGCAATGAGTTATGGTTTATCTTTTCATTCGGAAAGAGATCTAAAATAAAACCGCTACCTTTGTAATGTCTTTCTAGAAATCTATAGTGAAGCCACACTTGGAGTATCTTGCCTGGCTGCTTTTCAAAGAGGCCACTGCAGAGCTGGAATGGGTGCAGAAAAAGGTTAACCAAAAAGATCGAGCGGCTGGAGCAACTCCCCTGTGAGGATAGGCTACAATGTTGAAAAGTTTTTAGTTTAATAATAAAAAAGGAGACAAAGGAAGGATTTGATAAAGACGTATAAAATTATGCAATGGAGAAAATCCATAGAAATATTCACTAAATATCCACTTACGGTTTAAGAAGGTACCTATAGCTATTTCTATCAAACTTTAAAAAGCAGGGAAATTGGGCAGCTATAGTGAATGCACCAGGGGAGCAGGAGACCTGACCTCCTCTCTGAGATATTGTACTGCCCTACAAATTTGTCAAAATGCAAACACAATTTGGGCTGGTCTTTCACAGTCCATGTCACGGCCCCTTCGGAGGACTCGTCAGATGACTCGAGAGTAACAGCCACAGACCCAGAAGGGGAAACAGAGGAAACTCCTGAGAATGCAGCTCCTACTCCCCCTCAGCTGGAGAGTGTCCAAGACACAGCTGAAGCTCTTCAGCCAGAGTCAGACAGTGACCAGGAGGCTCCCCTCCCACCTGCAGAGCGAAGACAACAGAAAGCCATGCAGCAGAGAGCCCGGCCTGTCCATTTAAGGCTGGCACGCTTGTAGAAGCCAGAGGGGTGATTGTTATTTTATTTTATTTTTATTTTATTTAATTTATATACCGCCCTAAGCCCGAAGGCTCTCTGGGTGGTGTACATAAAAGGTAAAAGCAGGCACAATATATAAATACAATAAATATAATAACTCAAAAAACAAAAACACACAAACAATACGAGAACCAAACAACATCCAGAATACAACATAGTAATAAAATACTGTAAAAATACACTTTAAAATGCCTGGGAGTATAAAAAGGTTTTCACCTGGCGCCGAAAAGATAGCAGTGTCGGTGCCAGGCGCACCTCATCGGGGAGACCATTCCACAGTTCGGGAGCCACAACCGAAAAGGCCCTATTTCTAGTCACCATCCTCCGAGCTTCTTGATGGGATGGTACTCGGAGGAGGGCCTTAGATGTTGAGCGCAGTGTACGGGTAGTTTCATATTGGGAGAGGCGCTCCACCAGGTATTGCGGTCCCATGCCGTGTAAGGCTTTATAGGTCAAAACCAGCACTTTGAATTTAGCCCGGAAACAAATAGGAAGCCAGTGCAGATGGGCCAAAACAGGTGTTATATGAGCGGACCTTCTGGTCCACGTCAACAATCTGGCCGCTGCATTCTGGACTAACTGTAGTTTCCGAACTATCTTCAAGGGCAGCCCAACGTAGAGCGCATTGCAGTAGTCCAATCTAGAAGTTACCAGAGCATGAACGACTGAGGCGAGGTCGTCACTGTCCAGATAGGGACGTAGCTGGGCTACCAATCGGAGATGGTAGAAAGCATTCCGTGCCACTGAGGCTACCTGAGCCTCAAGAGACAGGGAAGGGTCGAAAAGAATTCCCAAGCTACGAACCTGTTCTTTCAAGGGGAGTGTAACCCCATCCAGAACAGGATGAACATCCACCATCTGGGCAGAGAAGGCACTCACCAACAGCGTCTCGGTCTTGTCTGGATTAAGTTTCAGTCTGTTAGCTCCCATCCAATCCATTATCGTGGCCAGGCAACGGTTTAGTACGTTAACAGCCTCACCTGAGAAAGATGCAAAGGAGAAATAGAGTTGTGTGTCATCAGCATACTGGTGACAACGCACTCCAAAACTCCTGATGACCGCACCCAGCGGCTTCATATAGATGTTGAAAAGCATGGGGGACAGTACCGATCCCTGTGGGACTCCACAATGGAGAGTCCAGGGTGTCGAGCAGTGTTCCTCAAGCACTACCTTCTGGTGATGACCCACCAAGTAGGAGCGGAGCCACTGCCAAGCAATACCCCCCACTCCCAACTCCGTGAGCCTCCCCAGAAGGATACCATGGTCGATGGTATCAAAAGCAGCTGAGAGATCAAGGAGAATCAACAGGGTCACACTCCCCCTGTCACTCTCCCGACAAAGGTCATCATACAGGGTGACCAAGGCTGTTTCGGTACCAAACCCAGGCCTAAAACCGGATTGAAATGGATCAAGATAATCAGTGTCATCCAAGAGTCCCTGGAGCTGGCCGGCCACCACCGGTTCCAGAACCTTGCCCAGAAACGGAACATTCGCCACAGGTCTATAGTTGTTCAAGTTATCTGGGTCCAAGGAGGGTTTCTTCAGGAGCGGTCTCGCTACCGCCGCTTTTAGGCAGTCAGGGACCACACCCTCTCGCAAAGAGGCATTGATTACCTCCTTGGCCCAGCCAGCGGTTCCGGTCCTGCCAGCTTTCACCAGCCAAGAGGGGCAAGGGTCCAGCACAGACGTGGTCGCCCGCACCAGTCCAAGGATCTTGTCAACATCCTCAAGCTGCACCAACTGAAACTCATCCAATAAATGAGGACAAGACCGTGGTCTGGATGCTTCATTGAATCCAACTGCTATAATATTGGAGTCTAAGTCCCGACGAATGCAAGCGATCTTAGTTTGGAAGTGTCCAGCGAACTCATCACAACGGGCTACATATGAATCTATAGTATCCCGAGGGCCAAGATGTAAAAGCCCTCGTACAATTTTAAAAAGCTCCGCTGGGCGGGAGAGTAATGCCTTAATACTGACAGCAAAATAACTCTTTTTTCTGCCCTCACCGCTGCTGTATATCGCTTAGAGCAGGCACTTACCAAGGCATAATTGCATTCGTCAGGAGTGCGCCTCCATCTGCACTCAAGCCTCCTCCTCTCTTGCTTCATCGCTCTCAGCTCTGGGGTATACCATGGGGCTGTATGAGCTCTACATAGGAGGGGGCGCATGGGAGCGATCGTGTCAACCGCCCGGGTCATCTCCGTATTCCACAGTTCAACCAGGGCTTCAACAGGAGCGCCAGTCTTCTCAGTCGGAAAATCCCCTAGAGCCCTTTGGAAACCCTCAGGATCCATTAGTCTCCGGGGGCGGACCAATTTAATAGGTCCCCCACCCTTGCAGAGGGAAAGGGTCGCCGTAAGCCTAAACCCCAGCAAGCGGTGATCTGTCCATGACAATGGGGTAGATGAAAAATCCCCAACCTCCAGATCACCATCTCCCTGCCCAGTGGTGAAGATCAAATCAAGGGTATGTCCCGACACATGCATCGGGCCAGTAACAACCTGAGACAGCCCCATGGTTGTCATGGAGGCCATGAAGTCCTGAGCCGCCCCAGATAGAGCAGTCTCGGCATGGATGTTGAAGTCCCCCAGTACCAATAGTCTAGGGGACCGCAGCAATACCTCTGAGACTACCTCTGTCAGCTCAGTTAGGGAATTTGTTGGGCAGCAGGGCGGGCGGTACACCAACAAAATTCCCAGTCTGTCTCTCTGGCCCAGCACAAGGTGGAGACACTCCAAACCAGTCGACACCTGGACAGGGTGCTTGGTGAGTGAGAAAGAACTCCTATAGACCACAGCAACCCCACCTCCCCGACCTTCGGCTCTACCATAATGCTGAACGATGTACCCAGGTGGGCAAAGCTGGGAAAGAGCAACGCCTCCCATATCACCCACCCAGGTCTCGGTTATACACGCCAGGTCAGCCGCCTCCTCCACAATTAAATCATAAACAAGGGAGATCTTATGTTGTACCGACCTGGCGTTTAACAACAGCATATGGAGATCCGAAGGCTGACTGATAGGACAACCAGCAGTCCTGGGGATGTGAGGAGAACCGGAACAGGTAACAGACACTACTTGTCTGGGACGAGTTCCCCTTACCTGGCAAGTTCTCCTCACAACACCATACCTCCCATTACCCGTCACTACGCTAATTGGGGCCCCCGAAGGTCTCCTCGGTTGATGTATAATACACTCTCCCAGGCACATATTAAAACAGATAAAAGCACCAATACACACACACCTGATCACATTCATACCAAATAATAACAAATAATACCAAAAATTTATATCAAAATACACACACATACACTTAATCAATAATACAATACAATAAACATACACTCAATACACTCAAACAATATTAAACTACAACACAATTTCAAGTAAAGACTCACATATAGTAACAATTCAATCATTCACAAAACAGAAACACATTCAAAGCTATTTATTACATCCAGGTGGCAGCAATGAGTTAAAAATGTTGCAAACTCAGAGCCACAACTATATTAACAACACTGGTCGTTCTTAAAAGGACGCAACAGCAACAATCATACAATCATTCACACCACACTAATCCATACACACAAAAAACAGCAGCCAGCGATGAAATTGTTCCTCTCCAGCCAGGGCAAGCAGCGTAGCAAAGTGCTGCAGTAGCAGCAACAGGCGTACTGGGCGCCCCAACAACGTCCGAACCAGGGCACAGACAGGCAAACAGCAGCACACCAGCTTCTTCCTCTCTTGCACGATGACGATAGCAAGGCCACAACGACAGCACCAGGCAGTAACAACGGCCACACTCACACACAAGCGGGCAGGCAACAACGTCGACGATGCAAAGCCAGGGAATAGTCCTCAATCCACAACGGCAGCCGCGTCAGGCAATGCCCGCGCCCAAACGGGCAGGAGACAGCAAACAACAGCAACACAAGGCCACAGAATAGCATCCGGGCAGAGCCGCAGCACCGCCCGCAACAACAGCTCTGGGTGGCGGCAACAGTAACGATGTAAAAGCAATGGGCGTGTACAGGAATGGAGTCCCAAGCGGCGGCCGACTTGCACACGAGTAGGCAGCGGCGGCAAGGATGGAGAGCCGCAATGGGTCTGCAACGACCCCCCCCAAGCAGCAACACTGATTGTTCCCACCTGTCTGCAGAGGTGTTCTTTAAAAGACAGACTCTGGCTTCAGCATGTTGCTGACTACAACATCAGGCGTGACCACTGTGTGTCTTCCTATCCCCTGAACCTTGACTTGGACTGATCTCTCGGCAAACTGGACCCGGACCTTCACTGACATCTCTTCTGGATTTCTGGCTTGGCACGTAAGCTTGGCACGGCCCCTGACCTTATCTTGCTTCCTCCTTGCTAGCCTGGCAGATTTATAGCCAAGCTGCGGGCTGAGGACTTATGGCCTGGCAATTACCAAGGAATCTCCAGCCCTGCCTGCACCCCCACCGACAGGGTCGGTTCTAAAGGGCGGCCAGATTGAGCACTGGCCTGAGGGCCCCGGAGCTACAAGAGCTCCTGAGGGGCCCTCTGCTCCCCTTCCGCTATCCGCTGCAGGAGCCGCGGATCGCAAGATAGGAGCTGCCCGCCATGCCCGCCATCTCCCCGCTTCACCTACCTTGCTCTGCTGTTCTTTGCGGCTGCGCGCATTGCACGCGCAGGGTTGCCATCAATTAAGATGGCGGCTGAGGTTTCAGTAAAGGACTGAAGCCTCTGCCGCCATCTTGGTTGATGGCAGCAATGCGCACGCTGTGTGCCATCAACCAAGATGGCAGTAGAGGCTTCAGTCCCTTACGAAAACCTCAGCCGCCATCTTGTTTGATGGCAACCCTGCGCGTGCCGTGCGCGCAGCCGCAAAGAACAACAGAGCAAGGTAGGTGAAGGGGGGCATGGCGGGCATAGAGGGCAGCTCGGAAGCTCTGGACTTTCTTGTGATCTGTAGCATGGCTCCTGC
Source organism: Rhineura floridana (assembly GCF_030035675.1). NCBI lineage: Eukaryota > Metazoa > Chordata > Lepidosauria > Squamata > Rhineuridae > Rhineura > Rhineura floridana. Next base: position 77,531,918 of record NC_084487.1, on the reverse strand, counting down.
CACTGATCGTGGAAGGGGAGCGGAGGGGCCCGGGGTAGGCTGATGCCCAAGGGCCCCGGCATTCCTGGAGCCGGCCCTGCCCACCAACGCTGCTGTCTCAGTGAAAAGCTGACAGTCCAATCCATTGCCTGCACCCCCCCAGCCTATGAACAAAATATCCTTGAACTACACTGCCCGATCTGACAGGTCAGCTCTCGAACCCACTACCAATTCCCCTATTCTAAATGCTCCATAAAAGGCCGTCAATGCAGCCGCATGGAATAACACAGCCTCATATGAAGTAGTGCATAATTTATTCCACTGTTGCCTCAATCCCCCTAAGTAAACTTGGTGAGATGGGCATCCTATGATCCTGTGTCTTGGAGCGCTCCCTCAACCACCCCTCCATCATTTTCTTAATGTGGAAATCTACTGAAGTATCTTGTACCCCTTTCATCTTAGCTATAAAAGCTAAACCTGCCAACTTGCCTCTTATCGTGCCTACTGATAATCCCCGTGCCACAAGCATACACTGTACTCCATCAACTGGTCCACTGCAATGGGCCATGCCTGCAGCCACCCCTTACCTACTCTAAATTCTGCAAATTCCTTACCTACCCTGTCATAGGCTGTTCGAGTACTGGGTACAATGGCTAGCCTCATGGCTCTCTCAGCTTCATTCCTCCAATCTCCCACAGCTCCGCTGGCATTGGGTCCAGGTGCTCCTGAGCCCAGAAAGCTAATGTTCGAAACCTGGCCATCTGACCACGTGACAAGGTGTCAGCTATTCCATTATCCAAACCCAGCACATCATACCCTGAAAAGAATATTGAACCGCAGGCACTGCAGTGTGAAGGCCCTAACCAATGCCATAACTGGAATTCCATGATGTTAGTGTATTGATTACGTGGCCTGTGGCCTGATTGTCATACCAGAAGTGTACCACTTTATTTGCCAGGACCTTTAGCCACAAGTATACAGCCACTAGAGAGCCAGTGTGGTGTAGTGGTTAAGGTGTTGGACTAGGACCTGGGAGACCAGGGTTCAAATCCCCACACAGCCATGAAGCTCATTGGGTGACCTTGGGCCAGTCACTGCCTCTCAGCCTCAGAGGAAGGCAATGGTAAACCCCCTCTGAATACCGCTTACCATGAAAACCCTATTCGTAGGGTCGCCATAAGTTGGGATTGACTTGAAGGCAGTCCATCCATCATACAGCCACTAAAATGGGAAAGAACTCTAGGAAAGTTAAATCCCGAGTCATCCCTTCCTGGTGCCAGATTACAGGCCACCGTGCAGTACACCACCTATCCCTTAAAATGACTTCAAAACCACATCCTCCTGCTGCGTCTGATGACTCTTGTAACTCAGTTTCTAACAGCATATCACCTCTCCAAAATGAAACCCCATTGAAATGATCCAAGAATTCCTGCCACACAGCGAGATCCAAACGGATCTCAGCTGTCACCCTTCATCTATAATATGGTTAAATAGCCTCCCCTGCTCCTCCCCCCATGCTGGTGCTTTTGGCGCCAAAGAGGCAGGAAGTGGCTTCATGCCCTTCTTCCTGCCCCTTGCACAAAAGCACTCCTGCCCGGACCCTTTTTTGTGCCGGGCAGAGAGGAGCAGCATAGTGCTCATGTCATGCTTCTGGGCTTCCTATAGGCATTGGGTTGTCCATTGAAGGAAACAGAATGCTGAACTAGATAGGCATTTTGTCTGATCTAGGATGGCTGTAATTATGTTCTCTTTTTTAATGAGTAGTTTTAACTTTCCACTGGCTGTATGCCAATTCTTACTTTATGTCTTTGGCTACATATTATGGGTGATACACAATGACTATGTGAGTGGAAGGTTGCTGATATTTTTCTTCCTTTTCTCCCCCTGTGGCCCCTTGTACCCTCCAAACAAAAATCCAGAGGGCTGATGGGGGGGGAGGCCCTAAACAGTAGCAGCTATGTCAGGGAGGGAATCAGATGGAGGGAACTTGCCCCATTGATGCAAGATCCCACCATGTGATTTTAAGTGATTTTCCTCTCACGCTGCAGCCTCACATTACACAGCCTGCAGTGTGCAGGGGGAGCAACACTTTGGGGGAAAGATTTGGGCAAGGGTATAGGAGGGATGCAGAGGGGATGCAGGGGAGAGGAGGAAAGAGGACAGGGCTATCAATGACTACTAACCATGATGGCTATGCTCTGCCACCCTAGTCAGAGGCAGCATGCTTCTGAAAACCAGTTGCTGGAAGCCTCAGGAGGGGAGAGTGTTCTTGCACTCAAGTCCTGCTTGCGGACTTCCCCCAGGCACCTGGTTGGCCACTGTGAGAACAGGATGCTGGACTAGAAGGGCCACTGGCCTGATCCAGCAGGCTCTTCTTATGGTCTAATGCTCTTATGAGGAACATTGGTTTGGGGAACTGTCTTCTGTCAGCCTAACATTGGATACAATATTGGAGGGGTAGCTGTTAGCAGCTTTCCCCCACCACTAAGAGCTGAGCATGTGGGAAGACTGCAAATGCTGAATAAGATCCCTTATTTACAGTATAACACATAAAACTATGTAATGTACATAAGCAATATTCCAGAATAGAACTGGGTTTAAAGTGAGCATCAAGGTATTTAAAGTGAGCATCAGGGCAAGCAACTTGTGTTGGTAAGAATGTGTGCCCTTCTTTCCCTTGCTTTCATATGCTGGTCCATTAATTGCCAGAGTCCAGAAAATGTGAACATACGAGGTTAACATTTTCAGGCTTCTGTTTGTAGCCCAGCCTCTACAGGGCAATTTTTCACATGTCACAGTATTTTCTTGAACTGTGAATACACTGTTGGGGTCTGATGCGAGAAGAAAATGCTATTTTATTTGTGACAACAGTCTTGTTTTGAACGGCAAATTCTGACATGTAAAATGAGAGGGAGATAATGGCCACCTATGTCAAGTTGCTACTGCGATTTTAGGGGCATTGTCCAAAGCAAGACCTTGGCACTTAGATCTGTGAAATGCAAAACAAAATTAAAGTCATTTTAGGCTTCAGATATCTTCAAGCCACTTACTCAGCATCAGTCTGATGGGCTTTAGTGGAATGAGTCCAAAATAAGTTGCTTCAGGCGTGCTGTCTTAACATTTACAAGAAAGCAAGATAAAGATAAGAGTGAAGATGATAGCTGGCTGCAAACAAGTGACAGGCAATCTAAAGGTGAGAAAAAAGTTATTTATGGTACAGCAGTTGGAAGGACAATCTAGTGACATGCATGCAGCAAAGAAAACTTGCAGTTAGATTTTGAATGTGGAAGGAAAAAACATTTAGTTATAAGAAACAACTAGATTAAGGCTGCAATCCAATTCACACTTACCTGGGAGTAAGTCCCATTGAACCCAATGGAGCTTACTTCTGAATAGACATGTATTGGATTGACACCTAAGGAATCTGCTGAAGAAATGAATTAAAATTTTGTCAAAAGCAGACATTCAGTATAATCTTTGGTGATGCAAATTAAAAACTGCTCCCTATAAAGACATAAACTAGACAATCTACACATACTTTTTCCAGACCCTTCAGCTCTTGTTGGTTTAAAAAGGGGGGGGAATCAGAATACTGCTTCAATATAACTCACATCATGGGTGACAAAACCTTTTAAAAAAGTGTTTGATACAAGCAAGGCTCATATCTTCCTTTTGAGAGTCTATCTGTTAAACCTGTGAGCTCAGGGTGCATAAAACATATTGGGTCTTATTTCAAAATGAATATAAGACCTCACTAAATGTCATATTTCATCAATTGATTCCTTAGAAATGCTAGTTTTAGAATCTCAGCTACAAACCTTTTTATTGTGTATGATAACACACTTTGATTTGGGTAGAGGAGGGAGAGTTGCAACCTTAGTGTTAACTTCTGCTTCCTACAGGTAGTACAATCCTATAAAGATCAAGCAGTGTGTTTCTAAGACCACTGCATAAGTGACTGGAGATTAGGATAGATTTGTTCACATCATATGTGCCCCATGTATTTATACTTGGAACAAAATCTGGTGCTACCGGTGGAGGCACACAGCTTTCTATTATTTATTTCTGTTATCAGTTTTAACCTAAAAATACTGTGACAGCCTATATTGTATTTTTAGAATGATGATGCATGCGTGGTGTAAACTGGAGCCATCCCCCTCCTTAAAAAATGGTAACCAGGAACACACTGCAACCGTCCTTTTGGGAACATGCCTCGATTAAACCTAAATTGTTTTGACAATATTTATTACTGATTTAGCATTCTTATCATCTTATGCAAATAGGTTTATTTGGGAGGGAATAAACCTAACTGCTTCATGCTATCCAAGGCCATCATTATCATAAGATACACTTTCTCAAATCCTACAGCAGTTGACAGTCCATTTATGGCAAAGTTTGCATCAGGTGAATTGAGTTACTTAATACAAGTGCTTTCTGATTTGACATATCTGGTGAATATCTGTGCATTCTGTACATACCTCTCCTCTTACATATTTTTCTAAGGCTGTCATCATGCTATAGTTTGCAGCACATTCTGCTGATAGATGGCACTGCGAGCTACAGCATGACAGCAGCCTTCTTTGAGCAGCCGGACCATCACAGCAGCGGAGGATGGACACAGCGCCCTGTGGCCTAGGCAAGCTATTGGGAATAGTCATGGCGGGCCAGGGAAACTCCTCTGTAACCATTCTGCTCTGCTGCATCACCAATAATGCTGTTTCAGGTTCAGCAGCAGAGGACGAGGAGAAGGGAAGCGGCAGGCAGTAGGAGAGCAGGACAGTTGCTGAGGAGCTATGCTGGTCTGTCCTAAGTGTTCCTCTGTGGCTCACCTGGGCTGCCTGTCTCCATCTCCCTCCCCTGCTTCCCTCCTCATGAGAGAAGATTTAATCCTGCAGGGAACTTTCTCAGACATCCAAAGTTAATGCTTAGCAGGTTTGCCCTCCCACCTCACATCGGGTGATAAGAAGGTAGGGCGATCCTACTTGGTCCAGATGTGCAAAAGATGTTCCTTCATGGATGTCGCTCATGCACCTGAACACAGTGCTATGTAGGATTTACCCTCCTCCCATTGGCTGATGTGAAGATAGGGCAATCCTGCTTGCTCCGAGTACATAAGAGAGGTCCCTGAAGGGATCTCACGCATGCACCTAAGTCCATTGCTAAACTAAGAGGCTTGGCCAGGCCTAAAGGAAGTGGGGAGGGGGGTTGGCAAGGTCTGGGGACAGTGGGGCTTTTCAGTATGCAAAATATTTACAGTGATTATTTATCACCACATGTTGTATACAATAATCCTGTGACAGTAATAGTTAAGGTAATAACTATGACAGTAATCCAATTAAGGTAATAGTAACTTACCTTAAATTATGCAATGGTCTTAATGATGGAGAAAAGGATTTGAAGTTAAAGCTCCTAAAATCAACATTCCACTCATTGCACTTGCTCAGAGATCCAATCTATATATATTGGAATAAGCTTAGGCACCCTAGAATGGTGGTGCCCATACCACCGCTATATCAAAATCTGGAAAAATCACAGGTTTAAATAAAAACTGCCTGTTTCTCCTCTTAGTACTAGTAATAGTACTAGGGTAAGGTCAATTGTATTAATTTACAAGGCCCTTGACAACTTAGGTCCAGGATACCTTAAAGACTGCCTGATTCCTTATATTCCTGCCCTGTCATTGAGGTCTTCAGGGGAATCAGTTAGTGGTCCCTCATGGCTCAGATGTGCGACTCATATCCACTAGGAGCCATGCATTCCATATTGTTGGCCCAATTTTGTGAAATTCCTTCCTAGCTGAGATCAGACAGGCTCACTCTCTGTTGAACTTCCAGCATCTTGTGAAGACCTTTTTATTTCAGCAGGCATTTTAAGTTAGTTTTCTGATTTTATGGTTAGCTTTATTTGAGTTTTATCTTTATTGTATCTTTTAAATCTCACTGTACGTCGCTTAAAGACTATGGGACACAATCTGGATGTGTTTAGGGATATGATGAATCGGCTTGCTTTCTGTGAAATTTAAATTGTAGTAATGATTACTAAGTTTGCACATGTATCTTTTATGGTAATTTGTGTCCTCTGGGTCTGTGCCCTGAATCTTTTACATCCCTAGCAATGCCCCTGTTCTTGAGGCTAGCCCATAAGCAGAAATGTGCTGCCCACCCCTCTTTTCTCCCAAAGGAACCATCTCTGTGTAAAAAATCACCAGTTGCTTAATGTCTATCTTTTTAATAGCAGCCAGACTCTGGAAGATGTCTTGCTGCCTGCCAGGGGTGTAGGTGTGGGAAGAGAACCATATCCTGCTATCAACAGGAAAAATTGTCAGGAAAAGATCAAGCCTAGATATAATAGAAATTGCAAGCATCTGTGCTTTGTAGACATAAAGGATAACTTTTCAAAAATGTTAGAACAAGCCAAGCATCAGCTTGGAAGATTCTCCTATTTGTATTCCTGGCAACGTCTCCAGGCTCTACGAAGTCTTGCACACTTCATGCTAGGAAGGCACCTGGGAGGACTGCAGTTTATTCTGTGGCCAAGGAGATCCTCAGAAATGTGACTGAATGCATTCTCCTGAGGCTTTACTAATTCTTATGGCTATGATCCAATTCAGTGGAAACATCTAGGCATGTGGGGATAATCACTGGAACAGGCTGGGATTTGAAAATAGTTTGGGTAAAGATTGAGAAGCTATGAGAACAATCTCTATTTAACGTTCTACTCTAAGAGTACCACCACTTCAAAATGTTGAACATTCTAGCTATTATTAGTTGCCTACAGGAAGGAAGGCAGGCAGAAATGAAGGCAGGAAGGAAAGGTTGTCTATAGATAACTTATTTTTCTTTTCCCCACAGCAAAAAAGGAGGGTTTTGTAACATATAGAAATCTCTACTGTTCTTAATGTGATCAGGTTTCCAGATTACATATGTACAGATCTAGGTATGTAGGCTTTTGACTTTTTGACATTCCAGCTAACATGTGCACATCAGGAGTGGGCCCAGAGAAGTTGTGTAACCTCGTGGGCAGAACAGCCTTGCTGAAGCTTGATTGCATGGAGTCTCCTCCATCCATATAACATATGAAGAGGGTTAGATGTGATCAATTATAGCAGAAAATTATATATTTTATTTATTTATGTATTTATTTATTTTATTTATAGTAGGAGCCCAGGCCGGCAAACAAAAGCACTAAAAACACTCTAAAACATCATAAAAACAGACTTTAAAATATATTACAGCAAAACATCCTTAAAAACATATTAAAACAAAACATCTTTAAATACATCTTTTTAAAAAAGCTTTAAACACACACACACACATATTATACACATACACACACTAAAGCCAGGGAACGCACACTTCACATATCAAAGCACACAGCATGGGCTACATTGCTTCACTATCTCTTCATAACTAAATATTGTTGAGCACAGAAGTGTAACTTTGGTGATGCTGGGAACTCTGATGAAAAGGAAGCACTTTGCACAAACAATAAACAGCCAGGGCAGACAGCAAAGTAGGGAAAACATATTGCTAACACTGGTCTTCTCTCAGAAGCTTTGGGAGATCTTTGTGACAGGGCATACATTGTGTGTGCCCTTGTTCATCTGGCATTATGGGGTCCTCTGGTCATTTCCATGTGTCAGTTGGTGCCTTTGGCGCCTAAGTAACAGTGGGGCATTGTCAGTGTGCAACACACTGTGATAGATGGGTGACAACAGAGTTCATTTATCATTATTTGTATTTATAGCCCACCCTTCACCAAATGGTTCCAGGGCTGGTTACAAAAATATTACAATTAAAATAAGTAAAATGTGTATTTCAAATCATTAAATAAAAACCACAAAAACAACAAATACCAGGGTAACAAACCAGCAGCATGGAACTGCAGTGCACAGCAATGCAGAAGGTGGGCAGACATCCCCTCAACCAAAAGCCTGCGTCTTGACTAACTGTCAAAAATGGTAAGCATGTAAGGAGGTGCATCTTGACCAATTCTCAAAAAATGTGATGGCAAAAGATGCATTTTGGGGGGAGGGGGAAGAGATTATTCTACAACCTCAGGGACCCCACCGAAAAGGGCCTCTTGCACATCACCATGGACACTATGGGCATAGTGTTGCTATGTTGCTTCTTGTGTCTACTGAGACTGTTTACTTTCTCCTTTGCTGCTGGGAGTGCATAGGAATATGATTATCCTACCAAGGCAGCCACTTCCGCATAGCAGGGCCATTGGATCTGGCTGCCACTTTATTGACCAATAAGCAAATCATACAAAAGGAAAAGTAATCACTTTCCTTAAATATGATCTAGTAGGTATATAACATGCTGCTTGTCTCACTTAATTTTTTTCTTACTTTGGATTTTTTGTAGACATTTGTAAAATTAGATTAAGTTAAAAGATAAATGAATTAGGACGGCCATACTGTATTGGTGCCTATAAAAGATGTCTGCATGATGTGTTTAAATACAGAACATGAGGAAGGCCTGTTTATTCTGTTAATATTTAGGATTTTTGTAAAAAGCGTCATCTATCATGTCTGACATAATAAACTCCTGCAAAGGTCAAATGTAAAGGATAAATGCTGAAAATGATGATTCCACTCTAAGCCTGTTATCCTCCCACTCCTCAAATTTAATTCCATTGCATTTAACAGCATAAAGGTGAAAGAGCAACCATTTGGTTTCCCCCCCCTTAACATTCCTGTGTCCACAGTCCCCTGAGCATGATTTTCTGTTTCCATCCTGCTGTGATTGCATTAGTAATGAAAATGTAGAGCAAAAATTACTGCCTACTTTGTATTTTGTTGGCCTCAGCAAAAGTTTGCTTGGAGATATTTAATTAGCTCTTTCTGTTTGTCACTTAAGTGTTGGCTTTTCCCTACTTAAGTCTATGTTTCATGGTACAGATAGTTAATGGGCTGATGCTAATTCCATTTTGGAATATAAGTAAGCAAATACAATGGGAAGGGCATGTTCCAAAGTTAGAGTCGATTTCAATACAAGAGTATTAAGCTAACAGTGCCCCCCCATACATCATAGTATAGGTTTGACCCTTTAAACAGAAATTTTCTTTTTTCCAAATGCATTGCTTTAAATACTACAACTGCATTTTGATTATGGTTATTTAATTCAGTAGCTTATTGTTCAGCATTGACTGTTTGAACAATATATCTTGCTTTTTAAAATATTGGGGTCCTGATCCAGCCAAAGTCTCACAGATTTCCATACAATAGATTTACACTGGAATTCTGTATTTGTCTACTCAGAAGTAATCTGCACTGAATTCAGTGTGGCTTACTCCCAGATAACTGGACACAGGGTTGCAGCTTTAAGCAATTGCTAAACTCTCCCATAAAAATCATTGGCTGGACTTCTTGGCTTTGACGAGACTAGGGATCAGATAAGAAAAAAGAGAGAACAATGGTTGATGGATCCAAATCTTCTACACATTACCCATATCAATATGGATGGTGATGATAACAGCCAGCATGGTGTAGTGGTTAGAGTGCTGGACTAGAACTGAGGAAACCCAAGTTCAAGTCTCCACTCAGCCATGTTGGGTATAAATGTAACACAAAATAAGATGTAATAATAAACAGTCACACTGGATTTACACCACTGAAGGCATTGGTACCGTCTTAGGGCAAAGAGTTTCTGGATTGCATTCTGAGTAGTACCACCTGCCAGCATCTTATACAGCTTTGTGGCCATTACATATTTACTGTGCCTTGCTCTTCTATAAACTTTTATTTTGAGCATCCCCTCGCCATCCATGCTTGAATCTCAGTCAAGTAGTTTTTGATGTTTAAACAGAAAAATGAAAACAGTCATATTGTGAACACTCAAAAAATCCCAAACATGTGAAAAAATGCTCCAAGTGCTAGCAGTGGAAGCCATAATTAAAATAATTTTCATCTTAAGATTCCTCCCACCCAACCATAAATTATACAAATGTTAAAAGCTACTACCACCTCAATTAAAAAGTTTCTCTAAAAAATATACAGAGCTAGAGCAAGGACCTAAGTAGATTTGAACAATGAAGCAATCATTAGCACTGTCAATGTCACACAGATAAGAAGCATCAGCGAAAACATATTTTTTTAAAAAAATAAAAAATACACAACCAATTTAAGGTGTCAGTCCTGAACTCACGAGAGATTAAGACTCATAGAACTCAGTGGGACCTACTCCTCAGTAAACCTGTTAAATAGTTTCAAGTGTTGCACACGTTGCCACCTGCTTGTATCAAATACACCAATGCAAATAGAATTAATTTGCAATCAACTGGTTTCTGCCATAATTTGCTGATGCTGATCCATTGCAGAACCACACAGATTGCTACTGCCATATGTGAGCAGCTTACTGTGCTTTGCAACATGACTCATTTTCAAAGCCTGTCCAGACACAAGCATCATCTTGCATTTTCTGTCAAGTTCTGCCCAGTCACCACTCGTTAAGTCTTCTTTCTGTACTCTAACATTAACACCACAGTGTTCACAAACCTATGCATTCTGGTTAGCTAATGACTTTATGATACACTAGGGAAACACAATGGCTTCAATAGTTTTAGATTTCCAGAAATAGTTTAAAATTATAAATGGAAACATTGATATTACAATTTTGTGCTATCTTTTTTTTAAAAACCCACAAAATAATATATAAAGAGGTTAATTTCATAGTTATAGTTAAATTGTATGTGAAGTGTCTGGCGTGAAATATTTCAGTTCTTCAATAATATTTTGCGAGATGTCAGCACACACAGTTAGGGAAGTGATAGGGGCTTGTTTTATCTAACAGTAGCAGAAACACTGTGCCCCCCCCTAAAAAAAACTCAAGTTAGCTTTGCTGTACTTGGAAAAATGGTGACAGAAAATATATCTGAAGAGTGAGGAAGCACAGTGAAATGCCATCCCCCCTCACACACACGTAAGAGAGAAGGCAGTTTAAGGTTCAATTTATTTGCAGCACTGTTACCAATTGGATAAAATATTTAATGACACTGTATTCTGAACTGTGTATTTTGGACAATACATTTTGTCCCTTGCATGGCACTAAAGTTATGAGACTGGGGTGAATAATGTAAGGGAAACTCAACATTCTCCACAGCACAAGGCTCAGATTTGTTATTCTCCATCGCTGTGTAGCTAGCTAAATCAAGCCTCAATTATACATAACTGCTACTTACTTTGCAGGAATTATATTAAAATATAAGAAGGTCTCAACCTTCTGTCTTTTTTGATGCAGTATTAAAATCACATTAATATTTAAAATGCCAGTATCCATTGAGGAGAATAAAAATTTAAAGAGCATGTACGAATCAGGGCAGCTGAAATTTAAGAGCTTTTTTTCCTTTCCAAACCAACGTTATCTATCCATAAAACAAACCCGTCACCAAAGCAACAATAGCCAAGCTAGAAGAATATAATGCCTTTGGAGTGTTTATCACAGGCATTTGTGGCAACTCTGTAATTTTCAAAAGCCAGGAAAATGTAGAAATGTGCGCTTGGCCATGATACCCCAAAGTGATGTATGCGAACACTAGGCAAAATCTACAAGGACATTTTCCAGAGCAGGCCATTATGAAATGAATAGAAATTTCATTAGCTGCTCTTGCATTGGTCCCATTCATGTCAATGGGAGTTGCTCACAAGAGGGTTTTAGAGGATCCTCCCATGATTATTCTGTTCCTGATTATTGGAAACAAAAAGGATATGGAGAAGAACTTTCCAATAACGGCAATTATTTAAAAATGAATATATTTCAAATATTATTGAATACAGGAAGTTCTAAATCAAACTGGAGTTATAATCCCTGATCTGAAGAGGGTTAACCACAACCCTCATGGGAGCTCCATTTCAGGACAACGTATTTAACAGGAACTTCCATTGGATGAGGACATAGAACAGAGTTAGCTAACATGTGGCCTCTTGATGTTGTTGGACTACAACTCCCACCATGCCTGACCATTGGTCATATTGATTCGGGCTGATGAGAGTTGGAGTCCAAAGCATCTGGAGTGACATATGTTAGACACCCATGCTACAGAAGACTACTCAGTATTTCCCCATAAAGGTTGACACACAACCAGCTTCAGGGAAGATCTAGGGAAATTACTTGTAAGCAACCTACTCTGACAAGTACATGATCTCAGTCCATCCTAGAGAGGATGTTTCATGGCATCAACCCACCACTGCAAAGCAATACCTAAAACAGAGAAAGTTGTGTATGATCAATTTCCTTGAAGGTAGTTTACTTGGGAGTCACCTACCCAAGATTGGAGCCAAAGGATAGCAAGCAATCTTTCTTCAGAGTGCTCTAGCCATTTGTCCTTACTCTTTTCATATATTTGGTCTGAATGTGATGGGGAAGAATGAACTGTTGGGAAATTAGAAGATGGAAATATAGTGTGCCTGCCTTCCCGTATGTGCCCTGTGACAAGTGAAACCGCCATAGAAAGTCATATATTTATATAATCTAATATGGCCTTCAAAAGGCATTGAGTTTTTACTCTCACAAGCTGAGTAGAGGACCCAGAGAGTTTCATGGCCATAGTCTCTCCACAGAGTTGTGAAAATATCACCTTGGCTTTTAAGAAGAGGTTTCTACCCTTCTAATTGTAGAGAAAAGTATGGAAAGATATAGCCAGGTGGTATTTTTCAGCCACCTGTCAGAAACCAGAGAATATTTTATTTTATTTTTATTTATTTTAATTAATTTATATACCGCCCTAAGCCAAAAAGGCTGTCTGGGTGGTGTACATAAAAGATAAAACAAGCAAGATATATAGATACAGTAAATATAACAGAATCAAAAATCAAAACAACAAGCAACAAAAACCAAGCAACATCAAAATATAACAATAATAAGATACTATTTAAAATACACTATAAAAACAATTATTAAAATACATTTTAAAATGCCTGGGAGAATAAAAAGGTTTTCACCTGGCGCCGAAAAGATAGCAGCGTCGGCGCCAGGCGTACCTCATCGGGGAGACTATTCCACAATTCGGGAGCCACCACCGAGAAGGCCCTGGTTCTGGTCACTACCCTCCGAGCTTCTCGATGGGATGGGACTTGGAGGAGGGCCTTAGATGTCGAGCGCAGTGTACGGGTAGGTTCGTATTGGGAGAGGCGTTCCACCAGGTATTGCGGTCCCATGCCGTGTAGGGCTTTATAGGTCAAAACCAGCACTTTGAATTTACCCCGGAAACAAATAGGAAGCCAGTGCAGATGGGCCAGAACAGGTGTTATATGAGCGGACCTTCTGGTCCGCGTCAGTAGTCTGGCCGCTGCATTCTGGACTAGCTGTAGTTTCCGAACTATCTTCAAGGGCAGCCCAACGTAGAGCGCATTGCAGTAGTCCAACCTAGAAGTTACCAGAGCGTGAACAACTGAGGCGAGGTCATCACTGTCCAGATAGGGACGTAGCTGGGCTACCAGTCGAAGGTGGTAAAAAGCGTTCCGTGCCACCGAGGCCAGCTGGGCCTCGAGAGACAAGGAAGGATTGAAAAGAACTCCCAAGCTACGAACCTGTTCCTTCAAGGGGAGTGTAACCCCATCCAGAACAGGATGAACATCCTCCATTTGGGCAGTGAAGGCACTCACCAACAGCGTCTCGGTCTTGTCTGGATTGAGCTTCAGTTTGTTAGCCCCCATCCAGTCCATTATCGCGGTCAGGCAACGGTTTAGCACGTTAACAGCCTCACCTGAAGAGGATGAAAAGGAGAAATAGAGTTGCGTGTCATCAGCATACTGATGACAACGCACCCCAAAACTCCTGATGACTGCACCCAGCGGCTGCATGTAGATGTTGAAAAGCATGGGGGACAGTACCGATCCCTGTGGGACTCCACAATGGAGAGTCCAGGGTGTTGAGCAGTGTTCCCCAAGCACTACCTTCTGGTGATGACCCACCAAGTAGGAGCGGAGCCACTGCCAAGCAGTGCCCCCAACTCCCAACTCCGTGAGTCTTCCCAGAAGGATACCATGGTCGATGGTATCAAAAGCAGCTGAGAGATCAAGGAGAATCAACAGAGTCACACTCCCCCTGTCCCTCTCCCGACAAAGGTCATCATACAGGGCGACCAAGGCTGTTTCGGTGCCAAAACCGGGCCTAAAACCGGATTGAAATGGATCATGATAATCAGTGTCATCCAAGAGCCCCTGGAGCTGGCCGGCAACCACCCGTTCCAGAACCTTGCCCAGGAACGGAACATTCGCCACAGGTCTATAGTTGTTCAAGTTATCTGGGTCCAAGGAGGGTTTCTTCAGGAGCAGTCTCACCAACACCTCTTTTAGGCAGTCAGGGACCACTCCCTCTCTTAAAGAGGCATTTATTACCTCCTTGGCCCAGCCGGCGGTTCTGGTCCTGCCAGCTTTCACCAGCCAAGAGGGGCAAGGATCTAGAACAGACGTGGTCGCCCGCACCAGTCCAAGGATCTTGTCAACATCCTCGAGCTGCACGGACTGAAACTCATCCAATAAATGAGGACAAGACCGTGTTCTTGCCAAGAATAAGAGTGTACAAAGAAGTCAGTGTGTTATGATTTAAGTACTGATGGACATAAGCTGTGCACTACCACAAGCACTTTGTCCGCTGTTGCCTCATCCACTTTTATGATGTTTCTATATCTGTTGTAAATGAAAGGAAACCTTAAGTTGAAGGACTCTACAGTGAGGGACACAAAAGCCCAGCCTGTCCCAAACTAGCCCTCCAGGGTACATACAATTCTACACAGAAAATCATGCTACACTTTTCTACTATAAAGCAATACTATACAGAGTAGCTTACATAAAGAATATGCAAAATAATAATTCATCAAATAAACAGACTAGGTCAAATACATCTATTATTCACAGGGTCTCAGGGGGTCTTAGACCCCCTACTTGTTTGGGAGCCAGGTCCTAGCAGGGTCCCTATGTCTCCACTGTCTTTGCAAGAGACAAGAAGATAACTTATTGATTGTTGAACAACATTAATTGCTTTATAAACATAGTCAAGCTATGCTTTTTATGTATAGTTTTATGCATATTTCTCATCTCATACTCAGTTTCTCCTATGCAGCTTCTTGCCGAATCATTTTGCTGACTTCACTATATGACGCTTTTGACTGACTATGACTAATTGTAAGGAACATGCACAGATACTGAGAGAGATGGTGGATAATTCCCCTGACCAGCTGCCTTATGCACATAATTAATCAAGTGGCAGCTGACATTTATCCAAACTTGTTAGTCTGCTGAGATGGAGTCTTTAACGGATATTGCAACTTCATATGAATTAGAGAGGGATTAGCTTTGCATACCAGTCTAACGTTTAAAGTTAGACAACCAACCAAGCTGAACACCTGAGCACATGATGCATCATAATGTGCACTTCCAAAACGCATGGTGCCAATCAGTGATAACGCCAAAATAAGACCAATATAAATTTCCATATTTATAGCACTATTTGTAAATGCTAGCTTTTCTCAGTGTGTTGGTAGTTTGGGGTGCTCTGTTTAAGAATCCTGAAATAGGATGTGCTTGGATAAGAATGTAAGAAGAACCCTGTTGGATCTGACCAATAGCTTACCTGGTCCAGCATCTGACAAGCAGGTTCCAAGTGCTGATCACCAGCAATTGGTATTCAGTGGCACATAGATCTCCAGATTTAGAAGTTTAGCCATAATAGCCATCATGACAAGTAGCCATGGATAGACTTATCCTGCATGAATTTAAAAAAGCAATTTAACCTAGGGCTCATCCACAAGGCGATTTAGTGTGTGTCTGGAGCTGCTTTCATCCCTTTGTAATTCACATGGCTCACATGACATTGCAGACAAGCAGAAGCTATAACACAGTTTTCCCCTTTAAATCCGTATCAACCCAATCCAATTATAATGCAAAAAAGAAAGGAAAAACCATCTCAGCTTCACTGTGCTCCTCTGTGTAGGCACTTTGCTTCATTTTTTTTTAGTGGGCAGGCTCTCTTATGCCCCATTGCCCACTCCCTCTCTATCTGCCACCTGCAAAAGCTGCCGCAGCTGCTGCCTACTTTGCCTTTCACTCACTCCTCCCTCTAATCGGTTTCATATAGTTTCATGTCAGTTGCTCCCCAATGCTCTCCAGGCTTCAGCTGGGAGAAGCGTGCAATTGACAAGAAACAATGAAACTGAAGAAAAAACACCTCCCCTTCTCCATTAGCAATATAGATAGGAGGGAGTAAACATGTAAAATTGGGGCAGGGCCACAAGGAAACAGAGATACTAAACCTTTCCAGAGGAATGCCTGCTTGTGTGAAAGGAAAACAGCGGATTGGAAGCTACCATTGAGCAAGAAGTGTGGACCTTGAAAAGCTGTTGCGATGGTAAAAGCAGCTTCTTTAGTAGGAAGTTAGGCTCCCATGTGGATAAGCCTGTAGTGGTTATTGCTATATCTTTCAGCAGCATATTCCAGAAATTAACAATGTGCTACGCAAGAAGAAATGCTTCCTTCCAGAAAGGTAATCCTTTACTCAGGGCTGCATGCCACAATTCCACAGGAGAGCTGGAAAAAGATAAAAGATGTGGTGCCTGGAATGGAATTACTAACCTATTATATAGGAATCCTGAGAATCTAGGCTTTGGGGACATTTTCTTTATTTTTTAAAGCATATGTTGGAATCTTAGAAGCTAGAGAGTACTGAAGTTAGCTTCATAGGGGTGAGAAGCAGGGCTCCAGTGCCCCACATAGCTCTCTGTCCAATCTGTATAACTAGTTACATTGTGACTGGATTATGTAAAGTAACCACCTTGTAATTCTTGGTTGTTTTGTTCTGTTTTTTGGATTTTATAACCATGTCTTTGACAATTCTGTTTTATAGTATTGTGTTTTAACAATTTTATCTAATTACCTCATGCTGATCATTGACCGTAACAATTATTATTATAGTTACATTGCGACTGGATTATGTAAAGTAATTTAAAAATTGAAGAATAAATTTCTTGAACAGGATGAACTGTGAGAACCTGATGCTGAACTAGATGGACCTTTGATCTAGCATGTAGGGATGGCAGAGAAATTAAATTCAATTAAAAAACAAATCTACATAATTTGGAATGTCTGAAACAATACACAAAGTGAAACAAAACTATCCTCCAAAATTTGCACTTCTCCAAATTTTGCAATGCAGTTCTCCAGGCAAGTAATGTGTACAAAAATGCATATGCTGTACTGAGGATATATTCATGAAAATGACATACAAAAACTCATTATATTAGGGAAATTGTTTGCAAAAATGTGTATATTAGGCACAAGCATAAAAATTTGTATATTAGGAGAAATTTGCACTAAAATGCTGTTCAATTTTCAGGAAGATTTTTGTTAAGGCAAACTGATGTGGAATTGTGGAAAAATGAGAAACAGAAAAATGGAAATTGTCAGATTTACCCATCCTTACTAGCAGGGCTCTTCATGTGTCCTTATGCAGATTTGCTGTTTTAATGATTTACGCCAGGTATAGAATCCTGGTACTGAATTAGGATTGTCTGTGCACAGGTGTTTAAGTGTTTACAAGCTTGGCTCTTTAAGGCATCTTTAAGTATGAACATAGCAGCCTAGGCGTTCCAGATTGCCAACTCAAAATGTCAGCCATGGCACAAATAGTAGGCATTACTGGGAAGTCGTTTGGTGGGGAAGTGTTTTGTAAATTGTACTGTTGTTGTTGATACCCACCCTTCATTAGTAGGTCCCAAGATGGGTTACAACAGTGTAAAATTCAATGTTTTAAAAAAATCAAAACAGATTACAACCACAGGAATAGAATGAGTCCTGAAAACATACACCTCACATGTCAAAGGCCAGGGTAAAGGAGTGTGTCTTCAGCATTTGCTGAAAACTGTACAATGAAGATGCCAGACACACCTCTATGGAGAAGGAATTCTACAACTTAAGGGCTGCCCTCTCCTGGGCCACTATCCCCTGAATGTCTGTGCGTGGCGGTACTATTAAGAGAGTCTGTAGGGTTAGAGGTGGTCTCTAAGATATTTGAGGGCTGAGTCATTTATGGCTTTAAACACTAGTGTGAGTACCTTAAATTGGGCCAAGAAATGAACAGGCAACCAATAAAACTATTTTAGAAAAGAGGTCATATGAGTTCTAAAAGCAACCCCATCCTGTAATCACCAACAAATTGTTCCTAGGTCAGGCTGGCCCAGATAGCACAGTGCAATACATACTTTATAGAAGTACAGTAGGGCCCCACTTTGCGGCGGTCCACTTTGCGGCAGTCCACTAATACATCAGCTTTCAATTAGAGTAAGGCCCCACTCATACGGTGCTTGTTCTGCTTTTATGGTGTTTTTCGGGCATCGGGCACCATTCTATTGAATGAGTTCAGCTTTTCAGCGGGTTTAGCTTTTAGGCGGGGGTCTGGAATGTAACCTGCTATATGAGTGGGGCCCTACTGTACCTTCACTGTCCAATCCATCGTTTTATTATACCTATTAAATTTAAATCAGGTGATTTAAATCTTTTTATCTTACTTGATCAAATTAATCTTAAAATCTAATAGTCAGCATAATTTATTTGCAAACAGGGCTGACACAGCAGAGGAGCATTCAAAGTTCTTGTCAACTTCTTTAAGAAGTTTTACTAAGCAATTTTCAGCATGTGATAATTTAAATTTTATTCAGACTAATAAGAAACATTTTCTTTTAACACCTAATGACAGCACATATTGTGTCTTATTTACATAAAGTGTGAAGATGATTTGGGTCTCAAATATGCCGACAGCAACTGTTTGATATATGGAGGCTATTTTAAACTCTGTGTAACACTGTGGGGTGTTAAAATCTGCCCACAGAGATATTCTGACTTTGAGTCACTTGTGTGGACAATATGGAGAGTTGGAGCTGAAATTTGAAAGTGGGAGGAGAACGCAGTCAGAAACAAATTCCCAGGGCAGATCCACACCATACATTTCAAACACATCCAACATCACATGTCTTCCCCCAAAGAGTCATGGAACTGTAGTTTGTTAAGGTTGTTGGGAATGTATAGCCTTGTGAAGGGAAAACCACAGTTCCCATGATTCTGGGGAGGAGTCATGTGATTTAAATGTGCATTGGATTTGCTTTAAATAAATGATGTAGATCTGCTACCAGTTTACAAAAAAAAGCAATTAATTATGAATCAGACAAATCCTCCAGAATTTCAGAATTTCTCACAGTTGTTTGCCCTATTACTAGCACTCCCAACCTCCAGAGAGCTCCCCTCCCCTGTTGCTTGTCATCCTCCTTTCTAAAAATTAACTTGGCATTGGGAAGTGTCAGCTTGTGGTAGCATCCAGCCTTCATTTTGAAGGTTAGAAGCACATGTTACCAAATTCTTCCAAGCCACACAGGAAATTGACTGTGAAAGACCAACCCAAATTGTGTTTGCATTTTTACAAATTTGTAGGGCAGTACAATACTTCAGAGAGGAGGTCAGGTCTCCTGCTCCCTTGGTGCATTCACTGCTGCCTAATTTCCCTGCTTTTTAAAGTTTGATAGAAATATCTGTTGGTGATAGGTATGTTCTTAAACTGCAAGGATTCTTGGCTATTAGTGAATAGTATTTAAAGCCTAATAGTGCTCCTGTTCAAGAGCAATCCCAACACAGACCTTGAGAGGGAGAGACCTTGAGAGGGAGAGACCTTGAGAGGATGCCCTTTGTCAGGAGTTTGGCACCACTGCTAAACAGAGGTGATTCTCCAGCAACTGAAAGGGCCATAAAATTATTATACAGCCACAAGAGTGGCTGTACAATATAGCCAGCATGGATTTTTCACATTCTGCAATGTTAAATTAAAAAGAAAACAAAACCTTACACAACTTATAGTCCTGAACTCAGAGATGCTTGCTTAACAACCCTCTAAATTTTCATGGCAATAAACAAAACAGTCAGAAAGAATTGAGAGTTCAAAGTCTAAAGAGGGAAGAAAAACCCCCAGAGCCCTTTTGGACTTTTTTCTCTCAGAGTTATCATGATCTGTTGAAATTCATTAAAAATCAGCCATGTTCACAGAGGACCTGTAATCCTGTTACTGACCTTGCCCCATACTCTGGCCTTCATCTTCTCAAGTTTAAAAGTTAAAAAAAATCCCTGGCTGATTTTTAATTAATTTAAGAAATTTTGCATTGAGCTGAATGATAATCTCGGGAATGCTCAGTAAGAACCAACGGTCAGTGTTCTAAAAGCCAGGTTCCCAGCTGCTTGGTTGGCTAATCAGGGGGCCACACCCACACCAGACTTTGATTTCACTTGAGACAGTCATGGCTTCCCCCAAAGAATCCTGGGAAGTGTAGTTTGTGAAGAGGGCTGAGAGGAGGCTCCTATTCCACTGACAGAGCTCCAGTGGCCAGACTGGTTTAACAGTCAGCTGCTCTGATTGAAACTCTGTGAGGGAAACAGGGCATCTCCTAGCAACTCTCAGCACCCTTCACTAACTACACTTCCCAGGATTCTTTGAGAGAAGCCATGACTGTCGAAAGTGAACTAAAGGTCTGGTGTGGATGTGACCAGGGACAGCTTTGGTTTAAATTTGGGTTGGAGGCTACATGTGCCTGCTGTAGAATAAAAAGGTGGGGGAAACCCTGAAAAGCAATGATACTGTTCACAATGTTTTCCATTTGGAAAGGAAAGGGGCTTCCCCTCTGCCCACTGCCCATCCACCCAATCTCCTCCCCTCCCCCTCCTCCTACACTCCCTGTCGTTCCCCCAGGTCAGTGTTGGACTACGACCTGGGAGACCAGCTTTTGAATCCCTACACACCCATTGGGCCAGTCACTGCCTCTCAGCCTCAGAGGAAGGCAATGGTAAAACCACCTCTGAATACCGTTTACCATGAAAACCCTATTCATAGGGTTGCCATAAGTTGGGATCAACTTGAAGGCGGTCCATTTCCATTTTCAAACATGATTCCACAGCAGGGTTGCCAGGTCCATGGCCTGAGACTGATCCTGTATCTTTAGGAGAAGAGAAGGTCAACCAAGTGCAGGTGTTCTTGCAACTCTGTAATGGGAAAAACCACAAGGTGGAATTCTCCCTCCCCCCCTCCACAGCTTTTAAAAATACAGAAGACCTCTTGGACAGGAGGAAGGGAGAATTCCACCTTGTGGTTTTTCTCATTACAGAGTTGCAAGAACACCTGTACTTGGCTGACTTTCTCTTCTCCTAAAGATACAGGATCAGTCTCAGGCCAAGAACCTGGCAACCCTATTCTACAGAAATAAATCCCATTGAATTAAAAAAAATATGCAACTACAACACCCTCCCTTCTCCTCCCTCCCCTTCCCTCCCCTCCAATCTGCTCCTTCCCCTGCCCTGCCCCTCCTTTCCCCTTCCCCTCCTCCTCACCATGGTCAGTTTTACTTATCTTAAGCATGATTGCATGGGAGTAAATAACATTGAACTCAATAAGCATGCAAATGATCAAACCTGCCCTCCCCTGCCCCTTCCTTTGCCCCTCCCCCTCCAATCCCCTCCTTCTCCCTTCCCCTCCTTCCGCTCCCCTCTCCCCTCCCTTTCTGCTTCCTGTTGGAATAAGCAAACTTGCATGCCGTCCCCTTTGATAGGGAGATGTTCCCTCTAACCAGTATTGGGTATATCTCTATATGTTTGTTTACCATGATGTAACTTCCTTAAAGGGTGGGGTTATTTACCTTCTTCTTCTTCCTCCATTGTCTGGGGATATTGATCCTTTTGTATATTCTCCATTGAACTCTAGCAGAGGGAGTAGGCAGACGCTCCTTCCAGGAGCATCCTCACCAAAGACTGAAAATGGACTGAGACTAGAGATTATTTCTGTCTAAGCTACAGCCTATGTTTTCTTAAACATATGAAGGTCGTGAGTAAATATTCTTTTATTCTTTTTACCCAAGAAGATTGTTTGTTTACTTATTTGATTAAATAGTATGTTTGAGAGAAGGTGTGGGAATGGTTATTCTCAAAATCTGCTGTTGCATTTATACTTTGCTAAGAAATAGGACTACATATTATTCCTATTTCATTTAAAAACCAAACACTTCCCTCTCTTCTCCCCTCCCCCTGCTCCTCCCCCATGGTCAGTTTTACCTATCCTAATCTTGATTATGTAGGAGTGAATCCCATTGAACTCAATAAGCATGAAAATGATCACACCTGCCTTTCCCCTCCTTCCCTTCTCCTCTCCCTTTTTCCTCTTTCCCTGCCCACTCCAGCTGTCCCTCCTTCCCTCCTGGTCAGTTTTACCTATCCTAAGCATGATTGCATGGGAGTAAATCCCACTGAACTCAATAAACATGCAAATGATCAAACCTGTCCTTCTCCTCCCCTTCCCCTCCTTCCTGCTGCAGAGCCATAATAGATAAGAGTAGACCAAAACTCATTGATAGATGAATATGGCTTAGGACCATTTCTCATATGTAAACTGACCAGGTTTTCCTTCTCTGCCAGTCTCTTCTGACCATCTACAGAGTATGAGATTGCATGGAGAAATTTGTGCCAGAGTGAACAGAGGGTTATATGGATACCACCAGGGCTGGCCCCAGGCATGCCGGGGCCCTTGGTCACCAGCCTACCCCAGGCCCCGGCACTCCCCCTTCTGCGATTCGCAGCAGGATTGGTACCACAGGTCACAGGGCAGGAGATCCCAAGCCGCCCACCATTCTCCCGCTTCACCTACGCCTCTGCTGCCATCTTGGTGGATAGCACGCATGTGTGCGCCCATTGCTGCCATCAACCAAGATGGAGGCAGAGGCTTCAGCCCCTTAGGGAAACCTCGGCCACCATCTTGATTGATGGCAAACTTGTACACGCAGTGCACACAGCCGCAAAAAACCTCAGAGAGAAAGGTAGGTGAAGCGGGGGAATGGCGGGCGGCTCTGAAGCTCCTGCCCTGCTATCTGCGGCAGCAATCCTGCCACGGATTGTGGAAGGGGAGTGCAGGGCGCCCTCAGGAGCCCCTGTAGTCCCAGAGGCCCTCAGCCAGTGCCCCACCTTGCCACCCTTTAAAACCGGCCCTGGATACCACCAGCAGTAGTGGCTGCAAGCAATTTATATAATCTCAGAAACACCTTTTCAGTCACCAGTCTCACGGGAATATGACAGCTGCTGGCTGAATTTATTGTATAGGCTAGCTCACATGTTTCTCCATGTGATCATGTACCCTAGAACAGCCAGGAGAGAGCATGTAGATAACAGTCATCAGCTTGTATTTGAGAACCAGCTTTAGTGCAGGTGGGGAATTTGTGGTCCTCCAGATGTGGTTGGACTTAATTTCCATCAGCCCCAGCTATCATAGTTAATGACATCTGGAGGGCCACAGGTTCCCCATACATATTTTGCAGAGATACAAAAAACTGCACTTTCCAAAAATGAAAAAGCCTTGCACATACTTTATGATGATTTCACCCGCATATGTGTAACACATATGTCAGGTGGAAGGTAGTGAATTATTTAAAGGCATCACCCAAAGATTGTTGAATCATTTACCCAAGACTATGATAACACAAACATCCACTGCACAGTGACTCATGGCAGGCAAGGATATATTCCCCAAACCAACTCCAATATTATTTATTCTCCCTATGGTTGTAGAAATTTGGGAAAGCCATGAACCTTTCAGAATGACATTTTGAAGACAGTCTTCATTTTTCAATGAATCAGCCATGCTTTCAAAGCAATGACAACTGCAAAAAAGTAATTTGACTAATTTCCTCAATCCATTTACTTCTAATCAAACATTGCATTCCCTTTGTTTGTTAAATACACACATACATCCCTATACACCTTATTTTCACAGCTAACATTTTCAGAAGGTGGTGTGTGTCAGATCCTTACTGTGCCAAATTTGAAGACTGCTGTTTTTATCAAGAATAATCTTAACTGCAGAACAAACACACCTTTTCAGGTTTTTCTCACAACAGGGAGGCCCATTCAGATATTCTCGGAAGAGCCTAAACCAGTGAGGAAAATAGAAAGAATTACAGTGAAATATTGCATCAGTATGTTAGCAGGGGCCAGGAGATTCCAGTTGCTACTGTGAACAGCAGTATCATTTACCCTAGTCTTAGATCAAGAAAGACGTCAGATGGAGCCAAGGTTAAAAAAAAATGCAACATGGTTAAAAGTGGAATTATAACAGTGTCCTTAAGTCTGGTACCTTTATGCATTTAATGTTCCCGGAAATAGTTTATTATATCCCATTGACTTAAAAATATAAGACCCACGGCAAGTTTTAATAAGCTCAATCTCTCTAGTCTTTCTAAATTGTTCTGGAAACACAAGGCATTAAGTGATTAAAAAGCTCACAGGTTACTTTCAATCATCTCTCCATCCTAAATGAACATAAAGACCCAACTTTGCTGAGAATTGGCTTGATATGTTTTGTAGCATTAATAGTTCATTCAGTTACTTCTCTTGCCTCTGGGACCTTGATGTGCTAAGGGTATAAGAATGCGACAAAAGAGGGGGGAAAGGAAACAATTAAAGAAATGCAGGTGTTTCACACACTACTTGCTAAAAACATTTTTTTAACACACTGACCATGAAAGCATCATTTATGGTAAATTTCATTTGACTGCCAGTTTAGAATATCTGTGCTCCTCAAGTACAGAATCATTAAGGTTAAACTCCATTGCAGTACGCTAAGCCCTAACTAATTTATAGGCCATGTGTTACATAATGTCATTTTAAGGCAGTAATTCTCTGTGTAGATTGAACACTGCTAACCTATGCCCCTACCTTACACAATTCATTTGAATTCCTGAATAGAAGCCCTTTAGGTATAGTGGTATATGCAGTGGATTGCATGTAAATACATGCAGTTTAGGTATCCACATGAATAAATCTGGGAAATGAACCTGTTGCTCCTATGTGTATTCATTTTATATAAGGTATGAATGGCTAAAGATGGAAGATAGGGTCATACCCCATCAAGGTCCCCCCTCCTGGTTCCCAGAATGCAGCCCTGTATCTGGGGGGGGGAGACAAATAGGATCACCCCTAGAGCTGTGATTTGCCCACCCCCATGATGCTTTGGGGAAATTGTCTTTTTAATTTGTGATATGATAGACAATGACAACATCCATTTAAACAATGATAGATTGTTTTAAGAACAGGAGCCATTTATGAATATGACCCTCTGAAAAATTCAGTGAATAAGGCAGGGTGAATGCACAACAAAGGCCTCAGCTGGAAGAGCCCCCAGAAGTCTGCTCACTCAAGAGTTTCCCTGACTGAAGGTACATTTTTCACTGTATAATTACATATTGGATCCTGAAAAAACAGCCTATATAGTAACATGATCCTTGAAGAATTAAATATTAGAACGTTGTATCATGGGCTAAAGTAAGACTCCATCTCTTGGCCTTGCTTTGCTGTTTTCAATTCTAGTTTCAGATGTGTTCTCTACCCAGCCAGCAATAAAGTAAGAGTTTTTTATTCTGCAGTTATTATAATGGGAAGAGCAGGACTGGGTGCTTATTGCTAAAGGATGAAATAAAGAGAAAATTTAAAATGATCTGAAAAAATGGCTACCCTAATTTTTTTCTTTTTCTTTTTCTTTTTCCTTCTTTTTTAGTACTTAATGGCAGAGGATGAAAACAGCCCTACAGGAATAGAAATATTGCTATATACACCACAATTAGCTAGCTGGCTGACTGGGTATCTAGGCTGTAACTCAGGCCTAATTTCTGATTTTTCCCAAAGTGTGCACCTCATCATGAGGGATTTTCAGGGTTTCTTGGTAGAAAAATTAACCCAGCAACCAGTTTCAATCGCATTCCACCATTAGTTTCCAATTGCTTAGTTAGTCCTTCATATAGCAGTCAGTTATAACATTTTCTTTTGACAGTCCAACAGGAAGGAAAATCTAAAGGTCTGGAATAAGTCTAGAAGGAGGAACACTCAAGGAGGAGTTAACAAACACACCCTTAAGTATTTAGTTTCTCTCTGCCCTTCCCTAAACTTGTAGAATGGACAAGTTTGTTTTTCGGGTGGAAAACTGAGATACCTAATGTAGCATCGAAGCCAAGCTCAGGAGCTCCCTGTTTCCAAAGTACTTCAGTTCATGAATAATCAGAACACAGGGACAGACCACAAATGAAAGAGGACTGTAGCTGTAGGCAAAGTCCAACTTTTGAGTCTGGTATTCAAGAAAGTGTGAGAATTCAACAGATTAAACTTCATTTGTGTAAGTGAACACACTCTCTGGATGGAGGAGAAATGAAAGGTCACTGCCTTCACTTCTCCTGGCCTGACCCTCATGTCCTCTTTACCGGTGGGGGGAGGAGGATTGGCTGGTGCTATGCATCTCTCTCCCCCCCAATTCCCACCTAGAAATGTGGCTGCCCCACCTAACAAGGAAGGCTGGCTACAGGGCTGCCAGAAACAGCAGGTTCATTTGTCAAAATGGAACAAAGGAACCATCAGAAAGACAGCAATTAGTGAAGAAGGGCCAAAGGGAGAAGGAAATTAAAATACAAGGACATTAAAAATACAAGGGGGGAAATAAAATGGGCAAGGAGGTTAGACAGGAGAAAAGGCGAACACCAGTTGGAAAGGGAGTACAAGAAGACAGTGACATGGACATTGAGTGGATTGAAGAGAAGAAAAAATAGATGTAACTTGATGAGATAGGCGACCTTCATACATTGTTTTAGTGTGGTGTGACCCCATGTTACAGGCATCTATGTGAATAATGGATCATGTGTGAGAAGGATCATATTGGCCTTTCACAATGAAGTGGTACCCAATACAATTAGTTCTATTCCCAAATGATAGCTGATTCCCAATACAATTGGTTCTACTCCCATGTTAACCTGCATACTCCTGTATCTCTACCTCATTAATTGGGATGCGAAGGTTATTAAGAGGTTTGAGTAATTTTTGTTCAAAGGAGCACCTAATTATCAATCATGCCAAAACAAAAGTGGTAGTTTTGGGGAGGAAGGAAAAAACCCATGTATGGAAGTTGGCTGATAAACCCATTGATCAACAATGTAATTTCAGATACTTGGGACTTGGGTTTAATGCTCAACTTTCATGGAAGTTTAGATTCAGTCAAGTTGAAATCCTCCCATTCCATACAATCATTGATGTGTTTTTCTAAGTTCCAAGGGGGAGCTTGGTTGTAGCAGCAGCTGAGGTGTTTCAGAAGAAGATAGTCCCACAACTGCTGTATGGCACAGAGCTTTGGGAGTATACAAATGTCTCTACTCTTGAGGTAGTGCAGAATTCCTTCATGAGATCCCTGCTAGCTGCCCCTCAAAGCACACCTGCATTTCTTTTAAGGGCAGAAACAGGGCTATATTCTATAGAATTCAGTGCTCATGCTGCACTTGCCGGGTATTGGCTAACATTGGCTTGTATGAATGATTTGCGCCTACCAAAGAAATGCTTTCTAGACCAACTGCAAACTCCAACCCAAAGGTGCTGGGTAAATTCTGTTAAATTTACTCTGTCCTCTTATGGAATCAACATGGAAGTTTAACCTACCTTTACTTCCATTAAACAGCTGTTCAAAGAAAGAATCCATCCTTATTCTAAACGGCGGACCTCTACCCAGTTACACAAATGTCATTTTCTATTTGGTACCCACTATATAAAACAGCATTTGGCATGGAGCAATACTTCACATTTCTGACAGCGGCATCTTTGAAAAAATCATTCACAGCTTTACAACTTCAGACTATGTCCTCTGCTATTTTGGATGGGAGATTTTCTAACATTCCAACTCATCAAAGAGTTTGTATCTGTGAATCTGGTGAAGTTGAGGACATTGTACATTATTTACTAAGCTGCCTCCTATACAAGTCTCCAAGGCTTAAATTTCTTTCCTACATCCTTTGCTCCTTGTAAAATAGATTTCCCTGGAGCATATATGTATTCTGCTAGCAGGCAACGATATATAACTACCCAGGTGGCGAAAGTTGCTCTAGCTGCGGGGAAACTAAGAGCTAGATACCAAAAAAAGCCTTGTGTGGTGAGTGGATTGTGCCCCGGTGCCATTATGGCTATAATACTTATTCACTAAGTCATGGGGTGGGTCAGTGTACCTTTCACTCAGGAGAGGGAATTTTATTTGAAATTTAATGCTGTTGTCCCTATACTATATGCTGTTGAACTGTGTTTGTTGAAATATGACTTGTATTTTAATATGTTTTTTATTTCCTTTTACATGTGATGAATTGTGGTAGCCTGTGGCTCTGAGCAATACAGATTCATTTCATTCCATCACAAGTCATTACTCCTGGAATTGCACCATACTGAAGTGGCTCTCAGTGCTTCTGGACAAAAATGCACCTATATAGTGACAGACTTGATACATTTGTCCAGTCCAGTTTAATAGTCATGTAAGCAAATAGCTATTGCCATATTTTACGGTGATAATGAATGTGAAATTAATTGGGTGATATGTGAAAAAGGACTCCCTTTCACCAGTTCCTAGCTAGCTGCTTTTGTAAAAAGCTTCTATAATGTTATGAGAGGGTCTTTAATGTATCATCAGCAAGAGAGGCTATATTAAACATTATGCAACCTGATGTCCTTATTACTGATCAATCCTTCCTCATTGGGATCAATACCTTCCACTGGGTTGGGATTATGTAATGCCAATACAAGAAGAATTACAGTTACTGCCCTGGTGGTGACTCAATTGCTAGCTATTTAGAATGTGGTTCTTGTTCTTAGTCTTCATGCTGTGATCCAGCAACCATGCATCTTCCACAGATTTGGATCCTGATGTAGCTAGTAAATTCTGCTCTTATCCTATCAGATTTATGATGATGATGATGATGTCCCACCCTTTCTCCCAGAAGGAGCCCAGTTGATTTTGAGTTTGTGGTCAAGCTCTAGTTTCCTAACTGACTAAGGCCTGTTTTTGGCTCCTTCTGACTTTAACTTCAGATCTTGCATTGGTTCCTTGTTCTGAATAGGACATACTTTTGGCTGATCTGATCTGGACCCTGACTTTTTGACCAGGACTATGTATGAGCACTTCCCGCTTGATGTCATTTTGACAATGACCCTTTAAAATCCTTAATGTTGAAGTGTGAGATTAAAATGTCATGTTTGCTGCCATTATATCATTGCAATATGAATTTTACTTTTAACCAATTGACATTTATTGATGATTTTGCTGTTTTTATTATAGCTGTGTATGTGGCATGCAGCCTTTTATGAAAGTGTTGATTATAAATAACTCAATAGATACATAAATAAATAATAATCAGAGTTCATCAACCTTTTGGGGGCCGTGGGCACATTTGCGAACTACAGACTCTTGTGGGCATCACACACACCATAACCTATTCTGTTGGCTGCCATATAATCTTCTTTCAAGCCTAATATCATCAGGGGAGGGGACCCTGTGGGCACATGGGATGGACTCTGTAGGCACATGAGATACCATGTTGCTATATGATAGCAAATATTTGATTATCCCCCTACCCTAACAACACTTGCTTCATTTGAAAGAAGTTCACTGTGGACTTAATAATTTTGTATAGATTTACAAAAGACAATTGCCATGAATACATTTCCCATGAAGAATATTCATGAAGGCATTAAATTTCAAGTGAAAGTTGAAAACTTGCAACTTATGCACTGACATGTTTATGAAAAGAATGATTCTAAATTATGCAAATTTAATTCAGAAGAAATATTTGTATGTGACCCTTGTGTCCCACCAAGCCTAGCCAGCACAGCTGGAATGGCTTCCACAACTCTTTGTATCTACGGAGACAGGATAATTCATAAAAGTCATTTAGTAGAAGAATGCTTAATTAAGCAAAACTCAACCATTGTCTGACTGATAAGTTTTAAAAATTACCAAAACGCCAATAAATTAATATAATAAAAATATTTTATCAGTGTTCAGCTAGTGGATCCAGTACATATTTTCACCAGCCTAACATTAAGAGCATGAGAAAGTCTGTGAAATGTATAAGAGTTCTGCTGAGTAAGGATTGATATACACATGCTAAACTGGGTCCCCCGATAGAGTGTTTTGGACAAACACTTTTCCATCTGTGTCATTATATTTTCCACATTGCATAGCCCACTCTGCTGTACTTCTTTAACAAATGAGCATTTAGTAGGTGCATGTTTGCAAGAAGTGCTTTTGAGACTGATTACTTATACAGTCATTTTTTAAAAATAGAGTTTATGTTTACAATGTCCTTTTTATTTTTTTGGCATCTTTTATCCCCCAAACCATTTGATTTCCTTAGATTGTGAGTCCCTCGGGGACAGAAAGCTATTAGAAAAGCTGCTGTAAGCTGCTCTGAGCCCATGGGATAGAGTAGGGTCTAAACTAATTAATTAAATATTTCTACAGTTCTTTTGTTTGGGGCACATTTACATAGGTAACCTTGAATGACTCAGATGTGCTTAATCAGCACAACTATTCCTAGAAACCACATAATCCCGAATGTGAACCCTTGCTAATTCCAGCCTGCAGAACTGTGGATGGAGACTGAGGAAGGACCGGAGGCTTAAATGAGAAACTTCACACCCTTATATTGGAACTTAGTTTAGTAATCGATCAAGCATAAGAACATAAGAACAGCCTACTAGATCAGGCCAATGGCCCATCTAGTCCAGCATCCAGTTCTCACAGTTGCCAGCACTGACCAGGAGAAATGTGCAAGTAGAACCTGAGTGCAAAGAGCATTCTCTCCTCCTGAGGTTTCTAGCAACTGGTATTAGGGCTGTTATGGGGGCATGGCCAATGAGGTCATGGAGAAGTAGCCAAGTTCTGGTTTTCTCCCCACCTCCTCCCTTGAAAACATACTGTGGACACTTAAGCGCTGCAGTTTTGCATATTGTATAGCACCTAACTAAAGTGTATTTTATTCATAAAGGGTTCCTGCTGTCACAGTTGCTTGTCTGATGGGAGAAAAATTGTGTGACCTCTTTTCATTCTGATTCTTTCCATATCCTTCTCCTTTGCAAAGAAATAGTGGACACTCGAACATTGCAGTTTTAAAAATACTTAGCACCTAAAACAGCTTTAGTTCTCTACTTGCTCTCTTGAGTGTGCACACAGTTGTCTTACCTTCATAGCAGTGAACAGAAACCTAGAGCTCTGCTCATTCTGTAATGCTCTCTCAATCCTGTTTAAAAGGCAGAAACACAAAGTGAGTGAGTTGCTGGAAACTCATGAGCAGAGCTTGGAAAAGTTACTTTTTTGAACTACAACTCCCATCAGCCCTAGGCAACATGGCCACTGGATTAGGCTGATGGGAGCTGTAGTTCAAAAAAGTAACTTTTCCAAGCTCTGCTCATGAGTAAGCAGAACACAGTGGGGTTTACTTCCTTTTGAATAATATGGATAGGATTGTGTTAGGACCCAGCAGTGCTTAGAAATTTCATTTTTAAAAGGATCAAAATAATTCAGTTCAAGTTCAGCTACTTTTAGGTCATCATAATTTCTGCCTGCCACACAGCTTTCATAAGAACATAAGAACATAAGAAGAGCCTGCTGGATCAGGCCAGTGGCCCATCTAGTCCAGCATCCTGTTCTCACAGTGGCCAACCAGGTGCCTATGGAAAGACTGCAAGCAGGACCCGATTGCAAGAACACTCTCCCCTCCTGAGGCTGCCGGCAACTGGTTTTCAGAAGCATGCTGCCTCTGACTAGGGTGGCAGAGCACAGCCATCATGGCTAGTAGCCATGGATAGCCCTGTCCTCCATGAATTTGTCTAATCTTCTTTTAAAGCCATCCAAGCTGGTGGCTATTACTGCATCTTGTGGGAGCAAATGCCATAGTTTAACTATGTGCTGAGTAAAGAAGTACTTCCTTTTGTCTGTCCTGAATCTTCCAACATTCAGCTTCTTTGAATGTCCACGAGTTCTAGTATTATGAGAGAGGGAGAAGAACTTTTCTTTATCCACTTTCTCAATGCCATGCATAATTTTATACACTTCTATCATGTCTCCTCTGACACGCCTTTTCTCTAAACTAAAAAGCCCCAAATGCTGCAACCTTTCTTCGTAAGGGAGTCGCTCCAGCCCCTTGATCATTCTGGTTGCCCTCTTCTGAACCTTTTCCAACTCTATAATATCCTTTTTGAGATGAGGCGACCAGAACTGTACACAGTATTCCAAATGTGGCCGCACCATAGATTTATACAACGGCATTATGGTATCGGCTGTTTTATTTTCAATACCTTTCCTAATTATTGCTAGCATGGAATTTGCCTTTTTCACAGCTGCCACACACTGGGTCGACATTTTCATCGTGCTGTCCACTACAACCCCGAGGTCTCTCTCCTGGTCGGTCACCGCCAGTTCAGACCCCATGAGCATATATGTGAAATTCAGATTTTTTGCTCCAATATGCATAATTTTACACTTGTTTATATTGAATTGCATTTGCCATTTTTCTGCCCATTCACTCAGTTTGGAGAGGTCTTTTTGGAGCTCTTGGCAATCCCTTTTTGTTTTAACAACCCTGAACAATTTAGTGTCGTCAGCAAACTTGGCCACTTCACTGCTCACTCCTAATTCTAGGTCATTAATGAACAAGTTGAAAAGTACAGGTCCCAATACCGATCCTTGAGGGACTCCACTTTCTACAGCCCTCCATTGGGAGAACTGTCCGTTTATTCCTGCTCTCTGCTTTCTGCTTCTTAACCAATTCCTTATCCACAAGAGGACCTCTCCTCTTATTCCATGACTGCTAAGCTTCCTCAGAAGGCTTTGGTGAGGTACCTTGTCAAACGCTTTTTGAAAGTCTAAGTACACTATGTCCACTGGATCACCTCTATCTATATGCTTGTTGACACTCTCAAAGCATTCTAATAGGTTACTGAGACAGGACTTTCCCTTGCAGAAGCCATGCTGGCTCTGCTTCAGCAAGGCTTGTTCTTCTATGTGCTTAGTTAATCTAGCTTTAATAATACTTTCTACCAGTTTTCCAGGGACAGAAGTTAAGCTAACTGGCCTGTAATTTCCGGGATCCCCTCTGGATCCCTTTTTGAAGATTGGCGTTATATTTGCCACTTTCCAGTCCTCAGGCACGGAGGAGGACCCGAGGGACAAGTTACATATTTTAGTTAGCAGATCAGCAATTTCACCTTTGAGTTCTTTGAGAACTCTCGGGTGGATGCCATCCGGGCCCGGTGATTTGTCAGTTTTTATATTGTCCATTAAGCTTAGAACTTCCTCTCGTTACCACTATTTGTCTTAGTTCCTCAGAATCCCTTCCTGCAAATGTTAGTTGAGGTTCAGGGATCTGCCCTATATCTTCCACTGTGAAGACAGATGCAAAGAATTCATTTAGCTTCTCTGCAATCTCCTTATCGTTCTTTAGTACACCTTTGACTCCCTTATCATCCAAGGGTCCAATTGTCTCCCTAGATGGTCTCCTGCTTTGAATGTATTTATAGAATTTTTTGTTGTTGGTTTTTATGTTCTTAGCAATGTGCTCCTCAAATTCTTTTTTAGCATCCCTTGTTGTCTTCTTGCATTTCTTTTGCCAGAGTTTGTGTTCTTTTTTATTTTCTTCATTCGGACAAGACTTCCATTTTCTGAAGGAAGACTTTTTGCCTCTAAGAGCTTCCTTGACTTTGCTCGTTAACCATGCTGGCATCTTCTTGGCCCTGGCGGTACCTTTTCTGATCTGCGGTATGCACTCCAGTTGAGCTTCTAATATAGTGTTTTTAAACAACTTCCAAGCATTTTCAAGTGATGTGACCCTCTGGACTTTGTTTTTCA
The DNA here is from genome assembly GCF_030035675.1 of Rhineura floridana. Lineage (NCBI taxonomy): Eukaryota > Metazoa > Chordata > Lepidosauria > Squamata > Rhineuridae > Rhineura > Rhineura floridana. The sequence goes on along the minus strand of NC_084487.1, from coordinate 77,498,235 downwards.
GCTTTCTTTTTACCAATCCCCTCATTTTTGTGAAGTTTCCTCTTTTGAAGTCAAATGTGGCCGTGTTGGATTTTCTTGGCAATTGGCCATTTACATGTATGTTTAATTTAATAGCACTGTGGTCACTGCTCCCAATCGGTTCAACAACACTTACATCTCGCACCAGGTCCCGGTCCCCACTGAGGATTAAGTCCAGGGTTGCCGTCCCTCTGGTCAGTTCCATGCCCAACTGATCTAGGGAATAGTCATTTAGAATATCTAGAAACTTTGCTTCTTTGTCATGACTGGAACACATATGCAGCCAGTCTATGTCCGGGTAGTTGAAGTCACCCATTACTACCACATTTCCTAGTTTGGATGCTTCTTCAATTTCATATCTCATCTCAAGGTCTCCCTGAGCATTTTGATCAGGGGGACGATAGATCGTTCCCAGTATTAAGTCCCTCCTGGGGCACGGTATCACCACCCACAACGATTCTGTGGAGGAGTCTGCCTCTTTTGGGGTTTCGAGCTTGCTGGATTCAATGCCTTCTTTCACGTATAGAGCGACTCTGCCACCAATACGTCCTTCCCTGTCCTTCCGATATAGTTTATATCCAGGGATAACCGTATCCCACTGGTTTTCTCCATTCCACCAGGTCTCCATTATGCTCACTATATCAATGCTCTTCTCTAAGACCAAGCACTCCAGTTCTCCCAAGGCACAAGATTGCTGCTCTCCCCAAATGCCAACCCTAAGCCAAACAAAGAACAAGTGAAAAAGAAAAAAGAAAGAAAACTAACATTGGGGCAACTTGATAATCTAATTTTAAACTAAAACATATTTAAAATGAGCATCTGTAATTGTATAAATATATTGGTTAGAGGGTTGGACTAGGGCCTGGAAGATGAGGGTTCAATTCTACACCCTCTTAATTAAAAACAGTGGGGCTTACTTCTAAATAAAAATAATAGGATTATTGTATTACTACAGCTAAATTATACCTCTTCCTAGGTATAGTTAACTAATATATATGCAAGACTATGTGTCACTTCTATGGAGAAAACAGCAAATATTATGTTCTGGAATATTATGTTATATTTAAGCTAAGCCCGCTTATTCCCAAGTACTCAGAAAGAACCTCCCTGACCTGGAGCAGTGAATTTAAGTATCGTGGATAATAGTTACTGGCTAACTAGTTACTGTTTCTTTTTTAAAAAATAAAACCAATCCTGTAAACTGTAAGCCCCTATGTCTCAGAGAAAAAGATATAGCAGAAGGAGAAAAACAAGAAGTTAAAATGTTAGAGAAAGGAGTCTTTCACAGTTATGATCAGTTCTAAATACTGCAGCAGGATGTTCCATAAGTTCCTCTAGTATTCAACTGGTCCAGGGATTCAGACATTCACACAAGCATATTTAAGTCTCTTTGTTTTTATAAACACAGGGATTTGCTTAACTCAAAATTCCTTCTCCATTTGATCCAACCACATTTACATAGGTTCCAACTCCCCATTCCAAGTAAAATTGGGACTGGACGCGTGCAACAACCCCACACATGCCCTGCTAACAGGATGACCAGTTGGTGTTATCCACAACTCTCCTGCTCTCTTCTCCTCCAGCCCCCATCATGAAAGACAGTCCTGGGTTCAGAAAAAAAATAAGCATTTGGTCTTCTTCAAAGTACTCCTAAGCTTTTTTGTTTTGATTAAAATAATTATACAGCCACAAGAGTGGCTGTATACTATAGCCAGCGTGGATTGTTCACATTCCACAATGTTAAATTGAAAATACCCCTCATGCCATTCTGATGCTTCCCATAAGCTCATTTCAAATCCAGACAGATGATCACCAGGGTATGAACAACTGAGGCCAGGCTATCCTGCTTCAGTAATGCTTGCTTAACAACCCTCTCAATTTTCATGGTGATACACAAAACAGTCAGAGAGAATCGAGAGTTCAAAGTCTAAAAATTACAGGAAAAAAAACCATAGCATGGAAATACCACTGAACTCTATAAGCATGCAAATGATCAAACCTGCCCTCCCCTCCCCCTTCCTTTGCCCCCTCCAATACGCTCCTTCCCCTTCCCCCTCCCCTTCTTCCTCCCCCATGGTCAGTTTTTCCTTTCCTAACCATGATTGCATAGGAGAAAATCCCATTGAACTCAATAAGCATGCAAATGATCAGACCTGCTTTTCCCCTCCTGCCCCTCTCCTCTCCCTTCCCCTCTCCTCCCCTCTTCCTTCTTCCTCCTCCCTTGCCCACTCCAGCCCTCTCCCCTCCCCCCAGTCAGTTTTACCTAGCCTAAGCATGATTGCACGGGAGTAAATCGCACTGAATTCAATAAACATGCAAATGATCAAACCTGTCCTTCTCCTCTCCTCCCCATCTAGCTGGCTCCCCTCCCAGTCCTCCCCTCTGCATTTCCTCCCCTCCCTTCTCCTCCCCTTCCTATCCCTATAGTCAGTTTCCCCTATCCTAAGCATGATTGCAGGGGAGTAAATCCCACTGAACTCAATAAGCATGCAAATGATCAATCCATTCTCAGCAAACTTGGACAGGATCCCATTTCTTACCTCCCAGATTAAAAAGCAGGGAAATTCACTAATACGCAAAAAACCTTGCCGTTTAAGAACGTAGCTATAGCCCACAGATATTTCTATCAAACTTTAAAAAGCAGGGAAATTGGGCAGCTATAATGAATGCACCAAGGGAGCAGGAGACCTGACCTGCAATCCCATCCACTTGCTGTGTTGCCACCACTCACCATATGCTCAGAGGCACATGTTACCAAATTCTTCCAAGCTACACAGCAAGTGGATTGGACTGTGAAAGACCAACCCAAATTGTGTTTGCATTTTGACCAATTTGTAGGGCAGTCCAATATCTGAGAGAGGAGGTCAGGTCTCCTGCTCCCCTGGTGCATACACTCTAGCTGCCCAATTTCCCTGCTTTTAAAAGTTTGATAGAAATATCTGTGGGCTATAGCTATGTTCTTAAACCACAAGGTTTTTTGCATATTAGTGAATTATAATAAGTTCTTGTTATCCCTATGGGAGCTAATCATCTTGCATAAACTCATCTCAATTGTTCAGATACTTTAAATAAATAAATACATAAATAAAAATAAGATCTAGTCCAACCCAGGCCATTCTTGGGGTACTTTGCCACCAAGAATCCCCTCTCCCTCCCATCTACTCTAATAATAAAAAAGGTCCAGTCCAGCTCTAGCCCATCAGATTTCACACACAGACACACAGACACACACACACCTTATGATGCCAGCCAAACGTTTGTGGCAGTTTGCCACCAACTTCTCCTCTTCTGCCCACCCCAAAAATAAGAAGACCCAGTTTGGCCAATGAAGAAACCAGATATCCCCCTTATAAGGCCAGACACACATTTTGGGGGGCAGTTTGCCACTAAGAATCTCCTCCCCCTTCCCAACCCCCTTCATAGGCCTGTCTGGCTTATGAAGTAACCAGATTTCACCCCCCCATTGCAGTCATCCATGCTTTTGCAGTAGTTTACCACCACTCCTCTCACTAATATGTCTATATATATATCTGAGTATGCTCAAAACCAATGTATGATTCTGGTATAGTCTAAGGCTACCAAGTGGGGCTGTTCTTGAATCAGTCAGACTCCTCCCTGACTCTTACTTGACTAATTTGGTACAGTGGCTGTGTTAAATAGGCTTAGGGTTGCCAGATCTCCAATTTTTACACAGAGATTCCGTTTTGGGGGATTATTCTCTGGGTGAGTCACACCAATCTCCAGACTCTTGGCTTTCATTTAAAAAAAAACTGCTGGCTGTAGAAAACCCCACCCTTGCAGTATTTAGCCAATGACTGAAGTCAAGGTTGTGATTGCTAGAACTCATTGCAAGTCCTGAAAACGGCTTCCTTTTCCTGCTTATGTGCACATCACCAGTTCAATAAGTTTATAGATTTCAGCAGCAGCAGGAGTGTCTTTTTCTCTGTGTGCATATACTGCACAATAGAACAAAATCACAGCGGGATATTGGTAGGCATGTGCATTAAACAATTTCAGTTATGATTATAATAAAAGTGTACATTCAGGGTTTTTTAATTACTTGAAAAAGCAGCATATTATACATTTTACCTTTCAAATAACTTTTGAACAGAAACATTAAAAAGTGTACATGCATCTTATGATGCCATTACAATGTGTTATACTTTTCTAATTACAAGTTAATTTTTTTCTGGGCTATTAAAGAGAGCTATTTATTTGTCTAATTTATAGCCTGTTTTGAAAAGCTTCCCAATATGAAGTCATAATCCTATACTTACTTTTCTGGGAATAAAACTACAATGCTAATCCCACATACCTGGGAGTAAACCCCACTGAATTAAATAGAACTTACTTTTGAGTAGACATGGTTAGGATTGTGCTATAAATCAGTGGGACTTTTGATTGAAAATAGCAAATAATTGAGTTGCAAATCTTTCTCTTTCCCTCCAATCCTATTTTTTAAAGTAATCAGGCAGGGCTTACTTATGTGTCCCTGCTTTTATTTTGTAGGAAACTAATACTGATTTTTTTTAAAAAAAAATGTTCTGCAATGACCAACTGGTTTAAACAATAAACTATTATATGTGGTGTATGTATTTTTAAATCTCCAGTGTGTGTGTGTGTGTGTAGAGTCTTTCCAACAACCCTATGTAGTAGGGTTGCTAATTGGAAACCAAGGCAGCTCACAAGAAATAAAACCATTGAAGCTCCAATAACCATAAAAACAGGTATAAAACAGTTGCAAAACAGCTTAAAGTAGCATGATTCTGAATGTTGGGTTGGATGAGTGACGTTCCATATCACTTGAGATTGCAGTCCTGTGCACACTTCCCTGTTTGAGGCAGCCCCACCGAATATATGGGGACTTCCTTCTGAGTAAAAATGCATAGGATTGCACTAAAAATATCTTTACAGGTTGTGTAAATAATAAATATATTTGACAGTCATGCTTACATAAATATTTCTTCATACTATGTCCCGATGTTGTTGTTGTTGTTATGTGCCTTCAAGTTGATTACAACTTATGCCGACCCTATGAATCAGTGTCATTCAAGAGCATCTGTCGTGAACCGCCCTGTTCAGATCTTGTAAGTTCAGGTCCATGGCTTCCTTTATGGACTCAATCCATCTCTTGTTTGGCCTTTTGTCCCGATAAGTACCTGATTTTACACTATGGTTGTTCATTAAAATATAGTGGAAATAATCAGTGTGCCCTTCTTCCTACAGGGGGTCATGATCCCCCTCTGTTGTTTTTATCCTGAAAGGAAGATTAGGCTGAAAGATGGTGAGTAGCCTATCATCACCCAGTAAACTTTGTAGCTTTTCACTTTTAAAAATTAATTAAAACTATTTATATGCAGGCAAAGTTTATGAAGTAATGAAGATTCACACAATACATTTTAAGCACATCAAACTCACATTTAAAGCCCATGACTTTCCCAAAGAATCCTGGGAAGTGTAGTTTCCCCCTCACAGATATAGCTCCCACCACCCTTAACAAACTACAGTTCCCATGATTCTGTGGTGCAATGCACGTGCTTCAAATGTGTGTTTAATGTGCCTTAACTGCATGGTGTGATCTGCCCTACATATGCTGTGCATTCATTAGTGAACTGAAAAGAACAATTTTAAAAGACACTTTAAACAGGGGAAGGTCTGCAATTCAGTAACAGGGCACATGCTTTGCATGCAAAGGTCCAAAATCCAATCTCTGGAAAAGACTGTTGCTTGGAATCCTTGACGGCCAATGCTAGTCCATGTCATCAGCTAGATGGTACCAAATGGCCTGAGTCAGTACAAGGCAGATTGGAAAGTGGAAAGAGACCCAAGGGCTGCACTGACTCCAAAATATATCTGTTTTATTTACAAAATATGCCACTTTATTGTAAAACAAAAATTCACAGTGGTTTATAGAAAGAATTGTTGTTATGTATGTATGTACTGCCTTCAAGTCGATTTCAACTTATGGCAAACCTATGAATAGGGTTTTCATGAGGCTGAGGGGCAGTGACTGGCCCAAGGTCACCCAGTGCGCTTCATGGCTGTGTGGAGATTCGAACCCTGGTCTCCCAGGTCATAGTCCAACACCTTAACCACTGCACCACACTGGCTCATTGTTATGTGCCTTCAAGTTGATCACAACTTATGGCAACCCTATGAATCATCGACCTCCAACAGCATCTGTCATGAACCACCCTGTTCAGATCTTGTAAGTTCAGGTCTGTGGCTTCCTTTATTTTATTTATCTATCTATCTATATAAATTTATTAGATTTATTAGTCGCCCATCTGGCTGGTTGTCCAGCCACTCTGGGCAACGTACAGAATAAAGACATACAAATACATTAAAACATTAAAATCTCAACAATATAAAAAACCTATAAAATATCAAAAACCTATAAAATTGATGGAATCAATCCATCTCTTGTTTTGCCTTCCTCTTTTTCTACTCCCTTCTGTTTTTCCCAGCATTATTTTCTTTTCTAGTGAATCAGGTCTTCTCATGATGTGTCCATTTCTTTTAAAGCATTCCATAGTTTTTCATGATCTACACAATCAAAGGCTTTGCTGTAATCTATAAAGCACAGAGTGATTTCCTTCTGAAATTCCTTGGTCCATACCATTATCTAATGTATGTTTGCAATATGATCTCTGGTGCCTCTTCCCTTTCTAAATCCAGCTTGGACATCTGACATTTCTGGCTCCATATGTGGTAAGAGACTTTGTTGTAGAATCTTGAGCATTACTTTACTTGCATGGGATATTAAGGCTATAATAGAAGGAATTAGAACAACAAAATTATTGGCAAAACCGATTAAAGACAGGTGTTTAAAAACATTTAAAATAATAAAACCAACAATGAGTTAAAAAAAATAAAAAATAATAGCTTCTACATGCCTGGGTAGGTTAGCCTAAACAAAAAAAATTCTTAGCAGGTGCAGAAAAGAATACAATGAAGGTGCCTGCCTAATGTCAATACGCAGGGAGTTCCAAAGGGTAGGTGCTGCCACATTAAATGATTGATTTTTTACAAGAGCAGAACAAGTATTATGTGGCACCTGTTACATGGAAAGCCCAGCTTGGACTTAGCCTGGTAGCAAATCGGCAACCAGTACAGATTTCAGAGCAGAGGTATTATGTGCTTATAGGGTCTCACTCATGTAGCAATCGTGCTGTAGCATTCTGCACTAACTGGGTCAGGTTGTGCTGCATGGGGATTTCTGTTACCTTCACTGACTGGCTGCCAGAATTCTTTTAGTTTTGGTTTTGGTTAGGAACCCTGACTGGTTGTCGGATGCTGAGTTTTCTGCCTTATTGATAGTAATCTTGTTGTGGTTGGTATGATATGGAAACCATCACTTTTGTTTTGTTTTGTTTGCTTTTGTTTGCCGCCCTGGGCTCCTGCTGGGAGGAGGGGCGGGATATAAATCAAATAACAACAATAACAACAACAATAATAATAAAACTGTCTTTTGTTTTTGTTTTTCTATTTGCATTACTCCCTTACATCTATAGAAGCAGCAACAGTGGCTCCATGTGCTCAGCTCAACCCCCTTAAACCCACTGATGATGCACTTTGTTGGTTGCACTTTGTTTCTTCCCCGGTAAAAGAGAATTCACATACTGGGAAGTGTGGCTTCAATTGCTGTTGTTCCCAAGCTACTGCCTGTGCAGGTAGACCAAACCATGTGTGTTTTCTCTCTGTCAATTATTATTCACTGGAATTGGGATGGCTGTCCAAGTGAGTTTACAAGATAGGCAGGAAAGGGTAGAGAATCATCTTACTCATTTCTCAACCCTCTCTACTCAGAAGTAAGTTCTATTTAGTTGTATGCAGCTTAGTTCCTTAGTAAGTGTGTTTAGAATTGCAGCCTTCAGGGGCATCCATCTTTACTCCTGAGTGCTCCCAACTAATATCTACACAACACTAGGTTCCCTTCTTCCTACAATGGCCTTCTGGTGACACCCTAAGAGTCGGAAACGACTCGCACTATAAGTGCGGGGACACCTTTACCTTTACCAGAAGCAAGTAGGCTAGATTAAATGATCCCTTTCTAGGCTTCCTAAATAGGTGAGAAGGAATGATCCCATCACTTCAGCTGAATGTGGGAACATCCTCTTTTACCTGAGATTTCTATCTTAATTTCCAATCAGAGAAATTGTTTTGTTTGCTCCAAGCAACTGTGGTTGATGCATAATGTATCATGCTTAATAACATCACTAGAGCCTGCCCCGTGACATCAATTGAGCTTGCCCCCATTACATCACTAGGGCCCATCCCCATGACATTATTAGGGCCAATCCCATGACATCACTAAGGCCCGACCCTGAAATCTCAGGGTTTGGGATGCTTCTGACCTGGCAAACCTAGGAAGGCCTCATAACAACAGATAGAATAGGAGCCTTCCTGGGAGGGCTGAAAAGCAGGCAGACCAAGGGAAGGGACCTCTTTCCATAGCTACACTTTTGGATTAGGATTGGCTGAGTGGTACAGAGAGCTGGTTGGCCAAAGAACAAGAATCTGATTGGCTAGAAAACAGTAGATTTACATATATGTTTGCAGAGCTTCTCTGAGTTCAAATAGAAATATAACATATGTGTGGAACAAGAAAGAGTGTGTGGCTTTGAGATTTGTGGGGGGGCATTTTAAAATTGCTTGACATTGACATTGGGAGAGCTGTGCCCGAGTATCCCTAGTGGACCAGCCTCCACTGTTACATCACATCGCTGACTGGCATCCAGTTTCTGGATTGCTCTGGATTGACCAGAGTAGGTATAAAGTATCTTCTGGTCTTGACTGGTTAACCAAGCAATTCTGTCAGGACCACTGTCCCATGTGGCAAACAGTGTCGCTACAGCTTCTCAGGAAAGATCCTTCTGGACTGACTCCACCCAGATAGCCTCTTCAGCAAGAAGGAGTATAAGAGGAATTCCTGTCAAATTGGTGCTTCACTTGAGCAACAAGGTCTACCTGAACTGTAGCGTTTCTGGTCTTGCTTCTTGGTCCTGCCTCCTAGTTCCTGAATCCTGAATCCTGACTCACTTCTTGCTTGCCTCAATCTCTTATAAAGATCATTTTAGGTTGGGAGGTTCATAATATCTGGGACTACACAACAACTTCATCATTGACTGCCATTATTAGGAATTTCCATAAACTTCTCCATTGTCCTGTAGGCAAAAAAGTAAACTACTGAGAATAAGCTTAATTCAAAGAGACCTGCCAGGTAATCATTGCTGATTTTCCTAAGACATGTCTCTGAAGTGGGTAGCAATTACAATTGCTTTTTTGAAATGCAAACAATTTGCTTGTTAGTGCCATCCCAGTTTGCACTAGATATGAAATGTCATATTTTAAACAATAAATAACCATTACCTACCAGAAACCCTTTGGAATTCAGCAGAATAAATTCTTCCAGGGTGAAGGAACTCTTTAAACTGCATTTTGTTTGTATGCTGGATAACTCCCCCCCCATAGAAAACACTACTTTTAATGTGCCAGTCAGAAAGCCAACACTACATTAAAGCACTTTGAAATATTTTTGCAGAGTTAGCATGATTATTGTTTATATGAAATGCGAAGAGAAATGTGAAGAAAAGTTAATATTGACCAACATTTTTAAGAGAGAGAGAGAGAGAGAGAGAGAGATCTGTATATTTTTAAAACTTTGTGCTGTTAAAATACGTAAATCCCTTTGAGTTGTCTCATAGGAAGCAAAATAAATAAATAATAATAACATTGGAGATGCTAAAGCATTATTGATAATTGTCTGGTTTCCTACTTGATAAAGTAGGTGTGGGGAACCTTTGGCCCTCTAGATGTTGCTGGACTACAACTTCCATCAGCCCCAGCAAGCATGGCCAATGGTCGGGGATGATGGAAATTGCAGTTCAGCACCATTTGGAGGGCCAAAGGTTCCCTATACCTGTGACAGAGGAAAGGTTGACCCATTTATCATGTCTGCAAAAACAGGAACTAGAAATAGGACTTAGAAACTCCCTTGCTGTCAAAGCAAAGAAATACCCTTTCCCATTAGGCAGTAGCCCATTCTGTTGATATGGCCGTCAACTGGAAATAGGGTACAGACAATGGATGAAGGAAGGAGCAGGACCATGACCCAACCCCTGACTTCCATGTATGGGCCATACCTTGTGCAGACATCCCACATGCATGCAAGATATACATGTAAAGGCTTTGTTCAGAGGACCCAAGCAATATATGAAAGCCATGAGGTGGGACCAACTGATGCAATCCCTCTCCTTTTATATCCACTAGTTGTACCCTTTTGCTGTCATTTGCACAGGGCTTTTGGGCCATGGGTGTCAGAGACAGAAGAATTATATCCATCACTTTGAAGCTGAAGAAGCTGAAGAACTGAAAGCAATCTCAATGAGGATGTTACACCCAAAAAGGCTCTTTTCATCTGGGGGAAGCTCCAAATAATCACCAGATGGGAAACCAGGATATAAAACAACACCTTTATTTGGTTACCAATATCTTTTGCAAAAGAGAGACGAAGCATTCGGCTAGCGCCAGAATCCTAGTCTGAAAGCATAGCTACACAGATCCATTGATATATGGCACTCAAGTTCTCCTCACACACAGCCCCTCCCTTATTGCTTGTTAGCAACACTTGTCAGTGAGCTTCATTGTCTCTGCATTGAATTAGCGTTCTAACCTTGAGTACTCCTTGTGCTGTTCCTAGCATTATCTACTTGGATGGTGTCCAATTACATGAGAAAAGCACACTAGCATTTAGTATCAAACAGCAACTGAGCATCTAGCCTTCACAGGGACATTAGGAATTTATTTTCTGCTTCTTATGTTAGGTCAGGTTAACTCATTTTCTGCTGTGCTAAATCAACACTACATACTATGGTTCCCAAACTATATCTCATTTCATATCAGTCCCCCCTCAAAAGCATTTTGGGGTTGAAACTTAATCATTTTCCTCTTTTGGGAGGCTATAATACATCATAAGCATTTGTTTATGTGTTACACTCTCAAGCAGGTGGGCCACCCTTTGGCAACCGGATCCAGTATTTTAGAATAATATCCTATGGGGCACCATCTGTTTCCCCATTTCTTCGTCAGGACTCCTGAAGCTACTCCTTTGTTTTCACTCACATACAGTCAGTATGGCTTCTGTCCCTCTGGTAGGGCTAGCCCAGGAGGGTTGCCTAGGGCTTGTTTCAACTCCCTAAATGCTTTTTCCATTAATTTAGTCCATTTTCAATCCTTTTAGCCCCTCCTTTGTCAGGGACTCATACAAAACAGACGCTTTTACTCCAAACTCAGGGATCCATTGCCTACAGAACCCCACTAGTCCCAAAAAGCTCTCAATTCTTTTGGAGTTGTGGGGCTTAGCATACCACATATTGCTTCCCTTTTTTCAAGGCCCAAGGCCCTTTTGCCTTTTTCCCACAGACCAGAATATCATCCATTCTTCAGGAACTGTTGGATAAGGGGTTGGAGACCTTCTCGAACCTCACGCCTGAGGCAGGCTTATGTTGCATCACCCCCCTCAGGGCCATTTGATATGAAGAGCTACAGCATTTAGGAATGGTGACTCTCATCAAGTTCCCTTCAAGCTGGCGAATTTCCCTGTATGATTATGCTGCAATACCACTGCTGCTTTTTGACATAGACGGCCTGCAATTTTTACCTTTACCAGTCCTTCTGGTATTTGAGTTACATCATACCAAAAAGGATCTGGGCAGTCCAATATCTTTGGGATTGTACGTCCCCAATCCACAAGCTTATGATACACGTGTGTATATATCTGCATGTGTGCTTCTAATTGACCAAAAAAACCCTAAGGCTCTTTCTAACGAACAATGGGATTCACTGTGGATGGGGGTGTATACGCCAAGGAATAAGATAACATTTATGCAACAGCGTTTAACTCTGCCCTTGTTTGCCTTTGCACAAAACCTCTGGAACGCATCACCAGCCATACCATCAGGTGGGGGTGTGTGAGAGTTGGGGTGGGAGTTATAGCTCTTGGCCTTACACCTCCTAGAGTCCACTTGAACTAACATGGGGTTAGCCAAGCCGTATCACTCCCCTCTCTTTGAAATGTAGACGTATACGTCCTTTCACACTTCTGCCCCCAGGCTCCAATGCTGACTTCCAGTCAGTGTAACTGTGCCATATAAGATGGATACACATTACAAGGGCCAATTAGACAAAAATCTGAATTTTCTGGAAAACCAAAACCACCACAATGGGGTGCATTATAAGGTTAAACCTCTTTTGGTGTCCTCACCCCAGCCAAACAGGGAAAGAGCTTATCTATGATCTGAGTGACTGCATGATGATCATGTGTTATCTGACGTGTAACTTGCACTATTCCTAACCATTGTTCTGACAGAATGGGAGAGTAAACAAATGGGCCCAAAACTCTACACTGATGAACCCCACATCTGAAATAGCCATATTCTGTAAACCCCATTACGAAATCACTCAGAGGGATTGGAAAAGCTAAAACATCCTTTGGCAAAACAGCCATAACATATAAATTATGAAAGGAAAAACAACAACCACGGTCAACACATCCTTGAAAGACAATGCATAAAACATTACATTCAATATTACAATGGAATTACTTGTGACGAGAAGACTTAAATGGAAATTGGCTTCTTAAATTCAACCCAAATAAACTTGCACTATTGAACCTTCCTCTTCACAGATTCCAAGAAAGAGCCGCCATTAGGAAACAAAGAGTCTGCCACGCTCTACGGTCGCTGGGTCTGATGGATTTATGGCCCGACGACATCTTGAATGTGGAACCTCTTTATAATCCCTCAATAAAAATGTCTGTTTTACTTTTAAATCATCTGGGACAACAACACGACTAATTGCTAACAAATCTCTTCTCAATAGAGGCGGCATATCTATCCGAAGACACTTTACGAACTTGGCAAAGCCTATTCCTTTGATTACAAAGAGAACTCCAGCAATAAAACTTATCTCACCACTAGCGGATAGGAAGTCTCTCCAGAACAGAAGGAAAAATTTACTAAACCCCGGAACTTTGACTCCACATATGGATCGGCTTCTTTCCAACAGACAGGGAAAATTGGATAATCCTCCCCCATTAATAAAATCAAGCATACCGGGAAATAAAACAACTCTTCTGACCCCTCCTCTGCAGGAAACATCAAACCTGGAACTATTAAATACCATCAATGAGGATCTTATTACAATTGACGAGGTAATTCCCTTCCAGCCCTTAGCTATCATTTCAGCCCCAAATTCAATACCCCCCATCTCAGTAAACAATAAGATGAATCAAGAAACATCCTTTGATTTTGCATGTGAGGGTGAGGAGGAACTAATAAATAGCTTTCACACCTTTTCTGATAAGGAGCAGACCGAGGTCATTAACAAACTACAGAATTTACTAACAAACCTCAGAGCCAAAAGGACAGGCTCTAGACTTCTAGAAAACTTCGAGATGGGCTCTCCATCAAAAGTCCAAGTTCCTTCCCCAAAAACTCCTTTAAATGTACCTCCCCATTACTACTCAAATGTCTGTAGACCTAGTATAACTTGCGAAGCAATAATTCACGAGCTCTCTGATTTAACCTGACAGTTTTCTCCATTATCAAAAAAACCTGTTCTCAGTCCACCAATCACCAGTGAAAAGAGTAAATTCTTATTCTAAGAATATAAGACATGATCTACCTGCAGAAGGCTACTCCTATGTGAAAGGGAAATTGGATTCTAACTCAAACCAGCTTAAAATCATATCATGGAATGTTGCTGGTTGGGCCTCCAAACTAAATTGTCCAGGATGTACAGAATTTCTAATAGCTTATGATGTGATTTGCCTCCAAGAAACCTGGTCAATCAGTAATATCTCTCTGCATGGTTTTTTAACCCTTGAAATATTTGCAAAACCGGCAATAAATAGAGTAGACCTAAGGCCGGTATAGCAATTTTGATTTCCACTCTGATGGATGTAAAAATCAAGAAACTTGCCCCATGTGAAAGTATTGCGTTGGCTGTCCTTTTAGAATTAAACCATATATTCATTCTATTAATAAATGTATATATCCCCCCGTCAATACATAAGGATAAAACATCCTTAGTCTGGCAACAACTGGAAAAATATATAATAAAACTAGAACAAGATCACCCAAAGGCCCAAAGCACAATTGTAGGTGACTTAAACGCTAGATTGGGTCCAAAAAATGACATTTTAGCTGCTTCCCCCTTATGGGGTGACCTTAATCCAGAACACTTAATCCCGTCATATACTAGATGCTCTAAAGATCACAAGATTAATTTTGCAGGGATCTGCTTAACTCAACTAGTGGCTAGGCTAAATTTGGTTATAGTCAACGGGCATGAGGCTATTGACCCGATTGCAGAGTTCACTTTCATCTCAAGGCACGGCAGCAGTGCGGTGGACTATGTGCTGTTATCCCCCTTTATGTTTTCCTGCATCACCAACTTTTTAATTGGGGATAGACTAGAAAGTGACCATCTTCCTTTACTATTTAACCTATTCTTAAAAAAAAGCCACTACCATACAATAAAACCATCATGCAAGATCCTAAGGTCTGTACCCCGCTACAAGAGACTGCAGTGGTCTGCCTGTACCATCTCTAAGATAGAGAGCCTCCTAGTTTCTCCACAAATTCTTAACATTAGGAAGCGTATAAGGACATCAAACTCAATTTCTGAGGTTCTATCTGAATATACAATACTATCCTCTGCCCTAGAAAATTCCATGGATGTTACAAAATGCCCACGTAGTTCAGAAAACTTGAAATTGCTGAGGTGGTTTGACAAAGAATGCAAGATTGCCAAACAGATTCTAAGAAGAATTTACCACTCTTATAGAGAATCAAAAGCAACAACCCTTCCCCCTGAATATTTTCAGGCAAAGCAGAATTATAAAAAGCTGATTGCCCTTAAAAAAAGACAGGCCCAACAGGAAAGCTGGAAGACCTTAATAAATGCTTCCCTAAATAACGAATCGAAACTATTCTGGGCCCTAGTTACAAATGCCTTAGGATCATATGCCCCCTTGCACTGCAACATCAAACCTGAAATTTGGGAACGTTACTTTTCACTCCAATTCTCAAAACCTAGGAACAATTCAAGTTGGACTTTAAATTTGTTAAATACAAGCAACCTACCTGATTGGCCCCCGGTAGAGCAAGAAGAGGTAGTCACCCAGATTAACAAACTTAAAAGTGGAAAAGCCCCAGGAATAGATAAAATTCTCCCAGAAATGTTAAAAAATAATATTAATTGGTGGGCTCCATTACTCACATCCCTTTTTAACCAGATAAATCTGCATGGGAAAATCCCCACAGCTTGGCTTGAGGCGGTGATTATTCCAATACACAAAAAAGGAGATAGGGAGGATCCTGCTAATTACAGGCCCATTAGTCTCCTCTCTGTGATAGGCAAGGTATTTGTGAGTCTCTTAAATGCCAGACTCCAATCTTGGATAGAGGAGGAACACATCTTGGGTCAAGAACAAATAGGCTTTCGTAAACATAGATCTGCTATAGATCATTGCTTAATTTTGAGATTCCTGGCGGAAAAATACATGAGTGGTACAAACAGAGGCCTTTTTGTGGCATTTATAGACCTTAAAACAGCTTTCGATACAGTCCCAAGAGACCTGCTATGGGCCAAATTAAATCTGACCACAATAGATAAGCGACTATTATTTTTGATTAGTCAGCTCTATCGATGCACTTCACTAAGAGTGCGATATGGAATAGATGGAAATCTAACCAGACCCATCTCTGCAAATATCGGAGTTCAACAGGGTTGTGTACAGGCTCCTACTTTGTTTAACCTTTTCCTAAATGACCTAAAAAACAAATGTTCTAATGAAAATCTCCACTCCCCAAATATTTCAGGAGTGAGCTGTCCTCTGCTTCTTTATGCCGATGACACGGTCCTGATGTCCTTTTCTGAAATTGGCCTTAAATGCCTACTCTGGACTTTTATTTGTTACTGCGACCAAAATTTTCTCACAATTAATCACACTAAGTCCAAAATAATGATATTCACCAAAAACAGCTCAAAACATCTTTGGAAAATAGAAGGCTTACTGTTTGAACAGGTTAAGAAATTTAAGTACCTAGGCATCTTATTCTGCCCTACATTCTCCTGGACCCCTCATATTCAGGCCGTAACTCAAGCAGCCCTTAACACTTCTAAAGCCCTAATTAGGTTCTATCATACAAAAGGCGGATGTTTTATCCCTGCTGCTATAAAAATCTTTAAAATTAAAATAATATCGCAGCTCCTCTATGGAATCCCGATTTGGGTCACTCAGTATAATAAAAAAATCGAGTCAATATTATCAACTTTTATTTTGTCCATTTTCGGTTTACCAAGATGCGCCTCTTCAGCCGGCCCCCGTCTAGAGTCAGGATTTAATTCCTTAGAATGTACAGCATGGCTGCAAGCAATCAATTTCTGGCTCAGGATAGCCTATTCGGGGGGCCCTTCAGGACTTATACACCTTATATGGCAAGATCCATTTAAAAGTTCATGGACTAAAAACCTTGAAGGGAAGTTAAATCACCTAGGCCTGTCTTTAGAACTCCTGTCATCCTGGGGCTTTGAAACAGCCAAAGCAATTATTACTCAACAAATTAAAGACCTTGACCGCCAGTATTTATTTTCCAAGGCATTAACATCTTGCTCCCCCCTTCAACTTGGTTTGAATTTTAGCTTCCCATCTCATATGTCTTATTTAGAACAGCTAAACTTTTCACAATATAGGTTCCTGTTCTCCAGAGCAAGATTCAACTGCCTACCCTCTGCCCTGCTTACAGGCCGCTTTCAAGGCATCCCTTATGTTAAACACTACTGTATTTGTAATGCTAATACCCCCGAAACCCTAGATCACATTCTTCTCAAATGTGAGCTATATAAGGATCTAAGAGCTAAAATTATCTCACCACTTACTTTTGGACTCTCTAATAAACATCCAGAACGGATAGTTTTCCATCTCTTGTCTGATAAAAATAAATCCACAACCGAAGCAGTTGCTAAATTCCTATATACAGCGCAGGTGCTGCGGAATAGACATGTGCAATGCGTTTAATGCTGTTGACACTCTTATTTTATAATTGATATTTTAATCATGTATTTGCATTTGTATGCACAGTATGTACACAAATCTCTGTTTTTTTAGTTGAATGGGTCTATGACTGTAATTAAATAAAATTTGAAAAAATATTACAATGGAAATAAAACAAGTGTCAGGGTCTTGAATCATACTGGAGGGTAGCTTGTACAGAGTTCATCCTCTAGAAACCAGCTGGTCATGTTCAATAGAAACTGCAATTGAACTGTATATGATTTGCCAATCCTAGGCAAAAAGACTGGAATCATGAAGAATAGTAATTCCCCTCCCCCTGAGTGACTGTAATAGAAATTGCAAGCTTGCATAACGTGGAACATCTTGCCAAAAGAAATAGTGGTGTCCATTTCAGGTTGATAGCCAAAGTAGACTTGCCAGTTTCTATAGTTGGGGAAAAATGAAGTAGGCCCCTATGCTTGCTAGCACATGCTGGAGAATGGCACGCCAATTGCTGTGAAGGTCCAGTCAAAAATGCCTGCAATAAATCTCCTGTGACTCACACAAAAAGAAAACGTTCCTTTGGGAGAAAATGCTTCAGCACAGGAAAAAAAATATAAAAAATAAAACACATCCGTGGCCACAGATGAAACTTCTGATCAAAAGTGGACAAAAACCAAAATATTGTGTTGCAACAAATAGACAAACACACAACAGGACTACACATTCTAGAAAGAAACAATTTGCAGCTGCATTCTTAAATTACCAAAATATACTTATGCTTTAAATCAGACAATAGAAAACTTCTTAATTTCTTAACACTATACCAGAATGACAAAAGGGAGATCCAGGAGATTCTCCTCTATACCCATGTAGAAAAACAAAACAAACATTGTTAACACCTGGCTTCTGCTTCATCCTATAATCGAAAAGGCAAGTGGGATATAAAGATTAGACTTCTGATCATATACAAATGCATAAAGAAAGACCCTCTGTCCACTCAGTTATCAGCAGAAAAGCTCGGGTCAGTTGAAAACTGATTCCTGTAATTAAATCATGATTTATATGCAGGGAAACAACTGCAATTACACAATAAACTAGAAGATATAACAAAATTATATTGGGCTGCAAGAAGCTGCTTTGTTCTCTTGGCTGTTTGCCTATCAAGTGGGGGAAAGGAAAGAGAGGTTGTAGACACACACATACACAGAGAACGAGCTGCAGTGTGAGAACTAAACCCCGTACTGGAACAGAGAAAAAAAAGACTAACATTATTCTCCTTTTCTTCTCCCTAAAACAACCTACTAATTTGCTCAAGACATTTCCTACCCATCACAAATAGTCACTGACTCTTGAACCTGTTCACTGTTTTTCTATGTATCTCAAAACCTTCTATCTACATCCTGTATGCCTCAATCTTACAACTACCCTTGTTCCTCCATAGAAACTGGGGTTCCTTCCACGTACCACCCTTCATTAAAGGTGATGTCACTATGCTTTTGCCTGCTGTAGGGAAGCTCAAAACTTCCAGAACCATCTCTGTACTCCCTTTTCCTCAGCCTCAGTCAAATGGAGTCACTCTAATTCAAAGGCTTCCTCTGCCTGAGCCAACTTATTCCTTTGACTCCTGACTTTTCTTGCGTTCTTCCTCTAACAAATCTGACAAATCCTGACATGCATTATAAAATCCCCAAACAGCTGCAGCACTTTTCTTTGATTTAGAAGGCCTGTATTCTTTGCAATATACCGCATAGGCCTCAGTAATGGTTTTCATAGGGTCATCTGTCTTAAAACAATCATCATCCCACACACACCTTCCTTTCTTAATCAACCATTTCTCTATTTTCAATAGGTACTCTACTGGACTCATAAAGCGTTTTATTCCCTCCATGGCTACCACTTTTGCCATAGCTTAGAAATCTCCAACACCAAAAGCCAAATGCAAAGAATGAAGCAGTGCACATACAAAACAACCAAACCTAGTTTCAAAATAAATTCAGGGATGAGCCACCTTCAAATGCCACATTCCCAAATCAAGTCACTCATGAGTAAAGCTGTTATCACCAGCTTTTTCTCCCAGATTGACTCTCAAAAGGAAAAAACAGAGGGGGGGTATCTCAAGGGTCAGGAACCAGTTAGAAGTCTCTGCCAGCCAGAGCACTGAACATTCCCAGTGCAAATCCTGTTTCCACCTTTTCCAAGTACCTAGCCCCACCGGCTCAAAATACTTACAAGGCTTCGTTCCCCAGGACTTTGCAGAAGAGGAGGGAGACACAAGTGTTATCAAGGGCTTTCAAAATGGATGGGACCCAGTTTAGGGAACTCCCTTAGTAGCTTAATGAGTTAACCTTCTCTCCAGTCTCAACGTTGGCTAATTGCTGTGTCACAATCACAACCATCATTTGCCAAATGAGCTTGCCAAAGCTTTGTTGCCCAGGACAAAAGGGGAGGGGGATAACAATGTGCCAGGGAATTTCTATACCTTAACCTCTGGATTTACCACAGCATTTAAAGGACATTTCCCCACTCACTTTAAAACAAAAGACAGCAAAACATAGTAAGAAAGAAAAGGAAATTACACTCATTCCAGTTACATTCAGAACTTGGCTACATGTACTCTTGGGAACCTGAGTGTGTGCATTTGCCACCCTCATGTCCCATGAAACACACCTCCTTGAAAGGAGGGAATCTTTTACTAGAGATAAAACAAACGCTTTGCCCCAAAATGTGCTCAAATGGTGCATATATTTAACCCAAGAAATGCAGGTTCAAACCAAAACAAAGCAAAGCCTGATTTTATTGAGAGAAAGAGCAAGAAAACACCACAAAATTACTTGGGTGCGTGGCAGCATCTATCATTAACATCCTAACTCATTCATAACTTTAAAGTTAAGAAATCAAAGGACCCTATTACAATAAGAGGTGAAAGGTAAGAAAGATTACCTATCCTATGCCTGGAGTGGGCAGTTGAATACAGCTGAAGCCATGTGGAAGAGCTCTGATCCAAAACCAGGAAGGAATCTCTTGGTCTCAAGGTTTTGCACCGAGACCCAGAATCTCCCCGGTTCTGTCCCTGCAGTCCTTCCATGCATTCCTTGAGAGCGTAGTATATGTGTGTGGGAGCTCTGATGTTCCTCAGCCCCCCTTCCTCTTTCTCTCTTCAAGCCTCAGTTTTTAAAAGACTTTTTCCTCTCTCCCCCTCCTGCCAAGGAGGGTATGAAAGTCTGGCAAAAATCTCTCGTTCCTTTTGCTTAAACAAACAGAGCAAATCTCTTAGGCACTCTAACTTAAAAGATTGCTGAAAGCTACTAAAGGAACAAATTAAGTTCTTTGAATCCTGTGCCAAACAAGGGCATCAAACAAAAATAGTAGCATGGACAGCTGATCCACGCAGCAAGGAAAACAACAACAACATGTTTTATGAAGTGACAATAAAGGGAGGAAAGTTCCCTTATAACATTCCCACAGAAAACCTTCACACAGACACTCAAAAAAAACCCTTCAAACCTTCACACAGACACTCAATTCATACACTTCTATTTAAACAAGATCATTCCTACTACCACTCTTATCTCCCAGGACAATGCTACAAACTACACATATGGGAGCCTGCCAACTGACTCCATTCCATCCACATCTTGCGCTTAACCACCATATGCATTTTTAAAATCTTTAAAGTTTCTCAAAAAACATTCTAATGGATTCTGCAGCTTTTCTTCCCGTGACACGCCCCTGTTCCCATCCTGGGTTTTTCAACTGCCTGCTATAGGTCAGTTCCCTGGGCTTTTTCAACAGGCCCTCGTCTCACGGCCCTTCGTGAAGTCACCCCTACTCCCGATTCCACAAACAAATCTTTACCGGGCTTTTCAGTAGGCCTCTGACTCTCACGACCACACACAGTCATCTACAGCTTCCCGTTACTCCCTAAGGTGTTGACTTCTCTGGTTTCACTATTTAGAGCTCCGGTTGAAACTGCTGTACCCTCTGCTCTCCACTTCCTGGCCTCAAGGCAGGTTCAAACAACCTGGAGCTCCCCTTGACTCTCCAGGGGTGACCCAGAAGGTCAGCAGGTTAACCAAATCTCCTGGCTGCTTGGCTCGCCAGAATTGTTACACCCAAAAAGGCTCTTTTCATCTGGGGGAAGCTCCAAATAATCACCAGATGGGAAACCAGGATATAAAACAACACCTTTATTTGGTTACCAATATCTTTTGCAAAAGAGAGACGAAGCATTCGGCTAGCACCAGAATCCTAGTCTGAAAGCATAGCTACACAGATCCATTGATATATGGCACTCAAGTTCTCCTCACACACAGCCCCTCCCTTATTGCTTGTTAGCAACACTTGTCAGTGAGCTTCATTGTCTCTGCATTGAATTAGCGTTCTAACCTTGAGTACTCCTTGTGCTGTTCCTAGCATTATCTACTTGGATGGTGTCCAATTACATGAGAAAAGCACACTAGCATTTAGTATCAAACAGCAACTGAGCATCTAGCCTTCACAGGGACATTAGGAATTTATTTTCTGCTTCTTATGTTAGATCAGGTTAACTCATTTTCTGCTGTGCCAAATCAACACTACATACTATGGTTCCCAAACTATATCTCATTTCATATCAAGGACAGTTTAAGATTTTCATTTTTGAATGGCTCCACACAGTGCTTCAAACAGAAGAAATTGTGGGAGCTCTGAATTTGTTCTCTTTCTCTTTGTTGATTCTGAGAGGAGCATTCTGTATTTTTCTAGCACTGTTATTGAGAAATCCATACGAATAAATATTATGATACATTTGAAACAACATTCATTTGCTTTTTACAGAATATCCAGATAAGAAATGAACAAAAGATGGTCATTCCAAAGAAAAGGCCTAGTGTGGAAGCAACAACAGACAATAGACTTACTTTGAATAATGCAGTGCCTTGCAAAAGTAAATAGACCCCTGACCAGTGCTTTCATATTATTGAATTACAAATGGTACATTGTAATTTCATTCTGTGTGATACTTTGTTTTGAAACACTGAAACTCAAAATCAATTATTGTAAGGTGACATTGGTAATTGATAATACTTCCGTACCCCAAAGTTTGAATAATAAGAATAGCAGCAACAATATTTATGTAATGCTGTCTGTATTTTTATAGGCATTATACACATTGGAATTAACAGGGTTAGCCTAACGCTCATGTGTCAGCCTCAGGAATCTTTTGTAAAAATGAGCAAAGTCACCCAAAGACAAATCACTGAAGATCTGCATAGCAATTGGCAAAGATATCCACATTGCTTCTGATACCTTTATTTTCATGGGACTAACATTTCCCCCTGCTCAGTCAGTTTATATCATACTAATTATATGAAAGCTTTTGAGAATCATTCTCTCCAGCCATAATGTTTGATCAATATCATTTAACCTTAGTTCAACTAAATTTAGCCCAAGGTCTCTCACTTATCAATTTCAAACATAGATTCCCCCCAACATTACCCTCACAGCAAATCATATGAGTTTACTTGAATTGACATGATTTGTTTCCAGGACATTCAAGGTTAGGCTTAAATATTACAGCAACAGAATGTGAAATGTACTTGTTTAGATTCCAAAAGTCTATGATAGTGACCACTTGTACTAACCTCAGGTGACAGACCACAACACTTTCGGTGGTTCAAAAATATTGCCCTTCAGCCCAGTAACCTTAGACCTGTGCTACAAAGCTATGTAACTACAGTTATGAAGTTAAAACATAAGGAAGGTAGAGAGCCCCCATCTGCACTTGAGCAAATATTTTGATCTGGATCTATATTTGAAGATCTGTTTACTGGTAAAAATATACCTTGGAAATGCTGAAGTATTATTGATAATTCACTGCTTCCCTACCTGATAGAGGAAAAGATGACACATTTAAGCAATTATATCTAAATAACCCACAAGTTTTCCCAGTAACAGGTAATTATAATGTATTTTACTTTATGACAATGTATGTTATTTATACTTACATTTTTAGATATGCTTTGTGTAAAAAGCAACTACCAAGTCTAATAAATGTTCTTCTTCTTCTTCTTCTTCAAATATTATTTATCAGACAGTAAATGGAAGAGTTGCAGTATCACTCATATATTCTGATTAAGAAAAGTGGGATAAAAATTTTAAAATAAATAAAATAATATCAACTGCTAGAGCACAGAGAAACAGATGAGGCAGGACTATGCAGACAGGAACAGACTCTCCGTTGTTGTAGAATCAGTGAGCTCATCACAGGTAGAGAACAGGTTTACCATTACCCCAATGGTATCCCCAAGTGTATTTTGTCCCATATTAAATTTATGATCATTTCTATAAAGAACAAAAACTTGCTTTGTTTATGGACATTGCAGTAAATCAAAATATGACTCCCAGTCTTAAGACAGGGGAATCTGACCCTTACCAACAGGGATCCCATAGAAAGCACCACAGAGGGTGACTGTGTAGAGCATTCTACACTGAGGGCAGCAGCCTAGCTCAGGGGGTTAAGGGTAGGCCATGTAGCACACAGAATTCCTCATTGTTCCCCTCCAACTGCCAGCATCCAGAGCCTAAGGTGGTCTCCTCACTCTGCCTAACGATAGGGCTGGTCTAGCATTATTCGCCAGACATGTTCAGCTGGCAACATCATTATTTTTTTTCAAGTGCCAGAATAAAACAATTCTATTTACCAAGCTTTTAAGGCTGCATACACACCATACATTTAAAGCAGACTGCTTCTCCAAAGAATCCTGGGAACTGTGGTTTACCTCTCACCAAGCTACAGTGCCCAACACCCTTAACAAACTACAGTTCCAAGGATTCTTGGGGGGGATGTACTTTGAATGTGTTTAAATGGTATTGTGTGTACACAGCCTAAGGGATACTTTTGTTTTGTTTCATCTGGCTTTGGCTCTTCTTGAAGGTTTTATCTCAAGTATGCTATTCCTAATGCTGCTGTCTCTTTGATGCTGATGCTACTGCAATTATTATTATTATTATTAGCAGCAGCAGCATCTTAATGTGGTTTAATGATGAATTGGTTGTATTGTTATTTGTTTATTTGGGAGTGAAAGGCTGAATGCTGAAACATTAGATACAATTAAACAATCAACCGATCCTTGATCGTTGAAAGGAAAGCACCATAGTTTCTTGTGAATGTGGGCTTTTTGTTGATCATAAACTATTGTCATGCAGCTATGCAGTGAGGGCAGGAAGTCCATTTTGTGCATGGACCAGCACTCTGCACAAGAACAAAGGCATGCAGAATAACATGGAAGCAGAGGAATCTATCCTACTATCTTGTATGGCAAGGATGGGGAACCTGTGGCCCTCCAGATGTTGTTAGACAATTCCCATTATCTTTGACCATTGGCCATTTTGACTGGAGCTGATGGGAGAGAGTCCAATGACATCTGGAAGGCCATAGGTTCTCTATCCCTACCATTTGATATAAGCTGATGACTTCAGTTCCAGCATTGTGGTGAGCATCCTAGCTGGGCAATGTTATCACTAACCAAAAAGGCAAGAAAAAATAATAAACATTGTATTGTTATTGTATTTATTGTTATGTTTTAAAAATCAACCCTGCCATGTTATTAATAATTATTAAACTGTTGGGACTGAGATTGGGGAAATGCAACCCTGCTTATTTAATTGGCAGCTTTCAGTAACATTGACCACAGTATCCTTCTGGAGTGGTTTAGGGAGTTGAGGGATGGAAGCTTCAATGGTTCTGGTCCTACCTGCAGGGCCGTTTCCAGAAAGTACTTTGGAGGGGCACTGTTTGGCACCATGGGAGTGGTCCTGTGGTTCCCACAGAGTTCCATAGTGTCCTCCATGTTATTTAGCATCTATCTGAAACTATTGGGAGATGTCATCAGGAGATTTGTAGTGAGGTATCACCAATTTGCAGATGACACTCAGCTCTGTCTTTCTGTACCTTCTCAATCAGGAGAAGAAATGGGATTTGCTGTCCTTTTTTGTTCACTGTTCATTTGACCTTGAGAATTCCAGTCCTTGTGTTTTGAAATTTTATAGTTTTTTCATTCCAGTTTGCTGTGGCTTGTGAAGATTTTGTAACTGTTTTAATTTCACCTTATGGAGGACACAAATGCCTCTTATATAACTGATAAGTTTTCTTTATTTACACTGCTTTACTTATCATCAGGCTTATCTGTTTTGGCAATTAAATGAGGCTTTCACATGCAGCTTAAGCATCTTTTTATTAGTATGCCAATAAATTGAAGCTGAATCCTGAAAAGAAAGAGTTAAGTGTTCCAAGTTCTCAAGTCTGGGAGATGTAGAGACTGTTCTGCACTCCTCTGCTGTAGTGTAGTGGCAAATTCAGAAATGCAGGGTTTCTTCACAGTAGTCATGCCACACACCCTCACAGCCACACCCCTTCTAAGATTATACAACAGAAGGTTACAATAACATGAGTTTTCAGTCTCTTACTTTGGGGTTTTGAACGCAGAAAGAAGGCATCGCTTTTTGAGGTTCAGTAAGAAGAATACAAATATAGCTTCCAGAAGACTCTTCTCAGTGGCTAACATGCTTCTCTTTCATGCTTATTGATCTGTAGGAAACTGGAGACATAGGAACCCTGCTAGGACCCTGCTCTCAAAAAAGTAAGGGGTCTATGACCACCCCCGGTGCCTATGGAGAACTACACCCGTGCTCCTCTGAGACAAGCAGGACCATAGCTACGGGGTACTCCTAGATCCAGAATTGTCACTGGAGAGTCAGGTGGCCTCGGTGGCTAGGAGTGCTTATTTCCAGCTATGGGCTACTTTGGACAGAGATGCCTTGGCCACTGTACTCCATGATCTGGTTACTTACTGAATGAATTATTGCAATGCACTGAACATGGGGCTGCCCTTGAAGATGACTCAGAAACTTCAATTACAGCAGCCCAGATTACTGGCTGGAATTCCACTTGTGGAATTTCCTCACTGCAGAGGTGTGACTGAAACCTTCATTATGTAGTGTGTGTGTGTGTGTGTGTGTTTATATTCAGGGCCAGTTCTAAAGGGCGGCAAGGTTGGGCACTGGCCCGAGGGTCCCGGAGCTACAGGAGCCCCTGAGGGCCCCCCACTCCCCTTCCATGATCCATGCCCCCCACGCCCCCCACTTACCTGTCAGCCGGCTTTTTAGCATTGCCCTTAATGAAGATGGCGGCCGCAGCTTCCCTAAGGTACTGAAGCCAGTGCCGCCATCTTAGTTGATGGCAGAGATGTTAGGGGAACCGCGGCCACCATCTTCATTAAGGACAATGGTAAAGACTAGACAGGTAGGGGGCCGCACGTGGAGGGCTGCATGCGCGTGTGTACACACACGCACAATGACCCACCCACTGGGGGGGCAGGGCAAGCTGATGCCCAAGGGCTCCCACATGCCCTGAGCCGGCCCTGTTTATATATATATATATATTAGGATTAGGGTTGCCAGTTCAGAAGCATCACAAAACCTGAGATTTGAGGGGCGGGCTTGAGTGATATCACGGGGTGGCCCTGAGTGATGTCACGGGGTGGCCCCAAGTGATGTCATTAAGCATGATACATTAAGCATCAATCACAGTTGCTTGGAGCGTACAATTAAAAAAAATATCTGACTGGAAATTAAGCTAGACATCTTAGCTAAAAGATGGAGCCTTGGTAGGGAACATTTAATCTAGCCTACTTGTTTTCGGCAAGAAGGGTTTACATGCCGTCAGGCCAGGCCAGTCACCAGAAGGCCACTGTAGGAAGAAAGGATCCTAGTGTTGTGGAGATGTTAGATGGGAGCATTCGGGGGTAAAGATGGATGCCCCTGAAGGCTGCAATTCTAAACACACGTACTAAGGGACTAAGCCCCCATAGAACTCAACAGGACTTACTTCTGAGAAGATATAGTTTGGATTGTGCTGTTGGTAAAGCTTGACTAGGGATCCTCTGCAAAGACATCCATATCCAAGCAGGGTTGGCAACCCCCTGCCTCAAATGCCCTGCCCTTATCTTTTAATGTGGCTGCTCCAAACTTCTTTACAGATTTGACCCTTCACTTCAGAAAGAGGTCTGAGAAATGAGTAAGAGTAAGAAGATTCTCTACCCTTTCTGTCTGCATAGATGCCGTCATCCTTCCCCTGCGCCCAACAGAAGCTCTGGGCCAGGTGGGACACAGTGGCATCTCGTAGAGGACACCCTCCCCTTTCATGGGGTATATGATTTGTCCTGGCCCAGAGCAGATTTTGGGGTGGGCACCCCCAGTTACTTATTTTTTCCTGTATGTTTTGGTCTGCTTTGATTTTCCATAGATGCCCTCATCCTTCCCCTGCGCCCAGCAGAAGCTCTGGGCCAGGCGGGATGCAGTGGCATCTTGTAGGGGACACCCTCCCCTTTCATGGAGAGTTTTGGGGGGGCCCAATTAGCGTAGTGACGGGAAATG
The DNA here is from genome assembly GCF_030035675.1 of Rhineura floridana. Taxonomy (NCBI): domain Eukaryota; kingdom Metazoa; phylum Chordata; class Lepidosauria; order Squamata; family Rhineuridae; genus Rhineura; species Rhineura floridana. The sequence continues at coordinate 77,470,739 of NC_084487.1, read as the reverse complement.
GGAGGTACGGCGTTGTGAGGAGAACGTGCCAGGTAAGGGGAACTCGTCCCAGACAAGTAGTGTCTGTGACTTGTTCTGGTTCTCCTCACATCCCCAGGACTGCTGGTTGTTCTATCAGTCAGCCTTCGGATCTCCATGTGCTGTTGTTAAACGCCAGGTCGGTTCACCATAAGATCTCCCTTGTTCATGATTTAATTGTGGAGGAAACTGCCGACCTGGCGTGTATAACTGAGACCTGGGTGGGCGATCAGGGAGGCGTTGCTCTTTCCCAGCTCTGCCCACCTGGGTATACGGTTCAGCATCATGGTAGAACCGAAGGATGGGGAGGTGGGGTTGCTGTGGTCTATAGGAGTTCTTTCTCACTCACCAAGCACCCTGTCCAGGTGACAACTGGTTTGGAGTGTCTCCACCTTGTGCTGGGCCAGAGAGATAGACTGGGAATTTTGTTGGTGTACCGCCCGCCCTGCTGCCCAACAAATTCCCTAACTGAGCTGACAGAGGTAGTCTCGGAGGTATTGTTGCGCTCCCCTAGACTATTGGTACTGGGGGACTTCAACGTCCATGCCTAGACTGCTTTATCTGGGGCGGCTCAGGACTTCATGGCCTCCATGACAACCATGGGGCTGTCTCAGGTTGTTACTGGCCCAACGCATGTGTCGGGACATACTCTTGATTTGATCTTTGCCACTGGGCATGGAGATGGTGATCTGGTGGTCGGGGATTTTTCATCTACCCCATTGTCATGGACAGATCACCGCTTGCTGAAGTTTAGGCTCACAGCGACCCTTTCCCTCTGCAAGGGTGGGGGACCTATTAAATTGGTCCGCCCCCGGAGACTAATGGATCCTGAGGGTTTCCAAAGGGCTCTGGGGGATTTCCCGACTGAGAAGACTGGCGCTCCTGTCGAAGCCTGGTTGGATTGTGGAATACGGAGATGACCCGGGCGGTTGACATGATCGCTCCCATGCGCCCCCTCCTATGTAGAGCTCATACAGCTCCATGGTGGAGCAGAGAGTGATGAAGCAAGAGAGGAGGAGGCTTGAGTGCAGATGGAGACGAACTCCTGACAAATGCAATTATGCTTTGGTAAGTGCCTCTTCTAAGCGGTATATAGTAGCGGTGAGGGCAGCAAAAAAGAGTTATTTTGCTGCCACAATTAAGGCATCTCTCTCCCGCCCGGCGGAGCTCTTTAAAATTGTACGAAGGCTTTTACATTCTGGCCCTCGGGATATTATAGATTCATCTGTAGCCCACTGTGATGAGTTCGCGAGGCACTTCCAGGATAAGATCGCATGCATTCGCTGGGACTTAGACTCCAATGTTATGGCAGAGAGATCTAATGAAGCATCCAGAACACGGTCTTGTCCTTATTTATTGGATGAGTTTCAGTCTGTACAGCTTGAGGATGTTGACAAGATCCTTGGACTGATGCGGGCGACCACATCTGTGCTGGACCCTTGCCCCTCTTGGCTGGTGAAAGCTGGCAGGACCAGAACCGCCGGCTGGGCCAAGGAGATAATAAATGCCTCTTTGAGAGAGGGAGTGGTCCCTGACTGCCTAAAAGAGGCGGTAGTGAGACCGCTCCTGAAGAAACCCTCCTTGGACCCAGATAACCTGAACAACTATAGACCTGTGGCGAATGTTCTGTTCTTGGGCAAGGTACTGGAACGGGTGGTTGCCGGCCAGCTCCAGGGGCTCTTGGATGACACTGATTATCTTGATCCATTTCAATCCGGTTTTAGGCCCGGTTTTGGCACCGAAACAGCCTTGGTCGCCCAGTATGATGACCTCTGTCGGGAGAGGGACAGGGGGAGTGTGACCCTATTGATTCTCCTTGGTCTCTCAGCTGCTTTTGATACCATCGACCATGGTATCCTTCTGGGAAGACTCACGGAGTTGGGAGTTGGGGGTACTGCTTGGCAGTGGCTCCGCTCCTACTTGGTGGGTCGTCACCAGAAGGTAGTGCTTGGGGAACATTGCTCGATACCCTGGACTCTCCATTGTGGAGTCCCACAGGGATCGGTACTGTTCCCCATGCTTTTTAACATCTACATGAAGCCGCTGGGTGCGGTCATCAGGAGTTTTGGGGTGCGTTGTCATCAGTACGCTGATGACACGCAACTCTATTTCTCCTTTTCATCCTCTTCAGGTGAGGCTGTTAATGTGCTAAACCGTTGCCTGGCCGCAATAATGGACTGGATGGGAGCTAACAGACTGAAGCTCAATCCAGACAAGACCGAGACGCTGTTGGTGAGTGCCTTCTCTGCTCAGATGGTGGATGTTCATCCTGTTCTTGATGGGGTTACACTCCCCTTGAAGGAACAGGTTCGTAGCTTGGGAGTTCTTTTCGATCCTTCCTTGTCTCTTGAGACCCAGGTGGCCTCGGTGGCACGGAATGCTTTCTACCATCTTCGCCTGGTAGCCCAGCTATGTCCCTATCTGGACAGTGACGACCTCGCCTCAGTGTTCATGCTCTGGTAACTTCTAGATTGGACTACTGCAACGCGCTCTATGTTGGGCTGCCCTTGAAGATAGTTCGGAAACTACAGCTAGTCCAGAATGCAGCGGCCAGATTGTTGACGCGGACCAGAAGGTCCGCTCATATAACACCTGTTCTGGCCTGTCTGCACTGGCTTCCTATTTGTTTCCGGGCTAGATTCAAAGTGCTGGTTTTGACCTATAAAGCCCTACATGGCATGAGACCGCAATACCTGGTGGAACGCCTCTCCCAATATGAACTTACCCGTACACTGCACTCAACATCTAAGTCCCTCCTCCGAGTACCATCCCATCGAGAAGCTCGGAGGGTGGTGACTAGAGCTAGGGCCTTTTCAGTGGTGGCCCCCGAACTGTGGAACAGTCTTCCCGATGAGGTGCGCCTGGCGCCGACGCTACTATCTTTTCGGCGCCAGGTGAAAACCTTTTTATACTCCCAGGCATTTTAAAGTGTATTTTAACAGCATTTCTGTATTTTGGACGTTGTTTGGTTCTTTTGTTGTTTGTTTGTTTTGTTTCTTGATTTATTGTATTTATTGTATTTATATATTGTGCTTGTTTTTATCTTTTTGTACACCGCCCAGAGAGCCTTCGGGCTTAGGGCGGTATATAAATTAAATAAATAAATAAATAAATAAATATATGATTTGTCCAGTCCCAGAGCAGATGTTGGGGTGGGCACCCCCAGTTACTTATTTTTTCCTGTATGTTTTGGTCTGCTTTGATTTTTCATAGATGCTCTCCTCCGTGCCCTGCGCCCAGCAGAAGCTCTGGGCCAGGTGGGATGCAGTGGCATCTTGTAGGGGACACCCTCCCCTTTCATGGGGTGTATGATTTGTCCTGTCCCAGAGCAGATTTTGGGGTGGGCACCCCCAGTTACTTATTTTTTATGATTTTATGACATCATTATGTATTTATGATAATATCAGAAGCCTGATGATTTTGATTGCATAAATGTATTGTTATTCTTGACGGGGAGAGTCCCCCGATCACAGTGATATATCATACAGGGTACCTCAACATATATTTTGGAGTTCAGAGACATGTTAAGTTTGGTTTGAAGTTGCTGTAGTTGTCAACTCTTCTTTTTTAGTGTTTTGAACTTTCAAGCAAATAAGGAAATAGATTAAACAGTTGCAGGAGGGCGGCTGATGTTTTGGTGTATATCTCGGGAACCAGACCACCTAGAAACTTAATTTTTTTAAAATTGAAGCTGAGAGTCCAGAGATTAAGGGGTGTTAGCCGGAGAGCCCCCCCAAAAAACCGGAGACCTGGTAACTCTAATTAGGATCCATCCTATTATGGTGACTGTAATGGGTGTTAACTGTTTTAATGTTCATATTTTATAATATATAATATTTAATGATGATGATGATAGCAATTATTGGAGCTCACTTCCTCACTACTTCCTCAAAATCCTTCCTCTTGTGTTGTTACCATTCATTGTGCATGTTCAGAACATTTCCCCCACTTTAGAGATCCATTTTTTTCACTTAGTTCAATTTCATCATGAGCTTGTCTATCCAGCTGATAGACCATGTTGGATCCGATATGGCTGCATTTCTGCTTACTTCAGTCTAGCATAGGGTTGCCATATTGCCCGGTTAGCCGGGTTTCACCCAGATTCTTTGCATACCACCCGGTGCCTGTTTAGCCCATTAGGTGGCCCAGATTCTCGGCTTTAATTTTTTAAAAAATTAAGTTTCTAGGTGGTCCAGTTCTCGACATATACATAAAAACGTCAGCCGCCCCAACTGTTAAATCTTAACCCCGCCCGTTCAGGATTGCAGCCAATCAGTGAAGCCAGGGTTGTGTTTGGTTGACCTCAGGCAGTGTATAGAAAACCTCATTGCAAGGCCAGAAAATGGTGGTTCCCCCCCCCGTTTATCTGAAAATCTCATAAATTGGGTAAGTATATACATTTCAGGTTTTTTTCCTCTTGTGTGCAGGAGTCAGATCCTGGGCAGTGTTTTGAAAACCTTCCCAATACTTGCTTTTGTAAAAGCAATGCTAATCCCATATGCCCAGAGTAAATCCCATTGAATTCAATTGGATTTACTTTTGAGTAGACATGGTTATGAATGTGCTGAAAATCAATGGGACTTTGGAGTGAATGTAAAAAAGAATTGTGTTTGTGTTCTAACTCTTTCTGTCCCCTTCTCCAGTCCTATTTTAAAGCAAGTAGGCAGGGCTTACTTAGGTATTACAGTTTTTATTCTGTAGGAAACTAATACTGATTTTTCTGCAATGACCAACTGGTTTGACAATAAACTGTTATATGGGCTGTATGTATTTATACATCTGCAGTGTGTGTGTGTGTGTGCGTGTATGGAGTTTTATGATTCGGAATTTTGGGTTGTGTGAATGAAGTTGCTTATCACTTGAGGTTGCATTTCTGTCCCTGTTTGAGTAAGCCCCACTGAATACACTGGAACTTGCTTCTGAATAAATAAACCTAGGATTGCACTATAAATATCTTTACAGTTTGTATAAATAATAAATATATTTGATAGTCATGCTTATATAAATATTTCTTCATTTATCATATTTTTGGTTTTTGGTTAGGAATCCTGACTGGTTGTGAGATGCTTAGTTTTCTGCCTTACTCATGGGAATCTTGTTGTGGTTGGTATGGTATAGCATTTAAGAAATCATGGTACGAAATGGCCTGAATCAGTATAAGGCAGATTCTTGGTTCCTAAAAGTGGGAAGAGACTCAAGGGCCACAGTGACTCCAACATTTATTTATTTTTATTTACAACATTTATATACCGCTTTATTGTAAAAAACTCTCAAAGCGGTTTACAGAAAGAATTAAAACAATAAAATTATTGGCAAAAGCATTAAGGACAGATACTTAAAAACATTCAAAATAATAAAATGAACAATGAGTTAAAAACAGATTTAAAACACAATAGCTTCCACATGCCTGGAGAGGCTTGCCTCAAGAAAACTGATTTTAGCAGGTGCTGAAAAGAGGCGTCTGCGTAATGTCAATAGGCAAGGAGTTCCAAAGTGTAGGTGCTGCCACTTGACAGGACTGATTTCTTACAAGAGCAGAACAAGTACTATGTGGCACCCATAACATGGAAAGCACAGCTTGAACTTGGCCTGGTAGCAAATCAGCAACCAATGCAGATTTCAGAGCAGAGGTATTATGTGCTGATAGGATCTCACTCATGTCAGCAATTGTGCTGCAGCATTCTGCATTAACTGCAGTCCCCGGGTCAGGTTGTGCTGCATGGGGATTTCTGTGACCTTGGCTGACTGGCTGCTAGGATTTTTTTAGTTTGGGTTTTTGGTTATGAATCCTGACTGGTTGTGGGATGCTGAGTTTTCTGCTTTACTCATAGGAATCTTGTTGTGGTTGGTATGGTATTACATTTAGGAAAGTGTTACTGCCTTTTGTGTTGTTTTTTTCCTATTTGCATTTCACTTATCTTTAACCTCACTCCGTTACAGCTAGAAGCAACAGCAGCATATGCAAGATAATTAACTCCCATTAGTGATAAGAGCAAGAATCTATAATTATTATTTTAATTAAAACAAGAGGCTTATCAGTACTTTGAAGAGGACCAGATATTTATTTTCTTTCTGAGCCCAGGACTGGGTCTTTCATGATGCCCAGTGGGAGAGGGAGCAGGAGAGTAGTTGGTAAGACAGACATCCTGGCATTGGTAATCTAATTAGCAAGGTATGTGTGGGGTTGTTGCACACTTCCAGGCCCAGTTTCATTTTGAGTATGGAGGTGGAACCTGTGTAGATGTGGTTGATCAAAGGGAGAAGAAATTTTGAGTTAAGCAAAGCTCTGCTTTTATAAATCCTAAGAAACATACAGATACTTTGAATGTCTGAGTGCCTGCACCAGTGGAATACTGGAGGAACTTGTAAAACTTGCTGCAACAGTATTTAGAACTGAGCATGTGGTGTGAAAGACTCCTTTTCCTAACATTTTGGCTTCTTGTTTTTCTCCACCCACCACATCTTTGAAATATATCGTGTATGGTTAACCGTACTGCTGACCTGACTTACTTTATGTTTGTTACTATTTTGTGTTTTTATTATGTTTTTATAATGATTGTGTATTTTTATTGTTTTTATTATATTTGTAAGCTGTGCTGAGCTCTGTTTTTAACAGCAGAAGGGCAGGATAAAAATCCTCTTAATCAATAAATATTCCATAGTGTTGGAAACTAGAGTCTAGGCATTTAAGGCTGAAAATGTTGCTTTTAAAAATAAGATTTCTCACATCTTTCTCCAATTTTTGGTGGTAATTCCTAGGCACAAAAACAAAACAACTGGACAATCCAAATATTAATATGCAAACAATTAGCATAATATGCAAATAATATGCAAACAATTAGCATAATATGCACATTAGCCTGCCCAGATTTGTGGAACTGGAATATGGCAACCCTAGTCTAGCAGGTTGCAAGGTAGTCAGTCTCCTCTAGGGTCTGTCACATGTGCATGCACCTAAAGGCATTTGATTTACAAAGAAGACAAACTAGGTCTGTGTTCCTAATTCTTGATTAGGTTGCTTCCCCACGTAATTTTGAAGCATATCATTGTAACAATCTCTCTGGGTCATCTAAATAATTCTGTCATCTCATATGGATTGTCTCATATTCCATTATTCAACTGCTCTACATGGAGATTGTATAGATTCTATGATTAATTTGATATGCTGAGCTCTCATCATCTGATTTTATTCCAACATGTTTCTATTTGTATTCTTTGAGATACTTTAAAAATAATAGAATGGGGACCCTAAGCCAAGGTTTTGGAGACTTGTGCTAAGCGATTTTGTAGGCCACTGATCAAGTAATATATGAATTGCATTAAATCACCTTCTTCTACAGCTGCTGCTGCTGCTGCTGCTGCTGCTCCAGTTACTACCAACAACACCATACAGTTTATCACCAATATGAGGCACAATACATATCATGATGTTACATGGTTTGAATGTTCCTCAGCAAAATCTGAAGATCCATAAAAAAATGAATTTTTCAAAGCTTTTTCATGACTATGAACTAAATCAGCAGTGCATGATAATCTATTTCAGAGCTGTGTCATTTTATACTGCAGGTAGTGGATTAAATATTTGAAAAAAATGCTCTCTTGCATAAAATACATCCTACACTTCAGAGAGAAACCTCTAAGGGTCTTTCCAGGTATGTATTTATTGTGGGATCAGACCTAATCATACATGCAGGTTTTTTGCAGCATTGACACAGCACTTGTTGGCATCAAAATGCAAGTGCATAATCGGGGGAGGATTAAAAGTGGGGGGACACTTTAATGCTGATCTTCTGGGGAAAATCTGATAAACAAAACAGCAATTGTTGCCAACACCCATTTGTAATATCTCATTTACCTGTTCGCAAATGAAGCCTCCATCTTGAAGCACCCCATGTTAACATTTGCCCTGATATACTACTACTTCAGGGGTGGGAGGAGTATATTTCATGCAGAGGAGTATTCAAACTTTCAGTTCCCCACCACCAGTATGAAATGATACAGCCTAAGAACATTTGACATACTATTTTTGTAGTATTACATAAGTAGTATCTGTTAATTTATTTTAAGCATTTCTAGATTGCCTTTCATCCTGATGGATTCGAGGGTGGCATACAAAATAAAAAATAGATACAGGCATACCCCGCTTTAATGTACGCAATGGGACCGGAGAGTGTACTTTAAGTGAAAATGTACTTAAAGTGAAGCAATTATCTTCACTTGTACTGCACGCAATCACCACTAGATGGCAGCAGCATCATGCCAATAAAGTGTCCATTATTGCAAAGCGCGCATACTTTAAGCAGGGTATGGTGGAGTATGGAGCATGTACTTTATAGCGAGGCTACTTTAAGTGAAGCTACTTTAAGCGGGATATGCCTGTAATCTAATAACACAACACAATATTATTCCTATAACAGTAAAACTGAGAAGCAACAAGTTATAAAACTGCAGAGCAAACCAGGGTGACAAAACCAATTTAAAATGCCCAGGCAAACAAAACTCTTTTGACCTGACAATGAAAAGACTGTAATGTTAGTGTCAGTCAAACTTCCCTTGGGAGGGTGTTCCAAAGTTGGGGCACACCACATAAAGCCTTCTCTTTCATACACACATGTTAAACTTCACCCACTAATGGTACTCAGAGAGGAGCTTCTTCTGAAGATCATAATGCACCTGGGAGGTACATTATGACCAGTGTAGTGGCAAATTCAGAAGTGCAGGGTCTCTTCATGATAGTCATACCATGCACCCTCACAGCTAGTCGCTCTTCTAAGATTATACAACCTTCTAAGATTATACAATAAAATGAAAATTGTATAAAATTATACAATAAAATAAAATTTCAGTCTCTTGCTTTCTTTGGAGTATGCTCCCTTAATGATGCACTGCAGTGATCAATGCAAATTTCAGTTAGATTACTATTTTCTGTGCATGTACATGAGTAAATGTACTAAGATGCTGTAATGTAAGGAACTTCTTTTGATGAGTTTCCCTGCTTGGTTGCCATACTTAAGGGGAGTGTGTTAGCTACTGAGAAGAGTCAGTGGCTGGCTAGCCTCCTTTCACTCTGATTGGCTCAAATCAGCAGGAAAGGACATTGAAGACATAGGGACCCTGCTCCCAAAAAGGTAAGGGTTCTAAGACCTTCTGGGACCCTGGATGACTACACCTTTGATTATGGCTGGTATGGGAGGAGCTGTTCCTTCAGGTACTTGGGTCCCAAGACATTAAGGATTTAGAAGGTAAGCAGCACATTGCACTGGGCTTGGAAGCAAATGGACAGCCAATGTAATTCTTTCAGAATTGGTAGCATGGCTCCACATAGTTAAAACAGAGTTTTAACTACTGATTTCTGAGCTAATTGAAGCTTCCAAATCATCTTCAAAGGCAGCTCCTTGTATAATACATTATAATATAGCAATCATGGCCCCGCAAGGGGTCTAATTTCATCCCCAAGGCGATTTTCCCACTGGTTAGGGTGTGCATCTGAAGCTATGCTTCCATCTGCCCTACAACTGATAGGCTGATTGGAGCATGCTTCTCCATGTGGAGGGGGGTGCATTTGAAGGTGTGCTCCCATCCTGGGCAGATCAGAGAGGGCCTTCAAGTTCACTTTGAAGTCTGAAAAATTTAGGCTTGAAAGGGAAGCATCACCTGATGTCACTATATGACATCAGGTGATTGACAGGTGGGCAGCCATGCCCACCTGCCAACTTTGGCCCAACAGCGGTTGGGGAAATGAAGATCTGGTCCTCCGGCAAGAAAAGGATCTTGCCTGTGCATTGTAGTAATCTATTCAGGAAGTTGCCAGCGCATAGATCGTATACTAGGCCTGACTAATCATTAAGAATGAGCTTAATCTACCATTATAATCCTGTGATTATTCTGAACATCATGCTGGAATCTCTGCCATTTCTTTAGGTTTATTTTTCAGTATCATATCTTGATGGCAAAATAGCTGGCATGTGAGTTAGTTCTTGAAAAGTGCTAGAAAAATTAACTCACCTTTCTCCCACAAATTCAGTGCCTAGGTCCTATTAGTGTGTTATGGAAATATAATTTGCCTCAGGCAGTTTTTGTCTTCAGGCAGCTTTGTTACTCACTATATTTAAATGATTCCTATATTTTATTTTATTTATTTTTCTTTTTTCTTTTTCTTTTTACATTTCTGGCATTTTCAGCCTGCAACACAGAACTGAATGGCGATCCTGATTTGTTTTGTGTTAGGCTGTGTTTGTAAATTACCCAAAAGCATACAGTATGGGATCTCATTGAATTGGAGATTTTTAACCACAGATATAACTCAAAGGGTACTTCCATGCAGCAGAAGCCCAAGACAGCTATGCATGACCCACTGTGGTTCAATTATTTTCCACCTGAAAGCACCTCCACTTTGTAAACAAGTGGAGTAAATGTGGAAAGACCTTTGAGTATAATCAAAGGATAGCAGCAGTAAGAACAAATGTATTTAAACTTGTCTTAAAGCCTGTAGGGCATGATGACAACTAGGCCATAAAGATCAATAAATGAAAGTTTTAAAAATAATTAAACGGAGTACAAAAATATTACAGCCTAGCAAGGAGGGTTCAGAGATTAAAATACACTATTTGTTGCATTATTGGAGGAGTGTGCTCCAGATGTTGTGGGCTTCAACTCCCATCAGCCCGGTCAGCATGGCCAATGGAGTTGTGGCCCACAACATCTGGAGGACATGACACTGGCTACTCCTGCATTACTGAATAATTCAAAACCAGTCTATAGACTGTAAAAGTAAGAAGATCATTATCTGGACATGACATCAAGGTGATCTGGTGCTCTGAGTTCTTAAAACATAGTGACACTGGTTTGACATCTAAGGACCAAAGCAAATGTGGATATACATGAAGTATACTGCTGCTCTGTGCTCGTAAGTCCTTTGTACTTGTACGTGTTAATAGTGTATTTGTAAGTGCTTTGTAAGTGTTAATAGTAGCCACTGGGAGGGGGAACAATTCAGATTGTGCCCATGGTACTGGACAAAGAGGTATGTAACCCTTTCTCCCTGTGCTGTTTTTCTAATGAACATCTCCCATGGAACTATTTGCTCCATGCAGCAAAGTGTATCTGTGTTAATTCTATGCACACTTACCTGAAAGAAAGTCCCATTGAACACTGTGGACTTAATTCTGAGTAAATAATTGCCCTACACAACTACTAAGAATAAATAGTTTATTTCAAGTTATCTAGAAAGATAGCAGAGGATTAAAAGAAAAACAACATGCCTTAGCAATATAGAGGAGTTCACTTATGTATATTTCTTTATTCATAGGACATGTTATTGTCAGTAAGGTACCTTGTAATATATAAACTAGGATATAACTATAGTTGCAGGTATTCTTGGATGAAACAGATTATCTTGACCCATTCCAATCTGGGTTCAGGCCGGGTTATGGAACTGAATCAGACTTGGTCGCCCTTAGAGATGACCTCTACTGAGAGAAGGACAGGGGGAGTGAGATCCTGTTATTCTTGCTTGATCTCTCAGAGGCTTTTGATACCATTGACCATGGTATCCTTCTGAGCTGACTTGGGGAGATGGGTATTGGAGGCACTGTTTTACAGTCTCCAGGGTCATTGTCAGAGAATAGCATTTGGTGATTGTCTTTCGGCCCCCTGGCAGTTGTACTGTGGGGTGCCACAGGGTACCATCTTGTCCCCAATGCTGTTCAACATCTACGTATATGAAGCCCTTAGGAGTGGTCATCAGGAGATTTGGGGCTAGGTGTCAGCAGTACGCTGATGATACCCAGCGCTGTTTCTCTGTAACATCTGAATCAGGTGAGGTTGGTCCAGAAGCTGCAGCTAGTGCAAAAGGTGGTGACACAACTGCTTACTGGAGCAGGGTAATGCCAACATGTTACCCCACTGCTGAAAGAATTGCACTGGCTGCCCATTTGCTACCAGGCCAAGTTCAAGGTTCTAGTTTTGATGTACAAACCCTATGCATCATGGGACCAGGACACCTGAAATATCATCTTACCCCCTATATACCCAATCGATCACTGCACTCTGTAAGTAAGGGCCTCCTGCAGATACCAACCTATCAGGAAGTCCATTCTGCACAACATAGGAAACAGACCTTTAGTGTTATAGCACCTACCCTTTGGAATTTCCTCCCCTTAAATATTAGACAGGCACCATATCTGTTATCTTTTCAGCGCCTACTCTTTCAACAAGTGTTATGAGCAGGGACCTTATCCCAGTCTGTGTTTGTGTTCAAATTGCTTTTTAAGATTTTTTTAAAAAAACTTTTTTAAAAAGATGTTTGGTTTGAATATATTTTAAAGATGTTTTGCTTTAATATGTTTTAAAGTATTTTCTTTTAAAGTGCTTTAAGTGTTTTTGTTTGCTGCCCTGGGCTCCTACTGAGAGGAAGGGTGGGATAAAGATTTAATAAATAAATAAATAAATAAAATATATATCCTAAAAATAACTATTCAGGGATTTAGGCTGCAATTCTAAATGCACTTACCTAGGAATAAGTCCCACTTAATTCAGTGGGACTTACTTCTAAGTAGACAAGCCAGTGGGCATTATTACTTAGAGGTTGTTTCTGTGTTTCCTACATGTGCTGCTTAGAGCACAGTCACTCAAGGCTTCCAAATCAGCACAGTGGTATCACATACAAAAGAGACCACAAAGGGATCCTTTTGCACTGGTGCTGCAACTCTTTCCACTCCCTGCAATAAAGAATAAGCAGCCAAGAGTGCCAGTGATTTGGATTACAAGGGAAGCTGAAGAGTACTATGCAAAAACCTAGGGCAGTTCAAGGCGGCTATTTGTCCCCTGCGTGCCATCCTAAGACATACAGAGTGACACCACAACCCCTCTCACCAGCTGAGACGTGTGCTGGCAAGGAACTGCATCAACTTGATTTCCCTTGCTTTTAGAAGCCATGCTGGGTGAAGCCACCTCAGACCTTCTCCCTTTTATTTCTATCTTTCTTCCTACTTTCTCTCGTAGGCAATGCCTCCCAATCTCCTCGTTTCCTCCCTCTATTCCCCTCCACACTTCACTTTCTCCTTGCCCTTGGCTCTTGGCTCTTGCCTCCACTCTTCTCTCTCTCTCTAAAATGACTTTCTCTTCCCTTTTAGGACCTGTTGAGGCCACAGTGCCAGCCGCTCTTTTATCACCTGGCTCTGTATGTGCATCAGCTTCTGCTGCATCACTGCTTCACCTCCCCATTTCCACTCAGGATGCAAGATTAAAAGAGGCAGCAGGCAGTTTACAATGACACTGCCTCCCTACAGTACCTCTCATAATTGGCCTGATATATATTCAGTCTCGGATTATAGCAGACTTTCAAGTGCCGGGAATTCTAGAGCTAAAGATCAGATTTCAAGAATGGACAATGGACATGATCAGAAGACCACGTTTAGCAGAATGTCTTCATTTGTTTGTTTAAACGTGCATGCTACTATTCATGGCTGAAATGGGCTCCCAGTGGCTTTCCACAAAAGTCATAAAAACAATTTAAAAGAAACATAATCAATACATGCATCAGCATCAACACTATTCATTATTGTGAAGTTGTATATAACATTATGGTCATCTTTGGATCAACCACCAAGTCAAATATGCAAGTGAGAGCAAATGTAGCAGTACTCTTTATTTTAAGACACACTGAAGTAAGGCAATTTGTAAAATTCATGAATGCTTTCCATGGGGGATTGAAATGGGGCTCATTTCTTTTTCACAACTTAACAATAACAACATACAAAAACCATTTTCTGTTTAAAGAAGTATTACACAGAGTTAACAGAAAATCGCGACTGGAATTGCCAGCCTCATCGATAAGATTTAATTTACAATGCAAGCTGAGCAAAGCCTCATTTTATTTCACTTACATTGCCAATTATAATTTCCCTCATCGGTAAAACGTCTTTCATTTTCTTTGTTACATGATTCTATTAACAGGCAGTCAATGATGTCCACCAAAAGACAGTCTTCCAAAGGATTTTCCTCAAAATGGTTTTGTTACTACAAAAGTCACATTCTTACTGGGAAAGTGTGCTTTCAATATAAAAAACAACAGATATTTGAAAAATGGCACAATGAAATCTCAGATTTGCTGACTTCAGGTTAAAAAGAAAATGTTACTATGCTGAAGGCAACTGGTGCTTGACTCTGTTGTGGGGTCACAGAGAATTCTGCATAAAACACCTTTAAGTGCACAAACAAAGCAGTTAAGAGGTCATAATGAATAGTGCCAAACTACTTGGTCTCTCTATTCACTTGGTCTCTCTTTTTTTCTGAAATCTCATGCAAACTGTTCTTGAATAGTTGAATAGAGTTTATGTAGGCATAAAGCCTACATCAGCTTCATTAGTTCCCAAGTATATTCAGATACATAAAGGACACACATAACAGCAAAACATAGAAAAATATTTGACCTTCAGAAATACAGTCATTTCTTCTCTTTAGTGTTGATTTGGAATTGATTTGGAATTGGAATTTGGAATCTTAGACTAGGGATTAGTAATTGAGAACCAAATCCAGCATCTAAGAACTTTCCAACTGGGCCCACCATACCTCTGATCACAACAATCAATATTTATCATGCTATTATTTATATTTATATTAAAATTAAATTCCACCCTTCTCCCAAAGGAGCCCAGAGCAGCAACAACCAGTAATAAAACAATAAAAATGTCTTATAAACTTAAAAACAATTCCAATGCAGACTGGGATAAAGGTCTCTATTTAAAAGGCTTGTTGAAAGAGGAAGGCCTTCAGTAGACACTAAAAAGACAACAGAGATGGCACCTGTCTAATATTTAAGAGGATGGAATTCCAAAGGGTAGGTGCCACAAAGGCCTGATTCCTGTATTGTGCAGAATGGACCTCCTGATGAAATGGTATCTATAGATGGCCCTCACCTGCAGAGCGTAGTGAGTGCCTGGGTATATAAGGGGTGAAACAATCTTTCAGGTATCCTGGTCCCAAGCTGTATAGGGCTTTCTACACAGAGAGAGATGATGATGATGATCCTCAGCAATGTTCTCCCAAACTGATACAACAGCATAAAAGCTCTCAAACTTTTCTTCCTGCATTGTGAACAGGAAGAGAAACATCCCCTTAGTATGCACCTCTGCTGCCTGAGGCCATACACAACACAAGACATAGGGAAACAGTACTGAACTGCTGAGGTGCCCAAAGGAAAGACTCCGGCAAAGTCTTTATTGCTGTTTATACTGCAGGAGGGAATGGAGTCCATGTTAGTGACATTTCAGTCCTCAGGGGAAAAGATGACTTGGGTATTTATCATTTTAGAGACCCTAAGCCTGCCTCACTCACAAATGTCAAATGTTGCTTCTGAAAAGTTTTTTTGGAATGTAGAAACAGGAACCCATCTTACACCAGCTCAGTCTATTTGTCATCTAGCCCAGAATTGTCTATTTTGACAGGCGGCAGCTCTCTGGGGTGTCTGGCAGAAGCCTCTGGCTTCATCCTGATCCTTTTAACTGAACATTGAACCTGAGAGTTTCTAAATGCATACCATCTATTCTACCACTGACCTATGGTTCCTCTCCTTTTGGGTGTAAATTAGCATCTAAAATGAGAACACATATGGAACAGCATCACAGCAGTGATTTCCATGTCTGAAAAAAATGGGTCCTGTAATTTTGTTTTATTTTTTACTCACAGAAGTTGCCACTATGATCTGTTAATATGTCAGACATTGCTTTGGTCATAGAAGTGTGATACTTGGTAGAATAGCTATTCATGGGGGGAGGGGTCTGAACTAATGTCAGAACTGAGGTTTCTTGGACTCTGTAGCCTTTGGGAATATTAGATCACCACAGAAGCTCTGCAAGTACCTGTTCATTTGTAAAGCCGGTTAAATCCCAGTTCCTGGGCTAGCTAAAAGATTGGGATCAAGCCCAACAGCTAAAAATTATATTCACATGATTTCAAAGTGCACCCATTAACACTGTGCATGCAATGATTAAAAAATAACAACTAGCCTCCTCACAGAGCTACAATTCCCTGAGTGGTTTAACAGTTAGTCCCTCTTCCCAGAGTACTCTGGGAATTGTTGCTCTGTGAGGGGATACGACTCTTCCTTTGTACAGTAGATTACATTCCAGCCATGCAGAAATCAGAGGTGTTGACACCTAGAGTTGCCAGGTCTCCAATGTTTGCCTGGAGACTCTGGTTTTTGGGGGTCCTCTCCAAGTCTCCAGGTGAGTCACCTTAATCTCCAGATTCTTAGCTTTCATTTTTTTAAAAAAATTAAGTTTCTAGGTGGTCTGGTTCAAAAGATATAAACCAAAATGTCAGGCCTCCTCCCACAACTTCTGTTAGTACCAGCTGCTCTAATCCCTGCCTTTTCAGGTTTTAGCCAATAAGTGAAGTCAGGGTTGTGATTGACAAGATTTGTTGACCCCCAGGCAATAACTAAACCCCATTTCAAGTTCTGAGAACAGTTTCCTTTTCCTGCTTGTCTCATGTTAGGAATTCAGTAAATATAGAGATTTCAGCAGCATAAAGACTATTTTTTCTGTACAGGATTGGGACTTGCTTCTGAGTAAATATGCATAGGATTGCACTACAACAGAAGATCACAGCAGGAGCTTGGTAGCTATACACAGTAAATTATTTTAGTTATAGTTTTAATAAAAGTGTACATGCAAGGTTTTTTTAATTACTTGCAAAAATGGCATATTATACATACTATATTTCAAATAATGAATACATTGAATACACTGTGACTTGCTTCTGAGTAAGCATGCATAGGATTGCACTATAAATATCTTTATAGGCTGTGTAAATAATAAACATTTTTACATTCATTCTTATATGAATCTTTATCATCTCTAATTATAACGATAAAGCTAATCTCTTTAGCTAAGATTTCTATTTCTTCATACAATGTCTTGATATCTATCGGATTTAACACCATGGTTGTAAATTATTGTTTACAAATTATTATTTCCTCTACTTTTAAAGTGTGCCCTTCTTCCTTGGGGTGGCCATGGTCCCCCTCTGTTGTTTTCACCCTGAGGGGCAGATTAGGCTGAGATGGTGTGTAGCCCGTGGTCATCCAGTAAACTTTGTAGCTTATTTCCATTTTAAAATTTAATTAAAATGATTAATATGCAGCCAAAGTTATGAAGTAATGCAGATCCACATAATACATGTAAAGCACATCCAACTTGCATTTAAAGTTCATTGCTTCCCCCAAAGAATCCTAGGAAGTGTAGTTTCCCCCTCACAGTTATAGTTCCCACCACCCTTAACAAACTACAGTTCCCACAATTCTGTAGTGGGATTCATATGCTTCAAATGAATGTTGAATGTGCTTTAAATGCATGGTGTGGATCTGCCCTAGTATGCTGTGTATTCATTAGTGAATTAAAAATAATAATTCTTTTTTTTTCTCAATAATTTTATTCAGATTTTCATAAAACATACAAAACAAAATCATAAAACATTCAAAGACAAAAAACAAAATCAAAAATAGTTAAACAAAAAGAAAAAAAGAAGAAAAAAAAAAATAAAAATAAAAAATAAAGAGTAAAATATTGACTTCCCATTTGTCAAAGATCAAATCAGTTATAAGTCTATAATATATAACAATCCTGTCTCTTAAGTCATATTATAAAATCACTTTCCTCCAATAGTTATCTTACTTAATCATCAAATCTCATAAACATTACTTTATTCTTTCCACAAAAAGTCAAAGAGAGGTTTCAATTCTTTAAGAAATATATCTATCAATTTTTTTTCCAGATAAGCATATCGATTAATCCATCTCATTACTAATTATGATAATCTTATTGTCATAACCATAGTCAAAATAAACATTTCAATTAATCCAACACATCAGAATCTGTTAGGTTCAGTAATTTCAGTAGCCATTGTTCTATTATCTCTATTAGTTCCATTTTCCATCTTCCATCTTCAGTAGTCTTGTTAAGTCCAGTAATTTCAATATCCAATCTTCCATTATCAGTATTCCATAATAATCTTGCTGTCAAAGCCATAGTCATATAGTAAGAGTCTGATGGGAATTACCTCTATCCCAAATATTTTCTTGCCATCCATTCTGAATAGGTTGCTGAAATACTGCTGTAAAATCATATCTCTGTTCTTTTTTTCAAAATACACTGGGTCATCTCTTAAAAGTTTTTCCATTGTCACATGGCTGCAGTTAATTCCATAGATTTTCGCTATATTGGGCTCCATCACATCATTCCAGTCCAGAAGATAATCCATGCCATTGATAACTTTATCTCTAGAATCTTCATTAATTTCTTCAGAGATAACATTGAGTTCCAAACAATAGATTTTATTTCTAAAGTCCATAGACTCCAAATCTTGTTCCTGTTCCACGTTTGTTCCAATCTCCGGGATCTCCTCTCTCACAGGGACCCCTATTCCAGTCTCCAGGGTCTCCTCTCTCACAGGGACCCCTGTTCCAATCTCCGGGGTCTCCTCTCTCACAGGGACCCCTTCCAGGGTCACCTCTCTCACAGGGACCCTTATATCTTTAATCTCCTGCTTCATTTTACTCAATTCAATTTTCGTTATCTCAATCTCATCCATTATTTTCTGAAACATAGTTATTTCCAGATTCTCAGCCACTTTCTTAATTGCCATTTTAAAAGAAAAATATAGGAAAACCACTTCTTATTTCAGCAACAATTGGGTTAATACTCCAAACTTGGTGACATCACAGTATAAACAGAGCAGACAGCCTTATCTCTCCAATAGTTAAGTAAACAAAATGCAGTTCCCAGGATCGAAACAATTAATGGCAATCGTCAAGAAACAGATTCGTCAAAATAAAATAGACCAAAAAGAGAGTAGTCTCAAAACAGTATAATATTTTTCAAAATAAAAATCTGGAATAGAAATCCCTCTTCTGTGTATATCTTTAGAATGCAAATCCAGGACAGCTTTTTGCAACAAAAACAGAGATAAGCTATTAATTAGTGCGTAGCAGAGAGAAGTTACGGCTCCCCAGTGAGATGCCAAAAACCGATCAATCTGGCAAATCTCTTTTAAACAGCAACAATTTAAGTCAAGTAAAAGAAAAATATAGAAAGAAGGGTGCTTGCCTGTTTGTGCGTTCTCTCTTAGAAGATAAGATGAACGTTCGCTTTAACAGATAGAGCTTGCTGTTGAAAATCCGTCCCACCTTCGTCGGCTGGACCTCGTCCCATAAATTAATGAGATCTGGTCGTCCCAACAAAAATAGGCTTTGAGGTTAATCTCTTCGTTTCTCCCTACCCGGGAGAAGTTTAATCAGTCAAAAAAAAAAGAAAAAACTGACTGATATATCTGAATAAGCTTCTTTTGAGGCAGGAGCCCGTCTCAAAAGCAGGCACAGGCTAAGTCACCCTTCCCGGAAGTCCCAAAAAAATAATAATTCTAAAAGATACTTTTTTAAACAGGTCTGTAGCTCAGTGGTAGGACACATGCTTTGTATGCAAAGGTCTAAAATTCAATCTCTGCAAAAGACTATTGCCTGGAATCCTGGAGAGCAAATGCTAGTCCATGCCAACAGTACTAAGATGGTACAAATGGCCTGACTCAGTATAAAAAAGAAAAGAGACCCAAAGGCCACAGTGATTCCAAAATTTATTTATGTATTTTGTTGACAACATTTACATATCACGTTATTGTAAAAAACCTTAAAGCAGTTTATAGAAGAAATTAAAACAATAAAAATATTGGCAAAAACAGTTAAAGACAGGTATTTAAAAACATTCAAAATAATAAAACCAATAATGAGTTAAAAACAGATAAAAAAACCTAATAGTTTCTACATGCCTGGGGTAGGCTTGCCTAACCAAAAACATTTTAGCAGGTGCCAAAGTGAATACAGTGAAGTGCCTGCCTAATGTAAATAGGCAGGAAATTCCAAAGTGTAGGTACTGCCACACTAAAGGATTTATTTCTCACAAAAGCAGAACAAGTACATTGTGGCACCTGTAACATGGAAAGCACACCTTGAACTTGGCCTGGTAGCAAATCTACAACCAGTGCAGATTTCAGAGCAGAGGTATTAATAGGGTCTCACTCGTGTCAGGAATTGTGCCACAGCATTCTGCAGTAAATGCAGCCCCCAGGTCAGGTTTTGTTGAATGGCAATTTCTGTCATTTTGTCTGACTGGCTGCCAGGATTTTGGTTAGGAACACTGAGTGATTGTGGGATGCTGAGTTTTCTGTCTTACTCATAGGAATCTTGTTGTTTGCTGTGGTACTGCATTTAGGAAATCATCTCTTTTCTTTTTTATTTGCATTGCATTTACCTCTGACCTTACTCCCTTACATCCACAGAAGCAACAACAGTGGTTCCATGCATTCAGCTCAACCCCCTTAAACCCACTGATGATGCACCTTGTTATTTGCATGATGGTTTGTTTCTTGCCCAACAGTCGTAAAAGAGAATTTGCATACTAGGAAGTATGGCTGCAATTCCTGCTGTTCTCAATCTACTGCCTGTAAAGGCACACCAAACCATGTCTGTGTTCTCTCTGTCAATTATTACTCACTGGAATTGGGTTGGCTGTCAAAGTGAGTTTATAGCAGCCCACAGATTAGGCAGGAAAGAGTACAGAATCTTAACTCTTACTCATTTCTCAAACCTCTCTCTGCAGTGAAGGGTCAAGTCTGTAAGGATGTTTGGAGTAGCCATGTTCAAAGGCAGGGGCAGGGCATTCCAGGCAGGGGGTTGCCAACCCTGCTTTGATATAAATATCGTTGCAGAGGATCCCTAGTCAAGCTTTACCAACAGCACAATCCAAACTATATCTACTCAGAAGTAAGTCCTGTTGAGTTGTATGGGGCTTAGTCCCTTAGTAAGTGTTTAGAATTGCAGCCTTCTGGGGCATCCATCTTTACTCCTGAGTGCTCCCATCTAACAACACTAGGCTCCCTTCTTCCTACAATTGCCTTCTGGTGACTGGCCTGACCTGAGGGCACGTAAACACTTCTTGTCAGAAGCAAGTAGGCTAGATTAAATGTTCCCTACCCAGGCTCCCTAAGCAGGTGAGAAGGAATTATCCTGTCAGTTCAGACAGGCCTGGGAACACCCTCTTTTAGCAAAGATTTTTATTTTAGTTTCTAATCACAGAAAAAAAATTGTTTGAGTGGTATGCTCCAAGCAACTGTGGTTGATGCTTAATGTATCATGCTCAATGCCATCACTGGGGCCCACCCCCATGCCATCACTAGGGCCCACCCCTGAAATCTGAGGGTTTGGGGTGCTTCTGACTTGGGAACTCTACTACACACACATACATATTTCCATTGAGGCAAACGTTAGGAATCATCCCAGTTCAAGAGCATATTGTAGCCAGGAACAAACACTTGAGGAGGGTGTGGAACAGGGCTAGTGAGGGGTGTGGCCTGGGGAGAAGGCATGGCCTGGAAAGACTCTCAAAGGCCAGAGAAGTGCCTGGAAAGAATGGGGGAGAAATTAACTCAGTTCGTATTTAAAGGCGAACTCACCTAAATCATGCTTTCCAAAACACAGCCATCCTTCAAAATTCACACTTCTCCAAATTTTGAGATGAAGTTGTCCAACCAAGCAATGTGCACAAAAACACACATACTGGGCAAAGTGTGCATATATTCATGAAAATGACATACAAAAAAAAGCACTATTTTAGGGGAAATTACTTTTCAATAAGGCAAAATTGCATACAAATATATGTATATTAGGATAAATGGTTTTAACTGTAATTGTATTCTAGAAGGTTTTGAACTGTTTTTAGAATGCTTTTCTTTCTGTTGCTGTTAAATTGTTTTGTTGATATGTTTGCTGCCCTGGGCCCCTTTCGAAGGAAGAGTGGGCTATAAATTCAATAAATAAAGAAATTTGCATTAAAATGCTAAAGAATTTTCATGAGGACTTTTTAAAACAATGCAAGGATGTGGAAATGTGGAGAACTGAGCTGGAAAAATGAGAAGCTAAGAGTATCCAAAATTGACAGATTTGCCCATTCCTAGTGCCTGGAGGGCCATGTTTGGTCCCCAGGCCTGAGGTCCCCCTCCCATTTTAGAGATTGACCTAGCATTTTAATCATGCTGTCAGTGCAATAGATTTAGCTATGTTGAAGGGAAGGGAAATACCAAATTTGGACTGGCTGTGGCAATAGATGAAGTTTATTGTATGATTTAACATCATCCTTCGGGAATTAAATTGTACAAATGAATACTTATTACCGCAGTCTTTATTTATCATTTCCAAATCTAATATAAGCTGTTTGTTCAGGCACAAAATTCAGAATGAAAATGCTTCACTCTCTCAAGTGCTAACACTCTGTTGATCGGGATTTCAATAAACAAGCACTGTTTTCAATACCTCTCCACGCAGCCAACGTTTCCTAGCAAAGACACAGCTCTTTATAGGACCACTGCTGTTGTTTGAAAAAGATGATAGTCAGATTAAAGGCTTTCCAATGAAAACTTGAGTTTTATGTCAAGATAAAAGCTAGAGGGGTTCTCTTTTATTTCAGGCCAGCCATATTAATCTAGGTGTATTATTAGGGATGAAGCAAAAACCAGAAATAGTTGTTATCTTTCATAATAAACATATCACCGTTTAGTATGTTCTACATTTTTAGGAGGTGCTGCTCAATTCCATCCATTTAACTATATTGAAGTTTTTTTAACAAAAATGGTAAAGACTCACTCCAAGTATTAGAGCTTCAGGTAGTGGGTTTCCATAAAAGATGAAACAGAAATTATGACGGACTCCTTTTAACCTAATACCTGCATTCTACACATATGGCACTTCAATTTACTTCCATGGAAGAATGGCATCTTGTGTTTCCAGGAATATAAGGATATGTGACTAATTCCCATAACCACTTTCCATGCTTGATACGTGCCTGCATCAGATGCAGGAAATATTGTTTTTTGCTTCCATTTAACAAAAGAGTGGAATGCACTCAGATTGTCAGCTTTAGGTTGGATTTTTAAAGTGGTGCTTACAATACTTCTTGTAAATTCCCCTTTACTTCTCAGAGCCCTAAATAGTCAATCAATAGGCTACACAGTGCATAAGCCCTGCTGAATCAAGACAAAGATCCATCTAATCCAACATCCTGCTCTCACAGCAGTCAGTCAATGTGACACGAGTGCCACAGCCCTCCCCCCACCAGTTGATTCCCAGCAAGTGACATTCAGAGGCATATTATCTCTGGCAGCAGAGGACGACCATACTCATTATGACTAGTAGCCATCGACAGCCTTATCCTCCGTTAATTTCTCTAATTCTCTTTTAAACCAGCCAAGGTGATGGCCATCCCTGCCTCTTGTGGGAGCAAATCCATAGTTTAACAGTGTGTAAAAAGTACTTTCCTTGTTTGGCCTGAATCTTTAAACATTCAACTTCATTGGATGTCTCTGGGTCTGGTATTATGAGAGAGGGGGGGAAATTCCCTGTCCACCTTCTCTACACCACAAATAATTTGACACACCTCTTTTATACACCTCTATCATGTAAACCTTTATTCTCCTTTTTCTCTAAACTAAAAAGCCTCAAATGTTGTAATCTTTCCTCATAGGGGAGTTGCTCCATCCCCTTGATCATTATGATTATCTTTTTCTGTACCTTTTCTAGCTGTACAATATCCATTTTGAGGTGAGGATACAAAACCATACACAGTATTCCAAATGTGGTCGCACCACAGATGTGTATAATAAGATTGTGATATTGCCAGTTTTATTTTCAGTCCATTTCCTAAAGATCTATAGCATGGAATTAGTCTTTTTTCACAGCTGCCATACACTGGGTTAACATCTTCACTGAGCTACTCACTATGACCCCAGGTCTTGTTCCTGGTCAGTCAGTGCCAGGACTGCCCCATGAGCATATACATGATACTAGGATTTTGGCTTCAACATGCATCATTTTACACTTACATCCATTGAATTGCATTTGCCATTTTACTGCCCATTCAGTCTGGAGAGATTCCTTTGAACCAAATCAATTTTTGTTTTAACCATCCTGAACAATTTAGCAAATTTGGCTACCTCACTGCTCACTCCTAACTCTGACACTGAGCACAGATCTCAATAACAATCCTTGGGGGACTCCACTTTCTACATCTTTCCATAGGGAGAATCATTCATTTACTTCTATTTTCTGCTTCCTGTTTCTTAACCAGTTTCAGAACCATAAGATGACCTCTCATCTTATCCTGTGACTACTAGTTTTACTAGTCTTTGGTGAGATATTTTATCAAAAGCTTTTTGAAACTCTAAATACACAATTTTAACTGGATCACCTCTGCTTATATGCTGTTTCTAATCTGTTATTTTGTTCACAGCCTATGCCTTACTGTCTGTACTGTACTAAACTAACTGTACAGCCCTTATGTGCATACAAAGTGTCTATGTATAGACTTGTGTGCATGTACATGGGCCTAGTTTCTATATAGAGAGTCTAAGTGTATAACGCACTATACAACTTGGAGCAAGGCTATATACCCAGTCAATCATTGCCCTCTGCAGGTGAGGGCCACCTGCAGATACCGTCTCATCAGGAGGTCCATTCTGCACAGCATAGGAAGTGCACCTTTAGTCGTGTAGCACCTACCTTTTGGAATATTAGACAGGTGCTGTCTCTGTTATTTTTTTCAGCACCTGCTGAAGACCTTCCTCTTTCAACAAGCCTCTTACGTTGAGACCTTACGTTGAGACCTTCTCCTAGTCTGCATCTGTGCTGGTGTTTTTAAAGGGTTTTTTTAAAAAGATTTTTTTCAGATGTTTTGTTTTAAAAACGTTTTGTTTTGAGATGTTTGGTTTTACAATGTTCTGTATATGTTTTTAGTATTTTGTTGTCTGCCACCCTGGGCTTCTTCTGTGAGGAAAGGTGGGATATATATTTAATATTTAATAAATAAATAAAAGTATAGTCTGGTTACTGAAGGTACGTGATATAGCAACATGATGGAAACAAATCAGGTATTGTTTTGTCAGTGACTGGATGGGAAAGGTAGGATGGTTAGGAAGTAAGTAAAAGGGAGGAAATAAATGCAGTGCATAAACACCAATGCAGAGGTCAAAGAGGTCCTTCAGCAGAGATAGCAGAAGATTGCAGTGAGAAATCTGACTACTGTTCATCGTCACTTCATTTTTCATAAAGCCCACCCTTGGCATTTGTTTTCCTCATTAAGGAAAACTTTGGTTTGAAGATACATCCACTTAAAGTCATCTCCTTTTTTCATCCAGATTAGTGAGAATAAGGTTGCTTTTTATAGGCATAAATGCAATGCCATTTCCCCCTCTGATCATTTTATCTCGCAAGGAGTTGTAGTCAACTAAATCCTACTCAAAGTAGACCCACTGAAATCAATGAACCTAAGTAAGGTGTGTCTAATAATTTCAGTGGGTCTATTCTGGGTAGTACTAACACTGAGTATCCCCCAAAGGCTCTGGCCTTGACCTTCTCATAACCAACCTCTATAAATTCATTACGTTTTTCTTTTCTTTTTTACTGTACTGGCAAGTGTAAGCCCACGGAAACGTCTACCGAAAGCAAATCTGGCAGAGGTTTGAAGCAGATAGCAAGAGCAGGAGTTTAGCAACTCAGATACAAACCTTTCAGCACCCTAGACAAGTCCAATGACACAGGCACCTTGCTCTTACAAGTGTTTGGTCTTAAGTGAGCCCTCATATACTTCCTGAGACAAATTACTTCTCACAGATCCCACTGCATTGCTCGAAAATGGAGAGATTGAAAAGGACCGCAGACCCACCTGGATCCTGACACTCTGTTGCCTCTCCATTATCCATCACCAGGCAAGCTGCCTGCTTTGGCGGGTAGGCTTGAGAAAGAATGAGGTCTTTGAGGAAGATTATTCTGTCCACTTAGGTTTGGGACTGCGGTCACTGAAGGTTCCAGCTCAGGGGTTTCTGGCTCAGGAGGTCCCTGGTTGCTGAACGGAGGCACAGCGTCCAGGCCAGGGCACATTTGCAGTCTGTGTGGCCCCACAGAGTCAATGTAATGACAATTTTATTCCAGGCATACATTTAAGAGAGACATATTTTGAAAAATATATTTTGGTAGTGCCAATTGACCAAGATATATTTTGGTAGTGCCAATTGACCATGCCCAGTAAGTAGGAAGAATGTTGAGTAGCCAGGACCACTTATGATTTCTTTTGGAGAGTCACAGCATGCAGCTACAGCAACAGAACCATCGCCTATACAACCATGGGTGCTCAAGGTAACACCATATGTCCTCCTGTGTCTCCTTTTAGTATATGTGATTTAATGAAAACTAATCCACCTACATATTCCATGTCACCTGTTGTTCCTGTTGCTGCTATTACAACTCATGTAGCTGCCATGATCAACAATGTTCTAACCACAACTAGTGAAAAATGGAAACGGTCTGCCTTCAAGTCAATCCCAACTTATGGTGACCCTATGAATAGGGTTTTCATGGTAATTGGTATTCAGAGGTGGTTTACCATTGCCTTCCTCTGAGGCCGAGAGGCAGTGACTGGCTCAAGGTCACCCACTGAGCTTCATGGCTATGTGGGGATTCGAACCCTGGTCTCCTAGGTCATAGTTCAACACTCTAACCACTATGCTACACTGGCTTTAGTACTGACACTCTATTAGGTTTTCCTAACAGTGCTATGAAAACAGTGTCTGCAGCAATGCTGTCTCAATGAGCCCCATACAGATGGGCACTTTACTACACATTTCCACTTGATAAAATTCTCCTATTTGGCAAGATCTTATAGATAGCCAAGCTATCTTACAGAGAAGTTTGAAACTAATTTAAAAAGTAATTACAATACTGCTTCTCCCTCTGTGGCATTTGCTATTAAAACAGTGTAATCACCTTTGCCCCTCACTTCCCAAACCGTCAACTGGACTACACCAAATGCCACTACTTCCTAATTCCATTGATGCATTCAAGCACTAACCTTCCTGGGCCTACTGTTCCAGTGTGTTTTCATGAATCATCACACTCCAACTGGACCCAGCCCATTCACTCTTGTATCGCAATGGAACCTCAAGGTGTGACCCCAAACTGGGGCTGACGTCTGAAGGTGCAGACCCAGAGATGCAGCATCCCATTACAAAGCCCAGTTCAGGAGCTCCACTAGTGCAACTGGAAGAGTGGGACAGTTTGACTTACTCCATTGTTGCAACAACGGCTTCACAGGACAGCTCCTGCTCTTTCAGCTTCCTGGACAGCTCCTCTGTTGCTCAGCACTTACCATAGCCCTATTCAGAATGCTAAACACATGAAGATAGAGCAGAACTGTACCTGCCAGGCCCACCCACAACGTTACACACCATTAGTTCCATCCTCAGTGTCTGCATGTTGAGCACAACCATGTGAAAAGAGAAACCTATGTGCACATAGCTGCATGCAAATAGATTTCCATGCAATCAGGAACCCTGATCAGAAAGTCTTCCATTAGGTTCCTGGAAAGCCCTAGAAAACCTATTTCCTGGCTGGGAGCTCTCAGTCAAAAAACTATACCTCCCTCCTCTTCTCTGTTCTTATCCAGACAGATTGGGAAATGCATGATTTTGAAGAAACAGACAATCTGAATTTGAGTTTTCTGGGATCTCCAAAGTGTTCCTGAGGCCTAATTTAGTTCAGAATGCCTTGGAGGACACCTGATTCATTTTGCAAGAGACTTGAGTCTCTCAGAATCTGCCTTTTTCAGCTTGGAATTCTGCATTTGTCTTATCAAAATGTATACCTCCTCTATATGCACATAAGTTTCCCTTTTCAGGCATGCATGCTCAGTGCATAGACATCAGGGAGAGAGAACAGCTAACGGTGTGCAGTGTTGTTGGTGTGGCTAACAGGTTGTCCTTATTGCTTCTGGGTTCATTAACCCACACACACACACACTTCAGCTGAAATGAAATTGTGCCCTTCAGATTGATTATTTTTTTTAAAAAACTATAGAATTATAGCAATTATATTATTACTAGAATCTTATATATTTGTTTTAACAGTCCCAGAAGAAATAAAGACAAACTGTTAATGTTTAGTGAGGTGTTGCTAAGTGCTACATAACACTTAAGCAGTGTTAGAGGACTGGCACTAGTGCTATATTAAACATATTATGTCGATCATGGATAACATACGGTATTATAATTATAGCAAGCACGTTTACAAAAGATGCAAACAGATGCTAATGGTTGAATGCCACATGCTCACAAGCCTTATCAAAATGTTCTCTTGCAAAAGTGTTTTTCAGTCAAACAAACAGAAAAAATATTAGTTTTATATAGCATTTGTCTTGTTTCACTCTGGTGGGGTTTTTTTTAGAACAATATTGTTTGAAAATGAAATATTTGAGTACTTTCTCAAACCCAATAGATTTATTTATTTATTTATTGTACTTATATACCACCCCATAGCCAAAGCTCTCTGGGCGGTTTACAGTTTCTCCAAACTGGATGACTGGGCAACACAATGGTATCTGTGATTCAGCAGAAGTGAATGCAAATTGTTGTATGCTGGAGCAAAAATTGCCTCTTCACATCATCACTGAAGAGGTCTAAATTGGATGCTTAACTACCTAAGGAACTTGGGATTTCACTGAAAATGTCAGCTCAGTATCTTCAGCGAAGAAAAAGGCAGATTCAGTGTGAGGATGTGTGAGGAAGTGACTGAAAATAAACGTATTATCACACCATTGGGGCTTACAGTCTCAGAAAAAAAGATGGCTTAAAGACAGAAGCTCAACAGTTATGAACGGTGCTCATTATAAAGATAAATAATTATTTTCTTGATTTATAAAACTCTAAGGCTGCAATTCTATACACATTTAACTGGGAATAAGGCTCACTGATCATAGTGGGACCTAGTTCAGAGTAAATATGCATAGGGTTGTGCTGTAAATCATCCAGATAGTGCTACATTCAAAACAACCAAAGAAGAACTTCATGCAAAGCAAAAACATATGGAATTGGTAGATGATGTTGTAATACCTACTAACATACATAGCTTTTTAAACGATTAGACAAACTCACAGAAGATAGTTCTATGGCCATTAGCCATTATAGCCAAGTGGAACTACCATGAGTACCCAACTAGTGGCCATGCAACAAGGATTTGCTGTCACCATTGTGTCTTCCTTGTGATCCCCTAACAGGAATCTCTGGCTGTCCACTTCCAGAGACAGAATGCTAAACTGGCCCAACCTACTCTCCTGGAACTAGGGGGAACTAGCAAGGCAATTATTTAGGGCTTGGATGTAACTAGGGGGAACTAGCAAGGCAATTAGGGGTTTGGATGTAACCATATTTGTTAGCAGAAACACAACTGATTAAGTAAAAAAGGAAATTGGAGTTCTTTATCTAATGAAAACTTAAGAAGCAAAACATAATACACCATTATTATGATAAATATGATTTTAAAATGTAACCTTTGATTGACCAACTATTTCTCTGGCTGCTTTCCCATTCAGACATTTGAGGTGTAAAACATGCACTGAAGGGATGCAAGAGAGAAAACGAGATGGAAGGTTTGAAGGTAGCTGGAAAGTGCTAGAGAGCATGCATTGTCACTGAAGCAGAAACCAGGAGAAGACCAAATGGGGCCCAGACGCCGAACTGAGTAATGCAAATTGATACATATTGGCTTGGTTAGGGAAATAACCTATAACAAATATTGTTGGATGCATTTATCTCTGTTTAAGTTTTATTTGTTCTTATGGGTAACTCATTGCCTTACTAAAACTTTAAGAAAAAGCAGTTTGTTTTTTGGAAAAATCTGATCATGGCCTTTTAGTCACCCCATACCTAAGTACCATACCACTCTACCCAGTATAGGGAGTAGGTTGGGCCAGAAGGTTAAAGGAGGCAGCCAGAGAAAAATAAAAATATCCACTTGGTGGCAGCAGTGAAATTAACTGCTGACAGGTTGATTTGGCTAGTGTGCTTGCCTCCCTTCCCTTTTACAGTGAAGCCTGTGCCCTCACACCTTCCAAAGCACAAAACTAACTCATAAGGACTGATCAGCAGCAAATCATACTATTACATTTTTGGTCCCCAGAATAACTTCATTAAACCTATACTGCATTTTATTTTTCTACCTCTTGAATAAAACTGACCACAAGCCCAAATGCAAGTATTCCAGCAATTGCATGTGTGCATGAAGCCTCAACAATAACTCTGAATACCTTTAGACATACAGAGTACAAAAATCACTAATAATAAAACACCACATATGTTTTGGTAAACAATATGAAGCTATTCCCTAGAGGCAAAGATATCAAAAAGGCAATTTTGCAACAGGATAACTAAGCAGAGAGGGCAGGAAAGATAAGGAGAAAAATTAATATTGAAAAAAATAAAATGCTAGGTTAAGTGGAAGAACTAGTGATAATTACAAAAAGCCTATTTTGCACACAATGGTTAAGTTATTAAAAGGGCTTACCCAATTAAGCAGTAATATTTTGTATCCCAGAAGGAGCACAGCTGGCCCACATTATTTTTAGCATGTGTAATATTTTGCTTTCTTGAGAATTATGATGAACTGCAGTAAAATGCACAGTGCATACGGTCATTAGCATATGCTCTATGCTTTCTCTCCTCCCTAGCAAATTCAGATCAGCAGAGAAATCTTTTAGTGGGCTGCAAGCTGTTTGACTCAAACCCCAGACCTGTTCAAAATTAGATTTTTGCTCTAGTACAAAATTCCAAGAAAAACATCTCTTCCCCTCCCCCCCCCGCTGAATATATTTATCCATCTACAAACTGCCTGTAGCAATTGTGGGTTGCTAGGGTTTTTTGTTTTTTACATTTCTCCATCCTGCTAATACACATAGGTACCTAGATAGCCATGCTTTTTGGTCTACCCTTCATACATATTCTTTACCTGTTACACTGAATCATGGTTTGAGGCATGTGAATAAGCAGTTTCTTCTGTGTTTATAATGGATGCAATATCTCCCATATGATCAAGATGTTCTGCTCTAAGCTCAACAGACAGGCATTATTTTCAGAAAAGGGAGAGAAAGAGCAGCCAAAGTGATCTCCTTAATCAGTTGTAAAAGTTGGAACAGAAATGAACATTTTCTGTGATTCAGGCAGATTCAGTCAAGTATATGTTTTTCACCTTCTCTTATTCCTTTGGGAGCCTCTTATTTTCTCTTTCTATTGTATTTGTGAACATTTATTTGTTTCAGTATATGAGATACCTTGACTGGTTTCACAGAATATTCTCTCCTACGAAATGCAAGTCTAAAGAAAAGCAACTGGTTAATTCTAACAATTTATGTTAATGAGGTACTTTCTCCTAGCAGTAAAAGAAACATAAGCCCTACACTAGTATACATCTTCACATAACTCTCATCAGGATTCCAAATTGCATGGGAAGCCTACACACATAGAGCAGGCTCCCCACTTCAGACATTGCCCCTCCAATGCATGTGTCATGACCTCTACACTCTGACCACAGCAACAGTGCCCTCTAGAGCATTTGCAATTTGACACCCATTGGAGTGAATCCTCAATTTCTTGGGTTTTATTTCTGAAAACATTCTCATAATCCCTTTTTTACAATACTGCATCAGGTCAGAACCAGCCATCCTTTTTATAATGTAAGTTTAGTAACATTCAGAAAGTGGTAGCAACCTATAAATAAATTCCTAATTGGCCGCATAGACCACTGACACCAGAGATTGGTCCAATGTCTCTGTGAAGGGGCCGGCTTCTACGATTCCCAGACAGCCAGGTAACCAAATATACTCTCTCATAACATTTCATTTCTGCAACTAAATCTGCACATGGTATGAAATTTGTTGTAATTGCAACAACTTTGTTAGATAAGTCAGTATCACTGCCCCCCATAGGCTGAGAGGGAGTGGTTTGCCTAAGCCCACCCAGTGAGTTCATGGCAGAAGCAAGAGTCAAACCAGGACTTCCTGATTCCCTTACAAAATGTTGTTATTTATCAGTAGCAGCCAGCAGAAGGGAGTACAGTTGCACTGCTCACCTGGTGTCCCAACACAGAGGATGTTGCCAATAACCAAGAGGGATGGGGGGGCAAAGTAGTGGGGAGATCAGCACAGTGTAGACCCAGTGGCAGGAGTGTCAGATTAGCTCCACTGCTGTGTCTCCATCATGCCAACCACTCAACCCTCCCACTTAGTTACTAGCAGAGACCACCACATTGGGAAGCCAAGTGAGTACCACCACCTCACACCACTCCACTGGCTGCAACTGTTATTTTCCCATAAACTAGTGTACTTCTCCTCTCCAGAGTTCTTATGCTTAGCTGGAATCAGGATGCATAACCTCATGTTCAGGCTTAAATTGTTCTTGATTAGTATTTCCCAGATACCTGCCTTACAGTATGTGCTAAACTGATAGCAGCTATGTATGAGACCATAAGCATGTTCAGCTTTTTTCCTCTTGAACATGATCTAAGTGCGGATGGGGACAGGGAGGTGCACACAAACCCTGCCCATGTCCTTGTGCATGTCACCCCTTCCAGCACCCAGTGTTCCCCATGTTGCACAGGGAAGGTCTGCATGGAGCTTCTACTTGCATTCACTTGACTTGGGTCTTGAGTTTGGGCCTGAAGGGGGAGGCAATGTGCACAAGGCCTTTGAGGCTGGGGTTTGCCTATGCATCCCCATCCTCATCCACACATGGAACATTCACCTAAACATACCTTATTGGACCAGAGGGTGGATTTCAAATTTTGAGAGAGTTCTGGAGGCACCAGTCACAAAATGGCTGACATGGGGGTGTGGCATAACACAAAATTAGACAGTAGTCATGGCAAAGCTTTTCCCATAATAGTATTTCCATACTAGGAAATACTTGATCTGTTGAATTTCTGCCTTCCTTGCAGAGTTTAAAGACACAAGAACCCTGTTTTTGCCCTTATGCCAACACTAAACTAAAGCTTAAGCTGCCATTTTATATCCGCTACCTGGCAGTATGCCCCATTTAACACCAAGAGACTTATGACTGAGTAAAATATATACCATTGTACTATATGTTAGCTATACAGTGAATTCTTAATAAATGCCTGGTCTTTAACCCCTGCAAATCAGAAAACATGCCTAAGCCTCTTTGCAAAGTTTTCATATTTGCCTTTAGGGGAAGAAGGGTGTATTTAACATTCATCTGCACTTATTGTGCAGTAGTATTTGCAGAAAATAATTTCTTGGCTCTCAGGCAAACCTTGCACAGGAAAGATGCATCCTGGTTGCTAGGGAAAAAAGAAGAGCAAACAATGGAACTTCTAAGAGCTAAGAAAAAGCAGGAAATGTATACTAAATGGGAGGGCAAAACAGCAGCTCTTTAAGACCCCAGGGATTCCTGCTGCCTAGTGTCCAGACAACTGACTTTGACAGCTCTGACCAGCCCTGTAACCACTCTTCCTTGTTAGGTGGGGCAACCACATTTCTAGGTGGGGCATGGGGACCAATCCCCTTCCCCACTCATTGGTGGAGAGTATGCGACAGAGCTTGGAAAAGTTACTTTTTTGAACTACAACTCCCATCAGCCCAATCCAGTGGCCATGCTGGCTGGGGCTGATGGGAGTTGTAGTTCAAAAAAAGTAACTTTTCCAAGCTCTGCCTTTCTCCTCACTCCTCCTCCATGAAGAGAATGTGTTAACTTACATGAATGAAGTTTAATCTGTTGAATTGTCTCACTCTTCTTGGGGGAAATTCCCAGGAATACCAGACTCAAAAGCTAGACTTTGCCTATAGCCACAGCCCTCTTTCACCTGTGGTCTGCGTCTGTCCCCGTGTTCTGATTCTTCCTGAACTGAACTGCTTTGATAAAGACAGTAAGCTCTTAGCTTGAATGCTGCATTGGGTATCTTAGTGTTAGATTCCACCCAAAAAACAAACTTGTCCATACTACAAATTTAGGGAAGGGCAGAGAGAAAATAAATACTTTAGGGCAGTGGTTCCCAAACTTTTTTCTCCATAGACCACATCAAAATTGCTGATGGTCTTAATGGATCACTTGATTTTTCTGTTTGTTGTAGCAATAGCAATGTGCTGTGCTAGGTGCAGTATGTTTGTTATTTGTATTATGTATTGCTTATTTTATTTCTTACATTGAATTTTCTAGTATTACAATTTGCATTGTGTTGAATTCAGATTGTAATACATTAAAATACAACAGAAGAAATAAAAGAAGCAACAAAAATACATTTGAAAATCGAGATGAATATTGAATGTGGACTGAGCCTGTGGACCATGGATGGTCCATGAACCACAGTTGGGGAACCCTTGCTTTAGGGTGTATTTATTAACTCCCCCTTGAAGATCCCTCCTACTAGTACTAGTATCTCTCCAACTAGTATTGTTCCTGACCCAAAGGAAATTTTTTAACAGGTTGCTATATACAAGGACTAACTAAGCAACTGGAAACTAATTTGGGAAAGCAATACAATTTTTTTACAGGTTTTCTGCCCAGAAATCTTGAAAAGGCCTCATGCTAAACTGCACACATTGCTAAAATCAGAAATTAGGCCTAAATTACAGCCCAGGCAGGCAAGCAGCTAACTGTAGTGTGTGCAGCAGTGTTTCTATTTCTCCAGGACTGTTTTCACTCTTTGCCATCGAGTACTCAAGAAAAAGAAGAAAATAGCCACTATATTTGTGAACATAGTGAGTGCTTTAAAAGAGTAAGAGGTGGATAGTTTTTTTTCCAGATCACTTTAAGTTATCTCTTTATTTCACTCTTTAGCGATAAGCACCCAATCCTGCTCTACTCATTATAATAACTGCAGAATAAATGAACTCTTACTTCTTACTGCAGGCAAACAAGCATGATTCTTTATTGCTGGCTGGGTAGAGAACACAACACAAACTGAAACTGAAAAACAGAGCAAAGGAAAGTCTAAGGGGTAGAATCTAACTATAGCCCATAATGTGAAGTTTTAATATTTAACCCTTCAAGGGTCATGTTACCATACAGACTGAGGTTTTTCCCCCCAGGTTTGCTTAAGTAATTATAGGATGATTGTGATCATGAAAAAACCACCCTCAGTCAGGGAAAATCTTGAGTGAGCAGACTTTTGGAGGCTCTTCCGGATGAGGCTTTTGTTGTGCACTCACCCTGCCTCATTCACTGATTTTTTCAGAGGGTCCTATTCTTAAATTGCTCCTGTTCTTAAAACAAGCTATCATTTCTGGGGCTGTCATTGTCATGTCACAAATCAGAAAGACAATTTTTCCAAAAAAATCTGGGGAGGTGTCAAAGCACAGCTCAGGGGGTACACTCATTTGCCCCACCCTTGCTAAAGGGCTGGCTCTGACTCACTCATTGGCTAATAATACTGACAGGCAACAGCATCCAGGGTGGCTCATTTCACAGAAATCACTTAGAAGGGTGCCTGCTCCATTTGCTCCATAACATTCTTTCTAGGAGGGTTAGAGACTTACTTTAAAAAAAATGAAAACTCAGGTTCTGGGCTATCTGCTGGGGGTGCCACTGCAGGCTTTTGTGGGTACCATGGTGCAAACAGGCAATGAGTTGGTGACCCCTGCCTTATAAACTCTGGAACGGAGTTTTGTGCATTTTAGCTCTCACCAAGCCTGTGACAGAATATAAGAAATATTAATTCACTTTGGATAGCATGAATCATGGCAATACATGTCTGTGTTTTACTACTGTTATAACCGATCAGGTAAATAGCAGACAAATGAAAGCTACAACCCTTGTATTAAAAAGAAAAGGCCACAGAATTACCATGTTTCCCATGAAAAAATAGCCACAAAAATAATTGACAAGCACATACATTATTAAATTGGGAAGGTGATTCCATTCTCACTTAACTGTATAAAAATCTCCCATCAATTGCTGAGTATTCCTCATTAATTTGAAAATATAAATAAGTTTTAAAACTTTTAGAAATAAGTAAAGAAAATGTCCTGTGCATTCCTTTTTAGTTAAGAAATGTTTTATGACTTTGCTGGAACTTTTAAATATTATGCCTTGAATTTCAGTTTACTGCTTGACCTTAAAAAATTATTAACATTTCAAACAGATTTGTTTTTTCATTTAAATGGAATTCTCCCACACAAAGGTTGCAGTATCATTCTCATCAGCACACTTCAAAGGTCTTTTTGACCATTTCTTATTGTTCAGGGGCCATTCAAAGAAGAAGCATTTTTAAATGATTTTTTAAAAGTTAGCTATGTCTTGATTTGGAAGCCCTTTAAAAATCACACACACACAATACTGCTGTACAGTGGATTATCTGCAGCTCAAATATTTTCTAGCACAATAATAAGAATAAATATTGAGAACTCAATAGCTCTTATGAGCAGGATCTATTCAGGATATCAGCAAAACACACACATGACAGATGTTAGTAGGAAAGGCGGCTGCAAGATATTAATGCCCCTGCTTTGCTGTCTGCTGTATTGTGATATGACTCTGAACCCAAGCAAGTGGATGCAAGCTAAGCTCAATCTAATGGTGATTATTTAGCTAATGTGATGATTTCCCAGTGCTCCTCCTCCCTCCAAAGAAATTCTTAAATTGGCACATTAATTTGGAATGCAGATCATTACACGAGGTTTTTTTAAAAATCTATCCAGGAACCAATTACCTACATGTCATAAGTAGGATGACCAGGAGCTATGTCAGTCATGGAATTTGGCAAGTGCTGCTTGTTATGTAAGGGAGATAACAGCTGTATCTGCTGAAAGAAATTCCTTTTTCTGCACAATCACTAAATACTCAGGGTAAACACCAGCTCATGAGGCAGACTCTGCCAAGCGGTACTGAGGGTGAGGGAGACTAAGTGCCCTTACCAGCACTGTAGAGTTGCATAGGGGCAGGGTAGCTACCAGCACCCAGAGTGGACCACAGACTTATTATCTATTTATCTATTTATTAAATTATATCCCACCCTTCCTCTCAGAAGAAGCCCAGGGAAACAAACAAAAACATTAAAAGCACTTTAAAACATCTTAAAAACAAGAGACTTTAAAACATATTAAAACAAAACATCTTTTTAAAAGCAATTCCAACACATGCAGACTAGGATAAAGTCTCTGTTTAAAAGGCTTGTTGAAAGAGGAAGGTCTTCAGTAGGCACCAAAAAGATACCAGAGATGGCACCTGTCTTGTATTTAAGGGGAGAGAATTCCAAAGGGTAGGTGCTGCAACACTAAAAGGTCAGTTTCCTCTGTTGTGCAGAATAGACCTCCTGATAAGATGATATCTACAGGAGACTCTCACTTGCAGAGCGTAGTGATAGACTGGGTATATAAGGGGTAAGACAATCTTTCAGATAAGACTTCACATTCCATGCCTAAGGATGGACAAATCAATCCATTTTGGTTTCTCTCATTTTCTAATTGTTTGCATTTTTTTCTTTTGAAAATCTGCACAAAAATCCAAATGCATTTTCTCCTAATATATGCATTTTTGTACACAATTTGGCCTAATATATGCACTTCTGAAAGCTATTTTGTCTAATGTAATGTAGTCTGGTACATTATTTTCACTCATTTATGCATTTTTGTGCACACTTTTTTGCTTGAAGAACGGCATCACAAAATTCGGGTAAGTGCAAATTTCAAAGGATAGTAGTGTTCCAGTTTGCTTGTTGATTCAGCAATTGCGGAATTTAGGTAAGTTCACATGAAACTGAGAAATGAATTAATTTATCCCACATCCCTGTCCATGCCCATGCTGAACTGGCATTTACATGCATGCATGACATGCTATTTTAACAGCCCCCACACGTCCCTGAACTATGCTAATTAAGACACTGCTGCCTGGTGATATCCTCCAGCAAAGGTGTTATAGCCCCATGCTCCTTGATTACCACACACCAGCCATTGTCTTTCTACCTCCAGAGAGCTGCCCATGAGCTACAACTGTACAGGAGTGCTGTTGATTAAATGCATCAGTCAGACTGTACATTGTAGCTGCAAATAACAAGGCTAATCAAAGAAGTCTACGAATGATCATCTGTAACAAAGCTTCAGGTTCCTGTCTTCAACTCATGCCTAAAACCCATTGCAGCTTATCAGGCTTGTTCACATGTTGCACTGAACAGAGGTACAAGCTGTCTCTACACATGTACAAGTGTTTGTATGAAAGAGTGCACATTTGTTGATCTGTACAGTTCAAGTATTGTGTGCACAGGTATGCAGACTGTATACTCAACTGAATGTTACATGTGAATAACTGAGTATACAACTCAACTATTTGTTTATACACATACTCAGATCATACTCTTATTGAATGTAATGTGTGAATACCCTTTTTATGTTCTTGTCCAGCCTTTCTTCACACCATAGCCTTTCTCAGAAGAATTCCTCATGCTTTCTCCCAATGACACACCAAGTAGCCCTGCCCCATGTTGCATGTGCGCCAGCTAGCCTCACTTCTGGCATTTATTTATTTATTTTATTGAATTCATATCCCACCCTTCCTCCCAAAGGAGTTCAGTGCAAATGTCTGCAGGGAGGAAGCCTTAGTGCATATAGTTGTATGCTTGAAGGTACGTATACAACATGAAACCACAATCACAGAGGATTCCAGGTAATATGGAAACCTTCACATGTACAGTTGTATGTGCAAAGCCCCCCTTCCCACAGATATTTGTGCTTTATGTGCAGACACCAGGTGATGGAGCTAGTCATCATGTGTGGCACTGAGGAGGGGCTACTTGACATGGCCATGTTCCCCCCTCATGTGTTGGAAGAATGTGTGTGGTATCCTTCTGAACAGGGCTTATGTCTATATAATATATATATAACAAGACGACATTCAAATGCCTGTCTAATCATCTTTGATACTCTTAGGAAGTAAAGAAATGCCAAATGATAATGTTCATCTGTAAATATTGTAACTCCCTTAGTGCCAACACAACCTTCTGAGATACAGTACCAGTAGATTTTACTTGTATGGAGGGTTGTCCTGGAGAGCAGCCTAATTCCTGAAACACATCTTGGAATCATGTGGGCCTCTTTCTATTAAATTAATTTGTTATATCATCAGGCTTAAATTAGTCAGACCGATAGATCCAATAAAGCTTGGGCAACAAAATCTCCTACGTGGAATTCCAGCTGAGCTTATGAATGTTGAACTGGTTCAGCTTCCAATGCTTTGAATGTTGTTGTTTTTCAAGATTTTGCATTAGCTTGTACTCCTGTGTCAGTTTTATAAATTCAGTTTCTTGTGATCATTTATGGAAAAACCTTTTCTTTTCATCTTAGGATTTTGAAGTATTCAGTGGGCTAATAAAGAAATCGCATGCCTTTGTTTCTAACTATGTAAACATACCTTTTCCTTGAGATTTTCTCTGTCCAATTTTACACCTTTTAGAAAAATAATAGTTAGCATATTTTCAGCATTGTTTCCCATATAACGGTGGACCAGGATTTATGCCACCAATATCACAGCTTCAACATACCTATAAAATTCTTTCTGTCTTTTATTAGCGCAAGAATTTTCTCTGAGACTGGCTGCCTTTTCCCTTTTTGCACTGCATGGCATTCAATTGTTTTGCTCCAGTCCTCTCAGCTGGCTGTGCAGCCAGTTCCACATCTGCATAGACCCACTACTAGGGATTCTGTCATGTTTCAATCACAAAGTCACTCAATTGTAAGTCCATTTCATCATGTTTTGTGTGGATATTTTGAATGGACAAAAAGTCCATATTTAAATTCTACACATTTTGTAAAACTTTGTATGTAAAATAGGAAGTTTTTAATGTTGAGTACACACTTTTCAATAATTTCAGTGCATTCATCCATACACTATGTACTTTGTACATATCTTTTACATAAGATATGTCTTTTTGTGCACCAAAACGGCATCACAAAAAACTGCAAATCTAACTGAGAATTGTGTTCTGACTGGCAAGCAAATTTGGGTGCATTGAATTAGGCCAGTTTGTTGCAAAAATTTCTCCACACCTCTACTTGCTTCACAGAATAAAATCAGTAACTCTCCAAGTAATTTGTTTACCTTTATAATACACACAAGGTTGGCACCAAAGGGTGGCCAGGTCAGGACCTGGCTGAGGGCCCCTCATTAGAATGGGAGAGTAGTGCTCCCCTTCCGCAATCCACAGCAGGCTCTCTGCCATGGATTGCAGGGAGGGAGCTTCCAGGCCGGCCGGCCGTTTGCTCGCTCCACCAACCTGTCTCTCCTGTCTCATGCTGCTGCACGCGCTATGCTCACAGGGCTGCCATCAACCAAGATGGTGGCAGAGGCATCAGGCCCTTAGGGAAACCTCAACCAGCATAAGAACATAAGAAGAGCCTGCTGGATCAGGCCAGTGGCCCACCTAGTCCAGCATCCTGTTCTCACAGTGGCCAACCAGGTGCCTGGGGGAAGCCCGCAAGCAGGACCCGAGCACAAGAACACTCTCCCCTCCTGAGGCTTCCGGCAACTGGTTTTCAGAAGCCTGCTGCCTCTGACTAGGGTGGCACAGCACAGCCATCACGGCTAGTAGCCATTGATAGCCCTGTCCTCCATGAATTTGTCTAATCTTCTTTTAAAGCCATCCAAGCTGGTGGCCATTACTGCATCTTGTGGGAGCAAATGCCATAGTATAACTATGCGCTGAATAAAGAAGTACTTCCTTTTGTCTGTCCTGAATCTTCCAACATTCAGCTTCTTTGAATGTCCACGAGTTCTAGTATTATGAGAGAGGGAGAAGAACTTTTCTCTATCCACTTTCTCAATGCCATGCATAATTTTATACACTTCTATCATGTCTCCTCTGACCCGCCTTTTCTCTAAACTAAAAAGCCCCAAATGCTGCAACCATTCCTCATAAGGGAGTCGCTCCATCCCCTTGATCATTCTGGTTGCCCTCTTCTGAACCTTTTCCAACTCTATAATATCCTTTTTGAGATGAGGTGACCAGAACTGTACACAGTATTCCAAATGCGGCCGCACCATAGATTTATACAATGGCATTATGATATCGGCTGTTTTATTTGCAATACCTTTCCTAATTATCGCTAGCATGGAATTTGCCTTTTTCACAGCTGCCACACACTGGGTCGACATTTTCATCGTGCTGTCCGCTACAACCCCGAGGTCTCTCTCCTGGTCGGTCACCGCCAGTTCAGACCCCATGAGCGTATATGTGAAATTCAGATTTTTTGCTCCAATATGCATAATTTTACATTTATTTAAATTGAATTGCATTTGCCATTTTTCCGCCCATTCACTCAGTTTGGAGAGGTCTTTTTGGAGCTCTTCGCAATCCTTCTTTGTTTTAACAACCCTGAACAATTTAGTGTCGTCAGCAAACTTGGCCACTTCACTGCTCACTCCTAATTCTAGGTCATTAATGAACAAGTTGAAAAGTACAGGTCCCAATACCGATCCTTGAGGGACTCCACTTTCTACAGCCCTCCATTGGGAGAACTGTCCGTTTATTCCTACTCTCTGCTTTCTGCTTCTTAACCGATTCCTTATCCACAAGAGGACCTCTCCACTTATTCCATGACTGCTAAGCTTCCTCAGAAGCCTTTGGTGAGGTACCTTGTCAAACGCTTTTTGAAAGTCTAAGTACACTATGTCCACTGGATCACCTCTATCTGTATGCTTGTTGACACTCTCAAAGAATTCTAGTAGGTTACTGAGACAGGACTTTCCCTTGCAGAAGCCATGCTGGCTCTGCTTCAGCAAGGCTTGTTCTTCTATGTGCTTAGTTAAACTAGCTTTAATAATACTTTCTACCAGTTTTCCAGGGACAGAAGTTAAGCTAACTGGCCTGTAATTTCCGGGATCCCCTCTGGATCCCTTTTTGAAGATTGGCATTACATTTGCCACTTTCCAGTCCTCAGGCACGGAGGATAACCCGAGGGACAAGTTACATATTTTAGTTAGCAGATCAGCAATTTCACCTTTGAGTTCTTTGAGAACTCTCGGGTGGATGCCATCCGGGCCCGGTGATTTGTCAGTTTTTATATTGTCCATTAAGCCTAGAACGTCCTCTCTCATTACCACTATTTGTCTCAGTTCCTCAGAATCCCTTCCTGCAAATGTTAGTTCAGGTTCAGGGATCTGCCCTATATCTTCCACTGTGAAGACATTTAGCTTCTCTGCAATCTCCTTATCGTTCTTTAGGACACCTTTGACTCCCTTATCATCCAAGGGTCCAATCGCCTCCCTAGATGGTCTCCTGCTTTGAATGTATTTATAGAATTTTTTGTTGTTGGTTTTTATGTTCTTAGCAATGTGCTCCTCAAATTCTTTTTTAGCATCCCTTATTGTCTTCTTGCATTTCTTTTGCCAGAGTTTGTGTTCTTTTTTATTTTCTTCATTTGGACAAGACTTCCATTTTCTGAAGGAAGACTTTTTGCCTCTAAGAGCTTCCTTGACTTTGCTTGTTAACCATGCTGGCATCTTCTTGGCCCTGGCGGTACCTTTTCTGATCTGCGGTATGCACTCCAGTTGAGCTTCTAATATAGTGTTTTTAAAC
Source organism: Rhineura floridana (assembly GCF_030035675.1). Taxonomy (NCBI): domain Eukaryota; kingdom Metazoa; phylum Chordata; class Lepidosauria; order Squamata; family Rhineuridae; genus Rhineura; species Rhineura floridana. The sequence continues at coordinate 77,428,282 of NC_084487.1, read as the reverse complement.
AACTTCCAAGCATTTTCGAGTGATGTGACCCTCTGGACTTTGTTTTTCAGCTTTCTTTTTACCAATCCCCTCATTTTTGTGAAGTTACCTCTTTTGAAGTCAAATCTGTCCGTGTTGGATTTTCTTGGCAATTGGCCATTTACATGTATGTTTAATTTAATAGCACTTTGGTCACTGCTCCCAATCGGTTCAACAACACTTACATCTCACACCAGGTCCCGGTCCCCACTGAGGATTAAGTCCAGGGTTGCCGTCCCTCTGGTCGGTTCCATGACCAACTGGTCTAGGGCATAGTCATTTAGAATATCTAGAAATTTTGCTTCTTTGTCATGACTGGAACACATATGCGGCCAGTCTATGTCTGGGTAGTTGAAGTCACCCATTACTACCACATTTCCTAGTTTGGATGCTTCCTCAATTTCATATCTCATCTCAAGGTCTCCCTGAGCATTTTGATCAGGGGGACGATAGATCATTCCCAGAATTAAATCCCTCCTGGGGCATGGTATCACCACCCACAACGATTCTGTGGAGGAGTCTGCCTCTTCTGGGGTTTCGAGCTTGCTGGATTCAATGCCTTCTTTCACGTATACAGGGACTCCGCCACCAATACGTCCTTCCCTGTCCTTCCGATATAGTTTATATCCAGGAATAACCGTATCCCACTGGTTTTCTCCATTCCACCAGGTCTCCATTATGCTCACTATATCAATGCTCTCCTCTAAGACCAAGCACTCCAGTTCTCCCATCTTGGTTCGGAGGCTCCTAGCATTAGCGTACAGGCACTTGTAAGCAGTGTCCCTCTTCAAGTGTCTTTGGCACTTGTGGTTTGGTCTGTGGTAATTTTGCTCTTCTGAATTTATATCCTGTGCCCCTGCTCTCACAATGCCTACTTCTAGGCCTACCCCTTTTAAAATTTCATCATTTCTTTGGTCTTTATCCCAGGGGGGAGGTTTATTCCGAACCGGACCTTCCTCAGCTCCTGTCGGGTTTCTCCCCCCAGTCAGTTTAAAAGCTGCTGTGCCACCTTTTTAATTTTAAGTGCCAGCAGTCTGGTTCCATTCTGGTTCAAGTGGAGCCCGTCCCTTTTGTACAGGCCCGGCTTGTCCCAAAATGCTCCCCAGTGCCTCTCTCAGCTTTTCCAGGTCAGCCACCTTGGCCTCAAGGAAATGAAGTCGTTCCCGGAGAGCCAGGAGCTCATTGCACCGAGAGCACACCCACGACTTCTGTCCAACAGGCAGATAGTTGTACATGCTGCAGGCGGTGCAAAACACTGGAAAGCCCCCACACCCCTGCTGGCTTCTTACCTGCATAGTTTTGTTTAAGGTTTATTACGTCAATGGGTTAGAAACTGTGGTTTAGTTGAGGTCAGGGAATAAACGGGCAGAGTGGGGGGCCCTGGCCTCCTCGTCCTGCTGCCGAACTCGCTCTGCTGCTTAACTCGCCTCTTGGTTGATGGCATCTTGGTTGATGGCAGGCATGGGCATGCGTGTGCATAGCACACATGTGTGCCATCAACCAAGATGGCGGCAGAGGCATCAGGCCCTTAGGAAAACCTCAACCACCATCTTGGTTGATGGCAGGCTTGTGCCCGTAGCACAACAAACCCCAGCATGCCTGGCACCAGCCCTGGCAACTCGCATTTACCTCAAGGGAGAGGTAGGTGGAGCATGTTGCAGGCGGCCATTGCAGGCCTGCACGGCAGTAGGGGGATGCCTGGGAGCTCCCTCCCTCAATCCATGCTGCACATCACAGAAGGGAGAACTACCTACACACCCTAATGAGAGGCCCTTCAGGGAGAGGTGGGTGGTGCATGTGTGTGTGTGCTGGGGCCCAAGGCAGGCTGGTGCCCAAGGGCCCCGGCATGCCTGGCGCCGGCCCTGAATATGCACAATGCGGTCTTGCAAGCCCTGTTTGGGTAATCAGTCTCCTCACATGTAAGCAAGCACATAAGGGGGAGCAGGGTTTTGACTGCCAAGGCCCATCCTCTTTGGGGTGCCATGTGGACACTGTTTAGAGCCCCCACAAGTTTGACAGTGAAGATCTGCAGCAGGAAGCCTCCTCTACTCAAGGAGGTTCCCCACACAACGTAGAACTCCATACAATCAGGATTCCAAATTATGTGAGGAATCTTCACAAGCAGAAGAGGCACCATGCTTTCAGACATTTGCCCTCAAAGTCATGGAGGGTTCTAAATGATGCACAGATAATGCATCAGAAGGGACAGGGCTTGGAAACATGCCCCCACATCTCCTTACATGTTTGTTTACACACAAGAAGACTGAGTGCCTGAATCTACTGTAACTACAGTAGGAGTGTGGAACCACTTTCAGCTAGGGGGCCAATTCTCCACAGGCCACATTTGATAGGTGGGTATAATTCACCTGATGCCCAGGCATTTTAGCATGTGTGTTTTAAATTGTGTTTTAAATTGTTTTTGAAAGATGTGTTTTAAATTTGTATGTTTGTTTTTGATGTTTTTAGTTGCTGTAAACCGCCCAGAGAGCTTCGGCTATGGGGCAGAATACAAATACAATAAATAAATAAGGTATCAGATGAATTCCCGGCCATTGACAGACCAAGAAGGCTGTGTTGATGGCGGGCCTTTATAGCCATGCTGGAAGAAGTCCTAGCGTGGCTTCAAGGCCTCATGATTGAGGCGTGGCCATGCATACCTCATCGTGCAGGAGTGGGGCAGGGTGGCTATTTAAGCCCCGCTCCACCTCCCTTGGCCTCTTTCTGACCTTGTGCAACACCAATCCATCCTCCCTCCCTCCGACTGGGCAGTACAAGTTTATCTGGTCACTTTGGGCCCAGGTAGGAATTTTTAGCTCATTGGCCTTGGTTCGCTGACGCATTTTTTGCCTACCCTGTACTGTTCTTCAAGTTCGGCTGATTGGCTCATCTTTATTCAGCTTATTTGGTTTAATCTGGATTTGGCTAATTCGTTGCCCGGCCAGGTAGTTTAATATTGTAAAGAAGTTAATTTGGTGATGTTTGGTGGATATGTGCAAGTCTTTCACAGGGCAGAGTTTGGTGAGCACCCTTAGGCACCCTTTAAGTGAAAGGTGGGATCTGAGGCTTGCCTTCCAGGTTGGTGAGGCCTGTTGGCAGGATAAGGCTCACCTTTGGGGCTAACCTGTAACACCCACTCAGAGTTATGCGGCCCTGAGAGGGGGAGTGGAGCAGGAAGGCCTCCCTAACCACCCTGTGTGGATGGGGCCCAGAGAAGGGGATTGGGCTTGGACCACCCCCTTTCCCATGGCAGGGAGTCCCCGTCCAACTGAGTAAGATTTAGGTCCCGCACTTTCCTCTGCAGATCATTTTTGTATGCAATCAAGCATTTGATTGGCTTTATTTAAATAAACGTGGCCCTTGATTTACCCATACTTCCTCTTGTCTCACCTCTTCATTTCCCGACTATGGCTGCAAAGAGATCCTGCCTAAAAGCGGCAGGGCTTGCATTTGGTGCCAGATTTAAACAGAGCCAAATGCAAGCCAGGGCTGCAAAGAAACAATCAGGCACATGCAGCTTAGGGTGCGCACCTAATTGTTCCTTTGTAGCTGCGGCTTTACTTGTTCTTTGCCTAATATAGGTGAGTCACAGGTTGGCATGGCCAGTCAAAATGGCCTCGGGCCAAACAGGAAGGTTTGGAATGCCGAAGGTACACTACCACTGGGCTACCACTTCCAAAATTCACAAGTTTGTACTAAGAGAATTACATTAATCACATGAGGGTATTTTCTTTCTCTTTTAATCTGAACCCCAGTTAAGAATATGTGCCTTTTATATGTAACATTTAGTCTGAATGAATACATGTATCAAATTATTATTATTATTACTTCTACTACTACTATTATTATTACTTACTTTACTGTCTTTACATCAAACAAAAAAAGGTTAAATATGTTTGCTTCATCTGCCACATAATGCTGATTAAAAGCTCTCATCTTTCTTATCTGTTCAATTTGCAGTGCACTGCAACTCAAATCTTTGTAACCATTCCCTCCTATTGTCTGCTTAATTTCCCTCAAACACCAAGTTACCTGGAGACTTTAACTGTACCATTATTTTTGCTTCATTGTTTTATCTTCTGACCAGGTGTCACCTGCAAGACATTTTGCTGCCTGAGGCAAAGAATGAGGCAGTACCTCTCCCCATTCCATGTTCAGAAGGTGATCAGACTGGCAGTTAAATCTTCCACTGTATCTGAAAATAGCACGCTGGCTTGGGAGGTGCAGGACAAGCTACATGGCACACTATAGGGGGAATTCACCAGAAGACTATTGTATCAAGGAGATATAATGACATGTGACAATTGTTTCTTCATGCCTGAGTCTCTATGAGAGCCTAGCAGGCCAGGCCTTTTGAGAGAGTGCAAGCTTTGGGGCTTAATTCTTTGTTTTCTCAAAAGTAGTTATCTGCTTGGATGGTATAGCCTTGGAATTTGGGAGGATCATGCATTTATTAATATTGGCCACTTGCCACCTGCTAGGCTTATCTTTGGAGGTAGAATTTGTTCGGTATTATAAAAAATACACACAGAAATAGGAACTAATTTGGTTGGTCCTATTTCTTAGCAGAGTTGTAAAAATACAAGCAGCGGAATGAGAATAAACCAGCCCCACCTTTCTCTATATAAATAACAACAGACACAATCCTTTAGGTAAAAGAAAAGAATATTTACTTACGACCTTCCATATGTTTAGAAGAACATAGGCTTTAGCTTGGAAGAAAGAAAAATAGGAATCTCAGTCCGTCTTAGTCTTTGTATTGATGCACTCAGCAGAGAGCATCTTGCCATGCGGCCTCTCTCAAAGGTAGGAAGATCAGTAATGGAGGATATTCAAAAATCCCCCAGGACAAAGGAGAAGGAAGTCAGGTAACTAAACCCCACCCATTAGGAAGTTACATCATGGTAAACAGGTACATGGGATTTCCCCAAATATCCCTTAAAGTAACCATGCAATATTTGTTTACTCTAACAGAATTAATAAACATTGATAAGACCAAGAACATAACTATCACCACAGGTGGGATTAATGAGATGGTCAAGAATCAGCATGTAGCAAATAGAGCCTTTAAGTATGGATGTTTGCCCAAATGAGCTTCAATGCAGACCTTAGATCTGTGAGGGGCTGCGCATCAGCAGTCATTAATAATCATTACTACTGCTACTGCTGCTGCTACTACTACTATTAGTTACTTAACTGTCTTAACATCAAACAAAAAAAGGTCAAATATGCTTGCTTCTTCACCTGCCACACAGTGCTGACTGAAAGAGTATCAGCCATCCACTGGGGTGACTCCATTGTCATTCACTTGGAGTTCCCAACAATTGAATGGAGAAAGTAAGTGTGTTCTTGCTCAATAGATGTTGCTTTCTTGTATACTTTTGCCTGCTACTTATAAAATCTTTGACTTCTGCCTGCCTGTGTGTTCATTGCCTGAGAACCCTCGCCTCTTGGCAAGACATACACACAGCTCTCCACCTCTGAGCATCTGCTGCCTGAGGTGGCTGCCTCATGATAAGGCCAAGCCTGCTTCTGAGACCATGCCAGCATTTTATTAAACTCCTGGGCTCCCCCTTGGAGAAAGGGCGGGATAGGAATCTAATAAATAAATAAACAATGTCATCAGGAGACTGACACTTAGAACAAACTTTTTATTTCAAAATGACTGCTGTCCTATGTTTTAATTCTCTGCTGATGCTCCCCAAAACTACTTTCCTCCATGCACCTGCTCACAGAACATGTTGGTTCCTGTGCAGTATTACATAATGCCAAAGATAGTGTATCAACACCAGCACTAGAAGCTGGTAGATCTGGGAGGCTAGGGGAGGAAGGCTTAACATTATTGCCTCTCTCGGTATTTCCAATCTGTAGTGCTGCTAACAGCGCCTCCTTAGAGAGAGAAGGGAGACAGCTGGAAACCATCTAGCCTAGTGAGAAGACTCCTATCCCCAAGATCCTGAACTGTATTAAACCTGGCTACACTAGCAGTGAGAGTTGGATCTGCTTTTTCCTGTCCTGTTAATTTTTATCTTGCTTTAGTATTTGATGTGTATGAAATCTGCATCATTTCATTATCATATTGAATTTGTGCTATGATGCATTTATTGAATTGTTGACTTTGACATATTTGAATTGTTTGCTATGTTTTGCACCACATTGGTTTCTCAAATGATGTTGCCTTTTGATGTTTCACTGATGTTACTGTGAGTTGCTTTGGGTTCAGTCCTTTGTGGGAAACATATTAAACAACTAAACTAGGGTCAATCCAATGCAAGGTGTTTGACTTGTAGGAATATACCCAGGTGAATGTGTGAAATCATTACATCAGAATGTATCAGGAATTTAGGATGCCAAATGCATTCAGCTCTGCCATGCAACCTATCATCTGTGTGTGGGCTTCAACAAATATTTATCCATGGAAGAATAACAGTGCATCAGAATCATTGGCAGACAGCATCACTGTCGTCCTTGCTTTCATTTCACTCTGCAGTTTTAAAAAAAAGATTTATTTTCTGCCCTAAATATTGTGTCATCGTTATGTTGGATATTTTACCATCACCATATGTTTGCACTTTACATTTAATCCTCTCTGCTCCTGCAAAACAGCTGCCACATTTCAGCCCAGAGTTGGCTGGATTTCAGTGACATATGAATCAAACCCTGAGAGAAATCCTCCCCTCCCTTACATCCATGTGGATAACTGAGGAAAAACTGCATGTGTTTTTGAGCAGTTAGCCAACCTGCAGATGAACTAGATGAACAACATAAACAAAAGTGGAATCTGCAGAATAATTATGAATCAGCAACTTTTTGGACTTGAAACGGTTTGCCCTTTTATCAGTGCAGTGGTTTAAAACCAGGCATTACCCAGTGTTGCCATTCCAGTGACTAAACAGTGAAAAGTTAAAGCATCCTGCACAATGCCAATATTGTGGTCTAATTAACAGTCGACTTATTGGAGCTGCAGACAACTGCTGTGTTTTAAGTATGACTATTAATTATAATGTTAGCAGAATATTTGTAATCACTTTAAAATTAACCTTTATATCCTCAGGAGCTTTTGCTTTATATAAGAGTCACTTGGACCCTCGTCATAGAGAAACTAATTAGTCTATGAATGATAAGTGTAGAAGGAACACAAATTAGTTCTTTGTTTACTGCTGCATGGCAGTATCATATAATTTGTATTGTAATTAAAATGTGTGGCATATTGTCAAAAGAAGTATATAAATCAGGGATAACAACAGCATTTCAGGGTGCTGCAAGGCAAGAACAAGAGATGTAAAAGGTAGTGAGGAAAAGCTTCATCCAGCACTCTAGGAGATGGACATCTATCATTTCTTTATATTGATCAAGTTTTAAACCAATACAGCCAGTAGGAATTGAACATTTTGCTGAAACAAGGTTGACTCTTCCCATTTTAGTTCCCATGCATAGACATCCACAGGGGGGCCATTGCCCCTCCATGGATAAAATATAATCCCCAAATTCCAGCTTTTTTTAAAAAAAGAGTACATTTCTAGCATTTGTAGACACAAGACAAAATGGACAGGCACTATTTTCCTCATTTGTTTCATGACAAACTAGTCTGATCCTGCCTTTCAGCCAATGAATGAAGTTCTAACAAAGACTGACATTTAAGAAATCAGATCTAGCCAATTAGACAAAGAGAAGGCTACAATGCAACACCCATTATTTACATCAGTGTTTCCCAAACTTTTTTTCCCGACAGATCCTTTGAAAATTACTGATAGTTTGGTGGACCACTTAATGATTTTTTTGTTGTACCAATTGTATTGCACAGTGCTAGATTGTTGTTGTTGTCGATATGGGTAAAATTGCCTAATGCAGCAATTAGCATTAAGGAAATTCTCCCCTGAAGCCAATGGTAGGGTTTTTTTTCTTAATGTAATTGCCATGCAGGGAACAATTTTTACCACTGTCACAGGCAATGGAGGAAGACTAAAACCTCTCCTCCCTGCATGTTGCATTCCTGTGCTTAATCTCCCCGTGCGCACATACTTGTGCCTCGTATTTAATGTTTTCAAATCCATGACATGATTGCTAATCACATCGTTAAAGTAATGTGTAGGTACGCCATCAGGCAGAAGCCTTTCATATCACTTGCTACCTGATCCTTTTAACTAGAGAAGTCAGGCATTGAACCTGGGAGCTTCTGCAGGCAAAGCATGTGCTCTACCACTGAGCTATAACCATTTACCTAAGGGTCAGGGATGGCAGCCTTGGCAAGAATCTTCCCGTTTGGATAGATAAATTCCCCTCCACCCATAAGGGAAATGACTACTATTCCTCCTCACCCCACTCTTGCACATCAAGCAAAATCCTTGCAAGCTGAAACTCGGGAACACTTGGCAAATTGCCTAAGGATACTCTTGTTAAAATACATACATTAGCTCACATTAAATATTGAAAGCTGATGTCAGAAGTGGAGGGCAGTTGTTCCATTACACTACCCTTCTGGTACATCATTAAGGTCTGGTGAATAATTTCTAACATTCTATGTATGTTCATATTACAGTTCAGTTCAGGAGAGGAGGAAGATGGCAGGCAAAGCACTTCTCCCCCCCCCCCATTCTTGGCAATGTAGGCTTTTACAGCAAAATTCGCACCCAGCTGGAGCCATTTGTGCATATTTCCAACTATTCTGAATTGCTTTCACAATATTTTGATTATTCTTTCCTCCCATATTTGATGCTTCTAATTTAGCTTGTTAAATTAGGAATAAAACTAATTGCTCAATGTGGAGGGGGGTGGGACTGATGGTGCAATCTGAAATAATTTCATTTCCATTTTCAAAATATCTTCAGAAAGGTTTCCTGTTTCTTAATTGGGCCACTGGAGAGGTTAATTAAATCTTTGTAGATTAATTAAGCAAATTTTATCCATTTTACAGCAATGTACTAATTCTTATTTAGTTCCATTTTATCTCTTCAACTAATATTCTGTATCTATAATGGCTACTATGGCCGTTTTTAAAAGCTCCCAAGAGTTAGGAATAATGTGACAAATAAAAAATTAAAGGGGGAAGGAGCAAAGAAAGGGGAAATGTGCTCTTTTAATTGTATGAGAGTCTCTTTTGTCATTTCTTCCATGTGGGCCTTATAAAGTGCTAGTCACGAGAAGTGCAGAATAGGAACAGAGGAGACTCTCTTATTCTGAAGCAGGTCCATCTTTCCCAACTGTACCTGGAAAGGTCAGAGATTGAACCTGGGACCTATTCTACCACTGAGGTACTGCCCTTCCCCAACACAGATTTTCAAGTTTTCCAGTCTTACTTTCCTACCTGGACATGCCAGGGACTGAACTTGCAACTATCGGCATGCATCAGATTCAGACAGAATTGGATGCCACAGTTAGAGCAAGTCCAACGGAGGTGTCCAGAGCAGTGTCTGTTCCACCTGTATTGGATCAGTTCCAATTATTGTGGCTTGAGGATATGGACAAGCTGGTTTAAGACGTGCGGCCTACCACCTGCCCCCTTGACCCTTGCCCATTCTGGCTGCTGAGAATTAACTGTAGGGGACTGACTGGGTGGGTCCAAGGAGTGATTAATGCTTCACTGGAGGAGGGGGAGTGCCATCTGCCTTGAAGGAGGTGGTGGTGTGTCCCCTCCATAAGACAATCTCCCAGAAGTGTTAAATAACTGTCACAAATATCCCCTTTTGGGGTGAGGTGCTTCAGAAGGTGGTGGATGGTCCAACTGACTACTTGGATATGTTCCAGTCTGGCTTCAGGTCTGGCCATGGCACTGAAACTGCCTTGGTTGTCCTGGTTGATGATATCTGTCAGGAGAGAGGGGGAATGCGACTCTGCTTATTCTCCTTGATCTCTCAGCAGCTTTTGATACTGTTGACCATGGTACCCTTTTGGAACATCTTGAGGAGGTGCAGATTGGGGGCACTGTGCTTCAGTGGTTCCACTCATACCTCCAGAGCTGCTTCCAAAAAGTAGTTATGGGAGGCTACTATTCAGCAGCATGGGAATTATCCTGTGGTGTTATGCAGGATTCCATCTTGTCTCCCAGGCTATTTAACATCTATATGAAGCTACTGGGAGCTGTCATCAGGAAATTTGGAGTGAGGTGTCATCAATACCATCTGCCTTGAAGAAGCCGGATGCGTCCCCTCCTAGCTCTACCTCTTTATTCCATTTGAATCAGGAGAGGCTGTTGAGATGTTGAACCAGTGCTTGGAGGCAGTGATGGACTGGGTGTGGACCAATAAATTGAGGCTGAATCCTGAAAAGACAGAGGTGTTACGTGTCCAGAGTTCTCATGTCCAGGAGGTGGGAAGACTGCTTGTTCTGGATAGGGTTGATCTTTCCTTGAAGGAGCAGGTCTGCAGCCTGGGGGTATTCCTTAATCCAGCATTGTCACTGGAGGTTCAGGTGGCCTCAGTGGCTAGGAGTGCCTTTTTCCAGCTCCAGCTGGTTTACCAGCTTTGACCCCTTTTGAACAAAGAAGCCTTGGCCACAGTGTTCCATGCCAGACTGGATTATTGCAATGCGCTCTATGTGGAGCTGCCCTTGAAGTCAATTGAGAAACTTCAACTGGTCCAAAATGCAGCAGCCAGATTACTGGCTGGTGTTTCCTTTAGAACTCATATAACCCCTCTTTTAAAACAGATGCATTGGTTGCCAATTAGTTTCCAGGCCCAGTTCAAGGTGCTCACATTCGTGTTTAAAGCCCTAAACAAATTAGGTCCCAAATATCTGAAAGACCGCTTCCTACCCTAGAGACCGTTTTGGGTGTTGTGATCAGCACACGAGGCCCTTTTGGTAGTTCCGCCACCCTCAGAAGCTAAGGGATGGCAACCTGGGAGGGGGTGTTATCTGTGAAAGCCCCAAAGCTGTGGAACTCCCTCCCCACTGAAGTGTGTCTGGCAACTTCATTGTACAACTTTCAGTGAATGCTGAAGATGCACCTCTTTACCCCAGCCTTTGACACCTGAGATGTATATTTTTAGGACCCAACTTTTTTTTCTGTGATGTTGTTCGGGTTGTTTTTTACTGTTTTTAATTAATGTTTTTAAATTGTTCTAACCCACACCAGGACCTTTGGGTGAAGGGCAGGTAATAATTTCTAACAACAACAATAATGCCCATACTCTGCTAGTGAGCTATGGCTCTATACTTTTTCACCCATAGTGTCCTGAAAGAACAATTATGAAAGGAGTCTCCTAGTGGGCACTGGAAGAGAGAGGCAAGAGTAGAAAGAAAATGGGATAAGAGGGAGAGTATTGCAGAACTGTGATGGGAGATAATTAGATTCTGTTCGCATTTAAAGCCAAATTTATCAAATTCACACTTTCTGAAATAATATAAGAATTGAAACACAGGCATCCTTCCAAATTCACACTTATCCAAGTTTTGCGATGCAGCTCTCCAACCAAGCAATGTTTACAAACAAGCATATATTAGAGAAAGTGTGCACAAAATGAACATATTGGTGAAAATAACATACAAAATGCATTATATTCTGATAAATGGTTGCAATTAGTCAAGACTTAATACAAAAATGTATTTTTTATGAGAAATTCACCCTAAAATGCTGAAGGATTTTCATGGGGGCTTTTTTAAAAAATGCAAAAATTGCTGTGTGGAGAACTGAATTTAAGATTAGAAAAATGAGAAATGAAGAAAACTGAAACTGACAGATCAATTTGTCCTATTGTAGAATGAGAGGGATATAGTAGTCAGGAACAACAGAACCTCATCACTTGTTCTGTGCACTCACATAAGATTTTGTTGGGTTTTTTACACCAGCCCCCACCACTACCACCACGACACACAGCAAAAAAGCAATGTGTGATATGACATAGTCATCCTAATCTTAGAGGACTGCCCTTGGAAAGTCTTTCAAATAGAGAATTGTTCTCTGAAAACTAGGACACATCCCCACTCTCGAAAGGCATCCTTAATAACAAGGGGGAGGGTAAACTGACAGAGAAGGCTAGCCCATTGTGATGGAAGTTTTATTATTTACTTGTTTATCTGTTTATGCATTTTAAATACGAAACTAGCCTGAGAAAGCTTATTGAAGGGTGTGAGAAATATTTATGACAGGGTGGTATACACAGAAACAATGCCTAAGAGCCACTGGAGGAGTTAGGGGTCAACTGTGGGGTTTGGATTTCCAAACCGGACAAGTTCATATTTCAAAGGCCCCAGTTCTGCAATCCACTCCTAATTCCAATTCTGGAATATAAAACAACCAACTACTCTTGTCATGTAAGACAGCATGAGTTATCTCCTAGCTCTTTCAGTATAATTAGATTGGGGGGGGAATAGAAGTCTTTGTCTTTCAAACAGGGAATATTAAATACTTGGGGATGGGGAAAGAAGGATCACAGTGAGAGGATCAAACCTACATATTTTCTGGTCTTTTGCATATTTTGTGGTCTTCTGCACAGAGGATTTGCATGTGTATATAACCCGCCCATGAACTAGATCAGTGACTTCAACCTGGCCAGAACTGAGGGCTTATGCACATGGGAGCATTTCTTCGTAGCAAATGCACTGCTTTTACCGTCAAGGTCCACACTTCATGCTCATCTGTTGCTTCAAATCCATTGTTTTCCATTCACACAAGCTGGCATTCCCCTGGGAAGCATTAGTGTTGCTGTTTCCTTGTGGCCCTGGCCTCTAATTTTACATTTTTACTCTGTCCGGTTGCTCAGTTACTCAGTATGTGCAAGTATTTTTGACCTGCACAGTATTTCCACTCCCTCCTGCCCCAACTGCTTCCTGAAGTTTGGTGGTTGAAAAGAAGCAGGGTCATCTGCTCCTCCTCTCTCTACTGCCCCTTGCTTTTTCTGAATGAATTTTTCCCTGCTGGAAAACCAACTAAATATAATATCGATATTTTAAATAAAATATCAATATTGATATTTTCTAAAAATATTGATATTGATATTTTTGAGGCAATTTTTAAAATTTTGAAGTGATCTAAAAAAAATCCACTTTAGATTTTTTAGGGGGGGAAACCGGAAACCAAGCTCAGAGAGATGTTACTTCAAAATTCTCTCTGCAAAGATAGAGAATACAAGAAAGAATGATAAAATCCAATGGCAATTTCATCACTAGTTAAAAGGAGTGAAGGACATTTACTCAGGGAGAAAGGGAGGAAAGAAGGAAGGGCTGCAGTAAACTGTGAAGTAAAGAGGACAGAGCAGCCGGAAGTTGCTAGATAAGCCACCAGAAACAAAATGGAATTCACGGGAGAGTTAGTGGGCAGAGAAAGGGGATTAGCTGAAAGTGACGATTCACCCGCCCACTAAAAACCATCAAAGCAAACTGTCTTCAAAGACTTGGGGAGCAGAGTGGAGCCATATTGTTCTAAAAAAAATTATATTATCAGTGGGTTAGTACAGATTTACAGGGGGAAAACTGTGTGGTAGCTTCTGTTTGCCAGTAACATCATGTGAACCATGCAAATTAAAAGGAGATATGAGTAGCACCAAATACAAACTAAACCACTGTGTAGATGAGCCCTTAGACCCACCTCTGACTCCTAGCCTGCAACATAGGACCCACTTTCACATTTTCACTTTTTATTCATAGTTAACAGTGCTAATGATCCACATTATTATTAATAATAAAATAGCAATTCACAGAGCAATGTACATAGTGTCACCTTAGCACTACTACTAAATCATGACTAGGGGAAGGGCTGTAGCTCAGTGGTAAAGTATCTGCCTTGCATGCAGAAGGTCCCAGGTTCAATCCTCAGCATTTCCAGGAACAACTAGGAGAGGATCCTGTCTGGAAACTTGGAGAGCCCCTACCAGTCAGTGTAGACAGTGCTGAGCTAGATGGACCAATGGTCTGACTCAGTGTAAGGTAGCTTCCTATGTTCCTGTCTGTCTCACCTATCATTTATTAGGCTGTATTAAGACAGTATTTTATTCTGTTTTCCCAATGTTTCCTTACCTTACCCTTACCTTTCCTTCCTTCTTGTATCTTATGTGGTCTTTCACATCATGCAAACACCATTTCTGGAAGTTCAGCACTCATTTTCATGTTAATTGCTTCCAAAAAAATCCATCTGCAACCTGTTAACCCAGAAAATGGCTGAAGTTTGGCATTCCCACTGTTTTCTTAGGACATAATGAATTTTGGGACAATATTCTGACATACAGAAGCATGCATGCGCATAAAGGGTAGGGGTGACATGTCTGATGTTGCAGGGTCACTTCACACCCACTGGTGTGAATGGAATTTAGCATGACATAGTGGTATATTGATGGAAAAGCCACCTTTCCAAAACACAACAGATACTGCAATGTGAAAGGTGCTTTAGAAATTGGAAGCACTAGCATTAGAATCAGGAAAAAGAACACAATAAACCCCATGTCTGAATGCAGCTTACTTTCACCATCTGCTTTCTTTCTCTGCTACCTTCTGCAGATGAGCCTTTTTCACTTCCTACATTCTTGCACTTTCTGTCCACAACCACCTTCTGTTTTCCACTTTTTCAGTCCTTACTTTGTTCTCTCTCATCTCACTTTCTTTCACCACCTGCCTGCCTGCTTCCTCCCTGCTCACACCTTCTTCCACCTTCTCACCCATTTTGTTCCTTTCTTTCTCTTACCTTCTACTTTCTTTCACTTGCTGCTATTGCCCTTCCTGCCAGCATTCTTAGCTATTCCATCACACTTTCACAATCCAAGCAGAAATAGCTAAAATCCCATCTTCATCTCCATCTTCCTCCATTCACTAAAATCTACCCTCTGCCACACATAGAGAGAGCACAGCTCAGCATTCTTCCCTTGTAACTCACCAGAGCACACGTGCTAAAATCAAAACACCCTTGTGGGGCTGGCTGACATGGGCACGGACCCTGAAGAGAAATCCTGAGAAGGGAGGAGGCAGCACTGTGCAGGGCCATTTGAGGCATTAGGCACTTGTATAGATAGACCCCTAAATGCCCCTCTCTTCCCAGCAAAGATAATGTTTTCCCTGGCCCAACATGCTTTGTGTAACTCTCACCTCTTGCAGCTACCAGACTCCTGCCATCACTTCCTGTGACCCCATCCATTGCCACAACAAGGCAACCAAGCTATCCCCTGCAACTGGTATTTGGGACAGGGGATCATTTAAACTTGCTATTGGAGGTCAGTGATTCATAGGGTCACCATAAATCGTAATCAACTTGAAAGCACACAATAACAACAACAAATCACTTAAACTTCAAGGAAACTGGCATAGGAATTTCCGTATACCTTTTTTCCTGATTTTGCCCACTCCAGTGACACCCCACACACACATCAATCTCCCATCAGAGATTATCCGCTAGAGTTGCCAAGACAATTTCTGTGCCAAGACCAGAGCTTGGAAAAGTTTTTTTTTTAAAGTACAACTCCCACCAGCCCCAGCTGGCATGGCTACTGGATTGGGCTGATGGGAGTTGTAGTTCAAAAAAGTAACTTTTCTAAGCTCTGGCCAAGACCATGCTAAAAGTCAGACTTGAAGGGCTCTAGATAATCAGTTGCACCCAAAAACCTTAAAGCGGTACTGCCACAATACACTCACACATTTTGCCAGAAGAAAGAAAGAATTGGGTGGTGATTGTTTAAACCAGAGGGCATTTCCCCCCAGTCAAATCCTTATCACCACCCCTTTAAGTACCAAAGGTACAGAACCCTCTCTGAGAAAATGATTCATTGTTTTGCTTACACACTGATTTCACCAGCCTGGAGGGCAAAAGGTGCTTTTTCCCAGCTTCAGCTGATTCACCAGTTACGTTCTTCCTAACAAAGTTGGACCTTGTGACAGTCATTGGTGCTCTGGTGAACTCCAGATTAGACTACTATAATGTACTTTACCTGGGGTTGCCCTTGAAGTGTTTCAAAACTGCAACTACTACAAAAGGCTGCAGCTAGGTTGCTGACAGGTGCTAGAAATTTTGATTCTATCACACCAGTGTTGTATGATCTACACTGGTTACCAGTTTATTTCGAGCCCCAGTTCAGCTTTAAAGCCATAAATTTGGGACCAGGGTACCTTAAGGACTGCTTTCTGCAATATTCCTCCCTACATACTCTGATCATCATCTGGAGCCCTACTGCAGATCCCTCAACCCTGGGAAACACAGCTGGTGATAACCAAGGCCAGAGCCTTTTTTGCTGTGGCATCCACCTTGTGGAATGCCTTGTCATGTGATGTGTGTCAGGACCCATCACTGCATTGTTTTAGGCAGCTGGAGAAAGCATGGCCATTAAGAAGGGGTTTATCTAATCATTCTCTTTTTGCTGGTTTACCTTTGATGTCTTAATTGTGGTGGCTCTTTTGGATTTTGTGTGGAAATTTGACTTTGATGTTAATCTTTGTGATTTGAATGGGGATTGTTATCTATTGCCTTGTTGTTTTTTGTGTTTTGGATTATAAGCCACCTTGAGTTTCTTTGAAAATTAGGTGGGGTAGAAATATTTTCAATAAATATAATTAGGAACATAAAGCACTGCATATCTGGTAGCCTGCAAGTATAGGAATTTCCAAAAACTTGTTTTCTTTCTCCGCTGTAGGAACATCCCATTTATTATTGGAAGAGAAAGATCCTGCATATTGTTAACAGTGTACAACTCACAAAGTTACCAGTGCACAGGACCATAGAGCATGTGTTAAAAGCAGAGCTTGGAAAAGTTATTTTTTTTAACTACAACTGCCATCATCAGCCCTAGCCAGCATAGCCACTGGATTGGGCTGATGGCAGTTGTAGTTCAAAAAAGTAACTTTTCCAAGCTCTGGTTAAAAGCTTGTAACAAGGATGTACTGGTGTGAGGCGGGAGCTATCTGGGCTGTCCCACGATTCTTATAAACTGCTTCTGGAACTGGCCATTGTCACAGGCAAAATAGTAGGCTCAATAGACCATTGGTCTAACATTGGGGGTTGTTTTATGTTTGTAATTTATTATCGACTTCTTTATTTCGTGCCAATTGGCACATGCATAAAAGTTTCATTACAAAAATCATTCTCATGTTCAAATGTACATTAGCTCAGCTCACATTTATACTTTTGAGGAAAATGAGTGATTCATCATCAAGACATGTCCCTGGTATGATTCATTTATCTCAGCAAGCAGCCCTAATCATGCAAAGGCATCAGCTATCCTCTTATGAGCCTCAATAAAGAATAGCTCTTATTTGTCTATGCATGGACAGTTTGAACTTGCAAATGTAGAGATTGTTTTTCCTTTTGACTTCTATATAGAATATCTGGAATATAAAATAGTTTCTACATATTTTGTCACTGCCATTTTTTTTCATTGTTTTTACGATACCTCTCCAAAACCCCAAGGTGAATAGCACACAGAGATGAAGAGAAAGAAAAACCTCTGCTCCTGCAAATGGTCATAACTATACATGCTGGAGAGTAGAAAAAAAGACCCTCTACTTTAAACATTGTGTATCTGTTCTCACAGCTTGGAAAAGTTACTTTTTTGAACTACAACTCCCATCAGCCTCAGCCAGCATGGCCACTGAATTGGGCTGATGGGAGTTGTAGTTCAAAAAAGTAATTTTCCAAGCTAATGATGGCTGCTATTCTGGATTCCTTTCTTTGCTTAAGAAGCCACACATGTTTTTCTAGTGGAGACTTGCACGTGTGAAAGTACAACAGACCAAACACCCATGGGGAAGGGGGGAACACTGTATCACTTCCTGTCAGCTCAAAGCAAAAAGTTTTCAGTGGAAGATTTTCACACATTAAATTGCATATCACCAAATAATGAAAAGAGTGATGATTATCATGCATTTGGATGCCCTTCCATCTATCCAGTGCAAAAGTGAGTTGTCACAAACAATGCTAAAAACACATTACACAGAGCAATCCTGTGTCTCCTTACTCAGTAGAGTCCCACTATGTTCAATGGACCTTACTTACTCTCAGGTAAATGTGCATAAAATTACAGCCTCAGCCTAGAGCGTGTCACTTGAATATGGTATTCATGAAAGAAATAAAAAGTAAAAGGTGGCCATTTTAAAATTAAATGTACTTTCTAGCCTATGTAGGTACTACATTCAAACTACAGTCGCAGGAAATGTAAAACTAACCCAAGCATCACTTGTGAAAATGGCCTAATTCATTGTTGCAATAAGTCCTTTTTATACCTTCTCCTGCAGTGTTCATTCTACATATGTAGCAGGGCATGAGATCACACTGCTGACCCCACCCCCATGGCAGCACATCCCTAGAATCCCATTTCCTGACCTTCATCAGCAGGGTGAAAAGGGGGCATGTACAGGTGGGGAGAGGGTGACTGGCTGAAAGGGTCAGGAGCAGTAACAGACCACACATAGAAAGAATATATGCAAAAGAAAGCAATGAAAACACTACAGAAGAAGCCCAGTTCAAACATGGCATTTGTGCATACAATAGCTGCCACTGAACTTCTCAGATTCCATTATATAGAGAGAGCCACATTTACATCAAGAGCATCCCATGTGGAATGCTGCCGGTTCTGCATTTTGGCAGGTGCCATAGTAACAAGGCAACATGTGAGCTGGATCAAATATAGGGCTTAGTTTGGGCCAGGGCTCCAGGATCACTTTTTAATTGTGCTCATCTACAGAACAGGAGGAGTCATAATAATTTGAGAGCCGCTTGAGCATCTCTCCCTATAGAAATAAAAATTAATGGAGACTGATAAAAATTACTCGATAGAGTGTTCCAAGAGGATGATCATGGCGCTTTTGTTTCATGCAACAAAAAATATTACCCTATCTTGTTTGATCCTAATGTTGTCCCAGTTAATTTATTCATTTTATTCAGGCTAAGCAATGCACTGCCCTTCACTATATGCAACTAATGTACTTTCCCAAAAAAGTAGAGGCATTCAGTAGTCAGTATCTCACACCTTGCATAATCAATATTTCAGACCTGCTTTTGAACAAATCTAAATGACAAGACAGAATACTTACGAATCTGAAAATCCATCAGTCACCTCGGGGGATGATAGGGAAACTTTTTTAAAAAGTCATAGAAAAGTATAGTACATTTTAGTCTCATTTCTAGCAGGGAGGGGGCTGGTTTTCCTGGAAGGAAGAGTGGAGGCAATTATTCCTGTCAGTTATATAGTATGATAGCAGGTATCGAATGGAACAGGAAACAGCAAAAGAGAACAAGAATATCACGAAATGTGTCTACACTGAAACATTTGAGCAGTACATGGAATCATAAATTATAAAACTTAATGGACACTATTTGAAAACTTGGCAATTTAAGAAGTACTTGCATTTAATTTAGATTAACAGTGGAATCTTGTGCCTGTCTGCATAGAAGAAAGTTCCATTGAGTTCAATGAGCCTTACTTCCAGGGAAGTGTGTATATCAGATTGCATCCTCAATCACTGCAACTAATAATAGGTAGCTGATAAAAGGTTGTTCACTTTAAAAATAATTTGATACGATGTAGCTATAAACTTTGTATATCAAATTATTCAATTTAAAAGTATATATATTATATGATGTTAAGCCCAAGCACCACAAGTTAAGTGGCTGGTGATACTATCTATAATTTCTTTATGTAATACTTTAATAATGTGTTTGGGTTTGGGGAGGTTGTGTGTGTATATCTATATTGATATTGATATAAAACCTAATAAAACCTAAGACATAAACAGAATGAAGGGTTTAATATAAGTAATGAACTATTTGAAATTATTATTCTATGTTGTATCATCTTGATAAGCAGGTCACATGTGTTGAGGGGATCTCAGCAGCATGCTAATTCCTCCAAGGGTTAAGAGTAGGGAGGCTGACCAAGTTTCCCCCACTGAAATTCCCCCCTGAATTTATAGGTGTCCAAGCTACCTGGTTTTGTTTCTGAAGTGGCAGTGATGCATCAGTGATCTACCATTCTCTCTCCGCACTACCCTTTGCCTTTGTTCAGTTACTTTTCATAGAGAATCCAGATTACGTCCTCAGCAAATTGTTGTATTTTTGTCCATTTGCAATTTTCCAGGCCAAATTTGTGGCAATTGTTATATTTAAATGCACCTGTAGCTCCTATACTGTCTGCTTTTCATTGAGTACAGCAGTTAGATTACAATCAATTGTTAATTGTCACTTGAATAGTCTTTCTCAGTTAGGGATGCTCAGGGAAATCCTTGGATCTGAATTCCTGCACTAATTGACCTGATCTGCAGCTCCTGGGCTAATGTGCAGATCGGAATGCATTTCTTCTAAGGAATTCACACTACAGTGAATTGTATGAGGTGGTTCAAGGGAAAAATTTCTTCTTCTTCTTCCTCCTCCTTGAAATGATCATTATTCCTTTGTATTGGTAGCCATGGGTTCATGGCAGCAGTTATTTCTTCCATACAATGGAATGGCAAAACATCCGCTCCTATTGCAACCCAGGGGCAGGGGAGTAGTTGTCCAGGACCCCAGGGGATCTTAGACCCCCTTACTTTTTTAGAAGCAGGATCCCAGCAGGGTCTCTGTGTCTCCAGCATCTTATGGGCCAATTAACATGAAAGGGGAGAGTGTTAGTCCCTGAGAAGAGTCTTTTAACATGCTTCCTTGTCCTTTCCTTCTGATTGGAGCCAATCAGAGTGAAAGGTGAGTCAGCCACTGAGAAGACTCTTCTGAGTAGCTAACACTCTCCCCATTCATGCTTATTGGCTCCTAGAATTGTCTGTTATTGTGAGAGAAGGCATAAACAAGGACCTCATTCTCAACTCAGCAGCACAAACAGGTGGAACACTCTTTGCAGTAACTAACACTCTCCCCTTTCATGCTGATTGGCTCTTAGGGATGTATGTTGTGGGAGAAGACAGTAACAAGGATTTCATTCTCAACCCAGCAGCAAAAGAAAAAAAAACAGAGGGAGAAGGTGTTACTGTGACTATCATGAAGGGACCCTGCACTTCTGAATTTGCCACTACACTACTGCCCAGGGAATTGGCACCCCCACTTTTCAACATATAGCAGTTGTGCTTGCTAGCTGCTCTGAGTGGCTATTAACTGGTTGGGGAAAAAAGAGAAAAAAGGTTGAAAGGACAGCCCTTGGACCACCCTATAAAACTGACAAATTCCTTTGGTTTGGCAGGAAGCTGAATTTATGCACATTGCTGCAGAAAGTGATGATGACAGAGTCAAGTAACATCTGGAAGGGCTCATGCTCCTTACCTCTCCACCACTAAAGGGAGCAAAGATCAAATGCTGTGGCTGTGAACGCAAAAGGATAATGGAGGAAACTCTATAGAACTGAAGCAGAGGAAGATGGAATGGGTGAAGAAAGTCAGGCCCAGCCCAAAGGTGTAAAGAGTGTTTGCATGTGTCTTTACTTCAACTACATGGCATATTTATTGCCTTATGGCTTATACCAGTCAGACCCTTGGTCTATGCTAGCTGGAAGCAGTTTTTGAGGATTTTAGGCAGGAGCCTTTTCTAGCCATTTCTAGAGATGTCAGGGATTGAACCTGGAACCTTTTCCATGACAAAGCATGTGCTCTAGTACTAAGCGCATGCCTTTTCCCAAAAAGTCTTTTTTTAAAAAAAATCACAGGACACTGCCTATAGATGTATTGGATCCAGCAATTATCATGCTGATGAAAACATTTTTATCCCACTTTTCCTTCAAGGAGTTCAAGGTATGCACAGTATACTCCCCCTCCCCATTTTATCCTCACAACAACACTGTGAAGTGGGTAAGGCTGAGAGACGATGACTGGCTCAAGGTCATTTCACAGCTGAGTGGAGATTTGAATCATGGCCTCCCATATTAAACTCCAACATTCTAACCACTACTCCACACTGGCATTGGGATAAGTCAAGATACAAATAGTGGTAACGAGAGAAGAAGTTCTAAGCTTAATGGACAATATAAAAACTGACAAATCACCGGGCCCGGATGGCATCCACCCGAGAGTTCTCAAAGAACTCAAAGGTGAAATTGCTGATCTGCTAACTAAAATGTGTAACTTGTCCCTTGGGTCCTCCTCCATGCCTGAGGACTGGAAAGTGGCAAATGTAACGCCAATCTTCAAAAAGAGATCCAGAGGGGATCCCGGAAATTACAGGCCAGTTAGCTTAACTTCTGTCCCTGGAAAACTGGTAGAAAGTATTATTAAAGCTAGATTAACTAAGCACATAGAAGAACAAGCCTTGCTGAAGCAGAGCCAGCATGGCTTCTGCAAGGGAAAGTCCTGTCTCAGTAACCTATTAGAATTCTTTGAGAGTGTCAACAAGCATATAGATAGAGGTGATCCAGTGGACATAGTGTACTTAGACTTTCAAAAAGCGTTTGACAAGGTACCTCACCAAAGCCTTCTGAGGAAGCTTAGCAGTCATGGAATAAGAGGAGAGGTCCTCTTGTGGATAAGGAATTGGTTAAGAAGCAGAAAGCAGAGAGTAGGAATAAACGGACAATTCTCCCAATGGAGGGCTGTAGAAAGTGGAGTCCCTCAAGGATCGGTATTGGGACCTGTACTTTTCAACCTGTTCATTAATGACCTAGAATTAGGAGTGAGCAGTGAAGTGGCCAAGTTTGCTGACGACACTAAATTGTTCAGGGTTGTTAAAACAAAAAGGGATTGTGAAGAGCTCCAAAAAGACCTCTCCAAACTGAGTGAATGGGCAGAAAAATGGCAAATGCAATTCAATATAAACAAGTGTAAAATTATGCATATTGGAGCAAAAAATCTTAATTTCACATATACGCTCATGGGGTCTGAACTGGTGGTGACCGACCAGGAGAGAGACCTCGGGGTTGTAGTGGACAGCACGATGAAAATGTCGACCCAGTGTGCAGCAGCTGTGAAAAAGGCAAATTCCATGCTAGCGATAATTAGGAAAGGTATTGAAAATAAAACAGCCGATATCATAATGCCGTTCTATAAATCTATGGTGCGGCCACATTTGGAATACTGTGTACAGTTCTGGTCGCCTCATCTCAAAAAGGATATTATAGAGTTGGAAAAGGTTCAGAAGAGGGCAACCAGAATGATCAAGGGGATGGAGCGACTCCCTTACGAGGAAAGGTTGCAGCATTTGGGGCTTTTTAGTTTAGAGAAAAGGCGGGTCAGAGGAGACATGATAGAAGTGTATAAAATTATGCATGGCATTGAGAAAGTGGATAGAGAAAAGTTCTTCTCCCTCTCTCATAATACTAGAACTCGTGGACATTCAAAGAAGCTGAATGTTGGAAGATTCAGGACAGACAAAAGGAAGTACTTCTTTACTCAGCGCATAGTTAAACTATGGAATTTGCTCCCACAAGATGCAGTAATGGCCACCAGCTTGGACGGCTTTAAAAGAAGATTAGACAAATTCATGGAGGACAGGGCTATCAATGGCTACTAGCCATGATGGCTGTGCTGTGCCACCCTAGTCAGAGGCAGCATGCTTCTGAAAACCAGTTGCCGGAAGCCTCAGGAGGGGAGAATGTTCTTGCACTCGGGTCCTGCTTGCGGGCTTCCCCCAGGCACCTGGTTGGCCACTGTGAGAACAGGATGCTGGACTAGATGGGCCACTGGCCTGATCCAGCAGGCTCTTCTTATGTTCTTATGTTCTTATGTTCTTAAGATAGAGGGAGAATCTGGTATTGGTGATGTCCTAAAAATTGTTGCACAAGAATAAGTGGGCGTCTTCTGAAACTGTGGTTACTCTGCTCGCCACTAAGGAAAAGAATTGTTTGATTTTGCATTTTATTGATGGTCCATGTTTGGACAATAAGGGTAGCAACTTATTTTTCCCATTTACCTGCACATTTCTATCCCCAAATATCGACTTGCTTGCTTTGCATTTGAAAATGAGAGAGTCAGCATTAATATTAGGACTAAGGTAAAAGAGTAGAATAAAAGTGTACTTTTAACACAATATGGCTGCCTAGCAACAGCTCTGGATGATATTAGGCATAATATGCCAACCCATTTTGAAAATTCCCAGTCCTCAGACTAGTCTTCCAACTTAAAAATCAATGAGAAAAAGGAGATTTGCACCAGTGGAGCGTTTTAGAAACTGGAGGCTTTTGTGGATTTGAAATATTCAGTACTATATTTCCTCTCTGAAATGTCAACATTACAGCCTATAAACTTAACTGAAATGAGACAATCACCATAATTCTTTTAAAAGCAAACAAAGTAGCTTTATAAACCTGTCACTGCTGAAGTTTCAATTGCTGATGCCACATTAGGGAGCCACATTACTCAAGGTTGTACAAATGTCTACAGTGCCTGTCAATTCCATAAGACAAACAGCTGTAGAAAGAGACTTGGGCGATTTGTATAACAATTCTGCTTCTTTCCCCCCTTCCCACCAGATGTAAATTTTTAACAGTCTGTTATTATCATTTGCAACATGTAAGTTGTAAATTCTTGATAAATGATAACATTTTTTGGATATGTTGCACAATGTTGGTGAAGACTCAAGGAAAATATGATGTGCTAGAATGTAGTTGTTTAAACCAACCCCAATTATTCCTAGCTGTGTTGTATTCTGAGAGCAATGGTCATTGATGATGAATAAAAGATGATGATAAATATGTTGGAGTAAACAAATATTTCATGGTCACTTGAAGGGATATTTGGGGAATATCCCATGTACCTGTTTACCATGATGTAACTTCCTGATGGGTGGGGTTTAGTTACCAGACTTCCTCCTCCTTTGGCCCCAGGGGATTTTTGAATATCCTCCATTACTGATCTTCCTACCTTTGAGAGAGGCCGCATGACAAGATGCTGTCTGCTGAGTGCATCAATACAAAGACTAAGATGGACTCGGATTCCTATTTTTTTCTTTCTTCCAAGCTAGAGCCTATGTTCTACTGAACATGTGAAGGAGTTGTAAGTAAACATTCTTTTTATTTTACCTAAAGGATTGTGTCTGTTGTTATTTATACAGAGAAAGGTGGGGCTGGTCTATATTCTCATTCTGCTGCTTGTATTTTTACAACTCTGCTAAGAAATAGGACCAACCAAATTAGTTCCTATTTCTGTGTGTATTTTTATAATACCGAACATGTTATGTTGCCCAGAAATAGTTGAGAATTAAACAAGATTTTTTGGGTTTTATTTTAAGTATTTTTGCATGTTTTGTTTCCCCCTTTGCTCTGTATCAGGCACCAACTTTAAAAGAGACTATTTTTACTGCTGTTACTTCCTTGAGTTATTTTTGCATAACAAAGCTCTTCTCAGACCAGGAAGCATGTATCAGCAAGGCAATAGAGGCTTTTCAAGGAGAATGCCTGAACTATCTGCTAATAATTTTGACCAGTGGAAGCGTAGAATCATGATTATTTTAGCAGCAGAGAAAGTTATTTGCTGTATTGAAAATCCTAAAACAGGAGAGGAAGATCCTGAACAAATAAACGTTTGGCAGGACAAAGATTCTCTTGCAAAAGCCATAATATCTGATTCTCTGAGGGATGAACAGCTTGTTTATCTGAGTGACTGTAAAAGTGCCAAAGAGATGCTACAGAAACTTAAAACAGCTTTCGGATTTCAAAGCTTTAGATGCCAAACCATGTTGATTAAAGAGATAGTGAATTTAAAATTGCAGACAAAGGAAAATTGTGAAAAACATATCACTTCCATGGTGCTTATTTTTAACAAACTGTAATTGGCTGGGCTTGATTTTAACCACCAACAGAAATTGGGTTTTCTTTTGGGATCTCTTGGAAAGAGATTTGATCCTTTTATTTCCCTTTTAAACCATGATCCTGGGATCTTGTTTGAACAAGCTCTTGCAAAAGTGAGAGAAGAATGTGCGATCCAAAGAGACTTAAATGATAATGGATCAAATTACATGGCTAGCAGCGATAAGGGGAAGGGAAAAGCCCCTCCCAAGAGCCAATCACAATTCTGTTTTTCATGTGGGAGGCGCGGTCACCTGGCCAGGGACTGTGACTCACCCAAAAGTTCAACAGCCAATGGCAGCTCTCCCAATATTAAACAAAGGGAACAAAGGCAGCATGCTTCATCTAAGGATAAGCAGGAACCTCAAAGAGAGGGATTCAAAGGAAGAAATTTCCTTTTAACGCACAAAGGTCTTGTGGCAAATAATTACAAACAAAAATCAAACAATTGGATTTTAGACAGTGGATGTACAAACCACAGTTGTTATAATGAAGATTTATTTGATGAAATAAACAGTGATACTGAAGGAAGAATCCAGACTGCCAATGGTCAATATATGAACATTAATGGATATGGATCCATTGCTCTTAGGTGCAAGGTATCCGATCAAACCATAGTAAATGTGGCAGATCATGTTTTATATGTCCCAGACTTAAATTGCAATATGCTGAGCGTCTCAGCTTTAGACAAGAAAGGATTTGCAATACATTTCCAGGATGGAAAGTGTACAGTGACCAAAGATGATGAATTGCTTGCACTAGCTTATGAAAATGATGGTGTTTATGAACTGAGTCTTACAGCTGAACAAGCAAACACAGCCATGGTGGACAAGGAAGAGACCAGCTTAGAACTTTGGCACAGGCGGCTGGGACATTGTGATCCCAAGGCGATCCTACAGCTGCAAAAGCAGAACCGTGCCACAGGTATCAAGGTAAATGAAGAGTACCATGATAAAGCAAGCAGGTGCGTAAATTGCATTGAGGAAAAGGGTGTTAGGCCTTTCCACCAAGGACTGAAAAGAGAAGCACCAAGGTGCTAGATCTCATACACAGTGACCTCTGTGGACCATTTAATGTACCCTCACTTGGGCAGAATAGATATGTTCTAATTTTTGTGGATGATTTTTCAAGGTACTGTGTGACTTACTTATTGAAGGACAAGAGTCAAACGCATGAGATGCTGAAGAAATACATCTCCATGGTGTCCACAAAATTTGAAAGGAAAGCAAAATCTGTACAGACGGACAACGGTGGTGAGTTTATATTGCACCAAACACAAAGTTTCCTGGAGAAACAAGGCATTTTGCACAGGAGGACTGTCAGTCATTCTCCAGAGCAGAATGGGATTTCTGAAAGAAGACTTAGATCTCTTCTGGAAATGACAAAATACATGCTTGTTGACGCTAATCTACCCAAAAGACTGTGGGGTGGTGCGATCGTGGCTGCAACGTATATCCAGAACAGATTGCCAACCAAGGGCACCACACACACCCCATTCCAATGGCAGAATTCCAAACCTGGCACATATCAGAGTGTTTGGAAGCATTGCTTTTGCCTACGTAGCAAAGCAAAAGAGGCAGAAGGTAGATGCTAGAACAGAACAGACTATTTTGATAGGCTATGCTCCTGGTAGCAAAGGCTACAGAGTTATGAACCTAAAGACAGGTGAAGTCAGCACAAGACATGTTGTCTACTTCAATGAACGAAGCAGAGCTGACAAAAGAGGGACTGTGCTAGATTTCTCAGAAGAGCAAGGACACCACGTCCAATCTCTTATAGATATGCCAGTACCCACATACAAAATACCAGTGACATCACAGATATCTGCACAACCTGATCCAAGCCTTAAACAAGAGGAAGAGGCAGAGATTGCAGAAAGTGATGATGAGGCTGAGAGAGGTACAGAAGCAGATGAGAATGATGAGATGACTGGACTGGAAGATGCTGCAGAGCCAGACCAGTTCCCAGAACAAGCTCCCAGATCCTCATCGCAAACCAACAAAGGTGTACCACCTCTACGCCTGTCCTACCTCTCAAGGTCGGGGGTACCCAGAGAACCATCGACTTGGGAGGAGATCAAGCAGATGCCAGCATCCGAGGGCACTCAGTGGAGAAAAGCCGCTCAGGAGGAGATGGATGCACGCACAAGAATAAAACTGACAGAACTTCCACCAGGCAAGAAAGCCATAGGATGCAGATGGGTGTTCAAGGTGAAGCAAGATGCAGGAGGAGAAATTGAACGCTACAAGGCAAGACTAGTTGCCAAAGGTTTCCTGCAGAAATATGGAGAGGACTATGATGCTATTTTTGCTCCTGTTGTCCGACACAGCACAATAAGAATGCTACTATTTGTGGCAGCCTCCAAACAGATGCACGTCAGACACTTTGATGTCAAGACTGCCTTTCTGCATGGAGAAATAACAGAGCAGTTGTACATGCAACAATCTCCAGGTTTCGTGAATCAGAAGCAAGCACATGTTGTATGCAAGCTTAAAAAGGGCCTGTATGGACTCAAGCAAGCTGCAAGGGCCTGGAACGAGAAACTGGATGAAATACTCAAGGAGCTAGGCTTCAAGCAAGGTGAAGTAGACCAATGCCTGTACACCAGAAGCAAAGATGTACATTTGACATATATTCTGATTTATATCGATGACTTGATCGTGGTGACGTGAAGAGATCAAAACTACAGAGAAGGCTATCAACTGTCAGGCTGTCAACTGTCAAACTGTCATCTTTCAGGTTGTCAGGTATCTGGCTGTCATCTGTCAGGCCGTCAACTGTCAGACTATCAGGCATCTGGCTGTCAACTGTCAGGTTGTCAACTGTCAGGTTGTCAAGCATCTGGCTGTCAACTGTCAGGCATCTGGCTGTCAACTGTCAGGCTCTCAGGAATCTGGCTGTCAACTGTCACGCTATCAGGCATCTGGTGGTGGTTGGGGTGGCTTTGTCTAATGTGATGAGTTTAGCGACCAGTGATGGAGTGGAGGGTTAGAGCTCTGCAATTTGTGATGTGGTGTGTGTGGACTTTGTCCTAGGGTGGGGGGGGAGGGTTTGCTTTTTTGTCCTGTGGTGGTTGGGGCGGAGGGTGTTTGGGTGGTGGTGGTTGGGAGTTGGGGTGATTGGGTGTGTGGTGTGTGGGGGTGGTGTGTGGTTTGGTGGGGGTGGTGGGGTGTCTGGGTGGGGGTGGTTAGGGTGGGGTGTCGGAGTGGTGTGGTGGGGGTTGGGGGTAGTTGGGGTTGGGCAGTGGTTGGGGCATGGTAGAGGGGGTGGTTGGGGCTGTCGAGGTGGGGGTTTCAGGTTATCAGGGTGGGGGTGGCATGGGTCAGGGTTGGGGTGGGTGCGTTGGTGGGGGTTGTGGGTGTGGGAAGTTGGGGTGGGGTGGGGTTGGGCAGTGGGTGGGGTGGGGGTTGGGGGTGGTAGAGGGGTGGTTGGGGCATGGGTAGTGTGGTGGTAGTGTGTGGTAGTGGGTGGTAGGAGAGGTCATAGTGGGGGTGGTTCGGGGGAGTCAGAGGGGTGGTTGGGGGCTGTCAAGGTGGGGGTGTCAGATTGTCAGGGTTGGGGTGCGTGTGGTGGTGGGGGTTGTGGGTGGGTCAAGTTGGGGTGGGGTGGGGCGGTGGGTGGGTGGTGTCGGGATGGGGTAGGATGGGGGTGGGGTGGGGGTGGGGTGGAGTGGGGGGTGGGGGGTGGGGTGGGTGAGGTGGTTGGAGTGTGGTTGGGGTGGTTGGCGGGTGGAGGGGTGGTTGAGGTGGCTTTATGTACTGGGGTGAGTTTAGTGACCAGTCATGGAGTGGGGGTTAGAGATCTTCAATTTGTGGTGTGGTCTGGGTGGAGTTTGTCCTAGGGTGGGGGGTTAGGATTTGTCTTTTTGTTCTGTGGGGGGTGGTTGGGGGGTGGTTGGGGGGTGGTTGGGTGGTAGTGGTTGGGGGTTGGGAGTTGTGGTGATTGGGTGTGTGGTGTGTGGGGGTGGTGGGGTTGCGTGGTGGGGGTGATTAGGGAGGTGGTGGTGGGGTGGTTGGTTGCTGTCAAGGTGGGGGTTTCAGGTTGTCAGGGTGGGGGTGGTGGGGTGTCGGGGTGGGTGGGGGTGGTTTGGGGGTTGGGGTTGGGTAGGGTTGGGCAGTGGGTGGGGTGGTGGGTGGGGTGTGTTAGAGGGGTGGTTAGGGCATGGGTAGGATGGTGGTAGGGGTGGTGGTGGGTGTCAGGGTGGGGGTGGTTGGGGGTGTCAGATGGGTGGTTGGGGGTCTGTTGAAGTTGAGGTGTCATGTCTGGTTTGGGGTGTTGGTGGGGGGCGTTGTGGGTGGAGGAAGTTGGTTTGGGGTGGGGTAGTGGTGGGGCAGTGGGTGCGGTGGGGTGGGGCAGTGGGTGGGGTGGTGTTGAATGTTGGGTGGGTGGGTGGGTGGGTGGGGTGGAGGGTGGGTGGGGTTGGGCATTGGGTGGGGTGGTGTTTGGGTGGTGGTGGTAGAGGGGTGGTTGGGGCATGCATAGTGGAAGGGGTGGTCAGGGTGGGGGGTGTCAGAGGGGTGGTTGGGGGCTGTTGAGGTGGGGGTGTCAGATGGTCAGAATGGGGTGGCGTGGGTCAGGTTTGGAGTGGGTGTGGTTGTGGGGGTTGTGGGTGGGGGGAAGTTGGGGTGAGGTGGGGGGTGGGGGTGGTTGGGGGTGTCAGGGTGGGGTGGTGGTTGGGGTGGGGTGGTGGTTGGGGTGGGGTGGTGGTTTGAGGTTGAAGTGAGTGAGGTGGGTGGAGGGTGGTTGGGGTGGTTGTCAGGTCATAGGGGTGGTTGGGGTGGCTTTCTGTACTGGGGTGAGTTTAGTGACCAGTCATGGAGTGGGGGTTAGAGCTCTGCAATTTGTGGTGTGGTGTGGGTGGACTTTGTCCTAGGGTGGGGGGTTAGGGTTTTCTTCTTGTCCTGTGGTGGTTGGGGTGGGGGTGGTTGTGGTGGTTGTGGTTGGGGGTTGTGAGTTGGGGTGATTGGGTGTGTGGTGTTTGGTGTGGTGGGCTTTCAGGGTGGTGTGGTTAGGGTGGTGGTTGGGGTGGTGGGGTGGGTGGGATTGGGCAGTGAGTAGGGTGGTGGTGGTGGGGTGGTTGGGTGCTGTCAAGGTGGGGGTTTCAGGTTGTCAGGGTGGGGTGGCGTGGGTCAGGGTTGGGGTGGGGGTGGGGTGGTGGTTGTGGGTGGGGTGGGGGCTGGCTTTCTGTACTGGGGTTTGTTTAGCGAACGGTTGTGGAGTGGGGATTAGAGCTCTGCAATTTGTGGTGTGGTGTGACCTGTTGTGAGGTGGTAGGGCTAGAGTTTTGTGACCTGTTGTGGGGGGTGAAGAATTGAGAGACCTATCTGGGGTGGGAGTTTATTGGTGTTTGTGGGGGGAGAGTTTGGGTATTATTTATTTATTTTGTTTAGTTATTATTTATTATTTAAATTATATCCTGCCCTTCCTCCCAGCAGGAGCCCAGGGCGGATGACAGAAACACTAAAAACACTATAAAACTTCATAAAAAGACCTTAAAATACATTAAAACAAACCAACGTTAAAAACATTTTTAAAACATCATTTTTAAAAAAGGGTTCAAAACATTAAAAAACATATAAAAAGCAATTCTAACACAGATGCAGAGTAGGATAGGTCTCAACTTAAAAGGCTTATTGGGGAGTGGGATGTTCTCCCGTCAGGGGAGAAGAGTATGTAGGGGGCAGGAGGAGTCTGGAGAGCTGTTTGCAGTGGTGGGGGTAAGACTGTGGAGTCCTGGCTGGAATGTGGGGGTGGGGGAGTTTAGATTTGTCTTTCAGGCTCTTATGTATGTGTTTTTTAGCTTTCATTGTTTTAAAGATGAGACACAGTGGACTGAAAATCACAACTTGTAGAAGTGAATACCTATCCCCATGGAGTGTTCAAAGAGAAGGAGAAGGAGAAGATTTATGGAGAATCCTGTCCCAAGGAAAACCTGGAGCTGAGGACCAAGAAGCTGCAGCGTGATAGGCATGTGAGAATTCAAAAGCCGTGAATGAATCTGTCATCCTTGCATCTCTTTTACAGAGTTCTTCAGTGTATTGCTTCCATCTTCCTTTTATTTCATCTCGGTCAGTCAGTGTGTTCCCCTGTTGATTATTCAGCATCCCTGCTATCAGGGCGTATCAGGTGTCTGGCTGTCAACTGTCAGGCTGTCAACTGTCTGGCTGTCAACTGTCAGGCTATCAACTGTCAGCCTATCTAGCATCTGGCTGTCATCTGTCAGGCTGTCAACTGGCAGGCAGTCAACTGGTAGGCTGGCAGGCATCTAGCTGTCAAGTGACTGGCTGTCAAGTGTCTGACTGTCAACTGTGTGGCTGTCAACTGTCAGGCTATCAGACATCTTGCTGTCAACTGTCAGGCTGTCAACTGTCAGGCTATCAGGTGTCTGGCTGTCAACTCTCAGGCTGTCAACTGTCAGCCTATCAAGCATCTGGCTGTTATCTGTTGGGCTGTCAACTGTCGGGGTATCAGCTGTCTGGCTGTCAAGTGTCAGGCTGTCAAGTCTGTAAAGACGTTTGGAGCAACCATGTTAAAAAGCAGGGGCAGAGCATTCCAGCCAGAGGGTTGCCAACCCTGCTTTGATATCAATATCTTTGCAGAGGTTCCCTAGTCAAGCCTTACCAACAGTGCAATCCTAACCATATCTACTCAAAAGTAAGTCCTGTTGAATTCTATGGGGCTTAGTCCCTTAGTAAATGTGTTTAGAATTGCAGCCTTCAGAGGCATCAATTTTCACTCCTGAGTGCTCCTATCTAACATCTCCACAACACTAGGCTCCCTTCTTCCTACAAAGGGCTTCTGCTGACTGTCCTGTCCTGAAGGCACTTAAACCTTTCTTGCCAGAAGCAAGTAGGCTAGATTAAATGTTCCTTACCTGGGCTTCCTAAGCAGGTGAGAAGGAATGATCCCACCACTTCAGCTAAACCTGGAAATACCCTCATTTAGCTAAGATTTCTATCTTAATTTCCAATCAGAGAATTTTTTTGTTTGAGTGGTATTCTCCAAGCAATTGTGGTTGATGCTTGATGACATCACTAGGGCCCACCCCTGTGACATCACTAGGGCCCACCTCTGAAATCTCAGGGTTTAGGATGCTTCTGACCTGGCAGCCCTAAATGGAAGAGCAACATAAAATCCAAATAAATATTCAAGCTTATTTAAAGTATGTTCTCTCTCATACACACACAGAATTCTCTCTCACACAAAAAAAAATTTCTTCAGAGCCCAGTGCTGTGTTCTGACTGCTGAAAGGCAGCAGATCACAGGACTCAAGGATCATAGCTGCAGTAGCAGAGCAATGGAACTAAGTGGCGACCCCACCATGTCCAGTGTGAAGGCAGTAGCTACCATTAAAACTTCAGCCGTGCTGACAAGTTTGCATATATTGGGCACAAGCCAAAGCCCCACGCAAGCAGGGTTTCCTATTCTCTTCTCTGAAGACCAATACCTGGCAGGGCTCCTTATTTCATCCAACAGCACAAGGAAGGCTCTTTGCATATGGAACTCCATTCATGTTTCAGAGGTACTAAACGTTATCTTCAAGATATTTGTAAGACTTCAGAACTCCTAAACCCTTGAAAAATACATTTGTTTTCCATTTTTTTGTGGTAGAACTCTAAAAAGTTGGATAGATTGCATATATTGATTACCCAGGGAAAAATCATTTGAATTCATTGATTTGATCATTTTAATGTTCTGGTCATTTTTATTCCAGGATTTTTTTGTATTTTGCTGTATCTGTTTGTTGTTAATTTTCTAGAATACAAAATGAGTCTCAAAAATTGGGTGTTTTCTCTGCCTGAGGACAGTTGTGTGAGATGAACTCTTGAACTGATGCAGTTCTAGTGTTCTGTTACATTCTCAGTATACACCGGTAGCTCTGCAAAGAGAAATATTTTAAATAAACATTACATTTCCAGCAGCAACCAAAAAAAAAAGGCAAGAAGACATAGCAGGCAATATCACTGAATATGTTGGAAAATGTGTTCAGGCATCGAGATCTTGGTTTTCCAAAATTGTTATCAGGTAATTATTTGTCAGGTCACAAATGCATTAGGAAAGAGGGTTATATTTAATGCAAATATATGCAGTGTAAAAAGAAGGCTCTGTGGTGAATTATTTGATGTTTATCTTTTGTTCTCCCCTCCATCTCTCCTTCTGAAATTTTCCTGTTTATTTGATTATCACTTTTATTGTGTGTATGGGGGTATGAGAGGTGCCTGAATGTGTAAAAGGCTTATTTTAAAATCTACACTTTCTAATTGGGAGGCACTTTTATAGAAGTTTTGGAACTGCAAGGACTATGTTGAAGAGAAGGAGATGGGGAGGTTGGGAAAAGTAATGGAAATAAAAATATCATTATTAAGTTGTTCAAAATTAATTTCTATATTACAATTTTTTAAAATGTTAATTAGATAAAAAAGAGATTGCTGATCAGAACAAACCCTTGTGCATGCCTCACAAAGTGTGGCTAAGTAATGATTTCTAAAAATGTTGGTTTTAATATTACTGGAGCTATATAAGTACTCTAGTTTCCCCTAATATTTTCAGTGATTTCATCACTAGCACTTTATTACCTGACTTTTAACATATCTCATAAGAAGCTGACATCTGTCTCTTGGAGGAAGCTTCTTAGGGTAGAGAGACATTTCTGGTTGTGCTGGCTTCAGTGCACCTCCACCTCCATTTTCTGAACGTGGGGACACACGACACTAGTAAAACCTCTCCCTTTTCTACTCCAAAACCTCAAGTTGCAGCTCGAGTGCATTTTACCTTGAAGTCAGCTTCACACAGACTTCAAAACTGATGGGCTGTCAACCCCATTACCACTCCAGGTGTGTCCAATGAAAACAGTTTGCTGTAGGCTCAGGCAGACACAGTGATTGGCCCAGTGCTTTGTGGTGGGCAGTCCTAATCAGCAGTGGAGAAGGGAGAATGTGCCCAGCCATGGGCAGAGTTGTTTCAAAATGCACCCAGAGAAAATGGTCTGGCTACTTTTGAAGCAACTAGTGTGCCAATGAGCATTTAATTAGACCAGTCATGGGGGGAGGGGATGAATGGAAATCCTAACAACAAAGTCCTTAGGAAATGCACAAGTAAATGCCTGTCTCTTCTTCCCTCTTGACATTAGGAGGTGGCCAAGTGGAGCATGTGCTTCTTTTTAATGTTTCTGTTTTGTAGCTTCCAGCCTGCACACCCTTGCTGGAATAAAGTAAAAGATTTTGCAAGACTTCTTGTAGTTTATCCACCTGGAATTGTCTTTGCTGGAGTTTTCAGCAGATGTGTTCATGGGACAAAAAGATGCAAAAAGAATTTATGCTCCAATTGACTAAAATTCTGGCTACTGATTTGTAATGGTATGATAGTTGTATGTTGTGTGGCCAGTAAGAACATACAGTGGGAAAAAATGCAAGGTCCAATCTCTGAAAGAGTCAGCAGACCTACTTAATAGCCTTCAAGAAATTGTACGCCTGAAATGATGACTAGAGACAAAAAAAAATGTAAAGCTCTATACAAGGTCTTCTATTAGCATGTTTAGGCAGGGTCTTTTATATGAGTAATTGCAAAGAATCAAAGAAATAGGAAGGCAGTCCATTAACCTCCATCAGAATTATATAATCTGTATAGTGCTCTGTGTCAGCTGTTTCAGTTAGCGAGAGTATTATTGCATTCTGAATGGTACTGTAACTATGAAATTGAAAAGTCCTAAAATGGGATGACGGAAAGATGGAAGATTCTTCTACAGAGAGCTATAGCTTGGCTGCAGCAGACAGCTAAGACAAGCAGGCTCCTACCTGATATGTTCCAGGAGTGGGAGAAGTGTGGCCAGGGTTATAGTCATCTAGGGTCTCAGGGGGTCTTAAACCCCTTACTTTGGGGGGGCAGGTTCCCAGGAGGATCCCTATGTCTCTAGCATCCTACAAGCCAATCAGCATGAAAGGGGAGTATGTTGGCCACTGAGAAGAGTTTTCTAGCATGCTTCCCTGTTCTTTCCTGCTGATTGGAGCCAGTCAGAGTGAAAGGTGAGTCAGCCATTGAGAAGACTCTTCTGAGTAGCTAACACTCTCCCCTTTCATGCTTATTGGCTCCTAGAATTGGCTGTTATTATGAGATAAGGCGTTAACAAGGACCTCATTCTCAACTCAGCAGCACAAACAGGTGGGGTGTGTGTGGTTTTGACTATCATGAAGGGACCCTGCACTTCTGAATTTGCCATTACATTACTTAGTGTGGCCCTACAGATGTTATTGGACTTTGTTCTTATGTGCCTTCAAGTGGATTATGACTTATGGTGACCCTATGAATCAGTGACCTCCAAGAGCATCTGTTATAAACCACCCCATTCAGAACTTGTAAGTTCAGGTCTGTGGCTTCCTTTATGGAATCAATTCATCTCTTGTTTGGTCTTCCTCTTTTTCTACTCCCTTCTGTTTTTCCAAGCATTATTGTCTTTTCTAGTGAATCATGTCTTCCCATTATGTGTCCAAAGTATGATAACCTCAGTTTCATCATTTTAGCTTCTAGTGACAGTTCTGGTTTAATTTGTTCTACTACCCAATTATTTGTCTTTTTCACGGTCCATGGTATCCGCAAAGCTCTCCTCCACATTTCAAATGACTTGATTTTTCTCTTATCCACTTTTTTCACTGTCCAACTATCACATCCATCCAAAGAGACTGGGAATACCATGGTCTGAATGATTCTTATTTTAGTGTTCAGTAATACATCTTTGCATTTGAGGACTTTTTCTAGTTCTCTCATAGTTGCCCTACCCAGTCCTAGCCATCTTCTGATTTCTTGAGCATTGTCTCCATTTTGGTTAATGACTGTGCTGAGGTATTGATAATCCTTGACAAGTTCAATGTCCTCATTGCCAACTGTAAAGTTACATAAATTTTCTGTTGTCATTACTTTAGTCTTCTTGACGTTCAGCTGTAGTCCTGCTTTTGTGCTTTCCATATGATATGTTCTGCATATAGATTAAACAAATAAGGTGATAAAATACATCCATGTCTCATACCCTTTCTGATAGGGAACCAATCGGTTTCTCCATATTCTGTCCTTATAGTAGCCTCTTGTCCAAAGTATAGTTGTGCTTCAGAACAATCAGATGCTGTGGCACCCCCCCCATTTCTTTTAAAGCATTCCATAGTTTTTCATGATCTACACAATCAAAGGCTTTGCTGTAATCTATAAAGCACAGGGTGATTTTCTTCTGAAATTCCTTGGTCCGTTCCATTATCCAACATATGTTTGTGATATAATCTCTGGTACCTCTTCCTTTTCTAAATCCAGCTTGGACATCTGGCATTTCTCACTCCATAAACTGTAAGAGCCTTTGTTATAGAATCTTGAGGATTACTTTACTTGCATGGGATATTAAGGCAATAGTTCGATAATTACCACATTCCCTGGG
The DNA here is from genome assembly GCF_030035675.1 of Rhineura floridana. Lineage (NCBI taxonomy): Eukaryota > Metazoa > Chordata > Lepidosauria > Squamata > Rhineuridae > Rhineura > Rhineura floridana. The sequence goes on along the minus strand of NC_084487.1, from coordinate 77,391,253 downwards.
ATCCCCTTTCTTTGGAATTGGGATGTATATTGAACACTTCCAGTCTGTGGGCCATTGTTTTATTTTCCATTTGTTGACAATTTCTTCTCAAACTCTGGACAGATTCAGTCTCCGTAGCCTGTAGCAACTCTATTGGTATGTCATCTGTTCCTGGTGATTTGTTTCTTCCAAGTATTTTAAGAGCAGCTTTCACCTCACATTCTAAAATGTCTGGTTCTTCATCATACAGTTCCTCCACAAATGAATCTGTCATCCTTGCATCTCTTTTATATAGTTCTTCAGTGTATTGCTTCCATCTTCCTTTTATTTTATCTCGGTCAATCAGTGTGTTCCCCTGTTGATTATTCAACATCCCTACTCTTGGTTTAAATTTCCCTTTAATTTGTCTAATCTTTTGGAATAAGGCTTTTGTTTTTGTGGTCCTTTTTTATTTCTATACAATAACTATTGCAATGGTTCTCTTTGTCCCTACGTACTAGTCGCTGTATTATTGCATGTAGGGTTCTAACCATGTTTTTATCTCCTTTTGCTTTTGCCTTCCTTCTTTCTTTAACCATTTGAAGAGTTTCATCAGTCATCCATTGAGGTCTTTCTCTTTTTAACTAGAGGTATTGTCTTTTTGCATTCTTCCCTGATAATGTCTCTGACTTCACTCCATAGTTCTTCTGGTTCTCTGTCAACTAAGTTTAAAGCCTCAAATCTGTTCCTTATTTGATGTTTATATTCTTCTGGGATGTTATTTAAATTGTATTTTGGCATTGTGATTGCTTTGTTGTTCTGCTTTAGCTTTACTCTGATTTTCGATATTATCGGTTCCTTATCTGTACCACAGTCTGCTCCTGGTCTTGTTTTTGGAGAAAGTATGGAACTTCTCCATCCTCTGCTACCAATTATATTATCAATTTGATTCCTATATTGACCATTTGGTGATGTCCATGTGTACAGTCATCTTTTCAGTTGCTCAAAAAATGTGTTGGTCTCTTGGTCTAGACTCCTGACGGCATTTGCTCTCAGCTTCTTCAACACTCTCAAAACCACTCACCATGTTTATTTTTATTTATTTATTTATTATTTGATTTATATCCTGCCCTTCCTCCCAGCAGGAGCCCAGTGCGACACATTAAGGTATGCATCCTAGAGGAGGGGTGTTGGACTATAATCCCATAATTCCTGACTATTGGCCATGCTGGCTGGGCTGATGGCAGTTGGAGTCCAGCAACATCTGGAGGGCTACAAGTTCCCTATCAGTGGTCTAAAGGGTAAGAAGCAAAGCTTTATGAGGAAAAGTCTATAATAAAGAAAAAACAGCTGATGATGACAAACAAAAATTGAGTAAAATGTTGTGTTGTTGAACAGCAGCCAGTACTCTGATATGGATTACCTTCCACATAACGTTTGCTGAGATTACACTTTGGAAAAGATGGCTGGTTCCAAGAACTTTGATGCAGCAAGATATGCAAGTCTCCTGCCGGGGTGATGGAGTTTTCCCAGAAGAAAGGCCACTGGACAGTATTGGCTATGGCAGATATGCCAACTTTGGTGGTTAGAATAGATACACTGTGCAACCGTAACTCTTTGCTCAAAATATAGGGTAGAATTTTAAAATGAAAGCTAATGGAAAACTGGAAAGTTTTGCTTAATGGTGCAGATTGGGCTGCTAAGAGAACAACTTTTACAATCTAAAAGTTAGTGTATGGTATTGTGGTTAAGCTCTTGACTCCACATGACACCGACATAGAGAGGTTAGATGTGAGGATGGAGTTATGAGATGATTAAGATTGGATGTCAACAAGCTAATTTCAAGGCATTGTGACCTTTCAAATTGCTAGCTATCCTGATATTTCAGACAGAGCTGTGGGTTGTTTCCAAAAATGAGACAGATTTGGATTATTTTGGCAGTGATTGTTGTGTTAGCATACTGAATTATCCTTTATAAATAGCATACATGTCACATTCAGTGCCTTTTAGACTTAGACAAGGGTGGGTGACCTTAAGAGCTTTTTAAAAAAAGAAGTAGCTATTGTCCAGAGATTAATTAATAGCTTTGCCCAGTCTCACAAGAATATTCCTTTTATTGTTAAACTTCAATTGAAAATATTTACATTTGATAGTTCACCCCCCTAATTGCTATTTGGTAACTATTTGCCAACTGCTGACACAGCCACTGAAGCTTTATTTTGTCATCAATTAGCTTTTAGTTATTAAGTTTACTTTCTCATTTTGAATTTCATAATCTCTCTTGCTTCATTGAAGATGCTTTCATTTTGAAGAGTTTTATTTGCCATATCAGTCAATTTCTTTACATTAGCAACTGCTCTTGTTGCTAGCAATTATCCTATGTTTCATTCTTGTTTGATTGTCTAATCTATAGGAAACTGTGCTATGTTTTTAAATTTGTGTACTTTCCCACTGGGTTTGGTGTCATTTATGACTAGGGGGCACGTTAGGGATTGTAGCTAATGGAAGCACTTCTGCTAGCATAAAACCACCATTGGATACATTGCTAGAGGTGGGATATTTCTAGCTCCCACATAAAAATATTAAGTGAAAATAGGCACAGAAGCCAAAGAGCCATAGTTTTCCAATAGGCACTTCCTTGGATTTGTGAGTTAATATCTAATGGAATTTGAACCTTGAGTTGTTTCCTTGTCATTTTTGAAAAAATATTGTTTTGAATATTTTCTGAGCTAGAACTGGTAACCTGATTATATTCAGATTTGTAAATTTTAGAAATATCCAGCTTTTCCTTTTCCATGAAAAATGTCAATCTCATCTGGAATAAGAATGGAAAAGCAGAGCAAAACATAAATTTTGCAGGTTATATTATGGGATCACATAGTATGCACTGGCCAGTTGTAAAAGCAGCTATAAATGCTAAATGGAAAGGCCAGAGAGTTCAAAATCAAGATGTTCCCTACTTAGTGATTTGACTAGAGGCATTCTCCCCTAAATGAACCACCAAGACATGCGGCCAATCAGCCAAAAACATAATTCGGCACACCAAAGGCATTAATGCATCCCACAGCATGCCCCTCTGAGCCTCCCATCTAACTGTTGCTACAGCAGAAAGCTGCAGCTGCTTCCTGGCAAGAGAATGTAAGGCCCTCCAGTGTGCCCAGAATAGAATGGAATGGCCACAGAAGATGATCCTTGCAGGAACTGGAAGGCTCCGCACACCTAAGGAAAAACAGAAACCACAAAAACGTTAGGATTAATATCTGAAATATGACTTAAAAGCTGAAGAACGCCACCTCCAGATCGCCTGGACATCCTCAATGCTCAAGCCCACAAGGGCAGCAGCCGTAACCACTCCAGTCCAAAAGGAATGCAGCCCATAGACTCCAGCATCGCAACCACTGGCCAACAAGGCCCGCCGAACAACGGCACAAAATTGAAACTGAGTCAGGGCAGAACCATCTGCATGTATAAAGAGATAATGCTGGCCCGCTGGGCTGATACACAAAATTTGCTGCATAGCAGAAACTGGGCGTAATTCAGGTACCTGGCAACTATGTAAAGATACAAAACAGCCACGGCCCTTTTGATCAGTCTTAAAGACTTTAAGGAGAACCTCACTAAATCTGCACCTAACGTGCAATCGCAAGAGCATAAGGCTTGATAGGACACATCAGGTTTTGAGGAAACAATACTTCACTAGGGCAAAATGTTGGCACGTGTGCGTTGTTGCGTGAAACAGCATACATTACGTTGGAGTTAAGTTGAGCAAGAAACTTCTTCAGAGCATTTAAAGCATGTTAAGAGTCTTTATTAAGACATTAAGGCTTTTCAGCAGTTTCCCCCCCCTCTAGCTCTACAGCACATCTCTCTCCAAAAGCAAAAGTTAAGACAGCCTCTCAGCTCAGAGGCATGATGCAGAAGAACCAGAAGAACCAACAGCAGGCTGTTACAACTTTCCCAGCTGTTATCTCCCGTTACCATGACGACCTGTCTGACCTTGAAAGTCTGCTCTCTCAGGCCAGGCATGGCAGATAAGACTGCTTCTCAAGACACATGCTTGTAACTTTCCAGACCTGATGAAAACATCCTTAGGCAGTATGGCCTAATGCCAACAGTCCCCCTTTTTCATCATGTCTGTAAATCCATTACAACAATAACACATTTCTACAATACCTCTTGCAATACATTTCAGTACATTGCATCATACATTTTCAGTTCAGTTCAGTACAGTTCAAAATTACATCTCAGTACAGTTCAAAACTTTATTCACTCAAACTTTGGTTGTACACATGTCAAATAAAGTGTCTCAGGATCCATATCTACAACTTTATTCATTCCAGGACTGGATACTAACCCCACGGTAAATCTGTCAGGCGGTTTGCCTAAATTTGCTCTTGTAGAGCGTCTTAAAGGAACCAGAGCTTCAGCTCTCTCTGCCCCCCCATTTGTGCTTGTGCTTGGCACCGCGTGCCCAGTATCTTCCATTTCCTCAGCTTTACGTTTCTTCGATCTGCGTTTCCCACAAGTGAGCTCATTCAAAGCATCTCTGAGAGGAATTTGTGTACCTTCCACTTTAATATCAAGATCTGGCTTAAATGTCTGTGATGGTGTTCGTGTTTGTGTGCCACCTGTTTCTGTAAGAATGACTGTCTGCCTTTGATCCCAAGGCTTTTCTGAGACTTTAATGCTTCTGCTCAGAATTAACTGCTGTGTTTCTGGACACCAAACTCTGTAATATGCATTCAGAAATCCCAAAACAAAACCTTGCTGTGCTCTGGGCGCAAGCTTGCCCCTCCTTTTTCCCTGTGGAATGTGGATCCAGCACCTTGCCCCGAATTTTTGAATGTGTTCTATTTTAGGCTTTCTGCCAGTAAGTTTCTCATAAGGAGACATTCCAAGTGCACTGTGTAACACCCTGTTGTGAATGTAATTCGCATAAAGAATTGCTTCTGCCCAGAAAGAATTCCCTAAACTGCAATCCATCAGCATGGCTCTCATTGCTTCCCCAAGCACCCTGTTTTTGTTCTCTGCAACCCCGGTGGAAGGTTTAAGTGCTATTTTCTTACTTGCCAGCACTTCATGCAATGCTTTACCCATGAATTCTTCTCCCTGGCCTAAGTGTATGGCCCCCACCGTGGTGCCGTGTTGAGTTTCGATTCTCTTAATGAACAGTTTCAGCTTTTGCTCAGCTTCACTTTTATGCTTTAACAGAAAAACATGACAAAATCTTGAAAAATCATCTACCAGTACCATGAAGAATTTCGCACCTCCTCGTGAAGCATTTATTGGCCCTGATAAATCAACATGAACTAGCTGGTAGGGAGCTGTTGTGGTTCTCTCAGCCTCCCGGTTTATTGGAGCAATAGTCATTTTAGCTTGATTACAAGAATCACAATGCATTATCTGTCCACAGTCTCTTAAACGCATGTTTTCACTGTGCAAAGGGGTTTTCTTTATCGTGTCAAGGTCTGCATGCCCCAGCCTCTGATGCCATTCATGGACGCAGCCCTGATGTACCTGTGCCTCAGCATTTAACACAGCACAACCTGCTTGACTGCTCTTTATTACATACTGTGAATCATTAAGGCTTCCCTGCATGCACACTTTATCTCCCCTCATTACAAAACATTGGTCTTTGTGGAACAAAATTGAATAATTACAACTCACCAGTTTGCTCACTGACAAAATATTATGAGCCAATTCAGGAACAAACAAACAATCTGACATTATTCCAAGCTTGTCAAACTTCACCAGACCACGGGCTTCCACCCGTTTACTCGATCCATCAGCAAGTTGCACAAAATCTTGCACTTCTTCTGAAATGTAAAACAAACGTCTGTCTTTAATTAATATATGGCTTGCTCCGCTGTCAAGCAGCCACTTAATAGGTCGTAAATCTTGACAGTTCTGTTTACAAAGTTCACACTGCCCTGCTTCAAGCCTCCGTCCCTGGAGTTGCGCTTGATTGCACAGTCTTTACGGAGATGCCCACGAGCCCCACAGCCAAAACAAGACTTCAGCCGCTGCTACTCCCGCTTGTTTTCCTGTCTGCTTTCAACAGCCTGCTCCGGTTCGGCATTTTTCTCCTCCTTGCTTCTGACAGCTTCCATCGACTCGGCTCTTTTCGCCTCCTGTCTCCGCTGCCATTCTTGGGTCAGCTTTTCCTCAATAAATGCAACGTTCAAACCTCCGTCAGGCATGGCTTCGAAAGCCATTACCATATTATTCCAAGTCCCATCAAGTGAAGCCAGGATCAAATAGGTCTTCTGAAGTTCAGAGTGTTCGATGCCTCGGTCTGTCAGCTCAGCAAACAGGCGTCTGAATTCCGTGAGATGCTCACACATGTCGCACTCACCCGTGAAGCACATCTGATAAAGCTTCCGTGCCAAACACAATCTAGATCCCGCGGTCTGTTGCACATGAATGCCTTCCAACCGGTCCCACATCCGTTTGGCGTTTGTAACATCCCTCACGTGTAGCAGTTGAGAGTCTGATAGAGCCAGAAGTATAAAAGCTTGAGCTCGCTCATCATTTCTAGTCCAAGCCGCTGTAAGGGGTGCAGGGGGTGTTCCTTCAATAGCTTCCCATAAATCTTCTTTTACTAGCAAAGCCCGCATTCTCAGCTTCCAGCTGCCATAATTCTTCTCATTAAGTTGTTCCATCGGCAAGCCTCCCCCAGACAGGTTTACAGCCATGTTGCTCACCTCCGTCTGGTTCAATCAATCAAGCTGCCCTCTCTGGAACTCCGTCTGCCGTTCAGACCAGCAACTTACTCCCGTGTAATGCGCTGTGGATCTGGGCCCATAACCCCTGTTGGCGCATGTGCGTTGTTGTGTGAAACAGCATACATTACATTGGAGTTAAGTTGAGCAAGAAACTTCTTCAGAGCATTTAAAGCATGTTAAGAGTCTTTATTAAGACATTAAGGCTTTTCAGCAGTTCCCCCCCCTCTAGCTCTACAGCACATCTCTCTCCAAAAGCAAAAGTTAAGACAGCCTCTCAGCTCAGAGGCATGATGCAGAAGAACCAGAAGAACCAACAACAGGCTGTTACAACTTTCCCAGCTGTTATCTCCCGTTACCATGACGACCTGTCTGACCTTGAAAGTCTGCTCTCTCAGGCCAGGCATGGCAGATAAGACTGCTTCTCAAGACACATGCTTGTAACTTTCCAGACCTGATGAAAACATCCTTAGGCAGTATAGCCTAATGCCAACACGAAAAGCACCATAGAACATCGTCAGAGTTACTGCAGTGAACAGGTACGACTCATACAGAGATGAGCACATTGACCTAAATAAAGGCAGGATCTGAAGGAGGACATCGGGCATGATTGGCCTCCTCCGGTCAGTGGCCCTGGGAACGGAACACAACCAACCCTCAAGGACCTTTCTGACCCTAAATCTACAGAATGATCCTGCATTCCTCTTGCCTTGGAAATAAAGGCCAGCGCAGAGAGGTGTCAAGCAATAGTTATAACAGACATAATTTTGCCGTTTTGAATACAGCATAAATAGCAGCAAATGAGATACAGGAATTGGCCAAGCAAAAGGCCGAGCATTATGACCAGGAAAAGCCTGGAATTTTCCAAAAACATGCTGGTAGGCTCTCTGAATGCTGGGAGCAAGGGCAGAGGCTATGAGGCCCCCACTTCAAATTCTAAGGCTCCACAGGAAAGGGTAACGCTGGCTCATATGGCCTGAATACAATCTGAACGCATGCTCACGAGGGCGGTGGCTGCTGCTGCTCCATTTTGAAATGAATGTAACTCATACTCTCCTGTATCTTACCACAGGCCTGTAAGGGCCCCCCAAACTTGAGATCAGAATTGCAATTGGGTTAGGGCGGACACATCAAGATGTATGAACAATTAATGCTGGCTTGTGTGATCAGAATACTTCCAGAACGCATGCCCATGAGGGCAGCTGTCGCAGCCACTCCTGTATGAAAGAAATGTAACCCCTAAACTCATGGATCTCACCATGGGCCGTAATGGCCTTGCGAACAACATAGCAATAATCAAAATCGAATCATTGCGTAGCCATCGATACATATGAAAAGATAGTGCTGGCCCACTGGCCTAACAGAGAGAAAGCTCCGTCAGAGTGAAACCAGAGACAGAGTGGGCAATGGGCAGCCCCTCAGCTTCACCACTCAGTCACTACCCCACTGGTCCATCTTAAGCACATGCACTGAAAACAGCATGGCAATATAAGCTCAGGGCTCAAATATTACAATGACTTGCCTGGAAAGCTAATTTTACCAGGCAAAATCTCCCTAACAACACTGTTAAGGCCACCGCCTGGAATAACTTTCCTGGAAGAGGGGGGAGCATAAAGAATTATCGAAGGCAGGAGCATCATTAATAAATCAGGGGCGAATGGCCACATAGGACCAGGTGGTCTGAGGGTGGAATGCGACTAGCCCCCTTTGGTTTTCATAAAATGGGTTCCCGAATGCACTTGGCCTGGAAATTAAAGGCAAAGGCAGAAAGGAGGCCAGATATATTACCTACAGTAACACCCTGCCCTCTTTAGAAAAGTGTGAACTGCAACAAGGTGTACATCATTTGTACATTGGGGGGAATGGCCTCATAGGATCAGGTGGCCTTAGGGTGGAATGCAACCAACCCCTTGTGATGTTCATAAAATGGGTTCCTGAATGCACGTGGCATGTATGTCTCACAGTAACACCCTGCCCCCTTTATGAATACATAAACTGCAAAGGTATAAAACTGGTATCGACCACACCCAAATAGGTATACAAAGATGGCACAGCCGTCATTCTGCAAACCCGGACATACCAAGCGACGAACAGATATTATATTGTACTTTGCAGAATAAACGCATGCACAAGGTGCATAGCTCAAATAGCGTTGAGGGTCTGGGGATTTACCGCAGAACCATAGCCAAGTGCTGCACTGAAAACGTATCATGTGGGTCCGAAGGGCAGAAGGCCACATATGTACCGCAAGCACTATTGGAAAATAGTCCAAGGAAATAAAAATCTATAGTGAGCCCTAGGCACCTAAAGGCAGCCAGCCATTACTTGGCACACCAAAGATCCTGAATTGACACCAAAATCCCAACCACCAACTGCATCAAAGCTTACCTGCAGTTCAGGCTACAGGAGCAAGTCCTCTGTTCTCAAAGAAAGAATGGCCGTTGAAGTCACATCTGGCCAGCAGCACTTGCACAACCCAAGAGAAGTAATCAGGATCTAGACGACAGCCTGGTCATGATGCAAAAGCCCACACAACCTATGCAGGTTTCCCACAGGTTCTTCTTCATATGATATAAGCAAGTGCTGCCATCCTGACATACGAATGAATGTGAATCTAACAGGTAGCAGTGCCTAGTGTGCACGAGACTGCCATGAAATAGTCACGATTGAAGAGGGTACCTGTATCTTGTGAAACAAGCAGTATACAATTCATATCTTTGGAATAAAGTTAAATAGAGTTAAAAACGCCTTGGAAAAACTTCATAGTATAGATTTACCAAAAGCTAGAGCAGCACTTTAAGCCAGGACCAATAAGCTGTCTTCCAAAATAAGCATATTTTATGTTTTATTTAGATATTTCAGGGATAAAACAGAGCATTTGAAACTACAGGCAATAGGATGCTTTAAGCAACCATCATATCAAATATTCCTGCTACACTCCTGCTATAGAAAGAACTATTGTTATAAGTTTATTAACTACTAGAGATCCCTAAAGAAAAATTACAGTTAAAACTTAATCATTCAAAAAAACAACAAAAATTGATTCAGCAAACTTATAATCTTTCAAATTTTCTGTCATTAACCTTAAACGTATTGGCTCTCAGAAAGCCACAACAATGAGTTTACCTGGCTGTAAAGCATTTCCTTTATGCTTGGCTCTCATAAAGCCCTTACATAGCATAGATGACCCTTCTCTGAATCACACTTATTTACATATTTTGAAGCCGCATAAGAATTCTGAGATGCAGGGTTTTAATGTAGCCACTTTAAAATAAATTATCTATTGCCCTGTAGAGATGATATTGCATAAGCATCTATCATTTTCTCCATGCATAATAAATACCACAAAATTATGAAGCTTAAATGATCAAAAACAGCATTTTAAAATTCAAATCGTGAATTTAGGAGTACAAACAGAACTGAGTATATGACATAAATTGATATGGGGATAATCAATAAACGAAAATCCATCTAAAACCTATATCTGCAATGCTACCACCCAGAATAAGCTTTATATCTATATATAAATATCCATACATATCTATAAATATTTTAAATAAATTTATACATTTATCTAATTATTTATTCATTTAATGATGATGAAATCATTGTATATATAATAAAGAACTTAAGAAGTCAAAACAAGCAGACCCCCCCCCGCCGTTCCAAGCTACTCACCCCTCCTCCATGAAAATTCAAAAGGAACTGGGGGGGATCTAAATATATATCTATAACTATTAAAATGAATGTATCTATTTATCTATGTATCTATTTAATAATAAAATTATATAATATATCTATGAATATCTCAAAATTAATTTATGTAATTATATATTTATTTAATAACAATAAAATTATATATAATGAAATTAATAAGATAAAACAAGCAGAAGAAACAAGGGGGGGATCTAAGGGGAGGGGTAAAAGACCCAACTCACCACAACACCCCCAAAGGGTGGGAGAATTACGCAGCAGGCTAAATGGAAGGGGGGGCTTAGCGAAGACTACCAGCAACAGGGGGGGCTGGTGCAAAAGCGCTTCCATAAGGACCGCTCCAGCAAGGCCCCAATAGGGTGCCAGGAAGGCCCGTGAAACAAATGGGGGGGGGGAGAATGGCACTAAAATGCACCAGCCAAAGGCCCGCTCCAGAGAGGCCCAGAAAGCCGGCGCCAAACAAGCCGTTCGCACGGTGCTGGGAGGGCCCTACAGCGGCCCACCAAGGAGCTGATCCTGTCCACAATGCACCCGAAAGCCCCTCCATGGCCCGCCAAACAGCTGATGGGTAATACCAGCGCAGCCACGCACAGGTGAAGGACACAACCACCTCCGTGCTCGCGAACCAATTCACGTGGGCACTAGCCAGGCAAGAGCCAGAAGATGTACAATGAGGCGTGACAGCCGCAACAGAGCGGGTGCACACAAGCAAGTAAGGCCTGCTCTACAAATCCCCAGAAGGGCGCAGGCCTCCGAGGAATGAGGGGAGGGGAGGGGAGGGTGCAAACGCGCATAGGCAAAAGGCCCTTTCCAGTTAGGCCCGAAGCGGCCAGCACCAAACAGTCCCCCACAAGGCACTGGGAGGGCCCTCTTCCAGCCCGCCAGCCAGCTGATCTGGGGAAAATCCCGCCAGGACAATGCACCCTGAAAAGGCCGCCGCCGCTGCCACCCACTCCTCCAACTGCCACATGGGCTCAGGCAGGTCAGAACCAGCAAACGCCTACGAGGTGTGAAGGCATGACCCGGCCCGCTGCAACTAAGAGGAGACATCGCATGGGGAACAGTGAAGCCTCTCTCACCCTAGCAGTAACCTATGCTGTCACTGCTGCAAGGCAAAAAAGGCAAGTTTTTAGGGAGGAGCAGACTATTTACAGCTGCTCAGTCCCTCACTCAATTGGTCAAATTCCCCACCTGACTACTTTGAAACCTTCGGGAAACTTCACAAGCCTTCTCAACAATGGGGTGGTGGCAAACACGCCCCCGCACAAGGCGGGAACGCCATTGTAGGAAGAAAGGCTAGTGTTGCAGAGATATTAGATGGGAGCACTCAGGAGTAAATATGGATGCCCCTGAAGACTACCATTTTAAACACACTTACTAAGGAACTAAGCCCCATAGAACTCAACAAGACTAACGTCAGTGTAGATATTGTTAGGATTGTGTTGTTGGTAAGGCTTAATTAAGGATCCTCTGTAATGATATCCATATCAAAGCAGGGTTGGCAACCCCCTGGCTGGAGTGCCCTGCCTGCCTTTTAATGTGGCTGCTCCAAAATACTTTACAGACTTGACCCTTTACTGCACAGAGAGGTTTGAGAAATGAGTAAGAATTAAGATTCTCTACTCTTCCCTGCCTTCTCTGTGGGCTGCTATACACTCACTTTGTTAGCCAATTAATACTCATGTTGAGTAATAACTGACAGAGGGAAAACACACATGTTTTGGTCTACCTTCACAGGCAGTAGATCAGGAACCACAGCAATTGACACCACACTTCCCAGTATGTGAATTATCTTTTACCACTCTTGGGCAAGAAACAAATGGTCATGCAAATAACAAGGTGCATCATCAGTAGGTTTAAGGGGGTTGAGCTGACCACATGGAACCACTGTTGTTGCTTCTATGGATGTAAAGGAGTAAGGTCAGAGGTAAATGAAATGCAAATAGAAAAACAAAAACAAAAGACAGTGATGATTTCCTAAATGCAGTACCATAACAATCACAACAAGATTCCTAGGAGTAAGAGAGAAAACTCAACATCCCACAACCAGTCAGGGTTCCTAACCAAAACTAAAAAAACCTGGCAGCCAGTATGCCAAGCTCACAGAAATTCCCATGCAGCACAACTTTGTCATGGCCCAGGTTGAGAGGGGAGGTTTCAAAGTGTCAGACTTGGACATTGAGGACTGGCAGGATGAGTCAGAGGAGGAGACAAGCAGTGGGGATGATACACAAAGCACATAAACCCCAGTTACTGACACCTTGACTCTCCCTGATCTTGGTTCCCCAGCTGAAGTGCAACCAGAACTGTCTGAGACTGCCCCTTTGGAGACTTTGCTGTTGGGCACACACACCCCACCCATATTAGCTGCTGAAGCACTGCCTGTTTCACCTGATATTTCCCAGCCAGGCACCCCACAGGTTCCCATGGTCAAGCAAGCTGACCAACCCCCACTCTCAGAAGGGGAAGCTCAGAGCCAGCCTCCGTCACCCCATACACGCTGGAGGCGCAAGCAGGAGATTCAACAGTCATTAAGGAGCAGCTGACAGTTTCATACGAAAGCCAAGCCTTCTTAAGGGGACACAGGGGAGCTTCATTGCTGCATAAACGTCTTAGTGCTGCGGGGTCATGCTTAGTCCGAGTTAGTCAGGGAAAAGTTCCTCGAAAGCATAGTTAGGCTAATGAGGTGCATTTCTTTTGATGTAACTGTAACTTTAATAAAGAGAGAAAAAATCACAGACACATCTCAGACTGGATCTCTCTACTTCAGGCAGGAAACTTGACCCAGGGGCTACAGTTAGTGCAGAATGCTATGGCATAATTGCTGACATGAGAGAGACCCTATCAGCACATAATATCTCTGCTCTGAAATCTGCGCTAGGTGCCCATTTGCTACCAGGCCAAGTTCAAGGTGTGCTTTCCATGTTATGAGTTCCACATAGTACTTGTTCTGCCCTTGTAAGAAATTGATCCTTTATTGTGACAGTACCTATGCTTTGGAACTCCCCGTCTACAGATATTAGGCAGGTGCCTTCATTGTACACTTTTTGGCACCTGCTCAAAACATTTTTGTTTAGGCAAGCCTACACCAGGCATGTAGAAGCTATTAGGTTTTTAACTCATTCTTGGTTTCATTATTTTGAATATTTTTAAATACCTGTCTTTAACTATTTTTGCCAATAATTTTATTGTTTTAATTCCTTCTACAACTGCATTGAGGTTTTCTACAATAAATGTTGTCAATAAAATACATAAATACATTTGGAGTCACTGTGGCCCCTGGGTCTCTTTCCTCTTTTAGGTACAAAGTAGTCTGCCTTATACTGAGTCAGACCATTTGGTACCATCTAGCTCAGTACTGATGACATGGACTAGCATTGGCTCTCCAGGATTCCAGGCAATAGTCTCTTCCAGAGATTGAAGTTTGGACCTTTGTATGCAAAGCAGGTGCCCTACCACTGAGCTACAGCTCTTCCACTGTTCAATTCACTAATGAATACACAGTATACTAGGGGAGATCCACACCTCGCATTTAAAGCATATTCAACATACATTTGAAGCACATGAATCCCACTACAGAATCATGGAAAGTGTAGTTTATTAAGGGTGGTGGGAACTATATCTGTGAGGGGGAACCACACTTCCCAGGATTCTTTGGGGGAAGTCATGCACTTTAAATTTGAGTCGGATGTGCTTTAAATGTATTATGTGGATCTGCATTACTTCATAAACTTTGCCTGCATATACATCATTTTAATTAAATTTTAAAATGGAAATATGCTACAAAGTTTACTGGGCGACCAAGGGCTACTCACCATCTCTCAGCTTAATCTGCCTCTCAGGGTGAAAACAACAGAGGGGTACCATGACCACCCTAAGGAATAAGGGCACACTTAAAATGTAGAGGAAATAATAATTTACAACCATAGTGAGAAATCAGATACATATCAAGACATACTATGAAGAAATATTTATATAAGCATGAATGTCAAAGATGTTTATTTACACAACCTGTAAAGATTATACTGCCACAAGAGTGGCTGTATACTATAGCCAGCATGGATTTTTCACATTCTGCAATGTTAAATTGAAAATAATCCCCATGCCATTCTGCTGCTTCCCATAAGCTCATTTCAAAACAAACTTTACAAAACCTTAACTCAGAAATGCTTACTTAACAACCCTCTAAGTTTTCATGGTGATACACACCACAGTCAGAGAGAATGAGAGTTCAAAGTGTAAAACAAGAGAAAAATATCCAGACCCCTGTTGGACTTTTTACTGTCACTGGTCTCATAACTTGTGGAAATTGATTAAAAAATCAGCCATATTCACAGAGTACCTGTAATCATATTACTGACCTTGCCCCATACTCTGACCTTCATTTTACGCAGTCTAAAAGTTTAAAAAATGACTCTGACTTGTAATTAATTTAAGAAATTTAACATTGCAGTAGATTGTAATGACGGGCATGCTCAGTGACCCAACTGTCAGACTTCTAAAAGCTAGCTACTCAGGGGGCCACACCCACACCAGACATTTATTTCACTTTAGACAGTCACGGCTTCCCCCAGAGAATCCTGGGAAGTGTAGATTGTTAAGAGTGCTGTTAGGAGACTCCTATTCCCCTGAAAGAGCTGCAGTGGCCAGAGTGGTTTAACAGTCAGCCCCTCCTCTGGGGATTGTAGGTCTGTGAGGGGAATAGGGCCTCTCCTAGCAACTCCCAGTACGCTTCACAAACTACACTTCCCAGGATTCTTTTTGGGGAAGCCATGACTGTCCAAAGTAACATAAAGGTCTAGTGTGGATATGGCCAGGGAGAGCTTTGGTTTAAATTTGGGTGGGAGTCTACATGTGCCTGCTGTAGAATAAAAAGTTGGGGAAAACACTGAAAAACAATGGTAATGTTCACAATGTTTTCCTTTGGAAAGGAAAAGGGCTTTACCTTTCCTCAGTGTCAGGGGTGTCACTACCGGGGTGTGGAGGGTGCGGACCACACCCGGGTGACACCCTGAGGGGGGTGACACCCAGAGCCACCCCGCCCTGCGCCGTTGCCCAGCAAAGGAGCCAAGAAGCGCTCTGGGTCGGCGCAGCCAACTCCTCCTCGGAGGCGGGCGAGCGAGATGGAAAGCAGGTGCCTGCTCGCTGGCGGTGAAGCCGGGACAAGCCTTCCACCGCCAGCCTGGAGTGTGTGTTTGCACGCATGCGCGTGCGCGCTCTCAGGGCGCGTGCCTGAGGTCCACACCCCCCACACTCCTGCTAGTGACGCCGCTGCTCAGTATCCCAATTTCCTCCCCTCTCCCACCCTTTCCCTTCCCCCTTCCTCCTCCATGCTCAGAGGCACATGTTACCAAATTCTTTCAAGCTCCACAGGAAGTGGATTGGAGTATGAAAGACCATCTCAAATTGTGTTTGCATTTTTACATATTTGCAGGGCAGTACAATATCTCAGAGAGGAGGTCAGGTATCCTGCTCACCAAGTGTATTCACTATAGCTGCCCAATTTCCCTGCTTTGGTAGAAATCTGTTGGCTATAGGTATGTTCTTAAACTGCAAGGGTTTTTTTTTTTGCCTGTTGGTTAATATTTATAGTGCAATCCTATGCATGTTTATTCAGAAGTAAGTCCCAATGTATTCAATGGGGCTTATTCAAACAAGACAGCATGCACAGGACTGCAATTCAGTGATAAGGAACTTCACTCACCCAATCCAATATTCAGAATCATGCCACTTCAAACTGTTTTGCAACTGTTTTATACTTGTTTTGTGGTTATTGGATTTTAAATGGCTTTATTTCTTGTTGTGAGCTGCCTTGGTTTCCAACCCTACCTCACAGGGGTGTTGGAAATATTCTATATACCCACACTCTGAGATGTAAAAATACATACACCCCATATAATAGTTTATTGTCAAAACCAGTTGGCCCTTGCAGAACATTTTTAAAAAAAACTACGTGTTTGTTTCCTGCCAAATAAAAGCAGTAACCCCAACATAAGCCCTGCCTACCTACATTTTTTTTAAAGGATCGGAGGGGAGAAAGATTTAGAACACAATCTCTTTCTATTTTCACTCAAAATTCCATTGATTTTTAGCACAATCCTAACCATGTCTACTCAAAAGTAGTCCTGTTGAATTCAATGTGTATGTGGAATTAGCATTGCAGCTTTACTCCCAGAAAAGCTTCATATAGGGAAGGTTTACAAAACAGGTTATGAATAAGACAAACTGCCCTCTTCAACAGTCCAGTAAAATTTAAACTTGTTTGACTCTTTAATTAGAAAAGTATAACACTGCAGCATGTACACTTTTAAAAATTTCTGTTGAAACATTATTTGACATATAGTGTATACATAGGGTCACCATAAATTGGAATTGACTTGAAGGCAGTACATTTACATTTGATGTATAATATGCCATTTTTTGCAAGTAATAAAAACGCTGTATTTTATTATAATTATAACTAAGATTGTTTACTGTGTATAGCTACCAAGATCCTGTTGTGATCTTCTGTTGTAGTTCAATCCCATCCATGTACTCAGAAGCAAGTCCCAATCCTGTACAGAGACAGTACTCTTTATGCTGCTGAAATCTATATATTTACTGAATTCCTGACATGAGACAAGCAGGAAAAGGAAACTGTTTTCAGAATTTGAAATGGGGTTTAGCTATTGCCTGTGGGATCAACAAATCTTGTCAATCACAACCCTGACTTCACTTATTAGCTAAAAACCTGAAAGGGCAGGGATTAGAGCAGCGGGTACTAACAGAAGTTGCAGGGGGGTAGCTGACATTTTGGTTTATATCTTTTGAACCAGACCACCTAGAAACTTTTTTTTAAAAAAAATGAAAGCTACAAGTCCAGAGATCAAAGGAGACCCAGAGGGAAGCCCCCAAAACTGGAATCTCCAGCTGAAAACCAGAGATCTGGCAACCCTATCCTTGATCATTAGCCATGCTGGTTAGGGCTGATGGGAACTGTAGTCCAAATACATCTGGAGGGCTACAGAGGTTCCCCCAACTCAGTCATAGTCAGTTTTCATATTATTTCAAGCATGTCCCCTTAAGTCAGTCATTATTATAATTTACTAGAAGTTGTGCCTACTCAGTGGTGACATGCCAGGTGTAAAACACATTTCAGATGAAAACTTATCAGATCCTTACCTTCTGCATTAAATATATTTAATAATATGTATTATTGTGTCCTGCTCTTCCACCCAAAAGAGTCCAGGGCATCAAACTATAACCATACAAATAATCAAAACAGAACAACAATAAAAACCAGCACAGCAGAATATATGGAGGGGGGTTGATAACAAGGATGCCACCATTAAGAAGTCACTGCCTCACAGGCCATGCCTATGAGGGCAGCCATTAGTATGGCCTCACTTTACAATCTCAAGGCCTGGGCCACTAGGTACTGGGGAAGGCTCTTCTTCAAGTACTTGGGTCCCAGCCATTCAGGGCTTTGTACACTAGTTCCAACACTTTAAATTGGGCTTGGTAACTCACTGAGAGCCAGTGCAGTGCTTCTAGGGTTAGAGACACATGATCCCATCTTGATACCTCCTGTAGTAGCAGCATTCTGCACTAGCTGAAGCTTCTGAAACATTGCAGTATACTGTTAATAATAGGTTTGAGTCTAAGAAGTTTGTCCAGTAGTTGATGGGAGGAGATGGGAAGGAGGGACCAAGGAGAAGAAGAGATTAGGCCAAGAATGTGACTGGATGTGATTAACAAAATTCTACGCAAGAATCCATAATATTGTTATAGGATTGTGGGGGTGGGTTTGGATCATATCTGTGAAACCCTGTCTAATTTATAAGTGTGTGCCTGTAAGAAATACAACCTGCAAAGGAAGAAACCTGCTCCACTGGTCAGACTAGTTTCTAGTTTCCTGTGTTAATCTAATAGAGTGGCTAATGGGTCTGTCAAGCGGCCCCATCAACAAGTGTAAGACTCTGCCAGACAGGCAATATGGGCCATTTAGAATTCTTTCAGGAGAGAGGCCTTCCTTACCCCGTCACCTGGCTGGAGCTTCCCCCATTCTGAAGCCAAGGAGAGGCTTATGTTTTTAGTCTAGTCTGGAGAAGCTGAGAACAAGGAAGACACAGAGACTGATGCTGAGGACCCCTCCATTAAGCTCAGGTTGCAAATATGTGTAAATGAAAACTGTATATCCTGTAAGACACCATAGCCTCTTCTGACCTTCTTTACAAGGAAACCAAACCCTGGGTAAAGCACAGGAACCCCTGGAAATCTCACACTGCTCGGAGATTGGGGTGGTGCACAACATCTCATGAATAAAGGGGGTAAATAATAAAACCATCTTCGAAGGAAGCCTCACTTAGAGCACATTGCAGTACTCCAAACAGGAAGTTATCACAGCTTGGATCACTGAGGCCAGGAGAGCTTGGAAAAGTTACTTTTTTGAACTACAACTCCCATCAGCCCCAGCCAGCATGGCCACTGGATTGGGCTGATGGGAGTTGCAGTTCAAAAAAGTAACTTTTCCAAGCTCTGGTCAGGTACAGAAACAGTCACAGCTGGTTCACTAGCTGGAGCTCAGTGCAAGCATTCCTTGCCACTGAGGGCACCTCGGCCTTCTTTTAGTAGGCCAGATAAAATGTTTAAAAAAGAAAAAGAAAAAGAAAAGCCAATTGCATTGCCAAGTTCAAATTTTGGTTCAGTTTCTAGTAATTTTGTATAGCAGGGATAGGGAACCTGTGGCCCTCCAGATGTTGGTGGAATACAACTCCTTTCATCTCTGACCATTGGTCAAGCTGCCTGGGGCTGATGGGAGTTAAGAGTCCAACAATATAGGGAAAGTTAGAGGTTCCCCTTCTCTGTTACTCTAGTCTCATACTTGTTTTTAAGGTATTTGTTTTATTGATATAAGGTTGGTTTATTGTTTTTATCTGTTATATGATGATGGGTGAATAAAGAGGAAACAAATAAATACTTTTCAGCTGAGTTTACACATTCAGCTGAGAATTCCCAGTTGCTAGATAACCAAATTATCAGAGATCAACTTATTTTACTTACATAAGTGAACTAGTTCCTAGTAATAAGGCCAAATTTAACAACAGGACAGTCTTAAACAAATGCAGCTAAGGCTGTGAACCTATTCACACTTACAAGGAAGTAAGTCCCGTTGAGCACAGTGGGATTTATTTCTGAGTAAACATACTTAGGCTCACACTGCTAATTAATCTATCGGATTATAGCATTTGACTTCCAGATCAAAGCAATGCCAACTTAAGAACATTTTATATTTAAAATGAAGTTAACTCCTCCTCCAATATATATGTTTGTATATATTTATATATCTGCATGCAATTTTAACACTGAGTAATAGCATTTCTCTATTCAGTAATCCTGTGTTATTTCTCCGTATAACGGAGAGGCAAGCAATGTGCATTTGATCTTTAATCATTACAACTGCATTCAAACTCAAAGTATTTCCTTTTGTAATTCATTGGTGCCTTTGCTCTTGTCTTGTATTAAAATGGAATATATAAACCAGCATGTAACAGTCAATAGCATTTCCCCATTTACTAAGTTATCGGCAAAATTTAAAGCGAGTAGTCCCTCATTTATTGTAAGAGGCTTAACCACTTGTGGAGCTTAGACGTCCCTCCTGCTCAGTTTCAAAAGCTGCTGCACTAATCTCTAGCACCAGCACCACAGAGAATTTACTAATCCTGACCCTCCAACTGAGCTAATATGCTGTAGCACTGTTCTGTCTCCTGTTATTATTATTATTTTTTATTAATAATAATTGTATACAGCCATTGGCTATTACAACAGGATTACAAACACAAAGATACAATTATGTTTAAAACATTCAAAATAAAAACACGAGCTGTGAAATGTCATTTACAACCACTATTCATGACATATACAGCTCTAAGCTTTTTTGCTGCCAAAGCAAAATTAGCAGTGGCAATTATTATGTGAGGTTGGATGGAGGACAATAAAAAAATCACAATCTGAAACCTGTTATTGTCTTGATTTGCATGCATTATTGGAAGTAGGAATTTAGATCTTGGTAGAGAAAACAGAGGACAATCAAGTATGTAATGTGTCAAATCTTCTGGTACATTACAGCCGGCTATACATAGCCTTTTAGCGTAGGGGATGCCAAGGTATCTACCTTGTAGGAACATCGATGGCATCACCTGGAATCGCAACTCGGTGTAGGCTCTCTGAAGGGGAGCCCTTGTCAAGATATCCAAATAGTGAGGCCACATTTGGGTGGAGTTAATGTGGGAATACCATTTGGAAAATTGTGAGTTGGCAATCACTGCCCTATCTTGGTGTGCATCAAACTCAAAGATCTGATTTCGGAGAGACTTCGAATTAAGATTAAGTAGGTGGGTAGGGGTTAGCAAATATTGAATACCAAGAACAGGGAAATTCCCTGCCCAGCCCCCCTTATCCAACTGCTCCTGCCAGCATAGTTTGGCCAGTGAGGATGAATCAGTATCGCGAGTTTCTTCCATAGTCGAAAAAAGGCTAGGTCTCCTTTTATTAAGAATTTTTTAACATGCTCATTGATTAGAGGATTTTTTTTTATTTTCCACACTTACTGGTGCACAAGAACTACAGAGCAGGTGGGGTAATATTTTAAATGTCAACCAATCAGTGCTAATAATGCTAGATTCACAATACTGAAACCTTTTTAGTACTCCACAAACCTATTCTACAAACACTCCACAAATTTATAATCCAGAGTGGTCTCACTGTAGTGACCATGACCTTTATGAGACTTCTCTGTTTATAGATACATTGACTGGTCTGTAGTCTATTTTAGAGCTGGTTATATTAGTGTAAAAGTAAAATAGTAAAAGTAAAAGAGATATTTTTAAATTAAGATATAGATAATATTCTTTCTTGACAATGTAGTGACCATTTAAGGATCCCTTTTTCTTTTTTTAATTCATCAGATTCTATGATGCAATGCTTGAAAACAGCATCAGTATACCATCCATCTGGATTTCTAAAATGCAGCCCCTCTCCCCAGGATCACAGTTCTGGTAATGAACACTGATTATTAGGGGCTTCTGACAGAAGCCTTCACGTCAATTAAACAGTAATACAAGCAGAGACATTCCTCCTTCACAGTAGCTGCTCCCAACGTGCCTCCTTACCTCACGGGAAAATAATGAAGATTAATGGATGTTTGTGAAACTTGCTGTCTTTGTTAAAGCATTATTATCCCCCTGTTGAAAAAGTTTTGGAGGAAAAAGAGGACACCAACAAATATAACCATATTAAAAGTAAAGCAAGAAATGCTTAGGGGTAGAGCAAGAGGATGAAAAGGGTACATTAAATACGGTTCATTTTAGAAAACAATATCTTTGCTAACATACATTTTTAGGACTGGAGTGAACAGAATATAATTCAGTGCTCTAGATAATATATGCCACAAAATTAATTTGAAAGGGGAAAGGGCTACAGCTCACTAGCGGAGCACATGTTTGGCATGCAGAAGGTCCCAGTCAGCACTAGGTAGGAATCTATAAGAATGAAATCAGCATTAATAAAATCCAAATGATTTTCCAAACTGCTGCTCTAGTTTATCACTGCTGAGTAGAGCATCAAAAAAGCCTTGTGAGTGTCTGACATTTGAAAAGTGTGTGGTATGTCTAGTCACAGAAACATCTATGACTGAGTTGGCTGTTCTAAGTAAATCACTGCTAAGTGAGAGTGAAGTTAGGGCATGATGACATTAGGCATGACCTTGCCTACAGTGGCAGGGACTAGAAGATCTACATTCATGCAGACCTGTTGTGAGAATCCAGATACATAGCCTGTGTTGTCTTCATCTAATCTCCCAAAAGCAATGTGCACAGAGTCCCCAACATTCCACCTCAAGGGTTCCCAAAATGGTCCACAGACCACTGGTAGTCCACAAGCTTCATTCAGATGGTCCACAGCAAGTCCATGGATTTGTAGTTGAAGATGGGAGATGGCACATCCATCATATTAAATATTCATATTGGTTTTTAATTGTATTTTAATTGCTCCTTTTATATCTTATATTTTATTGCATTACCATTTGAATTTTATGGAATGTTAATTGTAATATGAGAAATAACAGAAGCAACAAAATACAGTTAAAAATAATACAGCATCTAGCACAGCTACAACAGGCAGAAAAATCATTGATATACCAAGACCCTCATCAATATTCAAGTGGCCCATGGGGGGAAAAGTTTGGGAAGCACAGCTCCAACTTAATCACATGGACTACGCAGTGGGTCATGTGCCTCCAAGCTAATCATCTAGCATTTCAGGACTGTAGTCTTCCCATGTGCAGGCTACTTTTGTCTAGAATATTCATAGTTTCCTAATATGGACAGATCAATGTGGCAGGCTCCAGGCTTTTGATGGTTGCTGGCACCAGGACAGCATTGTGCAGATGGTTTGTTTTTATTCTCTTTGACTCAAACACTGGGATGCAATCCCTTGTGTACACGCACATATGCTGCAATTGGTTTTGCCCCTGCCATAGCCCAGCATCTTAATTATACACGTCCCATGCAAATAGGTGGGTTTATGCTTTATTTATTTATTTAGTCACTAGGTGGCTCTGGACTTAGTTGTATCTCGGTTGGGTCAGTGGTTTTCTGTTACTGTTTAGCTCATACCTAAGAGAAAAAGTAAGGGTTTTGCTTACTTCCTGATTGATATTCCTCTAGGTCAGGGATTCTCAGACTTTCTACTCCCAGGTCCTACTCGAGATGGCTGGAAATTACTGAAGCCCACCAGTTACAAAATGGTGGTACAGGGCCAGATCAAGTAAAAAGAAATGGTCCCAGATGGAGGCAGAGTTTGGTATATCCTCTGGCAACTACTGACATCATTGTCTATTGGTATCTAATCCATTTTTGGAAACTGCTAAATTATTGCTACTCCTAGTAGCAAGGAGTTCCATAGCTCAGCTTTCCTTTAACTAAGTACAGGCATTTGTTCTGGAAGTATTATGACTCAGCATCTCTATTTTAAGAATATGCTGATCCAGAAGTTCTATGTGGAGAAGGCTTTCTATTTTATTTTTTCCTTTCTCACCCTCACATGGCTCTCAAAGTGTCCCGTCCAGAGCCGGAACCAAGAGACTGAGACACGGGTGCAATTAAATCTCATTTTATTAAAGTAATGGATACATCAAAGGCATTGTGCTTCATAAGAAACACCTATACTGGCTCACTAGAATCCCTAGCTACACTCTACACATGCTCTATGACGTGTGAAGAAAGTTGACTCAGCAACACCTCCCCCGTGCACTGCCAGCTTAAGTAGGGAACGTTTTCGAGCGTAATCTCTGAGTCCTTTGCAAGTCCTGTCTCTGCCCTGTCTGCTTCTCAAGGTGGCAGGTTCATTGGAAGACACCTGCTCCGGAGTAGGCTCGAGGTCAGGAGGCTGCATCACGCTGTTGGCATCCTGAGAACTGCTTGGCTGGGGAGGAGTTGGCAGAGTCTCCTGAACTTCCCCCAACGGCTCCTCTGCGACAACTGGGGGCGGCACACTCTCTGCTTCTGAGATCGTGCTATCAGTGGGAATTGTCCCAAGTTCAGGCTCACTTCCCCTCCCAAGGTCCTGCTCAGACTCAATAATTGCTGGTTCTTCCACGCCCTCAGACAGCTGAGGCACCTGCAACTCATGCCTCCCCCCTTCCTGCCCCTGAAGGGAGAGCCAAGGCTCAACACAAAGGTATTTTCACTCATCTCCTGCAATTTTGTCTCCCATTCTCCTTTTACATCAAACTTGTATCTTATTCCCACCTGCCCCAAACTGCCAGTATCTTTCATCCCTCCTCCCCAAGCCTTTTATATATTCACTTCTTCCTGCTATAACAACTTTCCTCTCTTATCCCCTTCCTTTCTATTCTCAGTTTGTATCATCATCATCATCATCTCACTTTCTAATTTCCTTCAAACACATCCTCTGGCCCACTCAGAGAAGGGAAACCTTCCTTCTCTCTTCATCTCCCCTCGATCTTCTCTGTCTCTCTGACATTTTTTCTTAGCATGCAAGAAGCTGCTGGTGCTGGCATTAGTTGAACCAAAAAGCTCTGGAAAGGATAGGGGACAGGACAGTCAAGTGAGGAGGCACAGGGTAGACTGTGGCACTAAAGCCCACCTGAAAGTGGTTTCAGGGCCAACCAGTGGGTCCTGGCCTACAACTGGAGAAACACTGCTCTAGGTCTTCTATGACATTTTGTGAATGAAGCCAAAACATGAAAGGAGAAGCAACTTATTTACGGAATTTGGTGTATGAAAGCTCAGTATGATACCTAAGCAATTTCTAATGTATTGTTCTACTCAATTAAATTATTAAGCAGAAAGCTGGAACCGTCTGACCTGACTGCTAGTTATTGGGCAGACAGACAGAATATTGCTCTTTCTCTCTGGACCCTGATTTCCCTTGGGTATTCTGCTTTATAAAAGGCATAATTTGCTCCTCTGGGAGAGTGACATTGATATTCCTTTGCAGTCTCTCTCAATCATGATTGTTAAGTTTTGTTTTACAAAGGTTTGGTGCAATACTACTGGTTGGTTAATTAACCCACCAGGGACTGCTGGTGTATATTGTCTTCCTAAGCACACTGTAAAATCCAGCATTCTAATTAATAGCTTGTAAATGATTTTTTTAAAGTTTAGACAATGGTGACTGAGGTCTCCATACAACTGTCTAGCTTAATATGGCCAGGAACTGATCTCCCTATGGTATTGATTATGCTAATCAACTGTTTCTATATGTATATTTTCTCAAAGAGAAAGCAAAATATTGCCTCCAAGAACACCGAGAAGAATGATAGTGACAATTTTGACCTTGCATTTGCACTGAGAAGAAATAAATGAGCTCACATTCAAAACTAAGTGATGAATTTTCTCACAAAAACATTTCTTTCCACACTAAGACCTCAGCTTACATTTGGTGGATGCTGCAAAATTCAAAGTAAAATTAATAAAAGGGAAATTGTGCACTAAGAGGAAAGTATTTCTGAACCTTATCAAAGCCCCACACACTTTTGTGCAAAGCAGGTTAGAGCTGGTGTTTAATCCTATGAACTTCAGCCAATTGAGCACCTCATATATTTGAACACTTATAGCTATTATAATATTAAGGATGTCTAACCTTAATATGTTTTCACTTTTCTGAAAGGCAGACATCTTCCAGCTAAGCTGAACCATGTTTGAAGCCCTTCCAGCTCTTTAAGCACTTCATTTACTAGCAATAACATATAGGGTTGAAGCCAGCTAAGTCATTGCATGAGCAGAACAACTTCTGCTTGTACAGTGGAACTTCTGCTCGCCCTCTTGCCCCTATGTATCCCTTGCACACACACCCCAAATCTGCTTTGGATTTCCACCAATTCTCCAGAGCAGATGGGGGTGTGTAGGGAGCACATGGAGGGGGAGAGGGAGGGGAAGTTCAATTATGCAAGCAATGTCATTCTGCTTGTGCAACGACTTAGTTGGATATGACTCATATTTAATTTTATCATTTCAAACTCTGGCGTGATAACAAAATGTAGCATAGTGCATGAGCACTGGCCTGCAGAGGAAACAGAGTAACCATACAGAAATGCATTCTGTGCTCATTCTGAGAACAGACATATATTCTTTTAGTTCGATTCCAACGAAAGGAGGAAGTCGAATCTCCAGTAAAAGGGGTTGAGGTCCACTCAGCCTTCCATCCATCCGTGGTCGGTAAAATGAGTAGTTGGCATATGCTGGAGGGTAAAGAAAGGCCAGGGACGGAACTGGCAATCCCACCCCATATATATGGTCTGCCTAGTAAACATCGCAAGATGTCACCCTAAGAGTCGGAAACGACTCCCACTACAAGTGCGGGGACACCTTTACCTTTTATATAGTCTATTGAATGAGCTGCATATGGCTTAGTATTGTTATAGCTGTTCAAGTATGACGAAAATGAAATGTATGCTTCTGAAATGGCATGCATACCCAACTTATCAGCCCCCAAAAAATCATTGTTAATATTTTTATCTTGTAAAAAGTTTCACAAATGATGTTGATATTAAAACTGGATGTCCATAAGTCAAAAGGAAAAAATACACTATTTTAATATAGCTAAAATGAGGATGTGTTTTTGAAAGCCAAAAAAGCTGGAAAAAACCTATCCACTGACAAAGTATACAATCAAAGGTGTGCCATCCTAACCATACTTTGATTTGATATTTAATCCAAATCTTTATTATTTAGCCAAAGAATGAAAGAGCTTTATTATTTAGCCAAAGAGCCAGAGTACAATAAAAAAAATCACTCAGAACGTGATAAAAACTAACCTACTCTGTCCTACAAACCCTCTTTTATAGGTGTTCCTCTATCCATTTTAGAAGTCAGATTGGCTCATAACCTCTGAGCTAGCATACTTGTTTAGCTAGGTTTTTATGTTCCTTGACAAAGTTTCCTTCAGTCTTACTCAGACAGAAGCAACAATAAAGTACTGTAATTTGGGATTCAGGTTTTTCATGTCCCTATCAGAATTCACCCTCCTCTTTCATGATTCAGGCTAATCATCATCATACAGTTAAATTATTTTAACTAATTTTAATATTGCTGTTTGGGTTTTTTTTTTTGTGTTACTGTAACCTGCCCTGGTGAAGGCTTGCCAAGAAATCTAATTAACAACAACAACCCACCTGAGAGGCCGTGATAAGTAGAGATGAAGCCTCTAGTGTTGTTGGAGCCTAATATTAGGAAGAGAAGAGGGGAGAGGCTAACCGAATGGCACCAGTGAGTGTATATGTAGTGTTCCAGATTAAAATAAAATCATTGTACTTTGTAATGACACGGTGGAATCCACTTGTTCCTATTTACAATGATGTTGTTTTGCCTCATGTGGGCTTTTGTCTTCTCCAAGTATGAATGCAACTGCCGACTTGCATATTGCATACAGTAACTGGGTATGTATGTATGCTTACGTACCAAGAAGGAGCACCCATCAATGAAATTAGAAGGGGAATTACACTTCTCTCTATACTATATTTGCACTAATTGTTGTCACACTGGAGGGGCAGGCCTGCTGAGCAAATCAACAACCTTCGCAGCATCTCCTTGGAAATGTGGAAACTCCTTGGAAACACACGCACACACACTTACACACTTATATGTATGTATCATATATATAATCTTACATAAACACGTCATTAGAATATTGTACCAATATTGTGTATATAGATGGTTATAGCTTTGCTCAAGTTGATGGGAAGTGTCTATCTGTGAGAGAGTTTTTAGTTATCACAGGAACTCACTGGGCCCGACAGGTAGGAGAAAAAAGAAGAGCCCAGGAGGAGGAGCAAGGCGGCAGCAGTGTTTTCCTCACCTTTGGGTGTTGCTGCTTGTAGGCCCAGATGGGAGAGGAGGGCTCTCACTCTGCTGGGTGTGGCTCATCTGTGTGAGGAACAACAAAGCTGGCAGAATGAGCTGGGAGGACCACTTTGGCATTTGGGCTGGGCTAAGGTAGGAGGACAGGGAAGGAAGGAAAGTAGGTCAGCCTCTTGATGTTATATTGATCAGGATGAGACTGAGGATGAAATAGAGCTTCTTTATTTAATAATTCTTAAACAGTAAAACATCTGAGCTTGTTCTGTGCTAGGCTTCGCCCAGCACACACAACATTAACTCCAGTAGTGTTTTTTTCTATCAGCAAACATTGTGTAGAATCATATTTAGTCTCTATAACATTCTGGTTTTCAAATTACTCTTCCTCTGGATGTTACTCCTTTTGGACTCTCAAGAGATAGGCTGTCTTTGGCAGATGATGCTTGCTCACAAGAATTTGTCAGTTCTCGATCTTTTGAGATTGTTCTGGCAATAAATTCTGTTGTTCTGGTATTTCTGTCTCTGAATTCTCACTTTGTTGTGACATTGGTTGTGGTTTGGGAACCAACTGTAAATGTCTCCTGTTCCTTTGGAATGTTCCATTGTTGGTAGTGACAACATAAGAACTTGGAGTTTGACTTTGGCTCTAGACTGTTGCTGGTTCAGACCATCCTTTCTGGTCATCTAGTTTCAGTCTTACTTGTGAACCAGGTTGTAATTTTGAAAGTGTCCTCACTCCATAACATCTGTCATAGTAATATTTGTAGTTTCTTTCAGCCATGATGTCTGTGACATGGACTTTTCCCAAATCAGATCACTTAGGATACAAATTTGTTTCTAAGGTTGGAACTGATGTTCTTAATTGTCTTCCCATTATCAGTTGTGCAGGACTGCACTTCGTTGCATTGATAAGTGTTGCTCTGTATCTTAGCAGGGCTAGGAAAGGATCTTCCAGACATAAGTTTCGCTTTCCTGTTTGCAGAGCTTGGAAGATTACTTTTAAAAAGTAATAAATTACAGTTACAGTTACATGGCCCAAAATATAGTAATTACCGTTACAATTACAATTGCTCTGAAAGTAACTGATTACTTTTCCTCCAAAGTAATCACTGCAATTACATTTCAGTTACTTAAAAAAAATGCCTACAAGGTGCTGGCCTTGGCTGCTGCACATCTAAGTAGCCTAAAACAACATTAAAAATAAACACACAGATACAGAGGTAGTAGAATAATTATTTTTATTCATAAGATAGCAATGGTGGTCTCTCTGCTGGTAAGGGTGGTGGGGAGGGAGGCCGAGGCCACTACTCAGATCTTTGCATGCCAAACCAAGTGCAACCCCCCCTCAGCCAGCCAGCATTAGCGTTGCCAGGTTCCTGGCCTGAGACTGATCCTGTATCTTTAGGAGAAGAGAAAGTCAGCCAAGTGCAGGTGTTCTTGCAACCCCGTAATGAGAAAAACCACAAGGTGGAATTCTCCCTTCCCCCGGCACAACTTTTAAAGATGCAAAGACCTCTTGGAGGCTGGGCCTGGCAACCAAGAGGTCTTCTGTAACTTTAAAAGTTGTGCATAGGGAAGGGAAAATTCCACCTTGTGGTTTTTCTCATTATGGGGTTGCAAGAACACCTGCACTTGGCTGACTTTCTCTTCTCCTAAAGATACAGGGTCAGTCTCAGGCCATGAACCTAGCAACCCTAGCCAGCATAATCTATCTCACTTAACCACCTCCCGGACCCTGCCCTGCCACCAACTGAGGGACACTCACTCAAGCAAACATTTTCCCCTGAGATGCAAAAAAGTTAAAATACTGCTAATGCAGCACAGTAGCCAGAGAGGGTGGGGGAGGCCACTTTGTGGGCCAAGTGCAAACACAGTATTCACACACACACACACACACCACTCCATTCTTCACCACCACTATCCATTTTTAAAGATAATTGTTTTCTCTACTCCACCCCGTCTCACTCTCCACCTCCTCCCTTGTCGCCTCCTGCCCATCCACAGAGCATGAGGAAAGAGCGACACTGCACAGAAGCCCAGTTTGAGGCACAGGATTTTCATCCACAAATCAGAGGAGCAGAAGACTTCCCCTGCTTCCCCGCAAGTAATGCCCAAACGTAATTCTGGAAATGTTACAATTACTCCACAAAAGTAGTAAAATTACTCCTAGTTCTATTACAATCAAAATGTAAAGGAATTACCCACTCATTACTCGAAAAAGTAATGAATTAGAAGTAATTTGTTACTTGTAACTAGTTACTGTCATGAAATTGTAAATTTCTGTAAATTTGTTAACCTGGTTTGTGTATCATGGCTCCGTTACAAGGGACTATGGGAGTTACATCTTGGAAGGAGACAGGCCTCTGTGAGAGGAAAATTTTAAGTTTTGTTTCCAACTGCAAGCAGTTGGGGAGGCCTGAACAGAAACACTTGGTTATCTCTGCTAATCGCTGGGAGTCTGGTACTCAAGGTCATGCAGGCCTGAGAAGGTTGAGAACAGAGATGAGAAGGGAGCCTGCAAGGCGTGAAAAAGTGAAGAAGCTTCAGGAAGATGATTATATCAGAAAGCCCCTGATTGGTTAATTCATCCTGGACCGTTAGGTTTCTTTTTCCTTACGTATAGGGTCTGAGACCCATAGCTTTTGGGTTTCCCTGGGATTCCATCTTGATAGGTGGTTACCTATGTGGGGTTCCACTGCTTCTTACCTGATGGTATTCTCTCTGAGGAGAGATGAGACTTACCATCAACTACCTCTTAAGTAAGTAGACAGGCTAGATAGTTTGTTATTTTCTGTTGTGTGTTGAACTCTCTTATGTTGTACCTGAACCCCTGGTTGGGTGTGTGGTTTTGAGGAATTGTTTTGTTGCTATATATTAATATGCACCTATATTTTTAATAAAGCTACTTCTTATTAACCTGGTGTGTTCATTGAGGGAGAAGTTGGTTCTGAATCCAGCACCTTGACCATTTGACCACAAAACTACCAAGGAGTTAAGCAGAAGTATATTTTGGTTTAACCAGAGGTTTCTAGACAAGGAGTGTCTGTTTGGCTCTTGTCTATTTGAACCTTGGTTTACCTATTTTCTGGGCTCTGAGTTCCCCTAGCTCAGAGTTGAACCAATGAAGGGGTGGTGGCAGCCTATCTTCCACCTTGCAGGGTTGGTGTTGGTTTGCACAGCCTTGGCAAGGGGAATTTGGTGATTGGGTTCCAGATTAATTGCCCAAAGGGTGGGAATTGGGTCTGAAGCATGCAAATCGTGGGTCTTGGGGGCCAGATTTCATGACAGTTACTTCCAAGCTCTGGCTGTTTGTATTGCTCTCTCTGCTTCCCTATTGGTTTGTGGGTAATGGGGACTGGCTGTTATGTGACAAAAGTCATATTTTTTACTAACAAAGTAAACTCTTTCCCTGCAAGTTGCGGTTCATTATCTGTTACTAGTTCATTTGGGCATCATCATCTGGCAAAGATATTCTTCAGACAACTGATAACAGTAGAGCTTGTTGAATCAGGCATATAGGCAATATCTATGTATCTGGAGAAATAGTCTATTGCAACTAAGTACTTTTGTCCTTGTAACTCACAGATGTCTGCTCCCACTCTCTTCCATGGTCTATCTGGTAATGGAGTGGTAATGAGCGGTTCCTTCCATTCTGAAAGTTTATTTGTCTTGCAAAACTCACAGTTTGCTATTATTGCCTTGAGGTCTTCCCCTATTCATGGCCACCAAACAGTCATTGTTGCATATTCTCTGCACTTAGTGATCCCTTGATTTATTTGTTTGTTTGTTTGTTTTATTATACTTGTATACCACCCCATAACCAAAGCTCTCTGGGCGGTTTACAGTAATCAAAAACATTAAAACAAATACAATTTAAAACAGATCTTATAAAAACAATTTAAAACACAATCTAAAAATTTAAACAGTATAAAACACATACTAAAATGCCTGGGAGAAGAGGAAAGATAACAGTGTTAGTGCCAGGCGCACCTCGTCACATCCATCGTTCCATAATTTTGGGGCCACCACTGAGAAGGCCTCTCTTGTTGCCACCCTCCAAGCTTCCCTTGGAGTAGGCACCCGGAGGAGGGCCTATGATCTTGAATGTAGTGTATGGGTGGGTTTGTATCGGAAGAGGTGTTCCATCAGGTATTGTGGTCCCAAGCTGTGTAATGCTTTATAGGTCAAAACCAGCACCTTGAATCAAGCTCAGAAACATACAGGCAGCCAGTGCAAGCAGGCCAGAATCGGTTTTATATGTTTGGACCGTCTGGTCCCTGTTACCAATCTGGCCGCTGCATTTTGCACAAGCTGCAGTTTCCGAACTGTCTTCAAAGTCAGCCCCATGTAGAGTGCATTGCAGTAATCTAATTTGGAGGTTACCAGAGCACGAACAACTGAAGCCAGGTTATCCCTGTCCAGATAGGGACGTAGTTGGGCCACCAACCGAAGTTGGTAGAAGGCACTCCGGGCCACCGAGGCTACCTGAGCCTCAAGTGACAGAGATGATTGTAGGAGAACCCCCAAGCTACGAACCTGCACTTTCAGAGGGAGTGCAACCCCATCCCAAACAGGTTGGACATCCACCATCTGGTCAGAAGAACCACCCACTAGCAGCATCTCAGTCTTGCCTGGATTGAGCATCAGTTTATTAGCCCTAATCCAGTCCATTGTCGCAGCCAGGCACCGGTTCAGCACATTGACAGCCTCACCTGAAGAGGATGAAAAGGAGAAATAGAGCTGCGGGTCATCAGTATACTGATGGCAACACACTCCAAAGCTCCGGATGACCACACCCAACGGTTTCATGTAGATGTTGAACAGCATGGGGGACAGAACTGAACCCTGCGGAACCCCATACTGGAGAGTCCAGGGTGCCCAAGCATGTTCCCCAAGCACCACCTTCTGGAGGCGACCTGCCAAGTAGGAGCGGAACCACTGCAATGCAGTACCTCCCACTCCCAACTCAGCCAGTCTTCCCAGAAGGATACCATGGTCAAAGGTATCGAAAGCCACTGAGAGATCAAGGAGAATCAACAGAGTCACACTCCCCCTGTCTCTCTCCCGACAAAGGTCATTGATGACCTTCATGGAGTTTTTCCAACATTTCCTGTTGCATTGTAGCAGGAATGACAATTGTATCACCAAATAGGACTGTTCCTTCCAACTCTGTAAGGCTTCCCTTTTCTGCAAAGAAAGGTTTAAGGTTAGTTGTCACTTCAGACATGTACAATGGCCAATGAGTTCTGACAAATTTCAGCACCGTTGAAAGGTCTGGGTCAGTGGTGGTAGCTGCTTGAATGCATTGAAGGAGTGTGGTAGATATTGGTAGATATTGAAACTGGGTTGTTTCAGGGTTTGGAGTTTCCAGTGGATTTCTTGACAGTGTGTCTGCTACAACAATAGTCTTGCCTTGTCTGTATTCCGCTTGAGGATTGTTCCTCATCATGCGTAAAAGGAGTTGCTGACATCATATTGGTACTCAATCCAGGTCTTTGCAATTTATCAGCGGTACCAAGGTTTATGGTATGTACAGAGTGTAAATGATTCTAGCCCATAGAGATATTTTGAGAATTTTTCACAAACCCAAACAGCAGCTAGACATTCCTTTTCTATCTGCGCATATTGGGTCTCAGCTTCTGTTAATGTTCTTGAGCAATAGGCCACTGGTTTCAACTCTCCAGCATGATTTTGGAGTAGTGCTCCTCCCAGGCCATAACTGCTGGCATCAGCACTCACTACGGTCTGCCAGTTAACTTCATAGTAAGCAAGTACTGGAGCCTCTGTTAAGAGATTTTTCACTGTTGAGAAGGCCTTTTCTTGGCTTGGTCTGCTTTCAAAAGTGTATTTAATGGGTGTAGTTTCTCTGCCAAATTTGGCAAGAAGCATCCTAAATAATATACCATGCCCCAAAATCTTTTCAGTCCTGTGATGGAGTCTGGAGGTTTGATTGCGGAAATGGCTTCTACTTTCTTAGGATCTGGACTCACACCATGCTCATTTATGCAGTGTCCAAGATATGTAAGGTCTTTCTGGCATAAGATGCATTTCCTGTTGTTGTCTTAACCCTGCTGCCTTTACTGTTGCTAAGACTTTGGCCAATCTTTCATCATGTTCTGCCACTGTGGCACCATAAACCAACACATCATCCATGAACACTGAAATGCCTTCCAGATGTTGTAACAGCTCTGACATTTCTCCCTGAAACAGCTCAGGTGCACTTGAAATTCCAAATGGCAATCACTTGAAGAAGTATCTCCCAAACGGAGTGATAAATGTAGTCAATTTAGCAGTGTCGGCAGCTAGGCAGATCTGCTGAATCGACTTGCAGCATCAAGCAATGAAAATATGCGGGCACCAGCTAATTGTGGCAGTATATCATCCATAGTAGGAAGAATGTACTTTTCCCGCTTGACAGCTTTATTTAGTTGTTTTAGATCCACACATATGTGTACCGTTCCAACCTTTTTTGGTACTGGAACCATTGGTGCACACCAATCAGTAGGTTCTGTGACAGGTTCTGTGACTCCACAGCGAACCATTCTATCCAGTTCTGCCTTTATTTTGGGTAGCAGTGGAACCGATATTGTTCTGGCAGTGTGAATAGCATAAGGTACAGCCCTTTCTATAAGCCTTATCTGTACTGGTGGTGTCTTCAAAGTTCCAACTGTGTCAGGAATTTCTGTGGAAAGCTCTTCTAAACGTTGCACCAACCCCATTCTCGTTGCAACATCTTGGATTAGGAGGTTATTAGTCTTTGCACAGATTACATAGACCTTAAAGTCATAGTCATTGTCTCTATAGCAGGTGCTTGCTATGAAGCATCCCATGCAATTTAGATTCTGTCCTCCAGGACCAGTTAAAACTGCTGCTGTTTGCTGGAGACTAGCCGGGTTAGAAAAAGACTTGTTAACAGACTCAGAAATAATGCTGACATCTGCATAAGTGTCTGTTTTAAATTTTATCAAGAGCCCACTGATTTGTAGTGATGATTCCCAAGGATCTGTGGAATTTTCTGCCCGTGTGACTGGACCCAGAAAAAAATGTTCTTGACTTTTCTGCTGCTCCACAGTTTCACTCACCATTCTAGTGCAGCACACAGCAGCAAAATGACCTATCTTCTTACATTTGTGGCATTATGCAGCCTTTGTAAGACTGCTTTTTGTGTATGCCTTTTCCCACATCTTGTGCATCTAGGGGCTTTTATTTGGGCATTTGATGTTTGGCTGTATATTTGTTTCTGGTATTTTGGAGTTTGGGGTTTCCATTTCTGCAGGAGTTTCTTGGCCATTTCTTGCAGCCCTTTTAAAGCATCCTGGTCTTGGACCTGGCCTTTTATAAGCTCTGAGTTTCTTATCATCTCCACAGCCCTCTCCACAGTGAGACTGGATCCCATCTGCAGCTTCTGGGACAAGTCTTTATCTAAAATTACCACTACCAATCAGTCTCTGAGCATTTCACTCCTGGTGCCCCCAGAAGCACGTTCATCAACTGTCTCATGCAGCCATCTTGCATAGGCCTCTGCAGATTCCCCTGGTTTCTGATGTCTCTGGTGAAAGCATGCCCTCTCATGCATGAGATTTTTCTTTGGCACAAAATATTCATCAAATTTCCCCAGGACTAGGAGATAGTCATCCTGGTCCTCTGCAGCAGCAATCTCAAATGATTAAATATCTGCTGTGCTTGCTGGCCCATGGCATAAATCAAGGAGCATGCCTGAATTTCTTCCTTCTCTTCCTTCAGTTTTGTAGCAATGCTGTATCTGGAAAACCTCTGCTTCCAATCTGGGCATGCTACAGGCCTGGTGAAATCAAAGGCCTCTGGTGGGGAAAACTTTGCCATTGCTTTTCTCCCCCCCCCCCAGTTGTCCCAGGAGCTCTGCTACTCTGGAGACACTATGAGGATTTCTTAACTTCTGACACCATGTTATATTGATCAGGATAAGACCAAGGATAAAATAAGAGTTTCTTTATTTAATAATTCTTAAACAGTAAAACATCTGAGCTTGTTCTGTGCTAGGCCTCACCCAGCACACACAACACTGACTAACTCCAGTAACTAAATCAGTCTAGCTCCCCCTAGGATGTGTAATACCCGCTAGAGAAAGTTAACTCTTTCTTTGCTGTGCATCTAACTTCAAAACACGTTTCACTACACTTGAGGCCTAAAAATTTCCTGTGAGGAAGGAGAAGGGAAGAGATGGCTGCTACCATGTTCCTCTGCTACCTCCTACCTCGCTGCAGTTTGGCTTTATAATTTAGCTTTTGTACTGAATTCCAGAGGATGTGGCAGCAAAAGTCAACAAAAAATTGTTCTTTCATGGAATTTTAGCCTACTCTTTCATACGCTGTTAATAAAGGGACACTAGGCACAGACTCAGTAGGGCTGTGGGCCCCGCTCAGTACACCCCTGCATTCTGCTTTTGTGGACTTCTGAAAGCATGGCAGGCAGAAATCCAACAAGCAACATGTCCCCCTCCTTCTCACTGCACCCCATGCTTTTGGAAAGCATAAGAGGATTAGAAATTCCACCAAGCAATGCCCCCCTTCATGTTGCCTCTATCCATTGTGTTTTGTGAATAGTCTGGTTGAAACAGGACACTTGTATGGTCCAATTTGTCCCTAGTCCACAGGGCCTGCCCCTCTCCTTGGTAAATCACCTGTCCCTGTTTTGTGCCAATTTTTTGCTGTTTGGGGATACCTTTTTAGCATTTTTTGTGTGAGTTTCTTAGGTTGTTTGCAATGAATATAATGTAGCTATATCCCCATTTCAATAGCGGAACGAGTTGTTCAGGAAAAATACAGACTCTTCTGAAGAGTTCAGAGAACACTTAGTAAGGGTTGTAGTATTACAACGTATTGAATAAGACCTTCATCAGCTTATGTCCCCATTAAGGGATGGAAGTAGTTTCTGCCTCTTGTGGTAATGTATGAAAACAGGAACCACATGGTATTGGAGCAAAATTGTGGTTACTTTTTTCTGGGTCCTGTTTTTATATATTATCAGAGCATCTATGGATTGCACTAGATAGAAGTGGATCTTCACCACACAGATAATATATGAATCAGGCCTGAGCTGAGCCTTTCAGTTCTGATTCTATATCTGCAGCAGTTTCACTGCAGTTAAACTGCAGTGGCC
Organism: Rhineura floridana; assembly: GCF_030035675.1. NCBI lineage: Eukaryota > Metazoa > Chordata > Lepidosauria > Squamata > Rhineuridae > Rhineura > Rhineura floridana. The sequence continues at coordinate 77,354,364 of NC_084487.1, read as the reverse complement.
CTAGAATGATTGTCAGGCTGCAGGTAGGGATAGCTATATTAGTATGTTTCCAGTCCATGTCAGTTTTGCATGTGTTTATTTGTACATCTGTTCCATCCAATTTCTGCATCAGTCTGCAGGGTGTTTTAGTTTTGTTGGGTTTTTTTAAAAAACATTCAAAAATTCAAACAGTTGTTTTTACTATGTTTCTGTATGGATTTTACCCTTTAAAAAGCATTTTTGTATACATTTTAAGCTAAAGTATGCATTTGGGTATGTTTTTTGAGCCAGGTATGTATAAAAAGATTCAGAGAAATGCAAAAACAAAAGGAGAACTGTTGTAATCCACGTCTCAGTCCAGCAAGTACAAATTAGGATGGTTCACTTAAGAATGGGGACAAAATTAAAACCTTGAGCATTCCTAGCTGCAGGATGTAAATACTGGATTCAGTGTAAAACATCAGAGTTGGAAGCTATTTTCTTTGGTGCAATCAGTAATGCAGTCTTACTATGGCAGGGGGGCAAAACTGGTGGTAGGAATTTATTTTAAACACATTTATCTCACCTTTCCCAATGGCATTATAACATCAAATGATTTTTCCTCTGACCTAGTAGAAGAAAGTTCTGAAATAAATTCAGGGAAACAATTTGATGACTATTCCCCTGAATACTGAAGAGAAAACTCAATGCTCTCTGCAGCTTCATTCACAGGATCTTTCTAACTTAAAGGGACAAGCCAGTGATGTGTGCAGAACAATGTATTCAGAGGGCATCACACATTTTAATAACCCACCAGAGCCAATATATCTGGAGACATTTATGACCTCCACCATCATGCTATCCCCTCCCCACTGTTAACTTAATACCAGATGCAGAATGAACGTCACACAGCATTTCTCACAGAAAGGAAACAGCAACAGCAGCTAGATTTGATTTTTAACTTCAAGAAATAAAAATTATTTGCTGTCACAGAGACAAAGGTGTTACTGGGTAAACTGTTTTTTCACAATCACTTTTATTCCACACATATTGCTATTTTTCACAGATTTTCCTAGATCCAAACATTATAGGGCACTTAAAAATGTGTAGGGACAAGGCAATTTTATATAGTATGAGAGACAGAATGTGAAAATGACAAATAATGTTAATTGGTTTCCCCCACCCCATTTCCCACTGCCTTTTTGAGGGGGGCATGATAGAACACAAAGAGTCACATGAACATGGATTGTTAGAGACTCTGCAACTATGGGTGATTGGATGTTTCAACTCATACAAACTATGGATCTTCTACAATGCAGAAGGGAAAGACATACCTATCAATATACAAATATATCTAAAGATGACATATGTGCCTGTTTTGGCAACAGTATTCTTGTTAGACAAAGGTGGAACACAGGGCATTCACACATGCTGCACACCTAGGGATGGTGGAGAAATTCAGTCTGGTTCACATTTTGGTGCAAAGTTACCTATTTTTAACAAAATTTGTTTTAAATATGTTTTTATTTTAAGTTGTATTGTTTGACTCCTTGGTTGTTTGCGGGCCTGGGCTCCTTTGGGAGGAAGGGTGGGACAGACATTTAATAAGTAATTCCTGAAATAATACATGAACCAAAATATAGCAGTCCTTCAAAATCTGCACTTGTCCACATTTTGTAATGCAATTCTCTAACCAAATAATGTGTACAAAAAAGCATATATTAGGAGAAAGGGTGGTAAAAATGCATATAGTAGTGACAATAGTATACAAACATGTATTATATTAGGGAAAATAGCTAAAATGTTATATTAGGAGAAATTCAATCTAAAATGCTGATGAAGTTTTGTGAGGACTTTTTTAAAAAAAAACTAATACAGAAATGTGGAAAACTGAATTAAAGATTTGAAAAATGAGAAACTGAGAGGAACCACAATTGACAGAGTTGTTCATCCCTAGTGATAAAGTAGTCCTAATGAAGGTTAAGGCAGTAGATGCAGGGCAGTGATGGAATTTTTGCCCACTTTCTATGTATACTCATGAAAGGAACACCTTATGGCTGCAATTCTTTGCACACTTATTTGAGTGTAAGTCCTACTGAACTTACTAGAGTTTACCTCTGAGGAAAATATGTAAGATTGCACTTCAGGTAAGGTGCCCTTTATTTTGCAGCTTTTGAAACAAATGATTTAAAAGGTGTAACTAAGGATGAGTGGAATTTTGTCCTATCCTCAAAAGTTTTGGTAGAGAATGGAATGAAACAGAACACTCAACTATGTCAGATGCCTCCAGGTATTTACAGAACAGGCCAAAATCTAGCATGTACTGGAAGGATGGATAGAAAGAGACAAATAAGAAGAGGAAGAAAGATAAATGAGACCTGCTCTCAAATTCACACAATCTTACATGAGAACACCATGCTCTTCACTTTTCTGCCTCTCAGTCTTCTTATTCAGTCTTTCTTCCATCAGAGATTACCAGTCCACAAAGAAGAGGTTGCTTTCTGTCATTTTTCAAATAAGTGTGGGATGCTTTTTACAATACATCATGATCTTCTATGCACTTATAGTACTAATGGAACCAAAAATATAAATAGCCTCTTTCAGATTAGCCAAGGGATTCCTAATGGCCATTATCGTTCCACACCACATATAATAAAATAAAGGGTGTCACAAAACATAATAGAGAATGAAGACTTACGTGCAAGAGAGCACAAGAGAAATATTGTTCAAATGAAACCCATACCAACACACTTCCTTTCTGCACTTCCAATCACCCCACATTGCCATTTCAATGCTAACATACCTGGTACTCTAAAGTGAACCCCCCAATTTTCCATATGGCACTATAGAAATTATTATTCAGTGAAGCATCACAGATCTAACTATACCACACAACAAGCAGCACTATGTCATCTAAATGTCCATGAACTGATGCATGTGCATGCACTATCTATATCTGTGATAGCAAAGTATCAGCTGGGAGCCTTAATAGGAAAGAAGAAGCAGGGTATGAGGAGGAAGTCTGGAGACTCTCTATCCTTGCAATAAAATATAGGACCTCCTACTTTATTCCAACCCCAAAACAAGCTTTGGCCATAAGTGGTGCAGTACCCTCTGCCAGCGCTGGGAAGGATCTGACAGCAGTAGGTGGTATGCAGGTGCTATTCTACTAGCCCTAAACAGGAATAGCAGTGGGAAGCATAAAATGGGTACACAAAGGGCTTTAGTTCAATAGTAGGGGGCACACTCTGCATGCAGACAGCCCCAGGTTCAATCCCTAGCTGAGAGAAGCCTGGAGAGCTGCTGCCATACAGTACAGACAATACTGTACTAGGTGGACCAGTGGTATCAGTCTGTATAAGGCAGCTTCCTCTGTTCCTATGACCAAAGCCATGACAAAAATCAACAATAACATATATGAAAACAAGCAAATGAGGAAGTCTAAATAAAGAATCACCATTTCTTGTGGCACCAAATTCCATATTTAACTATGCATCATAGATGACCCTAGTTCTAGTGTTATAAGAGATGGACGAACTGATGAAGAGAGAACACGGAGTAGGAACTTTATATCATTATTAATTTGATTTCTTAAACTGACCTTCCCCATAAACTCCCAGAGTGTGTTACAGCAATTTAAAAATACAATGTCAAAAACTGTTTAAAACAAATGTTATTTGTGTATTAAACATTGTTTGTTTGTTTATTTATTTCCTGCCCCTCCCAGAAGGATCTCAGGGTGGCAAAGAAAACACTAAAAATGCTCTGAAACATCTTAAAAACAGACTTTAAAATGTATTAAAACAAAACATCTTTAAAAACATATTAAAACAAAACATCTTTTTAAAAAAAGTTTAAAACATATTATTTATTTACAAATTTATAAACAGCTTCCTAACAAATGTTTCCAAAGAAGTGTACAACAAAAATATCAAAAGAACAAATATAATACAAATTAACAGTATGAAAAGAATCTTAAAAGCATTAAATTACAAGATTCCATATAATATGCATTATAAAATGGCTGAGTCACTCTTCAGGGAAAGTGCTATAAGTTTTCAATACCTACCTAAAAGCAAAAATGGTAGGCATATGCCTAAGTTCACTTGGAAGTTGATTCCATAGAGCTGGAGCTACAACATTAAAGGTCCAGTTTCTAGTTGATTTCAGACATTCCTTTAGGGCATACAGAACATTTAACAGCACCTCATTGGAGGAACACAATCGCTGGGCAGTAGTATATGGGGCAAGGCAGACAAGGCACAGTTCACAACATTTTTTTGTCCTCTCCCAACCTCCCACTCTGGCCTTCCACAAGGGACTGATTGGGAGGGGGGAAGGAGGGGAAGATATTTATTTAAAAGCGTACTTTACCCCCTTTCTCCGTTTACACCTGCATCTTCTGCCCCCTAAGCTCCACACCTTTTGTAGGGTTCCATCAGCGGTGCTGTCAGGACACTCAAGACCTGCTTGCTCAGCAGAATAAGCAGGAGAGTCCCCAAAAGCAGCAGGACTGCCTTAACACATTTTGAGGCAACACATTGCCATCGAAAGAGCCATCCCCCTCCCACAAGATCATTAAGCCCAGAGTCTATAGTTACCTTGCTAGTAACTGCAGGCAGTAGAAAGTGGTGGGTCCGATGTCAGTGGGGCAGTGAATCTGCTGTGGGTTTTAGTCCGAGCTTTCAAGGAGCTGTCCAAGGTGCCCCACTGACATTGCAGACACCACCCTCCACTGGCTGCAACACTTGGCTTCATACTTCTTTCCTAATATTTTAAACAGGAAATGTGTTGCCCTTTTTTACTGCCATTGCACACTAAGACAACACCTAGTATGACCCAATCATTGCTCTTTAACTGTAATACCCAGAACTGCAATCAACTTTCCACACTTTGCAGGGGGAGGGGAGATGTGCTTTTTCAAAAAAATTGTACATCTATGTTCTGTCCACACTAGTGTGTGCAGAATAGTTATGTTAGTAGGGTGTTCTTTAATTTGTGCTAACACACTTGTTCGTTTAGGTGATATTGCAAGATTATTGTCATAACTTCTTAAAAAGATAGGATAAAAAGTGTTTTAGTGCTGATTAAAACAGGGTGTTAAAATTTATCTGAATGGTAACATGTTTTTGTACACTGAAACACTTTGTCATTGAAGTGTTATTGTACACATAGTTCAGTAGTACTTCTTAACTGGCAAAAGGGTGTTTTAATGCAAATTGAAATATTGACTGAACACACTGAAAAATGTTCATAGTAAAGTGGATGCCCATTTGCTACTGGGCCAAGTTCAAGGTTCTAGTTTTGGTGTACAAAGCCCTATACAGCTCGGGACCAGGATACCTGAAAGACCATTTTATCCCTTATATACCCAGTTGATCATTGTGCTCTGCAGGTGAGGGCTTCCTGCAGATGCCATCTTATCGGGAGGTCCATTCTGCACAACATAGGAAACGGACCTTTAGTGTAGCAGCACCTACCCGGTGGAATTCCCTCCCTTTGAATATTAGGCAGGCGCCCATCTCTGCTATCTTTTCAGCGCCTTTTGAAGACTATCCTCTTTCAACAAGCCTTTTAGGTTGAGATCTATTCCAGTCTGCGTCTGTGTTAGAATTGCTTAATATGTTTTTAATAATGTTTTTAACCCTTTTTTAAAGTTGTTTTTTTAAAAAAATATTTTTAACGCTGTTTTGTTTTAATGTATTTTAAGATCTGTTTTTATGATGTTTTAAAGTGTTTTTAGTGCTTTGTTTGCCACCCTGGGCTCCTGCTGGGAGGAAAGGCGGGATATAAATTAAATAATAAATAAATAAATAATAAAGTAAATTCATGGTGGTAGATTCATCAGCCCAACATGTCACTGCATTTGTCAAAATCACTCCTCTTTTAAAAAGAATGAAGAGTAATGCTGTGGTGATCCTGAAGTTACAAAAATTGCTCTTCTGTTCTGTTCTTTCAACAACAAAATAAGATTTTCTGTAATCTGAAAAAAATGGAAGAACCATGGAGAAAAGAGGAGAACAATAATTTGATGGCATCCAGATGGGAATTGTGGGGGTACTGTTGCTCATGCATACAGGTTTTTAAGTGACATTGTTGGCTTTGAAATGTATGTCCCATTTAATCTGGATTTACCCTTTCCACATAAAATTTGATAAGTTTTTTATGTTGCAAATGACCCATTTACAATATCTGAATGACCATTTGCCACCCTGGGCTCCATCTAGGAGGAAGGGCAGGATATAAATACAAACAAACAAACAAATAAATATTCAGCTCCACCTGTAGGTGAGCAAAGCATAGCTATTCCAGAATAAACACGGTGTATACAACATACATTGAAGCACATTATTTCCACCAAAGAAGTCTGGTAACTAGTTTGTTAAAGGTACTGTGAATTGTAACTCTGTGAGTAAACTACAGTCCTCAGGATTCTGCAGGTGAAGCAAAGAGCTTTGAAAGTGCTGTAGATGTATGATTTGTACTCGGGTCTATGGAAGCACAAAGATGATGTTTTCCCAGAGTTTTTCACATCAGGCCATATGTAAACCTAAAGTCAATTTTTACTGTGAGATGTTAGACTGAAATCTGCAGTTATGTAATTACATTTTTAAACAAAATTTAATAAGTGAATTGAAGGATGTAGCTATGGATTTTCCATCAATAGTTTCTATTAACTTTTCTATAAAGGGTAATTAATTTATTAGCGATTTTATCAGAAATGTACATTTTGGAACAAACATGTAATGCTGGCATTTCTATACAGGACTCTGTAATCAAATCTGGAGACATAGCTGACAGCATGAATCAGAGTTTACTCTTCTTTTGATTATAAGATTTCAACCCTCATGCCATTTTCCTAGCAGAAGAACTGTTCATTTCAAGGGAAGCTTGTGTTGTTAAAGCTCTTTCAAGATTAGATTACAAACCTTGAGGTCATCTGAACTAGGCCTAAATTCTTCAAACTATATGTTTCACACAGAAAATGTATTTATATTCTACATGTTGCTGCAGTTTTACCGGTGGAAAAGAACAGAGTTAATATTTTTCAGGATTGGACATTTCTGACTGAAGGTAAAAGGTTGGTTTAGTGATGGTTTCCTATAACATAGCATTTTAGTCACTTTCTAAATTCCCAACAATTTTCTTTCATAGAGAGCTATTGCAGGCATATTCTGGTCTCTTCCAATATCTTTGATGGTATATATGTGATTTACAGTTCAAATTGTAGTTGGTATTCATATTTCTATTAGCTTTGTGATAACTGGTTTTTGAGTACAAAAATTCAAAGTAAAATTCCAGTAAATATATTATAAAACGTTTGCAAATTAAAGGACATTTGTTCAGCTGGGTATAATTTATTAAGCACATGGCTACTGAAATGTAAAATTCAATATTTTGCTACCACCAATGAAGTCTCAGTCTTCCACAGCTCTACCCTGCTTATATAAAAAGGTCTGTGGACATGTAACCCATGCAAGAGATGTTTTCACTATTCCATAAAACTCTTATAAAAGAATTTGTGTAAAAGTACTGTAAGGATGGTTGTAGCTGTTTGTAATAGATGGCATGTAATATTCCCACTGAATGCTTTTCACTAGTGATGGGCAACCTCTCTTCAGCTTCATTTAGAATTGATTAAAGGAAACCAAACTATATCCACTACAAAAAAAGGTAAGTAGCACTTTTTGTCCTTTTTTAAGCCCAGTTCCAGATCAGAGCCCATCATTTCTTGATGACACTATTTATTTTATTATTTATTTATTAAATTTATATGTGATTTTTCATATAAGAATGCTCAAAGCAGGTGTGTGAAACTGCCTGACCACCACAACCCCAACTCCACCTCTGAGGCAAGTTCTCAGACTATTCCCTGTTGCCACCTTCCCTCCCTTCAGTCTTACTTGACAAAGACAGAGCCATGCAAGGCCTCCTTTCTCCTCTCTTGAGGCCAGATGGCAGGGAGTCTGGGAAATATTTCTGTATAATGCTTCAGCACTCTTTTGCACTGTGGCTCTATTGTAGCCTCTAGGAATGGGAGCCAAAGAAGACCTTTTCTTCTATATAAAAGAAACAGATGTCTTTTATTCATTTCAGAAAATGTATGAAAGGAAGAAAATACCAGTTTGAGGGTTCAGTTTCTGGAAACTCAGGTGGAAACCTCTGAACGTTCACATAGATTTGGGCTTATTTTCCTTCCTCCTTACTGTTGGCTTAACTGGTAGGCCAATTAAGAGTTTTAGTAAATTAGCAGAGTTTAGCTTAGTTTAGCTTCTCCAGCACTCTACAGAGCAGTGGTTCCCAGCCTGGGGGCCAGGACCCCCAGGGGGGCCGCGAAGTAATCCAGAGGGGGCCGTGAATGGTAAAAAAAAATGAATTATTTATTAATTTTTTTTAAAAAAGTCTTCACTCCCTCTACACTGTCTGCTTTCCACTGCCACTGCAGATGACACCTCCCCCTTGCTCCAAACGAGAGGGGAGGCCTTTTGCTGAAGCGCCAGAGTGTCTTTCAGGAGCACTAAGGGCAGGCATCTGCCTATAAAATACATGGCAGATGCCAAAGGAGGCTGAGGGTGGAGCTACCAGGAAGAGGGGATTACCATCACTGATTCCCATCTCCTTGCACTGCCGCTACTGGCAACGCCCTTGCTTAGAATGAGAGGAGAGGGCTTTTTGTGAAGCAAAAAGAAGCAAGCCTGCAAAGAAAGGCTGCTTTCCCCCTTCCTTCCTGGCAGCCGGCCTGACCCCCTGGGGGGAAGGGGTCACAAAAAAAATTCAGCTTATAAAGGGGGTCCCGTGCTCATAAAGGCTGGGAACCACTGCTATAGAGCGTAGGTGTGATTTTACTTGAGAGAAAGCAAACTTTTGCCTTGCTTTGACTGAGACTTAGACTGGGTTTCAAAATAAGAAAATTCTACTTTATTAATAGAAATACATACTGGATAGCAAAGATGCTACTTCTGTCTAGCTAAATAAGTTGGAGGATGGAATGACCATGCACATTGCCCCTCATGCTAGAGGAGAGGAGACAAAGAGAACATGGCTTCTTCTCTTCCAGAGGTCAGCGGAGAAGAGGTAAACAAGAAGTTGAGTCAGAGTTTAGAACAACTCCCTGAGATGTATCAGTTTATACGGGAGGAAGATAGATAGAAAAGATGGGTGCAGGTCAGTTGCAACCTAGCCATCTAGGAGGACTTTCTATCTCTCTCCCCATTCAAAGAAAACCAATTGGGAGTTGTTCTTGTAACACTGACTTCTAACACTGTATTGGCAAACCTCAAAAGTGGATCACTGAAGAGGAGATTCAGAAGTGGTTCATCATTATCCCTACACACATTCACCTTCTCTGTCTGACTGTTAGGACAGTCTTGACTTTTATTTATAAACAAAGAGTAATTTCAGCCATATCAGTTTCAGTTTATCTATTGTTCTTCTCCTCGTTATCAGCTTTTAAATCAATTCAGATAGTCCTGGTTCTTTCATTTGGCCTCATCTCAGAACTCTTCTTTTTAAAACAACAGTAGCAGAATCAACTAACTCATCTTCCAAGTACAAGGGTAGCCAATGTGGTGCCCTTCAGATGTTGCCGGACTATGACTCCCACCATCCCTGACACTGGCTTTATTCATTGGGGCTGATGGGAGTTTCAGTTCACATTCGGAGAGCTCCACATTGGCTATCCCTGCCTTTAGTAAAAAGAAGCTTTATTTGACAAGAATGTGGACTGAAATGGCATGTGCAGACTCTAAACTTTAAAATAATTATCTCCCACACCTCTTATGTGTATACCATAGCTTGGCAAGTGCTTTAACATGGCATTCATACATGATCTGAAGGGGAAAGGGTTATGAATTATGCTGATTTCAGAAGGAGGAAATATTTGTTTGTAGCAAAAAGTGGAAAGAGAAAAATTCATAGAATCTGGAAATTCAAATGGCTCCTTATTTTATACCAAACAGTACCAGAATGACTGAGAAAATGAACATTCCATGGTGCAGAGGAACCAGTTACAGCAAAGGTGTGTGTATATGTTAAGAGTATCACAGAAGGATTGAGAAGAGAGCTAATCAGTACTTTTCAGTTTAAGTGTTAAGTGTCACACTCTAAGGGACTTCAGTTTTATTCTTTCTTTCTTTTCAAGGTTTGGAAGCTGCCGCAGCTGAAACAGATCAGGAACATAGCAGACAAGGAAGACGTGGATGTAGGTCTAGACAAAGCTCAGCCGCACAGGGAATACTCATGCTGTAATAAAAGGGAAGGATCACCCATTGTGTTTGACTTCATTCTGGCTGTAACTGTAGTCAACCGTTAAAAAGTTGTTTTCCTGAGTGTACAAAATAATTTTCTGCTATTTAGTTTGAGCTTCTCCTAGCACTGTTAGCTAGAACTGGTTAAAAACCAGTCATGCCTGATAATTATACCTTAGGAATCCTCAACCCAAACCTCAAATTTCTTCAATTTTTCCCAAAGTTTTGTACAGGAATGGAAACAGAGAAAATACGAAGTATAATATCCATATGCTGTTCGTTTTCTATGGAAAGCACACCATTCTGGTATAAGGCAGTTTCAAGAACACAGCTGTTTCATACCTATAATTTATACCCTGCTTATTGCCAAAATAGGCTTCTAAGCAGGATATAGTCATCTGGGGGGGCATAGGACCCTCACATTTTGGGGTCTCATCAGGGTTCCTATTTATAGGCCAATTGGCATGAAAGTGGAGCATGTTAGCCAATGAGTCTTCTCACCTGGCTAACAACATGCTTCTTTGCCCTTTCATGCTGATTGGAGTCAATCAGAGTAAAAAGAGATGTCAGTCACTGAGAAGACTCTTCTTAGTAGTTAACACACATGTCCCCTTTCATGCTGATTGGCTCCTAGGGTAAATGAGAAATGAGTTTCATGGCAAAGTGCCTTGGTCTCCCAAATCCTTGCCCCACACTTGCTTTCGTTTCTGAATTCTTAAAATCAAATCATTTCTGGAAACTTTTAGTCCCCAGAAAGAGAGAGATTGAAAAGGGGGCAGACCCTATGCACATAGCAGTTTTATTCTGGTTCTATAATTCTGTGTATCCTGGGGGCATGGCTGTGAGGTGTGGTGTGCCTATCATGAAGGGACCCTGCACTTCTGAATTTGCCACTACATTACTGCTTCTAAGGAGTCTACAAAGTATAAAAACCAGTTACACAAACATGAATAGTTAAAATTGACAATAAAACAATCTCATTAAAGCATTACAATATAAACACATATATTTAAAATGCCAATAAAGCAATCCCATTAAACCAACAGAGCAATTAAAACAGGAGATTCAAGTTAAGAGATCAAGGGTGTAATGTGAGTAGGAACTCAAGTGAATTAGATATAGTTGTATGGGGGAATCAGTTGGGGATGGGACCAGTTGGAAAACGAAAGTAGAGCTCTTGGTTCTGCAGCAACAGACCGGTCAATAAAGTTTTTTCCTTCTACACAGTGTTTGGAGTTCATTTCAACTCTTGCAAATATTACATGGTGTCAGAAGACTACCTAAAAACATAAGGCGGTGAAAAATGGACCAGTTGAAGCCTCCAGGAAAGTTGGTGTTTGAAGGAAATGCAGCAGAGAATTGGAGAAGATGGAAGCAAGGGTTTGAATTGTACTGCATTGCAAGTGGAGCAGATAAGAAAGATGAGAGACTCCAGTCAGCATTATTTCTACATGTGGCAGGTGAAGAAGCAAGAGAGGTATTTAATACTTTCCAGTTTGATGATGATGCAGATAAATATAAAATTCAAGTTTTGATGAATAAATTTGAAGCATATTGTGTGCCCAGAAGAAATGTTACTTATGAAAAGCACAGGTTCTTCACTAGAATACAGAGTGAAGGAGAAAGTATAGACCAATATGTGACTGAGTTGAAGCTTTTGGCTCAGAGCTGTGAATTTGGGGAGCTGTGTGATTCTCTCATTAAGGATTGCATAGTGTGTGGCATTCAGACAAACAGATTGAAAGCCAAGTTACTGAGAGAGAGTGATTTAACCCTTGAGTGTGCAGCGAATATATGCAGGGCAGAAGAAGTGGCTGCAAAACAGATGAAAGATTTTGGGGCAACAGAAAAACAAATGGATGCCTTACAGGGCAAAAGTACCTTTGAAAAGCCAAATGTAAGCCAGCCTCAGAGCAAATGGAGCCCTGGCACTACTACCAGCCCCCAAGAAAAGGAAATGCCACAGAGGCCTGTAGAAGCAGCAAAGGCCTGCTACAAGTGTGGTATCAGTCATCATGACATAAATGCTTGCCCTGCAAATGGGAAGGAATGCAGAATGGTGTGTGGATCTTCTCATAAATGATCACAAGTATGTGACCTTTAAGATTGACACAGGAGCACAGGCTAATGCAATGTCTTTAAAAACATACAAAGCCTTGCAAACTGAATCACTTCAGCATTCAAATACCAGATTAATAACCTACTCTGGAGAAAGACTACATGTGTCTGGTAAATGTAACCTGGATTGCAAATATAAAGATCAAAGAGCTGAGTTGGAATTTCACATAGTAGACTTTGATGCACAAGCTGTATTCGGTCTCCGGGCTGTGACTAATTTAAATTTGGTGCAAAGAGTTAATTTAATGAAAAGAGCTCCAGTAGATCAATGGGATGTTGCAGTTGAATACAAAGATGTATTTGAAGGCTTAGGTTGCTTACCAGAGAAATACGCCATCAAAATCAACCCACAGGTTCCACCTGTAATTCATGCACCTCAGAAGGTTCCAGTGGCACTAAGGGATAAAGTCCAAAAGGAACTGACGCGTATGGAGCAATTAAAAGTCATAGTTAAGGTAAAAGAACCTACAGAGTGGGTGAATTCAATTGTGGTTGTAGACACGCCTGGCTGGGACCAGATAAGAATATGTTTAGATCCAAGAGATACGAACAGAGCAATTTTAAGAGAACATTTTCAATTGCGTACTGTAGAAGAAATTACCAGTAAGCTAGCAGAAGCAGAATTGTTTACGGTTCTTGATGCCAGTAGTGGATTCTGGCAAATTCAGCTAGATGACAACAGTTCCAGGCTATGCACATTTAATACCCCTTTTTGCAGGTACCAATTTACAAGAATGCCATTTGGTATCTCTTCAGCTCCTGAGGTCTATCAGAGGATGATCCAACAGACATTTGAGGGTATTGATGGGGTCACATGCTACATAGATGATATCCTGGTTTGGGGGAAGACCAAACAGGAACATGATGAGAGACTGAAGAGAGTTCTGGACAGGTGCCAAGAGAGGAATCTGAAACTGAACAAAGTGAAATGCAAATTTGCCATGACTGAAATAAAATATCTAGAACACATCTTAACCAAAGAAGAACTAAAACCTGATTCATCTAAAATAGAGGCCATCACTGATATGCCCAGTCCAAGTAACAAAGCTGATCTTCAAAGATTTCTAGGAATGGTGACTTACCTAGCAAAGTTTATCCCAACTTTGTCAACAGTAACAACCCCTTTAAGACAACTGTTGGCCCAAGATGTTGAGTTTTGCTGGATGTTAGTTCATGAAACAGCATTCACACAGTTGAAAGAACTATTAACAAAAACTCCTGTTTTGAAATATTATAATGTGAAAGAACCTGTAACTCTGTCAGTGGACACTAGTTCTACAGGTTTAGGTGCTGTACTGTTGCAAAGAGGTGCACCTGTTGCATATGCTTCTAAAGCAATGACTGCGGCCCAACAGAACTATGCTCAAATAGAAAAGGAAATGTTGGCAATAGTGTTTGGATGCACAAGATTCCATCAATTTCTCTATGGCAAAAAAGTGACTGTGGAAACGGACCACAAACCATTGGAGGCAATTTTCAGAAAACCTTTGCATAACGCACCTCCAAGAATCCAAAGTTGGCAGTTAACACTGCAGAAATATCAATTACAAGTGCACTATAGACCAGGCAAAGAATTAATAATTGCTGATACCCTGTCCAGGGCATATCTTGAACAAGGTGAAGGAATAAGTTCTGAAGAAGCTGAGGTTGCTGTTAACCTCATGCTATCTTATTTACCAATCTCTGAATCAAAACTGAAAGAATTTCAGGTGGCTACTGAAAATGATAGCATTTTGAAAATCCTGAAAAATGCCATTTTGCAGGGGTGGCCAGATAGAAGAGTAGAAGTTCCAGAGTGTATACGTGTTTATTGGAATTACAGAGAGGAATTAAGTGTTCATGATGGACTCATTTTTAAAAGTGACAGAATTGTAGTACCACAAGATTTGAGGAAAGAGATATGGAATATTATACATGAGAGTGATCTGGGGGTTGAATTATGTAAAAAGCGGGCACGAGAAGCTGTATATTGGCCAGGTATGTGTGCCCAAATTGAAGAATTGGTACTGTCATGTACCACATGTCACACCTTCAGAAATAAAAACCAAAAAGAACCAATGTTACCTCATGAAATTCCAAGAAGACCTTGGCAGAAGCTAGGAATGGACTTGTTTGAATTTCAAAGAAAGGACTATCTACTTTTGGTTGATTATTATTCAAAATATGTGGAAATATGTTTGCTTGAAGACACTACAAGTAGATCAGTAATTTTACACTGCAAATCTATATTTGCAAGACATGGTATTCCTGAAGAGGTTGTCAGTGATAATGGCCCTCAGTTTTGCTCTAGAGACTTTAAAATGTTTGCCAAAGATTGGGACTTTGTTCACACAACATCCAGTCCACTATTTCCTCAATCAAATGGAATGGCAGAAAAAGTGATCCAAACAGTAAAGAGGATTCTTAAGAAGTCTAGTCTGAATAACACAGATCCTTATCTTAGTTTATTGGATTACAGAAATACGCCTACAGTAGATACAGCCTCGCCTGCACAACTTTTAATGGGGAGATGTTTATGAACCAGGTTGCCTACCTCAGCACCATCGTTATTACCTCAGCAGGTAAAAGGTGACATACAGACACATCTGAAGAGAAGACAAGAAAAACAGAAGCTTTACTTTAACAAAGATTGAAAGCCTTTACCACCTTTGCAGGTTGGTGATTCTGTTAATGTTCGGCAAGATGGAGTGTGGCGAGAGTGACTGGACAAAACATGACTCCAAGATCATATTTGGTTCAGACTGATGATTTAGCTGTCTACAGACAGAACAGAAGAGATCTTCAAAGCACTCCAAGTTGTGAACAAAAAATGGATGAGACTACTGAGACTGCAACTGCACCTCCATCAGAGGTAGACCTATCAGAGTCTCAAGACAACAAAAGTGGAACAGCTGTAGCACAAAGTGCCAGTGATATACCAGAAAAGATTTTGGACTCTGAGTTACCTGTTACTACATCAAGAGGCAGAGAGATCAGAAAACCAATTCGATATAGACAGTAGTTTCTATCTTTTTCTTTTCCTTTTTTAAAAAAAGGGAGATGTAATGTGAGTAGGAACTCAAGTGAATTAGAAGTAATTGTAAGGGGGAATCAGTTGGGAGAGGGACCAGTAGGAAAACGAAAGCAGAGCTGTTGGTTATGCTGCAACAAACTGTTAAGTAAAGTTTGTTCCTTCTAACAAGTATTTGTGATTCATTTCAACTCTTGCAAATATTACACAGAGCGCAGTGATCAGCTGGATATATAAGGGGTAAGACCATTTTTATAAAAGAAACTGAAAGAAGCTTACAAAAAAAGTTCATAAAATCATAAAACATAATAAAAACAATCCAAATGGGGGAGGGGGGGGAAGCTGCATAGGGCTTTGTATGTCAAAATCAGAACCTTGAACTTGGCCGGGTAGCTAATGAGCAGCCAGTGCAATTCTTTCAGCAGCAGGGTAACATGTTGGCAATACCCTGCCCCAGTGAACAGTCACACTGCCACAGTTTACACCAGCTGCAGCTTCCAGACCAACCTCAAGGGCAGCGCCGCATAAGCTCATTAGAGTAATCCAGCCTGAAGGTTACCAGTTTTGGCCAATCCTTCCTACCCAATGCAATCCCCACCCCCAAATGCTTCTCCTGAGGGTTGGGGAACTCTTGGCAACAGTATGGAATATGGCATAGAAGGCTACAATTGTTAGGAGAAGATTGGTGAAAATGAGGTTACTTGCCTTCTGCTACCAGAAGCGCTTACACTAATTCATCAGATACAAACCTTCACCTTTTCAACAAGTAATCAAACAAAATGTGTTTTCTTTGAGCTTTTTGGACAGATTAAGCCTGAACACTCATGTGGCAGCCCTCCCCTAGTTCAGTTCTTCCCTCGCTAGAACTGGCTGTCCCACATCACATGACTACTGTAACCCTGTTAAGTTACTGACACAACAACAACAACATTTTATTGCGGTCAACCAACCATTTAAAAAAGTACATAACTGAATAAATACACAGTCCATGAGGTGACTGCCATAAAATAGGAGCAATAAAACAAGTGTGCAGAGAGTGTGTGTCCCAAAATTTCTCAATGTGCGTGACCAGTTCTATAAGGGTTCCAATATTATTTGTAACTCGTCACTCCTCTAACATTCAAGTGATCCAGGCGGTGATGTAAAACAAAAAGTGAACTTTTATTTCTTTTATTTATAAACCAAGAACTTGTTTGAGTCAAGCTGGGACAAGCATGATGGTTACAATGTTACAGATATAACTTTTCCCTGAACTCTGTCTATCAGTGTTTACCCTTTTCCTTTCCTTGCACCTCCGCCTTAACTTCCACTTAACGGCTTCTTACAAAAACCCCTAACTCAACTTTCCTGCTCAATTGACAAAACAGACCTTTTTATCCTCTCCACACTTCTGAACATTCCACCTGATGGAACAGAGTAGGACCTAGGCACAACCCATTCATTCAAATTCTCTGTATCTCAAAGGCTCTAATTATATTGACATAATGTTATGCATTTAAAATAATTACCAGCAAGGCAGACGGCTAATAAATAGCACATTAGACACAAAATGGGGAAATTTCATTTCAAATCTGATGCATTTGCTGGCTGCTGTAGTACATTTGTTCCAGTCATTCTAAGCCTTGGTTTCCTGTCTGTAAAATGGAAATATTAATGACTTGCCTCTCAGGGTTACTGTTGATATTAACCAGATAATTACAGTAACATACTAAAAACCCTTTCCCAGTCTGGTGCCCTTGAGATATTCTGAACTAAAGCTCCCTTCAGCCCCCGCCACCGTGGCCAATTGTCAGAGATGATAGGAGTTATAGTCCAAAACAGCTTGAGGTCACCAGGTTAGGGAATGCTGCATTAAAAGATGTCTTAAATTATATTAAAAAAAATAGATGGTCCTTGAAGGACTGTCAGTCTAGTTTTGATGGTATGACTATGGTGGTGATCAGTCCCCTCAGTTTTAGTGCCACTAACTAACTTAAACAAAAATGTGCCTGTTTAAGTAGTTTGTCTCTCCATCTGACCACTAGTATGTGTGGTTTTTTTGGAACCTTTAAAACATTTATTGGTTATAAAACATTACACAAAGGAAAAACAAACAAAAAATGCATCAACATGACAGAAACATATACCTGATACAAGTTTCCAAAATTATATTTACACTAAAGAAACAGGAGTGCCAACCATTTTACTGTCTACTATTCCATCACAGTTTAAAGCTTTCCCAGTCTATCTAAAAATTATTGACACTCCACATCCCTTGTCATACCCATGTTGTTCCTATAAATTAACTAAGCACACCTAAATTTCACATCTCACTATCTTGAGTGCCTTTGTACAAAGGTATAACACAAGAAAACTATGTGCACACTAAACTATTGCCAATTCATCCTTAACTTCATGTCACCCATTGGATTAAATTTGTGCATATGTACCCATACACCTCTTCATTTTAAATGCTCCAGAAGGATCGATCACTGCATCTTATTAGGAGGTCTGTTCTGCACAACATAGGAAATGGACCTTTAGTGTGGCGTTACCTACCCTGTGGAACTCCCTACCCTTAAATATTAAACAGGCGCCATTTCTGTTATCTTTTCGGCGCCTATTGAAGACCTTCCTCTTTCAACAAGCCTTTTAAGTTGAGACCTTATCCCAGTCTGCTTCTGTGTTGGAATTGCTTTTTAATATGTTTTTAAATCTTTTTTAAAAAACAATATGTTTTTAACCTTTTTTTAAAGATGTCTTCAAAGCTTTTTTAAAAAAATGTTTTTAAAGTTGTTTTGTTTTAATGTATTTTAAAGTCTGTTTTTATGATGTTTTAAAGTGTTTTTAGTGCTTTTGTTTGCCACCCAGGGCTCCTGCTGGGAGGAAGGGATATAAATCAAATAATAAATAAATAAATAAAGATTTGCATAACTTAAAATCTCCAAGAGTAAGAAAAGAAAACACTGATAATTTGTGTTTATATCTCTATCATTGTTCTACATTTTTAGCCTTTTGATAATCCTCAAATTGATGCTACAGAGAAACCAGGCTATTTAATTTTCACTATGACTTTAATTTCAAGATGGATAGGTTCCTTATTACATATTAGCTCACACTTTTTTAAAAATATCAACTTTAATGCAATTTTCTTAAAGAAACTCCCTACTTCCCTTTCTTTACCAATAACAAAATAGACAAATATAAGTTTCACATATATATCTCCAGATACTGCTATGTGATGAAGACCATTGCTTTTGAGTTTGCCCCAGTGAAATATGGATTGGAGTTTCTCACTATGATACCCTGCCAGCAATCACTATAATTGCTATGCTGACTTGTGAACACATATTATATACATAAGAGACAAGGATGAGGAGTCAGTGAGTAGCATTTTGGTCCAACATACAATCTTATACCATAGGACAAGCTCAGAAGAAACTTGCCCTTCCTCTTCCCTTTGAATACCAGTTTCTGGGGAGCACGAGTGGGAGAACACTATTGTGCTCATGTCCTACTTGTGGACTCCCTATAGTCCTTTGGTTGGTCACTGTGAGAACAGAACGTTGGACTAGATGGACCTTTGGCCTGATCCAGCAGGGGTCTTCTTATGTTCTGTTTCAGCAGAAGCTGTTGCAGATAGAGTATGGAGAGGGAGACAGAGTATTGAATCAGTTTAGTGACTATGGCCGCATCTGCACTATATATTTAAAGCACTATCATACAGCTTTAAACAGTCATGGCTTCTTCCAAAGAATCCTGGGAAATGTAGTTTGTTAAGGGTGCTGAGAGTTGTTAGGAGATCCCAATTCACCTCACAGAGCTACAATTCTCAGAGTGATTTAACAGTCGATTCCAATTCCCAGGGAATTCTGGGAATTGTATCTCTAATAGGTGGGAAGGGTCTGCTAACAAGTCTCTGTGCTCTTAACAAACCACACTTTCCAGGATTTGGGGGGGGGGAGCCATGACTGTATAAAGTAGAATAATGCTGCTTTGTATGTATAGTGCAGATGGGGCCTATCAAATGGGTTGCAAAGATGGAAGCAAGATGGGCTCCAGGTGCAGTAAACAAAACCCCAGAGCTTGGAAAAGTTACTTTTTTAAACTACAACTCCCATCAACTCCAGCCAGCATGGCCACGGGATTGGGCTGATGGGAGTTGTAGTTCAAAAAAGTAACTTTTCCAAGCTCTGCCCCATAGCAGATCCCTATTTGCATGATCCTCTCATTCACATGATATGATAAGCCAAACTGCAGTTTAGCATCCCACAAAGTGCTCCTCCCTGACTATTCTTCACTAACCTCCTCATTAGTACAAATCTTGGAAGGACAATTTGGTTGCAGATTCATCTCTGGGAGCCTGCACATGGCACATGTATGTGGTTTTATGAAGCCACAGTTTGGCTTACCATGTCATGCAAATCAAGTCTCTGGGTCCATATTTAGCAATGGTAGATCAGTTCTTTTCATCCTCAAGTACAGGATTATAGTAGTAAGCACTCTAAAAATTACCTACTGTTCAATGCCATCCTAGAAATGTCATCAACAAAGCTGGGGTCGGTTGTACCCTAACACATTTTGATACACAAAAAAGAGATTGAAGATGGTTTTTACTCTGCTCAGCTAGATTTTTTTTTTCTGTCTGGAAATCCTAAAAGACATTAGGTTTTCTTCCTATTACAAGGTCTGTGGTGGCAAAACAGTTTAAAATCTCATTTCCTTAAAGGAGAGTTTTGTGCTTAAAGTAAATTATCTTTGTAGTGAAAGTTAAATGCTTAAGGGAGATTCATTGCCTATTATACTGCGAAACAGAGAGTCAAGCAATCCCCATCTGAAAAACGGGCCCCTTTACATGTGTCCCCAGTTGATAGGGTATGGCAGGTGAGTCTTTCTCTCTCCTTGTGAGCAGTCATGTGAAAATAATGAAAGCTGCAAATGATGCTAACAAAAAAATCATTTTAAACTGAAAAAGCACAAGGCTTAATCTTAATACCTTTTCCATTTGGGTTTCTATTCGGAGGGTGATGTGTTTTGGTGTTCAGCACATACAGCCAATGCTAGAGGGGCTAACGCACATCAGATACAAGCCTCCTGACAGAGTGAGCTGCCACAGCATCATTTCACCAGCATGAACCCAGCATCTGGGACCTGACAAGATCAGCCTCACAAGATCAGCCACACAGGACCTCCTCTCGGTCCCGCCAGTCAAAACAGCTAGGCTGGTGCGGACCAGGGAGAGGGCGTTCTCGGTTGTGGCCCCCACCCTCTGGAACTCTGTCCCTTATGATCTTCGTCATGCCTCCTCCCTGATGGGTTTCCGCCAAGCTTTAAAGACCTGGCTATTCAGGCAGGCCTACAAGAATTTTGGGGTAGATTAGCTTTTTGATATATTATTGATGGTTGATGTTAGAGTAATTGATGATTGTGTTTTTATATTGTATATTGCATTTTATTGTATATTGTATTTTATTTTATATTGTGTAAGTCGCCTAGAGTGTCCATCAATTCGGACAGATAGGCGACTAACAAATAAAATTTATTATTATTATTATTATTATCTGATGAGTTTTACTTGTGGCAACACTAAGACTTCACCGTTCATTAATGTTTCCACAGACAGTCTATTAAGCCATTGAAAAGGTATCAACCCACAATGGCTTGTTTATTCTGGTATTTCAGGACAGATGAGTAGGTGTGCAGAAGGCCATCGATGCCCATCCAAAAGAGCTTCTGTCTATTAGAAAAGACCCATTTTCTTCTTGGCCTCTTCCAAGTGCCACATCACCACCCACCATTGTCCTTTCTTTTCACCATACCACCTTTTTTTTAAAAAAAGTTGCTTTTTTTTAGCTATCCTGTCTGCCTGCACAGCACTGTGTGCCTCCCCAATTCCCCTTTCTCCTCTCCTGAGGCAGTAATCGAGAGTCCCACACAACACAAAAAGCAGGAAGACCCCCCAAATGCAATAGAGCTGGCGTACTACATTTTGAAGTGAGTGAAATATTGTATATTACTATCTCCCACCTCTAGTAAGATCATGTTAAGTCAGGAGTCTAAAATTACCTAACTGCATCACTTTCCTTTGAGCCCAGTAAGCTATTTCTACAATTTCCCTCCTACATCTTTTTTTACCTTCAGGTTCCATTTTCTCAAATGACTGCACCATCCTCTACTCATCCTTCAGGCTCCTTGTCTTTATGGCTGTGTACACACTAAGGGTGTGAAACACATGGGGCTCGGGAGGGGTGTTTTTTAAGAGTACTTCTGTACACAGGACTTGGCAGATGTCAATATCAGTGCACTACACCAATAGTAAAAGCAGCAGCTATACTGCTGCTATTTGTACACATGGATCAGAGTGTACTTTGCAGGCAGTGTGCATCAGTGCTCTTGACTCTCTCCCTTCAATTAGCATTTCCATTTGTGGGCATGCATGCAGGTATTTGTTTACCTGTGAGCAGGCCATTTTTTAAAATATATATAAATGTTTTCTGATATACCAGACTTTCACAGAACAGGTTAAAAAAAGAAGTGTGTCATGCCTAGTCCCACCCAGTCCCACTGGGAAAGCAGAAGCTGACGTGGAGGTGGAGATGAATGAAAGTCAGAAGCTAAGTGACAGTTCCGAGGGGCAGAAAGCAAGTGGGATGTTCCACTGTGGATACACACCCACTGCAATGTCACCATGTGGGGAACCACCTCCACAAGAAACATACTGTTTATATATCTTTCCATTTGTACACAGAGGGGCTGAGGTGCAAATTTATTCAGTTTTAAAATCTCTTTTGGCATCAAAGCTTGTCTGTGAAAAAAATTAACTCATAGGGGAAAAAATGGATGGGAGTTGACGTTGTGTGTAGAATGCTATAAAAAAGCAGCACACAAAGTACACAGAATGCACACTAAACTGTAGTGTGTGCACGGCACAAGATCCTTTGCCCCCACACCCATAAAGAAGACTCAGGACACATACATTGGGATGTTATATTTATTAAAATATAACAATGTTTTTGGAGAACATGCAGGCCCAATCAACCAAATTAAACCAATTAAAACCTTCCGGGCAAGTGAGTCCTTTACCTACCTTGGGGGGGAATCCCCCCCAAAAACCCCTGGGCATGTAACCAGCCATTGGCTGTGGCTCCCCAGCCAAGGATGAGGAGGAAAACCTCCCTCCTTGCTAGACCAGCCTTGGGCGTGCACCCAACCTGAACCTCCGGCCCCCACTGTACTGGCATTCACCCAAATGCCCAAGCCAGACCACCAACCTCATCACCTGCCCAGGCTTCACGTCACAAGAAGCGATCAGCTACAGCTTGGTGTTACGAGGTGCAAGGCCCAGAACTATAACTCCCACTCTACACCCCCACCCTTTTTGTGTGGCTGGATATGTGTTTATCAGGTATTGTGCAAAGGACAAGGGCAGCTGTTAAGACACAAAATCAACTAAAAGCTACTGAATACATGTTATCTTCTCCTTGGCAGAGTTCTCTCCCGTCTAGCAGAATAATCCCATTGTTCATTAGAAGTAGCCTAAGTTTTCTCAGGGTCAGCAAGAACATGCATGCATGCACACACACACACACACACAATCACCAGATGCCCAGACACCTCCTTGGTGGGTGGGGGGTGAGAGAGAAAAAGTATTTTAAAACTGAGGCTTGAATCTAGAAAAAGAAGAAAGGAGGAGAAGGGGGTCAATGGTGATCTGAGCTCCAACACGTGTAGCCACACTCTCAAAGAACGCATCGAGGGACAGCAGGGACAGAACCCGGGAGAGAGTCTGGGTCTCGGTGCAAGCCTTGAGACTAAGGGATTCCTTCCTGTTTTTGGTTCAGAGCTCTTACACATCATTCCAGCTGTATTCAACTGCCCACTCCGGGCCTAGGACAGGTAATCTCTCCTACCTGTCACTCTCTATAGTAATAGGGTCCTTTGATCCCTTTAGTTTAAAGTGAATGGGTTAGAATATTAATGATTAAGCTGCCACGCACCCATTAATTTTGTAATGCTATTCTTCTCTTTCTCTCAATAAAATCAAGCTTTGCTTTATTTTGGGTTGGACCTGCATTTCTTGGGTTATATTTATACACCATTTAGGCACACTTCAGGGCAAAGCACTTGTTTTATCCCTAGTAAAAGATCCCCCTCCTTTTAAGGAGGTGTGTTTCATGGGACATGTAGGTGGCAAGTTCACACACTCAGGTTCCCAAGAGCACGTGTTGTAACATTGGTCACCTCTACCCACCAGAAACATGTCCCTAAGCCCCCTCTGCATGTCCCTAAGCCCCCTCCGAAAACATATCACAGCCAATATCAGAAAGGTGAACCCCATAATCCCTAAACTACTGTAGGGCATCATAGCGAATCCCCAGGTGTGAAGTGAAAGCCCACCCCATGTCTAGGGTGGGCTGCGGGCAGAGCTGGCTTTTCTCTCCTCCCTTCCTAATTGGGCCACTAGGCCCCCACATAACCTCCCTCCCTTCCTCAGGAGAAACCAACCTGAGTCTTCTTTTGAAAGGGTGGTGGTGGAAGCAAATGCTTTGGCGGGAATGTTCTTCCCCCTTCACTTTTTTGGGGGAGGGAAATCTGGTACTCTTTCCATCCTCCCTAAGAGTGTGAGGGTCTTTCACAACCAAACAGGCCATTTGCCTTCCTCAGAGGAGGGAGATTCTTTGCAACCATTCTGTGGTTGAGATTTCATTCCCTCAGCAAAGTAGAGTTATTCCATGGTATTAGTATGGCCTTGGCATTTCCCACCATCACCACAATTTGGTTTAAGACATGAAAATACAGAGTCCTCTTTTTCATTGATTTGCCATGACTACTAAATAGACATGGAGTGGTATAGCTTCATCATGTCTGTTATTAATGGCCTATTGAGTGTATGTCCAAACGACCAACAACTGAGTTCATTAAATACATATCATTTGGATGTGAAATCAGGACACCAATCAAAAGCACAAGAAAAGTGTCTCAGAAGTAGGGATGGAAAGAAATTCGATTAGTTCTCATTTAAACCCGAATTCATCAAATTCACACTTTCCAAAACTATATGAGAACTGAAACACAGCCATCCTTAGACATTTGCACTTATCCAGATGTTGCAATGCAGTTTTCCAACCAAGCAATGTTTCCAGAACTGCACATATTGGGGAAATGTGTGCATAAAAATGAATATATTATTGAAGATAACATTCAAAAGTACATTTTATTAGGAGAAATTGCTTGCAAAAATATGTGCATTAGTCAAAACTGCATAAAAATATATTTATTAGTTCAAATTAAAACTAAAATTCTGAAGATCTTTCTTTTAAAAAAATTGCAAACTGCTGCAGAAATGTGGAGAACTAAATGTAAGACTGGAAACATAAGAAACTGAGTGAACCAAATTGACAGATCCTTCCATCCAGGGCCGGCTCCAGGAATGCTGGGGCCCTTGGGCATCAGCCTGCCCCGGTCCCCTCCGCTCCCCTTCCATGATCTGTGGCACGAGCTGCGCCACAGATCGCAAGACAAGAGCTTCCGAGCCACCCGTTGCCGCCACCGCCATCCCCCTGTCACCATCCCCCCCGCTTCACCTGCCTTTCTCTGCTGTTCTTTGCGGCTGCGCGCACTACGCGTGCAGGGCTGCCATCAATTAAGATGGCAGCCAAAGTTTCCGTAAGGGACTGAAGCCTCTGCCACCATCTTGGTTGATGGCCCTGTAGCTGCGGGGCCCTGGGGTCAGTGCCCAGCCTGGCCGCCCTTTGGAACTGGCCCTGCTTCCATCCCTACTCATAGAATCATAGAATAGCAGAGTTGGAAGGGGCCTATAAGAACACCAAGTCCAACCCCCACCTCAATGCAGGAATCCAAATCAAAGCATTTCTGACTGATGGCTGTCCAGCTGCCTCTTGAATGCCTCCAGTGTCGGAGAGCCCACTACTTCTCTAGGTAATTGGTTCCATTGGCTCTAACAGTTAGGAAGCTTTTCCTGATGTTCAGGGTAAATCTGGCTTCCTGCAACTTGAGCCCATTATTCCATGTCTTGCACTCTGGGACGATCGAGAACAGATCCCGGCCCTCCTCTGCATGGCAACCTTTCATGTACTTGAAGAGTACTATCATATCTCCCCTCAGTCTTCTCTTCTCCAGGCTAAACATGCCCAGTTCTTTCAGTCTCTCCTCATAGGGCTTGGTTTCCAGTCCCCTGATCATCCTTGGTGCCCTCCTCTGAACCTGTTCCAGTTTGTCTGCATCCTTCTTGAAGTGTGGAGACCAGAACTGGACACAGTACTCAAGATGAGGCCTAACCAGTGCTGAATAGGGGGGAACTAATACTACACATGATTTGGAAACTATACTGTTAATGCAGCCTAAGATAGCATTTGTCTTTTTTGCAGCCACATCACACTGTTGACTCATATTCAGCTTGTGATCAACAACAATTCCAAGATCCTTCTCACATGTCGTATTGCTGAGCCAAGTATCCCCCATCTTGTAACTGTGCATTTGATTTCTTTTTCCTAGGTGTAGAACTTTGCATTGATCCCTGTTGAATTTCATTCTGTTGTTTTCAGCCCAATGCTCCAGCCTATCAAGGTCCCTTTGAATTTTGTTTCTGTTTTCCACTGTATTAGCTGTCCCCCCCAATTTTGTATCATCTGCAAATTTGATAGCATGCTCTGTATCTCCTCATCCAAGTCGTTAATAAAAATGTTCAAGAGCACTGGGCCCAGGACCAAGCCCTATGGTACCCCACTCATTACTTCTGCCCAGTTTGAGAAGGAACCATTGATAAGCACTCTTTGAGTACAATTCTGGAGCCAATTGTGAATCCACCTGATAGTTGTTCCATCCAGCCCACATTTAGCTAGCTTACTAATCAGAATATCATGGGGCACTTTGTCAAAAGCTTTGCTGAAGTCGAGATATATTATGTCCACAGCATTCCCACACTCTACAAGGGAGGTTACCTGATCAAAAAAACAAGATAAGATTAATTTGGCAGGATTTGTTCTTCATAAATCCATGTTGGCTTCTATTAATCACTGCATTGTCTTTTAGATCCTTACAGATTGACTGCTTTATAATCTACTCCAGAGTTCTTCCGGGGATTGATGTTAGGCTGACTAGTCTGTAGTTCCCCAGTTGCTCCTTTTTGCCTTTTTTTGAAGATAAGGACTTCACCAGTCCTTCATGATTTTGGAAAGATAATAGACAGCAGTTCTGAGTGTTCTTCAGCCAGTACCTTCAATACTCTAGGAAGCAGTTTATCGGGCCCTGCCGATTTGAACTCATTCAAAGTGATTAGGTATTCCTTGACCATTTGTCTATCAATCTCAAGCTCCAATCCTGCCGCTTCCACTTCACAGACCCTTTTTTGGGAGAAGACTGAGCCAATGTAGAATTCAGCACTTCTGCCTTTTCTTTGTCATCTGTTATCATTTTGCCATCCTCACTGACTAGCTGTGCCACCATTTCTTTTCTCTCTTTTACTATGGACGTACCTGAAGAAAGCTTTTTGTTGCTTTTAGCATCCCTCGCTAACCTCAGCCCATTCTCAGCTTTAGCCTTCCTGACGCCATCCCTGCAATTCCATGATACCTGCCTGTACTCTTCCTTTGTGGCCTGGCCTTTCCACTTCCTGTATG
Source organism: Rhineura floridana (assembly GCF_030035675.1). Lineage (NCBI taxonomy): Eukaryota > Metazoa > Chordata > Lepidosauria > Squamata > Rhineuridae > Rhineura > Rhineura floridana. The sequence continues at coordinate 77,327,413 of NC_084487.1, read as the reverse complement.
TGTCTTTTTTTGTTTTCAGGTCAGCTCTACGCTTTTTGTGAAGCCACATTGGCTTCTTCTGTTGTTTCCCCCCTTTTTTCCTTGTTGGAATTGCTTGCCATTGCGCTTTTAGAATTTCCTTTTTTGATGTTAGGCTGACTAGTCTGTAGTTCCCCAGTTCCTCCTTCTTGCCCTTTTTGAAGATAGGGACAACATTAGCTCTCCCCCAGTCATCTGGCACTTCACCAGTCCTCCATGATTTCGCAAAGATAATAGAGAGCAGTTCTGAGAGTTCTTCAGCCAGTTCCTTCAATACTCTAGGATGCAGTTTATCGGGCCCTGCCGATTTGAACTCATTCAAAGTGGTTAGTTATTCCTTGACCATTTGTCTATCAATCTCAAGGTCCAATCCTGCCCCTTCTACTTCATGTTTCCTGGGAGGGTCATAGACCCTTTTTTGGGAGAAGACTGAGCAAAAGTAGGAATTGAGCACCTTTGCCTTTTCTTTGTCATCTGTTATTATTTTGCAATCCTCATTGAGTAGCTGTGCCACCAGTTCTTTTCTCTGTCTTTTACTATGTCTTTTACGTGTGTGCGTGCACGCATGTGTGTGTGCGTGCGTGCACGCGCACACACAGAGAGAAACCTCTAACTTTTGCATGGCTGGAATGCAATCTATTGAACAAAGGTAAGAGTTACATTTGTGGTCCCAACCACTTTTCCCTCTGTCCATGCCCACTTCTGGCATGTGGTCTCCAGAAGATTGCCCATGACAGAATGTGGTTCAGTGCTTGAAAAAAGGCCTTGTACCTGCTTTAAGGGGTTATCAACTTAACATTCTTGACTAATAATTTTATAGGCTGCACTAGTTGTGACTGCTGCATTTTGTGTGTGCTAATTGTTCCTTTTATAATTTAATGATAACTCTTTTAATGTGTATTGCAGTTTTCAATAATATTTTGTTAGTTGCCTTGTGCATTTTAAATCAAAAGTTGGGATAAAAATATTTTAATTAATTGAGACATTGACATCTAGAGATGGGTGGAGCCTGCCCGGTTTCACTGTGAATATCATGGGTCTTTTTGAGCCTTTTTGGAAAATCCTCAGGAAAAGCTGTGGGTTCTTCGTAGTTTACCAAAGCTAGCCTGGAAGAGCTCCACCAGCAAGAGACCTCTTGTTTCCTCCATTCCTGCCTTCTCCACATTTCCCAAATTAATATTTATTTATTTATTTAATAGCCCAATCTTCCTTCCAAAAGGAGTCCAGGGCAACAAATTTTACAAGTTGTAGGGGAAGGAGGAAGGAAGAAACCATAGCCAAAATATTTAACTTAAGCCTGTTATGGCCAGGATCTGAAGGAAACACTTTCTCTCACACATACCTTCCCACATATTGGGATCCGGTAGAAGTGATAGTGCTAGAGCTTAGTACTGTAAAATTAGTAGTGCTGCACAAGAAGGCTTTTTCTGCTCTAGACAGACATGTTCAGGTGTGGTATTGTAGCTAAGAGGCTGAACTGCAAATCAGGAATCCCCAAGGACTCTTAGAGAGAAGGAAAACAAAAGCAGAAGCAGACAGAAACATGTTTAGAACTCTAAATACAATAATACAGCGACTAGCACATAGAGACAAAAAGAACTATTACAATAGTTATTGTATAGAAACAGAAGAGGATTCACTAATAGGCAAAAAACCTTGTGGTTTAGGAACTTACCTATAGCCCACAGATAGTTCTATCAAACTTTAAAAAGCAGGGAAATAGGGCAGCTATAGTGAATGCACCAGGAGAGCAGGAGACCTGACCTCTCTGAGATATTGATTTGGGCTTTGATTTGGATTCCTGCATTGAGCAGGGGGTTGGACTCGATGGCCTCGTAGGCCCCTTCCAACTCTACTATTCTACTATTCTATGATACTATACTGCCCTACAAATTTGTCAAAATGCGAAGACAATTTGGGTTGGTCTTTCACAGTCCAACCCACTTCCTGTGTAGCTTGGAAGAATTTAGTAACATGTGCCTCTGACCATATGGTGAGTGGTGGCAACACCTGCCATCTCCAAAGATAAAGAATTATATTTTTGTATGTTTGTTGGTGTTCTACTTACTTTGCTCATTTCCTGTGTTACTAATGTTTCTACAGGGAATCTAAACTAGAAAATCTTATTTCCCTCATTGTTCATCTTAGAAATCTGTGTCAAATTTATTTTTATTAATGTCAACGCCTTTTTATTGGTCAATGTCATATGATGGTGGAGACAGCCTTTTGTGTTTCAAATTGGAGGTTATGTTCTATTTCTATTTTGGGTGTATTAACAGTTGAATCTGAAACTGCAGTTTCATGTAAAATCAGACTGATTACAATATGTTGCTACTTCAGCAATGAATCTAGCTGTTCAAAAAAAGAGGATGCATGTTTTCAGCCTGCTATGTTTAAACCACTTTATTTAAGGCAAGGTGGGCATGGTCAATTAAAAACATGGAGCACACCTAGAATTTTGCTAGAATATATTTCACCTCCCACTGTTTTATCTTGTGCAAATTGAGACACTCCTGATGTCCACTGGAGACTATTCTGCAGAAGTCAGTGCCATTATTCCACAATTATGTTTGGAGCTTTCTTAGTGTTGCAAAGTGTCACTGTACTTCACATATTCACAGAAATAGAAACAAAAGAAAATGATTTCCTATAGGAAAGTTCACTAAAATTGCAAAGTCCTCCCTGCTAAAACAAGAACAGCACAGCACATGTCTTGTTTCTATTATTTTGGCTGATTGCAGGTGTTGCCACCACTCACCATATGCTCAGAGGCACATGCACAGCTTGGAAAAGTTACTTTTTTGAACTGCAACTCCCATCAGCTTCAGCCAGCATGGCCACTGGATTGGGCTGATGGGAGTTGTAGTTCAAAAAACTTTTCCAAGCTCTGGACATGTTACCAAATTCTTGCAAGCTACACAGCAAGTGGATTGGACTGTGAAAGACCAACCCATATTGTGTTTGCATTTTGACAAATTTGTAGGGCAGTATAATATCTCAGAGAGGAGGTCAGGTCTCCTGCTCCCCTGGTGCATTCACTATAGCTGCCCAATTTCCCTGCTGTCTAAAGTTTGTTAGAAATATCTGTGAGCTATAGGTACATTCTTAAACAGCAAGATTTTCTTTTGCCTATTAGTGAATTTTCCTGCTTTTTAATCCAGGAGGTAAGAAATGCGATCCTATGCATGTTTGCTGAGAATGGATTGATCATTTGCATGCTTATTGAGTTCAGTGTAATTTACTCCACTGCAGTCATACTTAGGATAGGTGAAACTGACTACAGGGGATGGGGAGGGGAGGGGAGGCAGAGGGGAAGACTGGGATCAGAGCAGGCAGGAGGGGGAGGGGAGGAAAACAGGTTTGATATTTTGTATGTTTATTGAATTCAGTGCCATTTACTCCCCTGCAATCATGCTTAGGATAGGTAAAACTGACCAGGGGGAGAGGGAGGCAGGGAGGGCTGCACTGGGCAGGGGAGGAGGAAGAAGAAAGAGGGGAGGGGAGGAAGGGAGAGGAGAAGTGAAGGAGGGGAAAAGCAGGTCTGATCATTTGCATGCTTATTGAGTTCAATCATTTACTCCTATGCAGTCATGGTTAGGATAGGAAAAACTGACCATGGGGGAGGAAGGGGAGGAGGAAGGGGTAGGAGCGTATTGGAGGGGGACAAAGGAAGGAGGAGGGCAGGTTTGATCATTTGCATGCTTATAGAGTTCAATGGTATTTACTTCTGTGCAATCATGCTTAAGATAGGTAAAACTGAGCATGGGGAGGAGGGAGGGGGAGGAGGGGGAAGGGGAAGAAGGGGATTGGAAGGGGATGGAGAGGGAGGGGCCAAGGGAGGGGGAGGGAAGGGGAAAGAGGGAGGGGATAGGAGGGAGGAGAAGGAAGGGTAGGTTTGATCATTTGTATACTTTTGGAGTTCAGTCGGATTTATTTCTGTGCAATCATGTTTGAAAATGGAGATGGACTGCCTTCAAGTCGATCCCGACTTATGCTGACCCTATGAATAGGGTTTTCATGGTAAATGGTATTCAGAGGTGGTTTTACCTTTGCCTTCCTCTGAGGCTGAGAGGCAGTGACTGGCCCAAGGTCACCCAGTGAGCTTCATGGCTGTGTGGGGATTCAAACCCTGTGTCATGGCCCCGTCAGAGGACTCCTCAGATGAGGACGACTCGGGAGTAACAGCAGCAGACCCAGGAGCAGCAGACTCAGAAGGAGACATGGAGAAGCCTCCTGAGAATCCAGCTTCTTCTCCCCCTCAGCTGCAGAGCACCCCAGATACAGCAGAGTCCCTGCAGCCAGACACAGACAGTGAACAGGATACTCCCCCCTCACCTGCAGAATGTAGACAGCAGAAGGTCAGGCAGAAGAGAGGCAGGCCTGTCTCCTTAAGGCCCAAATGCTGAGGACTCACACCTGCTGTCAACCCTGCTCTTTATAAGGCACACCTTGGCTGCAGCTTGTTGCTGACTGCAACGTCAGGCGTGGCTTGTGTGTTCCTAGTTTCCTGGCACCCTCTTTCGGACTGACCCCTTGGCACTTGATCCCGGACCTCTACTGACCTCGCTTCTGGACTCCTGACTCGGCAAGTACGCTTTGGACAAGCCTGGCCCTTATCAGATTCCCTCCTCCTAAGACCTGGCAGATTTATGGCCAGACTGCCGGCTAAGGACTTTGCTTCCCTGCCAACCACCCAGGAATTTCCAGCCCCCACCGGCACTGCTGATGCAGTGTAGAGCTGACACCCTGGTCCCAGGTCATAGTCCAACACTGACCTGGGGGAGGGGCAGGGAGGGGAGGGGGAGGGGAGGAGATTGGATGGGTGGGCACTGGGCAGAAGGGAAGCCCCTTTCCTTTCCAAAAGGAAAACATTGTGAACAGTATCATTGCTTTTCAGCATTTCCCCCACCTTATTATTCTACAGGAGGCACATGTAGCCTCCAACCCAAATTTAAACCAAAGCTGTCCCTGGTCACATCCACACCAGGCCTTTATTTCACTTTAGACAGTCATGGTTTCTCTCAAAGAATCCTGGGAAGTGTAGTTAGTGAAGGGTCTGAGAGTTGCTAGGAAACGCCCTATTCCCTTCACAGGCCTTCAGTCAGAGTGGCTGACTTTGACTGGAGCTCTCTCAGTGGAACAGGAGTCTCCTCTCAGCACCCTTCACAAACTACATTTCCCAGGATTCTCTGAAGGAAGCCATGACTGTCTCAAGTGAAATCAAAGTCTGGTGTGGGTGTGGCCCCCTGATTAGCCAAGCCCAGCAGCTGTGAGTCTGGCTTTTAGGACTCTGACAGTTGTCTTACTGAGCATGCCTGACTTTATCATAGGGTTCCAGCCAAAATTTCTTAAATTAATTAAAAATCAGCCAGGCTTTTTTTAACTTTTAAACTGCAGAATATGAAGGTCAGAGTATGGGGCAAGGTCAGTATTAGGATTACAGGTACTCTGTGAACATGGCTGATGTTTCATGAATTTCAACAGATTATGAGAACTCTTGAGAGAAAAAAGTCCAAAAGGGCTCTGGGGTTTTTTTCTGTTTTTACACTTTGAACTCTCTATTCTCTCTGACTGTTTTGTGTATTGCCATGAAAATTGAGAGGGTTGTTAAGCAAGTGTTTCTGAGTTCAGGACTATATGTTTTGTAATATTTTGTTTTGAAATGAGCTTATGGGAAGCATCAGAATGGTATGGGGTATTTTCAGTTTAACATTGCGGAATGTGAAAAATCCGCTCTGGCTATAGTATACAGCCACTCTTGTGGCTGTATAATAATAAATAGATCCTCCGTGGCACAGAGTGGTAAGCAACGGTAACACAGCCAAAGCTCTGCTCACGGCCGGAGTTTGATTCTAACGGAAGGAGGAAGTCAAATCTCTGGTAAAAGGTGTCGAGGTCCACTCAGCCTTCCATCCATCCGTGGTCGGTAAAATGAGTACCCGGCACATGCTGGGGGGTAAAGAAAGGCCGGGGATGGAACTGGCAATCCCACCCCATATATACGGTCTGCCTAGTAAACGTCGCCAGAGGTCACCCTAAGAGTCAGAAACGACATGCACTACAAGTGCGGGGACACCTTTACCTTTTAGGGATGTTGAATAATCAACAAGGGAACACACTGACTGACCAAGATAAAATAAAAGGAAGATGGAAACAATACACTAAAGTACTATATAAAAGAGATGCAAACATGACAAATTCATTCACGAAGTGTTGTGCCTCAGCTCTCCCTGGAAGAGCGGGGAGGGGAAGGCATGACTTGCAGGCACCTCAGCTATCAGAAGGTGTGGAAGACCCAGGAATTAATGAGTCTGAGCAGGACCTTGGGAGGGGAAGCGAGCCTGAATTTGAGCCAATTCCCACTGATAGCGTGATCTCAGAAGAGGAGAGTGCGCTGCCTCCAGTTGTCACAGAGGAGCCATTGGGGGAAGCTCAGGAGAATGTGCCAACTCCTCCCTTGCCAAGCAGTTCTCAGGATGCCACCAGCGTGATGCAGCCTCCTAACCTCGAGTCTGCTACTCAGAAGCAGGTGTCATCCGATGAACCATTGGAAACACGCCCCCCTTCACCTTGCTCCCGCCACCATGAGAAATGGACAGGGCAGAGACAGGACTTGCGAAGGAGTCAGAGATTACATTCAAAAATGTTCCCTACTTAAGCTTGCAGCTCACCGTGGGGAGTTGCTGAGTCAACTTCCTTCATTCGCCGCAGAGCATGTCTAGAGTGTAGTTAGGGACTCTAAGTGAGTTAGTGTAGGTTTTTCTATGAAGCGCAATGCCTTTGATGTATCCATTACTTTAATAAAATGAGATTTAATTGCACCCGCGTCTCAGACTTGTGGTTCTGGCTCTGGATGGGACACAAAGGAACCATATGATGAAGAACCAGAAATTTTAGTATATGAGGTGAAAGATGCTCTTAAAATACTTGGAAGAAACAAGTCACCAGGAACAGATGGCATACCAGTAGACTCTCTGCAAGTTACTGAGACTGAATCTATCCCCATTTTGACAAAAAGTTGTCAAGAAATATGGAAAATAAAACAATGATCCACAGAATGGAAGCGTTCAATATACATCCCAATTCCAAAGAAAGCAGATCCCAGGGAATGCAGTAATTACCAAACTATTGCCTTAATATCCCATGTAAGTAATGTAATGCTCAAGATTCTACAACAAAGGCTCTTACCATATATGGAGCAAGGAATGCCGGATGTCCAAGCTGGATTTAGAAAGGGAAGATGTACCAGAGATCATATTGCAAACATACATTGGATAATGGAACGGACCAAGGAATTTCAGAAGAACATCATCCTGTGCTTTATAGCTTACAGAAAAGCCTTTCATTGTGTAGATCACAAAAAGCTATGGAATGCTTTAAAAGAAATGAGGGCTGCCACAGCATCTGATTGTTCTGATGCACAACCTATACTCTGGACAAGAGGCTACTGTAAGGAGAGAATATGGTGAAACCAATTGGTTCCCCATTGGAAAGGGTGTGAGACAGGGGTGTATTTTATCACCTTATTTGTTTATCTATATTCAGAACATATCATATGGAAAGTGGGACTGGACGAAGATGAAGGAGGTATGAAAACTGGAGAGAGAAATAATAATAATTTAAGATATGCAGATGATACCATACTACTAGCAGAAACCAGTAATAATTTGAAACGAATGCTGATGAAAGTTAAAGAGGAAAGAACAAAAGCAGGACTACAGCTAAACATCAAAGAGACTAAAGTAATGACAACAGAAGATTTGTGTAACTTTATAGCTGACAATGAGGATATTGAACTTGTCAATACCTTGGCACAGTCATTAACCACAATGGAGACAATAGTCAAGAAATTAGAAGGCTAGGACTAGGGAGGGCAGCTATGAGAGAACTAGAAAAGGTCCTCAAATGCAAAGATGCATCACTGATCACCAAAGTCAGGATCATTCAGACCATGGTATTCCCAATCTCTATGTACAGATGTGAAAGTTGGACAGTGAAAAAAGTGGATAAGAGAAAAATCAACACATTTGAAATGTGGTGTTGGAGGAGAGCTTTGTGGATTTCATGGACTGCAAAAAAGACAAATAATTGGGTGGTAGAACAAATTTAACCAGAACTATCACTAGAAGCTAAATGATGAAACTGAGGTTATCATACTTTGGACACATAATGCGAAGACATGATTCACTAGAAAAGACAATAATGCTGGGAAAAACAGAATGGAGTAGACGAGGAAGACCAAACAAGAGACAGATTGATCCATAAAGGAAGCCACAGACCTGAACGTACAAGTTCTGGTCGTTTATAACAAATGCTGTTGGAGGTTGCTGATTTATAGGTCATAATCAACTTGAAGGCACATAACACACACAGACTCATTTTATCATTTTATCTTATTGTGATTTCCTGCTCTGATAATATTTTATTGAAATATAGATTTTAAGAATTTAAAATAAAATAAAGCTCTTCCTAAGTTTCCATCTCTCTGCAATGCTTGAACTTTCCACTATAAACAGAAATTCTAGGAACTGTAGTTTTATCATTATCATGATAAATAAATCATGAGGAATGTAAAACTACATTTATTAGAGTTGTCAAAGCAGACTCTGCATGCAAAGAAGCCTCCATTAAAGAATGAAGGACAGCTTTTAAAATCTATCAGCTTAACTCTGGGAACGTGTCAATGAGTCAGAAAAATTAAATAATGGCATTCACCAGTTCACATTAGTAATGCAGGAAAAGGTTAAAAGATCCACTGGCTTTAGCAAGGAAAGGGAAGGAACAAGGGAACATGGCAGATGAGAGGGCCGATATTATTATGAGCTAACATTCGCACCTGGCTGGGCTTGACAAAAAGGCCCAAAGATTTCAGGATGTCACATTTCTGAGGTTATTCTCCATCTCTGCTGGAAAGTAGACACAAGCAATATATTGTAGAGGCCAGAGCAGAATTCAGAATCGGTTGTTTCTCCTCTCACTTTTTTTAGCTTTTTCTTTCAAGTGCAGTTGGTATACAAACATACAATGAGCCCTGCTGGATCACACCAAAGGTCCATCTAGTCCAGCATCTTGTTCTCACAGTGGCTAACCAAGATGCCTGTGGGAAGTCTACATTCAGGACATGAGTGCAACAGCACTGTCCCTACTTGCAGTATTGAGAAGTATGCTGCCTCTGGCAGTGGAGGTAGAACATACCAGTGGAGGTATTTGATGGGACCTTTCAGGTTCCTTATCTGTTTGGAGTTTCTAAATAGTTTTGTTTTTCCTTTGAGGATTATTCACATGCTTGCAGAAGAAGGGTTTCTCAAAAAAAACACCAAAATATTAAAATGCAGACTAGCAATTCATTTAATGCTATGAATGGTTGCAAATTAAAATGTTCTAAATGGTCAGAGCCCCAACAGTATAACAAGCTTATTAGAAAGCCAATATTCAATAGGAAAAGGAATGCTAAACCACTTCCTTCCATGCTGCCACATTACATTTATCACTCAAATAACAACTAAGCTATTCTACTTTACGAATCTTTTGGGAAAGCTTTTTTAGAAAATCTTCCAACCATATAGCCAAACCACAGAAAAGCAGTTTGACTGAATGGTTGAAAGGTGGGCAATTTGAAATAGCTGACAAACATCTTTTCAGCTCCACTAACAAGCTAAAATGAATGTTACTGTGTCAGGCGCACCTCTGGTCAGAAGACTGAAAGAGAAGAATTAACAGAGGAGTCAGCTGTATGGTTTCCTTGGCACCTGATTGTTTTGAATGTGACCTGATTTCTTTTGATTGACTATGAAATTGGTAAGAGTGTGATCCCAATTGAACATTACTGGTCTATTCTGGTCTACATTTTTCTGGTCAGAGGATATATAATTGACATTTCCCCATTATAAGGATCATTCTCATGATTTTTTTTATAGGCAGCTAGATATTCCCAGAGCTTCCAAACACACACACACACACACACACACACACACACACACCACGCTGCCACAACTTTTTCATTAAAAAAAATAGAATATCTTTCATTAGGCCAGGTCAACATAAAAAATATATTTTGAAAGTGAAAGCTCAGTCATTAATCTTACTAACATTATGAATTAAAGGATATGCCTATAAAATGATAGGATTCACCGTACAAAAAAATTTCAATATGCTCTCAATAAACCCTTAGCGTTGTACCTGCTGGTCCCAACCCCAACCACACAATGAATGTCCCATTTTCACAGGAACCTAAGCATGCATGCGTGCGCGCACACACACACACACACACCTGAATGAACATAGGCTCCCTAAGCAAGCATGTACCCTGTGAAAAAGGAGAGCAGAGATTGTGTGCAGGGAGTCTACAGATGTTTGGGTGAACATACTAAAGTTCCACTACAACAGGATTTTGAATGTGTAGGCGTTGAAAGGACAGTGGACACCACCCCAATTTCATCTCCCTCTTTATTTTCATTTGTACATACCATGTAACATAATTACACTATAAGCAGGCATTATTATTATTATTATTATTATTATTATTATTATTAATAATAATAATAATAATAATAATAATAATAATAATAAAGCAGATCTTGAAATCATTTTTCAGAAGATAATTTTCAAGAGGTTTCTTGCAATCCTCTAGAAGATTGTAGTGTCATCTGAAGTGCTAATGTTGGTTTAAAAAAATCTTGTGAGTCATCAAGCTGCTGGCAATGGCCATTGATGTTTTTGAGTGACACTCAGGGCCAGTTCTAAAGGGCAACCAGGTGGGACACTGGCCCAAGGGCCCCTGGAGCCACAGATGCAGGGCAGAATCTTCTGCCTGCCCGCCATTCCCTTGCCCCACCTACCTGTCTCCTGCCTTTTAGCATTGCCCTTAATGAAGATGGCGGCTGAGGTTTCCCTAAGGTGCTGAAGCCCTGCTGTCATCTTGGTTGATGGCAGAGATGTGTGCGCGTAGCTTGCACTCATGCCATCAACCAAGATGGTGGCGTTTTCATCCCCTTAGGGAAACCATGGCCACCATCTTGGTTAATGGCAATGCTAAAAGACAGGCGACAGGTAGGTGGGGCATTGGGGGGCATGCACGCACACATACACCAGGGCCTGGGGAAAGCTGATGCCCAAGGGCCCCAGCATGCCTGGGGCCGGCCCTGGTGACACTGTATAATTATTACAGTCCATATAAAAACCAGTCATTCATCAAATAAAATGTATTAATGCAAGTCAAGATGTCTATAAATTACTAAGAGATGTCCTCCATTGATTCCCTATTATATTGTACTAGCAGGTGAAGCTCCACAACAGCTCTGGGTCTTATTGCCCATGTCAATGTGACTTATGATTAATCTAATGGTCTGTCCAACCTTATTGTGAGAATACTTGATAACCTTGTACTAAGAGCTTAATCTTGTTGTTTCTGATGCAATTACATTGCAGATTCAGGTGGCATTTTAAATAGTGCCCTCTTACCCTCTGTTTTTCTCACTGTTGTCTTCACAGATTGAGGCAGACTTTATGGTATCAAACAAAATAAATCTGGCATCGCCTCTGTGAAAGCTTGTGAATGTTTTGCTAGGCTCAGTACTTCAGAACTGTTGAGATGTGGAGGGATTCCAGATGTGGAGGGTTCATTTCCCAATGAACTAAGGTTTATACAGTCACATTATTTTGTTCATTTAAGTAGCAGCAACTATTCCCAGATATATGTTCACATACAGAAATGTAAAGTGTGAGCAGGTGAATTACAGATATTTAATCAACAACATTTTCCCATATTTCACAGACCGCAATCTGACAGTTCACAAATCTTTCCTAAACAAGAATGTGTTCAGAGAAGGTCACAATAACTGTTCACTGAGCCAGAAATGTATCGTGAGAACTGAGCTCAACTAAAATAATACATGGTAACAATATTGATTAACAGTAGTCTTCTATGATCCAAACTCTGCTTTGCTGGAAGAAGTTAAACATATCTTGAAAGAAAGTCATGGAAAAGTCAGGCAAGTCATACAGTGAGTGAACATGGAATAAACTGAAGGTATTTTACTAGGTGCAACAGATTTAGATTGTCTTTTAATATTTAAAATGGTCATAGTCATCAGAAGTGTGTGAAATCTATTAGATCTATCTTCATTAAGGATCAGGGAGATGAGGTTAACCAGCATGGTAATTAAATTAGCAGAGGATAATAAATTAGGAAATGCAGCAAATGCCCTTTCTTTTGTAAAGACACTGCAATCATAGATAGGCTCCACAGCTGTTAGAAATACCTATTTAAAAAAGGAAGTGTGGAATCATCAAAATGATGCAGATAGATGCAGATAAATTGGGGGACACAGCTAATACCATGGAAGAGAGAAACAAAATTCAAAGGGACCTTGATAAGCTGGAGCATTGAGCTGAAAATAACAGAATGAAATTCAACAGGGATCAATGCAAAGTTCTACACCTAGGAAAAAGAAACCAAATGCACAGTTATAAGATGGGGGATACTTGGCTCAGCAATACGACATGTGAGAAGGATCTTGGAATTGTTGTTGATCACAAGCTGAATATGAGTCAACAGTGTGATGTTGCTACAAAAAAGGCAAACGCTATATTAGGCTGCATTAACAGAAGTATAGGTTCCAAATCGCGTGAAGTATTAGTTCCCCTCTATTCAGCACTGGTTAGGCCTCATCTTGAATACTGTGTCCAGTTCTGGTCTCCGCACTTCAAGAAGGATGCAGACAGACTGGAACAGGTTCAGAGGAGGGCAACAAGGATGATCAGGGGACTGGAAACAAACCCCTATGAGGAGAGACCGAAAGAACTGGGCATGTTTAGACTAGAGAAGAGAAGATATGATAGCACTCTTCGTGCATTTATTATTATTGTTGTTGTTGTTATAGTTTATTTATGCCCCACCTTATGGCCAAAAGACCCTCAAGGAGGCTTACAAGAAGAACACAAATATAAAAATACATCAATAAAACAATACAATTTACAAAAATTAAATAACAAATAACATTATTTTAAAAAACAGTGATTACAACTTCCAGAGAAAATACAGAGTGGTGCAGGCGCCTGGAGCGGCAGAAACATCTCAGGTTGCCCCCGGACAATCTGTGAGTTGTTCTCTCTCTTTCCTTCTATGCTTGCAAGTCTACACCTTCAGATGAACTTCTGATCAGCTTCTCTGATGGCAAAATACGAGTAAGCTTTCCCCAGCACCAGCCGGTCCCGCAGAAGCAGGGTGGGTCATGGCCTGGATGTCGTTCCCCAACCCCGCACCATAATTGTAAATCGTGGCGGCGGCCCCCTGCTTGGCGGCCACATAGATCTTCTTGGAGAAGGTGCACCCGCCGCCCCACTGGATGAGGGCAAGCCACGGCAGCCGGGATGCTGAAGTTGGTGAGGGGGTTGCAGGCATTGACAGCGTCGAGCCCCTCCAGGAGCACCAGCAGGCCTGCCAACCGTTGCAGGAGTGAGTCCTGCCCGTAGACACCATTCTTCCCGTCGCTCCAGCTGATCTCCAGGAAGAATGCAGGAAGCATTGGTAATTATTTAATCTTGTTTGTCAAAAGAAGAGATCTTTGAGAGATTGTTAATTTAATTGCATAAAGTCTGAGATTAAGAATTGCTCATATAGTGATGACAAAGCTGAAACACTTTACCCTGTCTAATTCTCCTAGCTAGCACTCCTAATGGGGTTGTTCATGAAAGGTTATCACACAGAGGTGGGTCGGGATCGCTTCTCGATCGTCCCAAAGTGCAGGACGCAAAATAATGGGCTCAAGTTGCAGGAAGCCAGATTTCGACTGGACATCAGAAAAACTTCCTAACTGTTAGAGCCATACGACAATGGAACCAATTACCTAGAGAGGTAGTGGGCTCTCCAACACTGGAGACATTCAAGAGGCAGCTGGACAGCCATCTGTCAGAAATGCTTTGATTTGGATTCCTGCATTGAGCATTGAGCCTATAGGCCCCTTCCAACTCTACTATTCTATGATTCTATTATTCTAGACTGGTAAATATTTATATTTTTGGTAAAAGCTGACTAGTATCTTGTGAACTTTACTTAACGCTGTGGAAATCTTAGGCTGTAAACACACTAATTGCCAAATCAAAGCATTTCCATTAGCCACACCTGGAGGTATCCTGCCCAAACCAGTCAAAGTCAGATATGGACACGAAGGTGTGCTTTTCTTTAATAGGTTTAATGGAAAATTTCAATTCAGAGTGCTTCATGAATCATTTTACAGGTTACACAGGATAATTAGGCATGACTACACTCCACTAAGACGTTGTTGCAGCAATTAGACACCCCTTTACCAGCCTTAAGTAAGGATGGGCGGGCTCCCTACATGTGTGAGAAAAGTGTCACGGTCAGGAGCGTGTGCACACATAAGCTCTCCTCCTCAGTGGGACAGTGGGAACTCTTTGAGACTGCTGGCACCACAGCCTGCGGATCTGAGGTGAGGGCAGCTCAGTGGACCACTTCAGCAAGTCCTGCCTCCTCAGGAGGAGGGCTGTGTGGTGGCGGGATGAGCAGGGAAGGGGGTGAAGGGAAGATGGAGAGACAACTTCCCTGAACAGGCAGTACCTCATCAATAGTAGTTAGATCTACAGAGGCAGAGCTGTCAGTGTCAGCAGCACAGGAGCCTTCAAGCTCAACTGCGTCTGAATGCATATCACTCAGGCCTTCCCTCAAGTCCAAGTCTGCCTCCTCCTCCTCCTAATCACTCCAAGACCTTTCCACGGGGCTCATGACAGGAGGGGGAATGGATTGATCTGCCAATCAGTTGCAGAATCTCTTTGATGCTGAATTAAAAAAAAACATACGCAAGCTGTTCCCACCAGATTTTACAGTAAAAAGGAGCAGGGTTTGTCTAGTGTTGTGTCCCCCCATTTTCAGAAGGGAGAGGTAGAGATGCACTGGAACCAGCAGAACTATGGGTGTGTTTCTACTCTTAGAAAACTTGAACTCAGAATGGCTGCAGGAATAATTGCTTTCTTACATCCACCCACTTATGGAACACTTTGGTTCCTGCTGTCATTACAGTTATTGGGCAACATCCAGTGATGTCCCCAACCCTCTAGAGCAGATTTGGAGGTGGGGAGGCTGCGATGGTAAGTAGAGAAAGGAGAAGCCCTACTATGTGACTGGATACCCACGTGCACTATGTTGGATCTTACCCATTATCTGATATAAGCAGATGCCCCTGTTATGTTATCTGTTATCTGTTATCTGTTATCTGTTATCTGTTATCTGTTATCTGTTATCTGTTATCTGTTATCTGTTATGTTATGTTATGTTAAGGTTTATTTATGCCTCACCTTTCGGCCAAATGGTCCTCAAGGCAGCTTACAGAAAAAGTAAACACAAATATAAAAATACATCAACAAGGCAATACATCAATAAAGCAATACATTGTACAAAAAATTAAATTAAATAGCAAATAACATTAAGAAAAAATATCCAGAAAAGGCATTCCATCTCGTCTGAACTTACAACTATTTCAAAGGGCGGTACACCAGTCCGAAATGGTGATGGCCTGCTGCTCAGGCCAGGAGTACTGCAGCTTAACGCTGGGGGTCTCCATCTGCACGCCCTGGCCCAGGATGCCTTGCAGACTGACCAACTGGTCTGGCCCGTGGGCCTTCCGACGCTGCAGTGGGAGCTCCCAGGCCTCATAGTATTGCAGCTCTTCTGGGGCAATGGGTGCCACCGTAAATTCCTCTCGGGCTGGCTAAATGACTCCCTGGTGGTGTCTTCCAGCTGGAAGGTGGTTCTTTTGCCCTCCTCAGCGGCGTCACCTTCCTTGGCTACTTCACCTTCTGCGTCCCGCAGTTGGGCAAATTCTTCCTCTGTGTTGTCAGGCAACTTGTCCTCAGCAGCTGCTCACTCCTGAGCACCCTTCCCCAGCTCGACTAATGCCCCCTTCACCTCGGGCTCTTCAGCGAGCTCCTGCGAAGCCGGCATTTTCTTATAGAATCATAGAATCATAGAGTTGGAAGGGGCCTTGTAGGCCATCAAGTCCAACCCCCTGCTCACAGCAGGAAATCCACAGCTAGAGCATCTCCCGCAGATAGCTGTCCAGCCTCTGCTTGAAGACATCCAGCGAAGGGGATCCCACCACCTCCCTAGGCAGTCGGTTCCATTGCCGAACTGCCCTTACTGTCAAGAAGTTCCTTCTAATGTCCAATCTGAATCTACGCTCCTGCAACTTAAAACCATTAGACCTAGTGCTACCCTCTGGGGCAGCAGAGAACAAATCTGTACCCTCCTTTATGTGACAGCCCTTCAGGTACTTAAAGAGTGCAATCTTGTCACCCCTCAGCCTTCTCTTCACCAGACTGAACATGCCAAGTTCCTTCAACCTTTCCTCATAAGACTTGTTCTCCATACCGGCTATCATCCTCGTCGCCCTCTTCTGAACCCGCTCCAACTTGTCTATATGTTACCTATACATACATTATTTATAGTATAAGTTGACTGTATTAGTGCAAAATGAATAGAAGGCTAACCAGAAAAATCTAACAGTGTATAGTACAGGAGTAGCTAATATAGTGCCTTCCAGATGTTGCTGAACTCCAGCTTCCATGAGTTATTAGTTCCAGCCAGCATGGCCAATGATTAGGGATGGTGGCAGGTATAGTCCAACAACATCTGGGGGGCATCATGTTGGCTAACCCTCATACAGAAATGTAGAAAACCAGTGAAGTGTTGGGTAAGGGGAGAAGTAAATCTGGTGTAGCAGGGGAAAACAGGCAGAACAATCCAAGTGCCAGGGAGCCAACAGAAGGGGGGCTGGCAAGGAAGAGCCAGCAGAAAGCTCAGTGGGATCTTTCTCCCGCTCAGGAAATGCCGGCTCCATAGGAAGCCCTGCGCACAAGCCAGCCAGGAAGCACTGGCTCTGACGAACAGTCCTCCCAGGAGTAAGTGCTCCCCATAGACCACAATGGGAATTTAATTGTAGACTTTGAAGGGGGATCAGGACACAGAGGAGGGCTCTGAACAAGAGGAGGATCTCACATAAGTCTTCCCTGGCAGCTCCACCCACTCCACGCCTCCGGAACACCCCATTTTCAGGGCTTCTGCCGGCCCTCTGTCTACTGGGCTTTCTGTCCCTGATGCACCCCTGGTGGCGCCGGTGCTCCACAGCATCGAACTGAACCTAGCCTGGTGGAAAGATGAGTTGGATTGCGCCCTAACACCTTACACATTGCATCTAAAATAAAGCTATCAGTTTTATTCCTTTCCTTTTTAATTTTTAAAATTTTAGTTTGCAAATATAACAGAAGGACAGAGAAAAAGAGAGAGGTAAAGACATCACCAGTTGACATAAATAATAATGATTTTCCTTTCATCCTGATTTAAACATTTAGATTAATATAAGCAGTACATATGTCCAAATAGGTCTTTAAATGAGATTGACAATTATAAGCCATGTGTTCAAGTGTAGAAGGGCCAGTGAGATCTTCCGGCCACTGAGTAGTGGATAGTATAAGCCTCTTAGCCACCATAAGGGATTGCAGAACCCACTCAGGTGTTGGTCACCTGTTAGTCCCCTCAACACAGGAATATAATTTGAGAGTGACTGTGCTTCTGCAAATATCAAGGATTTCTCCAAAACAAAGTTAATATGAACAAAAATTTCTGATCAGAAAGAAGACACCATAGGGCATGCCCACATTTCATGTCTCAAAGATGCATTTTCAGCATTACATCACCAGCATCTATCTGAACTAGTTACACCATTCATACAAAGGCAGTGTGGACTCCACTATACCAAGAATGTTAGTTTTTGTTGAATCAATCTCAATCTGAAATATAAAATTGATGCTTCTGGATCTACAATTAAAGCTATCAGTTCTGATCTATTGATAATCACAGGGGAGAGAGGGGGTCTGAAAATGAAGGAGACCAGTTAATAGCAATAATGAGAGGCTGGAGTAAACATTTCGGAGAGAAGACCAGAAGAGCTAAATGTCTGAAGCTGTGCTAAGATGGACATGCTGAGTTTGCTAATGCCTAAAGGATGAGGCATAAAGCAAATGGATGAAATTAAGGGTAATTTATGCAGAAACATTGTTGGCATAGAAGAGATTTACTGGACTATAAAGCAATGTTTGGCTGGGGGCTCTTTAAAATCAACACTGAATAAGCCCTGGAGAACAGAAAGCTTTGGACAGGCTTGGCATTGCTACCATAGTAGAATAGGAAATCACTTGTGTTTGCCTGTCTCTGAAATCTTTGGCAAACTGAAGCTGAGAAAGGGTAGCAAACATAGGAAAATGAACAGACAATACAAACAATACCATTTGTGTTGTAAGTTCATTTTAAAAAGGCAGACCAGAACACAGATGAGGTCCCTGAAATAACTTGACTCTTAGCATGCATGATCTACTGGATGAGGTCTATGAAAGTGGCAAATTTCAAACTGATCCAATAAAGATTTCTATAGACATAACAAGTTAAAAGTGCTGAAAACTGACCCCCTTTTCCGTTAAGAAACCATATTATATATTTCTTTCCCACCTACCCTTTGTAATTGCCTTAAATATTAGGCAGGCACTATCTCTGTTATCTTTTTGGTGCCTACCAAAGACCTTCCTCTTTCAACAAGCTTTTAAATAGAGACCTTATCCCAGTCTGCATCTGTATTAGAGTTGCTTTTTAAGATACTTATAAAGCTGATTTTTAAAAAAAATATATTATTTTTAATATGTTTTTAAAGATGTTTTGCTTTAATATGTTTTAAAGCCTTTTGTTTTTAAGTGTTTTAGAGTGTTTTTAGTGTTTTTGTTTGCCACCCTGGGCTTCTTCTAGGAGGAAGGGTGGGATATAAATGTAGTAATAAATTAAAAAATATTAATGACAACTACTGATACTCGTTATTTAGGCTTGCTGCCAGGATTGCAATCTTACTTCAGTAGTCGGCAGGACAGGTTAAAGGTGAGGGACTCATCTAATGCAGTAGAGGCAAGATAGGTACTGCTTCCAGTGACTTGGGGTGTACCCCTGCTTCCTAGCACCATTGCAATCATACCAGTAATGCAACTTTTCAAAGCAAGTTTTGAAAATAATGCACACATTTCAGAAATCTTAAAAGAGGCAACAGGAAATGATGCATCATGGCAGTGTGGGTGTGGTGAACACACTGGTTTTGAGCAGGAATGCCTTACTTAATTATTTATATTTCAGTGCATTTGCAGGCCAGTGCCTCTTCCCCTACAAAAAAGGCTCTCACAGAAACTTAACATAAAATATCATTAGACCGCTGAGGTCACAATTCTTAGCCCACACTTTTTTTTTATGTTGCAAAGTGATGTTGGGATGGTGCAACTGGAAGCAAAGAAGTGATGTACTAGAAGAGGGTGCTTAAGACGTTCACTTACCACTTCTTTTCAACTGCAATACCATATCACCTAGCACATTATATCCCCACCCATCATCTCAGGTTCCAAAGGAACCCCAGATGTCTTGCAGCAATGCCTGCTGGTGGAAATCTCAACATGTTAGTCAATGAATATTTTTGTTTCATTCTTCATGTTGCAGTTCCAAATCCAGAATAAGAAATTTGAGCTCTCATGTCATTCAGTCTTACTGTAGAAACCCATAAAAATCTCCTCTGTGTGGGGAGTCACCATACGCATGGTGACGTGTGCTAGAAGATGGCCCACTCTCGCTCTTTAACTGATCCTGCAAGTTACTGATGCAAACAACAAACAGGCATGGAATCACAGGATTCCTTCAGCAATACATTAAGACTCAGACGCTTCAAAAGACACTACAAGATTAGGAGAACATGGGGCATCTTTGCTGTTCTGAGGCATGTTAGCATCCCCATCTGGATTTGGACCTTCAAAGACCAACACTGCACAACATCATTGCGATCAAGGGGCAAGTCTTGGAAATGGAAGGATAGGAAAAAGGAAGCTTATCTAGGGATTTGAGGAGGTCCAAGTAATGGGAGAGGTGGATGATTTCAGCGGAGGTTTGGATAGAAGCAGGAGGTGAAAGGGCTGAGGTGTGACAAAGGAAGACTACAGAAAAGGTTTGACTGAAAAACTGTTCAAACCTATCATTGTTTGGGACAAACAGAGACTAAAATGCATAGATTTATATCAACACAAACTCCCTTTTGATTAAAATGTAATAAAACGTTTTTTAAAGCCTTTATTCTTATGTAAGCCTTGCTTATGTACTTATATAACAGGCCTGCCACTGGGAATGCTGTATTCATTCAGCAGTCTTGAAAATGCTATTAACATTGTCTTCAGCATTAATGTCTTCTTTTTCTTTCAGAATAAAATTTCTAATTTGTAACCTATTTCCCTAAATTAACTAGCTTCACAGGTAAAGTCCTATATAAAATTGTATGTCAAATCTCTCTCTCTCTCTCTCTCTCTCTCTCTCTCTCACACACACACACACACACACACACACACACACACACACACACACACACACTTTTGATGGCTGTGAGAAAATGTAATTGCTTTGACTAGAGGTATATGGATGCAGAGGCATGGCTACTTTGAGTCCCTGGGGCCTGGGTCCATATCCCATTTTCACCTTTCCAGGTGTGAGCCTCCCTTTGTTTCCAACTCTCTTGAGGATGATTACGTTTTGCCACACACTATTTTTGAAATAGGAAAGCAAGAAACATGCCCTTGTTAGCCAGTCATACCTCAGTCCCTTGGAACCAAGGACAAGCTGGCATTTACATAACGGACAAGAGAGGAGGTGTCTCCTGGCCTATGTGCAGAACAAGTCTTGTAAATCTTTGGACTGCTGACCTTTGAGACACAGTAAACCTATGGAAAGTCTGGAGAGGGACTTCTCTTGCTCTAAAATTTTAAGTCTTCTGCCCACTGGAGATTTTTATACCATTTGTTAGCAGCTCAAGGTATCCTTCATTTACCTCAAAGGTCTGTCGTGAGGGTGGAGCTTGTCATCAAGGAGGTGGGCAACGAAAGGAGGAGGGATGATAAGTTTCTGTGAAAGTGTCAGTCCCTTACCCGTGTGAGCAATTTTTGAGTGACTCTTCCCTCTTGTCTCTGTAGCCAAGCAGCAGCAAGAGTGGGGCAATAAAGGAAACTAACATCAAACTAGGACACAGAGTTCAAATGCAACAACAAACCACATTCATAAACTAGTTTCAAATGGTGGCTTATGATTCTGGTTTGTCAGACTCAAACAAACCATGGTTAGTGACCCTGGTTGGGTTTGGACATACAAACAAACCAGAGTTTAGCTAAACAAACCACACTTTAGCATTATGTCTAAACCATGCCGAAATGTACATGCATAGACTCTGTACATATAACTGGGAACAGTGCTTTTTGTAGGATCTACAAGTGCACACATTTATTTATTGCATTTGTATACCGCCCCATAGCCGAAGCTCTCTAGACAGTTTACAACAAGTAAAAACATTAAAAACAAATATACAAATTAAAAAACACATTTTTAAAAACCAATTTAAAAACACATGCTAAAATGCCTGGGAGAAGAGGAAAGTCTTTACCTGGTGCCAAAAAGATAACAGTGTTGGCACCAGGTGCACCTCATCATGAAAATCATTCCATAATTTGGGAGACACCACTGAGGAGGCCCTCTCCCTTGTTGCCATCCTACGAGCTACCCTCGCAGTAGGCACCCGGAGGAGGGTCTTGGATGTTGAACATAGTTATGGGTGGGTTCATGTCGGGAGAGGCGTTCCATCAGGTATTGTGGTCCTAAGCCGTGTAAGGCTTTATAGGTTAAAACCAGCACCTTGAATCGAGCTCGGAAACATACAAGCAGGCCAGAATTGGTTTTATATGTTCGAACCGTTTGGTCCCTGTTACCAATCTGGCTGCTGCATTTTGCACAGGCTGCAGTTTCCAAACTGTCTTCAAAGGCAGCCCCACATAGAGCGCATTGCAGTAATCTAATTTGGAGGTTACCAGAGCATGAACAACTGAAGCCAGGTTATCCCTGTCCAGATAGGGGCGTAGCTGGGCCACCAACCATAGCATATATGTGTGTGCAATGACCACATAGACAATCTAGGTAACATGCATAGATTGGGAGGGGGGCTTACTGCTCTGATCTCATCATATCCACACCTTATTATCTGAATAGGATTACTTTGAACTTGACTTGTGGCACATTTGTGGAATACTTGCCAAAGGCTACATATGAAAAAATAGGAATATATAGCATGGACCATTTTGTCTCACAGCTGTTTGTTGCCTTATAGTTAACACTTTTTTTCCCCAAGGACTTTCTTTCCCACTATTTCCCCGTATATCCAGGAATGGTTGATATGGATTAAAGTAGCAAAATCCTAGCACTTGATTTTGTAATTAAGTGATGAAATCAGTGTTGGCACACACAAAGGAATAACCTCAAACAAATGATAGACATTTATTGAATAGTTGTTACATTACACTCCCTCAGAGAACTACTTTAACGGGATATTAATATGTCAGCCACTGGAAGCTCTCAGACAGGTACAGAATAGCAGATCTGAGAGTTCAGGGCATGCTGTGTCATCCCTGACTGGGAGTAGGCAGTCATTTGGGCTTTACTCATGTTCACACAAAACAGCTGTAACAAAAATCATTGAATGAATAAGCAAGCAGTAAGCAGGTTGTAAAAATAATTAATGACACACACATAGTCCCTTGCATCTTGGAGTTTTTTTTGTTATGTTTGATATAGACAGATATTCCATTGAAGACCATTGGTCAGACGGGCAAAATTAGCATTTTCTTCTCTGTGTTACAAAAGCAACCTTGCCATTATACCCCTTCCTAGGGGTTGGGTGTGATCAACTTTAAAAAGCACAATCCCATGCATATCTACTCAGATGTAAGACCCTTTGAGTTCAATGAACCTTACTGCCTGAGAAGTGCATTTTTGATTGCAGCCTTAGACTGCAGTCCTAAGCACTCTTATGTGAGAGTAAATCCTGTTGAACCTGGTGGAACTTACATTTACTTAAGCATTCATAGAATTGCACTGCAAATTCCATGCTAAGAAACCGTGAATATGTATAAATCTATATATTCAAAAAATGGTTTGATTTTGGTTCATTGAAAGCTTTGGAATATTTGGCAATATTTTAGAATGCTGAGGGTAAAGAAGGTTTTGAGGGAAGGTGTTCCTAGAGGCAATAATGCCTGAAAATAATTGAAAGATTGAGGTAAGGGAATAGCAAAGATGTTCTGACTTTTCACCATCCAGAACCACACCTGGATTCCCACTGGTGCTGGTCTTATATTGCTAACAGCTTTAACAAAAATAACTCATGAACATTCTCAGGAAGCCAGTCCTCACAATTCACTTTGCTGCATCCTTGTTGAAGTCCTCCTTCTCCCCTTTTAATCTGGAAAGAGGCCAACTTTCCTTCCCTACTAGAAGATAGTCGTTCACTTTTACATTTATACTATGCCTTTCCTTCAAGGTGGCATATATAGTTCTTCAGATAGCATCTTGTTATCCTCATATCAATCCTGTGAGGTAGTTTAGGCTGAGAGAAAGTGTCTGGCCTGAGCTTCATGGCAGAGTTGGGATTTGAACGCTGTCCTCCTTGGTCCTAATGTAACCACTACACCACACTGCCTGTCTACAAAGCCAGTCCTTCGATTTGCTTCACTTAGGACTGTTGAACAAATGATAGCTGTAAAGCCCACTTTAATTTGATCTGCATGGAACCTCTTACCAAGTGGGGAGTTGTGTGGAGCAGCTCAACATGCAGATTATGTATACATGAAAAGGTCAACACATGGTGACTATGATAAACTTCAAGGCTACACCTGGTGGGCTTATTAAAGGCATACTGGCCATTACCATAGGCAGTTCAAGAAAACAAATTTTCAAAGATTTTTGTGAGACAGTAGATATATGGACTTTATTGTATCCACAGTAGGTTTTTGATAGTCTGCCATTGTGTCCTCAGGACTGCAAGAGTTTTTTCATGTTATAGAAAAGATGCACAGCACTGAATCATGACTTGAAGAAGCAATTGTCTTTTTTTTTCTTCCAGAGCATTGTAGGATTAAAAGGTTTGTGTTTCTACTTAGCACCTGCTGTGTGACATGGCAAGCTTAAGTCATCAATAATAGTCAGGTCAAAAAAGGGTGTTGTTGTTTTGTTATTCCTTGGGAGAAAGTACACATTCAAATGACAACTATTAGCAGCATTAACAGTGTTTGCATCAAACACACTTTCACCTAGCTTTCTTTGCTTTGTAAGCACCATGCAATTCTCATATTACATCATTCAGTAGTTTTAACTGTTTCCTATTATAGTTGTGTGATGGGCTAGTAGTAAGCTCATAATTAGTAGTTGGCAACTAAAAAAAATCCAAAAAAGATAGAACTGATATGACAGAATGTTCAAATTATACAGTGAGATGTGTGGTTATCCAAATCTCTCATCACAAATAAACTCATTGTGCATCTATAAAATGGGAATAATATTAGCTTATACCATTTGCAATGAAGACAAATGAGATGATCATTGTGGAGCTCAATGCACAACTATAGAAAATGCTATATAAAAATTATTAAGGATATTGAAACAGATCTGAGGCAAAGTAACACTGAGATTTTTCATTTCAAGAACAATTACTAGTGTGTTTAGGCATGTATGAATTTGTTTTCTTCAACTTTCACTTATTTACATTACTCAGTTCCACATGATAATGATCGTGATATCAGATTATTGAATATTATTGTTACCAATTATGTCTTAGAAGAACTTTCCCTAGAACTTGTGAATTGGTCTATACATTGTGTCATCCCACTCTCTATTCTAACTTTTTGTGAACACATAGCTTCAGATAGCTAATAGCTCACTAAGATGACTTATTGTACATTTAGCACATTATGCTTACTGCTGGAAGGGCGGGATACAAATTAAATAAATAAACAAATAAATAAATAAACAAACAAAAACAAAACAATAACAATAACAATAACATTTCTCAGTGAAGTGGTAAGTCTATGTTTTGGATATAGGGATCATCTGAATGTTCCTCCATATCAGAGCTTGGAATATTACTTTTAAAAAGGAGTAAATTACAATTACTGTTACATGGCCCCGAAAAGGAATAAATTACCATTACAATTACAATTGTTCTGAATTTTACTTTACCATTACTCAAAAGTATTCACTACAATTACACTTAAGTTACTTAAAGAAAAACTAGAGTGCCTACAAGATGCTGGCCTTGGCTGCTGCACACCTAAGTTGCCTAAAACAACATTAAAAATAAACACATACAGAGAGAGAGAGGTAATAGAATAGTTCTTTTTATCCATAAGATAGCAGTGGTGGTCTCTCCGTTGGTAAGGGAGACGGGAAGGCAGGCAGAGGCCACTACTCAGATCTTTGCACATCAAACCAAGTGCCGCCACCCCCCCACACACACACTCAGCAAGCAAGCATAATCTCTCTCACTTAACCACCTCCCAGACCCTGCCCTTCCACCAACTAAGGGACACCCACCCAAACAAACATTTTCCCCTGAGGTGCAAAAAAGTTAAAATACTGCAAGTGCAGAAAGTAGCCACAGAGAGCAGTAGAGCCACTTTGTGTGCCAAGTGCAAACACAGTATTCACACACACACACACACACACACACGTTGTCATCTTTCACCTCCACAGTTCTTTATCTCCATTCTGCTGCTGCCTCCTTCTCCTCCTTTATCCATGTTCTTGCCCTCCGGCTCCTTTCTTCCTCCACTCCATTCTTCACCACAATTGTTTTTTATTTATTATTTGATTTATATCCCGCCCTTCCTCCCAGCAGGAGGAAAGGGTGAGACCTTTCTCATAGTAAACTAACGCTGTGGAAAGCTAAGCCCCATTTGTTAACAATCTCCACCATTTCAATAAAGATGAAGCCAGAATGACAATTCCTAACATTGTCATCTCCTATGTAAAATTACTAGATGCCATGATCTGGAAGACCTTTAGTGTTGCTGTGCTAGGAACTTTTCACAATTTTATTCTTGTTTGGTTTGCCAAACATATCAACAGGAAGTTGCCCATACAACTGTATTATACCACTGAAAATCTGTGTTCCTGTCTCATATTCATACAGCTCCAGCCCTTGCAATCAACCCATGATATTAGGCACAGGATGAAAGTGACAGGTCCGTTTCCTACTATGTGATGACTGTGAATGCCCTTGAACTTAGAATTGAAGACCATGGAACAACTGCATCCTCACAACACCATATGTAGTGAGCAATCATCAGCAATATATAGCAGGCTGGACACAGTTGCTTAAATCTGCTGAAATTATATGTTCACAGTTACCATACAACATGGTTTTCAACATGCCATTCAAGATAGGAATGACATGAATTCCATAAATGTCTGACTAATGTTAGACATATTACCAGCAGTGCCATGGCAAATTCAGAAGTGCAGGGTCCCTTCATGATAGTCAAAGCCACGCCCCTTTCTTTTTGGAGCTGCTGCGTTGAGAATGAAATCCTTGTTAATGCCTTATCTCACAACAGAGGTCCCTAGGAGCCAATAAGCACAAAAAGGGAGAATGGTAGCTCCTGAAAAGGGTCTTCTCAGTGGCAGACTCACCTCCTTTCACTCTGATTGGCTCCAATCAGCAGGAAAAGACCAGGAAGCACATTAGAAGTCTCTTCTCAGTGGCCAACATACTCCCCTTTCATGCTGGAGGATGCTGGAGATATGGATACCCTGCTAGGACCCTGCTCCCAAAAACGTAAGGTGTCTAAGACCCCATGAGATCCCAGACAACTACACCCCTGCATATTATACTAAAGGAATTCCACCAGCTGCCTATTCACCACTGAGCCAAGTTTCAGCTTTTGTTAAATAGGAATGAAATTGTGAAATGATGTAAGGTCCTGAACAGCATAGCGCCAGAATGTCTGAGAGTGTACCTCCTTCTGTATAGACCAATCCATTCATTGTGGGCATTATAGGCCCTTCTAGTCATGCTGCATCTACTGGAAGTGCAACTTATGCTGACTCAAAGGAGGGCCTTCTCCATAGTGTTCCCCACATTGTGGAATGACCTTCCCTTGAAGTTGTAATGGGCACCTATGCTGCAAGTGTTCCATCAGCTGGCAAAAACTTACCTAGTCATGTGGGCATTCATGGGCACTGAACTTTAGTATTTGTTTTACTGAACTCTAGATATTCTCACTTATGTTTGTTATTTTATTGTACTGGTTTTCTTTTCAAAACCGTTTTATTTTTCACAATGAAAGGCAGTCTATAAATAATTTGAAATAAATAAATAAAACAAGATTATCAAGATATGAGTGCTACACAGGGTCTTTCTTCTCTATGCCAGCTGTTTCAATCCACTTTGGGAATATGCTTATGTAAGATACAAGACGTACATAATTTATGAAATGGAATATGTATATTTCAATAATCCTATCACAGTGATACCTCTTTATTCCATCACAGTAATGACTGACAGCCTGATCCATACATTTAATCCATACAGATACCGTATGTCAGGAGAGCTAGGCTAGGCTGCTTGGACATAAAAAATATCTTGGCCCTAATCCAGTTAAAGTTGTTCATGACTGAGCCCAGCTGAAAACAATGGGGAAAGCTGCTATTCCATTTGTTCTGTCTCAACCAGTTAGGGCTGATAGGCACAAGATTTTACCAGTGAAACGATATTAGTTCCATTATGATGATGCAAGGGCCCCCCAAAAAATAAAAAATAAAATTTATTTCTAGGCCGCCTATCTGGCCGTGTCAGCGGCCACTCTAGGCGGCGTACAAAATCAAGTAAAATACAACATATAAAATACACATATAACCCAAGAACCTTGATATAAAATTAAACTAAAACCACCTACAGCTATAGCCAATGAAATTAGGCTACCCCAGGGATCTTGTAGGCCTGCCTGAATAGCCAGGTTTTCAAGGCTTGGCGAAAACTTGGCAGGGAGGGGGCATGGCGAAGATCATAAGGGAGAGAGTTCCAGAGGGTGGGGGCCACAATTGAAAATGCCCTCTCTCTGGTCCGCACCAGCCTGGCTGTTTTCACTGGTGGGACCGAGAGAAGGTCTTGAGTGGCTGATCTCGTCAGGCGGCATATTTGTTGATGCTGGAGGTGCTCCTTCAGATAAACTGGGCCGAGACTGTTTAGGGCTTTAAAGGTTAATACCAACACCTTGAACTGGGCCTGGTAAACAACTGGTAACCAGTGTAGATCTTCTAACACCGGAGTGATGTGATCACGGTGACGGCTGTTCTTAATCAAACGTGCCGCCGCGTTCTGTACCAGCTGTAATTTCCGGACCGTTTTCAAGGGTAACCCAACGTAGAGCGCATTACAGTAGTCTAAGCGAGAGGAGACCAGGGCATGCACCACCCGTGGGAGAAGATGGACAGGAAGGTAGGGTCGCAGCCTCTGTATAAGATGTAATTGATACCAAGCTGCCCGGCTCACTGCCAAAACCTGAGCCTCCATGGACAGCTGGGAGTCAAGGATGACCCCGAGGCTGCGGACCTGGTCCTTCAGGGGCAGTTTTACCCCATTGAGCACCAGGTCTATATCTCCCAACCTTCTCCTGTCTCCCACAAGCAGCACCTCGGTCTTGTCAGGGTTTAGTTTCAGCCTATTTCCTCCCATCCATTCACTTACTGACTTCAGGCACTTGGAAATGGTCTCCACAGCCAACTCTGGTGAGGACTTAAACGAGAGATAGCGCTGAGTGTCATCCGCATATTGGTGGCACTGCAGCCCAAATCTCCTGATGATTGCTCCCAGCGGCTTGACATAGATGTTGAATAGCATGGGGGAGAGGATAGAACCCTGTGGCACACCACAATTGAGAGGCCAAGGGTCTGAAACCTCCTCCCCCAATGCTACTTGTTGATGCCTATCGGAGAGAAAGGAGTGGAACCACTGCAGTACAGTGCCCCCTATTCCCATTCCCTCCAGGCGATCTAAAAGGATAACGTGGTCGACGGTATCGAAAGCCACTGAGAGATCCAGGAGGAAGAGGAATGCATGTTCTCCCTTATCCAACGCCCTCCTTAAATCATCCACCAGAGCGACCAAGGCTGTTTCAGTTCCATGACCAGTCCTGAAGCCCGACTGGAATGGATCCAAATAATCTGCTTCATCCAAGTGTGTCTGTAACTGTTCGGCCACCACTCGCTCGATCACCTTGCCCACGAATGGTAAATTAGAAACTGGGCGAAAGTTGTTCAACTCTTGGGGATCCAAGGAGGACTTTTTCAGAATGGGCTTTATTACCACCTCCTTGAGGGCTAATGGCACTGCACCTTCTTCTAAGGAAGCATTCACCACTGCCTTGATCCCTTCGCTCAGTTTCTCTTTACAACCCAAGATGAGCCATGTGGGGCAAGGATCAAGCAAACAAGTAGTCAGCCTCATAGTAGAGACCACCTTGTCCACTTCCTCAGAGGGAAGAGGCTGAAACCGATCCCACCAGACCGGAGTGCAACTGGCCGACTCTGGCACACTTCCTGTATCCACGGTATACAGAATCGTGCTCTTCAGGCGATCAATTTTATCAGCAAAGTGTTTGGCAAATATGTCACAGGAGGCTTTAGAATGTTCCATGGGTTCCTGCACAGCTGGACCAACCAGACTTCGGACCACTTGGAACAACCTCCTGGGACAGCACTCTGCGGACGCAATAGAGGCAGCAAAGAAATCCTTCTTTGTTGCCTTTGTTGCCACTTGGTAGGCTGCAGTTGCTGCTCTAACCAGTGTCCGTCTTCGGAGTGAGATTTCCGCCACCAGCGCTCTAGTCGTCTCACCTCCCGTCTCAGACCCCGCAACCGTGGTGTATACCAGGGTGCAGTCTGAGTTCTATTCAGGGGGAGAGGATGTTTCGGAGCCACCCGGTCTATTGCCCCGGTGATCTCCCTATTCCACTCCATCACCAGGGTTTCGACCGGGCGACCTTCAGACAACTCCAAGTCTCCCAGTGCATTCAGGAATCCCTTAGGCTCCATCAGGCGCCTGGGACAGACCATTCTAATAGGTCCCTGTCCCCTGCGGAGGGTGTGCGGCATTGAGAGATCTATGTTTACCAAATAGTGATCTGACCATGACACGGGGTTAACAACAACAGCCCCCATTTTCAGAGCACTTCCTCCCCCTCACGAGACAAACACAAGGTCAAGAGCATGACCAGCTACATGGGTGGGCCCCATATTACTAAGGTGCAGTTCCCAGGAAGTCATGGTTTCCATGAAATCCTGAGGAGCTCCTATGAGAGCTGCCTCGGCGTGCAGGTTAAAGTCCCCCAAAACTAGTAGGTTGGGGGAAAGGACCCGCACACCAGCGACAACCTCAAGCACCTCAGTCAGTGAGTCTGCTGTGCAGCGGGGTGGGCGGTACACAAGCAGAATCCCTAAACTGCCCTTTGTTGGTTTTGGTAGATGTTGGTTTTGGTAGAGCTTTACATTTGTCATATCTTAAATAAGGGGCTACCAATGTGACATCTGTGGGCACACCTGTGCCCACAGAAGCATTCCTTGGTGCCCAGAGGGTCCCCTACTCCCACTGAAAGAAGCATTCTATTGTAGAATAGGTTGCAATTCATGTTTGGTTGTAGGGTGTGGGGAGTGCCCACAACAGTTTCTTTGGTTTGAAAATGTGCCAACATGCCCAATAAGGTTGGTGAACCTGTCCTAAGTCTTGAATCACACAAGAAGTGCCACTAGAAATGATAGCAGCCAGGATGACACCTCTAATAGCATTTGGCATGTACGCTGAGTGCATGCATATTAGAACAGCTGTTGTAAAACAGTGCTCTCATGTAAGTGCATCCCTGCCTTCTATCTACCACTGTTGCTACCACTATGGGCAGCTTTTTGATAAGAGTTTTAAAGAGTAATGTCCTGGCCTATAGGGGTAGCTACATTTCTCCCCATTTGATGTACTGGGAATCTCCCAAAGCTATCAAGACAGTAAGTTTTACTTTCTGTTAGGAATATGATTTTTAGGAATGTAGAAAGCTGCCTTCATACCAGATCAGACTATTTGCCCATCTAGCTCAGTGTTGTCTATTCCAGGTGTGGGGAATATTTGGCCCTGCAGATGTCATTTATTTATTTATTAAATTTATATCCCACCCTTCCTCCAGTAGGAGCCCAGGGCAGCAAACAAAAATACTAAAAGCACTCTAAATCATCCTAAAAACAAAGACTTTAAAACATATTAAAACAAAATATCTTTAAAACATATTAAAACTTCTTTTAAAAAAAGCTTTTAAAATATCTTAAAAAGCAATTCCAACAGATACAGACTGAGATAAGGTGTCTACTTAAAAGGCTTGTTGAAAGAGGAAGGTCTTCAGAAGACACTGAAAAAACAAGAGAGATGCTGCCTGTCTAATATTTAAGGTGAGGGAATTCCAAAGTGTCAGTGCTACAACACTAAAGGTTCACTTCCTATGTAGTGCGGATAAGCTCTGTTAAGATGGTATCTTCAGGAGGCCCTCACCTGCAGAGGGCAGTGATCAACTGGGTATATAAGGGGTAAGATTATCTTTCAGGTATCCCCTTCCCAAGCCAAAACCTTGAACTAATGGGATAATGGGCAGCCAGTGCAATTCTTGCAGCAGCAGGGTAAGAAACTGGCGATGCCCTACTCTGCTGAGCAGTCACACTGTGACATTTTTCACCAGCTACAGCTTCTGGACCAACCTCAAGGGCAGCCCCACATAGAGCACATTACAGTAATCCAGCCTAGAGTTTACCAGTGCATAGACAACAGTGGACAGGCTATGCTGGTCCAGAAATGGCCACACCAGTCTTACCAGCCAAAGCTTGTAAATGGCACTCCTAGCCATTGAGGTCACCTGGGCCTCTAGTGACAAAGATGGATCCAGAAGCATTCCCAGGCTATGAACCTGCTCTTTCAGAGGGAGTACAACCCCATCTAAAGCAGGCAATTGACCAATTACCTGAAGTCAGGAACCACCAACCCACAGCCATCTTTCTAGGATTCAGTCTCAGTTTATTGGCCTTCATCCAGCCCACCACTGAGTCCAGGCACTAGTCCAGGGCTTGCATAGCTTCTCCTGATTCAGATGTCACAGAGAAATAAATATTGCTGACACCTTGATGACTGCTCCTAAGAGTTTCATATAGATGCTAAACAGCATGGGGAACAAGATAGTACCCTGCAGCACCCCACAGCACAACTGCCAAAGGGCTGAAAGGCAATCACTCAATGCTATTCTCTGAAAACGACCCTGGAGATAGGATCAGAAACCCTGTAAACCAGTGCGTCCGATACCCTCCTCACCAAGTCGACTCAGAAGGATACCACGGTCAATGGTATCAAAAGCCACTGAAAGATCAAGTAAGAATAATAGGGTCACGCTCCCCCTGTCCTTTTCCTGAAAAGGTTATCCATCAGGGTGACCAAGGCCGATTCAGTACTATGACCAGGCCTGAACCCAGAATTGAATGGGTCAAGATAACCTGCAATTGCTGCACCACAAGCCTCTCAGTCACTCCCTAGAAAGGGAGTATTTTCAATCAGGCAGTGTTGTCACAAACCAGTGGGTCCAGGGTGGGCTTTTTAGGGTGGTTGGGACCACTTCCTCCCAGAAAGACAGATTGACCACACCCTGGATCCACTCAGGCTTATCCCATTGGCAAACTTTAATAAGCCAAGAAGGGCAAGGGTCAAGAGGACACATTGCTGGCTGCATTGTCGCAAGCAACTTGTCCATGTCATCAGGCCACATCCACTGATACTGATCTCACAAAGTTGCAGCAGATGTTGCACTAGACATCTCACTGGGGACTACAGTAGATGTGGATGGGGCATCAAGATTACTACTGAGGTGAGCAACTTTACCCTCAAAGTGCTTTGCAAACAATTCACAGTGGGCCTCCAAAGGGTCTAAAACTCCATTTCCTGGAATAGATGTCAACAGACCCCTGACAACACAAAAAAGCTCCACTGGATGGCTACTTGAAGATGCGATGGAGGCAGAGAAGTAGGTCTTCATCACCCTCGTCACCACCCTCACCGTTACACAGTATGCAGTTATGATGTTTGCTCGTGCCCAATCAGCCTCATAGCACATATTTTGCCACTTGAGTGCTAGCTGTCATGCAGTCTGTTTCATTGCCTTTGCTAAAATACAACTTCCATCAGCCCCAGCAAGCATAGCCAATCACCAGAGATGATGGGAGTTCAGCAACATCTGGAGGGCCAAAGGTTCCCCACAGCAGCTCTCTAGGATGTCAGGCTAAACTGGAGATGCCAGGGATTGAACCTTTTGTTTTCAAATCATGTGCTTTCCTAGTGTTGTATCGTAGACAATTTAAGAAAGACGCCAGAGATCAGTACTTAATCCTCTTTATTCCAGCCACATTCTCCTTAACCCGTTCAAACTCCTCCCCTTCCTGTTCTATATTTCCCAGCCTTATTTTAGTACCAATCCCAATATGCAATTCCCTTAGCACGATATCACACCTAGTCTACAGTAGCTCTCTAATTTCTCAGTGTGCTTTATGTGTGGCTACCCTTGGGCCTGATTTGGAGACTCCTGCTGGTACAAAATTCTACAGCTGGCCTATTGCTGAGGACAGACTATCGCCAGCACATAACTCCAATAGTCAAAAGCTTGCACTGACTTCCCACACACTACTGAACCAGGCCCAAGGTTCTTATACTAATTTACAAAGCCCTTAACAACATAGGTCCAGCATACTACCCAGTTCCTTATATCTCTGCCCAATCACTGAGGACTTCAGCAAAGTTACTGTTAGTGGCCCTCCATGGCTTGGGTGCACAGCTCATATCTACCAGGAGCCATGGATTCAGTATGGTGGGCCCAATTTTGTGGAACTCTCTTCCTCATGAGGTTAGCTGCCTTTGGAGCTTCTGGTGCCTACTGAAGATCTTTTTATACCAGCATGCATTTTAAGTCATTTCTAATTGTATAGTTTTTAACTGATTTGATCTTTATTATATTGTTGAGCTTGATGCATGCCGATTAGAGACTATTGTGATTAAGCAGTATATAAATTATCTAAATAAATAAATGTTTGACCACCACTTCTTTTTTAAAATTAGCTCATAAGAAGTGAAACACAGTTTAGACAAGGGCCTACTTTATATATCATATTCCATGATTGGGAGATATATCTCCTATGGCTTGTGTACCTTTCTTCCCTGCCCTCTCTTGCATGTCACATTCCTCCTCCATTTCTGGCTTGCTCTAACCAGTTTGCCATGATGTCTGAATTGAGCAACTATGGTTAGCATTAACTTCAAAGCTGGTTTGCAAACTGTGGTTTGGAAGTTAATGATAACATATTTGGCAAATTTGAACAACGTGGCAAAATATGGTTAGAGCGACCCAGAGACAGTGGAAGAACTCAGCATGCAAGAGAGAAGGATGGAATGTGCAACCCTACACCACATTATTGAACCTGAAAATAAAGTTTTGGAAGATCATCTGAGACAGACCATAGAATGGATTTTTAGAATTAAATGACAAAGGAAAAGCCATGGTTGGAGGAGAATGTGCAAGTGAGAATGACTTAAAGCATCCTGTAATGGAATAGACAGGGGCACTTGAGCTAATTGAAATAGGACATGAGGGGCACATTCTTGGCAAAGACAGAAGAGCAAGTATATGGTCTATGTGACATTTGAGGACACAAGTAGGATGTAGATGTAAGAAGTATAATCTTCTAGAAAACAGGGCTTGGGATTGATCTAAACAATTAATGTATTCTGAGGTTGTTTTGCTCTTTTATACACTGCGACAGGAGATGATAGAGTGTACTGTGCTTTGTTAGATTATACTATCATTTTTCAGAGAAATGACTCACATGCCAACCATATATGATAAAACAGATACTGTCTTCTGCTTAATATCATCTCAGAGATCACTCAGGAAAATTTGTGCATGTGTGTAAAATTTGTAATATATATTTGCAGGTTTAATCAAAATAAGGAAGATAAGACTGCAGTCTTATGCTCACATACCTGGGACTAAGGCCCATTAATGAGACTTACTTCTGAGTTGTCATGACTAGTCCTAGGAACACAGGAAGCTGCCTTATACTAAGTCAGAATATTGTTCCATTTAGGTCAGTATTGTCTACACTGACTGGCAGCGACTCTCCAGCATTTAGACAGGATTCTTTCACCCAGAAATGTTGGAGACTGAACCTGGGAGCTTCTGCATGCAAAGCATGCTCTACCAGTGAATGATGTCCTTCCCTACCTCCCAGTTGATAGTGCTATCAGTTTCTTTTTCACCTGTTTATGTAACCAGATCATTTAAAGTGCCATGTTGGAATTCAGATATGCAGAAAAGTAGACAAATATATACTCAGCATTTCTTCAATAGATGTGCAAATGTTTGCTATGTGGCCTGATCCTATACTTATTTACTTAGCAATAAGCTCCATTGAGTCTGGTGGTACATACTTCTATGTAAATGTGTATAAAACTATAGCCTCATGGAGCTACAAGAAGCATGACTCCTACTAATGTTACTAACCATAAGTGTGTACAAACAGAAAGCCAAGAAGACTAAACTTCCCCAGATTGTTGTGATTACACATTTACCAATATACGACTCCCATGAGACCCTCAGTGTGTGGTGAAAGCTCTAGGAATAAACACTGCTCTCTAATGCATCCAATTCACCCTCAAATGGTGTTGTTTCTGTTGTACAAGATGTGACAAGATTTTAAGAAGCTACACAATAATTCACAAGAGAGGTCAGGAAAAATGTATTTTCAAGTTGGCCAGTTTTAACTATAAACAGAAATAACCATTTTGCATTAATTACAGCATTGTCCTTGAAGGGAATAACAGCTCCCTCCCACCTACAGGCTTTTCGCGTAGGGGAAAATTCAATATCAGTGGATGTACTGCAATGGTGTGTATGTGAGCATGAGAGTGAGACAGGGATGCAAAAACTGACTGATTATATTAAGTTATCTGGAGTAGTGGAGCTGCAAATTGTGTGCCTTATAATTTTTCTGGCAGCTCATAAATACTGTCTTAAAGAATCAAAATATACAGTCAAAACAATTTGAAATGGTTTAATTCCTCATCTGCTGTAGACTTTGTTAGCTTTCTTTTTTCTTTTCATTTCTGGGCACAAAAATACATGCACCAGCCAAGAAGAATCAGACAGGCATTATGGTGTTTATTGATACATTTCTGCCATGGTAAGGCTTCTCCCTGTAATTGGTATCCATTAAATATTACATTCTTATGATGCTCACTCGGCTGCTATCCAAGCAGTCTTATTTTATTCATATTAAAAGTGAAAATCAGCAGCAGCTAGAAGTACAGACTCATTTCAGCTGATTTTGTCATATCAGGTTTGATTCCAGTTCTATCACAACGCCAGTATTGTAATACTAAAACAATTAAGACTACTGGGGCTGCCAGCACTGGCATCAGGAGCAGAGCTTGGAAGATTACTTTTAAAAAGTAATAAATTACAGTTACATGGCCCAAAAAAGTAGTAATTACCGTTACAATTACAATTGCTCTGAAAGTAACTGATTACTTTACTTTTCCTCCAAAGTAATAACTACAATTACATTTCAGTTACTTAAAAAAACTCCTACAATGTGCTGGCCTTGGCTGCTGCACATCTAAGTAGCCTAAAACAACATTAAAAATAAACACACAGATACAGAGGTAGTAGAATAATTATTTTTATTCATAAGATAGAAATGGTGGTCTCTCCACTGGTAAGGGTGGTGGGGAGGGAGGCTGAGGTCACTACTCAGATCTTTGCACGCCAAACCAAGTGCAACCCCCCCCCAGCCAGCCAGCATTAGCGTTGCCAGGTTCCTGGCCTGAGACTGACCCTGTATCCTTAGGAGAACAGAAAGTCAGCCAAGTGCAGGTGTTCTTGCAACCCTGTAATGAGAAAAACCACAAGGTGGAATTCTCCCTTCCCCCTGCACAACTTTTAAATATACAGAAGACCTCATTACGGGGTTGCAAGAACACCTGCACTTGGCTGACTTTCTCTTCTCCTAAAGATACAGGATCAGTCTCAGGCCATGAACCTAGCAACCCTAGCCAGCATAATCTCTCTCACTTAACCACCTCCCAGACCCTGCCCTGCCACCAACTAAGGGACACTCACTCAAGCAAACATTTTCCCCTGAGATGAACAAAAGTTAAAATACTGCAAATGCAGCACAGTAGCCAGAGAGGGTGGTGGAGGCCACTTTGTGTGCCAAGTGCAAACACAGTATTCACACACACACACACACACACACTGTCATCTTTCACCTCCACAGTTCTTTATCTCCATTCTGCTGCTGCCTCCTTCTCCTCCTTTATCCATGTTCTTGACCTCTGGATCCTTTTTCCTTCCACTCCATTCTTCACCACCACTATCCATTTTTTTAAATAATTGTTTTCTCCACTCCACCCCGTCACACTCTCCGCCTCCTCCCTTGTCGCCTCCTGCACAGAGCGACACTGCACAGAAGCCCAGTTTGAGGCACATGATTTTCATCCACAAATCAGAGGAGCAGAAGACTTCCCCTGCTCCCCCACAAGTAATGCCCAAAAGTAATTCTGGAAATGTTACAATTACTCCACAAAAGTAGTAAAATTACTCCTAGTTCTATTACAATCAAAATGTAAAGGAATTACCCACTTGTTACTCAAAAAGTAATGAATTACAAGTAATTTGTTACTTGTAACTAGTTACTTCCAAGCTCTGATCAGGAGTTGTAATTGTATGGCAATTGTCCAGGCCTATGCAAAAGTTGTGAACCCACTCCTGGTACCTGGAGTCTCCTGGCATTGACGCTTCTCTTCTTTGCTGTTGCTGCCTGTTCACTTGCCGTTACCTGTAAGAAAGCAGTGTGGGCAAGCAGTGATTGGGGTGGAATATTGACTTCTAACTCAAATTGCCTATGGGCACCAGTGTGCCAGCCTGTACTTCCTATGGTGCCCGCACAAGGTCTCAGTAAATATCCCCTCAAAAAGCAGTTCTTCCAACTCAGTTCCTGTTTAAACTGGCTTGGCCTCTCTTACACACCCCTATGACAGCTGTTTTGTGTCATGCCACACCCCTACAGCAGCCATTTTGTGACTGGTGTCCAAACCAGTTCCTCAAAATTTCAAATATGCCCAGTGGCCCCCAAAAGTTGGCAACTCCTGCACCAACCTCAGTGTATACCAACTTTGGGCTGGGCAGTGTTTAAGGAATTAGCTCTTTGCAGATTTTGATAAAAGCTGGCCTGAGTTGCACAGCACACAGTGTAGGAAAGAACTTATCTACCAGCTTTTGCATTTTCCAAATGTACTGATGCAGTTCTCAGCTCAAACAACATATTGAAATGTATTTAAAAATATGTGACCTGATAAAAATGTTATAATTGTATACTTCGAGATAAAGTATATTTTGAAATACATTTAAATGCATATTTCTAAAAACCAATGGCAGATTAATGCAAAACTGAGACAGAATAAATTTATGAGACAGCACATGTCAAAGTGAAACCAACAGGAAGTAGACTGATCCCCCTTTTCTACCTGAAAAATGACCTGAAATTAACAACTCTAGATATGCCTCAAAGTTTGCACCAGGGCTGTGGAGTTGGAGTTGGAGTCATGGAGTCGGAAGCAATTTTGGGTGGAGTTGCAGTTGGTAGAAATGTACTGACTCTGACTTCAAAATAAAATTAATATTTAATATTAATATTAATTTATTAATATTAATACATTAATATACATTTGCCATTTATGACAGAGTCAGAGTTGAAGTCAGACAATAGAAAAATTAATATACATTTGCCATTTATGAAGGAGTCGGAGTCAGAGTCGGACAGTAGAAAAATAGAGGAGTCGGAGTTGGAGTCAAAGGTTTGACATACCGACTCCACAGCCCTGATTTGCACCAAGGGCTTACCAGATACTTGCCAAGTTATGCATGCTATGTGCCTCTGATATTCCTCGCAATTGGAAACACCTCGTAAAACAGCCTTTCCCAACCAGTGTGCCTCCAGATGTTGTTGGACCACAATTCCCATCTTTCCTGACCATTGGCAATGCTGGCTGAGGCTGATGGGAGTTGTGGTCCAACAACATCTGGAGGCACACTGGTTGGGAAAGGCTGTCGTAAAAGGAAACTGTACAAAAAGAAACAGTAATGAAGTTAGTGCCAAGATCTTTGTTTTTGTTTCAGGCTATCCCCATCAAACAATTATTTTAAAATGGCAAAAAATAACAAACTTATTTATATTTCAAAATAAGAATTTGTTACTAGGAGGGGGATTGGGCACTGCCAAATTTGCAAATTTATTTTGAAAAATTTCAACTACGCCAGTTAAGTTTTGTTATTATGAAAGCAAATAAAGTCTGGATTCAATTGGAGTAAAAAATGTTAGGGTTAGGCCCACTATGGTCAGTTCCTTTTCTTCCTATACAGAATGCACTCATAAGGAAAATTCATAATCCCTTTACAAAAAATGTAATATATTCAGAAAAAAATGGCAATCTAAAATATCTCCATTGTGTTCTCATTTAACTCCTATGCAAAAATATATGGGATTGATGAACAATGTGCTAAAGAAATGTATGGATAAATGGGAAATATATGGTTATTTTCAGTTAAGGGATATCTATAGTAATGGTTCTCTTGTCCCACGAGCCCAATTTAGATTAGATATTCCAGCTTTGGGATTGAGTTGGCTCCAGGCATATCAATTAGAGCATTTTCTAAAAAGTCCTCAGGTTAAAGCACATGCCAATACTAGTTTTGAGAGGGCTGTGCTGGATAGGGTAAGGTAAGGTAAATGGATCGTCTCAGCATTTTATACAAGCTTAATAGATAAAATGATGGGTCACCTAACCAGATTTAAAAAACAATGGGAAGAAGACTTGCAGATAGAAATTGAAAGGGCAGAATGTATTTTTAAATATACATTTAAACATTCTAAGACTGTGTCTGCAAAAAAATAGAATTAAAAATATTCCACAGCTGGGATATGATGCCAATTCACATGTCACATGTCTCAGCTATGAGAAGTCCATTATGCTGGTGAGGATGACCAATTAAAAACACTTATTTTCATTTTTGGTGGACTTGCACAAAGATAACACAGTTCTGGAATATGGTACATAAAGAAATGTCTAATATAATTGAAGAAAAAAATGACCTGTTTATATTATCTTTATTTATGGGTGGAAATGTTGATATACTTTAATTTCAAAGTTATTAATGGCAGCACACCAAACAGTAGTACAGAGGTGGAAAACTCTGGAAGAATTAGACTTAGATGCGTGATATAGAAATATATGGAATATAGCAGTGTTAGATAAAATTACACATGATCTTTGGTACCTGCAAGGTAGAATAAAAGCACAGGTTTTTCATGCAATCTGGTGGAAATTCATGATGTACATAAATGAAAATGATTTAAGTGGATAGCTATCAGTTGCCGCCAACATCATTTGGTTTTCATAATGAATTAAAGGTAAAAATTTGCTGTAAAATATTTTTATTTGCAAGGTATATTTGCTGTCTATGTTATTTTGATTGTAATGTGAATAATTAATTTTTTTTAAAAAAAGAAACAGTAATAGAAGTGGACGTTTCTACCAATAGAAGGAAGATCTGTCAAGTCAATTTCCTCAGAACTATTTCTTTTACTGTAAGCATCCTTATGAATAGATTAACAAGCTGATTTTTTAAAATAACTTCATATGAAAACAATCAAAGAAATGCTTTAAAAACAAATTTTGCATTATGGTTGCATAGCAGACTCTTCATATTGCACACCTTCATATTCTAGCAAACAAATAGTTCTCTCAACAGTGTATTGACTGTTAAGAGTACATTTTATTGTACTTTTCTACAGAAAGCTCTTTAACACAAATATTACAAGAACATCCAGATACATATCAATAAAGTGCTGAACCAAGTAATCAGGCAATAAAAAGATTGTTTTTTTTAAAAAACATTGCCACCTCCTGAATATAAAAAAAGAAGAAGCTGAAATGCTTGTTGTTTTCTCTCTGAGAAGTATTGGAAGAGTAGGTATATGAAAAAAGAATCTCATTTGCATTTTTAAAAATACTTAGTGAAACTGTAGAGACCTTTCAATTTTCATAATTACTGTGCTAATTCAGACTGATGAAATGGTTGATCAAACAATTATTAATGAAAAGTATATGAACCAAAGAAAGAGAAATTATGTATTTATCCAAGGTGGTTTAGAAGAATATCCCCAAAAGCAGTATATCTCTTAGGGTGCTGATGGTTTTGAGCTCTCCAGCAGGGTTGTAGTTGTCCAGGGTCCCAGGGGATCTTAGACCCCTTACTTTTTTGGGAGCAGAGTCCTTATGTCTTCAGTGTCCTTTCCTGGAGCCAGAGTGAAAGGAGGCAAGTCAGCCACTGAGAAGACTATTCTCAGTAGTTAATACATTCCCCTTTAGTTTTAGCATGGCAATCAAAAAGTGAAACTCAGCAAAGGAAGTTCCTTACCATACAGCATCTTAGTACATTTGCTCATGTATGTGCACAGAAAATAGTATAACTAGCTGAACGGCAACACATGGAAATGTGCATTGATTGTTGGAGTGCATCGCTAAAGAAAAGTACTCCAAATAAAGTAAGAGACTGATAGCTCACATTACTGTATAATCGTAGATGGTTGTGTAATCTTAGAAGGGGGAGTGGCTGTGAGCGGATGTGGTATCATGAAGGGACCCTGCATTTCTGAATTTGCCACTACACTAGTGCTCTCCAGTCATTGTTCTCTTACATTATGCTACATAAATCTCCATGTTTCAACAAGTACATCCCACTATCTTCCATCATGTTAATTTTCACTCATTTTTACAAGTAAAAAGTGGGAAATTCCACACTAAAACACCACATGTGGAAAGAGTCTTAGTATTACTTTGTACCTCAGTGTTTAATGGGACATTCATTTGGCTTTTGCAGTTGAATGCATTCATGTTGCATGTAAATCTTTTGCTGCTAACTGACATATTGCCAGAGCCATTCCATTGTATTGACTATAATTGTTAAACTGATTTTAATATTGTATTTTTAAATTGTTGTAACCTCATGGTGGGACCTCATGGTGAAGGGTGGGTACAAAATCTAATAAATAATAATAAAAGATGAGGCAGATGAGTCTCCTTCCTGAACAAATTGCAGCCACAAACTGACTGGTCACCTGGTCAAACAATCAGCTAAGGTCAGCCTTTAAAAAAATCAAATACTCTTGATTTTTGAAGTTTAGCTATAGAAAGGATCTCCACACATTTGTAAATATCAGTACAGCCTATTTGAGGTTCTGCATTAGGACTGGCCTAGATGTGGGTGTGTCACATTTCTTTATCCTCTGCTTTGCATTGTCTTTTGGAAACCAGAAATGTGGGCTTACATTTTCCTTCTCAGAAATGCAATGCAGAACATAATATCTTAACCTTCTTCCCACCCCCGCCACCACTTTCTTCCCTGTGAATTCTGATTCTAAATGTTCTCTTGATTTCGTGTCCGTCTTTACAGCACAAACTGTTACTTATTTTCTGCAGCAATAGAAGCTCCAGAAATCCAGATTTAAAATCACTTACCTGCATACATTTCCTTATTCCTTAAGGAAAATCACACACATGAGGCCTGAAAAGTATCATTCTTACATAACCTCCACTCCTTCACCCTGCCCGATCATTCGCCACATTCACACCAGACATTTATTCCACTATTATTATACAGCCACAAAAGTGGCTGTATACTATAGCCAGTGTGGATATTTCACATTCTGCAATGTTAAATTGAAAATATCCCCATCCCATTCTGATGCTTCCCATAAGCTCATTTCAAAACAAAACCTTACAAAACTTATAGTCCTGAACTCAGAAATGCTTGCTTAACAACCCTGTAAATTTTCATGGCGATACACAAAACAGTCAGAGAGAATCGAGAGTTCAAAGTCTAAAGAGAGAGAGAGAAACCTCACAGCCCTTTTGGACTTTTTTCTGTCAGAGTTCTCATAATCTGTTGAAATTCATGAAAAAATCAGCCATGTTCACAGAATACCTGTAATCCTATTACTGACCTTGCCCCATACTTTGACCTTCATCTTCTGCAGTTTAAAAGTTAAAAAAAATGTATGGCTGATTTTTAATTAATTTAAGGCATTTTGCATTGAACTCGATTATAGTGTCTGCCATGCTCAGTAAGAACCAACTGTCAGCGTCCTAAAAGCTAGACTCCCAGCTGCTGGGCTTGCCTAATCAGGGGGCCACATCCACACCAGACTTTGATTTCACTTGAGACAGTCATGGCTTCCCCCAAAGAATCCTGGGAAGTGTAGTTTGTGAAGGATGCTGAGAGGAGACTTCTATTCCACTGACAGAGCTCCAGTGGCCAGAGTGGTTTAACAGTCAGCCACTCTGATTGAAGGTCTGTGAGGGAACAGGGCCTCTCCTAGCAACTCTCAGCACCTTTCACTAACTACACTTCCCAGGATGCTTTGAGAGAAGCCATGACTGTCCAAAGTGAAATAAAGGCCTGGTGTGGATGTGGCCAGGGACAGCTTTGCTTTAAATTTGGGTGGGAGCTATATGTGCCTGCTGTAGAATAAAAAGGTGGGGGAAATGCTGAAAAGCAATGATACTGTTCATAATGTTTTCCTTTTGGAAAGGAAAGGGGCTTCCCCTCTGCCCAGTGCCCACCCATCCAATCTCCTCCTCTCCCCCTCCTTCTACCCCCCTGCCCTTCCCCCAGGTCAGTGTTGGGCTATGACCTAGGACCTAGGACCAGGGTTTGAATCCCCAAACAGCCATGGAACTCAATGGGTGACCTTGGGCCAGTCACTGCCTCTCAGCCTCAGAGGAAGGCAATTGTAAAACCACCTCTGAATATCACTTACCATAAAAACCCTATTCATAGAGTCGCTATAAGTCGGGATCGACTTGAAGGCAGTCCATTTCCATTTTCAAACATGATTGCACAGACATAAATCTGACTGAACTCCAAAAGTATGCAAATGATCAAACCTACCCTCCCTTCTCCTCCCTTCTATCCTCTCCCTCTTGACCCTTCCCCCATCACCATCCCCTTCCAATCCCCTCCTTCCCCTTCCTCCTCCTCCCCCTCCCCTCCTCCTCCCCATGGTCAGTTTTACCTATCCTAACCATGATTACATAGAAGTAAATCCCATTGAATTAAATAAGAATGCAAATGATCAGACCTGCCTTCCCCCTCCTTCCCCTCTCCTCTGCCCTCTTCCTTCTTCCTCCTGCCCTGCCCACTCCAGCCCTCCCTCCCCCGCAGTCAGTTTTACCTATCCTAAGCATAATTGCACAGGAGTAAATCC
This sequence comes from Rhineura floridana, assembly GCF_030035675.1. Lineage (NCBI taxonomy): Eukaryota > Metazoa > Chordata > Lepidosauria > Squamata > Rhineuridae > Rhineura > Rhineura floridana. The sequence goes on along the minus strand of NC_084487.1, from coordinate 77,283,054 downwards.
CACTGAACTCAATAAACATGCAAATGATCAAGCCTGTCCTTCTCCTCCCCTCCCCCTCCTGCCTGCTGCCATCCCCCTCCTCCCCTCTGCCCTTACTTCCCTCCCTCCTCCTCCTCCTCTCCCCATCTCCTGTAGTCAGTTTCACCTATCCTAAGCATGATTGCAGGGGAGTAAATCCCACTGAACTCAATAAGCATGCTAATCATCAATCCATTCTCAGCAAACTTGCACAGGATCTCATTTCTTACCTCCCGGATTAAAAAGCAGAGAAATTCACTAATAGGCAAAAAACCTTGCAGTTTAAGAATGTACCTATAGCCCACAGATATTTCTATCAAACTTTAAAAAGCAGGGAAATTGGGCAGCTATAGTGAATGCACCAAGGGAGCAGGAGACCTGACCTCCTCTCTGAGATATTGTACTGCCCTACAAATTTGTCAAAATGCAAACACAATTTGTGCGGGTCTTTCACAGTCTACACTTCTACACTTCCTGTGTAGCCTGGGAGAATTTGGTAACATGTGCCTCTGAGCATATGGTGAGTGGTGGCAACACCTGCAATCAGCCCAAATAATAGAAACAAGACTTGCTGTGCTGATCTTGTTTAAGGAGGAAGGAAGCAGCATTATTAAAACAGTTGATATAGTTCAGATGGTCACTTTAAATATGTCTGATTTACATTGCAATTTTAGTGAAGTTTCCTATAGGAAATCATTTTCTTTTGTTTCTGTTTCTGTGAATATGTGAAGTACAGCAATACCTTTGAAAAATTTACACTAAAAAAACTCCAAACATAATTGTAGAATAATGGCACTGACTATTCTGCAGAATAGTCTCCAGTGGACATCAGGAGTGTCTCAATTTGCACAAGATAAAATGGTGGAAGGTGAAATATATTCTAGCAAAATTCTATGTATGCTCTATGTTTTTGACCGTGCCCACCTTGCCTTAAATGAAGTGGTTTAAACATAGCAGGCTGAAAACATGCATCCTCTTTTTTCCAACAGCTAGAGTCATTGCTGAAGGAGCAACATATTGTAATCAGTCTGATTTTACAGATTTTACTGATTTTATGAGGGGAGAGAGACTCTGTTGCCATCAGGGGAGGCTGCTTCCACCTGCCTTGCCCCACCCTCCAGCCTTCAAAAGGGAGCTGCCTCAAGAGAAGGACTATGAGTGGAGAGAGACTCTGTTGCCATCAGGGGAGGCTGCTTCCACCTGCCTTGCCCCACCCTCCAGCCTTCAAAAGGGAGCTGCCTCAAGAGAAGGACTATGAGGGGAGAGAGACTCTGTTGCCATCAAGGGAGGCTGTTTCCACCTGCCTTGCCCCACCCTCCAGCCTTCAAAAGAGAGCTGCCTCAAGAGAAGGACTATGAGTGGAGAGAGACTCTGTTGCCATCAGGGGAGGCTGCTTCCACCTGCCTTGCCCCACCCTCCAGCCTTCAAAAGGGAGCTGCCTCAAGAGAAGGACTATGAGGGGAGAGAGACTCTGTTGCCATCAAGGGAGGCTGTTTCCACCTGCCTTGCCCCACCCTCCAGCCTTCAAAAGGGAGCTGCCTCAAGAGAAGGACTATGAGGGGAGAGAGACTCCGTTGCCATCAGGGGAGGCTGCTTCCACCTGCCTTGCCCCACCCTCCAGCCTTCAAAAGGGAGCTGCCTCAAGAGAAGGACTATGAGGGGAGAGAGACTCCGTTGCCATCAGGGGAGGCTGTTTCCACCTGCCTTGCCCCACCCTCCAGCCTTCAAAAGGGAGCTGCCTCAAGAGAAGGACTATGAGGGGAGAGAGACTCCGTTGCCATCAGGGGAGGCTGCTTCCACCTGCCTTGCCCCACCCTCCAGCCTTCAAAAGGGAGCTGCCTCAAGAGAAGGACTATGAGGGGAGAGAGACTCCGTTGCCATCAGGGGAGGCTGCTTCCACCTGCCTTGCCCCACCCTCCAGCCTTCAAAAGAGAGCTGCCTCAAGAGAAGGACTATGAGGGGAGAGAGACTCCGTTGCCATCAGGGGAGGCTGCTTCCACCTGCCTTGCCCCACCCTCCAGCCTTCAAAAGGGAGCTGCCTCAAGAGAAGGACTATGAGGGGAGAGAGACTCCGTTGCCATCAAGGGAGGCTGCTTCCACCTGCCTTGCCCCACCCTCCAGCCTTCAAAAGGGAGCTGCCTCAAGAGAAGGACTATGAGGGGAGAGAGACTCCGTTGCCATCAGGGGAGGCTGCTTCCACCTGCCTTGCCCCACCCTCCAGCCTTCAAAAGGGAGCTGCCTCAAGAGAAGGACTATGAGGGGAGAGAGACTCCGTTGCCATCAGGGGAGGCTGCTTCCACCTGCCTTGCCCCACCCTCCAGCCTTCAAAAGGGAGCTGCCTCAAGAGAAGGACTATGAGGGGAGAGAGACTCCGTTGCCATCAGGGGAGGCTGCTTCCACCTGCCTTGCCCCACCCTCCAGCCTTCAAAAGAGAGCTGCCTCAAGAGAAGGACTATGAGGGGAGAGAGACTCCGTTGCCATCAGGGGAGGCTGCTTCCACCTGCCTTGCCCCACCCTCCAGCCTTCAAAAGGGAGCTGCCTCAAGAGAAGGACTATGAGGGGAGAGAGACTCCGTTGCCATCAGGGGAGGCTGCTTCCACCTGCCTTGCCCCACCCTCCAGCCTTCAAAAGGGAGCTGCCTCAAGAGAAGGACTATGAGGGGAGAGAGACTCCGTTGCCATCAGGGGAGGCTGCTTCCACCTGCCTTGCCCCACCCTCCAGCCTTCAAAAGGGAGCTGCCTCAAGAGAAGGACTATGAGGGGAGAGAGACTCCGTTGCCATCAAGGGAGGCTGCTTCCACCTGCCTTGCCCCACCCTCCAGCCTTCAAAAGGGAGCTGCCTCAAGAGAAGGACTATGAGGGGAGAGAGACTCTGTTGCCATCAAGGGAGGCTGTTTCCACCTGCCTTGCCCCACCCTCCAGCCTTCAAAAGGGAGCTGCCTCAAGAGAAGGACTATGAGGGGAGAGAGACTCCGTTGCCATCAGGGGAGGCTGCTTCCACCTGCCTTGCCCCACCCTCCAGCCTTCAAAAGAGAGCTGCCTCAAGAGAAGGACTATGAGGGGAGAGAGACTCTGTTGCCATCAAGGGAGGCTGCTTCCACCTGCCTTGCCCCACCCTCCAGCCTTCAAAAGGGAGCTGCCTCAAGAGAAGGACTATGAGGGGAGAGAGACTCTGTTGCCATCAGGGGAGGCTGCTTCCACCTGCCTTGCCCCACCCTCCAGCCTTCAAAAGGGAGCTGCCTCAAGGGAAGGACTATGAGGGGAGAGAGACTCCGTTGCCATCAGGGGAGGCTGCTTCCACCTGCCTTGCCCCACCCTCCAGCCTTCAAAAGGGAGCTGCCTCAAGAGAAGGACTATGAGGGGAGAGAGACTCCGTTGCCATCAGGGGAGGCTGCTTCCACCTGCCTTGCCCCACCCTCCAGCCTTCAAAAGGGAGCTTCTTTAGGAGGACTTTCTGATCTTTGGGTTGGGCTGTGTGGGTTGGGGGATAGCTTCTACTTTGTTGTTTAGTTTTATTGCTTCTTTTTTGATGTTTATATACTTTTATGTCTGATGTTTATATGCCTTTATTTTGTACGTCGCTCCGAGTGGCTGGGTTTCCAGCCAGATGAGCGACTAATAAATCGAATAAAATAAATAAATAAATAAAATAAATACATCAAACTGCAGTTTCAGATTCAACCGTTAATGCACTCAAAATAGAAATAGAACATAACCAACAATTTGAAGTACAAAAGGCTGTCTTCACCATCATATGACACTGATGAATAAAAAGGCTTTGAAATTAATAAAAATAAATTTGACACAGGTTTCTAGGATGAATAATGAGGGAAACAAACTTTTCTAGATTAGATTCCCTGTAGAAACATTAGTGACACAGGAAGGAAGCAAAGTAAGAAAAACACCAACAAACATACAAAAATATAATTCTCCATCTTTGGAGATAGCAGGTGTTGCCACTATTCACCATATGCTCAGAGGTACATGTTACCAAATTCTTCCAAGCGACACAGGAAGTGGATTGGACTGTGAAAGACCAACCCAAAGTGTGTTTGCATTGTGACCAACTTGTAGGGCAATAGAGGTCAGGTCTCGTGCTCCCCTGTGCATTTACTGTAGCTGCCCAATTTCCCTGCTTTTTAAAGTTTGATTGAAATATCTGTGGGCTATAGGTATGTTCATAAACCGCAAGCGTTTTTGCCTATTAGTGAATTCTACTTTAACGAGTCATGGCTTCCCTAAGGAATCCTGGGACATGTCATTGGTGAAGGTGCTGAAAGTCATTAGGAGACTCCAGAGTTCCCTGGCAAGAGGGGTTGACTGTTAAACCACTCCGGGAACCAGGGCCAGCTCCAGGCATGCCAGGGCCCTTGGGCATCAGCTTGCCATGGGCCCCGGTGTGTGCACGCGCGGTCCCCCACACCCCCACCTACCTGTCTCCTGTCTTTTGCCATTAACCAAGATGGCGGCAGCAGTTTCCCTAAGGGGATGAAGTCTCCACCGCCATCTTTGTTGATGGCACGAGTGCGTGCTATATGCTCGCATCTCTGCCATCAACTAAGATGGCAACAGGGGCTTCAGTACCTTAGGGAAACCGTGGTCACCATCTTCATAGTGCCAGGAACTATAGCTCTGTAAGGAGAACAGGAGTTCCCTAACAACTTTCAGCATCCTTCACAGGATTCTTTGGGAGAAGCCATGACTGCTTAAAGTGGCATAATAGTGGAATAAATCTATAGTGTGCAGTAGTGTAGTGGCAAATTTAGAAGTTCAGTTTCCCTTCATGAGTCACCAAGATTGGCTTCTGAGGCCAAATTTGACAGGTGACTTGGGACACCTCCTGTCAATCACATGACATCATTATTCATCCCACTTATCAAAACCCCTTGCAGAGGATTCCCAAGACACAACATCCTGCTGGCAATCAGGTGCTTGGAAATTGCTGCACATGGGGCATCGCTAGCCCTGTGCTCTGCTCTTCCCAAAGCATCAAACATAGAGCTAGTAAAGTGGTTGTTTCTCCCCTCCCCCTCAGGTGGGATGGGGACAAAGAAGCTGCTATTTTACAGGCATTGCTGCCTGCAAGAAAGATCCCTCTCACAGCTAATGTGCAAAAAGCAGGTTTCTTCTTCCTGTGTTTTGCATATCAGCTGAGAGAAGGACTTCTCTTCCACACATGATGCCTGTAAAATACAAGGGGCATTGCTTGACAAGTGTTTCTTTCTCCTTGCAGACTTACTGCAGCCAAAACCAAGGGTGCATGTGGAGAGAGAGAAAGAGGGCTAAGAAGAGTGGGTGCAGGGTGAAATGAGGTGGCATTTCCTCACAAAGAAGGGGGCAAAGGAAGGCTGAAGAAAGGGAGAAGGAAGTCTGCTTGTAAAATACAAGGGGAATTGCCAGTAAACCAGTTCTTTTTCCCTTGATTGTACTTTTTGCAGATTGTCTGTGAGAAAGTGGAAGGAGGGAGAGAGAGAGCCTCATGGAGGGTGGGGGAAGACAGAAAGAGCAAAGGGCTAAGAAGAATGAGGCTGTCTGTATTTTAGAAGAGGAAGAAACTTCCTTTTTTGCAGATCAGCTGTGAGAAGGAGTTCTGTCTCATGCACTGATGTCTGTAAAATGCGCCCACTCTTCTTAGCCCTTTGTCTGTCTCTCCCCCACCTTCCACTTTCTCACAGACAATCTGCAAAAAGCACCACTGAGGGTGGAAAAAAATGCTTTACAAGCAATGCACCTTGTATTTCACAAGCAGCCTTCTTTCTTTCAGCCTTCCTTCGTCCCTCTTCTTTGTGAGAAAATGCTGCTTTGCCTCGCTCTTAGCCCCATCCTCCCTCTCCGTTCCCCCTGTGGCTGTCTTCACCTACCCTCCACATTGGCTGCTGTGGGTCTGTGTGGGACTGTTTGAAAGCTCTTCATTTTAGTAAGATTCTGATGCAAACCCCCTCTCAAATCAGACTTGGCTGTCGCTTCTCTTCTCAGTAAACTTCCCTCTCTTAACTCTTGGTTGACTCCCTCCTCTTATTTCTCTCCTCCCCACAACAATAGATGGTGGGAGCCAATTAGCATGCAAGGAGATTCATACTGACTGCTGATTAGCTGTAGTAACTCCTGACCTTGCTGGATTTTTCGCTGCAGCTGCATAGCTTTTAAACTCAAGCATACACTTGGTGTTCGGGAATTGCTGTGGCTTGATTGGCTGTAGAGGCAGAGGGACTCCAGGAGAGAGCTGGCAGGGGGCTGGCTGCAAAAAAAAAGTACAGGGGCTGCGTCCCAGAACATCCCTCCCAGAAAATCATACCTGACATTAATTGTTGTAAACCGGCCAGAGAGATTCAGCTATGGGGCGGTATACAAATGCAATAAATTAATAAATAAATAAATATTAGTGTGAATGTGGTCATGGTATGTATTCAATGTGAAAAGTTCTCTCTCTTTGTGGCCATCAGGTCAATAATTATTGTACTGCTTAACAGGTTGCTGTTTATGTGTGCATATAAAATGTTTTACACACACGTATTATGCACAACAAATATGTTTTTATCAGACCGCTCCTGAAAAAGTCCACCCTGGACCCATTGGTTTGTGACAACTACCGACCGGTTGCAAATACCTCCTTTTTAGGGAAGGTGATTGAGAGGGTTGTGGCGCAGCAACTGCAAGTACTCTTGGATGAAACAGATTATCTTGACCCATCCAGGTCTGGGTTCAGGCCTGGTTATGGGACTGAATCGGCCTTGGTCGCCCTGATGGATGACCTTTATCGGGAGAAGGACAGGGGGAGTGCGACCCTGTTATTCTTACTTGATCTCTCAGCAGCTTTTGATACCATTGACCATGGTATCCTTCTGGGCCGACTTGGTGAGATGGGTATTGGAGGCACTGTTTTACAGTGGTTCCGATCCTATCTCCAGGGTCCTTCTCAGAGAATAGCATTGGGTGACTGTCTTTTGGGCCCCTGGCAGCTGTGCTGTGGGGTGCCGCAGGGTACCATCTTGTCCCCCATGCTGTTTAACGTCTATATGAAGCCCTTGGGAGCAGTCATCAGGAGCTTTGGGGCAAGGTGTCAGCAGTATGCTGATGATACCCAGCTCTATTTCTCCATAACATCTGAATCGGGAGAGGGCGTGCAAGCCCTGGACGGCTGCCTGGACTCAGTGGTGGTGGGCCAATAAACTGAGTCTCAATCCTAGCAAGACAGAGGCACTGTGGGTTGGTGGTTCCCGAGTTCAGATAATTGGTCAGTTGCCTGCTTTGGATGGGGTCGTATTCCCTCTGAAAGAGCAGGTCCATAGCCTGGGGGTGCTCCTGGATCCATCTTTGTTGCTAGAGGGCTAGGTGACCTCCGTGTCTAGGGGCTCATCCAGACGACTGTATAATCTGCAATATGATCGCTTTGTGTGTTCATTAATTTTCCATGGTCCATATGACGTCACCTGTTAAAGCAGACTTTCTCGCTGTTAAATCCACTTTGGCATTACTGCAAAAAATGTGATTTGCTTTTTTAAACTGGGAATCATCCGCTGTACCTTGAGGCGCTAGGATGCAATACCGTGGACTTTAGAGCAGGAGGTGTTCTGTGGGCGGTGCCTGGGCATTTCCCCATACCCCTTCTCTCATTCACAGCCAATCATGTATTTCCACTTTTGCGCATGTTCGAAAATGACCAGGAAAAGCCCGGGAAAACTGAACCAATCAGAGCAATGGGGTGGTGTTGGAGGGGGGGGCTCTGCAATTTCTACTGCGCAGATGCAAAAAAGTGCATTTGCGCAGAAGCAGAAACAGCCATTAATTTTTAGCCAGCGTGTGAACTGGGCGGCAATTGTTGTTTGTAAAGCCCCCCTTTTCCTGGCTGATCTCACTCAAGTGCGGCTGGTTGGTGCAGGGAGCTTGCTTTGCTCTTTCCTCCTCGCTCGGAGACAGGCAGACATGCACAGGCACACACAGCGGAGAAAAGCGAGAGCCTGGCGCTTTGTACAGGGCCACGGGAAGGAAAGGGAGAAGGAGGGGGGTGAAGGCAATGGAGCATCAAGTTTTGCCCTGACGCTGACGACGCCAACGCTACCTACGCGGAGAGGGAGAGGCAGAGAGAGAGAGAGAAAATGGGGAGGAGCTGTTCTGGAGAAAGAAGTGGAATTACCAGCCGTGTGTATCTCCAGAAATGTTAATATGCATAAAGGCAGAAAAGCATACAGTTGGTTTTGCGAAATATACAACCAAAAAACCCACAGGAATTATTGGCATATAAGTGGTTTGCTAGATGGCCACCTGCAACCATCTAAGGAGGCTCTGGAAGGAGAACGGAGGAAGGGGTCGCTGGTGGCTAGGGCCAGCTGGGGAGAGAGCGGGCAGTGATGCCAGGCCACCCCACGGAGGGGGAGACCCCAGGGAGGTTCCCAGGCAACCCCTTTCCTTGCAGGAGTCTCTCTCCCACAGGCTGCTTGAAGCTATGTTCACCAGCCTGAGGAAGAGCTGGGCGGCAAGCAGTGAGGGAAGGGGGCTGCTGAAGCAGCTGTGGAGCGCTCTAAAGGCTCAGCTGTCAGCCCAGCTGATCGGCGGCTTGGTGAAGGGGGGGGAATGGCTGCCTAATGTGGAGCAGCCGGAGCAGGGAAAGAGAGCAAAGGAAGGAAGCAGGCGGTTGCAGTGCAAGCCTGGCTGTTGGGGAGGAGGTGGCGGTGGAGGGGGAGATGGGGGGTGGCGAGGGCTCTCAGAGGAGTGCCCCATCCCCCGCAAAGCCCCTGGAGCCCTTGGCCCCCTCCTCAGGAGAGCTGGAGATCATTTTTGCCGCCCCTTCATTCCAGCCGCTCGTAGAGTGAAGTGGTGGGCTAGAGCACCCTGGAAGCCCAGGGGTGGATCAGAGAGAAGCCAGCCAGAGTGGCGAAAAGGGGAGGAGAGCTCAGGCGGCCCAGCAGCAGCTGGCAGGGGGTGCTGCCAGGCAAGGCACTGAGCAAAAGGGGCAGCAGGCAATGGAGAAGGAAGGGATGCCAGTCGCCCAAGCGCCCCTTCCCCCTCTCTAGAGTGCATTCAGCATCCTTTGGCTAGGAACCCCTGGCTCCAGGCCAGGATTTCATTCTTGCCTGCAGCCTTCTGCTCTCTCTGCTGATTCAGACTTGCCAGCCCTGTGTATCTCCAGAATGTTTACTTTGGATAAAGGCAAAAACACATACATTCATTTTTGCGTTATATTACAAATACAAGCACACCAAAATACAGGTATTATTGGCATACCAGCACACACACCCTGCTGGCCCTGCTCCAGAGTGGTGAGCGGCAAGGAACTCCATTACACCCATAGGAAATTCAAACTTTTGCGCTGTTACAGTCAAACGCATGCGCGATATTGTGCTTCATTGCAAAGTGGAGAGGAGCATATGTCATATTTTGTGGACCAATTGGCTGATAGGGGGAGTGTTATGGGTGGAGCTGGGAAAAAGCGAGAAGAAGTATGGGTCCTCCCGCTGCATGTGCGGGCGCAAAAAAAGCATATTTTTTTAATTGGGAAAGAGAGAACAAACAGGCAAAGTGAGGACTGTCAGATGACGAACCGGATATGGAAAATGTGGATTGTCCCGCTCTGTTTGGATGAGCCCTCTGAGTGCCTTTTACCAGCTTTGGCTGGTGAGACAGCTGCGGCCATTTCTGGACTGGGATAGCCTGACTACTGTCCACGCACTGGTAACCTCCAGGCTGGATTACTGTAATGCGCTCTATGTGGGGCTGCCCTTGAGGTTGGTCTGGAAGCTGCAGCTGGTGCAAAATGCGGCGGTGAGACTGCTCACTGGGGCAGGGTATTGCCAACATGTCACCCTGCTGCTGAAAGAATTGCACTGGCTGCCCAGTTCAAGTTTCTAGTTTTGGTGTACAAAGCCCTATACAGTTCAGGACCAGGATACCTGAAAGACCGTCTTACCCCTTATATACCCAGTCGATCACTGCGCTCTGCAGGTGAGGGCCTCCTGCAGATACCATCTTATCAGGAGGTCCATTCTGCACAACATAGGAAACGGACCTTTAGTGTGGCAGCACCTACCCTGTGGAATTCCCTCCCTTTGAATATTAGGCAGGTGCCATCTCTGCTATCTTTTTGGTGCCTTTTGAAGACTTTCCTCTTTCAACAAGCCTTTTAGGTTGAGATCTATCCTCTGCGTCTGTTAGAATTGCCTAATATGTTTTTAATAATGTTTTTAACCCTTTTTTAAAGTTGTTTTTTTAAATGTTTTTTAACGTTGTTTTGTTTAAATGTATTTTATGATGTGTTTTTATGTTTTAAAGTGTTTTTAGCGCTTTGTTTGCTGCCAAGGGCTCCTGCTGGGAGGAAGGGTGGGATACAAATTAAATAATAAAAACAAATAAATAAATAAATAAATAAAATATTTTCATTTTATCTCGCAGCAGCTCACATCTGGGAGCCAGAATTGGCCTAAGCCCTTGACCTTATGAGCACAAGATGGTAAATGTGTGTTTTCTGCCATGGATTTGTAGCCAATCACAGCTCCTTGACAAGGCACGAGTGCCTTTTCCAGTAGCATATGCAATAGTAAATACATAGTTGTTGCGTTCACATGCAACTTTTTGTGTGTATGCAAAGAAAAAATGGAATGTGAAACAACCCTAAGTCCACTACAAAACTATGAATACTCTGTGAGATCTGCTTTTGCTATTAGAGTAGCAGAACATTAGTTTATATATAATGAGGAGCTAACCATTAACTGAAAATTTATAATATCTGCAAAATTCTGTATATTGTTTTTGAACTGTTACTCAGCAGTAATTTGTTCGTTATCAGACTTAGTGCATGGCTTTGAATATTCATGTGATCTTTCAGATTTTGCTCTGTATATAATTATTCATGAGTGAAATGTCTTCAGTTTACTTCCCCAGATACAGTATACATATCTATTACTGCTCCATTTTTATTTGCAGGAACGAATGATACATGCTCAAAGAATTATAGGATATTTTGGCTCCTCATTGGAGTTTTCGCTTGCAAATATTTGATACGACTTGACAATCTTAGCTCCTTTGCATTTTAGCGTGATACGAACATGTTCTTTTTAGCAGCATTTCAGAGTGGGTGTTTTCTACCTATTTCAATAGGGACTGATGGTCAGAACAGTAGAGCCAAACAATACTGAGGAATTCAGTAATGAAGCTTATCAAGCTTATTAAATAAAATATAGAAGCTCATTTTGAATGTCATAGAAAGTTGCAATGTATTTTAGCTTAAACTGCATGAAAAGCAGCCCTATAAGGGTCCATTACATTCTTATTTTGAAGGGCATGTGAAATTTTCCTCCCAGTCACCCTGAATGCATGATTTTCTTATGCATCACAGCTTACTAAGCTATACACAAGCAAGAACAAAATTGTCATTATTGATGATTAAAATCAATTAGAGATACTGTGATTTGCATGAAGCTTTCCAAATGGATTTTTAGATTCCAGCCTGAGAAGACAGCTTTGGCTTAGCAGTTGTTCATCTTCCTTGTGCGGCTTACCCTTAATTCCTTGATGTGAGTCTTTAGATCTATAATCTGCCCACTCATAGAAATCTCCCTTGCCTGAAATGTTGCCACTCAGATATCAAAGTGCACACTTTCCATCATTCTAATAGTTAAATGATGGCAACTCTCTGTAATTGAAACAGCAAAAAAGGTCACCTTGGCAGTCCTGCAGCTGGTTAAAAAAAGTAGCTTAAGGCACTATGGCTTTTTATTGTGAATGAGTTGTCAGAGTTTACGCCTATGCACAGACAAAGGGCATTTAAATAATTTTAAAGGTGTGACATAAAGCTTTCCAAGCCTGTCTGGAGTTACAGTAAAAAACCAAAATATTCTTAAACAAGATTTCAGACTAACCCAGACAGACTGTGCAATATTAGAAAGTCATGTCTGTGAAAAAAGTTGCTACACATCTGAATCCTGAAAATAACCAAAGTGTGATATTTAAATTTTCCAAAAGGTATATTTTCTACTGCCTCCTTGAGCAGTTTGACTGAGTTTCTTCAGTCTTTAGCTGCTGCTGCCTGTGCAAGTCCTCCATCCCCAACATCATGTTTTTAATTTGTTCTGGGGCCAGAAGCAGGAATGTGGCAATAATAGTGGAGGTAATGCTTATAGTGGCTGTGACTGAAAGCTAGGATAGGGGCTGGTCCTAAATCTGCCTCTTTTATATATTCAAATCTGGAAGGAAGGAATGGTGGTGCTCAAAGGAAGGGCTATGCAAGCAAGACAGTTGCTTGGTGCTCTCTTGCAACACTGCAACTGAAAGCATATGGATGGGACATGCAGTAACAACACTGGCAGATCCAAAGTTAGACAATTAACAGTACACTTTAGTGTGACAGAGCCTGCCTACCGGTAGGGAGCTGTCTTCATTAGTCTGAGCTTCTGAAGGAATACTGAGAAACTGCTAGATCCAACATTTTTGCTGGAATGTGAAAGATTTGACAATCACACGGAAAGTTATTCAGTACCAGATTGATCCACATGGTAACTATGTGTGTCCCAGAGTATGGTCTGAAGGCAGATGAGGTCGCCACCTTGCTGAAGCTAAGCAAGTCTGGGTCTCAATAATGTCTAGATTGGAGACAACCTGGGTCTGGGATTCCCATGTATACTGCCTTGGGTTCCAAGTTGGAAGAAAGATGGGATATACTGTATATGTAATAACTAAATATCCCAGAGTTGAATTTACCAACAATTTTAAAAACGAATTCTTGTGATGAAGATGCTATATACTTATGCCTACTTTTCTATTTAGAAAAACAACCCGAAGTCAAATAATCAGAACCTAAAGTAGAAATTGGAGTGCACAAGCGTGCGCACGCGCACACACACACACTAACAATTTTGAACATTAAATGGTATATAAATACCTGAAATAAAATAAATAATAAAAAATAGAAGCCAGTTCTAAACCAGTTAAGTTCCTGCAGATAGCCTATACGTTTCGGAAATGTCCTATAAGTGAACTAATTTATAGCACCTTTATAACGTGCAATCAGGGTCAAAGCATTAGTTTTGCAATGCACTGCACCTTCAATACTGTATGAACATAAATGAAGCACATAAAGGGATTTGAAGAACTAAGGTTATACTTACATTACCCAAAAGACAAAAAGATGCCTCAGCTTCTTTGAAAATACTATTTTGTAAATATGTCATTTTATTCACACTTGGTATGAGCACAAAAGTATTTTGTAATATTTGTGCAGATACTTATTCTTAAATAGCATTTTCCATCATCTTGCGTTTCCATATGCTCTCCCACTAGGAATCTAATGAGCTCTGTAGGCTGCTGAGGAGTCTATCTGTCTAGTTTTCCAGAAAGACAGAAATGGAAGACAAGTAAAGGGTTAAGGTGTGCAGCACCTCAAGGACAGCTCACAGCAGAGGCTGCAGCTGGCACAGAGCAAACCCAGTCTATAAAGCCTTGACAAAAGAAACTACAAGGTGTGGGGGTGTTAGGAGAGTAAAGGAAAGTATTCGTATCTGTATTGTAACCGTTCCTGTACGAAATCCTGTCAGTAAAAGACTCTTAACAATTAATGGCCCATGTGTGGGTATCCTTTCAACTTGCTCTATCCTGCTGGGCACAAGCAGTCGATACACCACTGCCAACAAGGGTTATGGGCCCAGCTAGCCCAGCTAGTCCAGCAGGCTTAGAAAGCACAGCTTGTCCACAGTGCCAAGGAAGGAAGACGGAACAGTGTCCAGACGTGTTCAGGAGACGTGGCTGCAGGCATGGCAGTCTCACTTTCAGCCGGGATGCCTTTGGAAAGGCTCACTGAATGAAACTATTCCTGTTGGCGATTAAGGATGCAAGCGTTCCTTACTAAGGAAGATTTATGGCAGGTGATTGTGACCGACCCACCGGCGGAACCGCAACCGGCTCCATGGATTCGAATGGATGAAAGAGCAAGGGCGTTTATCATCTTGGCAGTAGATGATTCCCAGTTGCTGCATATACAAGATAAGCCGACAGCGAGGCTTATATGGACTGCATTAAATGAGGTGCACGTAAGAAAAACAGCCAGCAGTAAAATCCATTTAGCATGAAGACTCTATCAGATGAAGATGCCTGATGACGGGACAATGTCTGCCCATTTATTGGAGATAAAGAAACTGTTTGCGGAGTTGCAAGAAAGGAATGTGGTGCACACACAGTTGCAACAAGTGTACATCATTCTATCTTCACTGAATTCGTCCTGGGATCCGATCATAAGCTCGTTGGAAGCTATGCCAGACGAGGGTCTGACAGTCGAGTACGTATTGGGCAAACTGCTACAGGAGTGGGAGAGATGAAAGGAAGCCGAAGGAAGGGAGTGAAATGAGAAAAGAGAAAGCAGAAAGCTAAACTTTAAGGACACAGAAGCACGATCTTTCAGACTAAAGGCCTGCTACGTCTGTGGTTCTAATACTCATCTACAAAGAGACTGTGAAGCGAAGCGGAAAGGACAAGGAAGGAAGCCTTCGAAAGTACACATAGTCAGAGTATCAGGTTCAAGAAAAGAGGACAGAGATTGCACTGTATGAGTTGTAGACTCAGGCGCTACCCACAGTATGATAAAGGACAAATTATTCAAAACTACACTTCCCACGAGAGAGGATGTTGTGCTTGCAGATGGCACGCACAGACAGGTATTGGGGAGGGGAACTGTAAAGTTAATCGTACTTAACACTGTAATGACTGACGTATTATATGTACCAGGCTTAGAAAGTAATATCATGTCTGTTACGAAACTGAACGCAATGGGATATATCATCACGTTTAGACATGGGACATGTGAGATAAGGAAAGGGGACAAACTCTGTTTGAAGGGGTATCTTAGGAATTTGCTGTTTTACATACAATTAAACCCCACAGGACGTGCTACTATGATTGCAAACAAGAAACCTCATGATAGATGCATTCACCTATGGCACAGGAAACTACGCCACGCTAATTTCGGTACGATCATAAAAACACCCAGTAATAGTATGGATGTAACATTAAAAGAGTGTAACCAGTATGTGGAATGTGATATATGTAATCAAACCAAAGCCACAGTCGCTCCCAAATGTAAAGAAGCAGAGAGTAGCACAAGTGCACCATATCAAATGATTCATATTGATCTTGCAGGACCGTTTCAAAGATCACAAGGTGGTGCCAAGTATTTTCTAGTAATAGTAGACGACTATACCAGGTTTTGCACCATATATTTGTTACATGTGAAAGACGAAGCAGAGGGGAAATTAAAACTGTTTGTGAAAAAGATTGAGGAGCAACACGGTATAACAATCCAACGAATACGCTCTGACCAAGGGGGAGAATTCACTGGTAAATCGCTAGAGCAGTATTTGTTAAAGAAAGGGATAGAACAAACTTTAACAGCCCCATTTTCTCCGTTTCAGAACGGAATAGCGGAGAGAATAAATAGAACCCTACAGGATGCAACTAGAGCCATGTTAAGGGACTCTGAGTTACAGAATGCTTTTTGGAGAGAGTGTATGTTATACGCCAATTACATTCAAAACAGGCTGTATCATAGTGCAATACAAATGTCACCATATGAAAAACTCAATGGAAAGAAACCCAAACTGCAGCATATTGTGAGATTTGGGGCGAAGTGCTGGGTGCACATTCCCAAAGGAAAACGGAATGGGAAACTGGCTCCCAGAGCACAAAAAGGGCATGTACTGGGATTCCAAAACACTTATTACCGTATCTGGATACAGAATCAGAGAAGGGTGGTGCTTAGCAGGAGCATCAAAGTTCAGGAACAGGATTGGGATAACATTGAGTATGTTGAACTGGGCAATTAAGCAGGAAGGTAGAAACACCAACAGAACATGATTGGCAAGGCGTTAAGAGAGTGCTCCGATACCTTAAGGGCACGAGCAAGAAGGGGCTGGTTTTGTCTGGACAAGGAAAGGGTGGCATGGAATGTTATGTGGACGCAGACCATGCGGGTGAACTAGCGAGCCGTAAGTCCACCACTGGCATTGTGATACTACTACATGGATCTGTAATCGACTGGTGTAGCAGAAGGCAAGCGGTAGTTGCTATATCCAGCTCAGAAGCTGAATATGTTAGTTTGTCTACCGCGTGCAACGAACTGCAATGGTTCGAACACCTAACACAGGAACTGTGTATAGAAGTCAAGAAGCCGATACTGGTTTATGAAGACAATCAGACATGCATTAGATTGGCAACGTCAGAAGCGAACACCAAGCGCACAAAACACATCAGTGTGAGATACCACCACATAAGAGAATGCATACAGCAAGGATTTATCACATTGATTTACTGTAACACGAACAATATGTTGGCAGATGTCATGACCAAACCAATATGTGAGGAGAAATACAACAGAATGGTTATTAAGCTTGGTATGTACTGACTGTAATTGTGAAAAAAAAAAACCCGTCTTTATGGAAAAGGTGGGAGCTGTAGGCTGCTGAGGAGTCTATCTGTCTAGTTTTCCAGAAAGACAGAAATGGAAGACAAGTAAAGGGTTAAGGTGTGCAGCACCTCAAGGACAGCTCACAGCAGAGGCTGCAGCTGGCACAGAGCAAACCCAGTCTATAAAGCCTTGACAAAAGAAACTACAAGGTGTGGGGGTGTTAGGAGAGTAAAGGAAAGTATTCGTATCTGTATTGTAACTGTTCCTGTACGAAATCCTGTCAGTAAAAGACTCTTAACAATTAACGGCCCGTCTGTGGGTATCCTTTCAACTTGCTCTATCCTGCTGGGCACACGCAGTCGATACACCGCTGCCAACAAGCTCTTCATATGAAAGGTATCAAGGAACTATGTCTGAGAAATAATAACAGTTAATTTTGGTGCATAAAAACATATGAATTCTGTTTCCCCATAAAACTTTGGCAAAGTTTCTGGCGGCAAAAATCCTGATTGTGTGGTCCACAGATGTTATAAAGGCAATAATAATCTGAGACAATTTTGTACAGTGGGGCATCTCTTCAGAGAGCAAATGAAGGAGAAATAACATCAGATGCCATTGGGATCCAGGATTCTAGATCACCTCCTTTCAAGAAGTGAAATGGAGCTACAAGAAGATTTGTAACTAGAAATATAGGGTGCTTTTTGTGGGAGTCATGAATTTCTGATTTCTCTTCTGATTGAAGTGGGTGTTGGCTCTCCCGGTCGTAACAAATAGTCATTTGCGTATGGTATGTGTATCCCTTCCTTTATCCAAAGGGTAGCATACATGGTTCCAACTCCTTTTTATTCTCACAATAATGCTGTGAAGTATGTCAGGCTGAGAAATAGTGACATGCCCAAAAGCAATCTAGTCCAATGTTTCATGGCTGAGCAGAGACTTGACTCTGGGTTAAATTTTGCTAATATAAAGTTCACCATTAACTCTAACCATGCCCTGGTTTATTAAGATAGCAAAGATTCTAAGAGGAACACAGAGAGATGAGACTAGTATTTGTATATTTCTCTTGACAGTTAGTTGATTTCTTTGAAATTAGCAATGTCTTCGCTAGAACAATGGCTGATGTGGCAGAAAGTCTGGGTTTTACCTATAATAATGTATTTAAGTATAATAGCGGTACATAGAGTTCACAATTGAAATTTTCACTGGAGTCTTTACATTGACAGACTGTGCAATGGAAGCAGACAGTTTGTAAGATCAAGTATAACCTGTTTGAAATGTATCATGTGGGAGCACTTTCCATTGGCAGAGAAGAGTAAACATAAAAGATGTTTAGGACAGGAATTAAATAGCAAAGGCTGACAAGCAGTGATTAGGTAATGCTCTTTGTGCCACTTAACAGCATAGAAATTATGAGAAACTATTTAATTCCATCAGATTGTTCATCTGTGTCATCTTCGCAGTGCAGAGCTCGGTCAATTTAACTATCAGCAAGAAAACAAACAGCAATGACAAAAAGATTAGGATGACATTTGCATGGAAAAATCAAACGCATGCCCCATTTGGTACTATCTTGGCTTGCAGTGGATGTGCTGTGATTCTAGACATGAAAGACAGAAAAGTCAATCAACAAGAAGAGTTGACAATATCAAATTATTTAGAAATCAGACAAAACTAGCAGACCAACTTGCCACAAAACAAATCCATTCCCTCCACACATGCAGTCTGGAACTCAGTGTCCCATAGCTCCAGATGACATCAAGGAAGTGTGCCAAGCAAAACAATGTAGATTAATAGTTTCTTGCTGACAGGAACTAATCATGAAACTGCAGGTGGTACTTTGATATCACTCTGAATCTAGGAGGTTAGGATATGTATGGTCACTGTTGTGATGTCACTGGGGTCAAATCAATCACAGGGGCAGTCCACAAAATCAGAGAGGGGAAAAATGCAATGAACAGAAAAAGAACAGGATGTAAATTGATACTGAAAGTGTATCTTCAAAGAAAGTTGCTCTAATCAATGATCAGCAAAC
Source organism: Rhineura floridana (assembly GCF_030035675.1). Lineage (NCBI taxonomy): Eukaryota > Metazoa > Chordata > Lepidosauria > Squamata > Rhineuridae > Rhineura > Rhineura floridana. The sequence continues at coordinate 77,264,624 of NC_084487.1, read as the reverse complement.
TGGCAGTTACAGCCATCTCCTTTCAAATCTGACAGGGGCCAATCACTGACATTATTACATGGGCTGACAGGTGGTTGGCCCTGCACACCTGTTAAAGTTCTCCTGGGGCAGGGGGACAAATAAGGATCTGGCCCGCATGTTGGATCCATTACCCCACCCTGATCTAAAAGAACATGGTTAAAGCTTCCCTCAATCCCTCCTTATCCCTTTTTTCCATGGGGATTACTGGCGTTATTCCCCAGGACAAACCCAATGAGTAAGATTTGACCGTGCTAAAAATGTGATTGAGAGAAAATGGGGGTTACTTGATCTTTCACTTCTCTTTCATGCCATTCCTTTATGAATTTGTTTGTTTGTGTATAAGCATGTTTACGTAATTCTGCCACAAACTCAAACCTACAATCTGAATGATAAAATCTTATCAACAATAAACCCTGGTGAAGGGTCCAGGTCCAGGTAGAGCACCTGCTTTGCATGCAAGGTGTCCCAAGTTCAATCCCCAGCATGTCCAGGTAAGGCTGGATATGTCCTCCATCTGAAACCATGGAGACCCACTGCCAGTCACTGTAGGCAAGCTAGATGGGCTAGATGGACTAATGGTCTGTCTCAGCAGAAGGCAGCTTCCTGTATTTCTAACCCGTTAAAACAAATATCACTAAATAATGTAACCTGAGCCTATAATAACACACAAGCCATTCACTGCCAAATGGCTCCCAAAATAAAGGTTATGTTTTCTCTCCTAAAGGCTAGGATAGACATACTCAGCTATATCTGGCATTCACAGGGGAATAAACTAAAACACTGAAAGGGGAAAGCAAGCTAGTTTCTCACAAAAAGAAGAACAGTGTCTTATCTCAGATTCTGCAAAGGCTAGAAATTTACTTCTTTTACCGCCCCCCCCCAAAGCTGGGAATTTGGGGGTTATGGTTCACAAATGTCCCCTTGCTGCTAATGTCTTCATTTCATGTAGTGAAGGGCCCTTGAGCCTGGCCCCTTAAAGAATTTAACTGGGGGCCGGGGGCTCAGATGAAGACAGTTGTGTTTTTAGCTTGTTGGCAACTCATCAAATAATTTTATTTGGATAGCAGGCCACTGTTCACCCAATTAAACACCAAAGAAAACTCTCTTCTTTTTCTTCACTGAGACTGGGTGAACTGAAGGGGAGCTGGAGACGCCAAAGGTACATGCATGCCTTACAAATAGTAGTATCATTATAGTTATCACCCAGCAGCAAAGTTACTACCACCATTTGCTGAAATGATAATCAGGAAGAAAGATACAATGACTTGCTCAACAAAGCACAAAAAAAAATGGGGCAAAGAAGGCAACAGGAATTCCTAGGTTGGAGTCTGGATCTTGAAATGTCCCTTATCTATGTTGAAAGAGGTTTTTTTTTCTTTAAAAATATTTAATAAGTTTCCAACTGTATATGCATATTGAGATGTTCATTTTATAGCACAAATTTATTCACTAGTTATCAGTTATCACAACATTAACCTACTGCAGAAACTCAGCTCTGTATATTTGAAAATCCATTTATTTTCACCTATTGATATGCATGTCTTACACTTGTATATAATACAATATTTTCAGTGTTGGTTTTAAGAATAAACTCAAAGAAAAAATATTGAGAAGCATGTTGTAGATTTGTGGCTAAATTAAACCAAACTTATAACTGCTACAAAATTACACATTTATACTTTGGACTATCCCAAGCAAAGGAATTAATCATAATTTTCAGACTCTGTGTTTCCCCAGTACACATACCTTTAAAAAACAAATCCACACAATATTAATCCTGTTGAAATATCAAGATAGCTAACTGATGCTACAACCAATTCTCCTAATTAAAATTTAATTAACAAGAATACACCTTCTGCAAATATTTGGATTGCTCTGTAGCAGAATGATACACTATACATTAGTTTTCCACTGCCCAGGGCCATAATGCAACAGAGGTAATGAAATTGCTGGGGTACAACCTTGCATCATGTGACAGAGCACAATACCCCAGAGTGTTCATCCATTATAAACACAATTTATTTCTAATTAGCCATGTCAATGATTTGCAACAATTGGAAAGAATTCCCTTTTCTCCCAAATATACAATTTGAGGTTCTGGACACAATTATTTCTATTAGGATTTGTGTAGTTTTCATATCATCTTACAAAACAAATGGAGTAAAAAAAATTTCTCTTTGCCTTCTCTAAGACCAACTTGCTTTTGCAACATAAGTATGGAATGCAAAGGAAGCTACTTGTTCTTTTTGTCTTCATATTTCCACATAGCATGTTATATATTAAATGGAATATAAAATTATACGTTCTGTAATAACTTAGAAAAATGTTTATAGCTGCTTAAGGCATTTAAATATTAAGATTTTTCATGAAACAGTAGATTGCTAAGATTAAAAAATAGATACTGAAATAGAAGATAGAAAAAGAACTTCTGCTTTCACAAAATAACTGCAGAATGAAACTAAAGTACCTGGAACGGACAAGGAAATCATCAGTGGTTCCACATTTAAAAAAAAATAAAATTGTCATGTCAAGAAACAGATATCTATCTACTTAAGCATCCAGATAGTAATATTTTCCAAGCAAAAGATAATTATTTTTAAAAAAACCTGAAAGACATATCTGCATGAATACCAATAAATTTCAGAATGGAAAAATTAACATGCATCCCTGTCTACCTTCATAAAAGGACTAGATAGTGTTATTTATTGTTTACTATGATCTTTTTTAAGGACCTAATAATAATAAATCAAAGGGTACATAAGATGTACCCATCTTCTTGAAATTATATGAAACTGAAATTTTAATTGCATATTATGGGGGGGTGTTCCTTTTTGACCACCTTTTATTTATCTGAAAGGAGTTGCAGTAGCTGGTTAATCTTAGGAAAACATGTCTGACTAATGATACATTAGTATATGAATGACGTATTCAGATAACTACTACTTGTCAACAATAATGATTAACAATGGATATACATTTCCATTCCTATAACAAAAGCAACGTCAACATGTTGAAATATGTAGCCTTGGAGCTTTAGGATTAGAATACAAATTAAAAGTGTCTAAAATTGTGCTGTGTCAGAAGACAATTTCTGGAACAGTGATTTGATTACAGCAGTGCACAGTCCCACCAGTAATTTAGATGGAGTACCAGAAGTTTCAGAGGAAATGGGTCAGTACACTTCAAAATACACTGCTTTCATCAAGATGAAATGTCACCGATCTCAACACAAGGATCCAATAGATTGCTATTTCTTCGGTGTCCTTTTAGCATCACTTCTTCAGCCATATATTCCTTCAAGTTTTTGCTATTTTTACAAATGTACACAGTTCAGTCCACTGAAATCTGGTTTGTCTGACTTTCCAGGACTTTTTACCTCAAGTGGCTGTTGATTACAGTGCATGTTCTCTTTGAAATAATTAGTATGCCCCAGCAGTCTCAAGCCTGACCTTAAGGATTACAGTTGGATATTAAAACTTCCTACTTGGCTGAATTTAATGTTATCAGTCTTGAGTGTGATTTGATTTGCCTTTTGCTATCGAGTTACCTGTAAAAATAAAAACATAAAGAGAAGAAAATATCAAATTTAGATATGTTGAACATCAGGTTTATAATGGCACAAATCTATTTACTAAGCCCGTGTAGAGAAAGCACTTTTAAACATGCACATAGCAATATAATGGGAATTAGGTTTGTGTTCAGGCAATGAACTAGTTGACCGAGTTCTACTGTAGCAAAGCTTACGTTGAAATGGACATGAATAATAAAAGGAGTTGTCTCAACTGTTAAAAGGGAAATATCATTGTGTTGCACAGCTAGACTGAGACCTGATATGTTATGTCCTGGGTTATGGTCTGAAGGCACATAAGGCCAGCTTCCTGCTAAAGCTAAGCAGTGTCAGGTATGGTCTGTGCCTGGATGGGAGACTGCTTGGGAACCATATGTAAGCCGCCTTGGGTTTCTATCATGGAAAGGAAGGCGGGGTATAAATGTAATAAATAAATAAATAATAAATAAATATATGTACTGACAAGGGAGTCACCACAAGATTGCCATTTGAGTTCACCCTCCTGGGGTGAGATCTGGTATTTCCCAATCACATAGCCCATTCTCTGAAAAAATGCTTACATTGTGAGTGAAAATTTAAATGCAACAACATTTTTTTTGTTATAAACACTGCTTGATACAATTATGAAGAGATAAACTGATAGTTCACTCCTGACTGAAGTCAAGGTGAGATACAATGTATGGGACTTCAGCTGGCTGTCTTCCAAGAAGCAACTAGAAGTGTTTATGTACTCAAGGTTTTCTTTTAGAACCCAGCTTTAATATTGGTCAGGAGAACGGAAAAGGATCAATTGTGATAGGTCCTTCAATGGATATTCTATTCAAAACCATTGGTCCTTATAGGCCAATGAGAATTCAGATTTTGAGGGAAAGTCTGATGATTGCTGAGAGTGTTCGGGCAGGAGTGAATTTAAGGACAGACAGCTCTGTTTGGGGTTCAGTAGGTCAGTCTGGGAACAGACTGAGAAAAGACAGAAGGAAAGTTGGGAATTAGTGAAAGCAGAAGTCAAGAGAAGCTAGCCAAGAGAGGAAGGCTGCTTTCACACATGGAGCTGATTGCGTTAGTTTAAAGGATTAAAAAGGTAGCGCTTCTGTTCCAATTTCTAAAATCCCTTTCACACTGCAGTACCTTTTGCAGTAAGGAACAGCAGTTTTTTCAGCCGATATACCAGCATTTCATGTAAAGGTCTTTCGCATGGCTGCAGTGAACGTTTTGTTCTCATTCCTCATCCATTATACATATGTGCACTGTTCCCCACTGTGTAGGAGGTCTAAGATCTCCATGCAAGCCCTCTCCCTTTAGGATCTGACTTTTTAAATTCTTTTAGTTGTACCACCACAGGGTGTGTGTGTGGGAAATGCTGCTGCCATCTGTGCATCAGGCCAACCCCCCTGCGCAACTAAAGGGCGGGAACACAGTGCATGCTGGGATGCCTGTCATGTGAGCGGCTGCCACTAGTGAAGAACTGCAATCGTCTGAGTTCCCAGCCTTGCTAACGGATTATTTCTGGTATCATTCACGGAAATTTGTGCTAAACTTCCACTACATTCCATTAGAATTCTGGAGCTAGCTTGTGTGTCGTGTGAAAGATCAAATATAATGTGCAAATTACCAGGTAAGAAATAGTCAGAATAACGGAATAAAGTGCAGTGTGAAAGCAGTCGAAGACTCCAGAGGCAATTTTCCAGGATTACTTCTGGCCAAAGTGGCAGCACCTGACAGATGGCTGCAGGAAGACTTCAGAGCTGGCAACTGTGACAACTTTGTGGCTGACTCCTGGTCTTAAAATGATTTATTGTTATTTATTACATTTATATCCTGCACCTTCCTCCAAAGAAGCCCAGGGTGGCAAATATGTCAATACTAAACTACAATTAAAACTTCAAAAACAGTTAACAGCCTTCTAACAACAATTAAAAATAACTGTCTAAAAACAATTAATAACTCCTAAAAGCAATCACCTACTCTCCAACTAATACTTTCAGAGATACAAGGGAAAGGACTTTCAGCTATCAAATGCCTGGCTAAACAGGAACATTTTAAAATTTCTCCTAAAAGTTAGTAGTGAGGTAGGAAGAAAGCAGGAAGAAAGCAGCAGTGTCTGTGAGTTAACTTGGGAAGCAGACTAAAAAAAAGAAAATGGGCTATTCATTTTTCAGAGGGGTGAAAACTAGGGCAAGTGTATAGCCACCTCCTTTGAAGCAAAGTCTTAATGTACAGTAGCTGTAACATCTTTTAAAATCACAGTAACAGATTTAAGCAATTATCAAACCAAGTTGTTAAATAACAAACATGCAAGACATATGTCATTATAAGTATGCTTTAATACATTATTATAAAATATTTGAAACAAGCATCTGGATCTTTTCTTCCCATGCCTACACCTTGATGCTGTGTGGGATAAAAGGTGAGAAACAAGTTGGAATTAAATGGTGGCAGTGAATAAGTAAAAGGGTTAGGCAAAGCAGGTGTTAAAAAACATTAAACTGTATGACGGTGGATGCTCCAGGAGTTTATAAACAATTGGTGAGATAGTAAATCCCAGTTCTCCCAGTGGGTCTCCACAACGTGGTGACAGCTGGTGTATCAATAAAACAAACCCTCCAAGACAAATATTCTGTCCAAAACAGTAAAATTCTATAGTGCAGTTCTCCCTAAAACTGAAGGACTCTGGCTGTAAAACAACTTTGTGGCTTATTTTTAGCAGACACAGAATCTCTAAATATCAGCTGGCAAGCAATGCTAAATGAAAACATGATACTCCCTGTAAAATAAGGTATGACTATCATCACTGACTCCTGGCTAATAGTCCCGATGCACACAAAAGGATTTGTGCACACACACCAGGATTTCCTCATACTCCCCCCCCAAACAAAGTTTGCTACTTTATTTTTTATAATAATTTCTTTTTATTATTCAAATTTTATAAAACAAATACAAATACAACAAAAATACAACAGAAAAGAACAAAAAAAATAAAAAGAAAAACTTGCCTTCCGATTTGTTACAGATCAGCTATAAATATATAATATATATCAAACCTGTCTCCTAAAACATACGAAATTCACTTTTTTCCAAAGTCTATCTTAATTAATCATCAAATCCCATTATCATTTCATTTTTTTCTTTCAACAAAAAGTCCAAAAGAGGCTTCCATTCCTTAAGAAATGTATCTGTCGTTTTTTCTCTAATAAGACATGTCAATTTGTCCATCTCAACTAAGTCCATTAATTTCAATAGCCATTCTTCCATTATTGGTATCGAATCCATTTTCCACTTTTGTGCATATAATAATCTTGCTGCCGTGATCATATATAATATTATTCTTCCATATTTCTTTTCCTTTTGTTTATCCATAAAACCCAATAAAAAAAAATTCTGGTTTTGACTGAATATTTATCTTTAAGATTTTTTGCATCATCCTACCTATCTGTGCCCAAAATAATTTTGCCTGTTTACACAACCACCACATATGATAAAAAGATCCTTCTTGTTGTTTACATTTCCAACATACATTAGAAACATTACTATACATTTTTGACAACTTTTCTGGAGTCATATACCAACGATACATCATTTTATAAAAAATTTCTTTAAGATTATAGCATAATGTAAATTTCAAACCTTTTTTCCACATATTTTCCCATTGATCCATTTGTATATTATAACCAAATTTTTTTGCCCACTTAACCATACACTCTTTTACTTGTTCTTCTTCCATGCCCATTTTCAGTAAAAATTTATACATTTTTGCAATTATACATTCATCATTTGTACACAAACCTATTTCAAAATCAGATTTATTTATTTCAAACCCATACATTTTCTTGTCCATTTTGAATCTTTCTAACAATTGTAAATAGGCAAACCATTGTGAACTATATCCTTCCTTTATTAGTTGTTCTCTCTCTTTCATTATATATTCACCATGCACATTTTCTAATAGTTCTTGGTAAGTTAACCATTTCTCTTTTCCAGCCATTTCTCTTCTATAAAATGCTTCTTGACTTGAAACACATAGTGGTATTTTCGAAAAAACCTTGTTTTGTATTTATTCCATATATTCAACAAAGGACGTCTTATAAAATGATTATTAAAATCCACATTAACTTTTACTTTATCATACCATAGATATCCATGCCATCCCCACTTCAGGTTGTGACCCTCCAAATCCAATAATCTTTTATTCCTCAATAGAATCCATTCCTTTATCCAGACTAAGCAACAAGCAGCAAAATAAAGTCTCAAATTTGGTAAGCCAAAGTTTTGGAGCGAAGAGTTTCAATTGATACACAGGAAGGGATGGACATGTTCCAGAAAATTATGGAGGGATTTAGTGATTTTAAACAAGAGTTGAAACAAGAGATGAAACAGGACAGACAACAACTTAAAGATGAATTTTGCAATATGAAAAAGGACTTTAAAGATTTACAAGATCATATTAAAACAGAAGTGGGTGAGATTAAAAATAACATTGGGCAATTAACACAGGACGTAAAAAATGTTAAATATAAGGTGCAAACCTTAGAGAATAGAATAGATATTACAAATATGGAATTGGAAAAAAAATTGGACTATATTGCTGTTATGGAACTTAGAGATAAAGAACATTGCTTGAGATTCCGTGCAATTCCTGAGGAAACAGGTGAAGATATCAGAGAGAAAATTGTTAATGCCTTGGCAAAATCCTTTGACAGGAACGAAGATCGGATGGAATTTTAAATAGATAAAGTTTATAGAATTAATTCCAGATATGCAACAATGAAAAAAAATCCCAAGAGATGTGCTTGTTTATTTTTTAAAAAAGAGGACCAGAGATATGGTTTTGCAACATCATTTTAACAATGTCTTCAAAATTGACGGTAAAGAAATACAGGTGATGAAGGAAATTCCTGTTAGGCTTCTACGTAAGAGAAAAGATTACGCTTTCTTCACAGAAAAACTTAAACAATGTAAAATTCAATTTAGATGGGATGTTCCAGAGGGAGTGATTTTTACATTTAGACAACAGAAGTATCGATTAAATACTGTTCAAAAAGCAAGGGATTTCTTGAGAAAAGCTTCAAAAGACATGGAAGAAGATAAACTCAAAGATATGGACATAATTCCTGGGAAACAAAGTCAACAGAAACAGGTAGAGGAAGAAAAGGATGATGATGGATCAAAGGGAGCAACAGGCACAGACTTTTCTAAAATACATGCTTAAAAATGGATTACAAATATCTAACTTGGAATATAAATGGAGCTAATTCGTCGCAGAAGAGAAAGTATTTCATTATTTGAAAAAATTAAAATTGGATATAATTTGTTTACAAGAAACTCATATTAAGAAGAAAGATTCTAAATATTTGATTTGTAAAAATTTGGGTGAAGAATTTATTTCGGCAGGATTAAAAAAAAATGGTGTGGTTCTTTATATTAATTCACAATTGTCTCCTAAATTGATATTATTGGATGATAGTGGCAGATTTGTGGGAGTTGAAATCACCATTCAGGGTACAAAAATTTTGATAGTGGGCATTTATGCTCCTAATGAAGATAAAACAAGATTTTATATTGGACTTATGGAAAAATTATCAGAGTTTGCATATGATCATTGGTGTGTCATGGGTGATTGGAATGGGGTAATCTCACCAAAAATGGATAGACTTTCTGAGAAAAATATTAAAGAGACACAGGGCAAATTGCCGAAGATCTGTTTCGAATTGATGGAAAATTTAGAATTGGTGGATGCTTGGAGATATATAAATGACAATGCAAAGGAATTTACTTACTTTTCAGAAAGACATAAAACATTTTCGAGGACTGATATGATTTGGATGTCTAAAAATTTAGTGAAAGATATTTCCAAGATGGATGTGTTACCAAAAACCTTTTCGGATCATAATCCAGTGATATTGACTTAAAAAAAAAATCTTGGATTTAGATGGAGACTAAATGAATCTTTATTACAGAATGATAAAATAGTGCAGGAATGTAAGAAGAAATTAAAAGAGTTTTTTGAACACAATTTACATAAAGGAACAGATGAAAATATTGTTTGTGATACAAGTAAAGCATTTATGAGGGGATATTTTATTAAATGTAATTCTGAACTAAAAAAGAAGAAACAACGAAAATGCAATTAATCTTGGAAGAAATAAAACAAAAAGAGGAAGAATTGAAAAAGAATCCAACTAAAGCTTCTACTGTAAATCAAATTAAAATGTTACAGTAACAAGTGTCAATGTTGACAGTTAGAGAAATTGAAAGGAAATTAAATTTTGCTAAACAAAGGACTTTTGAATTTGCAAATAAACCGGGGAAATTGCTAGCATATAAATTAAGAAAAGAACGACAAAAAAATCTTATTTTAAAGATACAAGAAGGAGATGAGATGTTGACAGACAATTTAAAAATCCAAAGGGTTTTCCATCAATATTATTCAACTTTGTACAAGTGTCAGGAAATTCCCTCAGAAAAAATAGAAGAGTATATATCCAAACAGAATTTGCCTAAAATTACAGATCTTCAGAGACAAGCTATTAATGGTCCTATTACGTCAAGAGAAATATCTGAGGCTATAAGTAAAATTAAATTAGGAAAGGCGCCAGGACCGGATGGACTATCAGCAATGTATTACAAATGCTTGGAGGAGGAACTTTTACTACCTTTACAGTATACAATGAATTCTATTTTACAAGAGGGGAAGATACCGGATAGTTGGAAAAATGCCAAGATAACATTAATACCTAAAGAGGAGCAGGATTTAACCAAAACAAAAAATTATCGGCCAATATCTTTATTGAATAATGACTATAAAATTTTTACAATGATTTTGGCTGAAAGAATGAAAATAATATTGCAACAATTTATTCAGGAAGATCAAGCGGGGTTTTTACCTAAAAGACAATTACGTGATAACGTCAGGAATGTTTTGAATGTGTTGGAATATCTAGAACAACGAAATGACATACAAGCTGCTTTGATTTTCTTGGATGCTGAGAAAGCATTTGATAATTTGAATTGGAAATTTATGTTTAAAGTTCTAGAGCAAATGGATTTTGGAGATAATTTTATAAAATGGATCAGATCGATTTATACACCACAGAAGGCACAGATAATTGTCAATGGGGATTTAACAGACCCATGTGAAATACAAAAGGGTACAAGACAGGGATGTCCATTGTCCCCCCTTCTTTTTATTCTGGTTTTAGAAGTGCTGCTTAGAGACATAAGGCAAGACAAAAGGATTTTGGGAATAAAGATAAAAAAAGAGGAATATAAATTGAGAGCATTTGCTGATGACTTGATAATTGTATTAGAAAATCCCTTGGAAGGAATCAAAGTATTGATGGATAAACTAGAAGAATTTGGACCATTAGCAGGATTTAAGATTAATAATAAAAAAACGAAGATGTTGGTGAAAAATTTATCTTTAAGAGATCAAAAAGAGTTAATGGAGAAGATAGATTTTAAAATAGAAGAAAAGGTGAAATATTTAGGTATCATTATGACAAATAAAAATTCAAAGTTGTTTCATAATAACTATGAAAAACTATGGACAGAGATTAAGAAAGATTTGTTAAAATGGGATAAATTACAGTTGTCATTAATGGGTAGAATATCTGTAATAAAAATGAATGTATTGCTGAGAATGATGTTTCTATTTCAAACAATACCTGTCATATCCTCTGATCTACCTTTCAAACAATGGCAAACAGATATTTCTAAATTTGTTTGGCAGGGGAAAAAACCAAGAGTTAAATTCAAATTATTACAAGACGCCAAAGAAAGAGGAGGGCTGGGATTACCAAAGTTTGCTACTTTAAAGGCCATTTCTGAAATTCCCTGCACATGAGAATACACATGAGAAAGTTCTCGTGGAAATTTTCACCTTTTGGTTGGAGCTACAAGTTCAGGTAAATATTTTCAGAAGCGTTAAAGAATAGGAAGGAGTTGAATGAATTAAAATAGTTCTGCGTTGGAAACAGAGCTATTGTTTAGAATGTGAGCAATTTTCAAATTGTATTTCTCAATCTTTGCTATGTCTTACGTTCAAGTCAGAAAGCAGAAATAATTTGGCAGGGATAGAAACAGCATCATTGGAGCGGGGGGGGATAATTTTTGTACACAAGTTATATTCATTCTTCAATCCCTTGTATATAAAAAAACCTCTCAAAACTTCAGTAGAATACTTTCATCCAAGCCACCCTAAAAATAAAAGGATCATATAGAAAGAGTGCACAAGACAGAATATTTCACAGTAATTGGATTTCCCCCACTCCATGCCTGACTTGGGTTTAAAATGTGAAGAGGAAAGAAAACAAAATCTCTGTCATATCAAAAAGAACATCTTAAAGGACTATTTTTGCTCTGTCAGTGGATGCAATTAATAATCATGTTACTTTTTTGTATAAAACTTCATTAAGCAATGTACTCCTTTCTTTGGAGAACTGACCCACTGGTTTGCCATGATAATACTTCATCAAGGGATATCTCTGATTTTGAAGGGTCTTGCTCCTTAATGATGAAACATTCCTTTGTCCTCAGTAAAACCATCTGCATAGATGTCTTTTATCAACTCTGGAGCATGAGAACACAGAGAATATGAAAGGTTTGCTTTAGGCATTTAGTACTAGCTTAAACACTACATATATGTGTGAATATGTGCGTGTATACCCTCACAATAGAACTATGCTTTGTGATTTATGCAAAGGGAGGGAGGTAAAGAAGAGTAGAAAGCATATGAAAATGCCTTATACTGAGTCAGCCAGACTAACCTATTATTGTCAGCTGTGATGGGCAACAGCTCTTCAAGGTCTGAGGAAGGTTTTTTTCCCCAGATCACCCACTCTTAACTAGAGAAACTACAGTTTGAACCCAGAACCTTCTGCATGAAAAGCATGTTCTCTACCATTGAGCTGTTACCTAGGAACTTGGCCAAAAAATGGCTTTTGAGTTTAACTGTTTTTACCACCTATTATCTGTAAGATTGATACATAACAAGAATTCTTTTAGGGACACTGAAAAATTGGATTTGGAGTTCCTGCATGGCTTGCATCTGACATAGGGTGGCCAGGAACAAAAACAAAACAAACACACCAAAGAAAGGACTCCTGCACTTTTAATAACTGTGTGAACTCCAGCAACTCTGTTCAGGAGTCTTGGTCTTTTGCATCTCCAATGTCACTCTCATTTGAAAGGCTCTCACTGTTGGTCCCATTGAGAACTCTAAGCAACACCTCTTTACTGCCAATTTTTTTATTGTTGTTATTCTAACAATATATAACAATAAAGGGATTTTATGTTTTACATAGAACAAGTACATCATCCTAGATGCGTTTTTGAGCTAGTGTTTTTTTTTTGGTCTCCCCATTTTCATCCTTAGGGGACATTTTGAAAACTACTGTTGAAAAGTGGGGTCTAGATTTATAAATAAATTTAGTTTTTAACCTTACCAACAACACTGACTGAACTGACACAGAAATTAATCATCCTTGTTTTCTGTGCTGTTCTAATGCATCATCACAGTTATGGCAATTATCATTTATGTTACAGATAGGTGCTTGACCTATCTTCCAATTCCTGATACCCACTCCCATACAGGATCTTCCTTTCTTTCTATGCAGTCAAAAGACATGTGGCATGGTTCTCTATTAAGACCGAGTAAAGAATTTCCTATTCCTACCAAACGATTTGGGATTAACAAAGGGTAAACAAAGTGAAATTCAAAATGTCAAAATTTGGCATCATCCTTAGGTGATTTTGCAAAAGCCCATAAAACAGTCCAGTTTCAAAGAGACTCATTTGCCTTGCAGTTAAGGATGTGTCATACGACTCACATAGCATGTTAGCATCCCAGCAGGCACAATAATTCTGGATTCCATATTCACAATGTGCCAGAAAATTAATTGATATGCAGCTGCACAATGTAGCAATGCATGGTCACATATAGTGGCATCTCTGTTTATTTAGAAGATGAATTCATGCTTCACTGGATGTATTTCATTTTAGTTTGCTTATTGTTATTATCATCATTATCATTACTACTGTTGTTTCACTGGAGCCTCTAATGGCTTTCTGTTGCCAGAACTCCTGCTGTTCCACCTGTCCTTTCTTTTCCTTCCTCTTAATTTTATGCTTGTAGGTCACATGCTGTTACTCTGAGTAATACTTGGAATAGTCCAAATTTGCCACTATCTGAGAATATAAATCCCAGTATAAGGGCAGCACACATCATCCATTAGCGTTAATGGCATCTATCCACTTACACATTACTGTTTAGATATGGAAGTCAATTTGATAAAAATGCAGTTTAAATTTTAGCTAATATCCATCCATGTTATTTACAGGAAGCTTCCATTTTTTGATACTGTGCAAGGTTTCCAACAGAGCAGCTGGAAGGTAAAGTCCAGTGCCAGTTTTCTTTTTTTAATAGAAAAACAGAATTTGATAGTGGCACTGAGCCGATCTTAAAAATCCTAGGGGAACAGTAACATTCAAAATGTGTTCCAATCAATTCCAATCAACTTTTCAATTAATTATTAATACATCTGAAAATTAACTTTTGCTGTTGCTCAGTCCCACAGATAGAAAAGGATATTACACCCTAAATATTTATTTGAATTAATTTGTTCACACTTGGCAAGTAATGACTCCCTTTATGCTAATATTTTTTTCACATAGGTTGTTATGTTATAAATACAAAGAATTGGGCTCTTCATTTTCTCTGTGCTCAATGCACAATTACGGTATAATTACTCTGCTATTTCAAGACTTTTTAATTTAAATTGGTGAATGGCTGCTGTGAGACAAGCGTAATTGCATGTGAACTCGCTACTTTTATATTAAAACAACAATGGATAATTAAATCTAAAAGAATTTTACACCTCAGATAAAGTTCGATGAGTGCATGTTCAGCATGAGTTGCATCATTTACCAAAGGAATAATTTAGAAGGATAAATCTACCTCTTGCCACTGCAGTACAAAATTGTGGCTGCTTCTGAAGTGGACAAAGCTGGCAGCCAAAGTAGACATGATGGAAATAGACATGTGTGTCAGAATTGGGTTGCTGTCAATATAAAGTGGTGGGGCAAGAGAGATTTTAAAGTACAGCATGGGTGTCCCTAGCATGGGAGGAAGGAGCTAAACTCATCCCCATCTCCACTCTCTCTTCCCCAGCACTTTTCATTTCTGTGAGCCACCACGACAGCAAGTAATTACCCAGAGAGGAAAAAATGGCAGGGGGCAATTTTGGAGAGGAAAATGTGGTGGAAAGCCTCAGCTCACCCATACTGTACCTTTGTATACACACCCCATCTGCTTTACAAAAATGGGGCTGGAACATGCTGTTATCATGTTTAGTTGCATCTAATCTGTGCACCTCTGGGTGACCTATATAGGGAACATATCATGCTGTATCACCAGGTAATACTCATCACAGGATTCTGCTGGCATTGGGAATCCTTTTTACTGTAGCACCAAGTGAGTAATTCATTAGTGTCTACTGCTCAGAAACACAAGGGGGTGAATGAAGAAGAAACAGTTCTCATGCTAGGAACAGGGATAGCTAATTTGTGGCTAGGGATGTGGAGGAAAATTTGATTCAGTTCATATTTAATGCTGAATTTTTTAAATTTACACTTTCCAAAACAATATGAGAACCAAAACACAGCCATCCTTCAATATTGGTACTCATCCAAATTTTGCAATGCAATTCTCCAACCAATGTTTACAAAAAGGCATATATTAGGGGGACTTCCCAGGAGGATCCCTACGCCTGTGCAGCCTCTGAGACGAGCTCCGTCTTGGATGAAACTTATCCAGTTTAAATTCAGTCAGAAGGCTCTTTTCTGACTGGGAATAATTTCTTCCGGTTAAAGAAGAAACGTGAGATTTCCCACATAGCTTTGTTTTGATTGTTGGAGTCTGGAATTCGTCAGAATTGTCTGTCTTCCAGCAGCTCAGACAGAGCGAGGATTTTTATGCTAGCTCAGCTGGATAAGTGACCCGTTTTTTTTTTATACGGATTAACAGGCAAACATCCTCCTGTCTACATTCATCATTTTCTTATCTATACAGCTAAAGAGATTTGTCAAAGTAACAGCAATTAACCTAGGTGAGGTAAGACTTTCCTTTTTTTATTCACGGAACTAAGGGGGAAGAAAATATAAATAGCTTATCTTTTTTTTTATTGCAAAAAGCTGACATGGAAAATAGCATTTTAAAGATTACAACGGACGAGAGATTTCTGATTGGAAGAGATAAGAAATCTTTTTGATTTATGGCTGGGACTATTTTTCCTGATCTACTTTTTTTTTGACGAATCTGCTCATTCTCTCTGCTACTAGCTATTTCGACGCTGAGAACTAAAGCCGTTCTTACACTTCCGGGCAGATAAGAGATAAGGGCTGTCTAGCGTGTGACGTTAGTTTGTTGGAAAGATTAACTTCTTTGTAACTGGATAAAGAAATAAGCTGCTCTTTGTTTGGGACATTGAAAATTGAAGGAGTTTTGTTCCTTTGGCTTTAAGAATGACAATTAAGAAGATCATGGATGTACAAGAAGGGACTTTATCTCTAGACATGTTTCAGAAAATAATGAATGGGATTAACTCAATAAAACAAGAACTGAGAAATAATAGACAAGCGTGGAGAATTGAATTTCACGAAATGAGACAGGAGCTGAAAGAAACTCAGGATTCTATGAGAAAGGAGAATAAAGATAGATCTGGAAAACAAAAAAAGGATGAAAGAGAAATTAAAGGCAAGGTTCAAACTATGGAGATTGGCTTAATTATGGACATGAAAAAAGATTTGGATTTCCTGGCTGTGATGGATCCTGGAGACAAATATTACAGTTTGGAATTCAGCGCTGTCCCTGAAGGAATTGAAGAGATTGGAGATAAAGATATTATCGGTTCAAAAAAATTCCTGGACTGGAAGGATTTGATGGAACTTGAAATGGAGAAAGTTAACAGAATTAATCCCTGTTTTGTGTCAATGGAAAAACCTTCAAGAGATGTACTAGTGTATCATGTGGAAAAGAGGAACAGAGATGCGGCTTTGCAACAATACTTCAGTGATACATTTGGATTTGATGGCAAGAAAATATCTGTGATGGAGGAAATTCCTATCAGACTTTTATTATATGACTATGACAGCAAGATTTTTGGGTGCGTAAAGATGGAAGATGGAAGATGGACCCAATATGGATAATGACAGAAGAGCGATTTAAAATTACTGGACTTAGTAGATTTGATGAGTTGGATTAATTGATATGTTTATTTAGTAAAAAAATTGATTGATATATATCTCAAGGATTGGAAACTTCTCTTTGACTTTTTGTGGAAGATTAAAATGATAGGATGTTAATGAGATTTGAAACCAACTAAGATAACCGCTGGAGGAAGGTGATTTTATAATCTATTAAGAGATAGGTTTGTTATATATTATAGATTTATAGCTGAATTATAGCGATTTGAAATTACTGGACTTAGTAGATTTGATGAGTTGGATTAATTGGCATGTTTATTTAGAAAAAAAATTGATTGACATGTATCTCAAGGATTGGAAACTTCTCTTTGACTTTTTGTGGAAGATTAAAATGATATCATGTTAATGAGATTTGAAACCAACTAAGATAACCGCTGGAGGAAGGTGATTTTATAATCTATTAAGAGATAGGTTTGTTATATATTATAGATTTATAGCTGAACTATGACAAATCGGAAGTCAATATTCTTTCTTTTATATATATATATATACATATTTTTCTTTTTGTATTGTACTAGTTATTGATTTGTGTTGTCTTCTTTTTGTATTGTTTTGGTTCTGAAAATTGGAATAAAAATTAATTGGAAAAAAAAGGCATATATTAGGGAAATGAATGTAATCGTGAACATGCTATACAAAATGCACTATAGTATACAGCCACAAGAGTGGCTGTATACTATAGTCAGCATTGATTTTTCACATTCCGCAATGTTAAATTGAAAATACCACCCAATGCCATTCTGATGCTTCCCATAAGCTCATTTCAAAACAAAACCTGACAGTCCTAACTCAGAAATGCTTGCTTAACAACCCTTTCAATTTTCATGGTGATTGAAACTCTGTGAGGGGAACAGGGCGTCTCCTAGCAACTCTTGGCACCCTTCACTAACTACACTTCCCAGGATTCTTTGGGAGAAGCCATGACTGTCTAAAGGCCTGGTGTGGATGTGGCCAGGGACAGCTTTGGTTTAAATTTGGGTGGGAGGCTACATGTGCTTGCTGTAGAATAAAAAGGTGGGGGGAAACCCTGAAAAAGAATGAAACTGTTCACAATGTTTTCCTTTTGGAAAGGGGCTTCCCCGCTGTCCAGTGCCCACCCACCCAATCTCCTCCATTCCCTCCTCATCCCCCCAGGTCAGTTTTACCTATCCTAAGCATGATTCCACAGGAGTAAATCCCACTGAAGTCAAAAAGGATGCAAATAATCAAACCTGCCCTCCCCTCCTCCTCCATCCTATCCCCTCCCTCTTGCCCCTCACCCTTCCTTCATCCCTCCCTTCCCCCTCCCCATAGTCAGTTTTACCTATCTTAGGACTACTACCTGGGAGACCAGGGTTCAAATCCCCACACAGACATGAAGCTCACTGGGTGACCTTGTGCCAGTCACTGCCTCTCAGCCTAGAGGATGCTAGCAAGAGGGCTTCCTTCAGAAAATGAAAGTCTTGTCCAAATGAGAACACAAAGAAACACTTAATTTGGCAAAATAAATGCGAGCACACAATAAAGGATTAAAAATAGTAATTTGGGGAGCACACTGCTAAAAATAGTAAGACCAACAATATTAAAAAAATTCAAATACATTAGAAGCAGGAAAATGGGTGGTGGTTGGATCTTTGGATGACAGCAGAGTCAAAGGTGTACTAAAGGATGAAAAAGGAGATTTCAGAGGAGCTGAATTAATTATTTGCATCTATCTGTAAAGCAGAAGATGTAAGGCAGATCTCTCTGTGTGAAGTAACTTTCTCAGGAAAGGAATCAGAGGAACTGAGTCGAAGAGTGGTGACAAAATATGAAGTTATGGGACTTACTGACAAATTTGAAATGAACATATCATCAGGTCCAGTTAGCATCAATCCAAGAGGTCTTAAAGAACTGAAATATGAAATTTTTGATCTTCTAACAAAAATATGTAACTTGTTCCTAAGATCAGTCTCTTTACTTGAGGGCTGGAAAATGGCCATTTTAAGAACATAAGAAGAGCCTGCTGGATCAGGCCAGTGGCCCATCTAGTCCAGCATCCTGTTCTCACAGTGGCCAACCAGGTGCCTGGGGCAAGCCCGCAAGCAGTACCCGTGTGCAAGAACACTCTCCCCTCCTGAGGCTTCCGGCAACTGGTTTTCAGAAGCATGCTGCCTCTGATTAGGGTGGCAGAGCACACCCATCATGGCTAGTATCCATTGATAGCCCTGTCCTCCATGAATTTGTCTAATCTTCTTTTAAAGCCATCCAAGTTGGTGGCCATTACTGCATCTTGTGGGAGCAAATGCCATAGTTTAACTATGCGCTGAGTAAAGAAGTACTTCCTTTTGTCTGTCCTGAATCTTCCAACATTCAGCTTCTTTGAATGTCCACGAGTTCTAGTATTATGAGAGAGGGAGAAGAACTTTCCTCTATCCACTTTCTCAATGCCATGCATAATTTTATACACTTCTATCATGTCTCTCCTCTGACCCGCCTTTTCTCTAAACTGAAAAGCCCCAAATGCTGCAACCTTTCCTCGTAAGGGAGTTGCTCCATCCCCTTGATCATTCTGTTTGCCCTCTTCTGAACCTTTTCCAACTCTATAATATCCTTTTTGAGATGAGGCGACCCTTAAAAAAAGGGGTTCCATGGGAAAGCTGGGAAATTGCAGGCCTGTTAGCTTAATGCCTGGGTAGGGAACCTTTTTGGCTCCATGAGCCAGATCCTTGTCAGGGTTGGCCTCACAGGCCAAATTTGACAGGTGGGCAGCACCATTCCTTTGTCAATCACATGGCATCATTATGACACCACATGACTGACATATCGGTTGTCAAAATTTCTTCCTGTTGCTGAAGGAAGCTGAAGCTGGGAATTTCCCCAGGACATTCAGGAATCCTGTGGATTCCCTTAGTCTACAGGGGCAGACCATCTTAATCTGTCCACCACCCCTGCAGGAGAGGATGGGAGCTGTAAATCTAAACTTCACCAGGAAGTAGTCTGACCATGATAATGGGGTGACATCCACTCCCTCCATCTCCAGACCACCCCTTCCTCTATCTGGAGCAAAAACCAAGTTCAGGGTGTGCCCTGCTCTATGCATCGGGCTGGTGACAACTTGAGACAGCCCCACTGTCATCATGGAGGCCATGAAGTCCCAAGCCGGAACACCAGAGGCAGCCTCAGCATGGACATTTAAATCACCCAGGACTATCGTTCTGGGGTCCTCCAACACCGCAGCTGAGATGGCTTCCACCAGCTCGGTCAGAGAAGCTGCTGGGCAGCAGGGTGGACAGTACACCAGCAGCAACCCAAGCTTACTGTCTCCTTGGCCTGACACCAGGTTCAGGCTCTCACAGCCAGCTGCAAGACAGAGGGGTTTCCTGGTGACAGAGATGGAAGTTCTGTAGACAACAGCAACTGCTCCCCCCCATCCCTGCAGCCTATGCTGGTGTTGCACCGAGTATCCAGGTGGGCATAGCTGGGTCAGATCAACTCCTCCCAGTTCACCCACCCAAGTCTCGGTAATGCACACCAAATTGACACCCTCATCCATGATCAAATCATGGATGAGTGTGGTCTTATTGTGTACCGATTTGGCTTTAAACAACAACACACACTGGCCAGTGGGCACAGCAGATGAGCAATGAGGAACCCATTCATGAGAGGAATGGGCGCGAGGAACAAGGCGCATATAGCCTTGTCCTCGTCTTCTATGGTAGTTCACCACCTCCCCATGGCTATACCTCCCTCTAACCAAGATCACTGAAATTGGGGAGGCATCACCCATGGCCCTCCTTACTAACTCTTCCTAAATACTTGATATGGACCCAACAAGAGCCCACCAACAAAACCTACCTGAACCAGTTATCCCAGTAGGCCTCTGAGAGAATTGGCTACAATCAGACCCACTCAATATCTTTCACACAGGGCACATCTACTCCCCCATCTCACACCCACGGAGGGCCAGCCTTTTGACAGTTACAGACTCTTACTCTGAAGGCATCTTGTGCCTTTCTCCCATCATTCAGTTCCCTGCACAGGCTCTCACCGTGCGCAGAAACTAGACATGTGCCATACGCCCTCCCCACTACCAATCTCCTCTAGATTGGTTAAAAAAATAGAAGGGGGTAATGCTCTCACCCTTGGGACTCCCTAAGGGGTTCCCCAAGGGACTCTTCCCTTTGGTGTCACCCCTTCGGTGGTGACCCAAGGGCAGCTGGGCTTTTATGCCCCCTGACCCAGCTAGGAGCTAATGCAAAAGGCTACAAGATTAACTGTAGCCTCTCTCTGGGAGGGTCATGCAGGGGGTCCCAATCCTTGCAACACTTACCTGGGACTTCAGCTGTCTCAAGAGACAGCAATCCAGAGAAGTAAGTAAGCAACCAGATGCTCAGATACTCACTCCCAAGGCAGGTCTTTTCCAGTCCCCTAGTGTTGTAGCTGTTCATGATGCCAAGGATCATTATTTGGACTTGAGCTTTTTAACTTTTCCCTAAATTATCAGTGAGGTGGCCACTTTTCACAGCACAAACTTGGCATAGCCATGCATCCTGTGACATTAAGCAAGACCTTTTACATCAGAGTTTGTGCTACCACACCTTCTGCAACAGTTTGTGCAATGCCTTATACTAACAGAAGCACATTGCTGTATTTTAGTTCTAACATAAGGCTGTTGCATTGATTCAAGAAAAACCCTTCTGCAGGAGGACACCTCTGGATCCAACCTGTTGCATGTATTTTGGTAAGAGCCAAGTTTGCAACTGTGTGTATCTCAAGCAAGTGCCTGCTAATTTCACACATAAAGAAATTTTATAAATAAAATGAAATAAAAATATTGTTCATTTTTAAAAATCTACTTCTACTAGAAATGTTTATAAAAAGTGAAGTGTCATGTTAGAAGAGCTATTTCCTCCTGTGTGTGGGGGACTGGAGTATGCCTCTTCTGATACTATGACACATACGTGTGTGTTTTAAAAAACAAATATTTAGATCTGTTTCCTGTGTGACCACTATAAGCAGCCTACATGGTATTAGATTAGACTGGACTCCCACAACCAGGAAAAAAATGTTGGTGGCTTATATTTTCCACACTTTATGGAAATGAGAGTTTGTCTGGAAACACATTTTTTAACAGATGAGAAAGCATTCATTATAAGAATTTTGGAAACTATGTTGTATGTTTTCCTCAAATAATCAACAGTAAGTGATTTGTGCAAAGGATATTGTGTTAACATAGTTCACAGTCATGCATTCTGAGAAAATAACATTTTGGCTTCAAAATCTTGTTTTATTGTGATTATATTTACTATCAAGCTTTCTATATTAAAAATTCAAAGTGTGTTACATCCTGGTATAAATAAGTCCATGGCTTCAGAAATAAGCTTGAAAATAAGATGGCAACTATGACTGACTGATTGACTGGTGGGATTCTCTTCACCAGGGCTCTTTTCCAAGGTGCCTTAAAGAGGCATGTGTAAGACCGTTGTTGAAAAAACCCTCCCTAGACCCTTTATGTTTGAGCAATTATCGGCCAGTCTCCAATCTGCTTTTTTTGGGTAAAATAGTGGAACGGGTGGTGGCTACTCAACTCCAACGGTTTTTAGCTGAAATGGACTACCTTGATCCATTCCAATCTGGTTTCAGACCTGGCCACGGGACTGAAATGGCTTTGGTCGCCTTGGTTGATGACCTCCGCAGGGAACTAGACAGGGGGAGTGTGTCCCTGTTGGTTCTCTTGGATCTCTCTGCGGCCTTTGATACCATCGACCATGGTATCCTTCTGGACCGTCTATCCAGGATGGGGCTAGGGGGCACTATTTTGTGCTGGCTCCGTTCCTTCCTGGGGGATCGGTCCCAGAGGGTAAGACTAGGAGATTCCTGTTCATCCCCTTGGCCTCTGACTTGTGGGGTTCCACAGGGTTCTGTTTTATCTCCGTTGTTATTTAATATCTACGTGAAGCCGCTGGGTGAGGTCATCCGGGAATTTTGAGTTCATTATCATCAATATGCTGACGATACTCAGCTTTATTTCTCCTTCCCTCCTGATGCCAAGGAAGCCGTCCTACCCCTGAACCAATGTCTGTCTGCAGTGATGGATTGGATGAAGGCAAACAAGTTGAAATTAAATCCAGACAAGACAGAAATGCTCTACGTCAATCGTGGGACAAAACTGGCAACGGGGAATTTACCTGTGTTGGATGGGGTTACACTCCCCCTGAAGACCCAGGTTCGCAGCTTGGGTGTGCTCCTGGACTCGGCCTTGAATTTGGAAGCCCAGGTCTCGGCTGTGTCCAGAAGCGCCTTCGCCCAGCTCAGACTGGTTCGCCAGCTGCGCCCGTTTCTGGAGACGTCTGAGTTGACGAAAGTGGCACATGACCTAGTTACATCCCGGTTGGACTACTGCAACGCACTCTACGTCGGGCTGCCCTTGAAGACTGTTCGGAAGCTAAAATTGGTTCAACATGCGACAGCTAGGATGCTGACCGGGGCTAGTTTTCGTGCCCACACGACTCCCCTGTTACAGCAACTCCATTGGTTACCGATTTGCTTCCGGACCCAATTCAAGGTGCAGGTGTTGTCCTTTAAAGCCCTTCACGGCTATCTGTCCGATCGGTTGTCTGCTTATGAACCCCCCCGTCCCTTGAGATCCTCTAATGACTTCCTTCTTACAATTCCTTCAGTTTCACTAGTTCATTTATCAGGGACGAGAGATAAGGCGTTTTCAGTTATCGCTCCTAGACTCTGGAATTTTTTACCTCTGGAGGTACGGTCTGCCTCTTCGCTTCTGACATTTCGCCGCCTGGTCAAGACATTTTTATTCCGGGTTGCGTTTAATTTGAATGAATAATAGAATTTCTTAATATTTGATTGTTTATATTTGGCAATTTTAAGTATGGAGATTGTAATTTTTATTGTTGTAGTTGTTTATTTTATTTATATGTTTCATTAGGCTGTTCGCCGCTCTGAGTTTCTGGGAAAATAGAGCGGGCTATAAATGTTTTAAATAAAATAAATAAATAATAAATAAATAAATTTGTATGTCCCCCCCATAACAATGTTCCCAGTGTAGCTTACAATAATAACATAATTAAAATATACAGAAGATGTAAAACCATAAAATCAAATGCAACATAAATACATTAAAAGCAAAATTCATACACCCTCGAAGTTATTAAATTTATATCCTGCTCTTTCTCTCAAGATGAGCCCAAGAGTTAAAATACAGATTTAAATACTGTGCAGATAACAGACTGAAAAAGCCTGGGTAAATAGAAAGATCTTCACCCAGTGCCAAAAGGACCACAACAGTAGTTTAGAAGTCAGAAAACAAGTCCCAAATTATTATATTTTCCCATGAATTTTATAAGGGTTTTTTAAAAAAAAGATTACAGACTTGATTAATTTTCAATGCATATTTCGGGTTAACAATCCTAGAACAGGGATATTAATGCAGATATACTGTGCCTGTTTCTTGACATCAGCAACATTTATGCAAATTATTGCCATTATCTGAACTGCCATCAAAACAAGCAAATCCTGCAACTCAGATTTCTAGGTTGACCCTCATTGCTAAGTGTTTAAAACAATATTTTGTATCTCTGTAAAACCATGTTGCACAATTAGCTCTTTAAATTAAATGTAAATGTTGATGCCTATCACAATGGATCCTGAACATTTTTACTTTCAGAAGCTTTTCAAGTGGCCTAGCAGCAATTTACTGTCCAAGCCATTTTATGTCTTCTGGTGCTATCAGTTGATGCTGATTTGTTCTTACACACTAGAGTGGATTCAGATGAGCAGCTGACATGCAATTCACTTGGCTGAATGGGCAAAGGTTTTCCCACAAATATTGTTTGTTTGTGCTGAAAGTGATCTCATAACAGAAGTTCCACATAATCAAGCTATAATGTGGTAATTGTAATGATCTAAGCAAAAATGTGTGAGTTCACACAATTTGGGAGTTGTGTGTAGCCCACTGTTTAAGCACTACTTGAGTTTACTCTATGTCTCTAATACTTTTAATGTTCCTTTTCTAGTTACTGTCGCAAATAGTAACCATCTGGCCTCAGGGTTTTCCCTTTTCCCTGATTCCTGCCTCAGTTTCTTCACACGACTCAACTCAAGCTTCTTTATTATTAACTAGCAATGGAGTGTCAAGGCAACTAGCCTAGGTGCCTGACAGCATTTCCTTCAATGGGATAGGTAAAGCTTAATTTTTGAAAGAAGTACTGTCTTTTTTCTTTTTCCTAACTATTGAATTTCCCTCTAGGGCATTAAGAATTATTTATAAACCATTTTTCCTATTACTAAAACTCTTAAAGATCACAGACCCAATTAAAGGATGTTCTATTCTAACTGTGTGTTATACATAACAGATGGCATGAGGTATAAGACCACCTTCTAAATTAACCCATATATCTCCAGGCTTACGTATGTGCACAATAATTCTATGGATTAGATGTAGGAGAATTTCCTACATAATCATTACAGATTTCTGACAAAAACCTTGGTCAGTGAAAAATTATTTATAGGAAATTCACCTGCCTATCTAATAACTAAAGGGGGAGGAGAAAGGGAGAGGGGAGAGGAGGAAAGAGAGGGGGAGGGGGAGGGGAAAGGCAGGTCTGATTATTTGCATGCTTATTGAATTGAGTGGGATTTACTCTTGTGCAATCATGCTTAGTACAGGTGAAACTGACCACAGGGGAGGAGGAGAAGGGGAGGGAGGCAGGTGGGAGAAGGAGGTGGGAGAGAAGGGAGGGGGAGGAAGGAAGGGAAGAGGGGTGGAATGGGGGAAGGGAGGGTAGGGGTGGGAGGGAGGAGGGTATGGTAGGCTTGATAATTTGCATGCTAATGGGATGTGTTGTAGTGGTTAAGCTGTTGGACTAAGACCTGGGAGACCAGGGTTTGAATCCCCACATAGCCATGAAGCTCACTGGGTGACCTTGGGCCCGTCACTGCCTCTCAGCCTCATGAAAACCCTATTCATAGGGTCACTATAAGTCAGAATTGACTTGAAGGCAGTACATTTACATTTACTCTTGCGCAATCATGCTTAGGATAAGTGAAACTGACCTGGGGGAGGGGGAAGGAGGGGGAGGGGGAAGGGAAGGTGGAGAGAGGGCAGAAGGTGGAGGCGAGGGGGGAGGAGATTGGGTGGGTGGGCAGAGGGAAAGTCCTTTTCTTTTTCAAAAGGAAAACATTGTGAAATTATTATTTTTCTGAGTTTCCACCACCTTTTTTTCTACAGCAGACACATGTAGTCTCCCACCCAAATTGAAACCAAAGCTGTCCCTGGCCACATCCATACCACTTTAAACAGTCATGGCTTCCCCCAAAGAATTCTGGGAAGTGTAGTTTGTGAAGAGTGCTGAGAATTGTTAGGAGACGCCTTATTCCGCTCACAGAACTGCAATCACCAGACAAGGGGCTGACTGTTAAACCACTCTAGCCACTGGAGCTCTGTCGGGGAATAGGACTCTCCTAACAACTCTCAGCACCCTTCCCCAACTACACTTAGATCCTGTGGATCTTAACAACTTTCGCCCAGTCTCTAATCTCCCCTTTTGGGGCAAGGTGACTGAGAGGGTAGTGGCTGCTCAGCTCCAAGTTTTCCTGGATGAATCAGACTATCTAGAACCTTTTCAATCGGGCTTCAGGCCTGGTTATGGGACAGAGACTAGCTTGGTCGCCCTGCTTGATGACCTACACTGGGCATCAGACAGGGGGAGTGCATCCCTGTTGGTGCTGCTGGACCTCTTGGAGGCCTTTGATACGATCTGGGCCGTCTAGCTGGGATGGGATTGGGACGCAGTGTTTTATGGTGGCTCCAGTCCTACCTGATGGACAGGACCCAGAAAGTGGTGCTGGGAGACTACTGCTTGTCCCCCAGGCCATTGGCCTACGGGGTACAGCAGGGTTTCATTCTGTCTCCCATGCGCTTTAACATTTATATGAAACTGCTGGGAGAGGTCATCCGGTGATTTGGAGTACAATGTCATCAATATGCTGATGACACTCAACTCTCTAAATTCTCCAAATGGTTTGGAGTTTTTAAATGTGATAATTTTAGAGCAAGATATCTGGACCAATTCCTAACGATAAACCTCAGGCAGGCATTTACAACCCTTAGGTTCCAGACAATGCCAAGTGCAGTCCTCGAAGGCCGATATAATCAGACCCCCTGGTCCCAGCGGCTATGCATTTGTGGGGGTTTGGTGGTGGAAGATCTGCCCCGCTATTTGCTAAAGTGCCCACTTTATATCCACCCACGTGCCAAATTTTTGAATGGCCTTTTGCCCCATGTGGACCCTGAACAGATCGCTCCCACCATCGCTCTTCTCCTGTCCGATACTGACCCAATGGTCACATACTGTGTTGCTCTTTTTGCTCTGGACAAAATTTCAAGCAAGCCAGCCGTAGGATAGCCAGCCTCCTGTCAGGATACTGGTAGTCAGCAGGTTTGTGATAGATATGTTGAACTGAAATTCTATACTGGACTTAAGGATATACCCCTGACATTTTAATGAAAGTGCTTCTTTTAATGAGTTTCATGTATATAGATTGTATGATTTTATATTGATTGTATGATTCGCAGAGGCCTATGGCCAGGCAATAAAGTTTACAATTACCAATTACCACTCAACTCTATCTCTTCCTACCACCTGATAGCAGGGAGGGAGTGCTCATCCTAAACCGGTGCCTGGAGGCTGTGAAGGGCTGGATGTGGGCTAACAAACTGAAACTTAATCCAGACAAGATGGAAGTGTTGCTGGTCTAGGGGAAAACTTTGTCAGGGATAGGGTTGCAACCTATTCTGGATGGGGTTGCACTTCCCTTGAAGGAGCAGCTCTGGAGTTTGGCAGTCCTCCTGGATCCTGCCCTGCTGCTTGAATATCAGGTGGCTGTGGTAGCCAGGAGTGCTTTTGGCAAACTCAAACTGGTCTACCAGCTGCGTCCGTTCCTGGAAGCAGTTGACTTGGCCACAGTGACACATGCATTGGTGACATCGAGGCTGGATTACTGTAACACACTCTATGTGGGGCTGCCTTTGAAAATGGTTCAGAAATTACAGTTGGTTCAAAATGCAGCAGCCATAATGTTAACTGGGGCACGGCGCAGGGAGCATATCACACCTGTGCTTTATTGACTCCACTGGCTCCCAGTTTGTTTCCGGGTCCAATTCAAAGTGCTGGTTCTGACCTTTAAAGCCCTAAATGGCCTTGGACCAATGTATCTGAGGGACTGCTTATGCCCATATGTACCTGCCCGGGATTTAAGATCATCTGCCTCACGTCTCCTCTGCGTGCCTGGAGTGAAAGATGTTAGACTGACAGGCACGCGCAAGAGAGCCTTTTCAGCTGTGACCCCCAAGCTTTGAACCCTACCCCAAGAAGTC
This sequence comes from Rhineura floridana, assembly GCF_030035675.1. Classification (NCBI taxonomy): domain Eukaryota; kingdom Metazoa; phylum Chordata; class Lepidosauria; order Squamata; family Rhineuridae; genus Rhineura; species Rhineura floridana. Next base: position 77,236,419 of record NC_084487.1, on the reverse strand, counting down.
CGCTCTGCTCCCTCCGATGGTTTTCTGGAGACTTCTGAAAACTCCAGAGAGCCTTTGGGAGGGACTGAAGGGAGAGCCTGACACTGATTTTATGCCTTCTATGTTAATTTTTACCTCAGTAGTCCCTTCAGTTCCACTCCCTATATATGCATATATATACATATACACACACATATGCATATATGTGTGTATGTGTGTGTATATATATATATATTATTTTATGTATTTTAATTTATTTTAATGATTTTGTGATTTTTATTGTGTAGATGCTTGATTTTATTGTAAGCAGCCCTGAGTGCCCTATTTTAGGGTAGAAGGGTGGGATAGAAATATTTTAAATAAATAAATACACTTCCCAAGATTCTTTCAGAGAAGCCATGACTGTTTAAAGTTTAAAGTGGAACAAATGTCTGGCATGGGTGTGGCCCTAATTAGCCAAGCCAAGCAGCTGTGAGTCTGGCTTTTAGAACACTGACAGTTGGTTCTTACTGAGCATACCTGATGTTACAATCGACTTCAATGTTAAATTTCTTAATTTAATTAAAAAATCAGCCATTTTAAACTTCAGAAGTTGAAAGTCAGAGTATGGGGCAAGGTCAGCAGTAGGATTACATGTACTCTGTGAACATGGCTGATTTTTAATTGATTTCAACAAATTATGAGGCCATTGACAAAAAAAGCCAAAAAGGGGTCTGGCTTTTTTCTCTTGTTTTACACTTAGAGGATTGTTAAGCAAGCGTTTCTGAGTTCAGGACTATAAGTTTTGTAAGATGGTGTTTTGAAATGAGCTTATGGGAAGCAGCAGAATGGCATGGAAGGTACTTTCAATTTAACATGGCGGAATGTAAAAAATCCATGTTGGCTATAGTATACAGCCACTCTTGTGGCTGTATAATGTTAGGATCTCCCCCCCCCCTGTGCATCCCTTTATACTTGCTTACACTGAATTGCATTTTAATGCTCATTACTTAGTTTGGAGAGATCCCTTTGAAGCTGTTTACTATACCTTTTTGTTTTAACCATCCTATATAATTTGGTATCATTTGGTGGTGTGGCTTGGTTCTGTGTCTAGTACTGACTGGAACACACAAGTTCTTTGTGAGACATAGCTACATTATAAATTAAAAACTACAAGTAAGGGAGGTACATAGGAATGTAGATCCCAATGTCAATTGATGGGTGCTATTTACTATTAACATGCTCTCTTTATTTTGCCTTTATGTCTCCTCTCTCTTTTTGGACTGACCAAAAGTACAAGACAGGGATGTTGGCTGTTTTTTCTTATAGTTTTGTTGTGGCTTTGAAATCACTTGCAATTAAAATCAGAAATGACAAATATACCAGAAGTAAATTTGGGAAGATACCTAAATACAATAAATTTGTATGCAGATTATATTGCCCCAACTATCACATAGTCATAAATTCTTTGAAAACAGTTCAACGAATAACAAATGAATGTGAATATAAATTTGATGAAAGAAAAACAGGATTCTAACTTTGCAGGTAAAGGGTAGTATAAAGATACAATTAAACATTGACTATCATGCATGTCTACTCAGACTAGCTGCCAATTTGCTACCAATCTAAATTTAAGGTGTTCTTGCCGACATAAAGCTCTATATAGTTTGAGCCTGGATATCAGAAGGAATGCCTGCTCCCATATAGAACTGCCTGTTTGTGAAGATCATCAGAGGAGACTCCCCTGGTGGTGCCATTGTTAGCTGAGGCATGGTATGCAGCAACCAAAAGGAAGGCCTTTTCTTTGGTGGCACCTGCTCTATGGAACTCCCTCCCCTCTGAAATAAGGCTGGCACAGACTGCAATGAGCTTTCAATGCCTGCTTAAGGCCTATCTGTTTATCCAGGCCTTTGCTAGCTGCTAATTCCCAGTTTGGAATTAAACATATTACTGGCTACAATGGATAGAATTTTACACTGGTTTAATCTTTAAATACATATTTTATTGTATTGTATTTTGCAAACCTTTGTAGTATTACTCAGATGAACAGCAGTATATAAACATTTTAAAATAAAGTAAATAAAATAAGGAAGTCTTAATGAGTTCAGTTGGGCTTCCTCCAGCTAAATGAGCATAGGATTGTAGCCTAAACCAGAAAAATAACCAAGTTACCAAAGTTAAATTTCTTGTTTCAGGTCTATCCCATATCACTGTAAGCTGCTGCATTTATCAAAACACACTTCTTTTTTTAATCATGTTTTTGCTCTGGGCCTTATCCTTAGAGGCCAGGATAAGCTGGGGATATTAAGTACATCATGCTTTCATTATTGTTGGTATTAATATATGTTGTGCTATATTTTTAGATTTTATTCATCCATTTGGGAGTGTAATCCTTGTTTTCAGGTGCCTGCAAAACATGCTTATTACAGAAAACTGATGGAAAATAAGGCTTTACCAGCATATAACTTGAAGCTCTACAAAAGCTGCAACACTTGTTTGACCAGAAACATGGAGAAACAAACACATACACAAAGGCTGTGTCTACTGTGGGCAGTAACAGCTCTACAGTGTTTTTTTAAAACTATTGTCTATACAAACAGTCCCATAATGCTTCACAAAACATGGTTAATCCTTCTAATGGTTATCTAAATGTTGTGATTAAGTGGTGCTCTTTTCTGTAAGTTTAAGAAACAGTATAATATATTAAATTCTGCTACAACTATGGAAACCTGTATTTGTACACACCTGCTGCTCTGTGAGTAATAAACCAAGGCTGGAACATCTTTCAGGAATGGTTTTGATTCTTTACTCCTCAACGAACCTTCTGGCCCTTCCTGAGAATCCGACCAAGACTAGGATTCATCACAACTATTGCCCCAAACGTGGAGCCAGAATACTGTGTGTGTGTGGAATAATCAAAAATTGTCACCAGGCACAGCAGAAATCTCCTTGTTCTTGAAGGGTTTTACACGTTTGCCTAAGAAACAAACATATGTCAGGCACCAGAATGAGTTGTATAAAACAAAACCAGGATTAGTGGCAGAACATTTTACTAATAAGGAAATGATATAGTGTTGTTAAATCTTGTAAATAAATATAACTTTTCTGTTACAAAAGAAAAGAGAAATCTTACTCTTCCAAGTTAATGAAATATATTATTAAGATAATTAAGTTATAGCAGATTAACATTCTTTAAATTGAAGTAAATCAAATAAGTAATCCATTACACTGTAATAAGTTTGACCAACAAACTAATGAAGTTTTCTTTGAAAATAATGTTTATTTAAAATATGAAGGAAAGGTCAAATTAATATTACTTTTTCTATAAGGACACAGCCTCAATCCAGCAAACCTTTGTCATGTGTAAGTCCCACAGAAAGCAATGGAATGTATTTCTGAACATTCATATCCTACCCTTCCAGTGTATACACAAAGCTCAGGGTGGCTTACAATTACATCATTTTTTGAAAAAATTGCCAATAATAATTACAGACAGAATCAGTTGACAAAACCATAAAAAATTAAACTGGAAGGTTAACCATCTGCCTAAATAAATGGATCTTAGCTGCAATTCTCTACTCTCTTACTGGAAGTAAGCCCTATTGGGCTCAATGGGTGATATCCAACTGTGGCTGCCCACTAGTTGCTGCAGAACAAACTTTTGCTGGTGTGATACGACTTACTCTTCCTCTATTCCCCCTGCATTCCCTGAGTACCCCAAAAACTGCTCCAGAGGGTTGGAGGACCCTCTGAAATAGATTTGGGGAGTGTTCAGGGGCAGGAAGCAAGGAGAAGTCCTAATGCACTAGCAAAAATCTTATCACTCGAGGATTGCACTGTCATTCACAATCAACTGAGGGTTAGGGGAACCTCCAGAGTAGATATGGGGAGGGCACAGGATCAGAAAGAAAGGGAAGTCTTACTTGATGAACAAAAATCCACTCAAACAATGCTGGATATAACCCAATGAGATTTACTTATGATTCAACATTAATAGGATTGCGCTGTCACTCACAAATAACTGTTGGCGGAATGTGACTGCAGTGTTTACAGTATTTCCAGTTATTACATCATTTATGATTCATTTAACAAAGTAGTAACAAAAAAAGAGTAAATACGCATCTTAGGCTCTTGACTCTCCATTCACTTTCATACAGAAATCTATCACCACTCAGATACTCAATGCCAGGGACAGAATCACCCTATTGGGGGCAGAATCACCCTGGCCCTATGGCGACCGTTGCTTTAGACACCACAAAAGCCTTTGATCACTTGGAGTGGAACTTTTTATGTACTGTGTCATATCCCACCACTACTGCCACCACCTGTTAGGCTCCCTCCCGTGGTCACTGCCTTGTCATGGTCCCACCTCAGGGTCCTGCTCTCTTAACGGTTCTCTCATGGGCTCTAGCAAAGATCTCTCAACATCCCCCTGCTAGGCACCACCACCAAACACTCCCTGTAAACAATATTGCCTTGAGACTGTGCCTTCGTCTCCTCCTGGCTTATTGCTACGTTGTGTCTGGGTGCACTTACAGGCCTCAACCCCTCTGTATCTTTGTGCCTATAAAGATTACAGCCCTGGGTTGCTCTGGATACCTGATGATGTTATAATAATAATAATAATAAATTTAATTTCTGTGTCGCCTATCTGGCCAATGGCCACTCTAGGCGACGTACAAAATCGTTAAAACACAATATGATAAAATACAGTAATACAATATAAAACAGTATAAAAGCAATACAGCTGGAACAACAATATTAAAACAGGGCAGGAGGCATTTCAATCATAGCAATTAACCCTCCCCGGAGATCCCAAAGGCCTGTTGAAAGAGCCAGGTCTTTAAGGCTTTCCGAAATGCATTTAGGGAAGAGGCGTGCCGGAGATCTTGTGGGAGGGAGTTCCAGAGGGTGGGGGCCGCCACTGAGAATGCCCTCTCTCTAGTACCCGCCAATCTAGCTGTTTTTGTTGGCGGGATTGAGAGAAGGCCCTGTGTGACTGATCTTGTCTGTTGGCATAATTGGTGGCGTTGAAGTAAGATAAACTGGGCCGAAACCGTTTAGGGATTTAAAGGTTAATACCAACACCTTGAATTGGGCTTGGAAAACAACTGGAAGCCAGTGTAGATCGAGCAACACTGGTGTGATGTGATCCTGGCGGCGACTGTTCATAAGTAGTTGAGCCGCCGCATTTTGTATAAGTTGTAATTTCCGGACCGTTTTCAAGGGTAACCCCACGTAGAGCGCATTACAGTAATCCAAACGAGAGGTGACCAGGGCGTGTACTACCAGTGGGAGCTGATGAACAGGAAGGTAGGGTTGCAGCCTTCGTATGAGGTGTAGTTGATACCAGGCTGCCCGGCTCACTGCCGAAATCTGAGCCTCCATGGACAGCCTGGAATCAAGTACAACCCCAAGGCTGCGGACCTGGTCCTTCAGGGGTAGACTCACCCCATTGAACTTCAAGTCAACATCTCCCAACCTCCTTTTGTCCCCCTATCTCTTCACCGCTGCCACGTTTGATACTGTTTCCCAACCTTGGTATATGCCCTGCCCACCCTTCTGGTCTGTGAAAGCCCAGCCAAGGATCAGGCGTTTTGGTAAACCAAGAAATATTTATTTATATACACAGGGAATAACAAGATTACTTAAAGGTTTAGTCAACAAGCGTGTGGTTTCATAAGATGTGTTACTTTTTGTTTCTTAGTCATCAGTAACCTGCCTCACTACCTGCCTAATCCAATCCACCCTGCAACCCTCCAAAACCAACCAAAAACCAACCAACAGAACCCCCTCTCCACTGTCATCCTCTCATTTATATCTTCAGACACTCAAACACTCAGCCAATCATCATACAACACTCATCAAGATTCCAACCCATGTACTCCCCCCTCACTCAGTCTACTTACCAAATATACTCTAATAAACCCACACTTACCATATTTACAGTATTATATATACAGGGACATCATATACTGCTTTTTGTAAAATGGATATGGGTGACCAGTTCGTGGCCCTCTTGGCCACACTGTAGCAAGATAGTCAGGCCGCTCTTCCACCACCTCGGCCACCTTTTCCATTGGCCCAGGCACAAAGCAGGGTTGCTCTTTGCCTCCTCTGCTTTTTTCCTGGCCATGGAACCCTTGGCTCTGGCTGTCATGAACAATAAGCACATTAACAGTCTTGTGATTTATGGCCAGAGCCATTTAATAAACATGTTTGTAGATGACATGGCTTTGATTCTTGCTAATCCTGATGTCTCTTTACCCAGGGTTATGACAGAACTAAAACTTTATGATGCAGTTTCAGGATTTTTAGTAAATTACAATAAACCAGAACTGAGGTGTTTGTAAGCTCCTCTGAACTGCAACCCTCCAACAAAAATCTGGTCTTAAACTTTCCAATTCATTTTTCAAATAGTTGGGGGTCATTATTCCCAAGGATTTATCTAAATTAATACTACTTAATTTTAAACCGTTAAGATACAATTTAGTGGAACAAATCTATGCTTTCATGGCTAGGCTAAAATTAAGTAGTTAAAATATTACCCCACTTTTTATAATTGATTTGGGTCCTTCCTGGACAACTCTCTGATTCTACCCTAAAAAATGGCAAAAATTTATTCACCAAAATAAGAGACTTTGTCTCCCATGAAATAGTTTATACATGTTTACATCTCTTTTTTTTTTACGATAATTTTTATTCAAATTTTCATAAAACATACAAAACAAAATCATAAAACATTCAAAGACAAAAAACAAAACAAAACAAAAATGATTAAACAAAAAAATAAAATGTTGACTTCCCATTTGTCGCAGATCAAATCAGTTATAGGTCTACAATATATAACAATCCTGTCTCTTAAATTATATTATAAAATCACTTTCCTCCAGTAGTTATCTTAATTAATCATCAAATCTCATAAACATTACTTTATTCTTTCCACAAAAAGTCAAAGAGAGGTTTCAATTCTTTAAGAAATATATCTATCCATTTTTCTCCAAATAAACATGTCGATTAATCCATCTCGTTAATAATAATAATAATCTTATTGTCATAACCATAGTCCAAATAAACATTTCGATTAATCCATCTCATCAAAATCTGTTAGGTCCAATAATTTCAATAGCCATTATTCCAATATCCATATTAATTCCATCTTCCATCTTCAATAGTCCTGTTAAGTCCAGTAATTTCAGTGTCCAATCTTCCATTATCAGTATTCCATAATAATCTTGCTGTCATAGCCATAGTCATATAATAAGAGTCTGATGGGAATTTCCTCTATCCCAAATATTTTCTTGCCATCAATTCTGAATAAGTTGCTGAAATATTGTTGTAAAGTCATATCTGTGTTCTTCTTTTTTACAAAATGCACTGGCTCATCTCTTGAGAGTTTTTCCATTGTCACATGGCTGCAGTTAATTCCATAGATTTTCTCTATATCAAGCTCCATCACGTCATTCCAGTCCAGAAGATTATCCAAGCCATTGATAACTTTATCTCTAATATCTTCATTAATTTCTTCAGAGATAACGTTCAATTCCAAACAGTAGATTTTATTTCTAAAATCCATAAACTCCAGATCTTTTTCCAATTCCACATTTGTTCCAATCTCCAGGGCTTGTATCTTCCCTTTATTTTTTCTTTTCTCATCTCTGACCTCATTCTCCTCTCTCACAGGATCCCCTATTTCTTTAAGTTCCTGCGTCATTTTGCTCAGTTCCATTTTCAGCTCCTTACTGCCCTGTCGCAGGGTTTGTTTCGTTATCTCAATCTCATCCATTATTTTCTGAAACATAATTACTTCCAGATTCTCAGCCACTTTCTTGATTGCCATTTTTAAAACCACGAAAACAAAGCAAAACAAAAATAAAGAAGAACCACTTCTTATTTCAGCAACAATTGGGTTAATATTCCAGGCTTGATGACATCACAGTATAAACAGAGCAGCCTGCCTTATCTCTCTATGTTCAAGAACACAAAACAAATTTAGTTCCCAGCATCAAAACAGTTAGTGGCGTCGTGAAGAAGCAGATTCGTCAAAATAAAATAGACCAAAAAGAGAATAGTCCCAGACAATATAATGTTCCTCGGAATAGAAATCCCTCTTCTGTTTATATCTTTAGAATGCACTTCCAGGACAGCTTTTTGCAATAGAAACAGAGATAAGCTGTTAATTTCGTGAATAACAGAGAAGAGTTATAGCTCACCCAGAAGTTCTTTAAAGCTGATTCATTTGACATATCTCTTTTTGCTGCAACAATTTAAGCCAAGTAAAAAAAATAATAGAAAGAAGGGTGCTTGCCTGTTAGTCCGTTTTCTCTTTGAAGAAAAGATAAACGTATCGCATTAATCAGATAGAGCTTGTTCGGAAGTCCGTCCGGCATTGCTGGCTGGACCTTTTCTCATAAATTAATGAAATCCAGTCCTCCCAACAAAAACAGGCTTTTGAGGTTGATCTCTACGTTTCTCCCTGCCCGGGAGAAATTTCATCAGTCAAAAAAAAATGTTCTGACTGATTTATATCTGAATAGGCTTCTTTTGAGGCGGGAGCCCGTCTCAAAAGCAGGCACAAGCGAAGTCACCCTTCCCGGAAGTCACATGTTTACATCTCAAAGGAGAGTGGCAATCCAAAATCTTAAATGGTACTACAATGTGACTTATTTACATAATATTCTAATATTGATGCAGAAATCTAAAAATGTGCCCTGGCTTTCAATTGAATTTGAGGGGGGTTAGGATTGTCTACTAGAATTTCCTTTCCAGTTGGCTCGCTCTAAGAAGCTTCTAGGCAGCATTTCCAACCACTTAAGAACATAAGAACATAAGAAGAGCCTGCTGGATCAGGCCAGTGGCCCATCTAGTCCAGCATCCTGTTCTCACAGTGGCTAACCAGGTGCCTGGGGGAAGCCCGCAAGCAGGACCCGAGTGCAAGAACACTCTCCCCTCCTGAGGCTTCCGGCAACTGGTTTTCAGAAGCATGCTGCCTCCGACTAGGGTGGCAGAGCACAGCCATCATGGCTAGTAGCCATTGATAGCCCTGTCCTCCATGAATTTGTCTAATCTTCTTTTAAAGCCGTCCAAGCTGGTGGCCATTACTGCATCTTGTGGGAGCAAATGCCATAGTTTAACTATGCGCTGAGTAAAGAAGTACTTCCTTTTGTCTGTCCTGAATCTTCCAACATTCAGCTTCTTTGAATGTCCACGAGTTCTAGTATTATGAGAGAGGGAGAAGAACTTTTCTCTATCCACTTTCTCAATGCCATGCATAATTTTATACACTTCTATCATGTCTCCTCTGACCCGCCTTTTCTCTAAACTAAAAAGCCCCAAATGCTGCAATCTTTCCTCGTAAGGGAGTCGCTCCATCCCCTTGATCATTCTGGTTGCCCTCTTCTGAACCTTTTCCAACTCTATAATATCCTTTTTGAGATGAGGCGACCAGAACTGTACACAGTATTCCAAATGCGGCCGCACCATAGATTTATACAATGGCATTATGATATCGGCTGTTTTATTTTCAATACCTTTCCTAATTATCGCTAGCATGGAATTTGCCTTTTTCACAGCTGCCGCACACTGGGTCGACATTTTCATCGTGCTGTCCACTACAACCCCGAGGTCTCTCTCCTGGTCGGTCACCGCCAGTTCAGACCCCATGAGCGTATATGTGAAATTCAGATTTTTTGCTCCAATATGCATAATTTTACACTTGTTTATATTGAATTGCATTTGCCATTTTTCTGCCCATTCACTCAGTTTGGAGAGGTCTTTTTGGAGCTCTTCGCAATCCCTTTTTGTTTTAACAACCCTGAACAATTTAGTGTCATCAGCAAACTTGGCCACTTCACTGCTCACTCCTAATTCTAGGTCATTAATGAACAAGTTGAAAAGTACAGGTCCCAATACCGATCCTTGAGGGACTCCACTTTCTACAGCCCTCCATTGGGAGAACTGTCCGTTTATTCCTACTCTCTGCTTTCTGCTTCTTAACCAATTTCTTATCCACAAGAGGACCTCTCCTCTTATTCCATGACTGCTAAGCTTCCTCAGAAGCCTTTGGTGAGGTACCTTGTCAAACGCTTTTTGAAAGTCTAAGTACACTATGTCCACTGGATCACCTCTATCTATATGCTTGTTGACACTCTCAAAGAATTCTAATAGGTTACTGAGACAGGACTTTCCCTTGCAGAAGCCATGCTGGTTCTGCTTCAGCAAGGCTTGTTCTTCTATGTGCTTAGTTAATCTAGCTTTAATAATACTTTCTACCAGTTTTCCAGGGACAGAAGTTAAGCTAACTGGCCTGTAATTTCCGGGATCCCCCCTGGATCCCTTTTTGAAGATTGGCGTTACATTTGCCACTTTCCAGTCCTCAGGCACGGAGGAGGACCCAAGGGACAAGTTACATATTTTAGTTAGCAGATCAGCAATTTCACATCTGAGTTCTTTGAGAACTCTCGGGTGGATGCCATCCGGGCCCGGTGATTTGTCAGTTTTTATATTGTCCATTAAGCTTAGAACTTCCTCTCTCGTTACCACTATTTGTCTCAGTTCCTCAGAATCCCTTCCTGCAAATGTTAGTTCAGGTTCAGGGATCTGCCCTATATCTTCCACTGTGAAGACAGATGCAAAGAATTCATTTAGCTTCTCTGCAATCTCCTTATCGTTCTTTAGTACACCTTTGACTCCCTTATCATCCAAGGGTCCAATTGTCTCCCTAGATGGTCTCCTGCTTTGAATGTATTTATAGAATTTTTTGTTGTTGGTTTTTATGTTCTTAGCAATGTGCTCCTCAAATTCTTTTTTAGCATCCCTTATTGTCTTCTTGCATTTCTTTTGCCAGAGTTTGTGTTCTTTTTTATTTTCTTCATTTGGACAAGACTTCCATTTTTTGAAGGAAGACTTTTTGCCTCTAAGAGCTTCCTTGACTTTGCTCGTTAACCATGCTGGCATCTTCTTGGCCCTGGAGGTACCTTTTCTGATCTGCCGTATGCACTCCAGTTGAGCTTCTAATATAGTGTTTTTAAACAACTTCCAAGCATTTTCGAGTGATGTGACCCTCTGGACTTTGTTTTTCAGCTTTCTTTTTACCAATCCCCTCATTTTTGTGAAGTTTCCTCTTTTGAAGTCAAATGTGACCGTGTTGGATTTTCTTGGCAATTGGCCAGTTACATGTATGTTTAATTTAATAGCACTGTGGTCACTGCTCCCAATCGGTTCAACAACACTTACATCTCGCACCAGGTCCCGGTCCCCACTGAGGATTAAGTCCAGGGTTGCCGTCCCTCTGGTCGGTTCCATGACCAACTGGTCTAGGGAATAGTCATTTAGAATATCTAGAAACTTTGCTTCTTTGTCATGACTGGAACACATATGCAGCCAGTCTATGTCCGGGTAGTTGAAGTCACCCATTACTACCACATTTCCTAGTTTGGATGCTTCCTCAATTTCATATCTCATCTCCAGGTCTCCCTGAGCATTTTGATCAGGGGGACGATAGATCGTTCCCAGTATTAAGTCCCTCCTGGGGCATGGTATCACCACCCACAACGATTCTGTGGAGGAGTCTGCCTCTTTTGGGGTTTCGAGCTTGCTGGATTCAATGCCTTCTTTCACGTATAGAGCGACTCCGCCACCAATACGTCCTTCCCTGTCCTTCCGATATAGTTTATATCCAGGGATAACCGTATCCCACTGGTTTTCTCCATTCCACCAGGTCTCCGTTATGCTCACTATATCAATGCTCTTCTCTAAGACCAAGCACTCCAGTTCTCCCATCTTGGTTCGCAGGCTCCTAGCATTAGCGTACAGGCACTTGTAAGCAGTGTCTCTCTTCAAGTGTCTTTGGCACTTGTGGTTAGGCCTGTGGTAATTTTGCTCTTCTGAATTTATATCCTGTGCCCCTGCTCTCACAATGCCTACTTCTAGGCCTACCCCTTTTAAAATTTCATCATTTCTTTGGTTTTTATCCCAGGGGGGAGGTTTATTCCGAACCGGACCTTTCTCAGCTCCTGTCGGGTTTCCCCCCTCAGTCAGTTTAAAAGCTGCTCTGCCACCTTTTTAATTTTAAGTGCCAGCAGTCTGGTTCCATTCTGGTTCAAGTGGAGCCCATCCCTTTTGTACAGGCCCGGCTTGTCCCAAAATGTTCCCCAGTGCCTAACAAATCCAAACCCTTCCACCCGACACCATCGTCTCATCCACGCATTGAGACTGTGAAGCTGGGCCTGTCTGGCTGGTCCTGTGCGTGGAACCGGTAGCATTTCAGAGAAAGCCACCTTGGAGGTCCTGGCTTTCAGCATCCTACCTAGCAACCTTAATTTTGCTTCCAGGACCTCACGGCTGCATTTCCCCATGTCGTTGGTGCCAACGTGCACCACGACCACTGACTCCTTCCCAGCACTGTCTACCAAACTATCTAAACGACGGGCGATATCCGCAACCTTCGCACCAGGCAGGCAAAACACCTTGCGGTCTACACGCCCATCACACACCCCACTGTCTATGTTCCTAATGATCGAATCACCCACTACAAGGATCCCTCCAGCCCCTGGAGATATATCCTCGGCACGAGAGGATAGCTGCTCATCCCCCAAGGAATGGGTCCCTTCTAAGGGATCGTTTCCCTCTTCCTCAGCTGTATGCTCTCCTTCCCCGAGACCATCGTTGTCCATGATAGCAGGAGAGCTATCATCGTTGGAGTGGGACACAGCTATAACGTCCCTGAAGGCCTCCTCCACACACCTCTCTGCCTCTCTCAGCTTTTCCAGGTCCGCCACCTTGGCCTCAAGGAAATGAAGTCGTTCCCGGAGAGCCAGGAGCTCATTGCACCGAGAGCATACCCACGACTTCTGTCCAACAGGCAGATAGTCGTACATGCTGCAGGCGGTGCAAAACACTGGAAAGCCCCCACACCCCTGCTGGCTTCTTACCTGCATAGTTTTGTTTAAGGTTTATTACGTCAATGGGTTGGAGACTGCGGTTTAGTTGAGGTCAGGGAACAGACGGGCAGAGTGGGGGGCCCTGGCCTCCTCGCTCTGCTGCCGAACTCGCTCTGCTGCTTAACTCGCCTTGACGCTTCGTCAGCTGGGGCTCCCTCTAGCTCGTGGAGCAGGCTCCCTCGCTAGGGTGCTCTGACTTTATATGTGTGGCTGGTTCCTCCCAGCTACTGCTGCCAGCCAGTGATGTGTTACTTGAGGCTGATGGCTATCAGCTGGGGCTTAACTCTTTAGTATTCTCTCAGGCTTCCTTCCTGAGCGAGGGGCGGGGCTGTTTAAGCTTTTGGCTGCTTTTAATCTAATCAAGGGGCTGCGCCTTCCAGGCAAGTCTTTTGTGTTTGTTGTTTTCCCACCTAGAACAGCCTGACCTTTCTTTAACCTAGGGAAACAGAGCTTGTGGTTGTGTTTCAGGAAGGCTGAAGCTGCCCTTTTTAGCAAGGACTGAGCTGACTCTCTCCCTGTATGTATCGGTGGAGTTTCCTTTTCCCCCTTCTCTCCGACTGGAATTTAGCCTTGTTTACAGTGTCCCCTGAAGCTTTCCTGCTAGGGTGGTGTTGAAAACTAGCTTTCTATACGCTTCCTTCTCCTAGGATCTGTCTCCTAAGATATAGGTTCTTTCAGGATTTGGCTCCTAGCTCAGGGTGACCTTGGGCTGCCCTTATTAGTTATTTCTCTGAGCTGTTTTACTTCAATTTAAATAATGGAATAAATGGGAGCTACTTACCCTCTTTTCACTCTGCTGCTTAACTCGCCTTGACGCTTTGTCAGCTGGGGCCTTGAAGGCCCACTTCCTCCTTTTAGATTTCAAAGTTAAGAAAAACTGGAGCTCAAAATTGATTTCTAATAACTCATTTGTTACTCTGCTAATATTTCACGATCTTTTTGCAATGCAAATAGGCTACAATATTTTAAACATTTTAAAGGTTGGGAAGGGGGCAGGTTATATTACATATGGGATTTCTCCTACTGGGAGAAAGGGAGGGATATAAATCAAATAAATACATAATAATTTATCATCAAAATTTGAAACCATTGACCAGATTGGAGTTGCAATGAAAACTGGCAAGAACTCCATATATTTGCATTGATATTCATCAGGTTCTACATTGTATAACTCAGTCACAAGTTTTGGGAGATGCAACCTGACCTATGACTCAGTTTGATTTACACTTTGGACCTTTTAGATAAAGACATTTTGTCTAGAATTTATGGTATCTTACCTTGTTGCTCTACTACAGCTTTAAGGCTCATTGGGAACAAGATTTAGAACTGCAGATAGAAGATGCCCATCGAAATAAAGTTGTTGTGAAAGCTCCCTTTCATTCCACATTGGCTAGCATTTGAGAGAATGCCTTAAAAATCACCAGTGGATTCACCTTGCATTGTTGAGCAAAACTGCAGGCACAAATACTTCTTGTTGGAGGAATTGTGGGGAGCATGTCTCTCTGTACCATATGTGGTGGACATGCTCTAGAGTGCAGAGTTCTTGGGAAAAATGTTTTCAGAGGGGGAGCTCGTTACAGGCCAAACCATAATTCAGGACCCAAGAATAGCTTTATTGTCAATTTATGATGAGGCACATGATCTCAACCATAAATGCCTTATACATTTTATGACGGCTGCCCGTCTGACTATTGCTCAGTTCTGGAGATCTTTTCATGCTGATTGATGGATGTATAGCTTCAGGAACTGTGTGAATTAGCTTTAATGGAAAAAATTAACCAATGTGATAAGGGAATGAAGGACACATTCCATTATTTCATAAGGACACAAAAAAATCAAACATATTTGATTCATTCTGTTTAAATTTACTAATTAGGCCACTACAAGAGAATATGGATATAGGGCCCCAGTCACACATGGGGAACTGTGGTGGAATACTTTTGTTTGATGGGCGAAATATATTTGTTATATATGGTTCTGCAGAGCTTGGAAAAGTTACTTTTTTAAACTACAACTCCCATCAGCCCTAGCCAGCATGGCCACTGGATTGGGCTGATGGGAGTTGTAGTTCAAAAAAGTAACTTTTCCAAGCTCTGGTTCTGACTACAGCACTGTTTGGGGGGGAGGAGGGTTTACTTTTCTTGCTGTCCTTTCTCTTTTTAAAATCAATAAAAATATTTTTTTTAAAAAGAAATCAGATGACTTCCCGGAAGGAGTGCTGGCTGGTGGTTGTCTCTGAGGGAGCTCTATCTCAGAGAAAGCTTATTTCAGTTTAAAGTCAATCAAGAGGAATCTATGACTGGCGTAAATGTTCTCCAAGATAAAAGGAGAACCGAAGATTATCCACGTAACTTCGTCGAGTTGCAGATAGCTGGATTTGATCAGGAATCCCCTGAGATAAGAAGGCTTACCTGGCAACGGAAGACGGAGCTTGGATTTCCAACATGCTATGCTGAAAGTAAGCGAGACGTTTTTTTCTCTTTAAAAACGTTTTTAATGAGCTAGCCTCCATCTGTCTAAATCTTATCTTAGACTTAAAATACTACCGTAAAAGAGGATTGTTTACGAATCAGCTAATTGAGAAACTTGGGTGAGTCACACTTTTTTTTTGCTTTGCATAAAGTTAAGGAAGAAGGGAGCAATTCAAAGAACCTGTTTTACTTTTCTTTTTTTTTATATAACAAAAAGCTGGCTTAAATTTGGAATTATAAAGATTAAAACGAATAAGAGGCAACCTATTGGACAAGATGTTTTTGATTATTTGAAGGAAATATATCTGAGACTATTTTCTATTCCTTTCTATTTTGGATTATGTTTTTTTTTTCAACGAATCTGCTGTTCGTGTATGTTACTGAATGCTGGGCGCTGAGAACTGGATTTGTTTTACATTCTTGAACGTGCCGGAGATAAGAACTGTGTTGGCTAAGATCACACTAACAAGCCTGATTATATTAACTCTTTAGTTGTTGAGGAAAAGTAAGAAACAGTTTGCCACTAAATTTGGAAACATTGGTTAATAATAGAAAAAGTTTTACTTTTTTAGAATGACAACCAGGAAAGCAGCCAAAGTTTTAGAGCGAAGAGTTTCAACTGATACACAGGAAGGAATAGACATGTTTCAGAAAATTATGGAGGGATTTAATGATTTTAAACAAGAGATGAAACAAGAGATGAAACAGGACAGACAACAATTTAAAGATGAATTTCACAATATGAAAAAGGACTATAAAGATTTACAAGATCATATCAAAACAGAAGTGGGTGAGATTAAAAATAATATTGGGCAATTAACACAGGAAATAAAAAATGTTAAAGATAAGGTGCAAACCTTAGAGAACAGAATTGACATTGCAAATGTGGAATTAGAAAAAAATCTGGATTATTTTGCTGTTATGGAACTTAGAGATAAAGAATATTGCTTGAGATTCCATGCAATTCCTGAGGAAACAGGTGAAGACATCAGAGAGAAAATTGTTACTGTTTTAGCAAAATCCTTGGAAATGAATGAAGATCGGATGGAATTTGAAATAGATACAGTTTACAGAATTAATTCCAGATATGCAACAATGAAAAAAAATCCCAAGAGATGTACTTGTTAATTTTCTTAAAAAAAAGACTAGAAATACGGTATTGCAACACCATTTTAACAATGGCTTCAAAATTGACGGTAAAGAAATACTGGTGATGAAGCAAATTCCTATTAGACTTTTACGAAAGAGAAAAGAATATGCTTTTTTCACAGAAAAATTTAAACAATGTAAAATTCAATTTAGATGGGATGTTCCAGAGGGAGTGATTTTTACATTCAGACAACAGAAGTATCGATTAAATACTGTTCAAAAAGCAAGGGATTTCTTGAGAAAAGCTTCAAAAGATATGGAAGAAGATAAACTCAAAGACATGGATACAATTCCTGGGAAACAAAGTCAACAGAAACAGGTAGAAGAAGAAAAGGATGATGATGAATCGAAGGGAGCAACAGGTACAGACTTTTCTAAAATACATGCTTAAAAATGGATTACAAATATCTAACTTGGAATATAAATGGAGCTAATTCGTCGCAGAAGAGAAAGTATTTCATTATTTGAAAAAATTAAAATTGGATATAATTTGTTTACAAGAAACTCATATTAAGAAGAAAGACTCCAAATATTTAATCTGTAAAAATTTGGGCGAAGAATTTATTTCGGCAGGATCAAAAAAATAATAATGGTGTGGTCCTTTACATTAATTCACAATTGTCCCCTAAATTGATATTATTGGATGATAGTGGCAGATTTGTGGGAGTTGAAATTACCATTCAGGGTACAAAAATTTTGATAGTGGGCATTTATGCTCCCAATGAAGATAAAACAAGGTTCTATACTGGACTTATGGAAAAATTATCAGAGTTTGATCATTGGTGTGTCATGGGTGATTGGAATGGGGTAATCTCACCAAAAATGGATAGACTTTCTGAGAAAAACATTAAAGAGACACAGGGCAAATTGCCGAAGATTTGTTTTGAATTGATGGAAAATTTGGAATTGGTGGATGCTTGGAGACATATAAATAATAATGCAAAGGAATTTACTTATTTTTCAGAAAGGCATAAAACATTTTCGAGGATTGATATGATTTGGATGTCTAAAAGTTTAGTGAAAGATATTTCCAAGATGGATGTATTACCAAAAACTTTTTCAGATCACAATCCAGTGATATTGACTTTAAAAAAAAAAAATCTTGGATTTAAATGGAGACTAAATGAATCTTTATTACAGAATGATAAAATAGTGCAGGAATGTAAGAAGAAATTAAAAGAGTTTTTTGAACACAATTTATATAAAGGAACAGATGAAAATATTGTTTGGGACACAAGTAAAGCATTTATGAGGGGATATTTTATTAAATGTAACTCTGAATTTAAAAAGAAGAAACAACAGAAAATGCAATTAATCTTGGAAGAAATAAAACAAAAAGAGGAAGAATTGAAAAAGAATCCAACCAAAGCTTCTACTGTAAATCAAATTAAAATGTTACAGAAACAAGTGTCAATGTTGACAGTTAGAGAAATTGAAAGGAAATTAAACTTTGCTAAACAAAGGACTTTTGAATTTGCAAATAAACCGGGGAAATTGTTAGCATATAAATTAAGAAAAGAACGACAAAAAAATCTTATTTTAAAGATACAAGAAGGAGATGAGATGTTGACAGACAATGTAAAAATCCAAGGGGTTTTTCATCAATATTATTCAACTTTGTACAAGTGTCAGGAAATTCCCTCAGAAAAAATAGAAGAATATATATCAAAACAGAATTTGCCTAAAATTACAGATTTTCAGAGACAAGCTATTAATGGTCCTATTACGTCAAGAGAAATATCTGAGGCTATAAGTAAAATTAAATTAGGAAAGGCGCCAGGACCGGATGGACTATCAGCAATGTATTACAAATGCTTGGAGGAGGAACTTCTATTACCTTTACAGTACACAATGAATTCTATTTTGCAAGAAGGGAAGATACCGGATAGTTGGAAAAATGCCAATATAACATTAATACCTAAAGAAGAGCAGGATCTAACTAAAACAAAAAATTATCGACCAATATCTTTATTGAATAATGACTATAAAATTTTTACAACGATTTTGGCAGAAAGAATGAAAATAATATTGCAACAATTTATTCAGGAAGATCAAGTGGGGTTTTTACCTAAAAGACAATTACGTGATAACATCAGGAATGTTTTGAATGTGTTGGAGTATCTTGAACAACAAAATGACATACAAGCAGCCTTGATTTTTCTGGACGCTGAGAAAGCATTCCATAATTAGAATTGGAAATTTATGTTTAAGGTTCTAGAGCAAATGGACTTTGGAGATAATTTTATAAAATGGATCACATCGATTTATACATCACGGAAGGCACAGATAATTGTCAATGGGGATTTAACGGACTCATGTGAAATACAAAAGGGCACAAGACAGGGATGTCCACTGTCCCCTCTCTTATTTATTTTGGTTCTAGAAGTGCTGCTTAGAGACATAAGGCAAGACAAAAGGATTTCGGGAATAAAGATAAAAAAAGAGGAATATAAATTGAGAGCATTTGCTGACGACTTGATAATTGTATTAGAAAATCCCTTGGAAGGAATCAAAATATTGATGGACAAATTAGAAGAATTTGGACCATTAGCAGGATTTAAGATCAATAATCAAAAAATGAAGATGCTGGTGAAAAAATTATCTTTAAGAGATCAAAAAGAGTTAATGGAGAAGATAGATTTTAAAATAGAAGAAAAGGTGAAATATTTAGGTATCATTATGACAAATAAAAATTCAAAGTTGTTTCATAACAATTATGAAAAATTATGGTCAGAGATTAAGAAAGATTTGTTAAGATGGGATAAATTACAGTTGTCATTAATGGGCAGAATATCTGTAATAAAAATGAATGTATTGCCGAGAATGATGTTTCTGTTTCAAACAATACCTGTCCTCTGATTTACCTTTTAAACAATGGCAAAAAGATATTTCTAAATTTGTTTGGCAGGGGAAAAAACCAAGAATTAAATTTAAATTACTACAAGACGCCAAAGAAAGAGGAGGATTGGGTTTACCAAATTTGAGACTTTATTTTGCTGCTTGTTGCTTAGTCTGGATAAAAGAATGGATTGTATTGAGGAACAAAAGATTATTAGATTTGGAGGGTCATAACCTGAAGTGGGGATGGCATGGATATCTATGGTATGATAAAGTAAAAGTTAATGTGGATTTTAACAATCATTTTATAAGACGTCCTTTGTTGAATATATGGAATAAATACAAAACAAGATTCTTTTCGAAAATACCACTATGTGTTTCAAGTCAGGAAGCATTTTATAGAAGAGAAATGGCTGGAAAAGAGAAATGGTTAACTTACCAAGAATTATTAGAAAATGTACATGGAGAATATATAATGAAAGAGAGAGAACAACTAATAAAGGAAGGATATAGTTCTCAATGGTTTGCCTACTTACAATTGTTAGAAAGATACAAAATGGATAAAAAACGGTATGGGTTTGAAATAAATAAATCTGATTTTGAAGTAGATTTGTGTACAAATGATGAATGTATAATTGCAAAAATGTATAAATTTTTATTGAAAATGGATATGGAAGAAGAACAAGTAAAAGAGTGTATGGTCAAGTGGGCAAAAAAGTTTGGCTATAATATACAAATGGATCAATGGGAAAATATGTGGAAAAAAGGTTTGAAATTTACATTATGTTATAATCTTAAAGAAAATTTTTATAAAATGATGTATCGTTGGTATATGACTCCAGAAAAGTTGTCAAAAATGTATAGTAATGTTTCTAATGCATGTTGGAAATGTAAACAACAAGAAGGATGTTTCTACCATATGTGGTGGTCGTGTAAACAGGCAAAATCATTCTGGGCACAGATAGGTAGGATGATGCAAAAAATCTTGAAGATAAATATTCAGTCAAAGCCAGAATTTTTTCTATTGGGCTTTATGGGTAAACAAAAAGAAAAGAAATATGGAAGAATAATATTATATATGATCACGGCAGCAAGATTATTATATGCACAAAAGTGGAACATGGAATTAATACCAACAATGGAAGAATGGCTATTGAAACTAATGGACTTAGTCGAGATGGACAAATTGACATGCCTTCTCAGAGATAAAACCACAGATACATTTCTTAAGGAATGGAAGCCTCTTTTGGACTTTTTGTTGAAAGAAAAAAATGAAATGATGATAATGGGATTTGATGATTAATCAAGATAGACTATGGAAAAAAGTGAACTTTGTATGTTTTAGGGGTCAAGTTTGATATATATTATGTACCTATAGCTGATCTGTAACAAATCGGAAGTCAAGTTTTTTCTTTTTATTTTTGCTGTATTGTTTTTGTTGTTTGATTTTGTTGTGTCTGTTTTATAAAAATTTGAATAATAAAAATTATTACAAAAAAAAAAAAGAAAGAAATCAGATCAGGGCCAGCACAACACTTTGCTACCTGAGGCAGACAAGATGTACAGAAGCTGCTGGCGATAGGACAGCATCCGCCACGGCATCTAACTAGCATAGGGGGCAAGGGACTAGCATAGGGAGCAAAGGAAAGCTTCAGGGTATACACAACTCTGTCCTCCAACACTTTCATGCTGCCTATGCCTTCAGCAACTGCTCCCAGAGGCTGCTGTTTCACTCTGCCTAAGGGCCAGCCCTCTCTCAGATGTGTCTACATATCCCAGTAACATATGGTCTGCCCCATTTCGTTCTATTGAGGAACCCAATCTACATTACTCTGCACACATTGCATTTGTTAACCAACAAGGGACCCATCTGTGTAACTACTATGTGCACAAATACCTTTCAGATGAACTCTAGATAAAGCAACAGTACTTATAAGAAAATTTTAGAAAATTGGTAGTGGTGGGGAGGGCCAAATAAATGAACTATAATATAAATAAAGTGAAATATATTTTCTGTATTCTCTATATCTATATTTAGGGAGCAATCATGTTGACACAATTAATATTCAGAAATGCTGTGCTAGTTCCATTTAATGCATGAACATCAGAGACTACAATTCTGAAAATAGTATCTGTGCTGTGTTTGACCTTAGAGACTAAATGCTGTGCAGTATCTTCACAGAGATAATTCTGCGTTCACTGATAATATGACCCACAGTTGGAGGTATAAAATACCAACCACTAGAAGATTCCTATGAGTAAGATAGAAAACTTAACATCCCACAACCAGTCAGGATTCCTAACCAAAAACCAAAACTAAAAAAATCCTGGTAGCCAGTCAGCCAAGGTCACAGAAATCCCCATACAGCAGAACCTGATCAGGGAGCTGCACTTAGTGTAGAATGCTATGGCATGATTGCTGACAAGAGTGAGACCCTATCAGCACATAATACCTCTGCTCTGAAATCTGCACTGGGTGCCGATTTGCTACCAGGCCAAGTTCAAGGTGTGCTTTCCATGTTACAGGTGCCACATAGTACTTGTTCTGCTCTTGTAAGAAATCAATCCTTAAGTGTCCCAGCACCTATGCTTTGGAACTGCCTAATTCACATTAGACAGGCATCTTTATTATACTCTTTTCGGCATCTGCTAAAAACATTTTTGTTTAGGCAAGTCTAACAAGGCATGTAGAAGCTATTATGTTTTTTATGTTTTTAACTCATTGTTGGTTTTATTATTTTGAATGTTTTAACTGTTTTTGCCAATAATTTTATTGTTTTAATTCCTGCTATAAACAGCTTTGAGGATTTATTTTTGTATTTATTTTGTTGTAAATAAAATACATAAATAAATTTTAGAGTCACTGTGGCTGTTGGGTGTCTTTCCATTTTAAGGAACAAAGCAATCTGCCTTATACTGACTCAGGCCATTTGGTACCATCTAGCCCAGTACTGATGACATGGACTAGCATGGGCTCTTCCGGATGCCAGGCAATAGTCTCTTCCAGAGATTGAATTTTGGACCTTTGCATGTAAAACATGTGCCCTACCATTGAGCTACAGCCCTGTTTAAAAAAGTTTTTTTTAAAATTGTTGTTTTCAATTCACTAATGAATGCACAGCATATTAGGGCAGATCTACACAATGCATTTAAAGCACATTCAACAGATGAGCAGCTATCCTCTAGTGCCAAGGATGTATCTCCGGGGGGTGGAGGGATCCTTGTAGTAGGCGATTCGATCATTAGGAACATAGACAGTGGGGTGTGTGATGGGCGTGCAGACCGCAAGGTGATTTGCCTGCCTGGTGCGAAGGTTGCGGATATCGCCCGTCGTTTAGATAATTTGGTAGACAGTGCTGGGGAGGAGTCAGTGGTTGTGGTGCACGTTGGCACCAATGACATGGGGAAATGCAGCCGTGAGGTCCTGGAAGCAAAATTTAGGTTGCTACATAGGATGCTGAAAGCCAGGACCTCCAAGGTGGCTTTCTCTGAAATGAAATGCTACCGGTTCCACGCACAGGACCAGCCAGACAGGCACAGCTTTGTAGTCTCAATGCGTGGATGAGACGATGGTGTCGGGAGGATTTGTTAGGCACTGGGGAACATTTTGGGACAAGCTGGGTCTGTACAAAAGGGATGGGCTCCACTTGAACCAGAATGGAACCAGACCGCTGGCACTTAAAATTAAAAAGGTGGCAGAGCAGCTTTTAAACTGACTGAGGGGAGAAACCCGACAGGAGCTGAGGAAGGTCCGGTTCGGAATAAACCTCCCCCCTGGGATAAAGACCAAAGAAATGATGACATTTTAAAAGGGGTAGGGCTAGAAGTAGGCATTGTGAGAGCAGGGGCACAGGATATCAATTCAGAAGGGCAAAATTACCACAGGCCAAACCACAAGTGCCAAAGACACTTGAAGAGAGACACTGCTTACAAGTGTCTGTACGCTAATGCTAGGAACCTCCGAACCAAGATGGGAGAACTGGAGTGCTTGGTCTTAGGGGAGAGCATTGATATAGTGAGCATAACGGAGACCTGGTGGAATGGAGAAAACCAGTGGGATATGGTTATCCCTGGATATAAACTATATTGGAAGGACAGGGAAGGCCGTATTGGTGGCGATGTCGCTCTATACATGAAAGAAGGCATTGAATCCAGCAAGCTTGAAATCCCCAAAGGGGCAGACTCCTCCACAGAATCCACAAAAATGAGATTGGTAAAAAGAAAGCTGAAAAAGAAAGTCCAGAGGGTCATATCACTCGAAAATGCTTGGAAGTTGTTTAAAAACACTATATTAGAAGCTCAACTGGAGTGCATACCACAGATCAGAAAAGGTACCACCAGGGCCAAGAAGATGCCAGCATGGTTAACGAGCAAAGTCAAGGAAGCTCTTAGAGGCAAAAAGTCTTCCTTCAGAAAATGGAAGTCTTGTCCAAATGAAAAAATAAAAAGGAACACAAACTCTGGCAAAAGAAATGAAAGAAGACAGTAAGGGATGCTAAAAAAGAATTTGAGGAGCACATTGCTAAAAACATAAAAACCAACAACAAAAATTCTATAAATACATTCAAAGCAGGAGACCATCTAGGGAGGCGATTAGACCCTTGGATGATAAGGGAGTCAAAGGTGTACTAAAGAACGATAAGGAGATTGCAGAGAAGCTAAATGAATTCTTTGCATCTGTCTTCACAGTGGAAGATATAGGACAGATCACTGAACCTGAGCTAACATTTGCAGGAAGGGATTCTGAGGAACTGAGACAAATAGTGGTAACAAGAGAGGACGTTCTAGGCTTAATAGACAATATAAAAACTGACAAATCACCGGGCCTAGATGGCATCCATCCGAGAGTTCTCAAAGAACTCAAATGTGAAATTGCTGATCTGCTAACTAAAATATGTAACTTGTCCCTCAGGTCCTCCTCCGTGCCTGAGGACTGGAAAGTGGCAAATGTAACGCCAATATTCAAAAAGGGATCCAGGGGGGATCCCGGAAATTACAGGCCAGTTAGCTTAACTTCTGTCCCTGGAAAACTGGTAGAAAGTATTATTGAAGCTAGATTAACTAAGCACATAGAAGAACAAGCCTTGCTGAAGCAGAGCCAGCATGGCTTCTGCAAGGGAAAGTCCTGTCTCAGTAACCTATTAGATAGCATATAGATAGAGGTGATCCAGTGGACATAGTGTACTTAGACTTTCAAAAAGCGTTTGACAAGGTACCTCACCAAAGACTTCTGAGGAAGCTTAGCAGTCATCGAATAAGAGGAGAGGTCCTCTTGTGGATAAGGAATTGGTTAAGAAGCAGAAAGCAGAGAGTAGGAATAAATGGACAGTTCTCCCAATGGTGGACTGTAGAAAGTGGAGTCCCTCAAGGATCGGTATTGGGACCTGTAGTTTTCAACTTGTTCATTAATGACCTAGAATTAGGAGTGAGCAGTGAAGTGGCCAAATTTGCTGATGATACTAAATTGTTCAGGTTTGTTAAAACAAAAAGGGACTGTGAAGAGCTCCAAAAAGACCTCTCCAAACTGAGTGAATGGGCGGAAAAATGGCAAATGCAATTCAATATAAACAAGTGTAAAATTATGCATATTGGGGCAAAAAAACTGAATTTCACATATACGCTCATGGGGTCTGAACTGGCGGTGACCGACCAGGAGAGAGGCCTCGGGGTTGTAGTGGACAGCACGATGAAAATGTTGACCCAGTGTGCGGCAGCTGTGAAAAAGGCAAATTCCATGCTAGCGATAATTAAGAAAGGTATTGAAAATAAAACAGCCGATATCATCATGCAGTTGTATAAATCTATGGTGTGGCCACATTTGGAATACTGTGTACAGTTCTGGTTGCCTCATCTCAAAAAGGATATTATAGAGTTAGAAAAGGTTCAGAAGACGGCAACCAGAATGATCAAGGGGATGGAGCGACTCCCTTATGAGGAAAGGTTGCAGCATTTGGGGCTTTTTAGTTTAGAGAAAAGGCGGGTCAAAGGAGACATGATAGAAGTGTATAAAATTATGCATGGCATTGAGAAAGTGGATAGAGAAAAGTTTTTCTCCCTCTCTCATAATACTAGAACTCATGGACATTCAAATAAGCTGAATGTTGGAAGATTCACGACAGACAAAAGGAAGTACTTCTTTACTCAGCGCATAGTTAAACTATGAAATTTGCTCCCACAAGACGCAGTAATGGCCACCAGCTTGGATGGCTTTAAAAGAAGATTAGACAAATTCATGAAGGACAGGGCTATCAATGGCTACTAGCCATGATGGTTGTGCTCTGCCACCCTAGTGAGAGGCAGCATGCTTCTGAAAACCAGTTGCCAGAAGCCTCAGGAGGGGAGAGTGTTCTTGCACTCGGGTCCTGCTTGCGGGCTTCCCCCAGGCACCTGGTTGGGCACTGTGAGAACAAGATGCTGGACTAGATGGGCCACTGGCCTGATCCAGCAGGCTCTTCTTATGTTCTTAACATACATTTGAAGCACATGCCACTTTAAGCTGTTTTCACACTGTTTTATACTTATTTTATGGTTTTTGGATTTTCAATGGATTTATTTCTTGTTGTGAGCTTGTGAGTGTTGTGGTTTCCAATCCCACTTCACAGGGTTGTCAGAAATCTTTCATATACACACACACTGGAGATGTAAAAATACATACATCCCATACAACAGTTTATATTACAATAATTCAGTAATATTACTATTACAATATTACTATTACAGCTGGCCATTGTAGAACATTTTTTTTAAAAAAAGTATTAGTTTCCTGCCAAATAAGAGCAGTGACAGCTAAGTAAGCCCTGCCTAACTGCTTAAAAAAGGATTGGAAAGGGAGAGAGATTTATAACACAATCCTTTTCTATGTTTACTCAAAAGTCCCATTGATTTTCAGCACAATCTTAATCATGTCTACTCAAAAGTAAGTCCTACTGAATTCAGTGGGTTTAACTCCCAGGTATGTGGAATTAGCATTGCAGTTTTACTCCCAGAAAAGCTTCATGGGAAGGTTTTCAAAACAGGTTATAAGACAAATAAACTGCCCTCTTCAACAGTCCAGTAAAATTTAAACTTGACTCAATTGGAAACATATAACTCTGCAGTGTACACTTTTTAAAAAACTTCTGTTCAAAAATTATTTGAAAGATAAAATATGCCATTTTTTGCAAGTAATTAAAAAACCTGCATGTACACTTTTATAATAAAAGCTGTAATTTTATAAGAGTTTATTTTAGTTATAATAAAATTGTTTGTCTGTGCCCACCAAGATCCTGCTATGATCTTCTATTGTAGTGCAATCCTATGCCTGTTTACTCAGAAGCAAGTCCCAATCCTGTCCAGAGAAAGTACTCTTTATGCTGCTGAAAGCTATATATTTACTGAGTTCCTGATGTGAGACAAGCAGGAAAATGTAACTGTTCTCAAAACTTGAAATGGGGTTTAGGTATTGCCTGGGGGTCAACAAATCTTGTCAATCACAATCCTGACTTCACATTGGCTAAAAATATGAAAGGATAGGGATTAGAGCAGCCGGTAGTAACGGGAGTTGTGGGCTGGGGCGTCTGATATTTTGGTTTATATCTTTTGAACCAGACCACCTAGAAACTTATTTTTTTTAATGAAAGCTAAGAGTTCAGAGATTAAGGTGACTCACCCAGAGAGGAACCCCCAAAACCGATAACCCTACAAAAGACTCTCAACTACTGTGTAAATATATTTACATTAAACAGCTTTGATATTTCTGATGATAGTAATCTTCTGAAAGGAAAACTGAGCTTAACATTTGTTACAATAGCATAAGAACAGGAAGCAAGCTTATTAAATCAGAGCACTTTTAATAGGACATATGTGGCACATCTCCTCCATCCCAACACAGAAAAAATAAACCTAAGGGAAATTCTAATTTTCTAGTGTATATTGTTATCAAACCTACACCATGGAATGATATCACAAGAACACCAAAATTGTTTATAATTCAGCCAAGCTAAATGTTATAAAGATGTGTATAATGGTCTCCCCCAGTGTTGATGAGGTTTTAAAAAATGAAATTCGGAAGGAATGGTAGAGAATGGAGCTGTTTAAATCTTTCCTTTTGGTCATTCCCCCCCCCAAATCTCCCTCTCCTTTTCAACTTATGTTGGGGAAAACAGTACCAATATGTTTTTGAAAATGGCTGTTATTAGCAGTGGAAAAAAGTTAGTGATTCAATGAGGCAAAAAGAGTCCCTTCCCAACCACTTTAATTTCATTTGTTACACACATTTGTCACACACATCTCCTGTGTAACATGTAATTATCAGAGCTTGGAAGTTACTTTTTTGAACTACAACTCCCATCAGCCCCAGCCAGCATGGCCATTGGACAGGGACCAAATTCAGCCCTTCAAACCTCTCTGTTTGGCCCTAGAGACTCTCCCCAGACCAAGGCCATATCCTTACCAGCCCTAGCATGCACTCTCCTCAGGTGCTTTTGTCTGGCTAGAATGTGTCCTTGAACTAGGCCAGATTCAAGGCTTATGTGCTGATATCAAAGTCCTGAACAACTTGGGTCCATGGTATCTTAAGGGCTGCCTCAGCCATTATATCCCAGCTTGATCACTGAGATCAGTCTGAGGAGCTCTGTTAGTTATCTTCTGTTTTACAGAGGTCCGACTGGCCTCAATCGGAAGTTGGCATTTAGTTTGCTGGACCAATGCAGTGGAACACTCTTCCAGCAGACATTTGGCAGGCATTCTTGCTTTTGGCTTTCAGGTGTCTCTTAAAGACTATTTTTATGCTGATAGGCCTATGCAGTTTTTAAATATTTTCTTGAGTAGCCAGTCATTTTAATGATTGTTTTGTACTGCTTGTAAAGGTTTAAAAAAGTTTTTCTATTGCTGCATGCCACCCTGATATTTTCTAAGAGGGAGGTATATAACTACTTTTATAAAATAAAATACACTGTGATAATTCATTTTGCTTGCCTGTATGGAGGATGAAGTAATGTGGGGTGGGGGTGTAAAACCTTTTACTTTTGAATGGCTGGAATGTACCCTACTGTACAAAGGTAGAAGCCACCTATTGCTCTGCACACTTTTGCCTATGTCTCCATCCACCACTGGCATGTGGTCCCCAGAAGGCTGCTCATGAGGGAATAGGCTCCTCAGTCTGAAAAAGGGTCATCCTGCCTTAGACTACATTAATGCTGTGTACCATTTGATAATCTCAAATTAAATGTCATTTTTCATCTAGAAGTTAATTTACCACACACGATGACACACAAAGTTTAAAGCAAAGAGTGAAGAGTAAAGGGGCACAAACTAATAATGGCTGAACTCAACCTATCATGCTTTTCATAACTCAGATCCCTTGTTGTAGCTGGATTGTCTGTGTCTTCCATCAAACATTATCTATCATGGAAACAAAGAGCGGTATCAAAACGGTTTTATCCAGTGTGGTGTCTTGGTTGGAGTGTCAAGGCTGGAAATGGGGAAGAACTCTGCTTCAAAGCCATAGTTAGCCATGAGGTTCTTAAAGTAGCATTAGCCCAGTCACCTCACCTGCATCACAGGGCTGTTGTGAGAATAAAATTGGGTTTGGGGAACCCTAAGCCATGCAAAGGTCCACTGCATTCTGCAATGAAAGGTGAGATAAAAGTAGAGTAACAAAGAAGGGACATGTATGCAAGAGAGTACCCTGAGGACATCCTGAGGTTGGCTTGCTGGTTTTCCTACAGTTTTTCCTACAGGTAAAGAGACAAGGTCCCTTTTTACATTAACAGTGACTTGTCTTTTCAGCATTGGAACAAATTTCACAAAATTTCACAAAACCAGTAAAATCTATAGTTGCACCTGTAATCTCTCCCTTTTATAGAAGGCCTTCTTATTGTTTTTGTCAGGGACAAGCAGTCAAAATCATTTGGAAGTGAAACTTATGAATAGCCCATAGCAAGCAAACCACAATATCCTGACCTTAAGCACATTTACTGGTGTGCCAGAACCTTAAATTATGGAAACAGCAAAAAGTATGATTTTATACTAGTATTGTGTAGAACCAAGCATAGTGAAGAGGCACATTGGCAGGATTTAGCAATTTGTTATTACGTTAATGGGGCCATGACCCCCAGAAAACACTGAAAAACCAACCTCACTTCCCCCCAAAACCGGATTAGGCTCCAGATTCCCCATTTTAAAAATCCCAAACTACAGAGCTTAATTATTAGAAAATACACATATCTATGAAGAAGGAAAAAAACAGTAAAAAGCACCATTGTTTTTTCTCAGTAAATGTTCATGCAAACCCATTGGGGCTGAGCTTTTCTAGCTAGGATTCAGATTTCAAAAGTATAGTTTTTTTTGTGGCCACAGATGAAGCAATATATTTGTTCTTTACTAGTGTTTCGTACTTTCAATACAAAGTAAGGTCCCCATAATTGGATTTAGTTTCATTCATTATGCTTCAGGTTGGAGAATGTAAAGGAGTTATAGACAATTCCCGCCATCAACAGACCAGGAGGGCTCTGTTCATGGTGGGCCTTTGCAGACATGCCAGGAAAAGTCCTGGTGTGGCTTCAAACCTCTCAGGGTGGCGGAGTGGCCATGCACGCTGCGTTGCGCAGGAAGGCAGAGCAGAGCAGCTATTTAAGCCCTGCTCCGTTCTCCCTCAGCCTCTTTCCGGCCTTGCGCAACAACAGAGCAGGGTCGCTAGGCCACATTAAGCATTTGGGAATTGTTTGGTGATCTGTTCCTGTGGCGGGCAAGCAGGGAAGGAAAGGTTGCAAGTGGTGGCAGAGTGTGGTGGGGAGAAGACAGGTCATGCTCGGCAGAGCGTTGAGAAGCAGAGCGTGGTGGCAGCAGCAGCAGCAGTGGCAATTTCACAGGGTAGGGTTTAGTGAGTGCCCTTAGGCACCCTTTAAGGTGAAAGCTACAATCTGAGGCTTGCCTTCTGGGTTGTGAGGCCAGCTGGCAGGATAAGGTTCACCTTCCTTTGGGGCTAACCTGTAACACCCAGGCCTCCCTAACCACCCTGCGGGGATGGAGCTCAAAGAAGAGGATTGGGCTTGGACCACCTCCTTTTTCATGGCAGGGTGTCCTCACCTGATTGGGTAAGATTAGGTCCTGCACTTTTCTCTGCAGATCATTTTGCATGCAATCAAGCACTTGATTGGCTTTGGTTTAAATAAATGTGGCCCTTGATTTACCCACACTTCATCTTGTCTCACCTCTTCATTTCCTGACTATGGCTGCAAAGGCATTTTCAAAGCTCAGTCAATGTGAAGAAGTGAAACTAATGAAACAGCTAAACCACGGACTTTTATGCCTGGACTTTTTCTTTCAATTTTTTGAAAAAAATCAGTCTTAAAATTTGGTCCTGCAGATTCTGCATCTGCTAGCACAGTATTTCTGTGTAGAGTGTAAGCGAAATAAGAAGAATTAGCCCTTCCCATGACATTTTATTTTTAGAATAAAGCAAACTTCACTGTAGGAAAACAATGTCAAGAGAAATCTCCTGGGATTCCAAATCCCTCCATGCTAAAATGCTGAAATAGTACTCTCACAAAGAAAAGAAATATATGTGTAGGAAGGTATCCGACTATAATGCATTTAATTATTTGCTATAGAAATAGTTGCCTTTGCGTTCCAGGAAATATTTTAATGTTTAGGTTCATTAGATGCTAAAACCAGGCTTCATAATTAAAGGCTGGATGAATTTGTGCTTAATGAAAATGCCCTTTCTGAAATGAACAGAAGCATATTTATTACAATGTGGGTTATTAGTTACTAAAAACGTAACTGTGATGTAGCAATACACTAAGTTTCACAAAGGGTTTTATGCACTGTAAACTCATTTGCCAAGGAACGGTTCTGAAGAATCCTCAAGATGACATTTGAGAATATCTTCATGTTGTATTCATAAATTTTAGCTGTTTCATAGCCTTGAATGAAGCATTCCATGTTGCTGTCCCAAAAACCGCTGTTATGCTTTTCCATTTCCGTATCATTTTACCACACAGTTTTGGTAAAAATAACAGATGAAAAGTAAATTGCTGAAGGGAAACCGACAAGTTTTAATCAGAGTCAGTGTGTATCCCTAGCCCATCAGAAAGAAATATGTATGCTTTGCATTTTGAATCGGATTTGATTGATACTATAGATGTTAAATAAACAGGAATAAAAAAACTGCCATTGTATGCAGAAGTATAAACAAGTAGCTCCACAATGTTAATTACAACCCCAGCTTTCTTGTCTTCTGATCATTCCCATGTCTGTGATTAATTCTTGTTTTATGCAAGTGCTTTGGAGAAATAATTGGGCCTTATTTAGGTCTTGGAGAGCCAATTCACATGCTGTAGTGCTAGATAAATAGCACTCAGTGGCCCTAACTCGCAGATGTAAGTACAAAAGATTGTGACAGATCACAGATATGCTATATAGAGAAGATAAATCTTGATAAGATGAAGGCCATGGAACAGTAGGGAGGTCCAATGCACTTGGAAGTTGTTATGCTGTTTGGATGGCTTGTGAGGATTCAGACGCAAACAGGATGTTCTCAAAGTGGGTCAGTATTAAAGCAGCAAGGTTCCTGCATCTTTAATAGTTCTGTAGAAGAAGGAATTTCAGTAGATGTAACTTGTTATGCAGGCTACACCAAATGAAATTTCTTCTTCTACTTAAAGGTGCCGAAATGGAAGTGTTGGATTAGAAAGAGGCAGGAAGGATAATTCAAACAAGTGAGGCTGAAGGACTGACCCTACACTGAAGGAGAAAAACATGTGTAAATTGTTCTATTACAAAAATCACAGTACAACAATACCTTTATTAGGACTAACTCACTGGGTGACCTTGGGCCAGTCACTACCTCTCAGCCTCAGAGGAAGGCAATGGTAAACCACCTCTGAATACCTCTTACTATGAAAACCCTATTCATAGAGTCGCCATAAGTCGGGATCGACTCAGGCAGTCCATCATCATCATCAAAATGTCACATTTCTAGATTGACCAGAGATATTGAAATGTTCCTCATATCAGCGTTTAAATTAAATCCAGTTAATGTGAGTAATGTGCAAATACCTTTTTGACAACTTATTTCTATAGAACAGCAAATGTTGGTAAGTCGGTGTGACAAAGAACTGCATTTTTTTAAAAAATGGAAGGGCAGCTATGATTCAAGCCTTCCATACAGATATTCTCTAAGTCTCTTCTTGTCCCTATATCTTCACAATTGTGGGAAATAGTTTTCTGGTAAAAATGTATTAACTGTCACGGGGGAGACATATGTGTTTTGCACATGGGATTATGTAGGTCCAAATGTGTTTCTTTGAAATATAAATGAAAGTAATACATTTGTCATGTCATTTTCTTGAGGAAATGTTTCCTGTTTCTGGAATATGTTGACTTTAAAAGGGGGAAAATATTTAGAGATTGGTCATATTTTAAATGAGTGTTTAATGTAATATTTGTTAATGAAACATTGCTAACTGTATTGCCCTTTTGTATTTTTAAAATTAAATTCATTTTTAAAAAGCATGAGCCTTGGATAAATCAAGTTTTAATACATTACTTTAAAAAAATCATTTTTAAAAAGCATGAGCCTTGGATAAATCAAGACAAATTCCTTGTTCAAGTGATATAGTACACTTTCAGTAAGGCCAAGAAACTGGATCCTCTTGTGGATTAGGTGGGAATCCTGCCTCCTCAGCTGTAGAACTATTCTGGCAGGCTGAAAAGTTACTCACTACAATAGGCTCTTCCAGCCTTATTATGGCTCCATCTACCAACACTAAACTGATAAAACATAACTCCAACTAACTCACACTTTCTCCAGACCACTACTTGTACAACAGAATATTATTTACAAGCAGCTGTCACAGATTTTGCCTGCAGACTGTTTTGTTGCTGCTCTAGGTGTCTTGCTCAGCACCAGCTCTGGCTTTTAGTCTCCATGGAATTCTGGCCTCTGCCTCCCTACCCATCTTGTATCAGCTTACTGACTAGATTATACAGCCACAAGAGTGGCTGTATACTATAACCAGCATGGATTTTTCACATTCTGCAATGTGGAATTGAAAATACCCCCATGCCATTCTGATGCTTCCCATATGCTCATTTCAAAACAAAACCTTAAAAAGTTAAAGCCCTGAACTCAGAAACACTTGCTTAACAACCCTCTCAATTTTCATGGCGATACACAAAACAGAGAGAATAGAGAGTTCAAAGTCGAAAAAGAGCAGGGGAAAACCCCAGAGCCCTGTTGGACCTTTTTCTGTCAGAATCCTCATAATCTGTTGAAATTAATTAAAAATCAGCCATGTTCACAGAGTACCTGTGATCCTGTTACTGACCTTGCCCCATACTTTGACCTTCATCTTATGCAGTTTAAAAGTTAAAAAAATGCCTGGTTGATTTTTAATTAATTTAAGAAAATTTGGCTGAAACCCAGTTATAACGTCGGGCATGCTCAGTAAGAACCAACTGTCTGTGTTCTAAAAGCCAGACTCACAGCTGCTGGGCTTGGCTAATCAGGGGGCCACACCCACACCAGACTTTGATTTTACTTGAGACAGTCATGGCTTCCCTCAGAGAATCCTGGGAAGTGTAGTTTGTGAAGGGTGCTGAGAGGAGACTCCTGTTCCACTGAGAGAGCTCCAGTGGCCAGACTGCTTTAACAGTCAGCCACTCTGACAGAAGCTCTGTGAGGGGAACAGGGCGTCTCCGAGCAACTCTCAGCACCTTTCACTAACTATACTTCCCAGGATTCTTTGAAAGAAGCCATGATTGTCGAAAGTGAACTAAAGGCCTGGTGTGGATGTGGCCAGGGACAACTTTGCTTTAAATTTGTGTGGGAGGCTACATGTGCTTGCTGTAGAATAAAAAGGTGGGGGAAACCCTGAAAAGCAATGATTCTGTTCACAATGTTTTCCTTTTGGAAAAGAAAGGCTCTTCCCTTCTGCCCAATGCCCACCCACCCAATCTCCTTCCCTCCCACCTCCTCCTCCTCCCTTCCTGCCCCTCCCCCCGGGTCAGTGTTGGACTATGACCTGGGAGATCAGGGTTCGAATCCCTATAAGGTCAAAGACCATTTTGGGGTTTGGAATGGGGAGTTCCAGGCCCAGGTAGAGCTGGCACAGGATGAGTGGGGTAAGATAAAACACTTGCCTCAGGTTTTTTACCTAGGAAATTAAAGGGGCCACATCAGGTATGCAGGGCAGCTGCGCATGTGCTTTCAGTGCGGCTCCCTAAATCACATGAGCGTGGGATGCAATGCCAGGAGATGTGTCCAATGTGGAGGGCAGGACCACATTGTTAACAAGTGCCAGGGCAGCACTGCATGCAATCTGTGCGAGGGCCAGGCCCATACCTATTGTACCTGCTCCAAGTCTTGGTTGCTCAGTGAAGCTCAGGAACTCTAAGGGCTGCAGAAGAAGGGGGCTGGAGGGGAAGGAAGTGGCAGCAATGAAAGGAGGAGCAGGAGGTAAGGACAGCACAAAGGATGCCTGGGAGCAGCAACAGGGAGCTGGGTCACTGAGGCAGAGGGCTGGCATAAGTTGGGGGAAGCTGTCTCTTTGGAAGAAGATGTGGAAATGAGTAAGGAGTAGAGGGCAATGGCAGTATGAGAGGAGAAGAACAGGGAGGACGGTTTCCAGGTTGTCAAGGTAAAAGGAAGAAAAAGGATCCCCTGGGAGTTCTACCACCACTTCCAGGACACTCTTGTCCCCATCCTGACTGATGTATACAACGAGGCCCTGCAGATGGGTGAATTGTTGAGCTCAATGCGGGAGGCCATTCTCACCCTGTTGGCCGAGAAAGGGGACCTCAAGGATATCAGGAACTGGAGGCCAATTTGCCTTTGCAACACAGATTCTAAGATCTTGGCCAAGGTTCTGACAAAGAGGTTGATGAAAGAGGTGGGCGATATATTATACTGGGGCCAGACCAGCGGGCTCTGAGGGAGGACCATGATGGACTTCCTCTGCACGATCAGGGAGGTGCTGGAGAAGGTGAAGTAAGGCCAATGGCAAGGCTACATAGTCTCCCTCAACCAAGCCAAGGCCTTTGACCTGGTGAGGCACGAATATTTGTGGGTGGTGCTGGAACAGCAGGGGGTGTCTGTAGGCCTCATCAAAGTGGTGAGGACTCTTTACTGGGGGGAAGTGGCTAGGCCAAGAGTCAATGGATGGCAGGGGAGGCCTATCTCGGTCTGTACAGGGGTTAGGCAGGGGTGCCCACTCAGCCTGCTGCTGTACATCTTCATCATGGATCCAGTCCTGCAGCACTTGGACAGGTGCCCACTGGTAAAGGGGCTG
This sequence comes from Rhineura floridana, assembly GCF_030035675.1. Lineage (NCBI taxonomy): Eukaryota > Metazoa > Chordata > Lepidosauria > Squamata > Rhineuridae > Rhineura > Rhineura floridana. Next base: position 77,200,788 of record NC_084487.1, on the reverse strand, counting down.
GGGAGGAGAGTGTGCAAGAGTGGCGCATCAAAGCCATCGCTCATGCAGATTACCTCACCATCATCATTCAGAGCAGGGATCAGAGGAAGGGCATCAGGGAGGTGTTCCAGCAGTACAAGGCGGCCTCAGGGGCCAGCATTAACATCTTGAAGAGCAGAGGCATGGTCGTCAGGATGGAGGAAGAGGACCAGCAGCAGGAGGAGGAGCAGGCGGGTGGCATTTGGCCAGGCATCCAGATGTTCACTCCCCCAAGGAAAGAGATGAATCCACAGCCAGAGGGGCAGCGGGAAGCAAAATCTATGGTCAAGATCTTGGGGGTTTGGTTTAGCCAAGACACAGAGGTGGCTGTCATGAAGAACTGGGAAGAGAAGCTAGCAGAGTTGGAGTGGAGGACAGGGCAGTGTCGGGAGTGGGCCCTGTTCTACACTCATAAGGTACAGTTGCTGAAGACTTACTGGCTCCGGGCACTCACATTCCTGGCCACAGTCTACCCCCCACCCAAGGGAGTCATGGTCTGGCTCAACAAGGCCACTTTCAGCTAATTGTTTGGGGCCCAACACTGCCCCATTAAGAAAGCATCCACATATCTGGACAGGAAGGGGGGGCTGGGAATGGTGGCCTTGGAGGCCCACATGGCTGCAGCCTTTCTGGCCTACAATCTCGGCAGAGCAGCAGAGGAGGAAGAGCAGCCAAAGCCGCAGGAACAGAGGGGCCCAAGTAGTGGGGGAGAAAGGGTATGGCCCACCTTGATGGCCGCCTCCTGGAAGAAGCACTTGTTCTTGGGGGCGAAGTGGCGGAAGGGGGGAAGACATTGACCCCACCTGGACCCAATGAAAGCGGGCAGGAGTCGTGTCGGGCCCTTTCCCCTGGCATCTGAAACAAGCGTAGAGGTGGGTGATGGCATGGGGCGTCTCAGCCAGGATCTTCTGCAGGGTTTAGATCTTGTGGCTGAAGCGGGTGCGGCAGCGGCTCTATGCAGGCATCATGAGCAACCACCTTGTTCAGACGCACCGGCAGGAACTCCTGAGGAGGGTCCGGGAGGAGTGGAGCAGGCCGAGGAGGGCAGCGAGCCTGAGGAGGAGACAGAGCAATAGGAGAAAGTCCTTTCAAGGAGCCGACAGTGCCCAGGCGACTGCTGGATTTCTGGTGGCAGCTGTGCCATGGGGCACTGCATGTCATCTCACGGAAAGCGAGTTATACGGACACGCATTGCCCAAGGGCCCTATATGTGGATGACTGCCAAGGCAGAGCAGAGACCCTGTGGCATTTCCTGCACACCTGTAGTTTCACCCAGGAGGTCTGGGCAAGGATGGCCTGGAAACTGCAGGTGCCTCGTTTGGTCCAGCAATCAGTGGTGGTGCAGAGGTTCAGCCTCAAGGATGACAGCGACAGGGATGCTGCAACAGGAAAGGGGTCCTCAGGGAGCACCATGAGGCTGTTGAACTTGACGCTGCTGTGGCATCTGTGGGTAAGCAGAGGCATCACCAAGGGGAGGAGGACAACAGAGCAGCGAGAACAGTGGCTGCAACAGCAGCAAGGGACAGGCCAGGAAGAGAGGAGGAGGAAGAGGGAAGTGGAGGCAGCAGCCCTCTATGCTCGGGTCCAGGCGGACTTGAAAACAATTGCACAGAAGGAGTGACACGGCCTAACATCAAGGAAGCGGGAGGCCACCTGGAAGAAGCAGTGGAGACGGGCCCTGGCCAAGGCCCTGGGACTGCCCTGGCATGAGTGGTGATTTGAGGATGAGAGAGTGGGGGTGGCATTTCCTTGGAGGGTGGGTTGTTCGTTTCAGAAAGGGGAGGGGGTGGGAGGGGCAACCAAGGGCTGCTGCTGACATGGCTCTTTTCCCCACTCTCTTTTTTTTGGGTTCGGGAGTGCGTGTGTGTTCGAGGACCGTTCGGTCAGGGAGCATCAGACAGAGGCGTCGAGCAGTCATTGGGCACTCCTAGAGGTCAGAAGAGGCAGCAAGAGAGAAAGAAGAAGAGGAGGAGGCCAGGCCAGCAGTGGAATGCAGGGGACAGGGGGAACTTCTCCCTCTAGTTTGGAGGACCCAGTGTGCAGTTTTTTTGTGTGTGGACTGTCCAGTGTGTACAGGGGTTTGTTTCCTTGGACTGTCTGGCACACAGGGTTTTGTTGGGAGGAATCACCCACGCACACAGAGGCAAAGAGAGAGGAGCCCCACAGGGATCAGGATGGGGGTGGGTGGCAAGGGGCAGGGAGCCCTGCGTGGTTCAGGGGACGAGGGGAAGCATGGGGGAGGGGTCTGAAAGTGGGAGTCATGGCTTGTGTGCCAGGGACATCCCCTAATCATACCTGTTGCCCTCCTCTGAACCTGTTTGTCTGCATCCTTCTTAAAGTGCAGTGTTCATAACTGGATGCAGTACTCAAGATTAAGTCTACCTGGTGCTGAATAGATGGGAACTAGTCTTTCACATGATTTGGAAACTATACTTCTGTTAATGCAGCCCAAAATAGCATTTGCCTTTTTGCAGCCACATCGCACTGTTGGCTTATATTCAGCTTGTGATCAACAACAATTTCAAAATTCTTCTCGCATGTAGTGGTGCTAAGCCAAGTATCTCCCATCTTATGATTATGCATTTGTGTTTTTTTCCTCCCTAGGTGTAGAACTTTGCACTTATCCCTGTTAAATGTCATTCTGTTGTTTTCAGCCCAATGCTCCAGCCTATCAAAATCACTTTGAATTTTGTTTCTGTATTCGAGGGTATTAGCTATCCCTCCCAGTTTTGTGTCATCTGCAAATCTGATTCCCTGCACCTCCTCATCCAAGTCATTAATAAAGGCGCTGAAGAACACTGGGCCCAGGACTAAGCTCTCCGGTACCCTGCTTGTTACCTCCCCTCAGTTTGAGAAGAAACCATTGATAAGTACTCTTTGAGTACGATTCTATAGCTAACTGTGGATCCACCTGATAGTTGTTCCATCCAGCCCACATTTAGCTAGCTTGCTAATTAGAATATCATGGGGCACTTTGTCAGAATCTTTGCTGATGTCGATATATTATCTCCACAGCATTCCCACAGTTTACCAGGGAGATAAGATTAGTCTGGCAAGATTTGTTCTTGACAAATCCATGTTGACTTCTAGTAATCACTGCATTGTTTTCATGGTGCTTACAGCTGACCAGAACTTTCTCAGAGATTAATGTCAGGCTGAGTGGTTTGTACTTCACAGGTTCCCCGTTTCTGAAGACAGGGACAATATTAGTCCTCCTCTAGTCATCCAGCACTTCACCCATCTTCCATGATTTTGCAAAGATAATAGACAGTGGTTTCAAGAGTTCTTCAAACAGTTCCTTCATTACTTTAGGATGCAGTTCATCGGATCCTAGAGATCTGAACTCATTTAATGTAATCAGGTATTCCTTGATCATTTGTCTATCAATCACAAGCTACAATCATGCCCCTTCAACTTGAATTTCACGTTTGCCAGGACAGTCATAAACCCTCTTTTGGGAGAAGACTGAGCCAAAGTAGGAATTGAGAACTTCTGCCTTTTCTTTGTCATCTGTTGTCATTTTGCCACCCTCAGTAAGTAGCTGAACCACCATTTCTTTTCTCTGTCTTTTACTATGGATGTTTTCCTTTTTTGTTGCTTTTAGCATCCCTTGCTAACCCCAGCTCATTCTCAGCTTTAGCCTTCCTGATGTCATCCTTGCAATTCTGTGCTACCTGTAGGTACTCCTACTGTGTGGTCTGGCCTTCCTTCCAGACTTCCTCTTTTGGGGAGGGGGTAATGTCTCAGTGGTCACCCTGATTCAAGAATGCCCTGGTGGATCAGACTGACTCTAGTGTTTTGTTTCCAATAGCTGCAATGTGCTTACCCTTGTTGTTTTCACTTTATTGCCAGAAGAACAACTCCATCCTTTTCGATCTGGAAGAACTTTGCATTCTTCCCCTTCAAGACATGGCTGCATGTGACACCACCATTTTTGTTCCACTATTGAAGCTAGAGGAAAGAAATGCATACTGTTTTTATTGATGCAATTCTGAACTTATTCCACAGAAGTATTATCAGAACAATACTAGCAAGATCATACATGTCAACTGTAATTTACATATATAATTAAAAGAACACTTGCATAGGTGTAATGAAGTTCATCAATCTATAAGGGGCTGGGTATCATAAAGCATTTGGCTTATTTTCCAACATTTATCTCTCTTTGAGACTAAAGCATTTCAAGACTATTTAAAAGCCTTTCAGAACACACATTTCTCAGTCATCCAGTTCCTTTGTACTCTCTCATGTTAAAAGCTTCACTATTTTTCCTACTTTCAGTTAGCCTATATTTGTTAACTACTGAACATTCTAGTCTAATGTATCCAGAAGAAACATACTCTCAGAAGATAATATAGCGACTGTTTCTGTGATAGCTGACAACACCATTAGGAAAAGAGTACACAAGCTCTTCACAGTAGGAAAAGACACATGAACCTTTTAAAAATCGCTCTATAGAATGTAAGGAAAACATTAATTTAAAATAACCTTTAAAAAAGAAAGCTAGAATCAGTCTTTGCCTTGGTGGTGCTTCTCTGTGGCAAAAATAATATAAAGGAAGTGTGAAACAGCAGCACATGCAGCAGATATGCTGATCTGGCTTTGGCAGCAATATTACAATGAGCGAACGTGATGCAACACTATCAGTGTTCACAGTTGTACTTCAGGTTGTGCTTCTCTAGAGGTTCATTTCACAGCCAAACTTGATAGTTCATGTTAAAATCTCAAGCTATCATTCATCTTGGGAATACAGTAGGGCCCTACTTTCCGGCATTTCATTTTCCGGCATTCCGCTCATGCGGCGGCTTTCAATTAAGGGAAATTCCCTTTGTGTCAATTTCGCGCAACGCAACCCATTATAGTCAATGGGTTCCGCTTTACGGCAGGGACCTGGTCCCTAACCCGCCATATAAGCGGGGCCCTACTGTACCTTTAAAGAACTTTCAATATCCTCATCATCATTATAAACATTGGCAGGCTTAAATGAAAGACAATCATTTAAAGAACTCAGGAGAGTATGACTTGAGAGGGAAGAACAAACCACAGAATGTGTCGCACCATCAACACAAGAAGGAGCTGCTCGAGTGGTACCTGCTACCTGCCCGGGAAAGCAGGAGCACTTGACTGTCTGTGATCTTTCTTCTATCTTGTTCTTATTACAACATCGGTGGAGAGCCACCACTTCACAAGTTCCAGTTTTAACATGGTGAGCTGTGGAAACAAGACATTGACAGCAGTAATGACATTTTTGTACAGTTCAGCACAATTCTCTTGAAGCAATTCTCTTTTTCCTCCCAAAATTGGCTTGCTCTCTTCCAGGAGATTATGGGCAGAATTTTAAAGGGATAACAGTTGGGAGCAGGGGGAGGGAGAAAGAGGAGGAAGGTTCCATCTGTTTAGCATTCAGTTTAGCATGGCATATGTCATCAAAAATTCTGTGCTAAGAGAGGGGCTTATCTTGCTGCCTAGACTGGGATACTTTATAATTTCTTACAGCTAAAAACACAGCAGCTATCTTTGGGCAGGACAGGGACATTGTATGTTTCATGTTGTGTGGCTGTTTGCAGGCAGAGAAGTGAATATGGCTGAGAAGAGTACAGGAACACATTTCCTATGATTCAGAAATGCATTATCGCATTTAGAAAAAAATGTTACCTGCAAAAAAATGTTGCAGTACTGAGTGTTGCTGCTTAGTATTTAGCCAGCCAGCTATTACCTTTCCCAAGACACTCCATTCTACCACCACCACGAAAAAAAATACACTCAGCATTCTGTGCCACTGAGCATGCTGAGTTCTCATTGGGCTGTTGTTGTTGGGCTGGGGATTGTCCTCTTAGGGGTTTTTTCTTATAGATTTTTTGTACTTCTGTAAACTCTAGGATTCCCCCAAGCATACGGATACCACCTTCTTATTTCTCAGTGGATATCTTTGCCATAAGCCTCTCAGTGCTAATCAGAAGAGTTTGCTGTAAGCATAGATGTTTTCCGATGATGTAAGAACTAGTCATTTTTTAAAAAAACGTACCACAGAAAACATTTCATTCTAAAAATATTGGCATATTGGTTTTTAAAGGAGAGGGAGAAATTAGTGCAACAGCTTGAAAAGCTTGTAAAGAAACATTTTATTTCTTAAAATATTACTATTAAAAATATACCCCACCTTTCCAATTGCAATGGTCAAGGTAGCTAACAATTAACACAAAAGTATAATAAAGCATTGTAAAACAACATATAACTGACTATAAAAAGATGAGATAAAAATAGCAACCCGCTAAAGCTAAAAGCCATATGGCAAAATAAAATAAAATGCAGCAGGGGGGAAAACAAACAATGAACAGGCCAAAAACTTTCTGGAACAGGAAGGTCTTCATCATCAGGCACGAGGCTAATAGTAAGACAGGTCTCCTTGGGCAGAGCCTGGTCACAGCACCCAAGAAGGCACTCTCATGCACTCCCCACCAATCCTGCATGTTTACATGTTTTCCATCTTTCATTTGAAAGTGTATCTTCTGTGTGTCTGTCTTACTCAACTGACCACATATTTTGGGAAATGAAAGAGGCAGTGCATACTTTTCACATGCCAGTAAGCTTCTTGCCGGAGAGACACAAAACTTCTAGCTTTACTGTCATCAATCAAAACAAGTTTTCTTCCAATGATAGATTTGAAGCATTTTGTTGCAGACGCTTTGCTGTGCCAAGTATCATTTTGTTCTATAGTGGACTTATGGGATGAACATTCAATATGATGAACAATGCTGAGAGTGAAAAATCAAACATATTCAGACAGTATCAATACTGCTTCTAGTTCAAGGTGAATGTTAATTACACAGAATATCATGATATACCAACTGAAAGCAATAGGTAGATTACTGGAAAAAAGTCTGCAGTTCAGGAAACCTGCACTTCTGTGAAACAAAAAAGCAAAGATGCTGACTTCTTTTTTGAAAAATAGAAAGGAACAGGGCCACCATTCTTCTTGGGAAGTGTGATGGATACATAACATTCAGGAGTGGAACCCTAAAACAATGCTTCTTCAAAAAAGAGTGGTAGAGTTTAGGACTTGCCTGCTTAGTGCTTAAAAAGACTTGGACAACCTTAGAACTGGAATTTTAAGGCCAATTAACAACCTTATAACATTAAAATACACTACAGAATATAACTTTTGTTAACACAACACAGCCTTTGCATACAATGTCTTGTCAGTTATGTTTTGATTCATATGCTCGTTCTAAATTAATTTTATGGTAAAATCCAGATTTTCATACAGAGACACAGTCCTTTTTGTGGAAGAAGTGGGTTGACAGTGGGATTTATACATTAGATAAGTTAACAAGATCAGATAAAGAATTTGTATCATTTCAAATTTGTGGTTTAGATACCACTTACTGGCTACTGCTGAATGGCAGGATCATCAACTACAGCAATTTTTAGAGTCTATTTTTGGACTGTCACCTTTGAGTGCTTCAGCATCTCCTGTACTTTAGGAGGAAATCATTGGATCTTCACAGAAAACTAAACCCATAATAGTTGTTTATAAATGTTTATTGGAAAGTTGCAAAGTGGATTTTTAGGATCTTAGAGATGAACAGAACAGAGTCAGAATCATCTTAACCAACTGAAAGTTGTTTTTGCATCCATATCCAGGGTTTCTTTAGAATAAAAATTGAGACTGATCCAACAAAAAATGTTTTAGGTATATTGAACTCCACAGCATTTCTATACAAAAGGATTGGTTAGTTCAGGTAGAGGTTGATGATATAATGCTGAAAAATGCCTCTTTATAAGGCATATAATGTGGGCATGTCTTGTGGTGCTTTCTTTTTGGTCAGAAATTGTTGTTCACATCAACTTTGTCTTGGCAAAATCTTTGATATTAGCAGACGTTCACACACTTTTAAATTATATTCCTGTGGTATGGCAACTAACAGATGGACAACAAAAGTGAGTTCTGTGAGCCCTTACGGTGGCTAAGAGACTTATACTGCAAGGCTAGAAGGACAAACATCCACCATGTATAACAGTGTTTTGAAAATTTCACTGCCCTTTCTACGTCTGAACATATGGCTTTATGCTCATCAATTTCATTTAAACACCTATTTGGACTGCCTGTATCAAACTATACATTTAAAACAGGATTAATGGACTATTCTTATTGTTAATGTCAGCTGGCAATGGACTTTTTAAAAATAATATTACTACTATTACTTTTTCCCTGCTATAAATGCAAATTTAAAAAATGAAGAAAAATCCCCCCACACAATTCAGACTTTCAAATGACTGGTAGTTGTAAACTGAACTGCAAATGGACAGAGATGCTTTGGAACTGTCAATGGATTGCCATTTGCCACAAAACAGCAACATTACTGTGTATGCTGCATAGTTATTAATTATCACAAACACTTTGCTACAAAAATCCAGACAAATTGTAAATCTGTTCTTTTGGAAGGTAGAAGTACAATAAGCAGAAACTAAGCCAACACTAGACACTGGAAGGAACAGTAATGGATCTCAGATCTCTGCTTTCATATTTCAGTTAACAAGTAGAGCTCCTTAATCTCAGTCTTATTTTAAATGTAGGTCAGATAGTGTTTTATATTGTTATGGCTGATCAGTATCCATCACTTCTAGTAAATTGTATGATGATCTATTTGCCACAAGCTGTTGGAATTTTGGGAGGGGCTGTAGCGCAATGGTATGTATAACACATGGTTTGTAGATAAAAGGTCCTGAGTTCAGTTCCCATTTCCACTTAAAAGGATCACAGGTAGCAGGGATGGAAACACCTATGTCTAATCCTTAGGCAGCAATTGGAAGTCAAATTATTGGGGTAGATGGACCAATAGAATAAGGAAACTCCATGTATTCATGTGCACAAACAGAAACAAAATAAGCCAGAAGATGGATGCTCATACATGTGCACTAGCTCACAAATCTGGCAATTTATGTTGTCAACAATTTGTTGTCAATTTGTTCCTCCTTACTTTTACAGTACACACTTACATGCATAACTATGCAGAAGCAAGACCCGTTGTGCGGCAGCCTTAGTGAGTTTTGGCCCTCCTTGCTCTTCTCTCTGAAGTTCTTATTTGTATTCTGAGTTGTCTCATTGATTCTTAGATTTTGTTTGTTTCCACACATCCCTATTTAATAGCTTTACACAGCACAACTAGCTCCCCAGAGATGCCACATGACACCTTCTAAGCAGAAATCAAGCATCACCTACATGCACCAATAGGCATCTGAAACGCAAGCTGTTTAATATATTTAGTTTGTTGTAAAACACTTTGAAAATAAATTGGTGCTCAAACAAAACCTTTTAAAGGCAGCAAATTTCTCAGTCTAACATTGGTGAGAAAGAATAGGACATCCTTAGGTTTTTACACCAATGTAATCAAATTAAATGGAATAGTCATTTAAATTTATGAATGGTATAGAAATGCTTTTCAATGGAGGATATGAAGAACAGATTAGATCAGTGAATAACCAGCCTCACCAATAAAAGTGGAGAACAGAAATTTAACTTTCATACAATTTCAATGAAGAAAACATCAACTATCCATATAAGAAATACCTATATTTTGTTTGATAAAAATCATGGATAGTTTCTGCTTTCCGTATGTCATCTCTTTTACAAGTCAGTTTGCATACTATGATTAATCTCTACATTTGCACAAAGCAAACTATGCTTGCAAGGTGACATGAATGGGTCTTATTGGTTTTTCCTATGAGGCCCTCTCAAGAGTAGGGTTTTGTTCAACAAACTGAAAATGTGGTTTCAGTGTATCTTTATGTTTAACAGTGCAATCCTACACATGTCTACTCAGAAGTAAGTCCTACTGGGTTCAATGGAACTTCTGTGTAAGTGCGCATAGGGCTGCAGCCTAAGACATCAAAAGCAGTGTGGTAGACAATACCAATGCCCTTGCAGACACACGAAATGTATCTCATGCAGTACCATTTGGGGTTGGGAAAGGTCCACCCTGTCCATCATTGAGGCAATCCAAAATAGTTTCCTAAGAAAACTTTTGTGCTTACCCCTGGGCACACCAGCGGCATTCCTTCGAGCAGAATTAGGCCTCCCCCTAATTAGTGCTCGTGCCCACTATGCTCTGTTTAACTTTTGGGAATCTTTAAAAAACGCCCCCACCAAACTATCAAAATTATGCTACGATCTGGCCATTAGAGACAGTTTCTGGAGCTCTAGAATATCCAGCCTATATCACTCGTACTATATAACACCATCGCTAAATGTCCCGAACCGACCCAAGTTGTAAGAGGCAATTTTCCAACATTGTTACTGGATCAATCGATTGGCAATTAGCAACTCCAAATTCTCAACCTGGTTCCGGGTAATTAAGACGGATCACCAGAGAGCAAGATACCTGACTTATTCCTTTTTACCAAACCTTAGACAAGCTTTTACCGCATTAAGATTCCAAACAATGCCGTCTATGGTCTTGTCAGGTCGCTATACCCAAGTCCCATGGGCTCAATGCCTATGTATCTGTCGTATGGAAGTGGTTGAAGATTTACCCCACTATTTGCTGGAATGTCCATTATACTCCCACCCTAGATCTAAATTTCTCGATGGCCTGTTGATCCCCCAGGGATCTTTGCAAGAAATTATTGTCCGTCTCTTATCAGGGACCAGGACCCTTCAGTCACGTATAGGGTAGCCCTCTTTGCGCTGGCTGCACAAAAACTTAGGGCAAAGTATGCCACAGACTTACCATTTGAACCCTAGGAGGCAATACTAAGATTTTTCTACCGTTTTATGTCATGTTTTAATATAATATGCCTATGACTTTGTTTTAACGACCACAGTTGTTTTTCTATTAATGTATACTGTAAATTGTAAAGGACTATGGCTTGGCAATAAAGTTTATGACTGACAAAATAAAAATAAAAAGCTGGGATAATCTTCATAGGTCGTGTGACACATAACTTCACCCCCAGACACTTCCCAAATGTTTTTATGTTATATATGGGATTTATGAGGGTAGAAGGAACTTCAGGTGCTTTTTAAAGATGAAGAGGAAACAGCACAGAGAGTGGAAAAAAAACAAGGTGAAATTTCTACACTGATGGAAGCCCATCAATAAGCTGAATTTTATATGATGCCCCAATAGTAGGTCGTATCCAGATTAAAATTAGGGAAGAGCACCAACACAACTCACAAACAAGAAAATATTGTATATTTAGACCAAAATATAAACTGATAGGATGAGAAGAATCCAGTGAGTCACTAATGCACAGGCAGCTGTCATAGGTGTGGACCCAACAGTGTTCTGCACAAGCAAAAAAGCATTTCCAGTCACGGGGGGTGGGCAGGGTCTATTTCTTCTTCCTGCTGCAGCCCCACTGTCATATCCTGTGCTGCTCTGGAACTGGGGAAAGCACAGGGGGCTGCAGCAGGAAGAGAAAGCCAGAAAAGCCCCATTCCATGAGTCTTATTCTTCTCATGGAAGGTACGAACCAAGCCCTAGACTTTTGCTAGGTTTGCCATATTTCAGTTCCACAAATCCAGGGAGACTAATTTGCATATCATGGAAATTATTTACTAATTATGCAAATTAAGCATGTTGAAGGTTGCACTGTACAGTTGTTTTGTTTTTGTGCGTAGTAATTACCACCAAAAACTGGGGGAGGATGTGAGGATTAAAAAAACAATTTCAGCCTTAAATGCCTAGACTCAAGCTTCCAATACTATGGAATGTTTACTTATTAAGAGGATTTATATCCTGCCCTTCCCCTGTTAAAAACAGAGCTCAGGACAGCTTACAAACATTATAAAAACAATACAAATACACAATCAATGTAAAAACATAATAAAAACAAAACAGAAACAAACATAAGTCAATGCAGCAGTATAAAAATCCAGCATAAAACAAAAAGCCCGCAAAGCATAAATTAAAAGCAATATTGTGACTGAGAGGTTGCCCATACCAACAATTAGGAAATGTGAAATGAACACACCGCTACAAATTGTAATGCAGATCGGAATCAAGATTTCAATATTATCAGTTCAGTCAATCATCTTATCTAATGAGAATAGTGTCTGAGAATGTGAGAAGTGTCTTTAGTACACTAATTCTCACATACCTGTTCAGGAAGAGGGGAAACACAACCTTCTATGATAAAGGCTGGAACTTGATGGAGACTTGAGCCCTGGCACCTCTTTAAAAAACTGCAGTGAATTCTAGAGACCTGGCAAGCTGTGCTAGCATTAGACAGGACAGCTGTTCCATTCCTATTGGTCTTAAGGGGAAAAAAAACATTCCTATTGGTCTTAAGGGGGGGGAAGTTACACACCCACTGTACTGAATATATATATAGTTTATCTGTGTATAGATGTATATGCACACACATCCATCCCTGGGGAGGAAATAAAGTAGGGTGATCTTTGGTGGGGAGATGCCTGGCAGTCATTTTGAAGAAGGATATGTATTAAAAATACTTTTTAGCCTTTTCTGAATTGCTGAACTGAGGCTTTGCCTGTCAGCAGGGTGAGCGAGGCTGCATTCCAACACAACTTTACTTGGGAGTAAGCACCAATTAACAGGGTGGGGCAGGACAAAAAAATGCAAATGCTAATACCTCTGCCTTTTCTACAGAGAGGTTTGTTTATGTAACTTGTATTTGTTCAGGGGAGGGAGTGTTTGGTTGATTCAAACCCCTTTATTCCATCTTCCATGATGGCAAGCAGATACTCCCATTGCATTTACCACTTAAGACACATACCCTGAGACACAGAGGCAACTGAGATGAAGGCTGCTTCTCCTTGCTGACTCAGCCAGAAAGTCTATGGATAAGGGGTCATACTGCATGTGTTGATCATGTGAGCATGTGCAGTTTTCTAAACTGCCTACATTCTGCATATGCAGCAGATAGGCAGACTAAAATTCTTGATTTTCCCAGGACATCTATGATGTCCCTCATTGGCTAAGAACAATGGAAGATGAGAGTAGGCTGATTTCTCACAAAATGATTGGGCAGAAAATTACCTCCACATTTTGCCTTGTACCTCTGGATCCACAAGGGCTAGAGAATTGCTTTTTTAGAAAATGAAAGCTGGGAATCTGGGCCACCTAATGGGCTAAGCGGGCACCAGGTAACATCGATAGAATCCAGGTAAAACCCAGCTAACTGGGCAATATGGAAACCCTAACTTTTGCTCATGAAGAATCTGGGTCTATTAGTTATATTTCTTTCCATCCTGCACACGAGATCATTCCTTATTGATAATTTAGCTCAATCTACAACCAAAGTTCTGCAACTCTTCTCTCTGTTTTTTCTAGAACAATCAATAGCTGAAAACATTAAGTAAGGATTATTTTTAGTTATCTGCAGTCAATAAAATCCACTCTTCTTCATGAGTTCTATGCATTTTGAGTTCTGTTGAGTTCTGTGCATACATAATTGCTAACAATGGTCCACACAAGTTTGTGTCACTATGGTGACAGAAATTTCCATATTTATTAATAAGGCAATTGACCATCCATCTGGTTTAATATGGTTTCCCATCAATTCAATATTCTGTACCATTAAAAACAAAAAATGTTTGCATTTTATGGATTTCACAATTGGTAAATAACAAATACAGTGTGACTGAAATCGCTTTTAAGTCAAGGCTCAAATCAGCATGTTATTATTGCATGATCATAGACTGTGGTATGTTGGTTTTTCCACAAAACACAAATATTTATACTGATTGATATGGAAAACAAATGTAGATTCTTTTCTCTACATTTCCAACAGTTGATACGTCTCTTCAGTCTCCATGTGTCACTCCAAAAAGCAAGACCATTAACAGTCCTGCATTTTTTTAAAGCCTTGCTACATAACCTTTAAGTGTTTATGGTTGTTCCAGTCAACCCACCTCTGTTATAGTGGACTGAAAAATCCAACTGAAATAGATACCCAATATAAGACTTTAAAATAAGCTTTCTTTCGTAAATGTCAAATAAAACATTGCCAAATATATATGTTTTATAATCTATGTTGCTTTTTTCTTCTCTTTTTTAAAAAGAAGTCTTTTGTAAGCCACTCTGGGAGTTTCAATGACCATTTAAGAATCAGATATAACTTTTAGAAACAATAAATAGCTTTTGTTAGAAAAATTCATATTGCAACATTTGTCTCTTGTGATCAAGTTTCCTACACTTTTTGTTCAAAAGTAGTTGAAGACAAAGGACCTTCACAAGCTTACACTGTTGTGGCAAACCACTACCAAACCTATAAAGATCTACACTCTGTTTTCCCCCAAATCCATTGAAGCCCTGTAATAATATGCTTATCATTCACACTTATAGAAATTAAAATAGTTTCTTGGAAAAGCCAATGAGTTTCCACTGAAACATATGCTACTCTACAGTTCAGACTTAGAAAGAGATCATTGGTGGAGTAGACCCACTGAAATCAATAGATTTAAGTTATTAAGTATGACTTAGTTGGAAGTTGAACAGTTACTTGTAAGTTTTTTCTACTGTATTCAGTAAGCCTTACTACCAAGCAACTAGGTTTAATATGAAAGTGCCAATCATCTACATCTTTATTTTTCTTCCAATCTACTGCAATGATATTCACCTTCATATGATGTATTTCATCCGTCTTCTCTCACAATTAAATTTTCAAGTGGCATTCTTTTCTCTTTCCTAATCAATGCAACGCAATCCCTAAGTAAAACTGAATCACGCTCCTAATGTTGTACAATTATACTCAGACATTCATCAGTATATTACATATCTGAGTTATATGCTATCCACAAATCTTTATCATGAAGTTATCACAATCATTCAATGAGGATTCAATGAGGATCTGCAGAGATGCTCTAATGTAGTATGCTGAAAAGTGCAGTTATTTTCCAAAAACAGTTTCACAAATTTAAGTGCAGAATTGCCTAAATCATCCGTCCCCCAATCCTATAATTTGCTACAGATTGGGTTGTATCCAATGTTATTCTTATGTAGTCCTACTCAGAGTAGACCCATTGAAATTAATGGCCGTTACTGAGGTTTATTCATTCATCAGCCTAGTTTGAGTAGAACATAGTTGAATACAACCCATTCTATTTGAAGCAAAGTACCAAGTAGTTACACTGGAATACAGTTTCTGATGTGATTGTGGTTAGTATTGCCTTGCCAGCTTCCAGACTTGGCAGCAGTGCACTGAAATATACCCCCCCCAAAAGACTTAAGATGGCACATCTATTTTTAAGAGTGGGTTGGAAATAGATGGGAGGAGGGGAGAAATCTGTGGTAGCTGATGAAGGGCAAAATCCAAAAGGACCAAAAATATAAGGTTCCTGGCCTTGTGCATACATTATGGACCCCATACGAAGGCACTTGAAATAGTCTCTGTGTTCAAGGTGTAACATGTAAGTGGATTTCTCTAAGCGAGTGGAGAAAATCCACATAAGAGCAGGCAATTTCCAGGGATCACGTCAAATGGTACAGTAAATCTTCATGCAATAACTGTGATCCATACAGCAAGATATAGTAGAGTGATTCCATGGAGCAGCCACTTCAAGAAGAGCACTTCACAAATATAGAGAAGATACAATATGCTTTTTAGAATTTTATTAACTGTGAGGGACTATTCTTATTTTTATTTTGTTAGGTGCTTGGAACAAAAGGCAAGTTATAAATCAAATCAACAACTATGAATGTTGTTTTACATAGATATTTTTCAAATTAAAGCTCAGCCAAAGACTCCCCATCCATTTTTTTTGTCAGAAAAAGGAGCAGCAGGACAAAAAGGCAACAGCAGAAAAAATGATTTTGATGCTACAACATGCTATAGCTTCTTTCTAGTAGTACTCAGGGAAAGAAAGATGGTTCCTATCCTGCCCGAACTTGAAGAACTCAGACACGGCTGTTTTTTTTTTCTTTTACTGTAGTAAGAGAGAGTTTCAATTCAGTGTGCTTCATGAATCTACCTACAGCTTACTCAGAACTCAGCATCTCTCTAGGACTAACTAGGCACTTCTTAGCGGCATTAAGATCGTGACTCAGCAACTATCCCCCCCCCCAACTCGGTTGAAGTAAGGCTGGGTGGGCACCCTGCTTGTGTACACCAACTGTCACTGTTGGGAGCGCACTCATCTGTTGAATCTCCCACCGCATTTGCCTCCTGACACAAGGTGAAGGTGGAGCCTCCGTCACCGTCTCTTCTTCCTCCTCCGAGGAAGGGGGGCTGCCTGCAGGTGATGCGGGTGCAGGAAGATGGGAAGTGTCAGGCTGGGAAACAACCGGCTGGTCAGGTTGACTCTCCACAGGGGTATCTGGAGCTGCTGGGGTTGAACTGTCCCAGTCCAGAGCTGGAATGCCTTCTGGATCCCACTCCCTGCTCGGCCCTTCACCGGCTCGAACATCCCACTCTAAGTCCTCCTTCTTCACTTCGTTCTTGTCTGTTCACCCCTCCCAGCAGGGCTCATGACATCCTCCTCCCCTCCATGCTGAGTCTCCCCCTACCTTGGGTTTGCCAGGGTATGCTTCATGGAGCTCTCTCACCAACTCTGGCATAGATGTCCGATGCTGCCTCCCAAGATCTTTCCTCTGGTCCAAAACCCCTTCAGTGGATCAAATACTGCAACTTTCCTCAGCGCTGATGGGAGTCGAGGATCTGCTCCACCTCATTTTCTTCTTGCTCATCAACCATTACTGGCGGCGGTGGGGAATAGAGATTTGCTGGCTCTTCTGGGGTTAGCAATGCACAGTGGAACACTGGGTGAATCTTCATGGAGGTGGGCAAGCATAGCCAGAATGCTACCAGGTTAATCTGTGCTTCTACTTTGAAGGGTCCCTCCCTCCTAAGTCTCTAGTTTGTGACAAGGTGCATTCATTAGCAAATAACACATAGATAACCATTATTTACCATCTAGGGGCTGGGCTGACAGTGCTGGTTGGCAACTCTCTTATAGGCGGCTTTAGCCCTTGCCAATTGCTCTTGTAACAGCTGCTGCATTGCCTGTAACTCTTGCACAAATTCTGCTGCCACAGGTACTGCCAGGGTGGAGTCAGGAGTGGGGAAACTCTGAGGGTTGTAACCAAAATTGGCGAAAAAGGGAGTCTGCTGGGTAGAGGCATGCACAGAATTATTGTAAGCAAACTCAGCCAGGGACAATAAAGACACCCAATTATTCTGCTGATAATTGACACAACACAGGAGATGCTACTCCAGAGTGGCATTCATTTTCTGTTGCCCATCTGTCTGGGGGTGGTGTGATGAACATAGTCATAGTTCAATTTGTAGCAGCTGCAACAGGGCATGCCAGAACTGGGCCGGGAACTGGGGGCCCTGATCCGAGACCAGTCTGATTGGGAGCCCATGCAACTGGAAAATGTGCTGAATAAACAACTGCACAGTCTCTCAGGCTGTTGGTACATGGAATGAAATGGGCTATCTTGCTGAAGGCGTCCATGAGCACCAGAACAGTATTTTTCCCCAAGAGGCAAGTAGGTCCATGATAAAGTCCAGGGTTACCATGTGGCTCCAGCAGCCCAGCAGGTCACCCAGGGGTGTGCTTGGCTCTCATGCACATGGGGCAGGATTGAACATAACTCTCAAAGTCATGCTTTATTCTTGGCCACCAGAAATCGTGTGTGACAGCCTGCAGTGTTTTGAACACCCCACAATGCCTCACGGGTGTAGTGTCATGACACTGCTGTAGGGCTTTGGCTCGGATCTCCCCGTGGGGCATGTAAGGGCCTCATAATGGTGGAGCAACCCCCCCCGGTAGAAGCCCGGAGTGCGATCCGGAGGGCACTGCTTTAGCTCACACACCCACTCCTAAGCAGTGCGCAGCTCCTTAATCCACGGATCGAGACAGGCCACCACTACCACCAACTTGTCTAGGGGTATGATGTGGCATAGTGGGGGCTCAGGCCAGGTTTCATGTTACTCAGGCTTGTGGGACAGTGCATCAGCCCTGCAGTTTTGAACCTGAGCAACGTAGTTGACGTGGAAATGAAATCTTGCAAAGAACTGGGTCCAGCGCACTTACCGTTGGTTCAGCTTATGGGCTGTTGGTAGGCTCTTGAGTTTCCAGAAGTCACTGCAGACCCCTACCTCATGTCGGGCTCCTTCCAAGAGGTGTCGCCAGGTCTCGAATGCATCTCGGATGGCTAGTAGCTCCTTCTTCCAGACAGTATAGTTCTCTTAATGAGCCCTAGCAGGAGTCTTTGAGGATGGAATGAACCCTTGCTGCAGGATGGCATCCAGGAAGTCTCTTAGTGCAGCCAACTCTGGCTCTGACAATGAATATATGTGCCTAGAGGGAACTTGGGCCTCCAGGAGCAAGTCTATGGTGCATTCATAGGGCCTATGGGATGGCAACTGGTCAGCCTCCTTCTTGTCAAAGACGTCCTGATAATCTTGGTACTTTGCAGGCAGGGAAGCCTCCTCAGATGAGAGTGGGGCAGCCACAGCCGCTGCTGCCTCAGTAGGCTGGCAGTGCTGTTTGCAATAGTCCGACTGGAATGTCACAGTTGCTTCCTCCCAAGAGATTACAGGATCGTGTTGCGCCAACCAGGTCATGCCCAGGACCACCGGAAATCAGGACAGGGTGGCCAAGTAGAAGGACGGTTCCCCAGGTAGCTCCACTCGCAACCCAGCAGTTGCCTGGGTAACTGCTTCTGACGTCAGGGCTGCCCATCTATGGTTTCCACAGACAGGGGAGTTTTGAGTGTGGTGACTGGGATGCTGTGTTTAGCAAAGTCCAAGTCCATAAAGTTACTGGATGCCCCCGAATCGATCATGGCAAATGCTTTGATGCTTTGACCTGTGGGCAAGCTTAGATGGATTGGCAGGTGTAAGGCAGACTTTGGCAGGAGAGGGCCAACTTGAGGTCCCTGGCTTACAGTCGATCCCAGCTCATGGGATTTGGAGTTTTCCTGCACTGGGGTTTCTCTGACTTGGAGGAGTAAACCTTTGTGAGGTGTCCCACTTTCCCACAATAGAGACACAACCCCTCCCTCCAACGCTTCTCTTTCTCTGCCTCAGTCAGGCATGGCTGTGCCCCCCTATCTGCAAGGGTTCCATCCTGGACTGGGTGGAGGTTCCCACGCTGGATGAGAAAAGCATGCAAGGAAGGGGTGTGGGAGGCAACACTTCGGCCGCCTCAGCCTTGCGTTCTAGGTGACGACCTTCAAATCTGCTGTCTATCTGCAGGCACAGCTGGATGAGGTCTGATAAGGTGTCCAGTGGCAGGGTTTGTGCCAATTCATTGAGGATCTTGCTGCTGAGACAATTATTATATAGGTACATCAAAGCAGACTCATTCCAGTCCGTCTCTTGGGCCAGGATACAAAAGGCATTGGTATAAGTTCTGACAGAATTCTTGCTCTGCTTTAGGGTTCCCAATTGGCGGGCCATGGTGGCCTTCCACTGGGGGTCTCAAAAGATTTCCACCATGGCCTCAACAAAGTTATCATACTGGGCTAGCACAGAGTTGTTCCAAAGCAACAGAGTTGTTGCCCACTGGGCAGCCTCTCCTTCCAGGAAGCTGATGAAGGCCACTTTCAAGGAGTCATTGGGAAAATCCGACTGCCGCACTGCTCACACTGAGCAATGAACATGGCAAATTGCCCCTTTTCCTCACTGTAATGGAGGGGCGATCCCACGGGCATCTTAACATGAGGCACAGGCAGTGGTGGGGCTGGGGCAGGCCCCTCCTGCAGGACAAACACTTGATTCCCAAGCTGAGTCACTTGCAGGTGCAAGGTCTGATTCTCTGTTCGGAGGGTCTGGTTCTTGGTTCATAGTTTCTGGAGTTCGGTTAGCATGGTCTCAAAGGCTCTCTGATAGTCTGCCCCTGTCCCGCTCCTCGCTTCCATCTTGTTGGAAGTGGGGCAAGAGCAACTCCTGTTTTGTTCTTTTGTTTGTGCTCCAGAAGGAAGATAGAGCTAGGGTCCTGCAGATGGATAGCCTTTGTTTACCTTTTACCTGTGATGCTGTGACTGACTTCCTTCTGTCGCTAGACTGTGATGCCTTTAGGGAAGCTTACCTACCCCTCCTCCTTCCGCCCTTTCCATCCCTTTGTCTCTCTCTCTCTGAGCATGGAGCTGACTCCTACACCTGGGAGTTATGCCTCCAACTTAGCTAGTTAGTTAGAACTAGGTTTGCCTTTTCTATCTACTATGTATTTCTATAAATAAAGTAGCTTTTCTTATTTTACTAAGTCTCCAGTCTCAGTGATGCTGATGCAGGGTAAAAGCCTGCTTTCTTAGGCAAACGCACGCACACGCTGGCACACTCGCATTTCAACATCTGCTGTTACTCTCTGCTGCTGTGGTGCTGCTTTTAAACGAAATTAAGCAACACAACTACACACAGCGCAACACATCTCAGTCATGGGGTTGTTGGGTGGAGGAGGCGGTGGTTGAGTCAAACTGCCCTGCCCAAGCTCAAAGAACTCAGATTCAGACATGGCTGTTTTTTTTTATTGTAGTAAGAGAAAGTTTCAATTCAGTGCACTTCATGAATCTACCTACGGCTTATTCAGAACTCAGCATCTATCTAGGACTAACTAGGAACTATTTTGTGGCATTAAGATGTTGACTTAGCAACTACTTCCCCCTCTCACTTGGCTTAAGTAAGGCTGGGCAGGCACTCTGCTTGCATGTGTCAACTGTCACTGTTAGGAGCACACTTGCAGGCAAAGGTTCTGCCTCAACTGTGTCTGTTGAATCTCCCACATTTGTTCCATGGAAGCACTGGCACTGTTGGGAGCACACTTGTCTGTTGAATCTCCCACTGCATTTGCCTCCTGGCACGAGGTGAAGGTGGAGCCTCTGTCACTGTCTCATCTTCCCCCTCCAAGGGAGGGGGGCTGCCTGCTGGTGATGCGGGTGCAGGGAGAGTGGGAGTGTCAGGCTGCAAAACAACTGGCTGGTCAGATTGACTCTCCACAGGTATCTGGAGCTGCTGGGGTTGAACTGTCCAAATCCAGAGCTGGGGTGCCTTCTGGGTCCCACTCTCCGCTCGGCTCTTCACTGGCTCAAACATTCCACTCTAAGTCCTCCTCCTCAGCTTTGTTCTTGTCTGTCCACACCCTCCCAGCAGGGCTCACGACAGTTCTGTCCTAATGTCACGAAAATAATGACATATGCCATATGATGTAGCAGAGGCATTGTGTGGGAATATGGCACTCTGAAGGGCTATTGATTACAGGTCCATTGCTGCTTCTGGTACTAGAACAACTAACTTTAAAAAGCCACCGGCAGGCGAGAGGGGAGCCATAGCCACCACTTGTCCTGAGATAGGCTCCACTTCCCTCAGCTATAAACATGTTAAAAATTTCTCCTGTTAAATCCTCATCCCAAAAACCTGAAAATGCCTCTCCATTTTTGAAGTCTGCAAATGGTGCTATAGAAGTGGAAAGGCATTTTGGGCTCAGTGCTAAATAGGAGACAATAATACAAAATAAGAATGTGGGGATTACTTTTGTGCAATATGAATTTGCACAGCACTGCTCCCTCTGCTGCATCAGAGTGACAATGGAGGAATTTAGCAAATATTCATGTTTCTATATCTAACAGCAGTCACCCAATATCTCTAAAAATACTGCCCAGTTTATTTACAGAATTCAGTTATAGAAGCCCCAAAGTAGGTCTTCAAAAGTGGTAATCTCACAGATGTTAGTGCATCTAGGCTTGAAGGGCTGCTTCTGAATTGCAATTAGCCTACTTAGTCCAGGTGGCTGAAGGTTGGCAAAATGAGTTCATATGACAACACACTGCTAAAAAAAGTGCCATCATAACCTTGCTTTAAAAAATCCAGCTAATGAATAGTTTGCCACGGTGAAGTCGCCAAACTAGCTACACTGTGCCAGGAATAAATCTCATTCATCAGCTTCTCTGCCAGCCACCAGTTACTGCCATCTGTACGGGATGATTTTTGCCACCATGGCAAAAAATCAAGGAAAACCTTATTGAAATTGCATTCTCCGGATGAAAGTTCTTTAATGGTCAACAGAAAATATCCAGATATCCGAAGTGCACCAAAGAGATGCAGAAATGGACCTCATGTTAAATTATCTCAGAAGTGAAAAGAAGGTAAATATACTGGATTAATTAAAAAAATGGCTTAGATTCATCTGGGCACACAAACTTTAGAAAACATCAGTCCACCAGATGGAACATTTCATGTAGAATCTTTTGGACCAAGAGGCAGTTGCAGCCATCTGACTTTATCCAGTTGGGCTTAGCAAAAAATATTTCATTTATGCACTCTTTTGATACTAGTGAGTAAATATTATTGGCGCAATCCTATCACATCTCCTTTGAAGGTTAAGGCTATTTTTCATGGTGGAAGTTACAAATAGAATTCACCAGCCAGTATACATAATTTTAATAATCTGGGAATCCCAAATAACATCCAAAGTTCAAAGCAAATGCGGCAGATGTGTCTTCCAAAAAAATTATTTTGTCAAAACATTTAACTTTCAAATGTCCTTTAATCTGAATATCCTAATTTTGCCCCAATGTTTTGGCATTTATTCATTTTACTTATGAGTCACTTTTCTAATGAGTCTCCAAAGCAACATATAATCATAAAAACAACCAAACTACATACCAATGAAAATTAAATCATGGCTTTTTAAAAAATGTTCACAAATAAAACTAGTACAAGCAGCAAGAATAATCAGTAGAGTAGCAATAAATAAAACTAATAAAACCAGTATTAGAAAAGAAGAGAATAAATCGAAAGCCTTGGTGAATAATAACATATTTAACCTGGTGCTTAGATATTCAAAGGCCCAGAAAAAAACAAGGAAAACACAATTTTTAAAAATCCACCATTTTTTCTGAAGCCCTTTTTGGGGGGTTTTCCCTGAAAAAATGGAAACAAACAGACTTTCCTAAAACTTTTCCAGTATTTTTCTAGGCCTTCACATCTCTAGCTGGGTTGAAATGAAAATAACGCAGGTATATCACAAATCTGTCTGAGAAGTGTGTTCCAAAGATGGGGCATCACCCTATGAGGCAGCCCTGGGAGAAGGTTATACTCACACAACCATTCACTGGTAAAATCAACAACATTCATATAGAGCAGCCTTCAGCGACCCGGTGAGTGGTAGTCCAAAACATCTGAACAACAGCAGGTTAGAGAAGACTGGTCTAGTGGGGGTGTGCACACATGTATAGGCTCTCTCTTTATTAGAAAAATTAAGAGGGAACTGTAGGAAGTGACCTGGAGAAGCCAGTTCTTAGTAGCACCAAAGCGTGTGATAGGTTGACAATGTCCTGAACTATGCTGTCTGCTGTGGGAGGAAATGACCATGTGCAAAAAAGCAGGGAACTAATGCTTTTTCTTTTAAAAACCAGACTTGGGAATCAGACTCATTAGATTTTTCCAATTATTCCCAAATCCATGCTATCCCAGTGCTTCCCAACAGTTCTCTACAAATTAGAACAAAAATTAAGATAACACATTATTATTGCTTCTACTGCCATCATTCTCAGACTTAGAAGGAACCAGAATTAGAACAAACAACAATGAAATAGAATGGAACCATTCCCAAAAATGTAAAGCAGATTGTCTCAGGGACAGACATGATGCCAGTGATCTGTGATCAGATCTTTTGAAGATTTTTGTAAAAATAATAATATGAAGTACGCATAGGTTGGATGGCCAGATGCAAAAAGAAAAGAAAAAAAAAAACTCCTGTACCTTAGTTGCATGACACTTGCTGAAAATCCCTCTTCAGTAAACTATTAAAGATGCAGTAGCCTTGTCCTCTTTTGCATCTGGCCATTTCAATTAGAGAAGTACTTTTGGGTGATGGGAAACTTAGCCCTGTCCCCTTGTATTTCCCTACTGAAGGGGAGGGGAATACAAATTGTTCTGTCCTTTCTATATTTTTCAATTAGGAGGCCAAATGCAGTTTTGAGAAGAGGGGCAGTTAGTTCAGGAAAATGGCACGGGGGTACTGTCAAATGGCTCTTTTCCCCAGAACTACAATTCCAATTAAAAAAAAAATAGTGCCCCGTCTCACTGCTAATTTAAAATTGTTGGGAGATCCAGTCATGGAGTTCCAATATCACACCTGTTTGATTATGGTACAATTTATCAAAATTACAGGAAACATATATTCCAGGTTGACCCTATTTTCTATTCTTTCCCATGGAAATAAGCTCCCTCCCACCCACATTTGTTTTTTTTTTTACGATAATTTTTATTCAAATTTTCATAAAACATACAAAACAAAATCATAAAACATTCAAAGACAAAAAACAAAACAAAACAAAAATAATTAAACAAAAAAAATAAAATATTGACTTCCCATTTGTCACAGATCAAATCAATTATAGGTCTACAATATATAACAATCCTGTCTCTTAAATCATATTATAAAATCACTTTCCTCCAGTAGTTATCTTAATTAATCATCAAATCTCATAAACATTACTTTATTCTTTCCACAAAAAGTCAAAGAGAGGTTTCAATTCTTTAAGAAATATATCTATCAATTTTTCTCCAAATAAACATGTCAATTAATCCATCTCGTTAATAATTATAATAATCTTATTGTCATAACCATAGTCCAAATAAACATTTCGATTAATCCATCTCATCAAAATCTGTTAGGTTCAATAATTTCAATAGCCATTATTCCATTATCCCTATTAGTTCCATCTTCCATCTTCAATAGTCCTGTTAAGTCCAGTAATTTCAGTGTCCAATCTTCCATTATCAGTATTCCATAATAATCTTGCTGTCGTAGCCATAGTCATATAATAAGAGTCTGATGGGAATTTCCTCTATCCCAAATATTTTCTTGCCATCCATTCTGAATAAGTTGCTGAAATACTGTTGTAAAGTCATATCTGTGTTCTTCTTTTTTACAAAATGCACTGGCTCATCTCTTAAGAGTTTTTCCATTGTCACATGGCTGCAGTTAATTCCATAGATTTTCTCTATATCAAACTCCATCACATCATTCCAGTCCAAAAGATTATCCAAGCCATTGATAACTTTATCTCTAATATCTTCATTAATTTCTTCAGAGATAACGTTAAATTCCAAACAGTAGATTTTATTTCTAAAATCCATAAACTCCAGATCTTTTTCCAATTCCACATTTGTTCCAATCTCCAGGGCTTGTATCTTCCCTTTATTTTTTCTTTTCTCATCTCTGATCTCATTCTCCTCTCTCACAGGATCCCCTATTTCTTTAAGCTCCTGCGTCATTTTGCTCAGTTCAATTTTCAGCTCCTTACTACCCTGTCGCAGGGTTTGTTTCGTTATCTCAATCTCATCCATTATTTTCTGAAACATAATTACTTCCAGATTCTCAGCCACTTTCTTGATTACCATTTTTAAAACCACGAAAACAAAGCAAAACAAAAATAAAGAAGAACCACTTCTTATTTCAGCAACAATTGGGTTAATATTCCAGGCTTGATGACATCACAGTATAAACAGAGCAGCCTGCCTTATCTCTCTATGTTCAAGAATGCAAAACAAATTTAGTTCCCAGTATCAAAACAGCTAGTGGCGTCGTGAAGAAGCAGATTCGTCAAAATAAAATAGACCAAAAAGAGAATAGTCCCAGACAATATAATATTCCTCGGAATAGAAATCAGGAATAGAAATCCCTCTTCTGTTTATATCTTTAGAATGCACTTCTAGGACAGCTTTTTGCGACAGAAACAGAGATAAGCTGTTAATTTCGTGAATAACAGAGAAGAGTTATAGCTCACCCAGAAGTTGTCCAAAGCCGATCAATCTGACAAATCTCCTTTGGCTGCAACAATTTAAACCAAGTAAAAAAAATAATAGAAAGAAGGGTGCTTGCCTGTTAGTCCGTTCTCTCTTTCAAGAAAAGATAAACGTATCGCTTAAACAGATAGAGCTTGTTCGGAAGTCCGTCCGGCATTGTTGGCTGGATCTTATCTCATAAATTAATGAAATCCAGTCCTCCCAACAAAAACAGGCTTTTGAGGTTGATCTCTACGTTTCTCCCTGCCCGGGAGAAATTTCATCAGTCAAAAAAAAAAAAGTTCTGACTGATTTATATCTGAATAAGCTTCTTTTGAGGCGGGAGCCCGTCCCAAAAGCAGGCACAAGCGAAGTCACCCTTCCCGGAAGTCCCTCCCACCCACATTTGGAAGGAATCACAAGAATTGGAACCTAAGCAACATATTTTAACTCCCAGATCTGCGAAAGAGGCTGTAGTCTATTCTAGTCATGCAACAAAACATGTTGGACTATGGGGCAGGGTCTTCTCATTTGTGGCATTTTATACAACTGCATTTCCACAGATGCTATCTAACCTTATCTTTCTGTTAAAGAGTGATATTATTATTACTAAATAATAATAATAATTTTCTAATGCATATTCACTTTATACTACTGGTTCTTCATTCCTTGAATTATACTATCTTGGATGATTTTTTTTTTAAGTATTTTTTTTAAAAAGTCATGTACAATATTATTTATAGTACTGATTTTATTTGGCTTATTTTGACTTCTCACATAGCCCATAGCACGACACTGAGAAAAGCTACTAGTCTATACTAGATTCAGCTCAGCTTTAGCATTTGACATGCTGCCATAAAACATACTGTTATGAGCATGGGAGTTGGAATGGATGATTCCTGTGGGTCCCCTTCCCAACCTCTGATTTGGAATCCTGTGCCTTGGAGCCGGCTCTGCTGGCCAGATGAATTTCTTTGGATAAACAAACAGAGTGGCCAGGTAGGATAATGGGTCTATCAGTTGCCCAGCAACTGTTGAATGGGCCAGGAAGACCCTGTCATTGAAACTCTTCAGGAGAGCCTCCTCCCCCCCCTTCCTGGCGGCTAGCAGAAGTTTGTGCTTTGAGTGTTTTTAGAATTGTCTGAAGAATTGCTGGGGACTGGAGGCAGGCAGAGAGGCTGGCTCTCTGCATCATGGCTATAGGATGCCTCCTGTAACACAGATGGAAAAACTGGATATTGGACTGCTGATGCCTTGAACCCCTCCATCCTAAGCTCAGGTTGGAATGTATGTAAATAAACAAACCATATTTCATAAAGACACCACAGTCTCCGCTGACCTTCTTCCCAAAGGAAACCAAACCCTGGATGAGCACAGGGACCCCTGAGATCTCACTGCTTGGAGATTGGGGAGG
This sequence comes from Rhineura floridana, assembly GCF_030035675.1. NCBI lineage: Eukaryota > Metazoa > Chordata > Lepidosauria > Squamata > Rhineuridae > Rhineura > Rhineura floridana. The sequence goes on along the minus strand of NC_084487.1, from coordinate 77,173,652 downwards.
CATGCAACAATACATTTAGGTTGATATGTGGTGTTGTTACAATCTAAAATAAAAAACTACATAGCCCAGGGGTACTTAGAAGATGCCACAACTTCACAGACTGATAACACAAATTGGTGCTTTAGCTTTGTTTTAGCTATCGTTACTTCAGACTGGCACAGCTGGTATAGCACAGTGGGGAGGAGAGCCTGTCTGGGAGTCCAGAGTTTGTGAGTTCAAATCCCCGCTCGTGTCTCCTGGGTGTAAAGGGCCAGCTAAAGATCACCCTCATAGTGAGTGGCTCAGGGGTTACGGGCCCTGCCACCTGTGCAGCCGTGGGCAAGCTGCATAGTCCCAAGGAGCCCAGTTGCTCCTCAGCTGGCAGCTATGGACAAGGAAGGGGCTGGCTTGTGCAGCTGTGGCAAGCTGAGCAGGCCCTACCCAGCTGTGGGGGGACGGAGTAGCCTCAGAGGGAGGCAAGGGTAAACCCCCTCTGAATACTGCTTACCATGAAAACCCTATTCATAGGGTAGCCATAATTCCGGATCGACTTGAAGGCAGACCATTTCCAATTTCACTACATGAGATGGTCAAGAAAATAGGCCCTGCAGAAGAGTTTGTTCCTTCAGAGAATCCCAGGATATCACTGTTATCCCCAGATGGATAAAGTAGATGGCTTCCAGGAGGCTAAAGATGTGAGCATGCAAAAAGTCTAGTATGCATATTCTGTTGTGTTTTGGGTTTGGGAGTCCATAGTTGTGTCCGCTCCGAATGTCAAGGATCTGGAAACTTTCAGCAGAGTTTTTGTAACCCTAGCAGGATCCTGATTAGCATTATCTAACTGGCCTTCCACCGACAGCAGTGCCACCCTAGCAAACACGGAAGCTGCAACAGAAGCACGTATTGACAGAACATTAGCATCATGAGAGCATTCAAGGGCTATATTTGACCTTCGCTCATTTGGATCTTTCAGCTGTGCATCTCCACCCCTAGGCAAAAGAGCATGGGAAAGTAGAGCAGAAACTGCCAGAATCCTGAGTTGCTCCATGACATCAGCATCTAAAACATAAAACCTATTTACATAATTAACACCTTTTCTGCACTGAAGTGGTAAATCCCATTCTGATTTCATTATGGCCTTAAGTGGAGCTGGTAATGGTATACATCTACTTGATGTTTTTGGGACAGGTAGAACTAGAACACTTTTGGAGACTGGCTCCTGCTGCTGCTGCTGGGTTGGAGATAAAGCCAGAACAGCCACTACTTTGGAAAACAAGAGGATAATACACTTCGAAGAATAGTCTTGCTGAAAGTAATTCATCTAGACCCAAACCATCATTCCACTCCCCTTCTTCTAACATACTTCTCCCTTCAGCCTCAAGATGCAAGTCACACGAAGCGGACAATTGCTGCCTAGCCCTTAACATCGAACTATGCCCTCTAGTGGCTGTGAAAGGGCTAGGGGATGACAAAATATCTTGCTGCTGTACTCTTGAGTGCCTCTTTAACTGCGGGGGATCTATGTCCATATCGCCCTGTGGGGGTGTAGAGATCGTTCTGATTCCCCTCCACTGGCTGATTATGATTATGGTTTTTCCATGTGTTTAGTCCTTACTCATGCCAAGTCCTCCCTCTCCTTTTATTTGCAGTAACATTAATTAAACCACTGTCGTTTATACAACCAAATTTTCAAAGCTTGAAAGTAAGAATGTACAAAATGAAAAATAAACATCAGAACTATATTGTAGAGTAAAAACTATTACTAGCATTTCAAGGTGTTTTTGATTAGGGTAAAACAACAGAGCTCTGTCTCTACTATCCATCAATCAAGGAATACTATTCTCTGGAGAAAGGTTCCTAGTTGTAAAAAGTAAAATTTAAAGAGAGAGAGAAGGAGAGGGGGAGAGAGTCATTTCCAAGCTGCTAAAAACCATCAGAAATTTGAACATAATTCTATAGTACCAAATGAAAGGGTGCACTGCAGAAAAGGAGGAGTCCTGTTTCTGATGACACCAGAGAAGAACTGTCTTTTATGTCTTATTGACAATATTGACAAGACTTTTCAACATGTGCACATCATCTCTTCACAACAGTTTACTGGCATGGATAATTGGAATGCTACAGCAGCCCACATGTTACTGAAAATTGTTTTTATGAGGCTCATTTCATGGACTCATTTACAGCATTTCTATATACTCTTTGATGAATAATTTTTACGAGAGAAACATCTTTATTATAAGCTTGCTCAATTTCTCAAGTTTACCATCTTCAGATAGAATAAAAATATGATAAACAGGAGCTAACAAATAAATTATACATCACCTTGAATTAAGAAATCTGCAGATAGATGCCACATCCGTATCATACATTGTAATACTGTATAGTACAATTTCTTACCTTTGTGATGGTTTGCCCCAGATGCTATTTTTCCCCACAGTGTTACAACAAATATTATTATTAGCAGTTTTCCTTTTGTTGCTTTCTGTAAATATCTTTTATTCATCCTAGGGGAAAAAATAAAATGCACAAAATGAAAAATGTTCAGGAAGTAAAATTAATATTTTCCCTAATTTTATAAAAGTAGTTAAATGCATTTTGTACAGCTCAATCTCACATACGACTATTCAGAAGTAAACCCCACTGAATTCAGTGTGGGACTTCTCCCCAATTAAGTGTGTATAAGATTGCAGCTTAAGACACCTGGCAGACATCCCTATATCAGTTACTCAGCATGGGTAGCAGGAGATTAGTCCATTTGCCCTAGCAAATAGTCAGATCAAATAGTCAGATCAAATAGATTTAATTTGCTTAAGCTAGTTTTATACAGCTTGGGCCCAGGCTGAAGAACTTTATATTTCCATATGAACCTGTTTGAGCTCTAAGATATTTGGGGGAGGCCCTTCTCTTGGTCCTGCCACCTTCACAGGTATGTCTGGTGGGAACACGGGAAAGGGCATTCTCAGTGGCTGCCCCAAGGGTCTGGAACTCCCTTCTTAGGGAGGTTAGACTGGCTGCCTCTTTGCTGTCCCTCCATCGGCATGTGAAAACTTTTCTATTCCGACAGGCTTTTGGGAACTGGCTGCAAGAGATTTTAATAGTGTGCTATTCTACTTATATGTGGATTTTTTAATGGATATGTTTTAAATGGTTTTAATTCTATAGATAGTTTTATTACGTTTAACAATAACTTTTTGTATGTTTGTATCTGTATTTGTTTTAATATTTGGAAGCTACCTTGAGTCCCAGTTTTGGAGAAAAGGCGGGATATAAAATGAATAAATAAATAAATAAATAAATGTTAGCCCAATAGGGAAATACTGCAATATTGGTTCTACATCTGTTAGCCTGCATAGTAGGCAATAATTTTTGAAAAACAACGGGAATGACTTCCCTCTTGATGCTAATTAATGTACCAGCCCCAATAATGATTTGATAGGTTGATAACTATACCAATATAATAGGAAGGGAGAGTCTCATTATGTGGGGAAAAGTCTATTAATACTCTATTAATTCCTCATTATAGCCAAACAAGTAAAAAGAGTGGGGAAATTGCAGTTCCAAAACTGCCCTAGTCATGAAGGGGAAGGATTATTACTTATCATTATAGGCCAGGCACAGCCAACCTTTTTGGCTTCAGGGACCAGATCTTTATGATGCCACATTATTAACAGATGGATTGCCTTGCCACCTCACATAATCTATTATTATTACTATCATTGTTATTATTTAGATTTGTTAGTTGCTTGCTACCCGAAGGTATCCAAGTGACTTACAACACTGTTAAAAACAAATTATGCAGGGTTCCCAAGCTTGGGTACCAGATAGTGAGGGGTGTTTCCGGCCTAATGTTCCTTTGAGGCCCCATCTTTATCTGCCCCCTACCTGATTTAACGGGAAGGCTGGTGGGCTATTATTGGCCAGTGGGACGGAGGTTCCCCACCCTTGTGTCTGCAACAGTTATATCAAGAAGCACCCAATCTATTGCAGTAGTGATGTTTGAACTTTTGGGAATTAGCTTGAAGCAGCAATGCAAAAACCTCCAAAAATATTTGGCCAGAGATTATAGCAGGATGGAGGGGAATGAATATATTAATCACAGGCAATGAGAACCATACAGTACCACCTCAGAAAAGCAACTGTCTGTACACAGTCTTTATGGATAATATAACTCAAAATGTATCTTGTTCCCATGCCAACTAAGTATATCATAATCAGTGCTTACCACAGCATGTACTCTAGTAACAGCATACCTATATAGCTAGTTATACAGGGTTGACTCTGTTATTATATAGAAACTTCTGTCCCTGCCAGTCTACATGACCATCAACTATCAGAGATAAGCATGATGCGCAATGAGCTTCCTGCATTCATTATATAAACCTACCTGTCTTTCCAGGACCCTTCCTGCAATTTATAGGTGTGTGCTACAGCAATAAATGGCAAAAACATGAAACTGGTACGTATCCCAGTGTGGTATTCAATGTTGGTTCTATTCAGAGTAGACCTATTGAAGGTAACAGACATGACTAGCTTAGGTGAATTAATTTCAGTGGGTCTACTCTGAGTAGGACTTAGCTGAATATAGCCTCTACTTTTTAGTCTCATTTGTAATCCTAAATACACTTGCTATTGGATAGGTTCCCACTAAACTCAGTGTGGTACGTGATTCTGAGTAAACATGCAAAGAGACAGAGCTGTAAATCAATGCAATGTTTTACCATGTTGATCTGATTACTTTTCCAAGAATGTCCTTTTTGTTATTAATAATTATTACCACTTTTAAACATAAAATGAGGAACAGTTATATAAAAACAACAAAGTCAGAAAAGTGATTACATTTAGTCTCCCTACCCCCATTTGTGCTGTAAATTAGACCCCAAAAGTGAATCTGAAGTGGGATGGGGGTGAGGAACTGCAGCTATCATTTGAGCCGGAAGCTCTCTAATGGAGAACCATGAGATCCACTCACAGCCACTAAAGCACAATTCTCCTCTCCAATAACCAAAATGAAGTCTAAGTGCATAACTACATTTTTTACAATTCATTCCCTATTACCCTTGCATATCTTCCACAGTCAATATTTATACTTTAACCTCCTTGGGCAAAGGTCTGTCTTATTGTATATATTACTCTGTAAAGAGCCAGGTATGCTGACTACACTCAACACACCCTTCCCGTCTTGAGACCTTGGAGAGCCACTAGATTATCAGAGTAGACAGTACTGTGACAAGTGGGTCAACAGGCTCGCAATACAAGGCAGCTTCATATATGTCATACAGTCAGTTGAGGTTGCAGTTTTCAAGCAGCAACATTTATCACTTGATAACTTCACCTTAATGTATTCTATCTGTTATACCTTATGTTCTTTGATTCACCACTTTCTGCTTTAAGTCTTCATTCCACACAACCACTCTCTCACATGAGTTGCCAATAGCATCCACAGCAAAAATATTTTAAGGAATCAGATGAAAATCTGACTGTTGTAAACATCTTACTCTGCCATAAATCTAGGGATTATAATATTATAGGCACACAGACAGAAAGCTTTATACCATTAAACAATAGCGATGACATGCTACTAAATTGTAGCTGTAAGGTCATTTCAAAATAGCTGTAAAGTCAGTATATTCAAATAGGAAAAAACAAAAATAGAAAAAAGATGAAAACAAAACAGCTCACATATCATTGCTGCAAAACTGAAGATAGCAAGGTAGCAAGCACACCATCAGCCACAAGAATATTTCTCAATGCCCATCAACATCATTTTTCAACAGAAAAAAACTAATTTAAGCAAATTCCAAAGATAAGAAAAACACAAACATCCATTTGAAATCATACCAAGAATGCAAATGAAACTGTCTGTGCAAAGAACACACACAGCATAAGCCCATCTAGCCATCTAGATGGAAGAAAGATTTGCATAGAAAATAGAGGTTTGTAACTACATGCTTTACAAGGCTGTTGTGAGAGGAAATTGTTCTGAGAACAAAAATGAAGGTATAAAAAGAAACCCACTGAGGTTCCAAATTGTTAATCAGGCATTCTTGTCCAATATTCTAATCTCCTTCCCATTTATGCCTTAGAAATCCTTTATTAGACTGTGGAAATGATAACTGATTAATACACTTTTATTTTAATTTTTACAGATTTTTTTCTAATATCTACCAATCCTGTTACTAATTCTGATCTCTGCCTCCTTTGAAAGAATAAGAAGTGAGTCAGAGGTATTTGACCAATATACACTGGAAAAGGTGGAGCTTGCGGAGAGATCAGAGGCTGAAGAAAACAGCGGCCAAGGGAAAACTGGAAGATCATAGAGTTGGAAGAGGCCTATCGGAAGGGGCCTATAAGGTCATCAAGTCCAACCCCAATGTAGGAATTCAAATTAAAGCATACCCAACAGGTGGCTGTCCAACTGCCCCTTGAATGCCTCTAGTGTTGGAGAGTCTACCACCTCTCTAGGTCATTGGTTCCATTGTGCTGATCTAACAGGAAGTTTTTCATAACATTCAGCTGAAAACTGACTTCCTCCAACTTGAGCCCATTATTCCATGTCCTGCATTCTGGGATGATTGAGAAGAGATCCTGTCCCTTCTCTGTGTGACAACCTTTCAATCACTTGAAAAGTGCTATCATATCTCCTCTCAGTCTTCTCTTCTCAAGGCTAAACATGCCCATTTCCTTCAGTCTTTCTTCACAGGGCTCTGTTTCTGGTCCCCTGAACATCCTCACTGCCATCCTCTGAACCCGTTCCAGTTTTTCTGCATCCTTCTTAACGTGTGGTGCCCAGAACTGGATGCAGTACTCACGATGAGTCTCTCTCTCTCTCTCTCTCTCTCTCTCTCTCTCTTGCGCGCGCGCGCGCGCGCGCGCGCTCTCTCGCTCTCTCGCTCTCTCGCTCTGTGTGTGTGTGTGTGTGTGTGTGTGTGCGTGCGCGCGTGCACGCATGTGCAATCTACGAACAGATGGCAGGAAAGTGGGTGATAGGTAAGAAGCTAGAATACTGTACACTAGGGAGCCAAGGAAGTATAAATTGACCAATCAACCGACTTTGGGTCCAATAAGGTTGGGAGGGAGGGGAGAAAGACCACAGATTCCCCATCCCTGGTTTTGACCCTGAGAGATTCTACCTTTTAAAAGTTTAATAGCAGAAAAGATTATTGGGGGTTTTCCCCCTTGCGGCACTTTAAGGGCTACAACCTGGAAGAGTATTACTTTCTATGAAACTCTTACAAGGCATAAGAAACACTCACAGGTGCATTTATTTATGATTGTTGACTATGCTGGCGGTGGGAGCTGGAATCCATTTACAACTGGAGGTCCACAGGTTCTCCATTCCTGGTCTAAACCTCAAAATCACTAAGGGCTCAGAGAGCCTAGAGGCAAGCAGAGACCTGAATTTAAACAAATTGGTTTAAGCTTTCCAGGCTCTGCAGACCGGGGGGGGGGGGAAGCAACTCTTAGGTTGGTCTTCTCCAGCAGGCTGCTCAGGGAAACACCCACCTCCTCTTCTCTCCCACTAAGGCAATGGTCATCACACTGCCTTTGGAAAGGTACAGCTGAAAATGGTGGTGAGATGAAGAGCAAACTGTGGTGTCCTTCCCTGGTTCTCCCTGTCAGGTTCCCACCTGCTTGTGGCTACTGCCTTTCACTAGGCACCACCAGGGACACCACCAGTCAGGACTGTCCTTTATATGGTTTCTCACTCCGCTCTAGGACAGATCTCACTAGATCCCACTGCTAGGCGGCACCACCAGTCACTTCCTGTAACCAATACTCCCAGAGACTTTGCCTAAGTCTCTCTATAGCTTGTTACTTTGTGACTGTGTGCCTATGCTGTTCCCAACCCCCTTGTATCTTTATATATAAAGCATACAACTCTGGGTTGCTCTGGATACTTGACTTGTTACAATATCTACCTTCACCGCTGCCACCATTAGATACAGTTTCTGTTCAGCCTTGGTAATTACCTTGCCCTCCCTTCTGGTCTGTATATTCCCCCAGCCAAGGATCAGGCCTTTGGTAAACCAATAAGTATTTATTTACTAACAACAGGAAATAACAAGATTACTTTAGGAATGTTTCACAAGCATATGGTTTCAGATATGGTCACTCTTTATGTTTCTGTTCATATATTATACAGCCACAAGAGTGGCTGTATACTATAGTCAGCAGGACTTTTTCGCGTTCTACCATGTTAAATGAAAATACCCCCCCACTCCTTTATGGTGCTTTGTATAGTCCCAATTCAAAACAAACACAAGTCTTATACTGTTGGATTCAGAATCGCTTGCTCTACAACTCTGGAAGTTTTCTTGGTGATACACAACCCCCCCACGGAGAATCCACAGGTTAAAGTGAAAAACGGGAGGAAAAAAAACTAGAAGCCGTTTGGACTTTTTTTTCCTTGAAATTGACATAATCTGTTGTCCTTGATTACAACTCAGAGATGACTGTAAGGTATCCCTAATCAAATCCCTGAGCTTGCCCCATACACAGTACTTCATCTGAAGTAGGTTTAAATTTAAAAAAGGGCATGGTTTATTTTTAATTAAGTGATTAAAAAATGCCTTATAGTGGGTTATAACGTACCGCATGCGCAGAAGAAACACTTCTTTCGTTTCACTCTTTCTTCCCCTCCCCTTCCAGTTACTTGGAAGAAGCAGGGGAAGTCTGCTCCTGTGATTGGTGGGCAACAGACATGTGACTCACACTGGCTTTCTGCTGAGCTTGAATCTGTGTGAGGAACCCAGAGAGAGAGGGAAAATGGCTGAAAATGGAGGGAGAAAGCAGCAGCAGATGGGAGGTGAGTGGGACAGAGTTAAAAAATGGGGGGGGCTTTCTTTCTGTTGTTCTCCAGTCCTGATTTAAAGCAATTAGGCAGGGCTTACTTAGGTATTACAGTTTTTTATTATGTAGGAAACTAATACTGATTTGTTTAAAATTAATACTGATTTTTTGCAATGACCAAGTGGTTTGACAATAAAGTATTATATGGGCTGTATGTATTTATACATTTGCAGTGTGTGTGTGGAGTCTTTCTAACAACTCTGTGATTGGTTTGGTGATTGGAAACCAAGACAACTCACAACAAGAAATAAATCCCCTTAAAATCCAGTAACCATAAAGCAAGAATAAACAGTTGGAAAACAGCCTAAAGAGGCATGATTCTGAATTTTGGGTTGGGTGAATGAAGTTTATTTATTATTTGATTTATATCCTGCCCTTCCTCCCAGTAGGAGCCCAGGACAGGAAACAAAAGTACTAAAAGCACTTTAAAACATCATAAAAAACAGACTTTAAAATCTATTAAAACATCTTTGAAAACATTTTTTAAAAGCTTTAAAAAACATTTTTTTAAAAAAAGAAAAGGCTTAAAACATATTAAAAAGCAATTCCAACACAGACTCAGACTGGGATAAAGTCTCAGCTTAAAAGGCTTGTTGAAAGAACAAGTTCCTTATCACTTGAGGCTGTAGTTCTCTGCACACTTCCCAGTTTAGTAAGCCCCACTGAATACATTGGGACTTGCTTCTGAGTAAACAAACATTGGATTGCACTATAAATATCAATTACAGATTGTGTAATTAATAAACATATTTGATAGTCATGTTTATATAAATATTTCTTCATACTTTGTCCCAATGAGTATTTGATTTCACACTATGGTTGTAGATGATTTTTTCTCTACATTTTAAGTGTGCCCTTCTTCCTTGGGGTGGTCATGGTACTCTGTTGTTTTCATCTTGTGGGGAGGATAGGCTGAGAGATGGTGAGTAGCACATGGTCACCCAGTATACTTTATAGCTCATTTCCATTTTGAAAAATTAATTAAAACGATTTACATGCAGGCAAAGTTGATTAAGCAGATCAACACATTTAAAGCACATCCAATTCACATTTAAAGCCCATGACTTCGCCTAAAGATTCCTGGGAATTGTAGTTTCCCCCTCACAGTTATAGTTCTCACCACCCTTAACAAATAAAAATTCCCATGATTCTGTGGTGAGATTCATGTGCTTCAAATGGGTGTTGAATGTACTATAAATAAATAAATGTTGTAGGTATGATGTGCATTCAAGAGTGAATTGCAAAGAAAAATTTTAAAATATACTTTTTTAAACAGGGGGAGGGTTGTAGCTCATAGTTAGGGCATATCATCTTGCAAATGAACTATTGCCACACTGGTTCGATGCTTACACCAGGAACCTCCATCGGTAGTTACACCTCCGGACTACACAGGAGAGAAGCCCTATTATTTTTGGAACTTGTTGCTTTTACGTTATTGTTAGTTTTTATTGTTAGTCTCTTAATGTTTTGATGTTTACATGTTCTGCTTTGTACATCGCTTAGAGTGGCTGACAATTCAGCCAGATAAGTGACTAATAAGTCAAATAAATAAATAAATAAATATGCTTTGCATACAAGGTCCAAAATTCAATTCCTGGAAAAGACTATTGCCTGGAATCCTGGACAGCCAATGCTAGTCCATGTCATGAGTACTGAGTTAGATGGTACAAAGTGGCCTGAGTCAGTATAAGGAAGATTCCTTGGTTCCTAAAATTTGGAAGAGACTCAAGGACCACAGTGACCCCAACATGTATTGATGTATTTTTATTTACAACATTTATATACTGCTTTAGTGTAAAAAATCTCAAAGGTGTTTACAGAAAGACTTAAAACAATACAATTATTGGCAAAAGCGTTAAGGACAGATATTTTAAAAAGTTCAAAATAATAAAACCAACAATGAGTTAAAAACAGATTTAAAAACACAATAGCTTCTACATGCCTGGAGAGGCTTGCCTCAAGAAAACTGATTTTACCAGGTGCTGAAAAGAGGCGTCTGCCTAATGTCAATAGGCAAGGAGTTCCAAAGCATAGGTGCTGCCACTTTACAGGACTGATTTCTTACAACAGCAGAACAAGTACTATGTGGCACCCATAACATGGAAAGCACACCTTGAACTTGGCCTGGTAGCAAATCAGCAACCAATGCCGATTTCAGAGCAGAGGTGTAATGTGCTGTTAGGATCTCACTCATGTTAGCAATTGTGCTGCAGCATTCTGCGTTAACTGCAGTCTCCAGGTCAGGTTGTGCTGCATGGGGATTTCTGTGACCTTGGCTGACTGGCTGCTAGGATTTTTTTAGTTTGGGTTTTTGGTTATGAATCCTGACTGGTTGTGGGATGTGGAGTTTTCTGTCTTATTCATAGGAATCTTGTGGTTGGTATGGTATTGCATTTAGGAAAGTGTTACCGGCTTTTATGTTGTTGTTTTTTCTATTTGCATTTCACTTATCTTTAACCTCACTCTGTTACAGCCATAGAAGCAACAGCAGTGGTTCCATGTGCTCAGGACAACCCCCTTAAACCCACTGATGATGCAGGGGCATCAAATATTTGCAGTTAGTGTAATACCATATTACACTAAGGTGGCCAAGTGGTTTTTCTGTTTATGACCAGTAGTGTAGTAGCAAATTAAAAAGTGCAGGGTCTCTTCATGATAGTCACAGCCATGCCCCTCCTTTTTTTGCTGCTGCATTGAGAATAAGATCCTTTTTAATGCCTTCTCCTATAACAATAGACGTCCCTAGCTCAGTATTGACTGACAAGATTTCAGATAAGGATCTCTCCCAGCCATAATTGGAGACGCTGGGTATTGAATGTGGGGACTTTTGCATGCAAAGCATGTTCTCTGCCATTAAGCCATGACCCTCTTGTAAAGATAAAGGCATTCTTGATGGTAATATAACATTTAAAATACACTGCTGAACTATTTCTGTTACTGCTTGTGCTAATTTGCGCAGGATCCCCTCTCTTACCTCCCGGATTAAAAAGCAGGGAAATTCACTAATTGGCAAAAAACCTTGTGGTTTAAGAATGTACCTATAGCCCACAGATATTTCTATCAAACTTTAAAAAGCAGGGAAATTGGGCAGCTATAGTGAATGCACCAGGGGAGCAGGAGACCTGACCTCCTCTCTGAGATATTGGACTGCCCTACAAATGTCAAAATGCAAACACCATTTGGGTTGGTCTTTCACAGTCCAATCCACTTCCTGTGTAGCTTGGAAGAATTTGGTAACATGTGCCTCTGAGCATATGGTGAGTGGTGGCAACACCTGCAATCAGCCCAAATAACAGAAACAAGACATGTGCTGTGCTGATCTTGTTTTAGCAGGGAGGAAGCAACATTATTCAGACAGTTGATATCGTTGAGATGGTCACTTTGAATATGTCTGATTTCCTTTGCAATGTTAGTGAAGTTTCCTATAGGAAATCATTTTCTTTTGTTTCTATTTCTGCGAATATGTGTAGTACAGCAACACTTTGCAAAATTTACACTAAAAAAACTCCAAACATAATAATGGCACTGACTTCTGCAGAATAGTCTCCAGTGGACCTCAGGAGTGCGTCAATTTGCACAAGATAAAACAGTGGGAGGTGAAATATATTCTAACAAAATGCTAGGTGTGCTCTATGTTTTTAATTGACTGTGCCTACCTTGCCTTAAATGAAGTGGTTTAAACATAGCAGGCTGAAAACATGCATCTTCTTTTTCCCAACAGCTAGAGTCACTGCTGAAGTAGCAACATATTAGAATTAGTCTGATTTTACATCAAACTACAGTTTCAGATTCAACTGTTAAAGCACCCAAAATAGAAATAGAACATAACCTCCAATTTGAAACACAAAAGGCTGTCTTCACCATCATATGACACTGACCACTAAAAAGGCTTTGAAATTAATAAAAATAAATTTGACACAGATTTCTAGGATGAATAATGAGGAAAATAAAATGTTCTAGTTTAGATTCTCTGTACAAACAGTAGTAACACAGAAAAGAAGCAAAGTAAGAAGAACACCAACAAACATACAAAAATATAGTTCTCTATCTTTGGAGATTGCAGGTGTTGCCACCACTCACCATATGCTCAGAGGCACATGTTACTAAATTCTTCCAAGCTACACAGCAAGTGGATTGGACTGTGAAAGACCAACCCAAATGGTGTTTGCATTTTGACCAATTTGTAGGGCAGTCCAATATCTCAGAGAGGAGTTCAGGTCTCCTGCTCCCCTGGTGCATTCACTATAGCTGCCCAATTTCCCTGCTTTTTAAAGTTTGATAGAAATAGCTGTGGGCTATAGGTACATTCTTAAACCGCAAGGTTTTTTGCCAATTAGTGAATATACTCTTTAAATATCAGCCAAATACAATCCAAACTTCCCTCAGAACTCTGCCAACCAACCCTCACCAAACAACCTCACTCCAACCAACTCAACAACTTCTCCCCCCTCATCACTCACAAACCTCCATTTATACCTTCAGCCAGCCAGCCACTCAGCCAATCATCATCCAGCATACTTCAGCTTCTCACCCATGTACTCCCTCTTTCTCTCTCAGTCAATTACCATACATCACCTAATAGACCCGCACTTACCATATTTACAGATGCTTAACCTACAGGAACATCACACAAACCAAGCCTGGCCCAGACTTTACCTTGCTTCTTTGGAGTTATCTCCCACAGGTGAGTTGCAATAACAGCATTAAGCCAAACAGTTTGCAATGCAAAGTCATTTGTAGTCTCTTGTAGTGAAAATTTAAATGTAAATTTAAATTTTATAATGGCATGCTTATGCTTTCGATCCTGCATTCACAACACAAACTGCACCAACAGAAGATGCTCAAATGCTTTGTTTAGAATTATGTAAAATGCCTCTAGTTCTTGAGGGTAGTTGAATATCTTTTATAGCCATCTAACCACAGTGTGAGACTTTTGTGAGAAAGCTCAACTGTGGAAGAATGTTAGAGAAGCACTACTGATTGTAAAAAATGTATTATATAATTGTGCAAACTCATCACAGCTGTGAAAGGTGGTCTTTACTGAAAGAGGAACACATAGCAGCACGAAAAGACATAAAACAGAAGCATGTACAGTATATCCTTAGTAAATATGAATAAAACATGCAAGAACTTGGAAAAATATTTTCCATGTCAGAAAACTAATTATTCAGCGATTTGTATCCACCAAAATTAGTATGCACATTCTATAAAGTATAAGTGTTTGGATTCATTAACACTATATTTTGCACATATCCATGGATGCCAATATGTTTTAAACTTAATCCCTTGAAAAACATTTATTTCTCACAAAAAATGTTTTCTTGACCCACCTTTTAGAATTACTGTGGCTCTAATGAATGGTGTTCCTTCTAAGCCAGTGCCATTATTCACCAACAATACTCCCAGATTAACATCAGCTCCTTTATAACACAATTGATTGCTATTTTCAACTTCATTTATTTTTAGACAGGCTACTAACCAAAAGCAATACAGAAAAATAATGTAAGAATAAACAAGAGATATCTTGTTCCCTATAAAAACCGCAACACAAACAACACACTAACTGTAGATGTAATATTTGCAAGATTTTAAATGAACTACAAATACTGAAGGAATAAACTTTACTTAACAGTGTGTTGCTGAAGAACCAAAAGCTGTATTGCTTTAACCCAGACTGAGAGCTCTTGACTCCCTTTTTTTGCTGGTCCCACCCCCAACTGATTCCCCCATACAACTATTTCTAAATCATTTGAGTTCCTACTCACATTACAGTAGATACAGTAGGGCCCCACTCATACGGCGGGTTATGTTCTGGACCCCCGCCGTAAAGCAAAAACCGCTGTAAAGCGGAACTCATTGAATAGAATGGCGTGCAATGCCCGGAAAACCGCCGTAAAAGCAGAACAAGCGCCGTATGAGTGGGGCTTTAGTCTAATTGAGACAGCTGTATTAACGAACTGCTGTAAGTGAAGCGCTGTAAAGCGGGGCCCTACTGTATACTGGGGTGGTATGGACGTGCTATAGTTTAGAACTACATGCAATGAGCTAGAAGGCTCTGCTCTCTTCCCCCTCTACTTCTGAACAGAGTTTAGTTTAACTTTCCATGAATTCTTGCTTATTCCTATCCTGGTTTAAAATAAACTCTGATCAGTCTCTAAAAGAGCCTACTCAAATCATGTGTTATAAACTTGCAACCCAAGTTTGTTTTAAACTACTATCTCTGGTTCATACATAAATACAAATTAGGTTTTATGGGGAAAGGAATTAAACTCTGCAGAAGTCCTTGTCCTGGCCATGCAGGAGGAGGGGAGGGAACATATGAACTTGAGGCTCATGGTGGCCCCTTCCTGTTCATGCATGGCAGTGTGAAGTGCAAACACAGAGAAATATGGTAAAAATAGTGAGTGTATCTGGAGCTACCTGTGAGGTTTTGTGTTATGTCATCTCCTATCGTTGCAGAGATACCATGCTCTTCAGTTCAAAACAGTCTTCCCCAGGTGGTGCCCCTTAGAGGTTTGGAATACAACTCCCATCAGCCTGAGTCACATTACTGTTTGGAAGTTGATGGGAGCTGTAGTGCAAAACAGGTCAGGGAAGACTGTTTTTAAAAGTATATTTTTTATTCAGCACTCAGAATGAATGTAGCAAACTCTTCAAAGAAAACTGCATTTCTACATCTGTCTAAAGCTTCAATGGATTGCAGCCTGTTTATTTATTCTTCTGCTATCATTGTAGCAAGTTGTGGAAACTAATGTTTAACTGAGGATAGTTTCACTGTAGAATAATCAAGCAAAACTCTTTGTATGTATACTGGCAATACATTCTAGATGCAAAGAAATAACCTTTTGAAAAACCCTAATTATGTCTGGAATAAATGGATATTTAATTGCACATGTTGAAAAGGAAACTTTCACACAAAAGTGGAGAGTTGTTGTTTTTAATTTTGGGAGCTACTTTTGCTGTATGTGGCCTTCAGTTCAGATGGAAAGAGGACTTATACACTGTGACCACTTCCCCGACATCTTTCATTGAGTTTTGTGTATGTATGTAAATAACTAGAGGCTGCTGCCCCTGGGTGCTTTGCTCGCCAACCCGGCCTACTGTCTCCACAGCTCCTCTACCCCCCATGGGTTATCAAAGCTACCCCTCTCCCCCACGGGTTGAAAATCCCCACCACCCACAGGCTGCCAAAGCCTCCCTTTTCCCCCATGGATCACCAGAGCCCCCACGTCCCTGACACATACACAACCCAGGCACACCCAAACACATGCACGCACACATACACACACACACACAGAGACTCTCTCTGTGTGTCTTGCACACACAGAGACAGAAACACACTCCCCCTTGCCATCCCCCCAAGGCACTGACACTCCCCACCCCAATGTGGTTGTATCGGCTGTTGGACCACTGCCGCTGCCACCATCAGCCTCCTACCACCCAGGCCCAGGCTGCAGCTGTCTTTCCTGCTGCAGCCTCCACCTCCATCCCAGCCTCCCCCCTCCCCTCCATGGCCACCACCTCCATGGCCACCACCTCCATGGCCACCACCTCCATAGCCTGTGCCATCTGTGCTGCTGTGGCCTCTGCCTCCACCACCTCCAGAGCCTCTGCTGCTGCCATCAGACAGCCTACCCACTCACCCAGAGGTCTTTGCCACTGCACCCCACCCACACCATCACACCATGTGATGTCATGCCAGCATGATGCCATGAGGGCTTACATTTATATATAGATATAAAGCTCTACAAAATATTAAAAATGTCCAGCACTTCAATATTCAATTTGGTCAATGATTTTTATGCTTGTACAATAATAGGTAAGTATTCTATCTGAGACCTTACTTAATACCAAGTCACGTAATCTTGTCTAATATTTTTGCCACTTTAAACTTTCTCTCAATATCCATACTTAAGAGGTTTAAGGTTGAAGAGGTCTGTCTTTTCACTCATTTATCATTTCAGCAGCGTCTTCTTCTACTCTTACCCATTAAGCTTTTGCAAATGGTTAATTAAATTTTCTTTATTCATCGCACTTACTAAAGCTAAAAAAGAAAAATCCATCTGACTTAAAAATGTTTCACTGCAGACCAAATAATAAAGTCCACTATGGTTTTTAAAAGGCCAATTCAGCAAATAAAAAAGTGGTGCAGACCAAATTACAAAAAGCACTATGATTTTTAAAATACTACTACACCAAATAAAAAACTGGAGCCTATATAAACATTTTAGATACTCATTTAAACTCCCCCCATATGTTACAATGCGAACACAGAGTTCATAAAGTTACTATGAAAAACACTAGACATATTTCAAAGGGAGCTTGCCTGCTGGTTTACATCAAGCATTCCTCACCCTAAGGTTGTTTAAAACTATTTTCCTGCAGTTGGACTCCAAGACCAGAAATAATTCCAAGGTGAAATCAGTGGGCATGGGAATGGTTAAATCTAGCTCTTTTCCCACTTAGCTCTTTTCCCTTATAAATGCCCCCCATTCTGCATCCACATCAGCCTGGCAAATGTAGGTTTGGGAACACTTGCTTGCCACATTTCAATTTAAAATCCAGATGATTCAAAAAGTCTCAGAACCAATGGAAATAGTGGTACAACAAGGTTGGGACACCTGTTACCTTCCAGATATTGTTGGGCTACAACTCCCATCATCTCCAAACTTTGGACAAGCGGGATGGAGATGCTTTCTGAATAGTAGGTTCACAATACACCTATTCAGACGGGGTGGGGAAGCATAGAATCTAAAAATCATACTTTAGAATAGTTGCAGCTTTCGGTTGTTCCTAGAATTAGAGTAATGTAAATTTTTGACATCAAAATTAAGGTTAGTTGTTCTTTCTTTTTCAAATGCAAGAAAAACCAAACTAATTAAATGCTTGTGAGTCACTGAACCCTGAAAAGGCCTCATGTTCAGCTGTACACATTGGGAAAATCAGAAATTAGGCCTGAATTACAACCTAGATGGCCAGCCAGCCAGCAAGCTAACTATTGTGTGCACACTGGTGTTTCTATTCCTCTAGGGCTGTTTTCATCCTTGGCCATCAAGTACTCAAAAAGAAGAAGAAAAAATAGCCACTATGCTTGTGAGTATAGTGAGTGCTTTAAAACAGTAAAGGATAACTTAGGGTAAAGATCATTTTAAAATCATTTTAAGTTGTCAGATGGAGCGCGGCGGCGGGAATACAGTAGGGCCCCACTTTCTGGCGGTTTTCACTTTTCGGCAGGGGCCTGGAACGTAATCTGCCATATGAGTGGGGCCCTACTGTATACTGACTTTTTTCTTTCAAGATCACTTAAGTAATTATAGGGTGATGGTGAACATAAAAAATCCACCATCGACCAGGGAAGGTCTTGAGTGAGCAGACTTTTTTGGGGCTCTTCCGGATGATGTTGTTGTGCACTCACTTTGCCTTATTTACTGAATTTTTCAGAGGGTCCTATTCTTAAATTGCTCCTGTTGGTAAAACAAGCTGCCATTCTTTAAATGGAGGGTGTCATTGTCTGTCATGTCACAATTAAAAAGACAATTTCAAAAACAAAAAGACCCAAGGGAGGAAAGACAGCAGTTGGGGGCACTGCCCCCATTCACCCCTCCCCCGGGTACTGAGCTGTATAAGGGTTTGATTAGGCATACCCTTAGAACAGTGCACAGTCATCTCAATGCACAAGATCATGTTTCTCTCATAGAAAGTGTGCCAGGGATCATATGTGGGATGAACACACATGGGGTTCCCAAGTACACAAAACAAAGTCAATTATGGAAGGTGCTATTCTCATGCAACTAAAATGGCATCATCTACACACAAGAAGGAGGTATTAGCAGGCTTGGGTGAACTCTAATGTTTACAGAAGTACAAAAAAAATCTTAGGAAAAGTTAGGGGAAAATTCTAAAACAGTACAATAAGGACTGAGGTACAACAGGAACAGAATGCTGGCTGATTGTTCAGGGGCAACAGAAAACTGGAGGAAAGGGAATGGAACTGGGTAAGGTGGAACAAAATGACTGGCTAGTTAGAACCCAAACAAAAGCACACTGCCCTACAACATTTTGTTGCAGGTCCAGCTTGTATTTTGATTCTCTTGTTTTATAAATAACCTCAAGACTTTCCGTTGCTTGTGGGAAGCAATCCATACTTTTAGTAAACTAAATTAACCACTGCACATCACACTTAGCTATGATCCTCCCCTGGAATACTATACCTCTGAAATACCTGCGGGTTTCATTTTTTAATGAAGGTTCCTCAAAAACCTATGGTCTGACCAAGGCTCAAGTTTTAGAGAGCCCAAGGGAACAAGCAAATTCATTCTATTTTGACAGTGTTTAGAGTTGAAACTATACTGGCACATTCTGTAAAGTGCCAAATTATTCATGATCTTTATTACTAAGACCAAAAACAAGAATCTTGCCAGATGAAGTGAGGAGGGATGTATAACTACTAAATTAATATATTTGCCAGAGAAGAGAAAGACCTCCTAAGATTTGTCGCTCAACAGATCTTTTGGTTATGAAAATGTTTCTATGATTCAATCTCCTTGCTTCTCAACTAATTATTTTCTAAGTAAGATTACCTGCCAAAACTGAGTTTAAAAAAAGACTAATGATATATTTATTCAATGAAACTAATTTGCATTGGCTACTTGGTACGCTCTGATAACATTTTAACACCATTTTTGAAAAAATTCTACTGAGGAGAGCATCTCATTTTTCTAAGGTTCTAGTGAGTAATAATAATATTTACCCGGGATTCGAAGTGTTTCACACATTTATTTATTTATTTATTTTATTAAATTTCTATACCGCCCCATAGCCGAAGCTCTCTGGGCGGTGCACAACAGTCAAACATCAAATACAATAGGCTACATATAAACAATATAAAACTTTCTTTAAACTTACTTTAAACTTTAAAATTATCAAATTCACCAGAAGAATCAAGACATTTGTCAACACATACTAAATGTTAAAATGTTAAAATGTTAAAATGCCTGGGAGAAGAGGAAAGTTTTAACCTGGCGCCGAAAAGATAGCAATGTTGGCGCCAGGTGTACCTCATCAGGGAGATTGTTCCATAGTTCAGGGGCCACTACTGTGAAGGCCCGTTTTCTTGTTGCCACCCTCCGAGCTTCCCTATGGGTAGGTACCCGGAGGAGGGTCTTCGATGTAGAGCGTAGTGTACAGGTAGGTTCATATCGGGGGAGGCGTTCCACCAGGTATTGTGGACCCGCGCCGTGTAAGGCTTTATAGGTTAAAACCAGCACTTTGAACCTGGCCCGGAAACATATAGGCAGCCAGTGCAGGCGGGCCAGAATCGGTGTTATATGATCGGAACGCCTAGTCCCTGTTATCAATCTGGCCGCCGCATTTTGTACAAGCTGCAGCTTCCGGACCATCTTCAAAGGCAACCCCACGTTGAGCGCATTGCAGTAATCTAACTTCGAGGTTACCAGAGCGTGGAAAACCAAAGCGAAGTTCCCTCTGTCCAGATAGGGGCATAGCTGGGCCACCAGTCGGAGTTGGTAAAAAGCATTCTGTGCCACCGAGGCTACCTGAGCCTCAAGTGACAGGGATGGATCTAAAAGAACTCCCAAGCTACAAACCTGCTCCTTCAGGGGGAGTGTAACCCCATCCAGAACAGGTCGAACATCCACCATCCGGTCAGGAGAAGCACCCACTAACAGCACCTCAGTCTTGTCTGGATTGAGCCTCAGTTTATTAGCTCTCATCCAGTCCATTGTCGCAGTCAGGCATCGGTTCAGCATATCGACAGCCTCACCTGAAAAAGATGAAAAGGAGAAGTAGAGTTGCGTGTCGTCAGCATACTGATGACAACGCACCCCAAAACTCCTGATGACCGCACCCAGCGGCTTCATATAGATATTAAAAAGCATGGGGGACAGAACTGACCCCTGCGGAAGCCCATACTGGAGAGCCCAGGGTGTCGAGCAATGCTCCCCAAGCACTACCTTCTGGAGACGGCCCGCCAAGTAGGAGCAGAACCACTGCCAAGCAGTACCGCCAACTCCCAGATCAGCGAGCCTCCCCAGAAGGATACCATGGTTGATGGTATCAAAAGCCGCTGAGAGATCAAGGAGAATCAACAGACTCACACTCCCCCTGTCTCTCTCCCGACAAAGGTCATCATAGGGCGACCAAGGCTGTCTCCGTGCCAAAACCCGGCCTGAAACCCGACTGAAATGGATCGAGATAATCAGTTTTATCCAAGAGTGTCTGGAGCTGGCCCACAACCACTCGTTCCAGGACCTTGCCCAGGAATAGGACATTTGCCACCGGCCTATAATTGTTAAGATTTTCTGGGTCCAGGGACGATTTCTTCAGAAGTGGTCTTACTACCGCCTCCTTCAGGCAGCCAGGGACCACTCCCTCTCGTAATGAGGCATTAATCACTTCCCTGGCCCAGCCGGCTGTTCCAATCCTACTAGCTGTTATTAGCCACGAGGGGCAAGGATCCAGCCTAGAAGTGGTAGTCCAAGCACCAGTCCAAGCACCTTGTCAACGTCCTCAAGCTGTACCAACTGAAACTCATCCAGAAAATCAGGACAAGACCGTGCTCTGGATACCTCATTTGATTCAACTGCTACAAAATTGGAGTCCAAGTCCCGGCGGATGCAAAAGATTTTATCCTGGAAGTGCCTAGCAAATTCATTACAGCGGGCCTCAGATGATTCGACCATGTCACTAGGGCCAGAGTGTAATAGCCGTCGGACAATTTTAAAAAGCTCCACTGGTCGGCAGATAGATGATTTAATAGTGGCAGCAAAATATTGCTTTTTTGCTGCCCTCACTGCCCCTAAGTACAACTTAGTGTAGGCACTTACCAGTGCATGGTTGCATCCATCAGGAGTTCGTCTCCATCTGCACTCAAGCCGTTGCCTATGTTGTTTCATCGCTCTCAGCTCCAAAGTATACCATGGAGCTGCATGAGCTCTACACAGGAGAGGGCGCGCAGGAGCGATCATGTCAACCGCCCGGGTCATTTCTGCATTCCACAGTTCAACCAGGGTTTTGACAGGAGCACCAGTCCTATCAGCCGGAAAACTCCCCAGAGCCCTTTGGAAATCACTAGGCACCATTAGCCTCTGGGGGCGGACCATCTTAATAGATCCCCCACCCTTGCAGAGGGGAAAAGCCGCTGTGAGTCTAAACCTCAACAAGCGGTGATCTGTCCATGACAAAGGGACTGATGTAAAACTCCCTACATTCAGATCACCATCCCACTGTCCAGTTGCGAAAACCAAATCTAGAGTATGTCCCGCTACATACGTTGGGCCAACAGCATATTGTGACTGTTGGCATTAGGCCGTACTGCCTAAGGATGTTTTCATCAGGTCTGGAAAGTTACAAGCATGTGTTTTGAGAAGCAGTCTTATCTGCCATGTCTGGCCTGAGAGAGCAGACTTGAAGGTCAGACAGGTTGTCATGGTAACGGGAGATAACAGCTGGGAAAGTTGTAACAGCCAGTTGTTGGTTCTTCTGTTGTCTTCTGCACCATGCCTCTGAACTGAGAGGCTGTCTTTACTTTTGCTTTTGGAGAGAGATGTGCTGTAGAGCTAGGGGGGGGGGAACTGCTGAAAAGCCTTAATGTCTTAATAAAGACTCTTACATGATTTAAATGCTCTGAAGAAGTTTCTTGCTCAACTTAACTCCAACGTAATGTATGCTGTTTCACGCAACAACGCACACACACCAACAGGGGTTCAGGGCCCAGATCCACAGCGCATTACACAGGAGTAAGTTGCTGGTCTGAACGGCAGACGGAGTTCCAGAGAGGGCAGCGTGATTGTACCAGACAGAGGTGAGCAACATGGCTGTAAACCTGTCTGGGGGAGGCTTGCTGATGGAACGACTTAATGAGAAGAATTATGGCAGCTGGAAGCCGAGAATGCGGGCTTTGCTAGTAAAAGAGGATTTATGGGAAGTGATTAAAGAAAAAACCCCGGCGGTACCGACCGCGGCCTGGAAGCGTCGAGACCAGAGGGTGCAGGTGTTTATAATTCTGGCTCTATCGGATTCTCAACTGATGTGTGTGAGAGATGAGCCATCGGCTAAAAAGATGTGGGACGCGTTGCAGGATTTGTCCCAGGAATGGCAGCAGAGGCAGAAGGCGCAGAGAGCCGAGCTGATGGAGGCTGTCAGAAACAACGTGCCGGAGGAGGCAGCCGAAAGCAAACAGGATTACAAGCAAGAGCATCAGAGGCTGAAGGCTTGTTATGGTTGCGGAGATCGACGGCATCTCCAGCGGGATTGTCCAGTCAAGCGAAACTCCAGGGACGGAGGCTTGAAGCAAGTCAGTGTGAACTTTGTTTGTAAACAGAAGTCTCAAGATTTAGAACCTGTTAATTGGCTTCTTGACAGTGGGGCAAGCCATATATTAATTAAAGACAGACGTTTGTTTTACGTTTCAGAAGAAGTACAGGACTTTGTTTTACTTGCTGATGGATCGCGTAAGAACGTGGAAGCTCGTGGTCTGGTGAAGTTTGACAAGCTTGGAATACTGTCAGATTGTTTATTTGTTCCTCAATTGGCTCATAATATTTTGTCAGTGAGCAAACTGGTGAGCTGTAATTATTCAATTTTGTTTCACAAAGACCAATGTTTTATAATGAGGGGGGATCAAGTGTGTTTGCAGGGAAGCCTTAATGATTCACAGTTTATAATAAAGAGCAGTCAAGCAGGGTGTGCTGTGTTAAATGCTGAGGCACAGGTACATCAGGGCTGCGTCCATGAATGGCATCAAAGGCTGGGGCATGCAAACCTTGACACGATTAAGAAAACCCCTTTGCACAGTGAAAACATGCGTTTAAGAGATTGTGGACAGATAATGGATTGTGATTCTTGTAATCAAGCTAAAATGACTATTGCACCAATAAACCGGGAGGCTGAGAGAACCACAACAGCTCCCTACCAGCTAGTTCATGTTGATTTATCAGGGCCAATAAATGCTTCACGAGGAGGTGCGAAATTCTTCATGGTATTGGTAGATGATTTTTCAAGATTTTGTCATGTTTTTCTGTTAAAGCATAAAAGTGAAGCTGAGCAGAAGCTGAAACTGTTCATTAAGAGAATCGAAACTCAACATGACGTCACTGTGAAAGCGATTCACTCAGATCAAGGTGGGGAATTTACGAGTAAAGCATTGAGTGACTTTCTGGAGAGTAAGGGAATAAACCAGAATTTCACTGCTCCATTTAGCCCATTTTCCAATGGAACTGCTGAGAGAAAAAATAGGGTGCTTGGGGAAGCAATGAGAGCCATGCTGATGGATTGCAGTTTAGGGAATTCTTTCTGGGCAGAAGCAATTCTTTATGCGAATTATATTCACAACAGGGTGTTACACAGTGCAATTGGAATGTCTCCTTATGAGAAACTTACTGGCAGAAAGCCTAAAATAGAACACATTCAAAAATTCGGGGCAAGGTGCTGGATCCACATTCCACAGGGAAAAAGGAGGGGCAAGCTTGCGCCCAGAGCACAGCAAGGTTTTGTTTTGGGATTTCAGAATGCACATTACAGAGTTTGGTGTCCAGAAACACAGCAGTTAATTCTGAGCAGAAGCATTAAAGTCTCAGAAAAGCCTTGGGATCAAAGGCAGACAGTTATTCTTACAGGAACAGGTGGCACACAAACACGAACACCATCACAGACATTTAAGCCAGATCCTAACATTAAAGTGGAAGGTACACAAATACCTCTCAGAGATGCTTTGAATGAGCTCATTTGTGCAAAACGCAGATCAAAAAACGAAAAGCTGAGGAAATGGAAGATCCTGGGCACGCGGTGCCAAGCACAAGCTCAAGCACAAATGGGGGGGGCAGAGAGAGCCGAAGCTCTGGTTCCTTTAGGACGCTCTACAAGAGCAAATTTAGGCAAACCGCCTGACAGATTTACCGTGGGATTAATAACAAGTCCTGGAATGAATAAAGTTGTAGACATGGATCCTGATACACTTTATTTGACATGTGTTCAACCAAAGTTTGAGTGAATAAAGTTTTGAACTGTACTGAGATGTAATTTTGAACTGTACTGAACTGAACTGAAAATGTATGATGTAATGTACTGAAATGTATTGCAAGATGTATTGTAGAAATGTGTTATTGTTGTAATGGATTTACAGACATGATAAAAAAGGGGGACTGTTGGCATTAGGCCGTACTGCCTAAGGATGTTTTCATCAGGTCTGGAAAGTTACAAGCATGTGTTTTGAGAAGCAGTCTTATCTGCCATGTCTGGCCTGAGAGAGCAGACTTGAAGGTCAGACAGGTTGTCATGGTAACGGGAGATAACAGCTGGGAAAGTTGTAACAGCCAGTTGTTGGTTCTTCTGTTGTCTTCTGCACCATGCCTCTGAACTGAGAGGCTGTCTTTACTTTTGCTTTTGGAGAGAGATGTGCTGTAGAGCTAGAGGGGGGGGGAAACTGCTGAAAAGCCTTAATGTCTTAATAAAGACTCTTACATGATTTAAATGCTCTGAAGAAGTTTCTTGCTCAACTTAACTCCAACGTAATGTATGCTGTTTCACGCAACAACGCACACACGCCAACAGTGACAGCCCCATGGTTGTCATGGAAACCATGAAGTCCTGAGCCACCACAGATAAGGCGGCCTCGGCATGAATGTTGACATCCCCCAGCACCAACAATCTGGGGGATCTCAGCAATACATCCGAGACCACCTCCGTCAGCTCAGTTAGGGAGTCCGTTGGGCAGCTGGGTGGGCGGTACACCAACAGAATCCCTAATCTGTCCCGTTGGTCCAACACAAGATGTAAACATTCCAGACCAGTAGTCACATGGACAGGGTGCTTAGAGAGGGAGATGGAACTCCTATAGACCACAGCAACCCCACCTCCCTGACCCTCAGATCTACCCTGATGCTGAACCAAGTACCCCGGTGGGCAAATCTGGGAGAGACCAACTCCTCCCTGCTCGCCTACCCAGGTCTCAGTTATACATGCCAGTTATACATATAAGTATGTTATAATCCTTACAGGACATGGATGAGAAAGGTCAGTACAATTATCACCATATTGTGAGGGAAGGGGGCTAGAACCTAGTGAATGACTTCCTAAGACACCCGAATCCCTGTTTCGGCAATCTACTCATAGATACAGTTAAGATGCACACACATGTGGAAAACAGGATTGCACTCTCCCTGTCATGCATGAAAACATTTGAAAACTGGGAGAGATCCTTCATGTATACAGGTTTCCACATTATTTATTTATTTATTACATTTATATACCACCCCATAGCTACAGCTCTCTGGGCGGTTTACAAAAATTAAAAACATTGAACATTAAAAACAAATATACAATTTTTAAACCATACAAAGTTTAAAGCCATGAAGCACAAATAAACAAGTTAAAAGACCAGGGGTCAGAGCTTATCTGGGTCCCTGATAGGGTTGCCAGGTGAGAGGCATTCTGAAACCTGAGATTTTGGGAGGGGGGGCTAGTGATGTCCCAGGGGCAGGCCCTAGTGATGTAATTAAGCACAATACAGTAAGCATCAAGCACAGTAGCTTGGAGCATACCACTCAAAGAAAAAAATTATCTGATTGGAAATTAAGATACAAATCTTAGCTAAATGAGGGTTACCAGGTCCAGCTGAAGTGACAAGATCATTCCTTCTCGCCTGCTTAGGGAGCCTGGATAGGGAACATTTACTCTAGCCTACTTGCTTCTGGCAAGAAGGGTTCAAGAGCCCTTAGGCCAGGCCAGTCACCAGAAGACCATAGTAGGAAAAAGGGAGCCTAGTGTTGTGGAGATATTAGATGGGAGCATTCAGGAGGAAAGATGGATGCCCTTGAAAGCTGCAATTATTAAGGGACTAAGCCCCATACAACGTATCAGGACTTACTTCTGAGTAGATATGGTTAGGATTGCGCTGTTGGTAAGGCTTAACTGGGGATCATCTGCAAAGATATCCATTATCAAAGCAGGGTTGGCAAACCTCAGCCTGGAATGCCCTGCCTGCATTTTAACATGGTTGCTCCAAACTTCTTTACAGACTTGACCCTTCACTGCAGGGAGAGGTCTGAGAAATAAATAAGACGATTCTCTACCCTTTTCTGCCCACTCTGTGGGCTGATATAAACTCACTTTGACAGCCAACCTAATTCCAGTGAGTAATAACTGACAGAGAGAAAACACATGGTTTAGTCTACCTTCATGGGCAGTAGATTGGGAACAACAGCAAATGAAGCTACACTTCCCAGTATGTGAATTCTCTTTTACTACTATTGGGCAAGAAACAAACCATCATGCAACCAACAAGGTGCATCATCAGTGGGTTTAAGGGGGTTGAGCACATGGAACCACTGTTGTTGCGTCTATGGATGTAAGGGAGTGAGGTCAGTGGTAAGTGAAATGCAAATAGAAAAAGACAAACAAAAGACAGTGATGATCTCCTAAATGCAATACCATACCAACCACAACAGGATTTCTATGAGTAAGATAGAAAACTCAACATCCCACAACCAGTCAGGATTCCTAACTAAAACCCAAAACTAAAAACAATCCTGGTAGCCAGTCAGCCAAGGTCACAGAAATCCCCATGCAGCACAACCTGACCAGGAAGCTGCACTTAGTGTAGAATGCTGTGGCATGATTGCTGACAAGAGTGAGACCCTATCAGCACATAATATCTTTGCTCTGAAATCTGCACTGGGTGCGGATTTGCTACCAGGCCAAGTTCAAGTTGTGCTTTCCATGTTATGGATGTCACATAGTACTTATTCTGCTCTTGTAAGAAATCAATCCTTAAGTGTGGCAGCACCTACGCTTTGGAACTCCCTGCCTATTGACATTAGGCAGACACCGTCATTGTTCTTTTTTTGGCATCTGCTAAAAACATTTTTGTTTAGGCAAGTCTAACTACGCATGCAGAAACTATTATGCTTTTTATCTATTTTTAACTCATTGTTGGTTTTATTATTTTGAATGTTTTTAAATACCTGTCTTTAACTGTTTTTGCCAATAATTTTATTGTTTTAATTCCTTCTATAAGCCGCTTTGAGTTTTTTTTACAATAAAGTGGTATATAAATGTTGTAAATAAAATACATAAATTTTGGAGTCACTGTGGCCCTTAGGTCTCTTTCTACTTTCAGGACCAAATAAATCTGCTTTATACCAACTCAGGCCATTTGATACCATCTACTGATGACATGGACTAGCATTGGCTCTTCAGGATTCCAGGCAATAGTCTCTTCCAGAGATTGGATTTTGGACCTTTGCATGTAAAGCATGTGCCCTACCACTAAGCTATAGTTGTTCCCCTGTTTAAAAAAGTATAATTGTTATTTCCAATTCACTAATGAATACACAGCACACCTAGGGCAGATCCACATCATTCATTTGAAGCACATTTGACACACATTTGAAGGACATGAATCCCACCACAGAATCATGAGAACTGGAGTTGTTAAGGGTAGTGGGAACTATAACTGTGAGGGAGAAACTACAATTCCCAGGATTCTTTGGGGGAAGTCATGGGCTTGAAATGCAAGGTGAATGTGATTTAAATGTATTGTATGGATCTACTTCATAAACTTTGCCAGCATGTAAATCGTTTTAATTAATGGTTTAAAATGGAAATCAGCTACAAGGTTTACTGGGTGACCATGGGCTCCTCACCATCTCTCATCCTAATCTGCCCCTCAGAGTGGAAACAACAGAGGGGCGCCATGACCACTCCAAGAAAGAAAGGCACACTTAAAATATAGAGGAAATAATAATGTACAACCATAGTGTGAAATCAGATACTTATCAGGACAAAATATGAAGAATTTTTTATATAAGCATGACTGTCAAAGATGTTTATTATTTACACAACCTGTAAATATATTTATAGTGCGATCCTATGCATGTTTACTCAGAAACAAGTCCCAATGTATTCAATGGGGCTTACTCAAAACAGGAAGCGTGCACAGGACTGCAGTCTCAAGTGATAAGGAACTTCACTCACCCAACCACTATACACACACTGGATATGTAAAAATACATACACCCCATACAATAGTTTATTGTCAAAACCAGTTGGTTATTGCAGAACATTTTTTAAAAAATTGGATTGGAGGGGGAAAGATTTATAAGACAAACACAATTCTTTGCTATGTTTACTCAAAAGTCCCATTGATTTATAGCACAATCCTAACCATGTCTACTCAAAAGTAAGTCCTACTGAATTCAATGTGGTTTACTCCTGGTACGTGGGATTAGCATTGCAGGTTTACTTCCAGAAAAGCGAGTATAAAGCTTCATATTGGGAAGGTTTGCAAAACAGAATTAGACAAATACCCTGCCCTCTTCAACAGCCCAGGAAAATTTAAACAAGCTACATGTACACTTCTTTTAAATTTCTGTTCAAAAATTATTTGAAAGATAAAATTTATAATATGCTATTTTTGCAAGTAACTTAAAAAACCCTGCATGTACACTTTTATTTTAACTGAAATTGTTTACAGTAAAGACTTGCCTACCAAAATCCTGCTGTGACTTTTTGTTCTACATCTCCTGACCTGCACACAGACAGAAAGCTATAAACCAGGAAAAGAAAATAGTTTTCTGGTGTTGCAGTGGGTTCTAGCTGTTGCCTGGAGGTCAACAAATCCCTTGTCAATCACAACCCTGACTTTACCTATTGGCTACAAACCTGAAAGGGCGGGATTAGAGCAGCCAGCTACAAGCTTATTTAACAGAAGTTGCAGGGGGTGGCTGACATTTTGGTGTACATCTCTTGAACAACAACACCTAGAAACGTACTTTTTTTAAAAAAAAAAATCAAAGCTGAGAGTCCAGAGATTAGGGTGACACCTGGAGACACAGAGATGACTGTAACAATCTGGAGTCTCCAAGCGAAAACTTGAGAACTCACAACCCTAGTCCTCGATTGCTTAGGGTTTCAGTTTGTGTGGAAGACAGCTCCTTCCTTCAGACATTTGTGTTGTATGCACAGATACGAGGGGAAAGGGCTACCTGATGCACTCCTGGTTTCTGCTTACATGTACAACTTAACCATGTCTAGAATGCCCAAATAGGGCTCTAATGAATTCATGGCACAGGTGTTATTTGAACCAAGGACTCCCTGATTCATTGCTCAGTCTCTTAGCCACTATCCTGCACCAGACAATACCTTCAGCAATATTATGCAGAAGATACAGAAATTTCCCTTTTAACTTGTGTCATTGCTTCTGGGGAGAGGAGAGGAAACTATTCCACACCACTGAGTTGCCCCTTTTCTGAAAACATGTAGAGCAAATGTCATTACTTAAAATGATACAAACACTGATCCAACCGGGGGGGGGAATCAAAATCCTGTTTGCAAATGATTACAAAGTGCTAATAAAAAAAGTATTTTCCTTTTTCTGATGGGAACAAAATGATATCAGGTTACTGTAGTAGTTATGTAACAATGTGTTGCCTGGACAAATTATATTGTATTCTGTGTATGAATGTGCAAATCTACTTGAGGAATAATCAAAGTACAATTTTGTACGTCTCTCTTTATCCAATATAGTTGTTTTTGCCTTGTTACGGCTTATGGCCTAGACCTGAGTTGAACTGAAGAGCAAATCAAAGGCAATTTTACCAGATGCAATTTTCCATAGCAGTGATAAAATGACTGGAGAAATCTCACCTGTGGAATTTCCCCTTCCAACTCTAAATAACACAAGAGCCCCCTGTCCCGCTTGTGTCTGTATTTGAAAACCTGGCAACTCTAGCGCAACCGTGTTGCCTGAATTACATCTGGGATATACTGTACATTGATAATAATTTGTGCCCATTTCAGACATCAGAATGTTTCTGGAGAGTTACCCTTTATTTAAATTCTAATGCATGGAAAAATTATGAGACAACAACCATTTGGAACAGACTTTGTGTTTGTCTTTACACTCATGCTCTATGCAACAAAAATATAATTTGCATGCTGTTTTAACTGAATTATGTGAGATATTAGTAAAGATCTCTGACATTAGTATATACTGGAGACTCTGCACAGTATCAAACAAAGTGGACTGTGTCGAGTACCTGATGTACGAGAATTAGGAAGAATTATTTTTCATTTTTTCATAAAATGCAATTAATTGGCAAAGTCTGGGCTCTAAGCCAACCATTTTATTTTCTGTAAGAATTACAATTTAGCAGCATATGAAAATCCTAGAGCTTAACTGAATGCTTTACAGGTGTCTTAAAAATACAGAGCAATACCCATTTTAAAAATATACAAGACTTCAGAGTGCATTTCAGTAAGAATTCTAATTAGATAATATGCTTTATAACAAAGCACCTTAAAGTTATAATTGCCAAGATATTTATGCAGATAAGAAGTAGACGAGAATGAAGCACATAGTTCCCAAAGTAACAATGATAAGATTTCAATCTAACAAGCAGAATATTAATGTAATGGAGGAACAGAAAAACATAATATTGTTAACTCAGAGAGATAGCCATGTTAGAAACAAATGAATTGTGGCCTAAACATTTGTGGGCTAGAGCCAAATCAAATTCATGTATTGAGTGACCTCTTTCCAAAACAGCAAAACACTTTTACAGCAGCAATTAAAATGTACAAAATATGTGGTTCAACACAGAGTATTTCCAACAGGCTGATGGATGGTTTAGCTTCTGTCTGCAAATCACTAAGTCCTGCGGATATTCCTCAACTGAATTAATTGTAACCATATGTCCAGCTCGGTTTGCTTGATTATCTGCATTATTTTCTTCTATTGCTATTGAATCTCCCTGTTAATTTTCTTACTCTGACCTTTCTTGCTACGGTTATTCAACACCTAAAAAGGGACAACTATTTTCAGTAGCGGGAAAGATATACTCACTGGGCCTGGATTCAACAGAATTTGCTGATAAAGTGTAGCTCAGCAGCTTCACACTAAAGTCTCCTTATAATGTATTTTTATTGAAGTATGACAACTTTGCAGCCAGTAGAGTCCTGGGAGACAAAAATGTTCTCCCACTAGTCTGACCGCTGCCATTTCCTGTCAGATTTGTTCTATTTATTCTGTTGCGTAGAGACAGATGTTTGTCCTTGTGCTATTTTATTTATTATTACATTTATGTATTTATTTATTAAATTTATATCCCGCTCTTCCTCCCAGAAGGAGCCCAGGGCAGCAAACAAAACACTAAAAGCATTCTATGTGTCCTATGTGAATACAGGAAGCCACAGTGAAGGTAAGGGCATATATCCTGTACGAAGATGTGGTGGCAGTAAAGTTCTTGATAGTATACCTGATATCATTTGGTATACATCACCCACAAACAAAAAAGAGGTATCAGTAGATGTGAGGGAACCTAAGGATTCTGGAACTACACATTTTTTAACAAACAAATAAAATCTAACAAACTAACAAATTAGTCCAACAAGAAATGAACATGCTCAGTGGCCACAAAATGCTGAGTGTCCAATGAGGGCAAAACAGAAAATTGGGGAATGAGATGGAATATCCTGGAAATGGGCATGGCTGGCTGGCTCACTGAAACCCTGAACAGAAGCACCCCATTGTCAAACATTTTGTTGCAGGTTCTACTTGTTCACAATAAATCTGGAAAAACTAGATTAGATTAGTTTTGTGCATGTACACTGCACTCAACATCTAAGGCCCTCCTCCGAGTACCATCCCATCGAGAAGCTCGGAGGGTGGTGACTAGAAATAGGGCCTTTTCGGTTGTGGCCCCCGAACTGTGGAATGGTCTCCCTGATGAGGTGCGCCTGGTGCCGATGCTGCTATCTTTTCAGCGCCAGGTGAAAACCTTTTTATATTCCCAGGCATTTTAATGTGTACTATTAATATTTATTGATGTATTTTGTTGCTGCTTTGATTTTTGTTTACGTCTGTTTGGTTTGATTCCATTGTATTATTGTATTTATATATTTTTGATTGTTTTATTGTTATGTACACCGCCCAGAGAGCCCTTGGGCTTCGGGCGGTATATAAATTAAATTAATTAAATAAATAAATAAATGACCACAAATTAATTGAGGGATATCCAACAAAGTCTTAGAGTAGACCCAATGAAATCAATCAATATATATTCAGTGATTTCAATAGGTTTACTTTGGGCATGACTTAGATATCACCCCTTTTCAGATTAGTTGTGGGAAAACTGCACATGCAATATTATCAAACATTTGAAAGGACCAAAAGGCCTTATAGTACCTTGGGTCCTCCAACATCGGTGCCACCTATCCCTTCTTTCAATTTTCCAATAAGATCACTGGGGCCATGTAACACTAACACTAAGCCAACGTAACACTAAGCCAAACCAAGTCTTAGTGCAAATTTGCAGGTTCCATGGTGGAGATTGCAGCTGCTTTGCTCTTTCATAGTCCTTTTAGCCTAGCATGGCATGGGAAATAAGCCAAGGTTTGGCTTAGCATGTTGTCCAAATCCAGTCTCATGATTATTCTCCTTAACCATGAGCTGTAGCCAAGGTTTGTTCTTGGTTCTGAGAGCCAGCACATTCACACAGTCCTGGTAAGACATAGTTTGGAATACTG
Organism: Rhineura floridana; assembly: GCF_030035675.1. NCBI lineage: Eukaryota > Metazoa > Chordata > Lepidosauria > Squamata > Rhineuridae > Rhineura > Rhineura floridana. The sequence continues at coordinate 77,140,280 of NC_084487.1, read as the reverse complement.
TGTTGTGTGAACCAGATCTGCGTGTGTAAAAGAGCCCTGAGTCTGTTTTGAGGCTATTACAATGATAGAGCATTTCATCTGGATTTTTAAATAGGTCCTGAAAAAAATGGATTAAATCTAGTGGCTTGACTTGGCGATTACACAGTTCAGTGCCAACTCTAGAGTGCACTGTGACAATTCAAAGACTAAATTGATTCAGGTAATATGAGCTATTTTACACTTAGTACTACCTTAACAGAAGCAAAAAAAGTAAATGTGGTGATTTGTCATGAAGCAATCACTCAAAAAAGCTACAATTTCACAAACCTGAGTTGCTAGCAATGATATTGTAAACAATGTAAAATGTGTATTTGTTGATCTTGGATCCAATAAGTTCTGATATAGGACAGTTCTGCATGCAACCATATTAATGGTAACCACATACTAAAATATATTGTTAAACTAAAGCTGAACCACACTTAAGATAAGAAGAATTTAAATAATGGTAGTCAGTAGATGTCATACAGTTCTGTATTTGAACAATCTTGCTTTGTTCTGAATAGCTGATACTTTGGTAGCATAAGTCATTTCAACCTTCTCCTTCACAACTGGGAATAGGTAGCAATTACAAAATATGAGAAAAGGGATGTCTTATCCATTAACAGATGTGTTGCCATCAAAGTGACAAGCAGATATATCATCTCCCTCGCACACCCAATATAGAAATTGTAAAAAACAACAAGGTTACAGTACATTTGGAGTAAAGCAGTAATAATAGAGAAATCTAACCAACTGCTGTGGAGTTAACAAAAAGCCACAGCCCTAGTGTCTCCTGTTGTATTTTCACACCTCTGGAATATATTGATCAAAAGCTGGCACTGATGCAACTTGTAACATGATTGAAAGGTGAAATTTCTGCAGTAAGTGTTGACCACAATACAAGTGCTGCTAATATGGTTGGATGTTTAAGAGTTCACAGAAGAACTCCATCCTGTGTTTAACTGCAAAAACGAACAGGATAGAGTTCTTCTGTGAGAAGATTTTTGTATAATTCCATCTGTGCATTTACTCCAGGTCAGGAAGGTTTGGATGAGAACTGTTGCTACTTCCTTGGGAGTAGCCTCAAATGCTGCTAGCAGGCACTTGGCCAACAGCTCTTAAATGCCTGCCTGGTTTGCCATCTCTTTTGCTCCTGTGGTCCAATGGGGATATGCGGGGGGGGGGGTGTCTGAGAGCCATCCAGAAATGCAAGCAGCAGGTGTGGGGCCCTCCAGTCCTGGGACAGGCATGTCCGCATCTAACAGCTCCTCACGATCATTGGCAGTTTCATTATTTGATAGAGAGTCCTCCTTCCCTTGCTCCTTATCCGAGGAGACCTCAGTTTCAAGGTTTGGGCAGGGATGAACCCTAGCAGCATTTTTAAATGATAGGATCTTCCACAAAGCCACTTCACACTTCAAGTATCTTATGAGTGTGTGTAAAAACATACACATACACATACACTCCTAACGTATTTGAAGTGTGAATTTTAAAATATGAATTATGACCAAGACAAACATTGGCTAACAATAACATTGTGCAGGTCTCTTCATTAATGAGACAGGATTGGCCAAGGCTCCTTGTTTAATATACACCAAGTGACAAACTAAGGTTAGCTTCTGTGTGAATCAGTCCAGAGTGTACATGATGTAGAGAGGATAAAAGTTTGGTTATACTTTATATGTTCTTAGAGTAACACGTCTCTTTTATCCAAAGTATGTTAGCTGCAAAAGATAGCCTCTAACACTTGAAAAAATTATAGCCATTTCCTTTTTAAAGAAAGTCTGCTAAATTGTATGGAAATTTCCCTATTTTTACAAATTGTGTTACACTTTGATGACCATCAGTGCTCAAAACAAGTATGCAGATTTAAGAGATCAATCAATGCTGAGCAAAATTTTATACACCAAAGGTGTTGTGTTAAATTTTTAACACTTTCCCAGGGTGGGGAGGCATAATTTGAAAGCTATCTCCCACAAATAGTTGCTCAAGAACATGTACCAAGAAATCCAAGTATAGTTTTTAAGCAATACTTCAAAATGCCATTCCCATAAATGTTCTTAGTATATATATATATATAAATACCTGCTTGTATCCTAGTTCATCTGATATATTTCCCTACATTCATTGCATTAAAAATTAACCAATCAAAATACCACTATTATCCAAGAACCAAAGAAATGAGCCACCTGCCTATTATAAAGTAAAAGGTGCACTCATACTAAAGATGCTCCAGCTGAGGAGCTATAGGATATGAAACTCCACACTGGCACACCACCAGATACAATAGCGGATGCCATGGCAATGTGAGATTCAATGGAACTACAGCAGCACAACATCTCAGTGCAAGTTACGCCACTGAAAGAGTCTGCTGATGCACCTACTGCCAGCAAAATGGCCAAAATGAAGCAGAATCATGGTCTGGTCAGGGCAGAGACAGCACACTTACGCCATATCCTATACTCCACTCACACCACTATCCTCAGTGACAAAAAAATTTAAATATTCTATTTTTAAAAAAATTGTTTTATAGTGTATTTTAAAACAGTATTAAATAATAAAATATTATTATTATTATTTCACTACTGGTATATTCTGACATTGTTTGGTTTTTGTTCTTTGTTTGTTTTGCTTTTTGATTTTCTTATATTTGTTCTATTCATATATTTTTCTTGTTTTATCCTCTATGTACACCGCTCAGAGAGCCTTTTTGGCTTAGGGCGGTATATAAATTAAATTTAAAAAATAAATAATGCAAATTTACACTGACTTTGGAGGCAGTGCAATGAATTTTCCTCCAGTTGAGTTCAATACAGAGAGAAAACAAGAAATAACTGCCCCAGGATATGACTGTCACACGCACATCACCGTAGCCACCCAATCATAGTATACCACCAGTATATAAACCCATCACAGGGAGTCCATACGAAAGGGTGAAATTTGATCACAGTCACTGCAGTCTCCCCTTCCCCACATGAGGGTGGGAAGGCTGAGGCATGGTGAGCACTGGCAGGGCACACAGGTGGCACTAGTCATTCCTCTCTCACACAAACAACTACTGTGCATCAAGCTTTTGGGAGAGGGAATGGAAACAATGGAGTAGCAGGGAAGAGATGGGACTAAAAGGCTAGTTGCCCATGCAGAAACCACTCCATCAATCCATGCAGAGTTCTTCCTGACTGGCTCAGCTTGCCTAAATGTAGAAGCCCCTTCCTGCATGTGTTCTTGCTCCTAAAAAGCAAGTTATTGAAAAAATCTGCTGTACAACAGTTGTTTGTTATGGAATCCATCTTGTGTTGGGACCTGTTCTGATAAACCAGTTTGACTTGATTCCCAGTGCAAGACAACTGCAAAAGACAATGCATGGGACGGAATGGAGAAAGAGATCTAGAGTGGTCCATTTTGTTCGTGGTTGACAACAAGAATGCATGGCTGGGTCCGGAGAGTGGCAAGGTTGGCCATTTGCAAGAGCTCTGACACAAGCAGAGGGCCCAATGTCCTAAGAGTGCAATCATTTTCACTTTGATCAGATGAGACATAATAATTCTAAGTTTGCATATCTCACTTGCATGTCTCAGGGTCAACTGAGGATACTGTGCGTAAGCCCCTCCCTCCCAAGATTCTGGAACCACCAGAGGAAGGAAGTGTTCCATATTTATGGTTCTACTTCAACACAATATACAATAATCTAATTACCATTATATAGCAGCCCACTGACAATTATTTCTCTCAATTAGGCAGAAAATATTTGGAATCATACACGCATCCTACAGCAGTAGTCCATGTGTATGCTACTACAATAATACAGTTTCATTGTTTCAACAAGGCTACTTGCTTCTGTCATTGCTAGCAGTACAGTATTATTCAGCAAGATCATGCTGTCCCCAAGACTCAATCTGCTTTTCTATAATAAATTTTATTATTTTTTCCAAGCTACATGCACAATAGAGAAAATGGCACAATGTATTATTTTATGGACTTGTTATTATGTTCTATAATAATTTCCCACAATGTAGTGAAGAGAAACTTCAGGAGGAAGAGACAGTAAAAAGTAACGATTTCCCTCAAAATGTGTGCTTTGCTCTTTTATAACATAAATCTTATTAATTAAAAGTCAATTTATGCTATTATGGAAGCAACATACTTGGGGTCTGGTTAAAATGCTTTTCAGCCCTGAGAAAATCAACAAGTTAGTGTGCATATCTTTCTAGTACAATGTAGAGCCTATCAAACCTTTCACATCTAAGTGCATTGTTAAAACAAAACAAAAGAACCCCCCCCACACACACACACACTAGCTGCTGTGTTCTAGCTACTGGGTTTGACTGACTGGAAGTGAACATGGTGGAAATAGAATGAGCATTCAGCTACAAACCCAGAAGAAAAGGTAATCTCATTTAAATGATTTGCTGATATGACTTAAAACAATTTATTTAATCTTTACCTTTTTATGTAAATATTCTTCAACTAAGGACTTAAACAGTATAATTTAGAACAGATTTTAGAAAGTATAATTAGATGCCCTGTCAGATGGGAAGACAAATTAAAAGTGCAATTCACACTGCTACAGCAGCCTTGTCACCAAGGAGCTAGTAATATTTTGCACAATACTCACACAGAATGTACTCCAGCCTCCTCAGGGCACGTGATTATAGACCTGCAGGGAAACTGGGATTTAAATTATTCATCAGTGCAGATTTTATTTTGCAGGAAAAAAATAGTGCGCCACATAAATAGCAAAAACTGTTAATTCATGGCTTTTTACAAATTAACTGCCTGGTAATGGCATCAGTTATTACCCGTTATTTTTATTAGCACTTACAATACCAAGATGATATCAAAGAGACAGCTGTGTGCTTAAAAAAATAAGCTAAAGACAGACTGCAACATCCATGCAACCAATTAACTTTTCAGGATGCATAGACTCATGGAAATCACTATGCTGAAACCTGTCAAGGGTTGTGATTAATGCAAGTTTATGGCTATAACATATATCTTGGACACAGCTAACATGTAAAACTCCAAATACTGAAGTGCAGTAGAAGCAGATCTACACAGCCATCAGAACTCTCAGGTGTGAATTACAGGTTCAGCTGCCAGGGTCTCACCTGCTTTGTTGCCAAAAAGCATTTCCAGGATGACTTACAATCCTTTTTTACAAGGAAATCTCACTATAGGTGAGAAACTGCTGTGAGTTTTCTCTGTATACTTGATCCTACAGCTACAGCTCCACAGGATGAAATGCTGCGATGCAGAGGAAAGTGCCTTCCCATTCTCTGCTGATCAGCAGAAAAGTAGGGAGGCTGTCAGATTGTGTGCCTGTGTCTGTGCTTACATACAGGGATCTACATTGGTCACTTTGGCTGCACTCCGCACTGCCATACAGCCCTCAGAATGATGACCTTTGGGCTGAAAAAGATTAGCCACACCAATGCAATCAGGTTTCTAAATCACAAGGGGAACCTACACATCTATAAAAGGCTACTCTCTTCAGATCTTCCTCCAACACATTGGCAGCGTATGGTGGCAGCATAGCATATGATGTGGGTTTGGGGTTGACAGGCATGCCCACACTCCTCCACTCCATGTAATTTTTCTAGTTTAGAAAATAGGCAAATAGAGAGGACACGGTAGAGGTGTAAAAAATTATGTATGGTGTGGAGAAAGTGAACAGAGAGATATTTTTCTCCCTGTCACAATACTAGGACCTGTGGTCATCTGATGAACCTGAATAGTGGGAAATTCAGGATGGACAAAAGGAAGTATTTCTTCACACAGTGCATTGTTAAACTATGAAATCAACAAACCCAACCTGTACTAATGTCCACCAATTTGGATGGCTGTAAAAGGAGATTAGACAAATTTATGGAGGATAAGGCTATCAATGGCTAGCAGTCATGATGGCTATATTACCTCATCATAAAACAACATGTTTCTAAATACTAGTAGCTGGGGATCACAAGCTGGATAGTGATAATGCGGTCTTATATCCTCCCTGTCGGCTTCCTATACGCATTTGATGGGCCACTGTGAGAACAGAATGCTGGACTAGATAGACCTGTGTTCTGATCCAGCAGGACCCTTCTTATGCTATTAACTGTAATAGCATAGAGCAGAATACCCAAACAGGGTTGTGGTCTTCAATCATGTTATTTGTTGTATGGGTTTTTTTCCTTGCTCCTTTTGTGAGTGTTCAAATATAGGAGGGAAGAGATGTGATAAGCAGTTGCTTTAAATCTTATCCTCTTCTCTTATGGCGTAGAGCTGCTGATGGCTTTAGTTGTGTTTTCTAATAATATTGAGTTTGTATTGTTTTATTATTTACTGTTAGATGTATTTATTTATTGTGTTTTGGGACATATTATTATACAGCCACGAGAGTGGCTATATATTATAGTCAGTGTGGATTTTTTGCATCCCGCAATGTTAAATTAAAATACTCCCCATGTCATTCTGCTGCTTCCCATAAGCTCATTCCAAATCAAAACCTCATAATATGTATAGTACTGAACTCAGAAATGCTTGCTTAACAACCCTCTAAGTTTTCATGGCGATACACAAAACACTCAGAGATAATTGAGAGTTCAAAATGTAAAACAAGAGAAGAAAAATCCAGATCCTTGTTGGACTTTTTTCTGTCAGTGGTCTCATAACTTGTGGAAATTAATTCAAAATCAACCATGTTCACGTACCTGTAATCCTATTACTGACCTTGCCTCATACTCTGACCTTCATCTTCTACAGTTTAAAAGTTTAAAAAATGCCTGGCTGATTTTTAATTAATTTAAGAAATTTAACATTGAAGTCAATGATAAGCACGGGCATGCTCAGTAAGAACCAACTGTCACTGTTCTAAAGCCAAACTCACAGCTGTTTGACTTGGCTAATTAGGGGGCCACAACCATGCCAGATATTTATTTCACTTTAGGCAGTCATGGCTTTCCCCAAAGAATGCTGGGATGTGTAGTTTGTGAAGGGTGCTGTTAGGACACTCCTATTCGCCTGAGGGAGCTCCAGTGGCCAGACTGGTTTAACAGTCAACCCCTCTTCTGGGGATTGTAGCTCTGTGAGGGGAATAGAGAGTCTCCTAGCAACTCTCAGCAACCTTCACAAACTACACTTCCTGGGTGGGATTCTTTCAGGAAAGCCATGACTGTCTAAAGTGAAATAAAGGTCAGGTATGCATGTAGCCAGGGAGAGCTTTGGTTTAAATTTAGGTGGGAGACTACATGTGTCTGCTGTCTACATGTGTCTGCTGTAGAATAAAAAGGGTTGGGGGAAATTGTGAAAAATAATGATATTGTTCACAATTTTTTTCCTTTTGGAAAGGAAAGGGGCTTTCCCTCTGCCCAGTGCCTACCCACCCAATCTCCTCCTCCCTCCTCCCTCCCCCTACAACTCCTCTCCTTCTCTCCCCCTTCCTCCTCTCCCCCTCCCCCTCCCCCAGGTCAGTTTCATCTAGCCTAAGCATGATTGTACAAGAGTAAATCCCATTAAACTCAAAAAGCATGCAAATGATCAAACCTGCTCTCCTCTCCTCCCTCCCTCCTATCCCCTTCCCCCTGTCCCTTTCTTCCCACTTCCTTTGCCCCTCCCACCCATCCCCCACCCCTTCCAATTCCTCCCCCTCCTTCTCCCTCCCTCTTCTCTTCTTCCTTCCCTCTCCTCCCCCCTTCTCCTCTTCCCCCATGGTCAGTTTTACCTATCCTAAGCATGATTAAACAGGAGTAAATCCCACTGAATTCAATAAGCACGCAAATGATTAAACCTACCCTGACCTCCTCCCTCCTGTCCCTCTCCTTCCCCTTCCTTCCCCCTCCTGCCCCTCCCCTCTCCCCTTCCAATCCCCTCTCCTCTCCCTTCATCCTTTCTTCTCCTTTCTCCTCCCCCCTTCTCCTCCCCTGTGGTCCGTTTCACCTATGCTAAGCATGATTGCAGAGGAGTAAATCCCACTGAACTCAGTAAGCATGCAAATGATCAATAAATTCTCAGCAAACTTGCACAGGATCCCATTTCTTACCTCCCAGATTAAAAAGCAGAGAAATTCACTAATGGGCAAAAAAAAAAACCTTGCGGTTTAAGAATGTACCTATAGCCCACAGATATTTCTATCAAACTTTAAAAAGTAAGGAAACTGGGCAGCTATAGCGAATGCACCAGGAGAGCAGGAGACCTGACCTCCTCTCTGAGATATTGTACTGCCCTACAAATTTGTCAAAATGCAAACACAATTTGGGTTGGTCTTTCACAGTGCAATCCACTTGCTGTGTAGCTTGGAAGAATTTGGTAACGTGCCTCTGAGCATTTTATTGCTGGAGGCCAAAGCCAAGATGGCACCTCCTCCCATTCCACATACAGAAGTAGATCGGACTGGCAGCTGAATCTTACTGCAGCACTGATGATAGCACAGCATCCTCCACTGCTCCGGAGGGCAGCAGCCTAGCTCAGCAGATGCAGGACAAGCTGTGGGATGCACACAGCATCCTCCAGCATCTGCCACCAGCATCTGTCTCACACTATATTATAGTAGGGCCATCCCTGCCTCTAAAGGAACATGTACATTTGCCTGCTGTAGAATCACAAAGTAGGGAAAAGACTAGAGATAGAGAGCATGAACTATGGTTCGAACAAAACTGGCTTACCACTTTCTTTTATCTTCATTAATGGAATGGAGGAGGCGCTAGTACTCACCAAATAATCCTTAGAGTGGTTTGCTCTGGTTGCATCTGCTCTCCCTTTATTCTTAAGCAAATGCTGCTGTCGAAGGACAGGCCAGTGCATGGCAGCTCCTTTTCTGAGAATCTGTAGTATTAAGTTTATAAATCTGCCACATTTTCCAACTTTGGAAATATTGGATTTCTTTGCAGAAGAAGAGTGTACTGTTCTGCCCACTTGTAGAATGCTCCCTGTCAAATCCCTTTCTCTGGAAAACATTTCAACACAGAACAAAGTACCACACAGTGGCAGCATGATGCTACACTCAACAAGGGAAAATATTTGTATATTGGATTCATCCCATTGTCTTGCCTACCTCTTTCTTAGAGTCTACAAGAAAAATGAACAATCATTTGAACTGGGAACCTCAAAAAATGAACATTTACAACCATATTCCATCCATATAATTTCTCGGATGACTTTTGTTTAACCAATTGATCTGTAGGTGGCTGAGAAAGGTCTGGTCCAAGGTAGCTATACTATATTTTCAGTTAATAACTCCCACCTTGCTACAGGTCCATGCAAAATTAATTATTCAGCCACTACCCTGTAAGCAAACAACATCTACATTCAATTGGTGCTCTGAAAAAAATGCATTGCACTCCATTTGCTGTAGTAAAATTGCTAAATGGATGCTGAACACGAACCTATAATATGCTGCCAAATATTCTGTTAAGAATGAATTTGTTTGCACATCAGTAAAATAAGCCATAAGAAAAAAATTATTTGCCTTGCACTAAAAACATTCGTTAGTGAAGAAATGAACAAATGTGTAACAGCACCTTAATAGCTTTGTGTAACCAACTCTGGTTAGTAATTCTACACTGGCTACCGCTTTGTCTTTTTGTCATTTATTTCTGTATAGAATACACAGAGTATTATAGTTGTGAACACATGAAATTCAATTATAGGGGAAATCAACTCCTGCAAATTATGTGAATTAATAACATAATTGTTAACAATTAATATTAACAATTATTAAATATTGAATTTCAAAAAGTGCTCAGAAATTGGAATTTCAGAAATTGTTCCTATGTCATTGGTCTTCAACTGGCAGGTGATGACCTACAGTTGGGTCACACCAGTGATAGCACCAGTTTTCTTTTTGTTGATTACAGTGGGGTCTAACAGCTGGCAGACACCCCAACTGCTTCCTCAAAATGAATTTCCAACTCTCTAACATAAAGCATAAACACCATATGATGTAGTGACATAGTTGGTTTCCTTGCCTATGGTCTAAATCAATGGTGGCTGCTGCTGGAGACAGGGAAATGCATTATAAAAGGAAGCAACATCTCATTTTTGTTTCTACATGTTCCACCATAGTGATGGAAACAAATCACAAGAACATGGGTAGAGTGGAGATAAACATCTAGACCAGCACTCTCTTTTAAAGAGAAGTAAGATGGAGAGAAAGAGATAGGGAAATATATAGTACAATAAAATATTAAAAGATTCCATGTTGCAACCCCAGATCTGGAAACTGTTGGAAACCACAGTACTTGCTCATCTGGACTCAATATCATTCATTTCCAGACCTAATTAACTCTTTACTTATGTTTGCTGAATGCTGGCTATTTTGAAGTCAAAATCTCATTTTCAGGATCCAGGTCTTTGACCTATTTCTTTTGAACTCTGATAGAGGACAATAACTATATTGTTTCTAGGAGTGCAGAATGGATGGAATGTCACCTTTCTGCTGGGGACTGGAAACACCCACTGTTACTGCCTGCACTTGCCCCAAGGTATGTTTTTGTACAGGACAAGGCAACAAAGAGAAGGGGGCACAGGGGCTTTTTCAGTTGTTCAGTAGGAATACTTGAAAAGCCCCAGTCCCCTTTTAGGGTGAACAGGAGGGCAACCATATGCCTCTAGTTACCGCCAATGTTTGATACCACACTCTAGTTCTGCTGGATACTAGGGCCTGTTCTCGTTACTTGAGTTCAGGAATTGTACATCAAATTGAAATCAGGCATGAGCTTTTTCCTTCACTGGGGATAAAATGGTAACAGATCCTGCATTTATTTGAACACAGTATCTTCTACCCTATGATACAGAGCGCACTGTCTAATTCCTGCCTTGATTTTATTTCATTTACTCCATTGTTCAAGCCCAGGGGGCAAGTGAACAGGCAAGAAGAATTCCTGTCATGTATTATTACTATTACTCTTAATTTATATTGCCTTTTTATATGCCAGGTATTTTGGTGCCTTGCGTTTTCCAGTTCTGGTACAACTGCTACTAAACCCTGTCCTATCTTGAGTTTCATATCTTCTCTAAGCCTGCATCATACATGCCAAACGTGGTGCTCTGCTCATGATAAAAATGAGTTGTGACAAGGTGGGGAAGAGTATGAAGTTTTAATATTCTCTATGTTTAACAAAATCTTTCAATAAAATGCAAACTAAAAAAAAAACCACTTTCTTTGAGAACTCCTGTTCTTGAAAGGATGTGTATGTGTCCAGTTCAGGGACACTGATTTTACTCTGGAACTCTGCGACTTAATTCTGGAAAATCCATAAAACATATGAAATGTGAGATACTATACATTCTTTGAGTGGCTCAGCTGGACTCTCAAAAGATTTCAAATTCAGTATAATAAAATAGTGTGTCTCTTTTTATGGTATTAATTCATAGTGTTTCAAAGTTTTCCGTGGCGCAGAGTGGTAAGCAGCGGTAATGCAGCCGAAGCTCTGCTCATGGCCGGAGTTCGATTCCAACGGAAGGAGGAAGTCGAATCTCCAGTAAAAGGGCTTGAGGTCCACTCAGCCTTCCATCCATCCGTGGTCGGTAAAATGAGTATCCGGCATATGCTGGGGGGTAAAGAAAGGCCGGGGAAGGAACTTTTTTTAATTATTATTATTATTTATTGTATTTATTGTATTTATATATTGTGCTTGTTTTTATCTTTTTGTACACCGCCCAGAGAGCCTTCGGGCTTAGGGCGGTATATAAATTAAACTAAATAAATAAATAAATAAATAAACTGGCAATCCCACCCCATATATACGGTCTGCCTAGGAAACGTTGCAAGACGTCACCCTAAGAGTCGGAAACGACTCGCACTACAAGTGCGGGGACACCTTTCCCTTTTTTTACGTACCTTACCTATACATCAATGGAAGGACAGGAGAATTATGGCTTAATTTATTAACTTCTTGCTTCATCTCCAAAACGCCAAGTCTTATAGTGAAACTAGAGATATGGGCATACAGTTAGATGCCAAATAAATAATAATAACAGTAGCACTCACAAACAACATAATCTCAGTCTTAAAAAAAGGAAACATGCAAAGAGTTGCACTTTTCATGTATGGTTATATCCTGGAATAATCACCACCTATATATACAAGTATCAACAGCCAAAGGGGACGGGGAATCACTGGTTTCCTCTGGTATCTGCTAGCGCAAACTCATTTTGTCTGACAATAGAAAACAATATGGACTTTAGCAATTGCTACCTAGAAGGCAAGTAGTCAGCTGTTTCTCTCTAGTAAAAGGAATTGTTACTAGTGGTACATAACATATTTTTTAAAGAAATTTTTATTTCTGAAGAAAAAGAAAAGCAAAAAAAGAGGGGAAGGGGGGGAACCCATCAGCTCACATTAACAAAACATTTAAACATCTATTCATCTATTTTAGTTTACACATATAGCTCAGTATATCCCATCCAAATGTCCAAATGTATATCCAGATGAAGTTGGTGTTTATAGAAAGTATGCTCAAATGTAGCAAAGGTGTTTAGGTCATCAAACCATTGCATAATAGTTAGCAGATATTTGTCCTTCCAGGCTCAAAGTATAAGACTCTTAGCGACCATTAGGGCACATAAAGTCCATTTTTACTGCCTTGCCATTAATCTCCATATAACAGGAAAATAATTTAAAAGCACATGAACATCTGCAAAATTCAAGGATTTCGCCAATACAAAATTAATATAACTTCTGACCAAAAATAAAGTATCGCTGGACTTACCCTTACCAAGAAGAACCTTTAACAAGTTTGGGAAGGTGAAGAATGGGGTACAGATGTTGGGGAGAGGAATGCCAGTACTAATGAAAGGAATTAAGAAGGCTCACAGCAACTGTTTCCAGAAGCCTCTGGGCCTGCTAATGGAATGGCTGAGAACAGCCCAGAAAATTCCTTTTGCCTTAACCAGCCAGTGAACAGTCTTCACTGGCACCCAGTCCACACCTTGTCATCAACAAACAGATTATAATGACCCAGGCCAGTGTGATAAGACTAATTCTGTCTCCAAGGTCAAGGTGAAGAGCCAAACGAAAATTAGATAAAATGCCTGCTGCTTCTAGACCAAGCCGTAGCCTTGCAGCAAAAGCAAGAAAGTACTACAGAATGCTTGGCGATGTAAACACCCACCTGTTATATATATATATATATATATATATATATATATATGAGTAATTGAGCGTGTCTTGATTGTTGCAACAATGTCTATTGCCATCTCCACCATTCCCAGTTTGTTTCTGAGATGTTTCTAGTCCATTAGTTTTTATATCCTGAGAAATGCCTAGTTTGCTCCAGTTTTGTATCCTGATTCAAGCCTAGATTGTGATGCTGTGTTCCTGTAGTGACTTCTGGAATAAAGCTTCATGCAGAAAAATCTAGTCTCCAAATTTTGAGCTTGCTTCTTTGGTTGGAAGCCAGGATAATACGCCTCACTGAGGCACTTCCAGCATTACACCTCCAGCATCTATCTGAATTAGACAGTGTCTTCCTAACCAAGACCTTCTGAGGTCCAATAGGCTCAGAATATCAATTTTTGCTGAATCAATCTCAATTTTAAATCTATAGAAAATGTATAGATTTGAAAGCAATTTTCCACTGTTTAGGATGTAGAGCATATTTCAACTCCCTGTTGCATTCCTCCCTAAGTTCTTGAACTTCTATTTTACATATCTCCAATAACTATTTATAAACAACATTTATTGGTTTGAACTCTCAATTATCCAATGGTAAACCCCCTCTGAATACCGCTTACCATGAAAACCCTTTTCATATGGTAGCCATAAGTCAGGATCAACTTGAAGACAGTCTATTTCCATTTTCCATCTACAGAGAATTCCCAATGTGCAAGTCTTTGACAGATTTTTTTTCTGTCTACTTTTTCAGAACTGCCACTAGAGGAAGGTAGTATAAGAACTAAGGACAAGAGACAGACACTTGTCTCTGTTCCCTCAGTGAAAGTATAGGTGAACTGAGATTTGAACCCAATTCATCATGCCCAACCTTCCACTGGATCACACTTCCTCCCTTCACATGTTTCATGTGAAGGAGGGTCCAACAGCACTGGGAACTCATTCAGCATGGACACCTGAGCATGTGTAGAGCTCCATGCACACAGGTTTCCACACGATCTGGATCTCCAGTTAATGCAGGGTTCCAGGTCACATGAAAGTGTACTTGTGTAGGCTTTCCCTATTCATATGTCCAAGCTCAAAACATGGTAATCAGGAGCAGGGAATGGAGTCCATATAAATGTCGAGGTAGGGGCCAGCCTCACTGCCCCTTCTATGCATGAAGGGACTACAGTGTTCTGTGCATATGATCATAATATACCCAAATTAGATACAGATAGTTAAAGTGCATCTTCAAAATATAATTTCTGATAAAGCACCTAGCAACACTTCATATCTCTGGCAAAATTTAATCTTGGGAGTAATGAATGTTTTTATTAAAATGACAGTTTTGTTGCTGTTTTGAGATAATGAAGCGTGACTCACGTCAAGAACAGGAAGAGGCTAATATCTCTTCATTAACTGCTAGCTTTTATGAAAAGGACTGTAAAAACAGCGTATAAAAATGCACTCTCATCCTCTACATAAAATATTTATATATAATTATAGTAGTTAAGAGTTGGAAGAAAATGTAAATGGCCCATGCTGCATCCACTAATTCAGAATTTATCTGATCAGTGCCATTCATGTGAATGAAACAAATAACAGCCACAACATAAACACTGGTAGAGTTAGTCTGATATTGAATGTACAAATACAGTTTGAGGTTGCTGCCTGCTTTATATTCAGTGATACATCATATGATGGGGCAAAGAAATAAGTGCTTTAATATAACATTAAATAAATGCATTGATCTTGGACACTGGGGTCTATAATTCTACTTGTCTTCTGAACTTAATGTTATGGCCTAGAGCAGACAAGGATAATTAAATTTCATGAAGTTCTACAAAGCCATTGTAGGACTCTGAACCCATTTGTCTTCCTACACATGAAAATTAAAGTGGTTCATATAGCATAGACTGGACATTCTGGTCTGAAACATCAGATGGCCACCATTCCTGTAAGGCAGGGATAGGAAACCTGTGGTCCTGCATATGTTGTTTGACTGCAACTTCCATCATTGACCATGCTGGCTGGGGCTGATGGGAGCTGGAATCAAACAATATCTGGAGGGTTACAAGTTCCCCATCCCTGGTTTAAAGTGTAGTGTATTAGCAAGCTGTGCTGGTGCTAGGTGGGCCAGGGCTAAGCCAAAGGTGCTAGTCCCACAGACAACTGCATCTGTAATGTCCTTTATTGCCAAATGC
The DNA here is from genome assembly GCF_030035675.1 of Rhineura floridana. Taxonomy (NCBI): domain Eukaryota; kingdom Metazoa; phylum Chordata; class Lepidosauria; order Squamata; family Rhineuridae; genus Rhineura; species Rhineura floridana. The sequence goes on along the minus strand of NC_084487.1, from coordinate 77,124,986 downwards.
ACCTCCAACCTGGATGTGTAACTTCTACTGTCTGGGCCATACAGGATTAAATTCTTCAATATGCCCTCGGGTTGCCATATTCTGAACAATGTGCACACTGATCTGGGGTGCTCTGTAGTAACTCCCACAGTGACAGAGATAATCGCTTAATGCAATTTAAGAAGGACCGGTTTTCTGTCTACAAGGAGCCACTAGTCTACTCTGTGTGCCTCAGAAATATCCCATAGTCATTGCCAGAATTAAGCATCATGAATAGGAGGCCACACAGACGGTGCATAACCAAAAAGATTTCCTTTTAATAACAAGAGTTTTAACAGAAATTATCAGGCAGCCATTGCTGCTGGCAATATAAAACTGAAAAGTGAAAGATGGTGCCTGAGAGCTGCCTCAGGCACTTCCTGCTATGGCAACCCAGGGAGTCCAATACACTACAAAAATACTTCCTGTTTTATTTTTGTTTTCCCATTCAAAATGAAAACACCCTTGCCTAGAGGCAAGAATTGTTTACTTTCCACAAAATATTAAAGAATCACAACAACTCTGTGACACTTTTCATGAGTTGACTTAGTGTACTGCAGTAATTGATATCAAAGATTACAAGTCTTTCAGGAAAGGCACAGACTCCAGGAGCAACTAGATGAAGATCCCCACAACCCCCTGAAAACCCAGGCACAGCTTGAAGAGCAAAAACATAAGACATAACCCAAGGTAGTTAAACCTAAGGTTGCCAGGTTCAGGGCCTGAGACTGATCCTGTATCTTTAGAAGAGAAAGTCAGCCAAGTGCAGGTGACCTTGCAACAGTATGGGAAAAACCACAAGGTGGAATTCTCTCTTCCCCCTGCACAACTTTTAAAGATACAGAAGACCTCTTTGAGGCTGGGCCTGGCAACTAAGAGGTCTTCTGTATCTTTAAAAGTTGTGCAGGGGGAAGGGAGAATTCCACCTTGTGGTTTTTCCCATTACACTGTTGCAAGGTCACCTGCACTTGGCTGACTTTCTCTTCTCCTAAAGATACAGGATCAGTCTCAGGCCCTGAGCCTGGCAACCCTAGCTAAACCCCATCAATATCAAGTTCTACCCCATCACACACAACAGCTAACCATTCGTCACTATCCACGGCTGTGTCCTATGGCACTGTCTTGTTTGTTTTGGACTGCCTTCAAGTCGATCCCCGACTTATGGCGACCATATGAGTAGGGATTTCATGGTAAGCGGTATTCAGAGGGGGTTTACCATTGCCTTCCTCTAAGGCTACTCCTCCCCAGCTGGCTAGGGCCTGCTCAGCTTGCCACAGCTGCACAAGCCAGCCCCTTCCTTGTCCGCAACTGCCAGCTGGGGGGCAACTGGGCTCCTTGGGACTATGCAGGTTGCCCACAGCTGCACAGGTGGAAGGGCACGTAACCCCTGAGCCACTCACTGTGGGAGTGATGTTTAGCTGGCCCTTGACACCCAGGAGACACGAGTGGGGATTTGAACTCACAGACTCTGGACTCCCCGCCAGTCTCTCCTCCCCACTGTGCTTAAGTGGCAGATTTTGCTCACCTCTGAAAGTCATAAAATGGAAGGTTACTTGGTTTATTTTTTAACAGCATGAGGCCAAGTGATATTTGAATTTTCCACCTCAGATTCCAAAATGTCTTGGGCCTGCTCTTATTTGGAACTCACCTCCATCAGCTAGATCTCAGAAGTCCACAACAAATGCCAGAAAAAATCACAAAACACCCTCAAACAATGAAAATTGTATAAAATGATTTATAAGTAAACAAACCAAGACTATATGCAATAAATATATGTAGTAGCCACTGTCCTTATTTAAAGGACCTAAACAATCTGCCACTGCCTTTGCTGGCGGGGGGGAGGTGCTCCACACAATCTCTTGGACAGTTTTATTATCGGCCCGTCTATGGGCTGTGGTTTCCACAATGTTTTTCATTATTATAAGTGCAACTGGCCCTTATCACTTTAAACCTTTCCATTCAGGATTTACAGAGGCAGATGGCACAGCAGTCGCTGTGGGATTGGGAAGTGGAGGGGATCCCAATCCTTATCCCATCACCCGGGACATGTTTTACCACAGAAATAAGCCCTTGTTGGGTCTGTAATCTTTTCTACAGTTCTTTAATCTGGTTGGTGTAACTTACAGCCTAGATGCCTGTGTCCATGTTTTTACAGTAATCAGAAAGGCCCAATGGGTCATGAAAACAAGGGGGGAGAGTATTCCAGGGTGTCTTTATGGCTGCCAAATCTACAGCTTCAAATGAACCAGGTGCTGGTTATAATTGTTGTGTAACAATTACAACAATATCTCTAAACACCTCATATATGGGCATTTTACATGCAGTCTTGTTTTATCTACTTTTTATACATTTTTCATTGTTTTGGAGGTTCCTCTGACTTTATCTGTTGTTTTTTATACTCTTGGGGACTCTCTCTTTTGTTTTGGTTATAACAAATGCCAAACTGACAAAATATCTTGTGGCACCTTAAAGACAAATTTATTATGACATTAACTTTTGTTACCAGAGTCCACTTCATCAGATGTGTGAAGTGTAATTTTATATTGGCAGGCCATAAATACACACATAGTTTAGTGGAGAGGGGCAAGGAATGGAGAGGGAAGTAATATGTGTAACAACCTGGCAGTGATAATTGCATAAAAGCAAAATAGTTCTGGTGACAACTGACACAGTGGAATTGGACTACTTTCAGAGATGTTGCAATGTTGCAAAGCTATGCTTTGTTCACTCACTTTTATGGAGCAGCTGAACATCACTTTCAACGAACAGCCCTTGTGTTTTCACAGTGCTGATTCTAGTTTAAAAAACCTTCAGGAAATCCAAATTTTATATTAGGAACAGAGCAGACGCACTTCTGGAGTAGTGCTTGAAGAAGCTGGATAATGTGGCAGGAAATGCACTACCTTTCTGCCTTGCTTGCCTTTGGGCATTTCCTGATTGCACAGCCATTTCATGTCTTGAAAGGACATTCCTTCCTTGTTCTGTCTTTTTTCTTCTTCTTTTAAACTGAAGTTAATAGAATTTCCTTGTTAATTGTAATCCAGTAGTTTCATGCTGGAGTCTCCCTTGAAGTTCATTTGTTCAAAGATGGCCACCTTGAGGTCAGTTACAGAGTGCTCCATTATGGCCAAACTTTCTCCCACACATTTCTAGATATTGACATTTCTAATGTCAGATCAGATTTATTCTTTTGCACAGAGATTGACCAGTTTGTTCTATGCAGAAAGCAGAATGCACTGCTGGCAGTTAACAGCATTTGTCATGCTGGATGAATGAACTCATGATGTTGTGACTGATGTCTTTGTTGTTGCTGCTGCTTCTAGATATCTCATATGCACAGTGATGACACTGAAAGCCCCAGATGACACCACTTACATGCTGCATGTATTCCTTGGAGAGCAGGGGAAAGGATGAAATATGGTAAGAGACTATAGTAAAGACCCCAGGCAAAAGAGAGCACTTTTCCATAACCATGTGTAGGTTTTCCACGTAACTGAAGTGAGGGAGGGGCCATATGCTTTGCATACAGAAAGTTCCACCTTCAGTACCCAACATCACCAGCTAAAAGGGATGTTTAGGTAGCAGCACTTAAGAGTCTTAGACCATTTCTGGCAGCAGTATGGGACCAGATAGACAAGTGGTATGACTCAGAATAAGAAGCTTCAGGCTGACAGATACACATACTCACCCACGCAACACACTCATCAGATTCTGCAACAGACTTCTTACATCACATTATTTCAAATGATTGTGGGGAAATAAAATTTAAAATTAATATTGTAGTAGTTGTTACTATTTTCTGCCCAAGTACCCCCCAAAAAAGGAGTGCACAGTATACTAAAATACTGTGTAGCTATAAAACAATGCCAAACCATAAAAGAAAAAACAAACAAATCCAGCATAACATAAAAACAGCGAAAGCCACAATATATATATATTGATATATGGTGATAAATTATTTGCCAGTTGTTGTTTCGGTATTCCAGTGTCTCACTTTATTTTGTATATGATGCCTTCTATTTCTTTGATCAGAACTGAACAGAAATAGCACAAGTCAGGTATGACAAAGGGGGTTGATCTCTTATAATATAGAAATTGATGTATGGATGTGAAAGTTGGACTTGAAGGAACGTAACAACAAAATATAGAAATAGTTCACTTTACCCTTAATCTGGCATCATTTGTAGCTTTTAGTACTGAACGATTGCTGCAGTTCTTGTGGAAAGGAAACTTGAGTTCTCCACAAAACAAATAGTACACAAAGATTGTTTGTGTATCTTTTTCATATAAGAGTTGTGACATTGCATCCCCCAAATGTTACACCTATCTAGTATATAGCTTATCACGGCATATTGTTTTCCTTCCCAATGACAAGATTGTGATAAAGTGACGCCACTGATGTGTTGCAGTAGGTAGAATCACTCATTTTAGGCTATTAGGGACATACCTTACTTGGTGCCTAATGTTCCATGACCCCTAACTATCAAGAAACTGCTTATAAGTACTTTATCAGAAAAGGTATGTTTTCAAGCAACAAATCATTCATAATACCTTACCTGCAATTAAAATATATGGTTTTGTATCATGAATGAAATGTTATGGAGGGGCACTCCCCCCCCCAAATACTTGCTTTTGTTAGACATAATACCTTGAAGAAGGAGACTGGGCTGATTAGATCAGTGTTGTGATTTCAGAGAGAATGGATACCATGGTGTATATAAATTAGAAGCAAAGGCAAAATATTTAGAATGAAGAAAGATTACACAGGTTTTCCCTTGAACTTCACCATTTCAGTGTAATATCCAGCCTATAAAATAATCCAAAGTACAGAAAAGCCAAAAAGCTTAACACTCACTGGCTGCTCTTCTCCCCTCTAAAATAATAATTAGAGTAAAATAGCAATATAAAATAGTCTAAATGTAAAATAGTCTAGCAATAAGTTTTAATTTCAGGTGAAATCCTTGCTCGCTTTGAGCTTGATCCAAATCCTTTTGAAATCACTGGTAACCCTCCCTTTAACTTAAACGTACTTTGAATCAGAGACTATTTCAGTCAGTTTTCCCTACAGCAATCTTCCAGAAGTCAGTAGGAATTCTTCGAAGGCAGGCCTAGGTAAAAGGTGAATACAGATTTAGGCACTGGCCTTGGGAAGCTATTTTGAAAAGCTCCTTCTCACTGGGAAAAACCAAGCCCTCACTCACACACAAATCCTCACTACATTTATGAAGAAAATCTTTTTATACATATTCTAAAATACTAGTCTAAAATATTGGACACTGGATGGAATCCGTTTGCAACAAGTCCAGTCCTTTAAATATCTTGGGATAACCTTTTTGTCAACTCTCACCTGGAAACCACAATTAGAAGAAATAAAACTAGCCAGTGTTAGAATATTAGGTCAACTAAAAAAATTCTTTTACACCAGAGGAGGACAGCAAATTGCTCCAATGATAAAAGTCTATAAAGCTAAAGTATTGACGAAATTACTTTATGGAGCAGAAATATGGGGCCACTTGCTAAAGCCTTCTATAGAAACCATTCAAAATGTATTCCTGAAACAAATTCTGGGTCTCCCGAAAGGTACGCCCTCAGCTCATGTAAGGATGGAAATGGGAATCCATTCCTTGAGGGCTAAAATTGACCTAGCAATTTTGCGATTTTGGAGGAAAATACTACTTTTGGGCGACCACTCAATTGTCAAAGACTGTTAGCAGGTACAATTACAAAAAGGGGGATGGGCAGAAACAACAAAAACATTAATTGATTATTATAAGCTCTCCTCGTGTGATCTTAAAATTTTTACGCCAACGGAACTTCGCAATTGGGTTTTTAACTTTGATGAGATTCAAGACAGGTTATATATTCTGTCATCCCCGTATTCGAGATGGTTTCCACTTTTTAAACCTAAATTTCTTACAGCTGCTTATTTTACCACCTTACAAAACCTGTTGAAGCGCAAAGCCTTTACAGAAATTAGGTTTCAATCAATGCCTACATCTGTCCTAGAGGGCAGATATAAGGGGATTCCGAGGGAGCAACGTTTTTGTATTTGCGGTTGTAAGGAGGTTGAAGATCTTGTCCATTATATGTTAAATTGTCCATTTTATTTAAATCTGAGAAAGAAATTTTTAGAGATTTTTATAAAGCCCAGAGAGGGCCTTTCACCAGATATTTTAATCACAGATTTGCTGGCAGACAACCACAAAGAGATTACAATAGCGGTTACTAATTTTGCTCTTGCCGCAAAACATATTAGAGCTCAGTATGTTAAAACTACAAAACAAACATCTGATTCCTGATAATTTAATCTTTTGCACCTGATATGTTATTGTAATGGTTGTGATATTTTGTATGCTATGCAATGGCCTATGGCTACAGTGCAATAAACGTTTGATTTGATTTGATTTGATTTACTAGTCTAAAAGGATTCTAAAAGAATTCTGCAGCACCTCATTCTTTCAGTGCAGTGAAAATTTCCCTATTAACAAAAGAAGTGCATAGTTTTGATTCTGAAACTTCATTACAATGCAGAAAATAAAGTCCTTGTCCATGCAGTGTTCATGGATCAACAGTGAGTCAACAATGGGAAGGCTAAGACATTTCAGTTAGTATCAGACAAGTTAAACTTCTTACTCCCATGTGTAATTTTCATCACTGCAAACATCAGTTTCAGTTCGTTAAATGCTATCAACAGCTGTGAAAATCATAACATAATAAATTAGTCAAGATTGTACTTTCTGCGCAAATGTGAGATAAATCCATACCTAGTTGTGATTTATGATGTAGCAACCTTTATGGATACAACAGAAATCAATACATATCTATCTGCTTATCTGTTCATCATGCAATATATTGATTTGCTAGGAGTTCAGGAGAAGATAATTGTTCCAATGTTAAATTAATATCTTTTTGGAACAGTATTTTAATAGCCATATGGCAAAGCTGAAATTAAGATAATCAAAGTATCTTTTAATTTCCTATAGAGCATCATTACTAAAGCTAAGAGTAAAGACAAAAATAATTTCCCAAGCAAAACAACTGTAACTTGATGTTTACCCACTGACTCATAATAATTAGAATCAAAATGCAGACTTCTATAAACCATAGAACGTTAAGCAAAGATAATGAGCTCTTTATTTTAGGACAAATAACTAAATAACTGTACATATTGCGTAGTTGTCCAGCTTCTGTCACTCTGTTATGCCATGTCTAGCATGACCATAAAAAACAAAACCAAACCAAGACAGGCTATGCAGACAGGAGAAGACTTCATTCTCCATACTTCCCATGATGTTCTGTGGGACAACACTCATGGACTACCACCTGGGACAGCTAAGTAGGGGCCCATAACCCAGACACTGGAGCCACCAGTTGGCAGGAAGCAGATTTAGACCCCAGCAATAGTTTCCACAAATGCACCACTTTCTCACATATAAGTGAATGGTTGCCATTCTCCCTATAGGAAGAAGTAAAGCACTTCACTTGCAGACACAAATACAGTGTTTTCTGCCCTCAGTTACTGTGGCTCAGTCCCCACTAATTGGGGTGTGGTGCTATGTAGGACACAGATGAGCAGTTACAAAACAAAGTAGGGTAATTGCAATATACAGGTTCTCTCTCCACACAGATTACCCATCACAATGATGCACATTCTGTGGCTATAAACACAGAGAAGTATAGAAGACAGAAGAACAGCAGCAAGTTGAAGCAGGAGAGTGTTGAGGAGAGGAACAACGAAGTGGGGGGAACTCCATGGAAAAGGGTGACAGAAGAGCTATAAGACACTCTGCACTGGTTGAACTATAGAACCGCTTTCAGGCACTTGAGGATGAGACTGGAGGACAGCCTGCAGAGGAAGACACGGCAGGACAGTGAGCGAGAGGCTGAAGCTCAGTCAAGCACAGCCAATGAAACCACACCCTACGTTACACCCTACAGTGTGGTGTCATGGTTAGAATTTTGGACTATGACCTGAGATAACAGAGTTCATTCAACCATCCCCATTCAGCCATGAAGCTCACTGGGTGACCTTAGGCCAGTCACTGCCTCTCAGCCTAACCAACCTCACAGGGTTCTTGTGAAGATCAAATGGGGAGAGGAGACCCATGTATCTTGAGCTCCTTGGAGCAAAGGTGGAATATAAATGTAAATCAGTCAATCAATCAGAGAAGAGCAGTAGTAGTGGGAGACTCCCTACTGCATGGGAGTGAAACCCAAGTATGCCAAGACCACCCATGGACTCGCCACAAACACGGCCCCTCCAAGAAATTCTGACTTGTGTTGCAAATAAATTTCTCCTACAGAAAGTGGAGGAAGGAACTACAGAACCAGCTATCCTTGACTTGATTCTAACAAACAGAAATGACTTAGTGGATGAAATGGCAGTTATAGGAACTCCGGGTGAAAGTGATTATGTTATACTTCCGTTCTTGATTTTAAAGGAAGCAAAAGTTGAGAGTAGCCATACACGTACAATGAACTTCAGGAAAGCTGATTTTAATAAACTCAGAACAATGATAAATAAGATATCATGGCAAGTGACCCTCATGAGAAAAGGAGGCCAATTTGGGTGAGAGTTCCTAAAAAAGGAAATTCTAAAGACACAGTTGCAAACAATTCTAACAATAAAAAAAGGTGGAAGACAGAAGAAGCCACCAATGTGGCTTCACAAAAAGCTTAGAGATTACCTGAAAACAAAAAAGGACACATATAGGAAGTGGAAAGAAGGCCAGGCCAGAAAGGAAGAGTATAGATAGGTAGCACAGAACAAATCCTACCAGACTATTATTATCTTATTTTTGATTGGGTAACTTCCATGGTAGACTGTGGAAATGTTGTGGGCATAATATATCACGACTTCAGCCAAACATTTGACAAAGTGCCCCATGATATTCTGATGAGCAAGCTTGCTAAATATGGGATGGATGGAAGAACTATCTGGTGGATCTACAATTGGCTACAGAATCATACTCAAAGAGTGCTTATCAATGGCTCCTTCTCAAACTGGGGGGAGGTAACGAGTGGGGTACCACAGGGCTCGGTCCTGGGCCCAGTGATATTCGATATGTTTATTAATTACTTAGATGAGGAGGTGCAGGGAATGCTTATCAAATTTGCAGATGACACAAAATTGGGAGGATAGCTAATATCCTGCAAGACAAACAAAATTCAAAGTGATCTTTATAGGCTGGAGCATTGGGCTGAAAACAACTGAATGACAATTAACAGGGATAAGTACAAAGTTCTACACCTAGGAAACAGAAACAAAACAGGAGATACTTGGCTCAGCAATACTACATGTGAGAAGGATCTTGGAATTGTTGATCACAAACTGAATATGAGCCAACAGTATGATGTGGCTGCAAAAAAAGCAAATCCTCTTTTAGGATGCATTACAGAAGTATAGTTTCCAAATTGCGTGAAGTACTAGTTCCTCTCTATTTGGCACTGGTTAGGCCTCATCTTAAGTACTGTGTCCAGTTCTGGACACAACACTTTAAGAAGGATGCAGACAAACAGGTTCAGAGGAGGGCAACAAGTATGATTAGGGGACTGGAAACAAAGCCCGAGGAAAGACTGAAAGAACTGGGCATGTTTAGCCTTGAGAAGAGAAGACTGATAGGAGATATGACAGCACTCTTCAAGTACTTGAAAGGTGGTCACACAGAGGAGGACCAGAATCTCTTCTTGATCATTCCAGAGTGCGGGACACAATATAATGGGCTCAAGCTGATGGAAGCCAGATTTTGGCTGAACATCATGAAAAACTTCCTGACTGTTAGAGCGGTATGACAATGGAACCAATGACCTAGGGATGGTGGGCTCGCCAATACTGGAGAATATTGGAGGCATTCAAGAGACTGCTGGACGGTTATGCTTTAACTTGGATTCCTGCATTGAGCAGGGGGTTGGATTTGATGGCCTTATAGGCCCCTTCCAACTCTACTGTTCTATGACTCTATTCTATGACTCCCAACTTTCCCAGAGGGTGAGACATTCCAGTGGCAGTGCTCCAGGGTTTAGATTCCTTTAGATAAGAGGGCACTGGAGACTTAAGATGGCTTTGTACGGTAATGTTATATTTTCTTACAAATATACATGCAGAGTACAGCAGAAGCAAGCTACCTCCAATAATCTGGCTGAACGTGCACCCTGGATTTCTCAAGACTCCAGCACTCCACAGTGATTCACCTTCAGCCACCTCACAATGCACTTTTATTTATCTCCTTTTCTCTGCCTCCCATCAGTTCCAAATACTGCCCAAACCAGCTTCAAGTGGTTTCTCTGGCTTCCATCTTCACTTTCAGAGGTATTGCCTTCCAATGGCTGGAGTAAGAGAGATTCCCAAGCTTCAAAGAACATTTACATTATTTTGTAAAGACCCTGACTGAATCCACTGGGGAAATACCAACTTAAACAAGTATCCACAAGAATATAAACAATTGCAGGCCCCCATTTTGGTTCACAACAGACAGTGCACACATGAGAACATTCTGCCTGGCCAAATGCCTCCCAGGTCAGAGAGCAATGGAAAAAGCCCCATTTGCAACATTCTGACTTGGCACGGCCTTCTCCCTTCCTTGCCCCAAATGAGCAGGTGGATGCAGTCCTTGCCAAACCAGGTCTTGCCAGCCATTTGTGCCTTTTCCAGCAATTTGACTTGGCAAGGTATTGAAAGAGGAGCCAGCTAAGTTGAAAGCAATTGTTGCCTGGCTGGTTCCACTATGAAAGGAAACTAGCGAAGTAGTGCCATCCAGGCCAAAATCTCCATGAGAATGATTTCAACTTAGCCAGATCTCCAGGGTATGCTCTTATTCGTGTATCCATGCTTTTGGTTCCACTAGCTCTCCCTTGCCACACAACCTTGCTGCAAGTAAAAGAAACATCATGGGACAAAGACCACACCCAACTGCCCCAACTGCCAAACCTGACTGACTTTTTGACTAGCACATTATTTTGGAACTACATAAAATGCCCCAAAGCATTTTGTCATTAGTATTAGCAGAGACTTTGGAAGGAGGAGGACACACTTTCTGCAAACTATATCTTTCCCCCACTGAATTCCAGCCACTGTGGAATTTTTGTGCCATTTGCTTAGATTAACATAAGAACATAAGAGCCTGCTGGATCAAGCCAGTGGCCCATCTAGTCCAACATCCTATTCTCACAGTGACCCACCAGATGCCTATGGGAAGCATGCAAGTAAGACCCAAGTGCAACAGCACTCTTCTCTCCAGCAGTTTCCAGAAACTGGTATTCTGAAACACACTGCCTTTGACAAGGGAGATAGAACACAGCCATCAGGATTAGTAGCCATTAATTGGCTTATCCTCCATGACTTTGTCTTCAAGTTATCCAAGTTGCTGGCCATCACTGCCTCCTGTGAAAGCCAATTCCATTGTTTAACTATACACTGTATGAAGAAGTACTTTGGTCTGTCCTGAATCTTCCAACATTGAGCTTCATTGGATATCCACGAGTTCTAGTGATGAGAGAGAAAGAAAAACTTCTTTCTCCACATCGTGCATATCTTCCATTTTACCGCCTCTTGCTTAGCTTTTCTCTAAACTAAAAATCCCAAATGTTGTAACCTTTCCTCATAGCAGAGTGGCTCCATCTCCTTGATCATTTTGCTTGTCGTTTTCTGAATCTTTTCCAATTCTTCAACATCCTTTTTGAGGTGAAGCCATCAGAACTATACACAGTATTTCCAAGTGCTGTCACACCACTGATTTATATTATAGCAGTTTTATATTCAATTACTTTCCTAATGATCCCTAGTAAGAAATTTGCCTTCTACACATCTACCATGCATTGGGCCGACATCCTAGGATTAGGATAGCCTGACCACTGTTGTCCACGCACTGGTAACCTCTAGGTTAGATTACTGTAATGCGCTCTATGTGGGGCTGCCCTTGAGGTTGGTCCGGAAGTTGCAGCTGGTGCAAAATATGGCGGCAAGACTACTCACTGCAGTAGGGTATCACCAACATGTCACCCCGCTGCTGAAAGAATTGCACTGGCTGCCTATTTGCTACCGGGCCAAGTTCAAGATTCTAGTTTTGGTTTACAAAGCCCTATACAGCTTGGGACCAGAATACCTGAAATACGGTCTTACCCCTTATATACCCAGTTGATCACTGCGATCTGCAGGTGAGGGCCTCCTGCAGATAGCATCTTATGAGGAGGTCCGTTCTGCACAACATAGGAAAAGGTCCTTTAGTATGGCGGCACCTCCCCTTAATTCCCTCCCCTTAAATATTAGGCAGGCGCCATCTCTGTTATCTTTTCGGCGCTTATTGAAGACTTTCCTCTTTCAACAAGCCTTTTAAGTTGAGACACATCCCAGTCTGTGTCTGTGCTAGAATTGCTTTTTAATATGTTTTTTAAAACCTTTTCCCCCTAAACAATATGTTTTTAGCGCTTTTTATTTAAGATGTTTTAAAAGCTTTTTTTAAAAAATGTTTTTAAAGTTGTTTTGTTTCAATGTATTTTAAAGTCTGTTTTTATAATGTTTTAAAGTGTTTTTAGTGCTTTGGTTTGCCGCCCTGGGCTCCTGCTGGGAGAAAGGGTGGGATATAAATCAATCAATCAATCAGTCAGTCAAATCTTTGTTGAACTACTACAACCCCAAAGTCTTGTTCCTGGGCAGTCATTGCCAGTTTAGACCCCATGAGCATGGAATTAAGTTTACAGTGAATTGCATCTGCCATTTTACTGCGCCATCACTCAATTTGGAGATATCATTTTGGAGCTTTTTGCAATTCCTTTTTGTTTTAACCACCCTTAACAATTTAGTATCATAAGCAAACATGGCTACTTCACTGCTCCCCCTAATTCTTGATTGCTTATGAACAAATTAAAAAGCACAGATTATATATTGTGGAACATTCTGGGCACTATACTGAAATCAGCACAGTCAAATCCAGGGACATAAACAAATGTGACATCAACCCTGTATGGAAAGGGAAATGGTGGCATGAATTCCTTATATGTTCAATATATAAAAAGGTAAAGGTGTCCCCGCACTTATAGTACGAGTCGTTTCCAACTCTTAGGGTGACGTCTTGCGACGTTTACTAGGCAGACCGTATATGTGGGGTGGGATTGCCAGTTCCTTCCCCGGCCTTTCTTTACCCCCCAGCATATGCTGGGTACTCATTTTACCGACCACAGATGGATGGAAGGCTGAGTGGACCTCGACCCCTTTTACCGGAGATTCGACTTCCTCCTTCCGTTGGAATCGAACTCCGGCCATGAGCAGAGCTTTCGGCTGCGTTACCACTGCTTACCACTCTGCACCACGGAGGATCTTTACTGTTCATATATTATAATTATAATGTCCAGCATGCTCAGTAAGAACCAACTGTCAGTGTTCTAAAAGCCAAACTCACAGCTGTTTGACTTGGCTAATCAGGGGGCCACACCCACACCAGACTTTGATTTCACTTAAGACAGTCATGGCTTCCCCCAAAGAATCCTGGGAAGTGTAGTTTGTGAATGGTGCTGAGAGGAGACTCCTATTCCACTGATAGAGCTCCAGTGGCCAGACTGGTTTCACAGTCAGCCACTCTGATTGAAGATCTGTGAGGGGAACAAAGGGTGTCTCCTAGCAACTCTCAGCACCCTTCGCTAACTACACTTCCCAGGATTGTTTGAGGGAAGCCATGACTGTCTAAAGTGAAATAAAGACCTGGTGTGGATGTGGCCAGGGACAACTTTGGTTTAAATTTGGGTGGGAGGCTACATGTGCCTGCTGTAGAATTTAAAAAAAGGGAGGGGAAATGCTGAAAAGCAGTGATACTGTTCACAATGTTTTCCTTTTGGAAAGGAAAGGGGCTTCCCCTCTGCCCAGTGCCCACCCACCCAATCTCCTCCCCTCCCCCCCTCCTTGCACCTCCCCCAGGTCAGTGTTGGACTATGAGCTGGAAGACCAGGGTTCAAATCCCCACACAGCCATGAAGCTCACTGGGTGACCTTGGGCCACTCATTGCTTCTCAGCCTCAGAGGAAGGAAATGGTAAAAACACCTCTGAATACCGTTTATCATGAAAACCCTATTCATAGGGTGGCCATATATCAGGATCGACTTGAAGGCAGTCCATTTCCATTTTCAAACATGATTGCACAGAAATAAATCCCAATGAACTCAAAAAGTATGCAAATGATCAAACCTACCCTCCCTTCTCCTCCCTCCTATCCCCTCCCTCTTGCCCCTTCCCTCCCTTACTTTGCCCCTCCCTCCCCATCCCCATCCCCTTCCAATCCCCTCCTTCCTTTCCCTTCCTCCTCCTCCCCCTCTCCTTCCTCTGCTCCATGGTCAGTTTTACCTATCTTAAGCATGATTGCACAGGAGTAAATACCATTGAACTCTATAAGCATGCAAATGATGAAACTTCCCGTCCCCCTTCCTTTGTCCCCCTCCAATCCGCTCCTTCCCCACCCCTGTGGTCAGTTTTACCTATCCTAACCATGATTGCATAGAAGTAAATCCCACTGAACTCAATAAGCATGCAAATGATCAGACCTGCCTTTCCCCTCCTTCCCCTCTCCTCTCCTCCCCTCTTCCTTCTTCCTCCTCCCCTGCCCACTCCAGCCCCCCCGTCAGTTTTACCTATCCTAAGCATGACTGCACAGGAGTAAATCCCACTGAACTCAATAAGCATGCAAATGACCAATCCATTCTCAGCAAACTTGCACAGGAAGTAGCCAGAGAAAAATGACAGAACGTTAGTGAAAAGACAGAGCAGATAATGGCATGTAATCCCCAGGGAGATCCTAACTACCTTCCTTACATGTGGGGCACCAGTAGAAGCCACTAGGAACTAGCATGAGTAGATCAATGGCACCGGAAGAAGAGGTGGGAGAATGCCCTCCAGGAATCCCTGGGAAGAGAAATTTACGGTAAGAATGTCCATTTATTACCCAGTGGTTCCTGGAGGACATTCAGCTTCTTGGAATGCACCACAGCTCAATGACCTCCTGGGCGGGATTCTGGGTGTCAACAAGTCCTGCCCGAACTACTCTTTGCAACATCCTCCTCCTGAAGGCTGCATCCACTGAAGCCCAGGAATTGATTTTATAGTGTTTGGAGAACATATGCAGCAAGGCCCACGTGGCCGCTCTACATATATCCTAAACTGGGAATCTCCCCTTAAAGGCAGCGGAAGTGGAAGCCTCTCTCAATGAATGGGCTGTGAGTCCCCCCGGTGGTGATTTCCCCAGAGTCTGGTAAGCCTGAAAAATTGTCTCTGTGAGCCACCAGGAGATGGAAGAAGATGAAACCTTCCTTCCCCTGGTAATCCCACCAAAGGAAATGAACAGAGCCTCGGTTTTCCTGAACTCGGACATCCTGTATAAGTAGAAACAGAGAGCTCTGTGCGCCTCCAGGGAATGCCAGGCCCTTTCCTTGGAAGAAGTGGGATTAGGAGAGAATGATGGGAGAAACACTTCCTGCACCCTATGAAAAATGGAGTTAATTTTAGGAATAAAGTACGGATCTGGCCTCAGGACTACCTTGTCCTGGTGAAAAATACACAGCTGTGGATGAGACGAAAGGGCCCCCAATTCTGAAACCCTGTGCGCTGATGTGATAGCCACGAGAAAAACTGTCTTGAGTGTCAGGAACTTCTCCTCGCACGTAGCCAGTGGCTCAAAAGGATGCCTCATCAAGGTGGAGAGTACCCAGTTCAGGTTCCATGTAGGAAACCTATGAATCACTGGAGGATTCCTCTGCCTCACATCTCTAAGGTAACGCCGACATAAGGGATGTGTGGATAAAGGAGGATCTCCCTTGCAATCCAAGTTACTGCTAATGGAAGCTGCCTGCCATT
The DNA here is from genome assembly GCF_030035675.1 of Rhineura floridana. Classification (NCBI taxonomy): domain Eukaryota; kingdom Metazoa; phylum Chordata; class Lepidosauria; order Squamata; family Rhineuridae; genus Rhineura; species Rhineura floridana. The sequence goes on along the minus strand of NC_084487.1, from coordinate 77,109,136 downwards.
TCAATGTATTAGAGCTGAGCCCTTTGTCCAATCCCGCCTGTAAGAAGCCCAGCACGCCCACCACTTTCCTGTAGGCTGGGTCCCTCAAACTGGCTTGACACCACTCTACAAACTTCTCCCATGTAAAGCCATAAGTTCAATATGTGGAAGCTTTCCTAGGGGCCAGAAGAGTATCTAGAACTGCCCCTGAGAGCCCCAACTCCTCTACTCAATCCCGCTCAGCCTCCACACAGTCAAGCAAAAGAGCTCTTGGAACAGATGAAGAACTGGTCCTTGCCTCAGCTGGTCCAGTCTGAAAGGAATACACCATGGAAGCTCCGGAAACCAGGGTCTTCTCGGCCAATACGGTGCTACTAAGATTACCTCGGCCTGCAACTGATGGATGCATCTGACTGTCTGTAACAGTAGAGGAAAAGGAGGAAAGGTGTAAAGTAACCCCCTCAGCCAAACTGTTGTCAGCGCATCCCATCCTTGCGCCTCCGGATGCTGAAAATGTGAAAACAACTTTTTGAGTTGGGAATTCTGGTGTGTCGCAAAAAGATCCACCTGTGGGACCCCGAAACGTCTGATGATCAGGCAGAATACTTAGTGATGAAGTTGCCACTCCGCCTCTAAGAGCAATGTCCTGATCAGCCAATCTGCTGTCACATTTTGTATTACCAAGTGACCCAAGATGAGACTCTGCCCATTGGAACAGGAGGCGAGCTTCCTTCACCAGGGCCTTTGACTTCGATCCCCCTTGATGGTTGATGTATGCCTTCATTGCCACGTTGTTGGTCCCCACCAGAACGTGGGCTCCTGTGACGTGTGGTGCAAACTTCAGGAGTGCCAGTCTCACCGCTCGGAGCTCCAGCCAACTGATGCTCTGGTTTCGTTCCCTGGCCTTCCACACTCCCTGTGCCACATGTGACTCCAGATGCACTCCCCAGCCATAAAAGCTGGCATCCGTAATGAGTACCTTCCTTGTCAGCGTCTCCAGGCTCACTCCCCTCAATAGCCTCTGTGGAGACTGCCACCACCTCAGTTCTTGGTGCAGAGACGAGCTGATTGGAAGCTGCATCCTGCGGGATTGAGCAGTCGGGAATGAAAACAGGCCCAGCTCACTAAGTCCTGGAAGTATACCAGCATTCCTTGGAGTGTTGCCAGTTCCATCAGCTCTACTGCCCTGGATGAGAACACCTTTGTTGTGAGCGCCTGGACCTTGGCCACTCGCTCCTAAGTGAGCCTCATGCAGTCTTGGGCTGAGTCTATCTGCACCCCCAGATGAGTAAAGTTCTGTGTGGGCTCCAGGGCACTCTTGTTGAAGTTTGCCACAAAGCCATGTCTGGTAAGGCAGGACAATGTGGTCTGAACCTCCTGCACTGGTCGCTCGATGGTGCCCTCACAAGAATATCGTCACAGTACAGGTAAACCCGCACCCCCAGGGTCCTCAGATGAGCCATCAGTGCCACTAGGACCTTGGTGAAAACCCTGGGGGCGGAAGTCAGACCAAAGTGAAGAGCCCTGTATTAATAATGCTTGTTGGCATAACAGAAACAAAGGAATTTTCTGTGCTCCTGTGGACTGGGACATGGAAGTATGCCTCCATCAGGTCTATGGATGCCATCCAATCACCTTGGTTGATGGCTTCTGAGATGGATTTCAAGGTTTCAATTTTGAATTTCTTGTAGGCTGTTCTCCAGTCAAGCAATCTGAGGTCTAAAATAGCCCGTATCTGTCCATTCTTTTTCAGGACAAAAAAGAAAATTGAGTAGACTCCCCTGTTCCTTTCCTGAGCTGGTCCTGGTTCCACTGCATTGATGTCCAGGAGATGTTGTACAGCCATGAGGAAGGCCCTGTGTTTGTCCACTTGGTCGACTTCGAGGTCCTGACGAATTTCTGTCTTGGACGCCTTCAAAATTCCAAGGAATACCCTGAGGAAGCTGTTGCCAGAACCCAATTATCAGACATTGTCACGGTCCATACCATCTTGAAGTCGAGGTTCCCCCCAATGGCTCCCTGGAATGCCAAGGACTTGGCATCAGGAGGACTGTCCCTTATTTGCTCCCTTCTGGAACTTTGATTGAGAGAAGTGAGGAGGTGGATGGGATATTGACTGGATGGAACTTGTGTATCTATCTTGTCTCCCCCACTGAGCCTTGTATCCTGATGACGTGTTTTTGCGATGGAAAGGCTTTGAGCTCCAAAAGGACTGAATCTGTTTAGACTTGTGTTAGTCCTTCTTTGCCCCTGGCAGAGCCTTCTGTTTGTCCCTAGTCTCGACAAGGACCTTTTCCAGTGGTTCTCTGAAAAGCTTGCCCCCCAGAAGGGAGAGTTGGCCAGACGGCCCTGGGATCTTGGGCTCACATCCCAATGATGAAGCCACAGGTTACATTTTACCACTGTGCTGGAGGCCATTGTCCTGGCATTAAATATCATTGCATCCTGTGTGCCATCTACTTGGAAGGCTGCTGTCAGATAAATCTTCTTCAGACCATCTTTGACACTCTTGGGAACATCCTCCCTGATGGCTAGCTTGTCCGCCCACATAATGTTCGCTCTGGCAAATACTGACACAGTCCCTGAGGCTCTGAAGGCAGCACCTTGCACCTCAAAGTCTCTGTGCAGTGCCACTTGACACTCTTGTCACAAGCACCCTTAGGTCCTTAGGTCCCCCTTCCCCCTCTGTTGTAAGAACCGCAGAGGAAGAGAGAGCAACCACTGGCTGGTCCACTGCTGGTGTTGGAAGCTGTTCCATCACCATGGGAGCCAAGGAGTAATGTTTGCTAACCAGCTTGTGCATCAGTTTATGTTTACCTGGAGTCGCCCACTCTGCTGCCCATAGCTCCTGGAAAGAGGCCGGGAAAGGAAGAGTAGCTATTCTGGGATGGCCTTCTGGGAAGGCTGATTTAGACACCTTGGAGGAAGTAGAGGCAGCTGGGTCAGCGTCCTTAGGTTGCTCTTCAGGTAATTCCAGGATCTGCCTAGTTTTGGGGGAGGGGCTTCAAATTCCTCCTCAGATAGCTCCCCCTCCTCCCTGTTTGATGAGGAGGAGGACTGCCCTGAACCTGACAGAAGCCCCAGGGCAGTGGCAGCCTTATTACTAATTTTCCTTTTGGCCCCATATCTCCCCTTCTGATTATGGGCCCTCTTATGCCTATGCCTGCCCTTCTGCCTATGCCTGCCCTTCTGGTTCCTCCTATCGATTGGTGAGGTAGAAGAGGCAGATGAAATGGATATGGAGGAGAGGGATGAGGAGGAAGGCATGGGGGAGAGCAACTTTGTCTGCTTTCTTTTTTTGTGCCCCTTGTGGGGGTGATGCCTTCTTTTTTGAGGGGTGGGAACTGGGAAGTTCAGGGCATGGGGCTGATTCCTGACAGGGCAATCCCAGTCTACCTAACCTCTTTTGCCACCACCCCTGTGACCCAACTGAAAAACTTCAGGAAATTTTCCTGTCCCGGAATGAAGGAGGAGGGGGGAAACGCTACTTACCCCCTCCCTCTGGCGCTCCTCTGCTCTCAAGTCTGCTCCAAGTGGTGGGAGAGAGATGGTGACTGCTCTTCCTCCATCTTGCTAGTTTGCCTGTGTTCACGATCTTCCAGGGGGCTGCTAACCATCACCGGTGAACTTTGCCAGGCCCTCCGATCCTACGGTAGGGGAGGCCTGAAATGGCATATGGGTGTAGTGCGGCTTTTCCCTCCTTTCCTGTTGCTCTTTGCGGCGAGACCAGAATGTGCATCCTCTCGCCGCTACCCTCCTATGCGCGGTCATGCCTCCCTTGGGTTTAAGGAGAAGCAATGAACCGCCAAAGACTCAGTTGCCGCCTCCTCCATGCCTCTGCTCTTTTAGGCAAGAAGGTGTGAGCCGCACCACTGGCTAACTCCCTCATTGCGGGCTCCTAGCCCCTCTAAGTGTTTTCACACTCCACATCCTTATCTAATGAATTTGGTTAGGGAAGGGGGGAAGGGAGGGGGGAAAGTCTAAGACAAAGGATAAGAGGCTTAGCCAGAACAAAGAAGTGATAAAGAGAAAGAATGGTGAGAAATCTAACAAAAGAAGACAGTCTGACTTTTACGGAGCTCAACCAGACCCTGACTGTCCACTGCAAAAGGCAGGGCCAGTCTGGAGGATGGGATGGCTCTTCCCCCTTGGTGAGGGAATTAGAAGATTGGACCCTGCCTGTCACACCAGAGGGAGGCACCATCCGAAGAAGCTGAATGCCCTCCAGGAACCACTGGGGAATATTAATTTTCTTCATGCCATTTTATATAGGTATTTTATAATAAATGTTTATAATATAATATACTTTGACAAATATCACCTGATTTTCTAAAAGCTCAAGATGAGGTTGAGTTTAACTTGGAGTGCCTTTTGAAGCATGATATTGAGTATCTTGCTCATATATATTGCCAGAAAGTTGCTTGTAAGGAAGACTGGGTGGCCCAGTAGTGCCGGCCTTTTCCCATTGAGAACTTGGTCTTGAATCAGAAATGAAGCTAAGTTTAATGTTCTCATCTGCCTAATCCAAAGGAAATTTGTAAGCTTCAAAAAACTCCCATCAAGTTGTCACAACTGACAGAGTATTCAGTGGCAGATCAGTACTAGAACAGAGGAGGCTTATTCGGTGCTGAGAGTGTCATGGTTATATCTGAAACAACTCCCCCCTAAAAAAACCCCAAGCCTCTACTAATTGTCTTTCGTCTCTATTTGTCATGTGTACACAAGGCATTCTAATTAAAGCAACAAACAGAGCCATGTATGACATGACAAGCTGAGAGCAGTGAACATTTTTAAAATATTATGTAGTCATTCAGATTGCAAAACAAGTCATCCTGACCATGTTAGCCCCCATTATAGGGATATGCTGTGACTTTATTTAGCAAATTATGTTTTCTGCCATATGCATAGTAACAAAATAATAATTTAAGTGCCTATTTTTGAATATTTTTTTTTAAATCTTAGGCAACAAACCGGCAATTCACCTAATCACATTCACATGCAAAAATAATTTGTGTTCTACTGTATTTTCTAGTATTTTACATTGTAATGGATCAGAAAATAAAATTAATATAATATGTTGTTGTTTCACACTTAAGGGCTTTAGAAACTACTACCAGAGAGGCCTGACTGGCAAATATAGCTACATGAGCAAACGCTTGTTTAAGCTTTGTGCATCTCAAACCTGTGAAAATTTGCAGCAGTGAACTATTCTCCTACTGTCAGGGCTGGTCCCAAAAAGCGGCCAGGTCAGGCCCTGATCAAGGACTCCTGAAGCCGCAGAGGCCCAAGGGGCCTCTCTATAGGGTGGGGGAGGAGTAGCACTCCTTTTCCGCGATCCACGGCAGAATAGCTGCTGCAGACTGCAGGGAGGGAGCTTCTTCCACCCGCCCGTTCGCTGGCTTCACCTATCCGTCTCTCCTGTCTTTTGTGGCTGTGTGTGCAGGACTGCCATTAACCAAGATGGCGGCTGAGGTTTCCCTAATGGGATGAAGCCTCCGCCGCCATCTTGGTTGATGGCAGTGATGTGCACGCATAGCAGCTCGCGCAGCCACAAAACACAGGTGAGACAGAGCCAGCAAACAGGCGAGAGGAAGAAGCCCCCTGCCTGCAAGATACAGGTTGGTGTGTGTGTGTGCAAGCACGTGTGTGCATGCGCCGGGGCCCGGGGCAAGCTGGTGTCCAAGGGCCCCAGCATGTCTGGTGCAGGCCCTGCCTACTGCGATAATATATCTATTCTAAATGAATATGTTGGGCATGGGGTTACACCTAGAGGAACAGGACAGCTGCCCAACATATTGTTACGGGATTAGGGATTGAGATTGAGGAGGGTGGCTGACCATTCAGAAAGGCTTGGCAGGCCACCTCAGCTCTCCACATACATGATACCTAACCCCATTGATCATGCTCTGAAAATGCCAGATTAGACTGTGTGGCACTGTCTTTGAAGAAGATTTGGAAATACAGCTAAGACAGTGTTAACTGGGCTTGTGTTAACTGGGCTTGTTAAGTGGGATTTGGTATTGTGATCACATTAAGTCTGTGTGGTGCCAACTGCACTGGCTGCTAATTTCCAGATTCCATTCAAAGTGCTGGCTTTGGCCTGAAACCATAAAGTACCACTTGTCTCTGCATGTGCCTGTCAGTACACTAAAATCTTAATGGAGGCTCTTCTTCATGTGCCCCTAACTGTAGTGCACTAATGGCTACAGGGGAAAGGCTACTTGGTGGTGACACCCACCACCACCAGGGTGGCTTGCCTGGCAACTACCCTGATGTCATTTCAGAACCAGCAGAAGATCTTTATTTTCCAAAGTTTTTTTAATATTCTGCAAATAACTTTTATGCTGCTTTGAATTTGTTTTATTTCTGCTAACCTTTTATACTACTCTTTATATTGTGACATCTTAATGTTTTTGTTTTAGTACAATTTTTAATTTTTTAAAGCCACCTTTAACTTGCTGCAGGGTGGAATATAAATCCCTTAAATCAGGGACAGGGAACCTGTGGCCTTCCAGATGTTGTTGGACTACAAATGCCCTCATCCCTGACTACTGGGCATGCTGGCTGGGGATGATGGGAGCTGGAGTCCAACATCATCCAGATGGCCACAAGTTCCCCATCTCTGACTTAAATAAATAATCAGGCCCATCTTTCACAACACCAGACTTTTTTTCCCTAGTCTGTTCTAAATGGACAGAACTTTGTGGAAAGCGTGACTAAGAACAAGGTTAATTCTACGAAATTGAGATTAGGTTGGTAGTAATAATAATTATTCCTTATCTATGTATTTTATCCAGCAAATATTCCTATTTATAAATATTTATTCTAAAATCAAGCATCTATGGAGGAACTTTAAAAGTTTACTTTTGGTATCAAAAGCTTAGTAAAGTGAAAGGTAATTATTGCATTGTGATGGAGGATAATGGTGTATTGGTTAAGGTGTTGGACTATGACCTGGGAGACCAGGGTTCGAATCCCCACACAGCCATGAAGCTCACTGGATGACCTTGGGCCAGTCACTGCCTCTCAGCCTCAGAGGAAGGCAATGGTAAACCACCTCTGAGTACCGCTTATCATGAAAACCCTATTCATAGAGTCACCATAAGTCGGGATCGACTTGAAGGCAGTCCATTTCCATTTTATTGCATTGTGAAAAATACTTGTCTTCTACTTCTTCTACACCCAGTTGGAGTTTAATTCTTAGACTACTTAAAATAGCAACTAAAGACATAAAAGTGATTGAGACAAAAAATGACTGAGTAATAGAGTTATGCTTTCAAGGAGCTGAGCATTGGCGAGATATACTCTTACTTAGGGCAGCAATGAGTAAAAGCTTCTAAATAATAAATTAGCATCTACCTGATCTGAGCGAACCTTCAGGCACTCATAGGCAAGACATTTGAGTTCAATGTTCAACATCTGTGTAGTTGCCTATTTTTAAAAGCTTGCCTGCTACCCCAGGATACAAAATAGACTCGGGTCTGCCTGAACAGCCTGAACAGTCACTGTGGCAGAAGGTTACGGGGGGGCTGAGTGTGGTCGAGAGCGGCGCGGCGTGGCTTACCATTTTTCCAGCCTTCACCGTTGGCGCCGCAGCTTTGGGTTGCCTTGCCTTTGCTGCCATTGGGTCGTGGACCGGGCTGTTGTGCTGCGTTCGAGCGGTCTGGGTGCTGCCGTCGTTGCTGCTTGCCGCTTTTTGCCGCTTGCGGCTGCTGCGGGGCGTCTTTGCCGCTGTCGTCGCTGCTCCTTCTCTGGTCCTCCGGCTTCTGGCCGCTGTGGCACGGCTGTTCTTGGGCCGCTGTCATCGTGGGTGCTGTTGCCGCTTGGGTTTTTGCCCTGTCGCTGCCCTGCTCGTTCTGCTCGTTCTGCTCCTGCCTTGCTGCGTTGTCGGCTGTCGCTGTTCTCGCTGGTTGTGTGGACGTTGCTTTTGCCATCGCTGTCTCCGCCATTTTCGCCATCATTGTCATCGGAGGTGGAGCGGGTCGTCATCTGTCTTTGGGGGCGTGAATGCTACATTTGCTGCTCTGGGATGCTGTGTGACTCTGTCCCTTTGTTTCATCGTCGTCTGCCCATCATTGCTGCTGTTGCTGCGGCTCCTTTAAGTGCGGCTCTGTTGCTATTATAGCTTAGCCTCTGAGATTGTAACATCTTGTCTCATTGCTGCCACCTGGAGGCAACTAATATGGTTGCATGTGTATTATGTGTGAATGATTGAGTTGTGATGTATGTGAGTTTTTATTTGGAAGTTTTGTAGTTATTTTAATACTGTTTGATTGTATTATATGTATGTTTATTGTAGTGCGTGATTGATTCAGTGTGTGTGTGTCTGTGTGTGAATTTTAGTGTGTATTGGTGTGAATGTGCATTGTGTGGGTGACTGTGATTTGGTGAGTGTGTATTGTGTGTTTTATTGGTTTTAATATGTGCCGGGGAGAGAGTATTATACATCGACCGGGGAGACTTTCAGGGGCCCCAATTAGCGTAGTGACGGGTAATGGGAGGTATGGTGTTGTGAGGAGAACTTGCCAGGTAAGGGGAACTCGTCCCAGACAAGTAGTGTCTGTGACTTGTTCCGGTTCTCCTCACATCCCCAGGACTTCTGGTTCTCCTATCAGTCAGCCTTCGGATCTCCATGTGCTGTTGTTAAACGCCAGGTCGGTTCACCATAAGATCTCCCTTGTTCATGATTTAATTGTGGAGGAGGCGGCCGACCTGGCGTGCATAACTGAAACCTGGGTGGGCGATCAGGGAGGAGTTGCTCTCTCCCAGCTCTGCCCACCTGGGTATACGGTTCAGCATCATGGTAGAACCGAAGGACGGGGAGGTGGGGTTGCTGTGGTCTATAGGAGTTCTTTCTCACTCACCAAGCACCCTGTCCAGGTGTCGACTGGTTTGGAGTGTCTCCACCTTGTGCTGGGCCAGAGAGACAGACTGGGAATTTTGTTGGTGTACCGCCCGCCCTGCTGCCCAACAAATTCCCTAACTGAGCTGACAGAGGTAGTCTCGGAGGTATTGCTGCGGTCCCCTAGACTATTGGTACTGGGGGACTTCAACATCCATGCCGAGACTGCTCTATCTGGGGCGGCTCAGGACTTCATGGCCTCCATGGGCTGTCTCAGGTTGTTACTGGCCCAACGCATGTGTCGGGACATACTCTTGATTTGATCTTCGCCACTGGACATGGAGATGGTGATCTGGTGGTTGGGGGTTTTTCATCTACCCCATTGTCATGGACAGATCACCGCTTGCTGAAGTTTAGGCTCACAGCGACCCTTTCCCTCTGCAAGGGTGGGGGACCTATTAAATTGGTCCGCCCCCGGAGACTAATGGATCCTGAGGGTTTCCAAAGGGCTCTGGGGGATTTCCCGACTGAGAAGACTGGTGCTCCTGTCGAAGCCCTGGTCGGATTGTGGAATACGGAGATGACCCGGGCAGTTGACACGATCGCTCCCATGCGCCCCCTCCTATGTAGAGCTCATACAGCTCCATGGTATACCTCGGAGCTGAGAGTGATGAAGCAAGAGAGGAGGAGGCTTGAGTGCAGATGGAGGCGAACTCCTGACGAATGCAATTATGCCTTGGTGAGTGCCTCTTCTAAGCGGTATATAGTAGCGGTGAGGGCAGCAAAAAAGAGATATTTTGCTGCCATAATTAAGGCATCTCTCTCCCGCCCGGTGGAGCTCTTTAAAATCGTATGAGGGCTTTTACATTCTGGCCCTCGGGACAACATAGATTCATCTGTAGCCCGCTGTGATGAGTTCGCGAGGCACTTCCAGGATAAGATTGCATGCATTCGCCGGGACTTAGACTCCAATATTATGGCAGTGGGATCTAATGAAGCATCCAGAACACGGTCTTGTCCTTGTTTATTGGATGAGTTTCAGTCTGTACAGCTTGAGGATGTTGACAAGATCCTTGGACTGGTGCGGGCGACCACGTCTGTGCTGGACCCTTGCCCCTCTTGGCTGGTGAAAGCTGGCAGGACCGAAACCGCTGGCTGGGCCAAGGAGATAATAAACGCCTCTCTGAGAGAGGGAGTGGTCCCTGACTGCCTAAAAGAGGTGGTTGTGAGACCGCTCCTGAAGAAACCCTCTTTGGACCCAGATAACCTGAACAATTATAGACCTGTGGCGAATGTTCTGTTCCTGGGCAAGGTGCTAGAACGGGTGGTTGCCGGCCAGCTCCAGGGGCTCTTGGATGACACTGATTATCTTGATCCATTTCAATCCAGTTTCAGGCCCGGTTTTGGCACCGAAACAGCCTTGGTCGCCCTGTATGATGACCTTTGTCGGGAGAGGGACAGGGGGAGTGTGACTCTGTTGATTCTCCTTGATCTCTCAGCTGCTTTTGATACCATCGACCATGGTATCCTTCTGGGAAGACTCACGGAGTTGGGAGTTGGGGGTACTGCTTGGCAGTGGCTCCGCTCCTACTTGGTGGGTTGCCACCAGAAGGTAGTGCTTGGGGAACACTGCTCGATGCCCTGGACTCTCCATTGTGGAGTCCCGCAGGGATCGGTACTGTCCCCCATGCTTTTCAACATCTACATGAAGCCGCTGGGTTCGGTCATCAGGAGTTTTGGGCTGTGTTGCCATCAGTACGCTGATGACACGCAGCTCTATTTCTCCTTTTCATCCTCTTCAGGTGAGGCTGTTAACGTGCTAAACCGCTGCCTGGCCACGATAATGGACTGGATGGGAGCTAACAGACTGAAGCTCAATCCAGACAAGACCGAGACGCTGTTGGTGAGTGCCTTCTCTGCCCAGATGGAGGATGTTCATCCTGTTCTTGATGGGGTTACACTCCCCTTGAAGGAACAGGTGTGTAGCTTCGGGGTTCTTTTTGATCCTTCCTTGTCACTTGAGGCCCAGGTGGCCTCAGTGGCACGGAATGCTTTCTACCATCTTCGCCTGGTAGCCCAGCTACGTCCCTATCTGGACAGTGACAACCTCGCCTCAGTTGTTCATGTTCTGGTAACTTCTAGACTGGACTACTGCAATGCGCTCTACGTTGGGCTGCCCTTGAAGACTGTTCGGAAACTACAACTAGTCCAGAATGCAGCAGCCAGATTGCTGATGCGGACCAGAAGGTCCGCTCATATAACACCTGTTCTGGCCCATCTGCACTGGCTTCCTGTTTGTTTCCGGGCTAGATTCAAAGTGCTGGTTTTGACCTATAAAGCCCTACACGGCATGGGACTGCAATACCTGGTGGACCGCCTCTCCCAATATGAACCTACCCGGACACTGCGCTCAACATCTAAGGCCCTCCTCCGAGTCCCATCCCATCGAGAAGCTCGGAGGGTGGTGACTAGAACCAGGGCCTTTTCTGTGGTGGCCCCCGAACTGTGGAACAGCCTCCCCGATGAGGTGCGCCTGGTGCCGACGCTACTATCTTTTCGGCGCCAGGTGAAAACCTTTTTATACTCCCAGGCATTTTAATGTGTGTTTTAATGGTATTTTCATCATTATTTGTATTTTTGGATGTTGTTTGGTTCTTTTATTGTTTGTTTGTTTTGTTTTCTTGATTTATTGTATTTATTGTATTTATATATTGCTTGTTTTTTATCTTTTTGTACACCGCCCAGAGAGCCTTCGGGCTTAGGGCGGTATATAAATTAAATTAAATAAATAAATAAATAAATATAAAAGCACTCAGAACCCAAGATAATTATGATTATCAATAATGAATGAAAACATTAGCTAGTTACACATAGAGCGTCTGAAAATCTGCCCACTTGGTTTGCTCTCAAAATGGAAACTGAAACTTTTGTTTTGCTATCAGGATTCAAGAATAGCCATTCTTGTAGCTATGCAAACCATTTAATGCTAACCAACATATTTTATTTTAAAAATGGCTCTCCTCTTAAGTTTAAGAGGGGTTAAGGCCTTCTTCATATGAACAAGTTAACAAAAACTCAACCAACAAAGCAGCTGCTCCCTATAAAAAGATGATTCTGTATAGTGGCTCAATTCACTAATTTGCTGCTTCCACCACCATTGTGCATTTTGTGCCATTTTAAAAAATCCTGCTGCGGTTTGCAAGTATGTGGAGAAAAATTATTATGTGCAAGGTAATCCACTAGAGTTGGAATACTCATTTGACATTTAATTTCAGGTAGACGTATCCTCTTGGGGATCTCTCTTTTGAAACCAAATCACATCCATGAACAAATCACAAGATCAATTTCAGCTTTCCATCGCATATATTTACATTTCCTTCTTTTGTCCTGTACTAGAATTACTAGAAGCTGGTACAGAGGATATCCATGCAAGAGATCACAAATAGTACAACCCAGCTCATACACCCACCAGCACAGCGCTCCCTTGGTGTCACCAAGATGTATGTGTTCACCCTGCTATGCTTAAACCACTCCTGTTAAGAAAGGGTGGGCATGGTCCATTAAAAACATAGAGCACACCTACAAATTTGCATATTATTCCACAATTGAGCTACCATTTGTTATACTCCTTTCATTATTTTTTTATTATAACAGTCTTAACAAGTTACTGATACCGAGACTTTCCCTGGCCTCCCCAAAGAAAATGGCAATGTTTAATAGAACACACTTTCTGTACCTATATAACCATTATATTAAGCTGAGGTAAAACTTACAGAGATGTGCATCCAAGACTTTGACCCTTCCTGGGTAGGCTGAGTACCTGGGAATAAGCCCACAGAACTCAACAGATATATACAGCATTACAAAAGATATAAGCAGCCCAACCAGAGGCATCTCTAGAGTTATAGAGGCCCTAAGTGAAAGTAATATGCTCAAGTCCATAGGATCATGCTGTACACATTTCACACATTTCCTCAGAAACAATTGTCATGCCTGGGGGGAGAGAGGAGAAAGGAAAAAAAGGGGGCGACGCAGGTAATAATTTTGTTTTGTTCAAATTTAGAAGAGACAGGCAGTTGAATGTACAAACAATTATTTTATTTTTGGAAAATAATTATTAAACAATAAAATATACCTTTTGTATTAACCAATAATTTCACCATTAATTACAACTAACAGGAAAACCCATGAGACTACAAACTGAAATGTTTCCATTTCTATAGTCTTCCAAGCTAGTGGTATGTCTTTCCTGGTATTTTGGAAACAGAAGAGCTCTGGGTTGTGGTTTTTATATTTCTTTGGTGGAAGGCTTGCAACTGAGTATCAAATTGTGATAATCAATATCACCTCTTTTTATGGTCTATGTAATAATGTTTAGATTTAGATACAGTAGGGCCCTGCTTTTAGGCGGCCCGCTTTTAGGCATTCCACTAATACGGCGGTTTTCAATTAGAATAAGGCCCTACTCATATGGAGCTTGTTCCGCTTTTACGGCGTTTTTCAGGCGTCGGGCACCATTCTATTGATGGAGTTCTGCTTTTCACCAGGTTTCACTTTTAAGTGGAGGTCTGGAACGTAACCCGCCATATGAGTGGGGCCCTAGTGTACCACTTTAGAAGCAGGGTGGACAGAAAGTAAATCAAGATGTGCTGGGAGATCTCAGGGTGACTTCTGGAAGATCAGTGAAAATTTCCAACTCCTAATTGTTTAACAATGAAAATAGCAAAATGACACACACACCCCAAGTATTTTACTGCTGAAAAGAAGAAAGCTGGGGGATGGTAATCAGGAGTGGGTTTTTGTGTGTGGAAGGAGTATGAGCTCAATTCAGTTCTGGAATTCAAAACAAATCCCTGGGCTAAGAATTATTTAATTCTAAGTGTATATATTTTGTGGCTGGCTCTTGTTGGTGGATCTTGAGTTTTAGTGGGGGGGGGGAAGGATCAATATCAAAAACCTGAAATCTACCCATCCTGATGGGTAGAGTATTACACCCTACAAGGCAGGTTTGTGTTAAAATGACATGCGTTACCATAAAGTCATATGATGCAGCTGCTTCTGGCAGCAGTCTCTAATGGAGGCAGCCATTATCTTGTGTTTGACCATCAGGTGTGTCTCATTTTGATGCATGACACTTAAGGCAGAAGGGGAGAGTTGCACAGAGATGAGAAAATCCATAATTGTCTTCTCAGTTTCTGGGTACGCAGTACAAAGGTGATATTGCTTCTTTGAGAATGCATTCTTTGGCAATGGTTTGAAGAGTCTTACCTCTGCCATTGTAGTTTCAGTCTTGCAAGCACACTTGGAGGCAACCAAGAGGTCTTCTGTATCTTTAAAAGTTGTGCAGGGGGAAGGGAGAATTCCACCTTGTGGTTTTTCCCATTACAGTGTTGCAAGAACAGCTGCACTTGGCTGACTTTCTCTTCTCCTAAAGATACAGGATCAGTCTCAGGCCCTGAACCTGGCAACCCTACCTTGGAACTATGCTACAACAACCCTGTACAGTTGGCCAGTGTCCATACAAATGATTTAGGACCAGAAGGGAGGTAGATCCCTATTGATAGCTACCTGGTAGATCTATTGGTAGTTCCGTGGGAGATTTGTAGTTAGGGTTGGCAGGTTCATGGCCTGAGACTGATCCTGCATCTTTAGGAGAAGAGAAAGTCAGCCAAGTGCAGTCTCAGGCCATGAACCTGGCAACCCTACTTGTAGTTGATTGGCAAGAGCTTCTGACTTCCAGTTGTTTAACAATAGCAACAAAATGACACACACCCATTTGGAAATTTCACAACTGAAATTAAGGGAGCTTGTGGAAACTAGGGATAGATCTGTGCATGGAAAGACTGTGAGCTCTTCTCAGTTCTGATAACTATGTGCTCAGCAACTTCTCAGTGACATCATATTCTTTCATACTAAATGTGTTTTTTGCAGCTGGCTGTAGTTGGTGGCGTTTGGGGTTCTAATAAAACACAGAGTAGATCCCAGACTCATAAACCTGAAGTATGCTCTCCCCCAGTTTAGTAAATATTTAAGAACAAACATTAAACACATCAGGAGCTCTTATTAAGATTTCCCAGTTGGGACCTGCTGATAAATCCTTCACCAATGTTACAAACCTAGACACATTTACTTGGGAGTCATTATACTCCATGGGACTAACATACAAGTAAACATGTTTAGAGATTCTACTGTAAAGCAAATGAGAACATATGAAGAAAGAACCAAACCATTAACTGTAGCCACTCCATGACTATGCAAATAGCAATGCTCTCCCAGTAACGGCAGCACTGACTGCAAAGTGCCTGCAAGTTCAGGGTTGGTGTCATCACCATTCTGCAGCAGGGGGGCACACACTGGCAGGCTGTTACTGCCATCCCACAAAGTGCCCCCAATCTTGCCATCACAGTGCCACTGCTGTTCTGCCCTCCTCATGCATCACAGTTGATCTATGCCATCAAATTATTGGAAGAGTGCTGGCTGTATTTTTCTCTCTTGGCCTTTAGGAGGAAAAGTAAAGCACACAACAGAATTTACATTTACTATTGATTTCTATAGGTTTTTAAAGACCAAGGAAGAAAAGTATAGTGGGAAAATTTATATTATATTTTGATTTATCGACATACTGCAATATGCAGGTTCTGCCAAAGCCAGTGTAGTGCAGTGATAAGACTGTTGGGCTAGGGCCTGGGAGACTTGGGTTCAAATCCTCACTCAGCCATGAGGCTCACTGGGTGACTTCTGGGCTAGTCACCTTTTCTCAGCCTAAACTATCTCATAGGGTTCTTCTGAGGATACATTGAGGAGATGCAGGACCTTGTATGCCACTTTGATCTCTTTGCAGGAAAAGAGGGATATAAAGGAAATAATGCATTAAATAAAATTAAAGCTACAATCCTATGCACATTTACTTGAGACTGAACAGTGAAAGTTACTTTTGAGTAAACCTGCTTGGAATTATGTTGATAAAAGAATAATACCCTTCAAAATAATAATTTAGTAAGAGGCATGAAAGTTGAACCCTGACAAGAAAAGGGGAGATGCACATGCTGTGTTAAAGCAAAACGGACCCGACCCAGTTTTCCTGAGCAGAGTGAAAGGAAGACTAAGCGCCCCCTAGAGTTGATTCACAGCGACATTTGTGAAATGCCAATCACTTCAACTGGTGGAAACAAATATATTGTGAGCTTTATTGATGATTATTCAAGGTTCACTGTAATCTATATGTTGAAGGAGAAGGGGCAAATGCTTCAGAAACTCAAAGAACATGTGGCAATGGTGACCACCAAATTTCAGAGAAAACCACAGATTCTACGTTCTGATAACGGAGGGGAGTACATGTCACATGCTACCAGCAGTTTCTGCTTGAAAATGGGATTGAGCGTCAAACCACTATACCCCACAACCCAGAGCAGATCCTCCGTGGCGCAGAGTGGTAAGCGGTGGTAACGCAGCTGAAGCTCTGCTCACAGCCAGAGTTTGATTCCAACGGAAGGAGGAAGTCGAATCTCCGGTAAAAGGGCTTGAGGTCCACTCAGCCTTCCATCCATCCGTGGTCGGTAAAATGAGTACCCAGCATATGCTGGGGGGTAAAGAAAGGCCAGGGACAGAACTGGCAATCCCACCCCATATATACGGTCTGCCTAGTAAACGTTGCAAGACATCACCCTAAGAGTCGGAAATGACTTGCAGTACAAGTGCGGGGACACCTTTACCTTTTAATAGGCAAAAAACCTTGCGGTTTAAGAATGTACCTATAGCCCACAGATATTTCTATCAAACTTTAAAAAGCAGGGAAATTGGGCAGCTATAGTGAATGCACCAGGGGAGCAGGAGACCTGAACTCCTCTCTGAGATATTGTATTGCCCTACAAATTGGTCAAAATGCAGATACCATGGGTTGGTCTTTCACAGTCCAATCCACTTCCTGTGTAGCTTGGAAGAATTTGGTAACATGTGCCTCTGAGCATACAGTGAGTGGTGTCTGAAAGAATGGCTAACTATATGTGCAGAAGGATCTCTCCACATGATCAAGAATCAGTGCTGGCTGTGAAGTGATTCACTATGCAAAATCACAACTCCATGATATAGGCATCCAGTCCTAAAGAACACAGTAACTTAGTTGACGGTTGCTCTGGTGATGTCAGTAGCCCACACTGAAATGATCATTCAGTCAGTAACTGTGCAATTGTTTGATGATGGCTGCAGCAACCTATGCTTCCACCAGTACCTCTAGGTTAACAGCCATGAATACCAGCAGTTTTCCCAAGTGAACTGCTTTGTCAGCTGCCACTGTCAAGAACCCTCAGTCTTCAATCACAAGGAAAAAGATATATGCTCTTTCAGACATCATAATGAACGCAGTGAAGTTGCAAACCTTGTCCCTCATCTACACATTTAATATAACAATAGGGCTAGAATGTTCCACGTTAACTGGGTAAATTACCTAAAGGTAAATTTATGCATTACTATACTGACTATATTATGCATCTCTATATTAAATGGTATAATACTAATTTTGTATGAATATTCCATATATAATGACATCAGAAATCCTCACTGGATTTTTCAGTGCATCAGTGGACTCCTACTGGGAGAAAGGGAGAGATTTAAATCTGAATAATAATAATAATAATAATAATAATAATAATAATAATAAACCTCAGAATTAGTTGAAATGCAATGCCTACAGAAAAAAACTAAATACATCTATTTAACGTTACTTGAGAATAACACCAATCTTTGATAAGGACAAGATGTTTGCCAGGATTCAAAGAAACAACTACACCACTGTGATTTCTATGCCACAGAAGATAGCACAAACCTTGCCCGAGTGCTTTGGAAAAGACAAACAGAAAAATCAGTTTTCCAGGGGTTGCACAGCACTAAAGACAGACATTTTATTGAACCTGACCTTTAGAACACAAATTCTCTCTTGTGTCTACTGTCTTTATTCATACCAAAAAGTTAACTGAATATACTACCGTAACATCTAATATTTATTATGCCACACATACTTGAGTAATAATTTTGTTGAAGTAATAATTTCTCTTGAAGTTCCAAATAGTTAAAGAATAATTTCATGCTCAATAATTCCTTTGTGTGTCTCAATGAAAGAAGAGAGAATATATTATTTTATTGACACATAAATTGTCAATAAATGAGATTCTCCAAACTGAGTTCCCTCCTGCAGTCTCATCACTTTTCCCCTTTGATAATGCCGTATTAGAAGTGAAATTGAAATTTGTGTCTGTACCAATATCCTGCACAATATTACTACTTACAGACACTTGACTAAGGGAAGTGCCACCAGGTGTGAAAGTTGAATGAAACAAAGAAGCCTCTTCCAAACTTAGATTTTAAGAACAATTTGGCATGCAATACAAGGCAGCAGACCTCATAACCCATTTTCCATTGGAAACAGGGTTTTCCCTCCGTTTGAGAGTAAGCAAAACAAGGAGACAAAACTGCTAGTTTATCACAATCATGTTATCCAGGTTTACAAGGAATGTGTTTGCTTTCAAGAAACAATGTTTGAATGCTTGGTTTTTATTGCTCTCAAATTACAACATTATTAAACATAGTAATTATTATTTGCTGGTCATTGACCGAAATAAACTTAGTTACATTTTATAGTAATTATTAAATAAGCCTTGCCAAATAACTTCTGTCACCTGTTCATTACTTAACATTGAAGAAACTCGTGAACTCATAAGGGAGGAAAATAGAAAACATAAATGTTTCTGAATGTGTGCCTAAAATGTGTAGAAACCCTTTCCTTTCCTTTGAGAAGCACTATAGTGAAAATCATTGTGATTTTTTCTGAAGCTTTCAGTAAAACCTAAGTTGTTTTCCAAAACATGGACAGCATATGGTATTTAACTTTGTTGACAGGTCTCTTGTACTTTAACAGATGGATATAAGGAAAAAAATCAGTAGGTGAAGCTTTACCCATGTCTGCATCTGTATGTTGAGAAAAGAGTCAGATGCTGAATTTCTGCAACACAGCTGCTAAAGATACAGGAGCCACAGCAGAAAAAAAAGGTGGCATCTATAGGCCATGTTTAGATGTGACTCTAAACCATGGTTTAACCCTATGTGAATGAGCCTAGTTATCATGGTTCCCTCTGAGCCCTTTGATTCAGACTAGGAGTGGCAGGCACTTCAGAACTAGGACTCAGAATGGGAGGAGAGGGGAATGAGACCAGGTAGCAGAGCCCACTGGATGAAGCCCCCCGTCTATCCCTGGATGTGCCCAGACCTGACAAGGCAGGCTGTCCTTCCCAGCCTGTGGAGGATGAGAGAAAGGCAGCATATCAAGAGAAGACAGGAGTCTCATCTTCCTCAGAGAAGCGCTCACCTTCAGGCCTGGAATTCCCACAGAGACAGGGATTATTGTATGTAGCTAAGCCTTCTTTGCCTTTGCTTAATAACTTCCAGCTTAATAACTGTTGGGATAACTTCACAGGTTCCTGCAGTCTTGGATCTCTTGCTACTAATCTTGGAGTCTTCAACCTTGGCCTTTGCTCTTGGACCAGATTTATTATTACAACTCCTTTGCATTATAAGAGCAACTGGACTAGATTCTCCTCTGTCCTAGCTGTTGAGTTTGTACCTTTAGAGTGCTGTAATAAAATTTTACTTCTTTTCCTTCAAGTAAATGCATCCATTGTCTGGTTTGGGTGGAAGCCAGGACACTAGTCTTCTCTCATATTTGCAAATTCTCTCCTACCCTTTCCTCCTTCCATGCAAAAACATTTGCTTAACCACAGCTCCTTGTGTTTGTCCAAACCAGGGACCATGGTTTGTCCAAACCAGGGACCATGGTTTAACACTAAGTCAGCTTCAAAAACAATGGTTTGACCATAGTTAGTATTAAATCATAATTCCCAGTTCAGATAATAAATGGTTAAGGGAGAACAAAAGCAAACTTTTCTGAACTTCTCATCTGAGCTGTGGGAGGAAGAAAGGGAAGGGGCACATGCAAGCCTGGGAGGAAGTTAGGCTTACTGATGTAGTGTTAAACCATGGCCTAACATTATGTCGCAATGTGGCCACAGTATCAACAGTTTATAGAACTGTGTCTTAGATGATGCGAGGTTATAGTTCCAATAAAGCTGGTTTAATGATAAATGTCCATGATAAAATCCAGCTTCTGCATTCACATGAATTCAGTCTGCTGCATAAATCTTCATGCTAAACTGAACACATACTGACGAGGCCTCACTTTTCTTATTTGCTAGGTCCTTAAGCCTTAGGATATTTAAAAATGAAGGTATTTGTCACCATGAAATTAGGATGAGGGCTGTTTTTTTAAAAAAATTCTCATAATTTATTTGAAAGAAAACTATATTGTCGTAACCAGTTGGATGTCAATATTTTGTCTCTGGCCATATCTGGTTTTGCATTCTTCTTATCAACTCTTTTCCATTAGATAGAGCAGTTCTGCTAGTGAACTAGCTGTTTCCTGAATTCCATCTGTGCTTTCAAACCCTTACCCATCTGTGCAGTTTCAACTTTAAATAAACCTGACCAATCAGTGAGAGAGCGAATATCAGAGGGGATGAAAAATCACTATGCGTACCCTTTGTTCTATAGCTCATTAGCAGATTTAGGACAAGTAGAAAATGACTGGCATTTGTTCAGAAATCACAATCTGACACAATTTTTAAGTAGAAAAATGTTTTTGATTTAGAAATAGCTGATTTTAGCAAGTAATTCTATCCCCACTTTACAGAAACGATTCTGCTAAATGCCTTTGGAACTTCCTGCTTTCTAGATTATCATTGTTTAAATCAGGCAGTTACCACTTCTTGCCACTATGTAAGAAAAAGACAGGAAGCACAGCAGTTCTCTATTCATGACACCATTCAAAACGCTGATTTGCTTTTATGGAAGTACACCCCATTATCACAGAGCTAAGCAATGTGAGCCTCAGACCCCAAAACAGCTATGTGACTGCTCAATCTTGGGCATTTGTGCAGTTCCATTGAAGTTAAATCAATGTGAACGTTTGTCATTCTGGCCATTGGAACACTGTCACTTCAAGGAACTGGTGCATAGGTCAGAAGGCCATATTTGACTAAATAACTTCCAGATTCTCATTAACAGCAGGACATAAAAAACAGCTAAACATACTGGATTTTATGGTGGCAGGGGGTAAGGCATAGGAAGGACATTTGAGTATCATTCTGCATTTGAAATAAGAACATAAAAGCCTGCTGGATCAGGCCAATGTGCCATCTAGTCCAGCATCCTGTTCTCACAGTGGCCAACCAGATGCCTATGGGAAGCCCACAAGTAGAATCTGAGTTTCCAGCAACAGGTATTCGGAAGCATACTGCCTCCCATAATGGAGGTAGAACATAGCCATCAGGATTGGTAGCCACTGATAGCCTTATCCTCCATGAATTTGTCTAATCTTCTTTTAAAGCCATCCAAGATGGTGGCCATGTTGTCTCTTGTGGGCAAATTCCATTATTTAACTATGAGCTGTGTCAATAACTACCTTATTTTGTCTGTTCTAAATCTTTCAACATTCAGCTTCGTTGGATGCCCATGAGTTCTAGTGTTGTGATAGAAAAACTTTTCTCTATCTACTTTCTCCATACCATGCATAATTTTATACACTTCTATCATGTCGACTCTTACTCGCCTTTTCTAATTCTATTGAGTTATGACTATAATGATCCAATCTACAAAATATTCCACACCAATAAATAGGAGGAAGAGGCCCACTGCAGCAGAGATTTCATGATGTGCAGCAGAATTGTGATCACTATTCATAATGCAATGCAAAACCTCATGAATTTAAATATGGATTGCATTTTCTTTATACGTTTAAAAACAGGTCATTTTTCCTAGAGCTCTACAAAAAGTGGAAAAGTCTAACATTAAACAAGTTTGTGAAACCCCAAAATTGCATACTCTTACACAAATAGAAATTGGTAGGTTGTTTTTCTAAAAAGCAAGTATCATTTAATTTGGCCCTGTCTGTGCAAACCCACATTAAAAATGCTACAAGAAGGCAAAGTAATATCTCAATAATTTGTCCTCTATGGCAAGTGGCTATCAGTTTCTCTCTCATATAACCAGCTCAGTGTGAAAAGAACATATAGCAAAAACATGTAAACAGCCAATTATTTGCATACCGAAGGCCTGCATAAGAAGTGTATCTTTATTTCAGACATTTCTCCTGTGCTTCTCCACCACCCTCCATGACACTCAAGCATAGACAAAACATGGAAAATTCAAATTTCAGTTTTCATATTCCTGCAGGTTGAGCAAAGCATGTTGCTGCAGGCAGAGCAAATTACAGGTCTATAACTTTTATGGAAGAATTTTCCCATAAAAGTTACAGATTTGGAGCCACAAGTGCCTCTCAGAGAAGTCACAAAATCTGAAAACATGAAATGAATCAATACCAGCAGAGTAGTTTATCTGACTGAACTCTAAAAAGTTCTCGTTGCTAGCATGAGGGAGTAACAGGTGCCTGCCCACTGCCTCAGCACTCTACCAGACAACCACGTGGAACTTACTTTTTTCTCCCACCCTGGCATAGCTGTTTGTCACAGTACTGGTGGAAGGAAAAAGGTTATGCTATAGATTATGCCCGAAGTATCAAAGGAAAGACAGCACAACCTTGCACCAAGTTTTTCTTTCCAATAAAGACTCATAGCTGGGACTTTTCCATGGCAGGAGGTGGAGCCAGCAGCTCTGCTCCACCCACCAGACAAAGGATGTCACTTGAGTTGCAGCAACTCTCACATCAGAGTTCATATTGCTGCAGATAAAGCAAGCCATGAAATCGGCTGCTAAGTTGCCATCTCAATTACATTCATTTGAACGCAAAATTAAATGAAGCTTAGTACTACATAAGTGTTTTTATCCAGGTACCGAAGTAAAATGACATTGAGAATGGGTTTAGCCCCATTCAGTCATTCAGTATCCATGGGTTCCAAAGTGCTGAAGGGCTTCTGAGAACATGCCCTTCATGCGCCACCCCCTGGACGCCCCTGAGCAATTGGAATCGGTCTGAAGGGGGCCCATGTGTGTACATAAAGCTCTTTCAGACAGACTGGCTTAGCTGGGGGAGTAGACCAATGGTAGAAGCCCTAAACATGTACAACTGCATGTATGCATTCATACATTGTGTCTGCCAGGGGCATAGCTGATGTGTGCATTGAAATCTAGGGCAAGGGGTAACCAGTAATGTTCCTGGAAGCCTCTTCACATATTTGGTACACAACAACAACAGAACTGCTGTTAAGTTCCTTTTTAGAAATGCCATTGAGGGGGAAAAAGTACACAGCTATGTTGTACCTTTTGGTTCTGCCTCTATGGATGTGATGCTGTTTTCTCACTTCTTAGATATGTGTTGTTAAATGTCCTTGGTGCCACCTCCATCAACCATCACTGCTTCATATAAAACTTATAGATACATGGAAAAGGTATTCCCTTGGGTCACTGGATACTGTCTAGAAGTCAATACTTTTTTAGTATTTTACCTTGAAATGACTAAATAGCCCCACCCACGCACCCCCACCCCCCACACACATGAAGGAACCTTGGAAGGGGAAAATAAGGCAGGGGAGTAGCAGATGATACAAGCTTTTTTTCATGCCACTTGACAATGTAGGAACATAGATCTGAGATGAAAAGGTGACAGTCTGGAGAATGCACTCACTTTGCATCCATCTCCACAGAAGATCTGGATACCAAGAACACATATTGCTTCACGATGACCTCAGGTCAGTCAGGAGTTTCAATTTATGGGTTTGCCAGTACAAATGCACAGAGATAAATGTATATTGACACACTGGTACTTGTACCTTTAAGTATGTTATGGAAGTCATAAAATGTCTCAAGAGCATATGAAAATTCACTCTGGAAAAAGGACTGCACTGTTAAAATGCCAAACTTCAAGCTATTTCTGTTATTTTTTTAACTAACCACTCAAGCAATATACAATTTTGGAGATTAATATGTAATTAATGTGCAAAATGATTATGCAAAATACATGCATACCACATTGTGGGATGGGAAGTCAAAACAATGTTATATTCATATTAGCATTACTATAATTAGTGTATAATATTATCTGCATACAACTTAGTAAATTAATGACATCTTTCTCACAGCATACATGCATTTTATTTTCTTAATTCTTATTTATTTTAGCTGGCTAGCAACAAAGAATCCTCTTTATTTCAGCTGGCTAGCAACTTTTCCCCTCTGTTCTCATATACCTGTCATTTCACATATCCTAGAAGTAGCATTCTAGTCCATGAGAGCTTATGCTAAAAGACATTTGTTAGCCCTGAACGTGCCCCTGGATTCTTTCTTCTTATTTGTTTTAGATGTAGTGCAAAGAAAGAAGATTAATTCAAGTCATTCACTTCAGCATTATAGCTTTCATCAGGAACATCATCCAGAACATCTCTAATTCCTGCATACTAACTCTTCCAACACACCAGAAATTGCAAATGTCAAAGAGAATAATCTATCAGGAAGATATCTAGTGTGAGCTCTATCCCAGGTTATGGCACACATTACTCAACAGACATACAAGTTAGTACCATTAATATATCTGATTAACAATCAACATATTTAAGTCTTCCTTTCATTTTCACTTCATTTTTTATAATATGAATTTATGTCATCTCTTATTACTATTTTGTCATAGAAGAAGTAGAAAGGGATGAACTAAAGCTCTTCTTCCACAGATAAAGAGATAGCTGGTAATGATTTTACCACTATTTGAACTGAACTACACATGATGCTCAGTTGCATGTAGTTCGTCCGTGTTTTCTTATTTTATTTTCAAAATACTGTCATCCAGAAATAGATTGCAGAGTGGTATGTATAAGAATTTAAAAGCAACAATACAATATTAAAGCAACAATATTTCATCTTTCACAGATTGTAGCCACCAAGGTTACAATCTGTATCACAGGAGAAGCTCCATGGCCCTCTCTTAGCTGACAGCTTTTCCACTATAAAATTTCCAGACATACCCTTTTCTGTTTTTTTACTACACAAGAAAATTATACATAAGCAGCCAAGTCACTTGGCTGAGGGCCAAATCACTTTCCTACCTTTCAATTTCATGGAGTAATCCCAAATTCTAACATTATGAGCAAGGAAGACAAGATTCCTCTATCTCCTTTCTCCCATCATGCAGCAATGCTGAGGCCAGAAACAGTGGTGTAGTCATCCAGGGTCTTAGGGGGTCTTAGTCCCCTTAGGTTTTTGGGAGCCAGGTCCCAGCAGGGTCCCTATGTCTCCAGCATCCTATGAGCCAATCAGCATGAAAGGAGTGTTGGCCACTGAAAAGAGTCTTCTAACATGCTTCCTTCTCCTTTCCTGCTGTTTGGAGCCAATCAAAGTGAAAGGGGAAGACTATTTTCAGTAGCTAACACACTCCCCTTTCATGCTGATTAGCTCCTAGGGACGTTTGTGGCAGAAGGCATTAACAAGTACAGAGAAGCAAAAAGCAGTATTCAAACCTGGCCAGATTATTCTATAATTTTAGAAGGTTGCATAATCTTAGAAGGAATGTGGCTGTGAAGGGACATGGCTGTGACTACCATGAAGGGACACTGCACTTATGAATTTGCTACTACACTACTAGCCAGAAACATCATTCTGGATGAAAGGCATGTTATCTGCTGACCTGACACTGTTACTTTCAGTTCTCACCTTCTTTTCCAGATCTGAGTTGCTGGAGAGACCATGACAAATTGGTAGTAAAAAAGACCAAGCTAATAAAGGGCATTTAGGATAAATGTTAAAAAAGGTTTCTATTTCTTAACTAGGTAAGCACTTTCACAAAAGAAAAAATAGCCAGAAGATCATGCCCCACCATTCCAAAAGCTTCTAAAGAAATGTGTCTCATTAGATTTCACAGTAAAAAAAAAAGTATTTTTAGAAGATTATTTTGAACCTTCATGTTAAAAGCTACATTCTGATAGAATAGTGTTAACTAAACCAAGCCAGAAAAATAATTAAGATTTTAAACAGCAAGCATGGTGTGAGCCTGTTTGTTCTCAGTAAACCATGCACAGACCCAGGGCTGTAATATTGAAGTTAATTAAATTATACTGATGATAATGAGGATGGAATTTGGCCTTGTGGTCTCAAAAAGTTCATCCTAATATCCAGGATTTATCTTTTGCTACTATTTTCTTTATAAAATGCAAAAGATATTTGAAACTCTGAAGTTCAGAAGATAGCTGTCCTAATCTGTGAAGATTAAAACATTTTGCAAGAACCTGCTGTCCACCAAATTGTGCTGACACAAATCCTGGTTACATAAATCAGTGACTCCAAAATCTTTTTTGTCTTCTTTTTTTCAGTCCCAGCTAGTAATTCATGCTCTGCTGAGCTCTCCATTCTTCTGCCTTGATTATGGAAATCCACCAGCATCCTGTGCAGTATAGTCTAGTCACAAAAGGTTGTATCCAACACTGTGTGTGCAGAATTCCACACATGCAACAGAACTTCACCTTCTGCTCCTCTCTCCACGCACCCTCAAAATCTGTTCCAGAGGATACTCCCAACCTTCTGGCATAGATTTTGAGAGCGTGCAGAGAAGAGTGGAGTTGCACAAGCAGAAATCTCCTAATCTAGCAGAACTGCTGCACTGGATATGACCCAAACCCAAATATGACCCATTGGCCCTAGTTCATTTTTTTCATCCATATGTTGTAGCTACTCACAATGCTTGCTGATATGCAGCAGATTTATGATGTTGTAAGGAAGTTCAGCAGCTTCCCTCTGGTGCAAGAATATAACAGATGGAAAACAGTGAAGCAATAGGTACAAGGCTTGCTGACACAGACCCAGGTCCATTTTTGAATCAGTAAAGTAGGGGATGGGAAGAGAAGAGAAGAAATCCTCTGCCAAAGAATCCACCCAACATCCTTTAATGATTGCAAAATGGACTAAACCCCCTCCCAAAAGGAAAAAAAAATGACTACAGCACAGAAAAAGGTTTTATCTTGCCATGTGGACATAATATCATCACACTGAAATATTTACCAAACCAAATGCAGTGATCAGTCAGAAGATGGCAATTTTTTTTACACACAGTACAACTGTGTATTGCTAGTTTTGCGAAACAGGATTGTCACAAACAAAGGAAAAAGATAGCTACAGAAGTGAATTTGTTCTCAATGAATTTTGAGATTATCTTTTTCAAGTGAAATGTCTTCCAAAACTTCTTGAAAAGACTGCTTGGGACTGCTTCTCTTCCAGCTTACCTAAGCTATTTTTGCTCATCTCAGTTGGGTGAAATGGGATAGCATCCACCGTGAAGAGCATTTAAAGGTAAGAGTATTTAAAGGACCTGCTTGCCAAATGAGACCTGTTTTGAGGCTCTTCTAACGGTGATCCCTGCCTTCTGGGGTTAGGCATGTGGCTACTGGAGAGGGGGTCTTTCTAGTGCTGACATTCAAACTGTAGAACCCACTCCCTAGAGATGTGCGTTTGGTACCTTCTCATTCTCTTTTACACAACAGGCAAAGCCTTTCCCATTCTCTCGGGGCTTAAATGGATTAATGCTTTTCATGGGTCTTTTTGCTGCCCATTGATTGTTGGCTTATATAAGTTTTTGCTTCAGATTTTTAAGTGTTTTATCTGTTGCTTTTATGGTATTTTTAGTGTGTGTGTGTGTGTGTGTGTGTGTGTGTGTGTGTGTGTGTGTGTGTGTGTGTGTGTGTGTGTGTGTGTGTGTGTGTAAAGAGAGACAGTAAGCTTACTTGAGACATAAATCAGGGTAGAAATGTTATAAATGAAATATAAAGTTTTAAAAAAACAAATAAATTGTAACAAAGGTAAATTGGGGAGTATGGGAAAAGGGGCAAGGGAAAAAGGAAGGAGACAAAGAAAAGGATAAACTGCAAAAGTTATCTATTTCCATCATTACATCTTACTACCCTACATTAAGACTTACGAAGATGAAAGTTAAGCCTAAGTATTCATAAGATTATTACTCTTATTTTCATTCCTGTGGATTAAAACTTTGGTGAACTATTGCTAGCAATAAAGAAGATATGTGGCAAGTGACATCTCAGCTTAAGACATAAACCACCATCTTGACACTTAATCAAAACCATTTATTAAACTTCAATTACTTACAAAAATAGGATTTGTTGGGAGGGAGATACAAGTATTACATAGGATAAAATTCAAATTATATATGATAAAATACAATCATAATGAAAAGACTCTGCATATTGAATTCTGAAGCACGGAATCATATCAATACTTCTAAGGGATAGTAATTCAACTGTAACAATTACAGCAGCAGAACTGTTACTTACACGCTCTTGATGGATGTGTGCTGGTGAGTTCATTTAAAACAATTGTTCCCTTGAGATATTCTTAACAGTAGTCATTTTCAGACTCATGTCAGTTTTATAACATTGGCTCTGTCAGTGTGAGTCTTCTACAAATGCATACTAAGAAGAGAATCTCACAACTTCAATATAGAGCACAAAATTCCTTTAGGGAACTCTTCCCTGTTATTTACCTCTGTCTCAAAGTATTCCCAGAAGATTAGCATGGTCTATTTTATTTTAATTATTTATTTTATTTTAATAACAGAAGCCAAAGAGTGGATGTCTCCCAGTTACTTTTATAACAGGTTCCCACCACCACTTTGAACTGCTTTCAAGTATCAAACATATTCATTTTAGCAGGGAAGAGCTCGTTAAGCTGAGCCCTTCATTCTTGATAAGAATCAGAACACAAAACATCAGTCAGTCCACTGTTAGTAAGAATCTGCCTTGTGTGGATGAGAAAATACAAATACAAATTATGTATTGTGTAAATTATGTAGATTGTATTAAAATTGCTTACAGCAAGCAATTGCTAATTACAACAAGTTATGTTGCATCTGGCATTATTTTAGTAGATGCAGAAGCAGAAAGGATGCAGGAAGTTTCGGTAGACAGCTCACAAGCTAATGCATAAAAAGCAACCGAAAGATGTACAAAATGGAATTATCAGAGAATCCCGTTCCGCGCCTGGGACCTACCGGGCAGAGGGACGAGCTTGCGGCCGCTGTCGATGTCCCGGCCGCCATCTTGGATGGGATGCGTGCACACACGGCGCGCTGGCGCGCCGTCGTGTGACGCGGCAGGGAGGCGGGGCGGCTGAAGGCTCAGGGCTACACGGCCCGGGGACAGGGTACGGGCCGCCTTTGGGGCCAACGTGCCTCATCCGCTCAGAGTTTCAGGGCTCCGAGGGGCGGTGATGCGGGTTGGACCCCCTACACATCTTCAGGGTGTGGCTGGAGCTGGGGGGGCTGGCACAGGGCAGCCCCCAGGCTCAGGCAGGGCATGATCGCCCGATAGCTGCTAACAGGCTTTGCCTGGATCTCCAGAACGCCCCGCCCTTAATCTCCCTTCTGCAGGTTCATTATTCAATTGATTCTGTTTAAATAAAGTGGCCCATCATTTACCCAAGCAATGGTGTCTGTGTTTTATTTCGGCAATAGGCCGCAAGCAGTTTGACAGAGGCCAAGTAAAAAAAGATGATTAAGTCTCAGTCAAGTAAGTGGTAGCCTAGGAAAGGCAAGACAGAGGGAATGCAGAGGAAAGCCAGGTTTGTCAACTCTAATGGCCAACAGGCCCTTCCAGATTTGATTGCTTTGGTAAGGAACAACATTGCTTCCTAGTGAGACCAACACAGGCAGGAGAAGCTCACCAAGGATCTTTGACTGAATGGATTCTTTTGTTTTTGGACTCCTGTTCAGTTTATTGCTGCACAGCTCTGGGTACATAGCATTTTTAAAATGGCATTTTAGACCATGCAAAATAAAGCCCTATTTATATGCAATAAGAAGACATGCAAACTATTAGAATCCATATAAAGTATATGTATATGTACATACTGTAAATTAAATATGTAACCACACAAGTTTAGAGTTAGAGTATCCTTTGTGATCAGCTTCTCCAGCCATTCCGCACCACAACACTATTAATAGTACTTTTCTAAAAAATGACCCATGTGTTTATTCAAAACCATTCAAAATGAGGTTCCAAGTGTGTGCTTATGTGCCATATTCTTGTGCTCATAGAGGATTTTCTAGTCTAGAATAAGTATCTGAAAACGGCTTAAATTTGTGGAGAAACACTACTTATTAATATACCAAGCACATCCCCAACACACACACACACACAACCAGATTGTGAACAAAGGTTTATCTGTGTGTTGAAATACTATATAACTGCACCATTCTTTTTCTTCCAGTCAGGCACTGAAAGATATCTTACTGAAATTATCTGCTTGTCATTGGTAGCACAAGAGAAACTGACCTTTTGAAAATGAATAGGTTTTTTTCACCATATTTGAAACAATAATATGACAGAAATAACCAAATAATAATAAACTAGAATTTAGCAGACAGTACGCAAGCCAATAAATAAAGTTTCAGGTAATGCAGACTCATTGTCAGCAACACAAACCCATGCATGTCTACTCAGAAGTAAGCCCCACTGTCTCTAAAGGAGGGAGACTTCAGGAGACACAGGGAAGAGGCTGAGCAAGCTGGGCCTCAGTTGAGGTTAGGGGAGGTGGTCTTCCCTGATGGAGGTCCTCATCAGGCTGCCTCCCCCGAAGCCCTACTTGCCATGGCCAGGGCAGGGATACTAGCCCCCCCCTGCACCTGGGGGAGGCGGAGGAGCCTTTGATTTAAGCCTGCCAGGCACATTGAGGCAGAAGACTCCCGTATGCACTGGGGAAGGACCTCTACAGGCACCCTGCAGCAGCTCTGAGGAGAGGGTCAAGAAGGGCCTTCTCCAGAGAATGTGAAGCAACATTTCTGTAATGAAGCTGGACCTACAACTGAAGAGATGGAGCTAGTGCCTTTATTTTGACCTCTTTACCAGAGGCAGGCCATAGAGCCCAGCGGCTAGCTCACAGAGGAATCTTGCTGGTGGTCCTGGGCCACTTGACCTTGGTGCTGGGGGCCATCATCCACAGTGCTCTCCTGCGCCACATGGCCCAGCCCGCACACACCATCACCTCGGAGTACGCCATGGCTAATGTTGTTGCGGTGGCTTCTGGGCTCTTGGCGATCCTGGTGTCCCGAAGCTTCTCCCACAGTTGCCTGGAAACAGCACTGGTCCTCTGGCTTCCTTCCTTGTTGATGGCAACAGTGGAAGTCGGTTTGTCTGCCTGGTGTTGCACAGCCTCCCTCTCTCTCTGTGGAATTGGCCCCTCTTCAGCCTCCTACAAAGTGGCCCTGCTTCAGGCAGCTGCAGTGGAAGGCTCTGAAGGGGAGCCTCACCACCAGCCTCTGGTTGAAATGTACGAGGAAGAGTGCTGCCTTTGAGGGTGGAGGGAAGAGAGGTACCCACTTTTGCTGCTAGACTGTCCTTCATGTTCTTGAACGGACAGATGGGCTTGTGTTCAAGGTGCAGAGCTGGCCAGGCAGGAATCTCCCCCAAATTGTTCTTTTTAAAGTGTTTTTAAATTTGTATATTTGTATATTTGTTTTTAATGTTTTTAATTGTTGTAAACCGCCCAGAGATTTTGGCTATGGGGCAGTATACAAATGTAAATAATAATAATAATAATAATAATAATAATAATAATAATAATAATAAATGTACAAAGGATTTTAGTCTCAATCTCTTAAAAGAAATCACAAGCACCCATATGAAGTTGATATAAAGGTGGAGCAGTGAACAAACTTTTATGCTATGTTGCATCACAGTAGTTGTTTTTTAAAGCCTCTTTAAAGTCTCTATCATGTAATGGCTTATAACGCTTATCAACAGCATAGATTGCCACTATAAATAAATATTTTGGAGATAACAATTTTAATGGATTCTTCCTCCACTATATATTTATTCTTGACAGTATTTTTGCATATTTTTGACAGCACTGAATCTCTGATACATTAACAATTCTCATTGCTGTCAACTGCTTAATATTTCAAGAATTATATTGTGACAATGTGCTTTATTTATAAGTAACATTTGCCAGAAATGAATGGAAATACTAACATAACACTAAAAGCTGTTAGGGACTCTCACTACACTACAATGACAAAAATGTTTCATCTCAATCACAGCAACAACCTAAGGAGCCTTCATGGAAGCTTAGTTATAAACCAGGGGTCACCAACATGGCACCTGTGGGTATCTGTATGCCTGTCAGTACCTTCTATGGTGCCCACAGAAGGTCTTAGTAAATATCCCCTCAAAAATCCATAATGCACAAGAGCCTGTTTGCTCTTCCTGTTCAGTCCCTGTTTACACTGACTCAGCCTCTCTACACTGAGCATACCCTGTAAACATGCCCACATTTCACTAAATACCAGGAGTGGACCCCCCACATTCCTTATCATTCTGAAGACAGTAAAGGTGCAAATGACAACTTTCTGTGAATGAGTGTGACGCTTAGGGTTGCCAGGTTCATGGCCTGAGACTGATCCTGTATCTTTGGGAGAAGAGAAGGTCAGCCAAGTGCAGGTGTTCTTGCAACATTGTAATGAGAAAAACCACAAGGTGGAATTCTCCCTTCCCCCTGCACAACTTTTAAAGATACAGAAGACCTCTTTGAGGCCGGGCCTGGCAAGCAAGAGGTCTTCTGTATCTTTAAAAGGTGTGCAGGGGAAGGGAGAATTCCACCTTATGGTTTTTCTCATTACAATGTTGCAAGAACACCTGCACTTGGCTGACTTTCTCTTCTCCTAAAGATACAGGATCAGTCTCAGGCCATGAACCTGGCAACCCTAGTGGTGCTGGATGATGTTAAGTGCTTTCCCCCCCATTGATGGGGGGGAGATGCCTGCACCATTTTGTGACCCTTTCTCTTTTAGATATAACAGCCATTCTGCATTATGCTGTGCCACCACAGCAGCTATTTTATGCCATTCCACACCCCCACAGCAGCCATTTTGTGACTCACACCCACAGCACTTGCTCAAAATTCAAAATGGGACAACAGGTCCAGAAAGGCTGGCAACCAACACAGAAGTCACTACCTTCCCTGGGTTTGGATTGTATATTTAAAGCCATGGTAACACTAGCCTTCTTTATGCTGTAGATGACACCCGCATGCAATTATCAGGAGTGGAGCTGCACCACTGGCTCCATCAAAATTGCATGGCTTCCCTCGGTTTGAACCAATATGTCCACAAGTTAAGCATGAATGTCTGTAGGAGAAAGCCTACTTTAAGCAGATTTTGTTCAAAGCTGGAACCTCATCAATCAGGGTTCTGTTTCCCAAGGAAGCTTACATAGACTACAAGTAGTTTTTCTTCCTGCAGATATCTGGGGATAGGGACGGGAACAGCAGCATGGTCCTGTTCCTGGTACTCATGGGAGCATCTATTCATGTGTATAAAACATGTGAAAAGGGCTACTGTCTGACCAACATTTATGTCTCCTTATTGTTACTATCCATTCTAAAAACATATGCAGAGGTATGAATAAGTTTGTAAATCCATTGAGAAAATACAATGGAATGGCACCAAAAATCATATGAATTGGTAACCTAGTCATGACAAAACTTTTATTTTTCTTGGATGTGATAGACTGAAAAGCTTTTTCCTCATGTACAATAAGGAAAGCATGTAGAATGAATGCATGCATGCAGCTGGGAGAGCAGGACTGCACTGGCAAGCTTCGCTCTTGACCTATGCGTGTTCATAAGACTATGTGTGCAGTCCCAGCATACATACAAACTGCATGTGCATAGGCACATGATTGGGAATCTCATATACATGTCCAATGGAGGCTGGTGGCTCCCATGTCAGTGAGGCAGTTTATCTGCTCCGGAATTTCATCCAAACTTTGCATCTTGGACAGCTCCTTGAAATTTTTGACTAAAACCCAGATCAGATTCACTGCTCCACCGACATCAGAGCCACAAGCCTCCACTGGATATATTACTACAAGCATACAGCATGTATGTAGAGATGTACTCACAGTTTAGTGAATGTGGACAATTCAGCAGTAGGGGCTTGTTGCCACAATCCCACTCCCTGGCCAACACATGATCACTCTGTCATTGATTCCAAAAGAAATATCAATGTGTTACATTTATGAAACTGTTATTTTACTGTTGATGGGAATGGTTATTGAATTGATCTGTATGGATTTAACTTTTAATTCTGTTACTGAAACTGTTTTGATATGACTTTTATTTGTTTTGCATTTTTACATATTGATTTTTGATATCTTGAATATTTTTCTGTTGTTGCTGTTTTTAAAAACTGTTTTCTGGCTGGCCACTTTGGGCTTCCTCCAAAAGGAAAATGGGTTATAAGTAATATATGAATGAATGTGTACTTTAGTTGTGTGAAAAAGACTTATATTACCACAGACTAAAGAAAGACTGTGAACTTCTATTTCATACTATAGTACAAGCTATTTTAAATATGTGGCCTATTTGTATTTCAGACTCTTATGTAGTGCCGTCTCTTCAGAAAAATATATAAAACAGCAATAAAATCTATCACCTGAAGGTAAACATAATCTATTGATTTTAGAAGTGATTTAGCTTGAGGTAAAAGGAATATTAAAATATTGTAATTTACTGAAAAAGTCAGAAAGTTGCTGCTGAATTCTGCATAAAGAGGTCAAATACTCACCTCCATGCATAGTCTGAAAAGTCTCCTACTATGTGCTTGGAAATTTGATGATTGCACATTAGAACTTGGAATATTAAATCAGGCTTGTTTAGGAGGAAGATTGGTACCTATACCCAAAGCAATGGAAGAAATTTAAGAGTTGTAAAAAAGTATTTGGATAATATCCAGTTGTTTCAGTGTTTGAGCAAAATGGACTTCTGCTTGTGCAACAGGACTTCCCCATTGTCTCCTCTTTCCTGAAACTCCTGTACATCCCCCCAATCTTCTCCCAAATGTTAGCAGACCCTCCAGATCACACCTTGGGGGAGTGCAGGGGGAAGAAAAGGAAGAGGAAATCCTATTGTACAAGCAGAAGTCTGCACACACAACACTGGATTTCACCCATACATTTTTGTCATATTTCCCCAGAGCATATGAAGAGTGATCTGTTTAGAAATTGTTAGCAACACCTTAGCTGGGTACTAGATCAGAAAAGATCAGATCAAGCCTAGTGTTTTTAAACCTGGTTGAAGAGGCCGTAGCTGCTGCCAAAAGTCTGAGATTTGACTCACACACTAGTGAGATAATTATTCCCTTTCTTTCTGGATAGGAATTAGAAGTGCTGATATAGGCACTAAGATACTAGAAAATAGCCTTCTTATATATTGCAATGTAACTGATTTGATTCTGACTTATTGGCTAAGGCCAACTATATGCATTCCTTTAAAACGTTAAGTGTTAAGATGTTTAAGAAATAAATGCTGTAAAGCTATTCCGCTGTTGAACTCCCTTTTATTTTCTTGATATTTCCCAAGTTCCAAGAATTCTTGGGAGGGATCTCAAACCATCAGCCTGCCTATTCAGACAACTACTGTTGAAAAATGTGCATGCTTAGCCTTGCACAACATCTGACATATAAGCACTCTGAATAGTCCCAGGGTAGAGGAAAATGTGAGAACCCTCAATCCTGTGCATTCACAAGATAGAGGCCATCCAGATGGTTTCAAAACACAATTCTTTTTCCAAAGAATGTTGCTTCCCAAATGAAGTGAGGCACTCGGATCTTTTCACCCATTCAAGAGTAGTCTTACATTTCTAGACTTTGACAAACTCAAGGCAAAAAAGACCAGAAGAAAATTTACTAACTTCATCTAAACAGCTGATACTCTAGCAGCTTTTTCGTGGTACCTAAATAGTCAGTGTTAGGTGATAAAAGTGAGATAGTAATTCGTAAGAACAAGAAATATTTCTCTATCATGAACCAATGAACTACTTTTCCTCCAACATTTGGCAATTTTTCCCCAAATACTACTATTGTTTGGTTTTCTCTCTCACCACCCCTTTGTATTTTTGCTTGACCTAGACCTGAATGAGCACTGTAACATCAATTAAACACAAGAGAAACTAATCTCTGTTAATATTAAATTTCACATGTCTCCAAGATGTCATCCCATCTGCTTTCAATATCAAATTCCCAAAGGAACTGTTATGTGTTTTTAATTCTTCCTTTTCATCCCGTGTTTTAGTTTGGGAGAGGTGGCTCACCAAATGCTCATTTCAGTATTCTATAGGCCTCATTACATGCTTACGTGGAAATTACTAGCTCTTACCAGGTGAGAGAATATTTACATAAAACATTCACCGTTCAAAACTGATTTGTTAGAAGCCAACTTATGACAAGCAAGCAACCATATCAAAAAACAATCTGAAAATTGAAATGGGTCATTCAAACATAAAACAAAGAACCAAGACAGATTTTTTTAAAAAAAAAAACAAGAATCCTGCAAAATAACCTAGCTAAAATAGTACAATATAACCTATTTAAAAATGAGGTACACCAGTAGAAACAGAGTTTGATTGAACATGTCAATTGTGATATTGCTTTTGGCAATTAAGAAACCAAAATCTCAAAATACTCAACACTTTATATATGTTCTTCACCAATACAGCTTTAAGTTTTTCTGTTTTGAGTGAGAAGTCTTATAAAGTGTTCTCAGTTAACAGCAGCAATAATGCAGTAATATAATTTAATGTTTAGGAAATCTGAAGATGACTGTAATTTTTCTTAGCTCTCTTCTTTTTTAGGGTACAATGAGTTAGACAGAACTGCCACTTAATGAAGAGGCTCATCCATAAATGCATATTGTAAAATACTGCAGGAGCTGGGGTTAGAATAATATGAACCATCATTCCTATTGCTACTTACTTGTTTTCACTTTTGTTCTCAGCTGTACAAAAGCATCAACAATCAATGTAGAGCTCAGAAACAAAAACAATGCATGCCCAAAACAAATGATGGTAGTCAGATAAAAAGATGAATGAAACACACACAAAATAATTTTGTTTTTTAAATGTAAATAATAAATAAATAAAATACACACACTATGCTTCTCCTGAAGCCAACAAAACAGTCCTCAAATTAAGTATGCCCATTCCCTGCATGTATGGATCTCCCTAAGTGGACAGCAGGATTTGGATTTTAGCGGAAGTCTGACATGCTGAGGTCTGTGTTTGTTTGTTTTCCTGAAGCATTTAACTGCACAATACACCTGCTGGCCAGCTTGTTTTAAAAGTTTTACCTGCAGTACTAAATTGAAGGGCCTGTGGAAGAGACTGTATAAATCACACTTCATTTTGACAAAAAAAAAGCTTCTGAAATGAGGATACATGAGATCCAGTTCAAATAAGGGAGCTCACACAACTCAGGCTGGAAGCTTCGCAGATTTTTAGAATTAAAAATATTTACAACCCACTTGTCACTAAAATTGATCTCAGGGTGGGAGTACAAACAATAAAATAATTAACTTAAAACAATAAATACCTTAATTCCATGCCACCACACCACATGAGCAAGAGTAAAAACACAATAAATAACTAACAATGTACAGAACTACAGAGAGCTTCATCTTTCAAAATATGTTAAGAAACCCTCCCCCATAAAATCCTAAACAAATAACAGAGCAAACCCCTTATACATCCATAGTAAACGACGGAAAAAAGAAATGGTGGTACAGCTACCCTGTGAGGATGCCAAAATGATAACAGATAACAAATGAAAAGGCAGAAGTGCTCAGTCTTCATCCAAAAGAGGGTTTATGACCCTCCTGAGAAACATGAAGGAGCAGAACTGCAGCTCAAAATTGATAGACAAATGGTCAAGGAATACCTAATCACTTTAAACAAATTCAAATCTGCAGGGCCTGATGAACTGTATCTTAGAGTAATGACGGAACTGGCTGAAGAACTCTCAGAACCGCTCTCTATTATCTTCGCGAAATCCTGGATGATGGGTGAAGTGCTGGATGACTGAACGAAGGCTAATGTTGTCCCTATGTTCAAAAAGGGCAAAAAGGAGAAACCTGAGAACGACAGACCAGTCAGTGTGACATCAATCCATGGGAAAATTCTGGAGCAAAAGGGGTCAATCTGTAAGCACCTTGAAAACAATGCAATGATTACTAGAAGCCAACGTAGATTTGTCAAGAACAAATCCTGTCAGACTAATCTTACCTCATTTTTTGATTGGGTAACTTCCATGGCAGACTGTGGGAATACTATGGACATGACATATGTTGACTTCTGCAGAGCTTTTGACAAAGTTCCCCATGATATTCTGATTAGCAAGTTAGTTAAATGTGGGTCGGATGGAACTATCAAGTGGATCCACAGTTGGTTACAGAATCATGCTCAGAGTGCTTATTAATGGTTCCTTCTCAAACTGGGGGGAGATAACAAGCAGGGTAACCACAGGGATCGGTCCTGGGCCCAGTGCTCTTCAACATGTTTATTAATGACTTGGATGAGGAGGTGCAGGGAATGCTTATCAAATTTGCAGATGATGCTAAATTGGGAGGGTAGTTAATACCATGGAAAGGAGAAACAAAATTCAAAGTGATCTTGATAGGCTGGAGCATTGGGCTGAAAACAATGGAATGACATTTAATTGGGATAAGTGCAAAGTTTTTCACTTAGGAAAAAGAAACCAAATGCACAGTTATAAGATGGGGGATACTTCTCACAATACTACATGCAACAAGGATCTTGGAATTTTTCTTGATCACAAGCTGAATATGAGCCAATAGTGCAATCTGGCTGCAAAAAAGGCAAATGCTATTTTAGGCTGCATCAATAGAAGTATCATTTCCAAATCATGTGAACTACTAGGTTCCTTCTAGTTGACACCACACTTTAAGAAGGATGCAGGGCTGTGGAGTCAGAGTCAGAGTCGTGGAGTCAGAAGCAATTTTGGGTGGAGACGGAGTCGATAGAAATGTACCGACTCCGACTTCAAAATAAAATCAATAATTTTTTTTTGTTTTAATATATTTTAAGGACTTTTTATGATGTCTTAAAGTGTTTTTAGAGTTTCTGTTTGCCGCCCTGGGCTCCTGTTGGGAGGAAGGGCTGGATATAAATCAAATAATACATAAATAAACAAGCAAATGTTTGCCATTTATGAAGGAGTCAAAGTCGGACAGTAGAAAAATAGAGGAGTTGGAGTCGAAGGTTGGACGTACCGACTCCACACCCTGGAAGGATGTAGACAAACTGGAACAGGTTCAGAGGAGGGAAATGAGGATGATCAGGGGACTGGAAACAAAGCCCTATGAGGAAAGACTGAAAAAACTGGGCATGTTTAACCTTGAAAAGAGAAGACTGAGAGGAGATATGATAGCATTCTTCAAGTACTGGAAAGGTTGTCACACAGAGGAGGGCCAGGATCTCTTCATCCCAAAGTATAAGATTTGGTATAATGGGTTCAAGTTACACAAAGCCAGATTTTGACTGTCCTAACTGTTAGAGCAGTATGACAATGGAACCAATGACCTAGGGAGGTGGTGGGCAATCCAGCAACGGAGGCTTTCTAGAGGCAGCTGGACAGCCACCTGTCAGGTATGCTTTAATTTGGATTCCTACACTGAGCTTGGGGGTTGAACTCGATGGCCTTATAGACCCCTTTTAACTCTACCATTCTATGATTCTACCCAGTCAATCACTGCACTCTGCAGGTGAGGGCCTCCTGCAGGTACCATCTTATCAGGAGGTCTGTTCCACACAACATAGGAAGCAGACCTTTAGTGTTGTGGCACCTACCCTTTGGAGCTCTCTCTTAAATATTAGACAGGCACCATCTCAGGTGCCTACTGAAGACCTTCCTCTTTTGATAAGCCTTTTAAGTAGAGACCTTATCCCAGTCTGAGTCTGTTCTGGAACTGCTTTAAAGATGTTTTTAAAGATTTTTTTTAAGATGTTTTGTTTTTAAGATTTTTTAGTGTTTTGTCTCTTGTTTGCTGCCCTGGAGTGCTGGGATGAAGGGCAGGATAGAAATGTTATTAATTAGTTAATTAATTAACAACAATTATAGAATGCTGGCACAAATTCTGCCTATTCCAAACTCCATTTAGGAGAAATTTGACTTACACCACCTTTTTTGCCAGCCAAGTTCCACCAGATTGCCAGGTCATGTAACCGAGTTGAAAGCGGTATGGAATAGGTGCAAGTCTCTCCTTGTCCTGTCCCACACCCACCACATCTCCAGTATATCCTTTTTGGGGGAATTTAAAGCAATTAGTTAACACTGGCATGTTCTGCCAGCTGAAGGACTTAAACCACCGTATCAACTGGGATGAGGGACTTACGCTGGTGTTGCCCCGACTCAGCTGTGAAAGGCCAAATCTACTATATCCAAACTTTCTCATCACAACGGATCCTGGGTTTGGATTCCACTGTGTGTTTTGAGCTAGCACCTAAAGGAAAGAAGGGAGGGCATTCCATAACCAGGGCGCCAAAACAGATTTATTACCGCACTTACATTAAATAAGATCTGCATGGGAGGTCTGGCTAGTACATGCTAAAAACCGCGGCAACACAGTTATAGCACCAACCTTCTCTCTGTAGCCACACCATGGGAGGAGTGGGGAAGGGAGTACATAAGCCCAAGGGGAGACTAGGTTAGTTCTTGTAATGCTAAACCGGGGGGGACCTTTTTCAGCCAAAGGGCCACACCCCTCCTGCGCAACCTTTGAAAGGTCATGTCATGGCCCCTTCGGAGGACTCATCAGACAAGGATGACTCGGGAGTAACAGCAGCAGACCCAGAAGGAGAAACGGAGGAAACTCCTGAGAACCCAGCTCCTTCTCCCCCTCAGCTGCAGAGCACCCCAGACACAGCTGAAGCCCTTCAGCCAGATACAGACAGTGAACAGGATACTCCCCCCTCACCTGCAGAACGTAGACAACAGAAGGTCAGGCAGAAGAGGGGAAGGCCTGTCCACTTAAGGCCAAAACACTGAGGGCTCACACCTGCTGACAAACCTGCTCCTTAAAAGACAAACCTTGGCTTCAGCTTGTTGCTGACTATAACGTCAGGTGTGGCTTCATGTGTTTCCAGATTCCCTGAACCTGATCTCAGACTGACCCCTTAGCAATTGAACCTGGACCTCTACTGACCTCGCTTCTGGACTTCTGGCTTGGCACGTAAAAGAAAGGGCCTTGCCCTTATCACACTTCATCCTTGTTAGCCTGGCAGATTTACAACCAAGCTGCCAGCTAAGGACTTTCCTGCCCTGGTAAATACCCAGGAATTTCCAGCCCCGCCTGCACTGCTGTCTCAGTGCAAAGCTGACAGGTCACATGCCAGTGGCGGATGTGACCAGAGGCAAAAATGGCTGGAATAATTAATGTACAATTTACCTCTGTACTGTAGGCTAGTTTCTAAACACAACCTTCACTATTCTCCATTCTGGGAAGCAAGAGGCATTATCAGGCTGCATTCATACCATACATTTATTCCACTATTATTCCACTTCAAACAGTCCCAGCTTCCCCAAAGGAATCCTGGGAAATATAGCTTGTTAAGGGTGTTGAGAGCTGTTAGAACACCCCTATTCCCCCTCACAGACTTGTAATTCCCAAAGTTTCCTGGGAAGAAGGATTTATTGTTAAACTGCTTGGAAAATAATAGCTCTGGGAGGAGAATAGATCATAACAACTTTCACTACTCTTAACAAACTACACTTCCCAGGATTCTTTAGGGGAAGCCGTGACTGTTTAAAGTGGAATAATAGTGGAATAAATGTATGGTGTGAAAGTGGCCTCAGTGTTCAAGGACACATTCCCTCAAAAACACTCAAGAAGGGTGTAAAGCAAGAACAGCAGGGGGTGTGATTGGTGGGAGTACCAAAGGACATATAGAGGGGTTTGGAGGACCCCATTTGGTCTCCGGGCCTGAGGTTCCCCATATATGTGCTAAATCATGGTTTAGTATTACATCCAACACATCAGTTATCTCTTAGGAGCTAGAAGTACTCAGAAAAAGAAAGATGCACTCCATGTGAATTTCTGTCTCTTAATAGCTTTGAGGTAGTAAAATCTGGTCACCATATATTATATAGTGAATATAGTCTTTTGATTAAAAAAAACTTTATTCAGCTTGGTTCAAAGTATGCCATAAATATGTTTTTCAGCACTTTTAGAAGAATTCTGCAGAAGCACAGAAGGGACAAACTAAATTTGCAATGGACAACCTTGTATACATGAACAGTATACATGAATATTAAAAAGAAGTCACAGTGAGCTCTCTACTTGCATCTCAGTGTGCATGACAGAAATACAATCAATGAATAAAACACTGGTTCTGCCATCAGTCTTCCTCCTTTCCATGCTTCAGGTGAGATATCTACTTCTAATAGTTTGAGTGCCATATTTATGCTTCTCTTTTGCTTTATTTTATTTATCAAGCTATTTTTATCAGAGTTGCAAAACTGCTCAAAATATTGTGGGAGGGGTAAATGTAAATGTACTGCCTTCAAGTCGATCTCAACTTATGGCGGCCCTATGAATAGGGTTTTTATGGTAAGTGGTTTACCATTGCCTTCCTCTGAGGCTGAGGGGCAGTAACTGGCCCAAGGACACCCAATGAGCTTCATGGCTGTGTGGAGATTCAAACCCTGGTCTCCCAGATCGTAGTCTAACATTCTAACCACTACGCCACACTGGCTCTCTGTGGGAGGTGTAGAGCCTGTTCATTATGACATAATCATTTCCAAGCAATAACACAAACAAAAACATCAATGCTAACAAGCACACAACTGGAGAAATGATGTATACACAAATGCAGGATTTGTGGGGCCAGGCGTGATGTGCCTCCAGGCATAGAAATAACAAGACAAGAGACAGTTATGGGGTAAAATCTAGCCCACAACTTCTTTACTGATTCCAGTGACATGAAGAGTTTGGTCTGGCATAGATGCAGGATCCCAACATCTCACAGGCCATTTGCTATGTGATGTGAACCCCCGCCCCCCAACACAAGCATTGTGGAGGGAAACCTAGGGGGGTGGCATCTCCCTATTTGGGAGAAAGGAGAGATTGGGAAGACATAGAGCCTCCTTAGCATGGACCGTTGTTGTGGAGGCCCCTGCCAACTGGGTGTGCTGACACCGGTGTAGCCCCATCCCCGAGCCTGGGCTTTTGGGTATTTGGCTGCTTCCCACATCCCATAAGGGGACTCCTTAAATAGGCAACTGGGGGGTCCTCTCCCTTTTACCCAGAGGAGGGATACTGCCCAATGCCAACTCAAGCCAATGGAGTTGCAATAGTGAAAATGAAACCCCTGCTATGAGGAAGGCAAACACCCCCAGGAATGGGCAGTCATCGTGGGGCAAAATTCCTTCCCAGTCCGGTCAAACAGCAACTAAGTCCATAGGAAGAGGGAACCACAGGAAAACCCAAAAAACTCCAAACCAAGAGAGGGCGGATGGGAATGTCTTCACCTGAACTAGTTGCAATGGATGGGGCTAATCCTTTGATCTGCCCGCGCACTCAACACCTGCAAGAGATAAGAAGCCTGTTGATTGCTGGAATTCCACCCCACCCACTGGTTTGCAC
Source organism: Rhineura floridana (assembly GCF_030035675.1). Taxonomy (NCBI): domain Eukaryota; kingdom Metazoa; phylum Chordata; class Lepidosauria; order Squamata; family Rhineuridae; genus Rhineura; species Rhineura floridana. The sequence continues at coordinate 77,065,839 of NC_084487.1, read as the reverse complement.
CAGCACCAAAGCACTTCCTGGTGCACTGACCCTCCACCCCACCCTGGGATCCTGCCAGGCCACAAATTCGATTCCAGGTGCGACCAGGGACTTAAAAAACATGGGGAAAGTAAACAATTAGCAAAGTACATGGCAGATGTTAATGAAAATCTCACAATAAGGCAACAAAATTAAAACATGTATGTAAATATGTTAAACACTCTGTACGGAGATGTAAATGTGAATTTTGGTATAAACATAAGTCTTTACAGGATCCCAGTGTAGCCCTGTTTCATAATGGGAGCTTCTTCAGAAATTACACATCTTTCTAGTACAATCTCAGTAACACCTCAGAAACAACACATGCCATAGAAGCAAATATAAGCACTGGAAACATTCCTTAGTTATACTTTTGTGTATCTCACAATAAAAACATATCTATCATTTCTCCAGAAGAGGGCATAACTCGAACCACTCTCAGTGGTTCAAAATCACTCTAGTGAGTGTGGGTGGTATGGGCACACACCCTGCTTAGTGTTTTAATCTGTATTAAACTGTATGATATCCAACTAAGTCATCCTCACTTAAGGCTATTTATTTCATTGGGTCAACTCACAGTATGACTTAATGGGATATCATCCTTTGTTGGTTCATGTTAAGAAAATACAACTGATAACGGTTTCATTTACTTCCATGGAGATGCACTGGTGTACATTAGGTCACAACCTGACAATCTGATTTTCCCATTTGTGCTGTTAAAAACTCTTTTGTTAAAAAAGGCAATTAACATACAAATTAATTAGGAGATTCTTCAGAAATCAACACTAAGCCTGATAATTTAATTTATAAAAGTCCCCAGTCAATCTAAAACATCATTGTAACGCCAATTCTCCAAATTCTCAAATTCTCCTAAACTTATATAGTTCAGAATGTTTCCTCTCATTTTTTCCCCTTGAGATTCTATTTCACAGAATGCTGACTTTAACTTGATCTTCATTTTCTACACTGAACTTATCTATTTTTTCAAGTCATGCCCAACAGTCTCAAATCTCTCTCTCTCTCTCCCTCTCTGTGAACCCCCCACCCCCGCCCCATTTCTTTAAATTATACTCAAGCACTCACGTTTGCATGCTGCTGCTTAGTGAAAACTATTATCTGTACAAAAAAGAAGAAATAAACACATTCAAGTTATCCAGTATTATCTACAGCAAAGTGACTTTAGAATTATAATGGTAAGATATTACTTCCATCTTTGAGTGTCCAGCTTTAAATTGTTTTTAAATCTACCCCTGATTTAAAATGACTTATCCAATTCAACAAAGAGGCTATAAAGATGGTTGAAGCTGGGGTATTGACCCATCAAAGGCATTTAACATAATAGGTAGTGTTTAATTAAATACATTGATAACTTGTTATTTGTAAGTCTTTACACAAATGGCTCAGCATTTCATTAGGGAAGCAACATTCCACAAAGGCCATTTTTGAATCCATATTATCTGCTTTGGTTTAAAAGCACTCTTTTAGTTTCCTCTCTGCAGCGTTGGGCTTTTGCATCAAGAATTCACTCAAGAAGTCACTTTACATTGCTTTGGGCCTTAGAAAGCTTAGGACCCCTGGGTATCATAGCCATGGGGGCTAAAGTAATGATTCTGAATGAATTGGAAAATTGCTGTTTGACAGCCAAAGAATGCCACATTAAACATTCTGCTATGTGCACACTTAGCATGCTGTCCAGGGAGTCTTTAGTTCTTTCCATTTTGACTGACAGAGGCTTCTTGGCGATGATGTCCGGAGGAATGCCCAAGTGAAGTCTCGTGGAAAAGAAACAAGTGTCGTCAGTCCCGATTCCTGTTTTTAAAGGGGCTGTCCTTCTCACAACGCTACAGCTCACTTGTCAAACTTGCTACACCACTGGAAAACTAATATCTATTGTTTCATTTATTAGTTTATTCAAATGCATGCAATTTTACAATTGCCCTTGCAGTGACCTGTAAACTCAACTTACGTTGGTGAAAGATACTGATTAGACTATTTTAAAATTGGTGGCAAACAAGGATCCAAAAATACTGGCTCAACTTACTAGCCAGCATCCACTGATGCTTGCTTCCGTTCCCTAATCCCTTCCTCAAATGGAGGGGGGGGGAATAACTGGCAGGAGAAATAATAACATTTATAAAGCCCTTAAAGAAATCAGTTCTGAACAGTGATTCTTTTTTATTTTTAAAGAACAAACCCAGGTGGTTGAGATGCAATATCTTTAATGCTAACCTTTTCCAAATATTTTCGAGTTGTCCAAAGATACAGGTGTACTAGAATCCAATTTGTTATATAATTCAGGATATGCTGGGTTATCCAATATCAAATAATCCTAAAATATTGTTCTTAGAATATATTGATCTTGTAGATGATTTTTCCTAACAACGTCCCAGTTTTGAAACCCTCACATGTCTATTACAAGACCTTTTACTCCGCAGCAGGAACAAAAGAATCTCAAAAGTAAACTGTCATAGTCTCAACAAATGGGGAAAGGAAGTGCTCATGAGAGTTTGAAATCAAGTAAGTCTCTTGAAACCCACCCTACAAGTGAAGGTAGATATAGGTTTTGGAGTTCAGATGAAAAGAATAAGGAGAGCATCCATGAGGATGTCCCTTTATCTAATTATTTTTATCTACTTAGGCTTGTAAGATGACTCCTAATTGTATGCTGTACTGTATTTGAACTGTATTTTATATTGTTTTGTGGTTTATTTATTCCTTGTATGGTTTTTTGAGTTGTGCTTGGTATATTGTTTTGATTTTTCTTTTTGTACTGTGATCTTTATTTTGTATATATTTTTGAGATTTCTTTGTAAGTCGCTTTGAGTTTCATTCTGAAAAAGTGACTAATATGTATCAATAATAATAAGAACAACAACCATAACAATAGGTACTGAATCTTTTAACCCCTGCAAAAATAAACATCACAAAAGCTTGGAGACATAAACTACCTCCCCCTATTTTTGACTGGTACAAAAGTATTACAATATCCCAAATCCTATCTGACTTGACTTGCTATAGGAAAGAAGTATGAACAAGCAAATTGGCTTTTGGAATGCTGAACTGTGTTTTTGATGTATTGGAATAACAAATTCCAAGATAATGTGCACCCATACAATTTGTTTAGTTTATTATAAAGAGTTAATATATTTAAGCATACAATTTTTAAAAGACATAAAAATAAAGAAATGGGAAATGAGTTATGCGCTAAAGTAAGGAGGTAAGAAAGAACATGAGAGGTTCACACCATTTTTTACCTTCCTAACCTCAGCACAAGTGAAAACATTGGGAAAGGGATATGTGCTGCAGGTGTCCTGCTCACCAAACGTCCAGGGGCACCTGCTTCTGGCAAGCCAATCAGTGGACCTGTGGCTGTCTAGGAGCCATCCTATCCTTGGAATTTAAGAGATGGCCCATATTTCAGGCAATGACAGCTCCCTAGAACACAACAATTGATTATAATGACAATTTACTGCTGCCTGTCTGTATAGAGGAGTAACCATAAGCCCTTATATTACTTCATTTTTCTACGAGTTCGAGTTTCAGGTCCATTATAGATACTTAGTTCACTGAGCAACAATTGAATTATTTTGTTCATTTGTTGTATGGGATCCAAATGTCTTTCTTCAAGGAAATGCTTCCTATTTGTAGATAACCTTATTTTCCCAGTACTCCAAGCACAATATATTGCCGCTGGGAATGTAATTGTTTCCACAAGTAGCAGAGCCACTGTGATCTGCTATGATGTAGTTATACAAGTATCATGAGCAAAGTTGGGGGGGCGCTGCTCCTATAATGACTCTGCCAGTCCCTGTTATATTTATATATTTTAAAAATTATATCTTGTTATTCTTTATAAAGGGTATAAACAGAACCTTGATTACTTACAGGTCCCCATGGCACATACATGCAGCAAAATACACAAATTATAAATAAGTGTATTGTTTATTTTAATCATATGTTTTTTTAAAATTTGGACTGTTACAAGCCACTTCTTGTCTGCATTTTAGTTTTATTATAAATAATCTACTGTCTAATAAATGTACAGTGTGTCATTGTAACATCACAACATACTTTATTCATTAAAAAATATGCAGTTTACAATTTCCAATTAAAACCAACTCTCAACTGCTTGTGAGGCAGGTTAGGCTAAAAGCAGTGACAGCATACAAGTATGGCTAAGTGAGGATTTGAAGGCAGGTATCTCCAGTCCACGTTCAACACTCTCCAAAATACACTGCACATGACTCTGTACAAGCAATACTCACACTTCTTCCTACATATTCCTACATTCCTTGGATGATAAGGGAGTCAAAGGTGTACTAAAGAACGATAAGGAGATTGCAGAGAAGCTAAATGAATTCTTTGCATCTGTCTTCACAGTGGAAGATATAGGGCAGATCCCTGAACCTGAACTAACATTTGCAGGAAGGGATTCTGAGGAACTAAGACAAATAGTGGTAACGAGAGAGGAAGTTCTAAGCTTAATGGATAATATAAAAACTGACAAATCACCGGGCCCGGATGGCATCCACCCGAGAGTTCTCAAAGAACTCAAAGGTGAAATTCCTGATCTGCTAACTAAAATATGTAACTTGTCCCTCGGGTCCTCCTCCGTGCCTGAGGACTGGAAAGTGGCAAATGTAACGCCAATCTTCAAAAAGGGATCCAGAGGGGATCCCGGAAATTACAGGCCAGTTAGCTTAACTTCTGTCCCTGGAAAACTGGTAGAAAGTATTATTAAAGCTAGATTCACTAAGCACATAGAAGAACAAGCCTTGCTGAAGCAGAGCCAGCATGGCTTCTGCAAGGGAAAGTCCTGTCTCAGTAACCTATTAGAATTCTTTGAGAGTGTCAACAAGCATATAGATAGAGGTGATCCAGTGGACATAGTGTACTTAGACTTTCAAAAAGCGTTTGACAAGGTACCTCACCAAAGCCTTCTGAGGAAGCTTAGCAGTCATGGAATAAGAGGAGAGGTCCTCTTGTGGATAAGGAATCGGTTAAGAAGCAGAAAGCAGAGAGTAGGAATAAACGGACAGTTCTCCCAATGGAGGGCTGTAGAAAGTGGAGTCCCTCAAGGATCGGTATTGGGACCTGTACTTTTCAACTTGTTCATTAATGACCTAGAATTAGGAGTGAGCAGTGAAGTGGCCAAGTTTGCTGACGACACTAAATTGTTCAGGGTTGTTAAAACAAAAAGGGATTGCGAAAAGCTCCAAAAAGACCTCTCCAAACTGAGTGAATGGGTGGAAAAATGGCAAATGCAATTCAATATAAACAAGTGTAAAATTATGCATATTGGAGCAAAAAATCTGAATTTCACATATACGCTCATGGGGTCTGAACTGGCGGTGACCGACCAGGAGAGAGACCTCGGGGTTGTGGTGGACAGCACGATGAAAATGTCGAGCCAGTGTGCGGCAGCTGTGAAAAAGGCAAATTCCATGCTAGCAATAATTAGGAAAGGTATTGAAAATAAAACAGCCGATATCATAATGCCGTTGTATAAATCTATGGTGCGACCGCATTTGGAATACTGTGTACAGTTCTGGTCGCCTCATCTCAGAAAGGATATTATAGAGTTGGAAAAGGTTCAGAAGAGGGCAACCAGAATGATCAAGGGGATGGAGCGACTCCCTTACGAGGAAAGGTTGCAGCATTTGGGGCTTTTTAGTTTAGAGAAAAGGCGGGTCAGAGGAGACATGATAGAAGTGTATACAATTATGCATGGCATTGAGAAAGTGGATAGAGAAAAGTTCTTCTCCCTCTCTCATAATACTAGAACTCGTGGACATTCAAAGAAGCTGAATGTTGGAAGATTCAGGACAGACAAAAGGAAGTACTTCTTTACTCAGCGCATAGTTAAACTATGGAATTTGCTCCCACAAGATGCAGTAATGGCCACCAGCTTGGATGGCTTTAAAAGAAGATTAGACAAATTCATGGAGGACAGGGCTATCAATGGCTACTAGCCGTGATGGCTGTGCTCTGCCACCCTAGTCAGAGGCAGCATGCTTCTGAAAACCAGTTGCCGGCAGCCTCAGGAGGGGAGAGTGTTCTTGCACTCGGGTCCTGCTTGCGGGCTTCCCCCAGGCACCTGGTTGGCCACTGTGAGAACAGGATGCTGGACTAGATGGGCCACTGGCCTGATCCAGCAGGCTCTTCTTATGTTCTTATGTTCTTACATGGAAGGAATATATGTACAGGAAAATTGTCATATCTTGCAACATCAGGAGGGTTACAATAACCAGAGAGTGGACATAGAGAAGATACAATGTAGCCAAAGGACAAAAAGGAAAACATACTATAGATCAGGGTTCCCAAACTGTGGGCCATGTGGTACACGAGCCGCAGTCTGCAGCCTATCCATATTCAATATTAATATTGCTTTTCAATTGTGTTTTATTGCTTCTTTTATTTCTTATATCGTATGCCATTGTATTACAGTTTGAAGCCCATGGAATGCAAATGGTAACACAAGAAAACAAGAAAAAAAGAAGTAATATAACTTCAATTAGAAATCATGCAGCATCTAGCACAGCACCTTACAATTGCTATAGCAGGCAGAAAAATCATTAAGTGATCTGACAAGATCATCAACAATTTGCAAGTGGTCCATGAGAAAAAGAGTTTCGGAACCATTGCTATAGAGCTGGAAACAAAAAAAAAAACAGTCAGCATCCAAAGAACCACTAAGAAAGGAGAAAAAAAATCCCAAAACGCTGAGAAAAATTTATTACTTGGCAAAGCCCAACATGATCTCTTTGGGTGATCCATGGCTTGGGATAACACCCACAGTTATTCTAAAGATTTTTTTGGAGAAACTGTTTATTATTTTTGAAAGTAATAATGAAGATAATGGTATGGAATGGGAAGAATTAATAAAACACAAAAAAATGATAAGAAGTAAATTATATGTCTCTACCCTGCTAGAACATTGTATTGTTCAACGAATATCCAGAGGATTAAGAATTCTAAAGCACCAGGCATATTTCAAGATAATGAGGAATTTATGAGCAAATGGTATGCTATTCTCAACAAATGCTCACAAGACCTCATGATTTTGATAGCACACACTTCAACTAAAAGCAACTCCCAGTTAAAACAATATTTAAATGAACAAATAGAAAAACATATGAAAAACAGCAACAGAGAAATAGAGCAATTTCCCCCCCTTAGACCAAAAACTTAAGAGGCTTTTACAATGAAGGCATTCAAGTACAAACAATTTTTAAGGAATGAAGTGGATTATACAACTAACAGAGTGTACCCTTGGTTATATAAAAACTAAAAAAAGTGACATTCTCTCTGAAAGATAGCTCCACAGGCTCTCATAGAGATTGGGATTCCACCACAGCTGGGAGTAGCGATGCAGATAGTTCAAATTTCAACTTCTCCACTTTTTTGGAAGACAGAGGCAAACACAAGAGAACTACTTACAATGTGAATCGGAAGAGGCCCATGAGGAACAGATCCCCTCCGTATCAACTCAGAAGGAGACTTTTACAACTAAAGATTTAGAAAAAATTACATCTTTCTAAACGATTTTAAGTAGTCAAGAAAGGCAGGTGTTTGATAAGGGACTCTCATTTGTTTCAACTCCCCAAAATGACCCCGTTCAAGTGAGATTAGACTTGCTTTGGTTTTTTAGAAACATCAGATTGCATCAACACTTCAGACAGACGGTCTCAAAATATTGTTCTTATATGCCTTTAAGTTGATTATGACTTATGGCAGCCCTATGAATCTTTTTGGATATATCCACAGGGCTTTCATGGTAACAGGTATTCAGAGGTGGTTTACCATTGCCTTCCTCTAAGCCTACGGCACCAGGTATTCCCAGGTGGTCTCCCATCCAAGTACTAACTAGGCCTAACCCTACTTAGGTTCCGAGATCAGATGAGATCGGACTTGTTCAGGGTAGTATGACCATAGGTCTCAAAATTTACAGATTCCAAAATAAGTTTTAGCACTCCTTCCAACTTTATGCCTCCTGGTGCAATAGACCCTGCCATACAAACCTTTGGGAGACTAGTTTCTCAGGATTTAGATAAGATTGAAATATCATCTCCATGCCTTTGGCATAATATGAATTAGAAAGAACAACATATTTTAAGGAAACCAGCATGGGATTCCTCTATTGTTATCAAAGAGGCAGATAAAGGTGGTGCATTAGTGATTATAAAAAAGAGATTCTACACCAACTGTCTGACAGATCAGCTTACACATTATGCCCAAACAATTCTATAGATGATATTGCCAAGGAAGTTAAGACCATCCTTGAGGAGGGACTCAGTTTGGGTTATATGTCTAGTGGTGAGCACAGATTTTTGTTAAAGAAAAACCCTAGGGTACCAGTTTTTTATACTCTGCCCAAGATGGCTGTCCCACTGTTTCAGGCTGCAATTCCATTTTGGAGCCTCTCTCATTGTTTGTAGAACATTTCCTGAAACCTTTCACACCTTCCATTCCATCCTAAATACAGGACTCCACTGATTTTATGAACAAATTACAATCCATCCAAATTAAACCTCGAAATATCTTGATTACAATGGATGTGAGGTCCCTTTATACCAGCATACCCCTGGAGCATGCCATAGATATAGTAAATCATACCTTAAGAAGGAGAACGAACAAACACCCTCCTACTCACTTTCTTTATGCGCTAGCTGAAATAGCTGTGTGCAGAAATTATTTTAAATTTGATCATTCATTTTATTGGCAAACTAAAGGGGTAGCCATGGGATGCCCCATGGCCCATGAGATAGCCAATCTATATATGAAGGCTTTTGAAAGAGATATCTTTCATCTGATAGTCCTTTTGTGGTTGTATGTTGGTGGAGGTTTATAGATGATGTATTTCTTGTTTGGAGGGGTTCTGCTGAAAACCTAAGCAGGGTAAATTGAAAGGGTAAATTGTAAGAATGACAACATTCAATTTGATTTCTATCAAAATTAATAAGAAAAAAATTTTTGGATCTACTCATAAGGAAACAGGACAACCATCTGAGTACATCCATGTTCAGAAAACCCATGAAGAAATGAACAGAAAGAAATGCATATTTAAGTTTTGATAGCTCCCATCCTAGATCAATAAGACAGAACTTACCATACAACCAGTTTTGGAGAATCAGACGTAATTGTTCCTCTGAAATGGATTTCATACATGAATCCAACATATTGAGTAACCAATTGCTTGAGAGCGGTTACCCGAGAAATGTTGTGGAGAACAATTTTAGAAAAAGCTTCTCAGGCAGTACGTACCAATATTTTGCTGCAGCAAACCAAAACATCTTCAAACCACCTGAACTGCAGTTTAACTTTTGATCATGTTACCAACAGATTACAAAGCAGCATAAAAAGGCACTGTCATATTGTACACCATATTCCTGGTTGTCACAAGAAACCCATGATTTCATTCAAGAGAAGCAGGAAGATGAGGGACATTTTGGTCAAAAGCAAATTCAGGGATCATAAACTACTTAGTTCCAATATGCTACCAGGTAAAAATGAACCTAAGGGCCACCACCCACATGGTCATTGTGTTTACTGTAGATTCACATGCAAGATGACAGAGTTTGAAAATCCTGTCAACAGCAAAATATACATTTTGAAACACTTTTCCACCTGCAATACTGCTTGTGTTATTGATGCCATTCAATGTAGCTGTCAAAAAATATATGTGGGAAAAATTTCCAGAAATATTAAGAAACGCATAGGTGAACATCTCAGCAACATCAGAAATAAGAGATTGGGTTCTCTGGTTGAACATTTTATACAATGCAATCATTTTCCTTTGGATTTCAAGTTTTGGGTTTCAGAAAAATTAAATACGGAAAATAATAATGTTTTATTAGGGAAAGAGATGGCATGGATACTAGAACTAAAAACCCTGGTGGACTTAATGGGGAACTGGAATTTCTTCCCCTTTTGTAGTTTCAAACAATTGCAGTTGATCCTTTCATTATTCTTTGTTCATGGTCACATACACTCCTATGATGGCAAAGCGGAAACACCTGAAATCAAAGGCTTTGTAATACATACATCTGTGGGGATTCAGTTTTACTCAGAGCTTAGAATATTACTTTTAAAATGTAATAAATTACAGTTACAATTACATGGCCCCAAAAAGTAGTAATTACAGTTACAATTACAATTGTTCTGAAAGCAACTGATTGCTTTTTCTCAAAAGTAATCACTACAATTACATTTCAGTTACTTTTTTTAGAAAACGCCTACAAGGTGCTGGCCTTGGCTGCTCCACATCTAAGCAGCCTAAAACAACATTAAAAATAAGCACACACATACAGAAGTAGTATGATAATTCTTTTTATCCATAAGATAGCAATGGTGGTCTCTCGGCTGGTAAGGGAGATGGGGAGGGAGGCAGAGGTCACTACTCGGATCTTTACATGTCAAATCAACTGCAACCCCCCCCCACCCACTCAGCCAGCAAGCATAATCTCTCTCACTTAACCACCTCCCGGACCCTGCCCTGCCACTAACTAAGGGACACTCACCGAAGCAAACATTTTTCCCCTGAGATGCAAAAAAGTTAAAATACTGCTAATGCAGCACAGTAGCCAGAGAGGGTGGTGGAGGCCACTTTGTGTGCCAAGTGTAAACACACACACACACACACATATACATGTTATCATCTTTCACCTCCACAGTTCTTTATCTCCATTCTGCTGCTGACTCCTTCTCTTCCTTTATCCACGTTCTTGTCCTCTGGCTCCTTTTTCCCTCCACTTCATAATTCTCCAGCACCATCCATTTTTTAAACAAATCAGAGGAGCAGAAGACTTCCCCTGCTTCCCCCCCAAGTAATGCCCAAAAGAAACATTACAATTACTCCACAAAAGTAATAAAATTACTCCTAGTTCTATTACAATCAAAATGTAAAGGAATTACCCACTAATTCTTCAAAAAAAGTAATGAATTACAAGTAATTTGTTACTTGTAACTAATTACTTCCAAGCTCTGATTTTACTCTTGTAGTTGCCATTAAAAATTCAAACATTTTTGCTATCAGAGATCTCTACAGACTATTTTATGTAAGTATTTAGAGAACATTTTCCTAAGATTAGTTAGTGATGTATTAATGCTTTATTCTGTGTTGTGATTTATAATTGTCCACTTATATATATTAATGTCTTGTCTTCTTTATAGCCCCTGACAAAGGTTTAATATACTAGAGGCCAAAACGCTTTCGGCTTTCCCGAGTAATAAATTTTTCTCAGCATTTGGGATTTTTTTCCTCCTTTCTTAGTAGAACCATTGCTATAGAACAAACATTAACTTTAACATCAGAAAATGCTGCAAGGTTACCTCTCATTACTTGTCACAAATTCATGGGAATCCAACAAGCATGGAGAGATCTGATTCCTTCTCAGGCCCAAGAATTGAACAGAAGGGAGTGGTTACTAAGGAACACCATTATAGCTGTCTTCCCCAGTTGCTCCCATTAGATTGCCTTCACAGCTGGTTGGTCCCAAATGGTGGAAAAGGACAAACCTTCCATGCTATAAGGCACCAGGAGTCTGACAAGCTGCAGTGAGACTACTCACCAGGGCCATTTATAGGGGTCCTGTTACCCCTATGTTACAACAGTTTCAGGGATTACCAATTCATTTCCTGGCACAATTAACAATGCTGGTTTTGACCTACAAAACTCTACATCAGAGGTGAAGAACCTTTTTTAGTCCTATGGCAACATTCCCTTCTGGGCGCCACATGCAGGGCCACAAGAAAAACCAAGCAAAACAATAAGTGTACATTTTCTCTTTGTACCATAGACTAGTACACACACTCTTCTCTATTTTCCGTCAGACAAGAGGCATTATCAGAGTTCAAAGATGCTTTTTAGCCACTCAAAAACTCTCAAGAAGGGTACAAAGCAGGGCTAGTTTTATACCTGGAAAGGTCTAAAAAGTCTATACCCATTGTTCTGTTTGTGTAAGCTAGCTAGTACAAGTCAAAGAGACTAAGAACCTTTTGATTACTGTTTACATGTCAAAAATTAAAACCAGTGGGGGAGGAGAGTATTCAAATACTTGTTTTAAAAACAAATTCAGGTGGATGAAGTCTGAAAGAGGAGGAAGCCATCATATCCTAATTGAAATTTTCTTCAACTTGAGAAAAGATTTATTTATTTATTTGTTTGTTTATTTATTATATGATTGATATCCCACCCTTCCTCCCAGCAGCGGCCCAGGGCGGCAAACAAAAGCACTAAAAACACTTTAAAACATCATAAAAACAAACATTAAAATACATTAAAACAAAACAACTTTAAAAACATTTTTTTAAAAAAGCTTTGAAGACATCTTAAAAAAAAAGTTAAAAACATATTGTTAAAAAAAAAAGGTTTAAAAACATATTAAAAAGCAATTCCAACACAGAAGCAGACCGGGATAAGGTCTCAACTTAAAAGGCTTGTTAAAAGAGGAAGGTCTTCAATAGGTGCCAAAAAGATAACAGAGATGGTGCCTGCCTAATATTTAAGGGAAGAGAGTTTCACAGGGTAGGTGCCACCACACTAAACATCCGTTTCCTATGTTGTGCAGAATGGACCTCCTGGTAAGATGGTATGGAGGCCCTTGCCTGCAGAGCGCAGCGATCGATTGGGTATATAAAGGGTAACACAGTCTTTCAGGTATCCTGGTCCCAAGCTGTATAGGGCTTTGTTCAGCAAAACTAGAACCTTGAACTTGGCCCGGTAGCTAATAGCCAGTGCAGTTCTTTCAGCAGCGGGGTGACATCTTGGCAATACCCTGCCCCAGTGAGCAGTCTTGCCGCCACATTTTGCACCAACTGCAGCTTCCAGACCAACCTCAAGTGCAGCCCCACATAGACCACATTACAGTAATCCAGCCTGGAGGTTACCAGTGCGTGGACAACAGTGGTTAGGCTATTCTGGTCCAGAAATGGCTGCAGCTGTCTTACCAGCCAAAGCTGGTAAAAGGCACTCCTAGCCAGTGAAGTCACCTGGGTTTCTAGTGACAAAGATTGATCTAAGAGCACCTCCAGACTACAGACCTGTTCTTTCAGAGGGGGTACAACCCCATCCAAAGCAGGCAACTGACCAATTATCTGAACTCAGGAACCACTAACCCACAGTGCCTCTGTCTTGCTAGGATTCAGACTCAGTTTATTGGCACTCATCCAGCCCACCACTGAGTCCAGGCACCGGTCAAGGGCTTCCACGGCCTCTCCTGATTCAGATGTTATAAAGAAATAGCACTGGGTATCAGCATACCGCTGATACCTCTTCCCAAATCTCCTGATGACCGTTCCCAAGGGTTTCCTATACATGTTAAACAGCATGGGGGACAAGATGGTACCCTGCAGCACCCCACAGCACAACTGCCAGGGGGCCAAAAGGCAATCACCCAATGCTATTCTATGAAAATGACCCTGGGGATTGGATCAGAACCACTGTAAAACAGTGCCTCTGATACCCATCTCACCAAGTTGGCCCAGAAGGATACCATGGTCAATGGTATCAAAAGCCACTGAGAGATCAAGTAAGAGTAACAGGGTTGCACTCCCCGTCCTTCTCCCGATTAAGGTCATCCATCAGGGTGACCAAGGCCGATGTAGTCCCATACCCTGAACCCAGACTGTTTCATCCAAGAGTACTAGCAATTGCTACGCCACAACCCTCTTAATCACCTTCCCTAAAAAGGGGGTATTTGTGACTGGTCAGTAATTGTAGCAGACCAATGGGTCCAGGGTGGGCTTTTTCAGGAGCGGTCAGATCACTGCCTCTTTCAGGAGTGGTCAGATCACTGCCTCTTTCATACACAAGATTATTTGGAGGGAAGGGTAAATCTTTCAGTGTAATATTGTGTCACTGCAAAAAAGTACAATAGGCAATGGAGGAATTTGAAATTGAAGCTTCTGTTACAATTGTTACAACAACTACACTCAGAAAGTGAATTGTTTCCAAAGTTTAAGTAATTGCATTTCAGTGGGCTGTAATCTAAAAAGGACACTTGAGTAATCTAAAAATAAACATGAATATATAAAGTTTGTGGCTTTGATAAAAAAATATCCTTAAATTCTTTGGGTGCCCTTGGCAATTTCACTAAGGCAGACAAGACAAAAATGAACTTACAAATGTGCCCAAAATAATTGCTAGAAGCCTGAGAATAAGATGCTGAACACTCCAAGCACTCAAGGATAAGAATGTATGCATTGCACTAGAAGGCCCCAAACTCACCAATTGTTGAGATTTCTATCCAAGTGCTCTGATGGTGACAGAAAATTAGCCATGACATATTAGATCGAATTAGTACTGATGATGGGGAAAATACCTGTGTCTTCTTCAGAATGAACTCTTCCTCATCTGAGCTCAGATTAGCATGTTCATATTGGGCTAAAATTATCTGATTTTAAAACGTTCTGAGCTCCAGGCTTCAGGCTTGTCCTGATGATCAGGAACATGCTCTTAGTAAAACTGGAAGCGCAGGCAAACTCAAAGCCCACATATTGTAACAGTGGGAAGCCCTGGCTTAGGGCAGAGGCAGGGAAGCTTATAGTTCACATTCCCTTGGGGACAATCTAAGGTGGGCCTCATGCTTTGGTCCCCAATTGTTCACATAGCCCATGGAGATCTGGATTTTCTTTCTCAGTCACCAAAAATGCTCCCCTTAGCATATGACAACTTGCTTTTGACTCTCCTCTTAATATAAAAATCAGGGGGATGAGCTGTTATTCAAGAAATAAAATTCCAAATCCCTGCTGGACATGCAAAATTAGTTATTTGGTTCTTTGAATCTTGGCTTGTGACTTCTTTGTTTCAACAGACTTGGCTAGATGTCTTGAGAGTAGGGAGATCAGGTACACAGTTTCTTTATTTGAAAAGGCAGAAACAAAGAATTCATACAATTCTGAAAGATCATTGTTTGTGTAACGCTAATTGAACACAGGACTTTCTCTGAAAAACAATCATTCAGCATACATACAAATTGGTGGATTTAGCAGGAATCCCTTTAGGCCGGTGTTAATTATTTCAGACTGGAGCCTAGAGACTGGAGTGAGCCAGCAAGGCGGAAACATGACAAATGGTAAACGGCAACAACTTGTTCCACAAAACAATAAATACTGATTATGGTGATGATGCAGAGCTGAAAAGCTGCTTGACATGAAATTAAATTATTCAAAGTTAATGAAGAATAGAAAGCCTTCAAGGCTGTGAGCATCATAACAAGCAAGCAAAAACAATACATTGTAGAATTTGAGCTTCATCAATTGGCCTTGCCCCTTTTATTCATTGATTCTCAAGACTACTAATTTAACTGAATGGTGGTTTTGCTCAGCTGTGACACTATTGATTCAAACTTGGAACTAGTCAGATATTTGATGTAAGAATTTATTGACTAACAAAAAGAAGGAAACAAAAAGAGGAAAGTTGCTTATACAGCAACCTTGCAAACACTTCTGTGAGGCCCGCTTGTCCTACTTTGGTCCATTCCCTGCTGCTTATAATGGGGAAGGGAGACTTAGGCCAGCGCAGGCAATAACCAGGCACAGCAGTGGAGATCTGAATGTCTCCCGACATCACATGTACACACATCTTCCTCCCACTGCCACAGTACATATGTATGTCCAACAGACACATGCACAAAATGTTAAAACAATTTTTAAAAAACTGGCAAAAGGGGAGCCAGAAATGTCCAAACTGGATAGGCAGGTAGTTATCCAGCCATTTGGAACCTTAGTTAGAATCTTGCTTCCTGATGTACTAGTTTTCTATTTGCAATAATGTTTTAGAAGATAGGTAGGCTTTCCTAAGCTCTTATCAAATTAAAATTGGAAATTATCCAAGTTTTACCCCCAAAATAAAAAAAAACTTGGGAAACTCTTCAAAACCAATCAGAGGCTCTGAAAAGTGCCCATATTTATCTCTACCAGCTCTAAAAGCAGTGCCGGCTGATGCATATTGAGACTGGTGGGGCAGGAAACAGGAAGCACAAACAGCAGGCAGAGCCAAAGCCAGTGGCAGGCAGAGCAAACTAATTCTAGTTTGTCTCCATCCTCCTTGAATTCTACAAGGGCAGAACTGAGACTAAGAAGAAGGGGCCGCCCCCTGGACTGGTTATAAGTCAGAAGGCAGGCAGGTGGGGGCTGGGAGACTGAGAATGGTGGGGCAGTGCCCCATTTACCCTAAAATACCAGCTTCCACTGTATAAAAGCACTCCTTGCCAGCCCCGAAACACACTCCTTTCCCTTCGCTTAATCTCTGCAAGTTGCAGGAGGAGTAGAAGTGGCAGGTATGCATGGAGAGAAGCAAAGCTTGACCTTTTCCTCCTTCTCTATCTCCCTGACCCAATCAGAGTGCAAATACCTGGGATGTAAACTGATCTTCCAAGTTAAATGGTGTGTGAGTTAACATGGAAAATGAGAGAGGATAGGGAAAGCTTTCCCTCTCTCCTTTCCACACGTGCCTGCCACTTCTGCTCCTGCTGCTGCTGCCACTTGCAAAAGATAAGGGAAAAGAAAGCAAAGGAAGGTGCATTTGGGGTGGGGTGGAGAGACTGGGTTGGCGGAGACAAGAAGGGGGTTAACTGGGAATTCTTTTCTGGCTCCGATTTTGATCCAAACTAGATAAGAGTCTCAGGGCTTTAAAAAAACAACCCTCAATTCTCATTTGAAGTTTGCTTTTGTAAGTCCCTGGATTTCATATGTGAGACTACCTCCTGTGAATTTCATTAGCATCCAAGAGTTTTTTATACGGAGGAACAATCCCTCCTGTAGCCCATCACAATTCTAGCACCTAATCTGCACTTCAAGCTGCATTGGGTCATAGTACAGATACGATAAAGAATTACAATAAGCAAACCATTACTAAGAATATCAAATATTGTGAGGGGTTCTCTTTTTTTAAAAGTGCATTACATCAGCCTCCACATGGCCAGTGATGTAAGTCAATATGGGCAGTGGCTACCATACCAGAGGTGGATCCATGAGAATAAGCCCATAGTTCAGAAGCATGGTTGAAGTAACAGTATTAGATACTTTGGGCAAAAAAATCATGTTTCAGAAGTAGTTTTATAGCAAATTATTAAACTAGAAAGGACTGATGGGGATTTTAGATGGTATTCAATGCTAGTCCTACACAGAGTAGACGCACTGAAGTTAATAAACATGACTAACTTAGGTTTATTAATTTCAGCTGGTCTACTCTGAGTAGGCCTTAGTTGAATAACAAAGTTTTGTTGTAAAAAGTTGGACAGGATATATTTGGTCAAGGATATTAATTCTGTTTAGGTTTCAATATGAGGATTTAATATGAGAATCCCTGACAAAGCTGGAAAATCAGTTGACTGAAAGTCTATATTCATCCTTCTCTTGTTTCAATTGCTTAAGTGTACATAGTTGAAGTTAGTCTTTTGGAAGGTTTGCTTCTTCCTGTTGCCAAGATGCAGAGAGAGCACATTGAAAGTGTCTTAGGAAGAGTCTTATGGGAGTATAAAAGCTTCTCTAATTGCTGTCCAGGCTCTTGTGAAATGGGAGATTATAGAACAAATAGGAAAAAAAGAACTTACAGGCCCATGATTAAATTGTTGTTGTTACATGTCTTCAAGTCGATTACAACTTATGGCAACCCTATGAATCAGCAACCTCCAATAGCATATCTTATAAACCACCCTCTTCAGATCTTGTAAGTTCAGGTCCGTAGCTTCCTTTTCTAGTAAGAAGAATAAGATAAAATTGTCCTTTCCAGATTTATTATCTTTATGCCAAACACTTCTCATAAAAAGACATAGTAGTGACACTAATAGTGAGGTAATGATAAAGCCACCGCTAAAGAGGGGGATTATTTTTGGAGAAGGAGGAGTTTCTCCATGGAGTGAAGAATAAACTCACATGTTCAGAGTGTAGGCATCCTTCTAGAGAACCATTGAATATTTTGTTAGAGTGAGCAAATCAGGATATGGACACTCCCAGACTTCAAAATCATCACACTCTACATTATATCAATGCAGTGTGTGTCCCTGTAAATAGGTATTGCAAGGTAATGCTAGTCTTCTAACAAAAATATGCAGCTTGTCCCTAAGATTAGCCTTCATACACAAGCCAGAAGACAGCCAATGTAACACCAGTTTTTTAAAATTGGATTTTGGGGGGTTGGGAGGGGTCTGTTCAGTTCCCGAAGACCACTAAGCTAACATCTGCTACAAGAAAACTGGTAGAAAGCATTATTAATGGCAATCACCATATTTCTTTTTTTAAAAAAGGCTTGCTGAAGATGCAGAAGCATGGCTTCTGCCCCACTAATCTTCTAGAGTTCTTTGAAGTTGTCAATAACCATGTGCACAGGGATGATCCAGTGGATTGCTTGTCCACTCCCAACTCAACCTGATAAAGACGTCCAAAAAGGACTACTGTGCCTCTATTTTGCCTTCATGCTTAGGGTATGTAGGAAGTTCCCCTTCTTTATTAAAATAGTACTATGCTGTTTTTCTGAATTCAGAACACATCAGTAGTGGCTGTCACAGCAGCACAGCTCACCTGAGTTCCCATTGTCCACACTGCTGGTGGTCCCATTGGTGTGTTTGCACCACACCAACGTCACCACTGCCTTGCTCCTCCCTCTGTACTCTCCAAGTAAGCAGCAGCAATGTGAGCAATGGGAGATCAAATGAGCACCACCACACCACTACTGGCATAAATATATTTTTAAAATTAACAACGAAGGGAAATGCATTGTTCTCTCTGTCCTATTCTTTAACCAGTTACCTGTCTATAAGAGTACGTCTCAATTACTATGAGTCATAATGCAGATATAGCCACAAAATAAAACTTTTTCTTCCTATATAGCCATCTTATCCTGTCACTCAGTTAATTTGTACACAGCATAGGTCTTTTTGAGAAGTGTTTTTTCTTCTTACACAGAACTGAAATAAAATTATGTAGAGGAAAAAGCACAAATGAAGCGCAAATGTTCCATTCCTGGGCAAGGTCCTGGAACGAGTAGTTGCAGGCCAGCTCCAGACACCCTTGGATGAGACCAATTATCTGGATCCATTTCAGTCAGGTTTCAGGCCTGGTTCTGGCACGGAAACAGCCTTGGTCGCCCTGTATGATGACCTTTGTCGGGAGAGAGACGGGGGGAGTGTGAGTCTGTTGATTCTCCTTGATCTCTCAGCGGCTTTCGATATCATCGACCATGGTATCCTTCTGGGGAGACTAACTGAGTTGGGAGTGGGAGGGACTGCATGGCAGTGGTTCCACTCCTACTTGGCAGGTCGCCTCCAGAAGGTGGTGCTTGGGGAACATTGCTCGGCACCCTGGACTCTCCAGTACGGGGTTCTGCAGGGGTCAGTTCTGTCCCCAATGCTGTTCAACATCTACATGAAACCATTGGGTGCGGTCATCCGGAGCTTTGGAGTGCGTTGCCATCAGTATGCTGATGACACACAGCTCTATTTCTCCTTTTCATCTTCTTCAGGTGAGGCTGTCAATGTGCTGAACTGGCTCTGACAATGGACTGGATGAGGGCTAATCAACTGAGGCTCAATCCAGACAAGACTGAGATGCTGCTAGTGGGTGGTTCTTCTGACCAGATGGTGGATAGCCAACCTGTTCTGGATGGGGTTGCACTCCTCCTGAGGGAGCAGGTTCATAGCTTGGGGGTTCTCCTAGAACTATCTCTGTCACTTGAGGCTCAGGTAGCCTCGGTGGCACGGAGTGCCTTCTACCAACTTCGGTTGGTGGCCCAACTACGTCCCTATCTGGACAGGGATAACCTGGCTTCAGTTGTCCACACTCTGGTAACCTCCAAATTAGATTACTGCAATGCACTCTACGTGGGGCTGCCTTTGAAGACAGTTCGGAAACTGCAGCATGTGCAAAATGCAGCGGCCAGATTGGTAACAGGGACCAGACGGTCCGAACATATAAAACCAATTCTGGCCCGCTTGCATTGGCTGCCTGTATGTTTCTGAGCTCGATTCAAGGTGCTGGTTTTGACCTATAAAGCCTTACACGGCTTGGGACCACAATACCTGATGGAGCACCTCTCCCAATACGAACCCACCCGTACACTACGCTCAACATCTAAGGCCCTCCTCCGGGTGCCTCCTTGGAGGGAAGCTCGGAGGGTGGCAACAAGGGAGAGGGCCTTCTCAGTGGTGGCCCCCAAATTATGGAATGATCTTTCTGACAAGGCGCACCTGGCGCCAACACTGTTATCTTTTCGGCGCCAGGTCAAGACTTTCCTCTTCTCCCAGGCATTTTATATTGTTTAAAAAATTTTAATTGTGTTTTAAATTGTTTTTAAAATATGTGTTTTAAATTGTATATTTGTTTTAATGTTTTTGATTGCTATAAACCGCCCAGAGAGCTTTGGCTATGGGGCGGTATACAAGTGAAAGAAAGAAAGAAAGAAAGAAAGAAAGAAAGAAAGAAAGAAAGAAAGAAAGAAAGAAAGAAAGAAAGAAAGAAAGAAAGAAAGAAAGAAAGAAAGAAAGAAAGAAAGAAAGAAAGAAAGAAAGAAAGAAAGAAAGAAAGAAAGAAAGAAAGAAAGAAAGAAAGAAAGAAAGAAAGAAAGAACAGTGATAATTTATGGTGACAAAAGGAGTGTTTTATGCATGCCCTAAGCTATTATTTCCCCAGTAAACAATGTAAATGGGAATATATAATTAGTGGTAGGTATGCTGGAAGGCAAAGGCTATTGACATACTGAGAAATTAAGGTAGGTGATATAACATTTGATAAATTATTTGTTAAACAAAGCAGACATATTAAAGGACAGAAACAGTTTCTTACATCCATGAAACTACTTAAATGGAGACCAGGGTGGCTGACCCCCTATGTAAGGGGGCTAATTCACCACCCAATAGCCTGCTGTTTTGGCACTGGTGGTGGCAAAAGGGGGAAAATTAAAGTAAATATAGCCTTGGAATGGGTGGAACGCAGAAACCTGATGGATCAGCTGAGAAGGGAGGGGGCCATGCACCTATGTGTGTCCTGTAAGTGTGCATATTAGAATATGCATGTAGGTGTGGGGTGCTCACACCCACTTTTTGGCCACACCCACTGCTGGCATGAGGCCCCCATATGCAGGGTGAATACAGCCATTGGGCCAATGAAGTCTAGCCACTCCTGATGTAGATAAACGCTACACTATGCTTTTCTGATGTTTTTTCTATCCTTTTTCAGGACCATACAAATGATAGGAAGAAAAGGCATGTGCAGTATTACAGAAGAATCCTCATACAGCACATTTCACGCTTTGGATGGGAAGGTGCACACATTTAATTTAGAGTATGCAGTATATTTAAAACCTTTAGCTCCAATGACTATAATGTAAGTGTATGGCCCAACAATGCACCTACTAAAACACCAAGCCTGATAAGGATTTTTTTTTTTGCACTACCATGATTTTGTACAAGAAAATGACAGCAAGCTAGAATTATGTTTAACCACTGTAAATCATTTGAAAAGTATCCATTTTCTTATACCAACATTATAATGTGTTAACTGAACACTGGTTATTTGATAAAGCAAGGAGATGAAAACAGAAAGGAGTCTGCTGAATATTCCACTTGAAATGTACAATTCTGAAGGAACAGCAATAAGAGCAGAGCATGCTAAAGAAAACAAAAGTAATTGTTCCACTATTTTGATGAAAGCATAATTTTGTTTCAGAAAGAGCATGAACTCTTAAGACTGTAGATTAAAGCCACTTTTTACCAGGAGGTTTAGCTTTTAGGGGGCAGGGATTACACTCTTGCTTTGCACCTTCATTACCAACTGCAAAAGAGTCAAGCTCACTCTGTCTGAATCTTTTACCCTTTTATTAGGTCTCATTCACTTTTAAGCTCTAAGCAGGAATGGAACACAGCTATCCGGTCTCACTTTGTATAACATTTCCTCTCTCCTTCCTCTTTCTGTCTGTGCATGTATATACACATATAGTATTTTTACATTTGTATCCCCCCTTTTCACCAAATTGTGTTCAAGGCAGCTAACATTAATAATATAAGAAAACAGAAATAAAATACAAAGAAAAAAACACAGAAACCAGGCAAGTAAAACATCAATTAAATCAATTAAGGAAAGCAATTAAAACCAATTGAAACTCATTTACAAGTCAGCTTATGGACCAAAGGGCTGTCTGAATAAAAATGTCTTTGTCGGTGGAAAGCCATCAGAAATGGGCCACAATAATGTATTCATCTTACATGTCACAAGACTTGAATATGAGATGAAAGACCATCCATGGACATGACAACGGCAGAAAAATGTATGGATTAAGCATTCTTTTACGGCATGATAGATTAGTATTTGAGTTCTGCATGCCTGCAACTCCATTGTAGAAACTTATTTTAGACACAATAAAGAGAGACTTCCTCATACTAAAATTTAGTCCTTCATTTCTCTTTTTGCTGTGGAAAGAGTGCATATGAACCTTATACAAGTCACCATAGAAGCAGAAACACTGGTAGTCATTACCATGGTTCTTAAATAGTTAATCCTCAATCTGAGCAAATCCAAAGGTAACAGAAGGTAACAAAAACTTGAAGGCAAATAAGGTACTTTTCTCAGGTGCTAGACAACAACGGTTTGGGTACCAAATACTTACTATCAGTGCAGATGCCACCAGTATCTAGTATTCCGGTTCCAGGCACATTTGGTACCATCCCATTGATTTCTGTTAAACTTTCTTCCAAACAGAGGATATACAAAACTACCTTGATTTTTTTTGCCAAAGTTAAATAGGAAGACTACATAGTCCTTGAAGCATGCTGCAGTTAACACTACTAAATGCATGAGATAAGTAGCTGGGATTGGTTAAAAAAAAAGTTTTCCATTATTGAAATTTGCCAGAGGCAGAAGTGGTTATATGCTCAGTCAGGTTCCTGAAGATGACTGTCATCTCCTTGCATGAGGTACCACAAAAAAAAAAGACAATAGCAAATTGGGCTGAAACTACTCAAACTTTCAAAATATTTCAGATTCCAAATAAAAATAATAATATCCAAGCAGGTTTAAAATGCTTCTCTACTCAGAGGTTAGGTTCCACTGAGTTAAATGGGGCTTTCATCCATGCAAATAAGGTTTAGATTATTAATGTTATTAGAACACCTATAGTTCCTGCATAGAGTTCCTGCAGCATAGTGCTTATAAATATAATATTGGAAGCAGGGCCGGCACCAGCCTGCCCTGGCATACGCACGCACGCCCCACCTACCTACCTACCAGGCAAGCAGAGGAGTGGGAGGTTGGGTGGAAGTGCGAGAGAGGGAAGTAAGAGGTGGAAGGACGACGGAGGGAAGTAACGGGCAGAAGGGTGAGGGAGGGAGGGGGAATGGGTAGAAGGGTGAGGGAGGGAGGGAACAGGTGGGTGGGCAAGCAGCTCCCTTCCTGTGATCTGTGGCAGGGAGCCTGCCACTGAAAGGGAGCACTACTCCCCCACCATAACGAGGGGCCCTCGGTACGGCGGGCAGGCGAGTGAGTGGGCAGGGGGAGGGTGAGCAGCAGGGGGGAAGGCAAGCAGGGGAGCTGGCAGGGACAGAGGGTGAGGAAGTGGGGGTGGGTAGGCCAGTGAGTGGGCGGGCTGGCAAGCAGGTGGGCAAACATGATATCTAAAAATCGATTAAACTTTGATTCCTCCCCATTACCTTCTGCTATTGGCCAAGCACAGGAAAATGTTGGGGTGTACAAACATGTAGGGTTGAATAACAAAGGGCAAAGCAACAGAGGGAAATCTTGATTATGCCTTTCATCAGAGATACAATCTAAAGAAGAATGAATGTGAGCTATATTCACAGAGTAAAGGAAATTGGCAGGACTTCACTCACAAACAGCCTATAAGAAAACTGCTAGCTACAAATAAATTTGCCAGCTGGCCAAGGGCAAGTAGCTCAGGGCCTTTAGTGAGTAAAATGCACACAGATCCTCCTCTAGGTTTCTCTTTTGTGCTGTGGTTTTGTAAATATTTTTAAAGCTGGAATGTCTTCCAAGAATTGGGAGAGACTATGGCACCTTTTTCCATGGCCAAGCACAAATAAGAAGACTCCACCTCGCTCCCATGCTCAAGACTGAAAGAAGAAAAGAGGTCTAGTTGTGCCATGTCAACATTCTGGAGCTCTGCAAGTAGGTGATACTTATTCATGGGCTGGATAATACAGGGAGAATATTTCACTATATACTAAGGCACAGCAGATCTTCAGTAGCACCAGACAGATGGGAGCTGTCCACCTGTGCAGGAACTGAAATAAGGCTGAGAAGTCATAGAGGTCATGTGCTGAAAGTTCAGAAATACAAAAAAAAAAAATCACTACTAGTTCAAACTCCTTCACTGGAATCTGAAGCAAAATCCACGAGTAAAATCCGTAAGTAAACACTTGAAGGAATGGCGTGTGGGCTCATTCCCTGCATTAAGAGGAATGGGAAATATAGTGTGGGTAGGAAGAGATTCTTTTCAACTTCCCATACCAGGTCCTCATTTTATAAGCAAGTTGTACATCACCAGTGGGCCACATGAAAACTTTGGTAAAAGATGACCCCTACACACACAGACACACATGCACACAGTGTTGCATGCAATAACAACATCAACAACATTTATACAGTGCATTTCAAGTGTACAAAGTGTTTCACATAAACAATCTCACTTTTCCTTACAATGATGCTTTTATCGAAGCCTGTTTTATTGCACATATTACAAATGTAAGGCTGAGGTTGTTTAAATGTGTCTTGCATAAGGTTATCCAATGAATTCCTTAAACAAGGTAAGACTTAAGATGGATGGTTTCCTGGCTCATTTCATACTCTTAGCTACTATGTTATACCACCCTGTAGGTTTTATCAGAAACATTTACCCCATCGAACAATTTGACTCATGCATACACCAGTTCCAGTGTTAACTGCATTTCAGCACAGACACTGTAGGTTCATTACTGAACATCTACCTGCAGTAGATTCATAATGTAGCCAAGCTCTTGGGGGCAACAAGCATGCAGCTGAGCTGCAAGACTGTAGTTTATTTGAGGAGCGTGAAGTAGGAAAACAAAGGGATATTGGGGATCTTTAAATCTCAGTAACATTTTAATGACCTCGATTTTTAACAGCAGATCAATTCAATTTACAGTTTAATTTATAGAGTGAGTCTTCTCAGTAACAATGCTGCACCTGCTTCATGGTCTGAAAGAAAGCCCTCCAAGGTTCTTAATAATGACACAGGAGGGTGAGGGAAAAGAACTGCTGCAGTAAGTCAAACAACTGTTCCCTGGGAACACCCTATAGATAACAGAAAATTTCAGCTTTGGCATAACAATGGCAGAACATTTCAGCAGAAAAGAAATCCAACAGACACTCAAGGAGAAGTAACAGTGCAGTGAAAGATTTGTGCTGTAAAGTGCATCCTACAAATCTCTTTTTTTTTCAATTAATTTTTATTCTAATTTTCAAAACCAAAATAATACAAAAAGAAAACAACACAAATCAATAACTAATACAATACAAAAAAATACATATATATAAAAATATTGACTTCCGATTTGTCATAGTTCAGCTATAAATCTATAATATATAACAAACCTATCTCTTAACAGATTATAAAATCACCTTCCTCCAGCGGTTATCTTAGTTGGTTTCAAATCTCATTAACATCATATCATTTTAATATTCCACAAAAAGTCAAAGAGAAGTTTCCAATCCTTGAGATATATATCAATCAATTTTTTTTCTAAATAAACATGCCAATTAATCCAGCTCATCAAATCTACTAAATCCAGTAATTTCAAAACACTATAATTCAACTATAAATCTATAATATATAACAGACCTATCTCTTAATAGATTATAAAATCACCTTCCTCCAGCGGTTATCTTAGTTGGTTTCAAATCTCATTAACATCATATCATTTTAATATTCCACAAAAAGTCAAAGAGAAGTTTCCAATCCTTGAGATATATATCAATCAATTTTTTTTCTAAATAAACATGCCAATTAATCCAGCTCATCAAATCTACTAAATCCAGTAATTTCAAAACACTATAATTCAACTATAAATCTATAATATATAACAGACCTATCTCTTAATAGATTATAAAATCACCTCCCTCCAGCAGTTATCTTAGTTGGTTTCAAATCTCATTAACATCATATCATTTTAATCTTCCACAAAAAGTCAAAGAGAAGTTTCCAATCCTTGAGATATATGTCAATCAATTTTTTTTCTAAATAAACATGTCAAATAATCCAACTCATCAAATCTACTGAGTCCAGTAGTTTCAAATCGCTCTTCTGTCATTATCCATATTGGGTCCATCTTCCATCTTTACGCACCCAAAAATCTTGCTGTCATAGTCATATAATAAAAGTCTGATAGGAATTTCCTCCATCACAGATATTTTCTTACCATCAAATCCAAACGTAACACTGAAGTATTGTTTCAAAGCCGCATCTCTGCTCCTCTTTTCCACATGATACACTAGTACATTTCTTGAAGGTTTTTCCATTGACACAAAACAGGGATTAATTCTATTAACTTTCTCCATTTCAAGTTCCATCAAATCCTTCCAGTCCAGGAATTTTTTTGAACCGATATCTTTATCTCCAATCTCTTCAATTCCTTCAGAGACAGCGCTGTATTCCAAACTGTAATATTTATCTCCAGGATCCGTCACAACCAGGAAATCCAAATCTTTTTTCATGTCCATATTTAAGCCAATCTCCATAGATTGAACCTTGCCTTTAATTTCTCTTTCATCCTTTTTTTGTTTTCCAGATCTATCTTTATTCTCCTTTCTCATAGAATCCTGAGTTTCTTTCAGCTCCTGTCTCATTTCATGAAATTCAGTTCTCCACGCTTGTCTATTATTTCTCAGTTCTTGTTTTATTGAGTTAATCCCATCCATTATTTTCTGAAGCACGTCTAGAAATAAAGTCCCTTCTTGTACATCCATGATCTTCTTAATTGCTATTCTTAAAACCAAAAGAACAAAACTCCTTCAATTTTCAATGTCCCAAGCAAAGAGCAGTTTATTTCTTTATCCAGTTACAAAGGAGTTAATCTTTCCAACCAACTAACGTCACACGCTAGACAGTCCTTATCTCTTAAATGTCCAGAAGTGCAAAAACAGCTTTTAGTTCACAGCGTTCAAATAACTAGTAGCAGAGAGAATGAGCAGATTCGTCAACAACAACAACAAAAAGTAGATCAGAAAAAATAGTCCCTTATATATATTACACAAAAGTCTTGTAAATCAAAAGATTTCTTATCTCTCCCAATCAGAAAGCTCTCATCCGTTGTAATCTTTAAAACACAATTTTCCATGTCAGCTTTTTGCAATAAAAAAAAAAAAGATAAGCTATTTATATTTTCTTCCCCCTTAGTTCCGTAAATAAAGAAGGAAAGTCTTACCTCATCTAGGTTATTTTAATTGCTGTTACTTTGACAAATCTCTTTAGCTATATAGATAAGAAAATGATAAATGTAGACAGGAGGTTTGCCTGCTAGTCCGTTAAAAAAAAACGGGTCACTTATCCAGCTGAGCTAGCATAAAATCCTCGCTCTGTCTGAACTGCTGGAAGACAGACAATTCTGACGAATTCCAGGCTCCAACAATCAAAACAAAACTATGTGGCAGATCTCACGCTTCTTCCTTATCCGGAAGAAATCATCCCCAGTCAGAAAAAACCCTTCTGACTGAATTTAAAACTGGATAAGTTTCATCCAAGATGGGAGCCCGTCTCAGAGGCAGCACAGGCAGAGGGATCCTCCTGGGAAGTTCGCATCCTACAAATCTCAAATGAAATTAGATGAACCATATAAAATATACATCTTCCAATGAAATTTCTCCTGGGTATTTGAAGAACCTATGTTTAAATGAAGCAAAATGGGAATTAAACTTTTTAAGAAAGAACCCACAAATCTGTGCTCTCACTTTAGAAAAATGCCAGAAAAGGACAAAATATGGCCTCTAGATACCACTGTACCATAAACCTAAACTTGCCTGCCTCCAGAACACATCATCTGGATGATCTAGGTTATCTAGATTTTATTCTCTATTTGGCACCTATGCTAACTAGCCAAGCTCTTGTTCATAAAATTATCCTTTCTAAAATACTGTCTTTTATATTAAGTACACCACAAGCTTCAACCATACTATAGACTATTTACACATGTAATAATTTCATTAGGATGGGGGAACCTCACTTCAAATGGATCTTACCGGTAATTAAAGATATAAGCAGATATAGTCAACTTGGATGTCAAAAGCACACAAATTAGTCCCCTTGATGTAAATTGGTCTGAAAATGAGGGAAGCACTTTGAGAATAAAGCTGAAAATGAAATGGTGATGAATACCAGGCAATCAAAGCAGCAGGACATAAAATATAGTATTTGATTTATTTTTCAGAAGTGTTCTTTGTAGAATATTTGTGCTCAAACAATGGACATCCACACTGTTTTCTATTTGATCTAAGGTTTTGTAGCCCAGCTGTGTTTGTAAAGGAGCTATTTCTTCTCTTCAATTTCTCCTCCCAAAACTGTTTTCTCTTGTACATAAGCATATTTGTGTTGTACACATAATTATCCTAATAAGACAGATGGTTTAAGAGGAAGGAGAAGGATAGGAGAGCCAGCCATGAAAAGGTGCTTCATTCTCCACTTTTTTTTTTACTTAATAGCCATTAAAAAGCAAATGCTTTAAGGCAGATTCTTCTGCAAGTGAGATGTAAGGTCTGGGTATATAAAACAAAATGTGTGTAGTCATCCAGATAACCATATACATGTCAGAAGTCTCATACTGTGTTAACTGGATGTCAAACTGATTTACCAACGACAAAGCTTTCATATTGAGTCATCAACATGTATTCCTTTAGGGAGTTGTAGCTAAACTGAGGGCAGGGGGGCAGATATATCCATTTTTCCTCTTTGGTATTACCTGTTCTTTTTTAAGATGGCAAGGTAGCTTAAACAAAAACTGTCTGGGTCACTCGTATGAAAAATGCTCCAGAATCTGCATTCTTATTCACTAAACCTCTCAACGCCAATCTCTCGTTCTAAATGAGGGAAGTGGGAATCTACCTCACTGGTTGGCCACATATATTTTTTAGGATTGGATGCCATGATAAAAATCTTCTGCATTAATTATCAATTTAAAGTAGGAAAATATGGAGATTTATTAGTCGGCACACAACAATTTCCATTTCTAAATTTCAATTTTTTTTACTTCCTCTTTCCTATGCAGCCAGCTCTCCATCTTACATACTGCTTCACCACTGCCAAGATCTGCCATTGTTTCATTTACTACCAAAACCATCTCTCCTCCAGAAGCTTCCTTACTAGCGGTATGCCTTCTTATCACTTCTTCAGCTATTCAGAATGCCTTTGCTAAACTCAGATTTTGTTCTTGTTGCTATAATTATTTCTCCTGTCCTCAAGGCACTGTACTGGATCCCTGTCATATTCTGAATAAAATTCCTTACACTCAGTGCTCTACAGCTCTGTGCAACTGGGATTCATATGCTCCCTTTTCCCATCTCTAGCTTCTTTTTCTATCAAGCCTCTTGTCTCCAATTGCTGAAATCCTAACCAATTATTACACAGGATTTACTATAACCAATTTGCTACATGGGGCCATGCTTCTTCTGTGCTATCTGCTACCAACTAACCCTCCCCACACTCTTGCTGCTCTTTCATCATACCTTTTCCCTTGTTTCACTTCTGGTTGCAATTAGGCATATATGGATTTACATGTTAAATTCACATCTTGGATCAGATACGGCTAAGCGCAGGGTGAAGGGAATAATACTTTAGTGCAGTGTGTTATATCATCCTCACATTGTGCAGAGAGCTTTCATTCTGTCTTCTAAAAATATTTTGCTTATATATTGGTAGAATGAGAAAATCTATTCATTCTATTCACTTTCCTTTCGCTTTGTGCTATTTCTTGCAAAGCCATTATTCACAAAGTGGCCATTTGAGTTTCTACAACCATAATGAATGTTTTTATGTATTTTATGTGTTTTGTCATTAATCAGAAAATTAGAAAACTGCATTATTCATTATTCAATACTAAGCATTTTGCATCTAATTATTTACATACTGATGTTCTCCTAGCTTAAAAATTCAGTCCAGTGAATGATGTTACAATATAGATGTCATTTTCATTCATTGGTGATCACTCGTGGCTGAGTAAGATTGTCTCCCAAGGTAAGATCTTTAACAGTGGGTCCATAAGTGACTGTGGAGGCCAATTCTGGATCCACACAGCCTCACACAGTGAGGACATAGGTTTCCAGATGGAAGATGGTCACGATGAGGATTTGCTTGATGTGCCTTCCGCTTAGCTTGTTTGTCCCTTTTGGTCTGTACTCGTGCTTCTTCAAAGTCCATAGAACCTTTGATAATGGCCAACCTCCAATTGGGATGCTCATGGGCCAAGGCTTCCCAGTTCTTGATGCTCATGTTACATTTTTTAAATTAGCTTTGAGAACATCTTTAAACCTCTTGTCCACCGATATTTCGTTTTCCATCCTTAAGTTGGGAGTAAAGTAGCTGCTTTGGAAGACGGTGATTAGGCATTTGAACAACATGGCCGGTCCAGCAAAGTTGATGTTGGAGGATCATTGTTTCAACACTGGTGGTCTTTGCTTCTTCCAATACGCTAACATTAGTCCGCCTATCTTCCCAAGTAATTTGCAGAATTTTCCGGAGGCAGCATTGGTAGAATCTTTCAAGAAGTTGGGAGTGGCGTTTATAGATGGTCCATGTTTCACAGGCATGGTAGTACAATGGTTTTGTAAATAAACATTTTGGTCCCCCTGCAAATATCCTGATCCTCGAACACTCTACACTTCATTCGGGAGAATGAGGCACTCGCAGAGCTCAGACGATGCTGAATTTCAGCGTCAATGTCAGCTTTTAAAGAGAGATGGCTGCCAAGATAAGAAAAGTGATCGACATTCTCCAGCATCGCACCATTAAGCTGGATTGATGGTGCTATAGAGGGATTGATTTGCAGTTGCTGATGAAGCACTTTGGTTTTTTTGATGTTAAGCAAGAGGCCAAGCTTTTCATGTGCTTCTGCAAAGACATTTAGGATAGTTTGAAGATCTTCCTCTGAATGTGCGGAGACTACATTATCATTGGCATATGGAAGTTCTATGACACGTTGTAATTACCTTACTTTTTGCTTTCAGCCTACTGAGATTAAAAAGCTTTCCATCTGTTCGATATGTGATTTCCACATCAGTGGGAAGTTTCCCCTCAACAAGGTGTAGAATCATGGCAATGAAAATAGCAAATAAGGTTGGAGCAATGATGCATTCCTTTTTTGACACTTGATCCCACTTTGAATGGATCACTTTGAGAGCCATTGTTATCCAAAATTGTTGCCGTCATGTTGTCATGGAGGAGTCGCAAAATATTCACAAATTTATCAGGGCATCCAATTTTCAGAAGGATGGTCCAGAGACCAGTTCGATTTACAGTATCAAAGGCCTCAGTCAGATCAATAAACGCCATATACAGAGGTCGGTTTTGCTCCCTGCATTTTTCTTGAAGCTGTTGTGCAGTGAAGATCATGTCCACTGTCCCCCTTCAAGGGGGAAAACCATTCTGGGATTCAGGGAGGATGTCTTCTGAAATAGGTAGAAGGCGATTTGCGAGGATCCTTGCAAGGATTTTACCTGCCGTAGCTAGAAGAAAGATGCCTCAGTAGTTCCCACAATCTGTTCGATCACCCTTCTTGGAAAGAGTGATAATTATGGCATCCCTAAAGTCTTCCGGGATCTCCTCCCTCATCCAGATTTTTTCAATGAGTTTATGAAGTTGTTGTGTAAATTCAAGCCCACCTTCTTTAAAGACTTCAGCAGAAATCCCATCAGGTCCACTAGCTTTGTTATTCTTCATTTGATTGATGGCTTTATTGACTTCATCCAAATTAGGGGATACTGCAAGCTCATCTCTAATTTGTTGTTCTGGGATTTGCAAGAAGACCTCACCAGCCACGTAAGAATTATGATTAAGGAGATCATGGTAATGCTCTTTCCAACACAGTGCAATAGATTCTTTATCCTTTAGAAGTCTGGTACCATCTATTGAATGTAAGGGATTTGTACCATAATTTGTTGGTCCGTAGATGGCCTTTAAAAAGCCCCGTGCATCATGAGCATCTGCAAAATGCTGGATTTCTTGAGCTTTCTTTATCCACCAGGCGTTCTTAAGTTCTCTAGTTCTTCTTTGGACCTCAGCCTTTGCACTGGCATAGATATTTTTCTTAACAGCACAGTTAATGTCTTTTTGCCATATCTGGAAGGCTTTCCTTTTCTTGTCAATATGTTCAATCTCACTATCATTCTCATCAAACCAGTCCTGATGTTTCTTAGTTTGGTATCCAATAGTTTGTTCACATGCTGTAATAATGGAAGTCTTCAGTTTAATCCAGTGTTCCTCAACGTTTTCAGGGAGTTCCGTAGATAGATGTTTCTTGAGAGTCTCCATCAGCATCTTCATCAACATCTTCATCAGCATCTAATGTTGGTGCATAAACACCTAGAATAGTTGCCTGCTGGTTTTTAGCGAGTTTTAATCGGAGAGTTGAGAGTCGTTCATTAATGCCAGTAGGAACTTCTGACAAGAGCTTCACAAGATCATTTTTAATAGCAAAGCCTACATGTATTTGTCATTCTTGTTCAGGCAGTCCTTTCCAGAAGAAAGTGTAACCTCCTTTTTCTTCCTTCAATTGTCCCTCTCCTGCTCTTCGAGTTTCTTGGAGTGCTGGTATGTCAATATTAAAATGTCTCAACTCCCTCACGATGATGGCAGTCCTGCGTTCAGGACGTTCACTATCTGTATTGTCCAGCAATGTCTGTATATTAAATGTTCCAAAGTTCTGTCTTTGTCTTTTGCGACCGCTAAGTGGTGACCCCACTGGACGCGGTGATCCAGTCAGGGGGAGAGATGAGGCAGACTATGTTTAGGCCACCTTTTCTAGCCCCCTCCCCATATGGGGTGAGCAGAGTGGATCCTGAATAGGACTGCTCAGTCGTGGATATAGCTGCCGAACTACTCAACTGCTTTGGTTTTTGATGCTCAGCCTGTGTCATGCCTCAACCTCCCCTCCCCATGTGAAGGAGTAGGTGGAGTCTGCACTGACCATGAGCATACATGGAAAACTGTAAGTGCAGTGATAGCTTGTTGCGGCCGAGGAGCAAAATCAGACAGAGCAGTTTGGGTTGAGCAAAAGGCCACTTTATTAAAACTATAACAAAACCCCTTAAAGTGACCTGCAAGGGAAAACCTATGTGTGGGAACTGTCTATAAGCAAGCAGCTTGCCATACAGCTCTCGGGCGACCAGCCCCTGCTGGGGCAAGGGCAAGTCCTTCTGCTTACCCCGGCCACACCCTGTAGGTGAGTAGCGGGGCCTTCCCACACCACCCCCCGGGGCCATACAACTTCAGGTGGATGAGGTAAGTTGGCCCCAAAAGCAGCCAATATCCTGCCCTCAGGCCGTAAAGCTCTGACAGACAGGTATCTGGAACCACCAGTCACCTCCAAAGGTGCCTAAGGGGGCCACCTAGCTGTCCTTACCTATTTCCCTTTCCGCACCTTACCGCCACCAAAGGGGTCAAATCTCTATTTAGCCCCCCCTTTACCCCACTGCCAAGAAGCACCTCTCGCAGACACCTCTGCAGGTGTCCCAAAAAGTTGTCATTCCCTGCATCCATCAGGTGAACGCCATCGGCCCTATAAAGCTCAACCCTAGAATGCTGTATGCGGAGATGAGGAATAGCCAACCCCCATGCTCAAGAAGAGCCAAGTGAATCTGCTGGTTGACCTTCCTTCGTGCCCTTTGGGTCCAGCACACCACGCCAATCCCTGCGTGGGAGAATGTCTGACCAAATCAGATGCACCAAAGGCCAATGTTGCCTTATAAACTGAATGTCCTCACATGCCTGAAAAGTAAGGGCCCTGCCCTTAAGTAAACCAAGGTCATTCCCACCCAGGTGAATGACAACCACATGTGGAACCATCCGCACCAAACCATGCTGGAACAACATGGGTAGGAGCCCATCCCAGCACATATTCTGTTGACCCAGCCACTGAACCATCTGAGGCCCAGCTGTGAACCAACCTGAGTTTGTGGCCCTAAGGCCAGCCCATAAGATCATGCCATGGCTGCAGAGTAGGGTGCACATCCACTCTGTCCCCATCCAGCAACCTGCCAAGAACAGAAACAATTATGAACAGTTGGGTCCTGAACCTCCAGGTTTGCCCCGGGGTGAACATTTCCTATACGCCCCATAATTCCACCTTCCGATGGCCTGCACCCATGTTTAGAAAGAAAAAAAAAACACCCAAGATAGACTGTGCTGGGTAGGCAACTCAAACCCCTATGGAGTCTGCTCTCAGGCCTTGCGGTGCTAAACCAAAACTTTGTGAGGGGAGATCTCTCCTCATGAATAACAGACAACCAGGCCTAGAGTCTCAGGTATCCAAGAAACACTGTAATGCCCTCACAGGGCAGGTGTCCAGTCTTGGGGCAGGATAAAATTATGGTGCGATCCTTGCACCACTGGTCTGCCTCAAAACTGTAAACCGCCCAGACAACTTTGGCTATGGGGCGGTATATAAATGGAGTTGTCTGATCTGGCTATGGTGACACATGCCTTAGTTACATCCTGCTTAGACTACTGTAACGCGCTCTATGTGGGGCTGCCTTTGAAGACTGTTTGGAAACTTCAGTTGGTGCAACGAGCTGCAGCTAACTGGGGCTGGTTACAGAGGCCATACAACTCCCCTGCTGCAACAGCTCCACTGGCGTCCAGTCTGTTTTCGGACACAATTCAAAGTGCTGGTTATGACCTATAAAGCCCTATATGGCTTAGGTCCAGGCTATTTGTCAGACCGTATCTCCCTATGTGAACCTGCCCAGGCCCTGAGATCTTCAGGAGAGATCCTTTCCATGATCCCAACACCTTCACAAGTACAACTGGTGGGGACACGAGATAGGGCCTTTTCGATGGCTGCCCCTAGGCTCTGGAACTCCCTCCCTAGGGAGTCAAGAATGGCCTCCTCTGTGCAGTCCTTCCGCCAACAGCTAAAGACTTTTTTCTTCCGGCAGGCCTTTGGAACTGAAGGTTTTAAGGGTAGTGACTGAAAAGGATGCTGTATGTTATTGTTTTACTTGTATGCTCCTAAACTGGGTTGAGTATTTTAAGTGTGTATCTAATTGGTTTTAACATCTTAATAGTTTAATCCTGTTTTAATGCTGATTTTATATGTTTATATGTTTTATATTTTTATAGGTTCTTAATGATATGTACTTATTTTTAACTGGAAGCCGCCTTGAGTTCCAGTTTGGAAAAAGGGCGGGGTATAAATAAAGATAATAACAATAATAATAATAATAATAAATAATAAATAAATAAAACTAACCTCAGACCACAGGAAGGCTCGTAGAGAAGAGTCTGACCTGGACCCGGCAACCCCCTCCCCCATCCAGAAGGCTCCAAAATTAGTGTAGGGGCCGCTGTATGCAACTGCTGAGCTTCAAAGGGTGATGACCACAGGGTACCCCGACTAACAATCCCAGTAGCAGATCAGATGAAAAAAGGGATGCGGATCCGGGGTATGTGGGTGTTTCCCAGCCCAGCTGGCCAGCACATGACATATTCTAAAGTTGTCCAAATGATCCTGAAAGCCTCCTGCCTTAGTCTTAAAGGACAAGCGGGGTGCCGACAAGCAGGGCCTTACTGTATTTCAAACCTAATATATGCCTGGGCCCAGCAAGAGGATAAGCTTAACCAAGGGACCCTGCGCCCCACAATAAGGCCACATTATAATATAATAAGAATAGAATGAATTACCTCAACCTAATATAGGTCCAGGCCTTGCAAGAGGCCGTAAGCCTAACCAAAGAGCCCTGCACAATGCCAAATAAAGCCTGCCAGGGCCTAACCCACAGCCCTACCCCATCCGGTACACCCTGTCCAGGATGAACTCACACCCAGCCTCTGTGACCAAAGTGGAAAATAGGGCCTGCGTTGAAAAGCTCAAAAGGCCTGTGCAGCCTCCTCTCCAATCTGTCCTAGAAGGGGCAGCTCAGGCTTAAGTAGGCCCCTGGCGCTTGCCCCTCCATGCAGTGAGTTGCACGCACATGTGGTATTCAACACATGACGCTGCCCCCTTTCAAAATGGCAGCTGCAGCATTGCCCCCTAGCCGCAAAGCCTAGGCGTAGAAGGTTGACCGGACATGGCACAACTGGTTGCCGGCTTACCTGATTTACACTGGGGTTGTGATGGAAAAGCAGCCACAAAAGGACCCCCTTTTGGTGAAATACTTGGATATAATATATAGGGCCTATATTGAGTTTTCTGGCCTGGCCTGGCCTGGCTGTCTTATGATGACACCTTTCGTATGCGGGTGGGATTTAACAAGGCACTCCCATGGGACAGGAAGGAGCCAGAGCTATGGCTGCAGTTCATGGCAGCAAGCTGCGCCATGACTGGAGACAGGACCAACAGCAGGCACTTATTAAGCAGGCAGTCGACTGCTACCCTTCCCCACTTGAATGTGGGGCAAGGGGTTCAACAATGGCTGCTGTGCTGGGAATTTAGTTCCCGGGGATTTTGTGCCCACAACCCATGCCACTTCAGGCATGAATGTTCGATATGCAGGACAGCCCACTCATGCACAACCTGCCCAAGGGGCAGGCCATTTAAGGGTGGAGTCAGAGACCACCAAGGAGGTAGGAAGCAGCCCCTGCTGGGAGCTGCTCAGAGAATAGGGTCCCTCCACAGTTACCCAACAACAGAAAAATGCCTGTGGGTGTTTGGCCCAGGGCTGTGGAGTCGGAGTCGTGGAGTCGGAAGCAATTTTGGGTGGAGTCAGAGTCGGAGTCGGGAGCAATTTTGGGAGGAGTCGGAGTCGGTAGCAATGTACCGACTCCGACTTCCAAATAAATTTTGATTGACAAGAAGCAATTTGGGGTGGAGTCGGACAATAGAAAAATAGAGGAGTCGGAGTCAGAGTCGGACAGTAGAAAAATAGAGGAGTCGGAGTTGAAGGTTTGGTGTACCAACTCCACAGCCCTGGTTTGGCCAGCAGCAGCAATAGTCAGAGTGCCTGGCCTTTGCCAAAAGAGAGTTTACTTTGCTTGGGAGAGGAATGTCCATCCTTGTGTGGAAGACGTTGATCCCTACTGGTGGGAAGGGAGAGAGAAGAATGCTACAGAGGAAAGGAAAGTTCAGGAAAGGCATTCACATATGGCAAAGCAGGCAAGGAAGGGTAACACAGGAGATTGTCAAAGCAACAAGTATTCCCTCTTCCACTGCTTACCTATGTGGGGTGCTCTGTCCTGACACCCCCACAGTTGGAGTTCACATGGAGTTTTAGGGTAGGAATTTGTGTTTGGAGTCCCAAGGCATTGAACCTGTTATGGTTCTAGACAATTAAGAGACATGATAGCACTGTGCTATAGTTCCCCTATACGTTATGACACCAGGCTGTTTTGTCCGAAGTGCTCCCTTTTCTGCAAACTGCTTTTTCTCTGTGTGCATATGACAAGAGTCCAAAGAGTTGCAGTCCTATGCCATATGTCCCACCATCAGAGTTTTGGCCTCCCTTTGTGTAATTTATATACTGGGGGTGATGTGTTGCGACTGGGTGCAGACTTGTACTACATTTTCTGCTCTGTTATGTCAACATGGACAGAGTAATTGTCTACACAGGACAGCTTTTCTAAAAAACAAAAAACAAAAACCAAATGCATAATCCTTCCAACTAAAGTCAATGGGAGGAAAATTATTTGTGCCAAGTCTGGGGCTGGTGTAAAGTTGTGCCTTCAATGAGGGCTGTCACTGTTGATTGAAGTATAAGACACTACAGGCTGTGCCCCTGCTTGCTCCACTCACCAACCCCCCACCCTACATTAACCCCCTAGAGCTTCCTACCCTATGTAACGACTAAGTTCCCTATTCACCTTCCTAGCCCCATTTCTGAAGTCACTTCTTTTCTAATCTCCAGCCCTGGTTTGTACCTTTGTTTTCACCTTCTCTCCCATTTCTTTGCACACAGAACACCTCCACGGTAATCTCCTACATATTCCTCCTCCCACAGATCGCAACTAGAAAGCACCCTTTCCACCTTTCACCCAGTTATGAAGCCACCATTCTGTTCAGCAGCTCCTTTTGCACCCCTGCTTTCATCTTCACTCCTATTCCCATGCCTCCTACTCCCTCCATTTTTGCAATCCCCATCTACACCGCCATTTTCACCTTATAGCCATTCTTTGAAGGTAGGCTGCACTGAGAGATATTAACAACCACCAAGGCTACCCAGTAAACTTCATAGCTGAGTGGCAATTGGTATGTCCAATCCCCAGATTATGCAGGGCAACACATTGCTATTTTCAGTATTCCATCCCATTCCTGCTCCACACTGCCCCCCTCTTAAAATCTAGTGGGCTTAATTCATTTTTACCCAATCATAAGAACTTTCAAGGCTAAAATACTTCCATTTTTAACAAATATAGTATCATTCCTGTACTGCTGAAACACAATACAAGAAAATTGCTGCCACTAATAATATTTTAATAGCTAGTTTATCAATTCAAACATAAATTATTTCAGACCATTAAAGTAAGTAAAAAAATAGAAATCTTAAAGTTAGATATGATGGTAAATACAGCAGACTGCACACAGTTTGTACTGCAGTTTTCACGATGTCTAGCATTTGTAGAACAGCAACAGCATGAATTATTGCTACAAAGCTTGCAAGTACAGAAAACTCCAAAGAATAGTTCCTCATCTCTCTTCTCAGCCTAACAAACTTTATATAGCTTTAACCATACAGAATTCATATGGAGACATTTATGGAGAGTTGGGAACACTTCTGCAGAGGCTAAAAAATCCCTTCCTCTTGACAGATTTAGGCCATCTTAACATGTTTTCTGCTGCCTTCACCCCCTTAGGGGCAAAAATTAAAGGAGATTTGAAAACCTTGACTTTACAAAGAGGAAAGTCAAAAAGAAAACTAACCATCAAGAGATATCAGACTATCCTGATAAATATTCCAATCATAAAAGCAACATGTGGTTTTAATATAATCCCACTGATTTCAATATAATCTGGGTAACATAATTAGAATGACAGTGACAGAATATTAAAGTCATGGCACTGGAATCCTAACTGATTAATAATGATCTTGAATAAATTCAGATATTAAAACTGCAAAGCAAGTATTTTTTTCCTTCCATCCCATTTTATAGCTCACTTGCATATTATTATTAGAGCAGTTTTTCATAGAGCACTATTAAAGAAACTGAATTGAGTAAATTGATTAAGCTGCAACATTACAAGGCAAACTTGTGATGATATTAAGATAAAAAAGTTAAGAAATTGAATTTTTAATTTTTAAAAAAACAGAAGGTAAGGAAAAAAGGTGTTCAGGAACTTTGCAGTTATAGTTTATCATGTCTAAGTCTCATTGTTTTCAAAGGGAAAGTTAGCACATGCTAAACTATTCCATATTCCATACAACTGGACCTTAAAATTGTTAATTTGGGATGCGTAATGAGGGCATACAAATTATTTCCATTATAGGAGGTAAGGTACACTTCCTCCCCACCTCTCATATTCTTCCAAATCTGTTTATGTTCAAAGAGAAATACAAAATAGGTACAATGATCCCATTTGCAAGGGCCACTTCAGTTTAACTTCTAAATACACCTTGCTAGGGACAGAGTTCCATGTGAAACTGGGTATTTCTTGCTTGCCTTCTTGTGCTGAAATAGTTATAAATGCAAACGACTTATATTTATTTATGAACTGATATAACAGTGGCTATAAGGGGGAAGGGAAACAATTATGTGATAGTGCTCACTGTGAAATACCTTTGATGTTGAGAAAGATTACAGAGACATTGATGGGGATGAGACAAGTTCATATATCAAAGAATATAGTGGTTGATGAGAAGAGATACAGGAGCATGGAATATGGGGAGATGTTTGGCACCAGAAGGAGAAAATATGTGTCACTTATATAAAAGTGTTTAATTTAAAGTAGTTCAAGTGATCAAATTGTAAAGCACTCACACAAAGCCAGATTAGAGCTCCCTTTTCTATCTCTCAGCCTAATCTACCTTCCAGAATTTTTGAGAAGATGCTGGAGGGGAAGAAACATGTATGCTGCCTTCAGCTCTTTGGAGAAAAGAGATGAAGAGCTCTTTAGGTTATGCAAAATGAAAAATAGGAACAAATATGCTTAATATACAGAACTGATCAAATTAAAAAACATTTTTCTTCATACAGAATTTGGATAACTTTGATACAGAATGTCAATGAAGTTATTATTTAACATAACATATACTGTACAGAGCCCTGTCCTTAATAGCTACAAAAGTAATTCTTGACAATAGCTGAGTAACAGCTTCAAAAACATTTTGCTGTTACGTTTGCTTTCATTTTTTAAACAAACTTTTAAGAAAATCCAACTCACAAAGGGTTAATGCAAATTATTCTTTCTCCCTTGCTTGTAAAATTTGTGTCTGAATAATTTGAGAGGAATCCATAATTATTGATGCACTTGATAAAGTGTATATTTTATATTTATTTATGTCACTTAGAGGCAGTGGTGTAGTGGCAGGGTCACTACAGGGTCCCTTCATGATAGTCAAAGCCACGCCCACTTTTGTTGCTTCTGGGTTGTGAATGAGATCCTTGTTAATGCCTTCTCCCACAGCAACAAATGTCCCCAAGAGCCAATTAGCATGAAAGAGGAGAGTGTTAGCTACTGCAAAGAGTCTTCCCTATGGCTGACTCACCTCCTTACATTCTGATTGGCTCCAATCAGCAGGAAAGGACAAGGAAGTACTGTAAGTTAGAAGACTCCTCAGTGGCTAAAATGTTCCCCTTTCATGCTGATTGGCTTATAAGATGTGGAGACATAGGTACCCTGCTCCCAAAAAAGGGGTCTAAGACCCCCTGAGATCCCAGACAATTACACCCCTACTTATAGGCTTTGGTGATTAAGCAGCATATTAAATTCTGCTAAATAAAAAAGGTGATACTTTAACAGTACAAGACAAAAAATTATGCCATTAAAACTAGTTAATATCTGTGATGTCAAAAGACTCTTTGTTGTTGTTGCTGCAATTTTTAAGGCTTTCTACACACACACACACACACGGCATGTTACTAATTTATTATGGAATATAAGGTTTCTCCCTTCAAGGCAATACATCTGTTATAGGGGAACTGTATTTTCCAACACTTGAACTGCCACCACCTCAGGAAAATACACTCATTTCCACAGCTTGATTCCACTACAACATTTGAATGAACATTTGAGGGCTTAAATTTTGAAGGGGGGCAGGGACATGCACGTAAGCCCTGCCCTCAACTTCCCCATGCTCACTGGCTCCACCTCCAGAGCTTTGCACATTCAGCATGAAGGTCTAAAGATGACATCTAAGTATGTTTGGCTCAATGTACTTAGAAACCTCCCCATAATAGGTAACTCTGCATAAAATGCAGGAAGATCTGAATTACAGCCCATGCAGAAGACATTGGGGATGGGACTTCCATGTATGCCCATCATCCCCTCCCCAGTTAAAACTCACACATGTTCACTCAAACACATGAATAGGGTATCGTTACGTAGTATTAAATATGTGGAAGTCACAGGTACCTATTGGACAGTAGCTGTAAAATCATCAATGACACATAACATAGTAATTCCCATGCTAAATATTTGTAAATATTTAGAAGTTAAGCTTTTCCCCAAGCTTTTTTAATCTCTGTAGACTCAGAGTGCTTCTCCACTGTATCACTCAAGCGTAGCACCCCATACATACACATTTTTTAAAAAAATACTGTGAAACGTTAGCACCTTTTCACCCTTGCCTCATAGCAATGTCTGGAAGGTCTACCTCTTAATCAGGGGTGGGATAATAAACTCCATGGAGTGCACATTCTCTTCTTCACATGATACAAGCCAAATCTATGCATTGAAACCAGGCCCCTGTGAGCACTGTGGTAAGCCCCAACTCAAATTAAGAAAAAGAAACTAAACAATTCACTTTAAGTCATTACAAGAGATGTGAAGGCCTGGAAAAAAACTGGAAAATTCAGGAAAATAACAGGGTTTTTTATCTTTATTTTCTTCAGTCTTTTTTGTGTTTTTTTTCTGAAAAATTGAAAAAAATGAAAAAAATGAAGAAAAAATGGATTATGGAATGTTTTATTTTAGCATGATGAATAAAAAGTTTCATTGAATCTTGGTCCCCCCCTTTTTTCTCAGTTCTTTTTATGAGAATGGATACTTTATGCCTGCTTGACACTGTGAAAGACTAGCGGAGACATAAATAATTTTCTTTGTTATTAATGTTGATGGTTTCCTCTTTTTTAAAAAAAATGTTTTTTGCCTGTTCCTCATAAACTGGCAAAATGAAAGAGGTTCCTTACAGTTCAGGTGCTCCTTACAGTTCAGGATCTTGTAGATCCATTTGTTACAAAAAAAAATTTAAAAGTAAAAAAGTAAATTCAATTTATAATAATTGTTTGAATAAAATGTACTTTTAATATACCAAATGTGATAATTTTACACCAAACCAACTTGTACATAATTACATTTGATGTTCCTGAAGTAACAAAGTTACTTTCAATCTGTAAAAAGTGCTAATATTGCATTTTTTTAATTTTTCCAAAAATTTCCATTTTTTTCTGAAAAGAAAAAACAGGGGGGGAAAGTTTTTTTCCATGGCTTCAAAATTTCCAGAAAGTTTACATCTCTTGTCATTACACCAGGAGCTTTCATTCAGCAGAATAATAATTCTTGCCTGGCACAGAACACACTATCCTTCCAACATTTACTAGCACATGACTGATGGAAAAGGCTCTAAAGTCACCAAGGACTACACCGTTATCAGTATTCATGTGCAAATACATTGATATATAAAATATTATTATTATGGCTGAGATCACATACATGCATTGACCACTTAATAATGGCAACACTAACAGATGATCTGGATGTATGAAACAACCATCATAAATCAAACACAACTGAGGGAGCATTTCTCAAACACGATACTTCACAATCCAGTCCATTCACTTATTTATTTATTTAAAAATATTTCTATCCCGCCCTTCTACCCTAAAATAGGGCACGCAGGGCGGCTTACAAAAATAAATCAAACATGTACATAATAAAATTGTAAACAGTAAAATCACAAAAATATTAAAATAAATTAAAATACATAAAATACAACTATATATATATATATACACACACACACATATATATATATATACACACACACACACACAGAGAGAGAGAGAGAGAGAGAGAGAGTTTTGAAAGCAACAAACAGAACTTCACTCAAGCTTGCTCTGGATCCCTATAAGGATTCCGTTAGTCTCAATTACGTTCATATATTTTTACGTTATTAACAAAACAGAGGTTTTGATTGTATTAACAAAACGTTTCAGCTTCCGCCTTCATCAGCTGCTAACATACAAATGCTGTTACCAAGGTGGCAGTTATAGAGCTTTGAGGATGGAATGCTCAGAGGGGCTTCCTTTGTAGAAGATAAGTAGTGGTGGTACTGTCCTCCAAGTTCAGGCCATGTGGTGCCAATGTGTCCAGAGAGTATATCCAAACGTTTTCCCTTTTGATCAATGCTGCTGGATCGGCTGGCATCTCTATCGCTGTTATGGAAAAGTCCAACAGGCTGTGACCCTCAATGTTAAAATGCTTTGCAACTGGTTGCTCCACTTTTTTTGTTAAGATTGCCGACTTGTGGTTCCTGAAGCACGTGCGCAGGTCAGTTGTGGTTTTTCCTACGTATTGGATATGACATCCTGGTCTTTTGCATTCGATGACATAAATTATATTGCAGGACCTGCAGGTGATGTTTTGTTTGATGTAATATGTCCTCCCTGTCCTAGTGCTTGTAAAAGTAGTTGTCTCCCTGAGGTACACACAGGTGATACAGCGTTTGGAGTGACAAGGATGAGACCCTGGATTGGTGATAGGTGGCTTAAGCACAGCTCTCACTAACAGTCTGCACAAATTAAGCGGTTGGCAAAATGCTATAACAGGAGGCCTGCTGGTGGCTCTGGTAAGATGTTCAGAGTTTGCCAGCAATGGGTAGCTCTCCCTGATTGCTCAATGATAGTTAGGAGATGCTGGATGGAAATCTACCA
This sequence comes from Rhineura floridana, assembly GCF_030035675.1. Lineage (NCBI taxonomy): Eukaryota > Metazoa > Chordata > Lepidosauria > Squamata > Rhineuridae > Rhineura > Rhineura floridana. The sequence continues at coordinate 77,021,633 of NC_084487.1, read as the reverse complement.
CAAATGGAATCCATTGCTCTCTGCTCTTTGACACCTCAGTATGGTGGAGGAGGTTTTCTCTGGACAGAATGGAGGCTCAGTGGATGTTGCAATTGATAATATGTGGAGAATATCCTCTTAGAAGGTGTTCTTTAAGTTCACTGATCCTTCTCTGGTATTTATCTTCAGTGTTGCAAATAAGTTTGATTCTAAGAGCTGAGCTATACATAATGTATATATACATACACATATATACATATATATAGGGAGTGGTACTAAAGGGACTACAAAGGTAAAATTTAACATAGAAGGCATAAAATCAGTGTCAGGCTCTACCTTCAGTCCCTCCCAAAGGCTCTCCAGAACAAGATCGTTTTCAGAAGTCTCCGGAAAACCAACAGGGAGGGAGAAGAGCGCACGTCTTGGAATAGGGTATTCCAAAGCTTGGAGGCCACAGCTGAAAAAGCTCTCTCCCGCATGCCTGTCAGTCTAACAACTTTTATTCCAGGCACGCAAAGGAGACCAGAGGCAGATGAACTTAAATCCCAGGTACATATGGACATAAGCGGTCTCACAGGTATATTGGTCCAAGGCCATTTTGGGCTTTAAAGGTCAGAACCAGCACTTTGAATTGGGCCCAGAAACGAAGCTTCGCTCGCTGCGCAGCTGACGAGCGGGGCATGATTGCAGGTGGGGGTGAAGACGCTGCCCCCATCTGTTAATGGGGCAACGTTGCGCGTCGCACCCGTGACGTCAGCGCGACGTGCAGCGTAAGGGGCGGGGTCTATAGGACTATTTGAGTCCAGCCGCCCCTTCCACCTTCCTCTTCTGCTGCTCGACGCACGTGGGCCTCCGGAGGCTTCCTGAGGCCAGGCTGACTGTGCGGCGGCGAGCCCCCCCCCCCAGCCTCATCGGGAGACAGGGAGGCAGTGGCGGCGAGGTGGCGCATGGCGAGGCTTGGTGGCTGGCACCAAGGCCTACGCGGCGAGGCTCCTGGCCTTGGGAGGCCCTGCGGCGGCAGCAGCAGTGCAGTCACTACGAGGCGGCAGCGCAGGATCGGAGCCAGCAGTGGCAAGGACCACAGGCGAGACGGCCTTTGGCCGGCGATTTTTAAATTTAAATTTTAATTTTAATTAACGCGGGGGTAGGTGGTGCACGACCCCAACCATCAATCCTTGCCGCGTGCAGGCCAATTAGGCTCCCCCCCGGATAATTGAGTGCTGGGAGGGGGTATAGAATAAGCAGGTGGGCCCCTTCACAACGTTTTGAAATCACGTCGTTTTGTAAGCGGGCCCCAATCTCCCTCTCTAGACAGGGTTGGGGCAGGGAGCCCCAAATCAGCTAGATATGCCACCCAAGAAAGGACAAGGGGGGCCAAAAGGGAAAGGAAAGGCCCCCAAAGCGGGGGGGAGATGCCCACCCCCAGCGGTGGTGGGGGCAAGGAGCGGGGAGGGGCCACCATGGGCGGCCATAAGTAGAAAGTGGCAGAGGCGCCATCCAGGGCGACAGAGTGGGTATAACAGGAGCCCTGCTGGATCAGGCCAGAGGCCTACCTAGTCCAGGGCTCTGTTCTCAAAATGGCCAACCAAATGCCCAGTATGGGAAGCTCGCAAGCAGGTCGTGAGCCATGGGCGTCCCCAACGGAGAGGCCAAGGGGGCACTTATTCCTTCCTGGGTGAATAATGCTCCCAGCTTTCATTTAAAAAATAAAAATAAAAATAGTACATTTCTAGCATTTGTAGAACCTGAGACAAAACGTACAAGGGAAAACAAGTGAACAGGCAGAGGCTGATCTCTGGCAGCAGCATAGGGCCTAGTCCTCAGCATGTGCTGTCTGGGGTTATACTCTTTTCCCCTGCCTCCTTTCTCTCTAGATGCCCCTTTGTTCCAAGTTCTCTTTGCCATGCCAATTAGAGGGGGGGCAGAGGCAAGATCAGTTGCCACCTCCTCCTCCTCATTTGCATTTTCTTCCGTGGCAGTTCAGTGCTCCTCATCCTTGCTGTTACACAGCCAGGCCTAGAGCAAGAGGGCAGGCGTGGCACTGGAGGCAGTGGCAACTGCTCCTTGCAACACTACTCACTTTCTGAGGCGCGAGAGCAGCAATTGCCCTGTGCCACCGGACTTCTGAGAAGGAGGTGTTGCTGTGCATGGCACAAAGTGGGGGGGAGGCATAGCAGACAACCACCCACCCACGCAATGGGGCTTGTAACTCCAAGGAGCTGCTGCTCCCAAGTAGTGTCTGTGAGTTTACCTGAGGCAGTGAGATCTTAGCAGCTGCCTTACAGTGCCAATCCCTGGAAAAAAGGGTTGATGCTAGCACCATAGAATCATAGAGTGGGAAGGGGCCTTATAGGCCATCGAGTCCAACCCCCTGCTCACAGCAGGAAATCCACAGCTGGAGCATCTCCCACAGATGGCTGTCCAGCCTCTGCTTGAAGACATCCAGCGAAGGGGATCCCGCCACCTCCCTAGGCAGTCGGTTCCATTGCCGAACTGCCTTTACTGTCATGAAGTTCCTTCTACTGTCCAATCTGAATCTACGCTCCTGCAACTTAAAACCATTAGACCTAGCCCTGCCCTCTGGGGCAGCAGAGAACAAATCTGTACCCTCCTCTGTGTGACAGCCCTTCGGGTGCTTGAGGAGTGCAATCATGTCACCCCTCAGCCTTCTCTTCACCGGACTGAACGTGCCAGGTTCCTTCAGCCTTTCCTCATAGGACTTGTTCTCCATACCGGCTATCATCCTCGTTGCCCTCTTCTGAGCCCGCTCTAACTTGTATATATCTTTCTTAAAGTGAGGCGCCCAGAGCTGAGCGCAGTATTCCAGATGAGGCCTGACTAATGCAGAATATAGTGGGACTATTACTTCCCTCGACCTGGAAACTATGGCTCTGTTTATGCAGCCCAAAACCGTGTTTGCCCTTTTTGCTGCAGCATCACACTGCTGGGTCATGTTCAACGGATATGTGCAACAGGGAGATAGGAGGCAACAGGCCTTCAAAAGGGTAAGAAGGAGCCACCGGCTGCTTAGGGACAGGTGTCCCTTCCCCAGTTAGACTCCGGGTACTATGAACTTGGTTAGCAGGTTACCCAGTTTAAGGGTAGGTTTGTTATGTTATAGTGTTTGCCTTTTGTTTCCCAGTCTCATACCCCAACTCCTGGCTGGCCTTCATGGCCTCCAACTCACAGCTGGCCCTCATGGCCTACAATCTTCACCCCGTTTAGTCATGGCAATAACGGCTGTGGTCAGAATGTACAGAAGTACACTTGGTCACGCCAGTCTTATTCAAAGGGGCAGGCAGTGAGGGGTCCACACTAGTTAGTCTAGGATCAGTGAGCTGCACTCCATCATCATAGTGCGCGCATATGCCTTATGCATTTGTAGTGGCAGAACATTACCTACGGAATGCTATAATTCTCGCATGGAGTGCTTCAGAGCCTTCCGTGAGGGGGCAGTCAGGAGACAAGTGGGCTCCTAAGCAGTGGGGCACTATCTGTCTGAGTGGATATTCATAGGTATGGCAGCTTGTGGGAGGCATGTTAGCACCTGAGGTTTCAGCTTATAGTATGAAGGATCCTGCCCCGGTGTTCACATTTCTGTAACAAGATTGACTCTTGCCCAGGGCTGAAAGCTGCACAGGGGCAAGCTTGAACCGTCCCAGATGAGATCCTGGACTGGGACCATGAAGTGTTTCCTTTCGGCCCTCTTGATGTTAGGGGTCTTTTAATGGGGTTATTATGCTATGATGGGGCTTGAACACCCATACTACGAATTCAGGGTTATGGCTGCCTTATGCACCGACCTGGCCGTGTGGTTCCCTTTCCTGCGGTTGCAAGCCTGGATTCGGGAAGGGGTTTTAACTATGAATGTTACCTTTCATTAACTCTTTTCCGGGGTTGGAAGGCGACTTTTGGACAGAAGAGCTCATGGCCTGGGGTCGGGTCTCATAACTCTCTTGTAATTAGGAACACTAGAATTCATGGCCCTTGCCTGTCCCGTTGTTCTGGGAGAAGTTTATGCAGGGAGTCAGAGAAGGCCATAAGCCTATCTATTGCCCTAGCATGATCACCAGCTATCAGAATGCAGAATAGGGCAGCAGGGGCAGTGTGAAGGGGGGCTAATCCCGTGAGCTGCGCGCTGGAATTCCCTTGGATTCAATGGGTTACATTGCCCCCAGCATGCTCGCCAGCTTCCAGAAACAGGTATTCAGGAATTCTGGGCCGGCAAGGGCTATATACCAGAGTGGCCTTTCCGGTGACTCATCTGCTGATATTCCTGATAGACGGCACGGCAGGAGAAGGGGCATGTGGGAACACTTAGAGGTAAGCTTTCTTAGCCAGGCTGGCGGTTTTTTCCCTATCCCCATCGACCCTTCTCGCTGGACATTTTATGGGTGTAGTGGACCAGTGGGAAACGGTCTGTTCCTTCAGTGAAGACCCAAGCTATTCCAGGCAGTGGCTCATACACTGTTTTGAGGCTTTCAGGAGAAAAGAGGTGGTGGCTGGCTCTACGTGAGACCTCTCTCGACATGCCCTCCAGTTTTGATGTTTCCAGGGAGGGGGGGTTATGCTTGCTCAATGTGGAAGGTCTAGAACGGACCAGAGGTGTAAGGGAAGGCACGTACGGTTGACCTTGCCTCAGCACCCAACCTCTGCCGAAGGATATTTATTCACCCAGGCTAATCTGAACCCCCCAGCTATAGGCCATATATGCCTGTCTGGGTCAACAATACCAGTTTTGGCGTTAACAAAACAAGCATTGCAGGGGCTGGGGTATGACCCCTTCCAGTCTGGAACCTATTCAATTAAAATGGGAGCTGCTTCTATGGCAGCAGGTTTTTGGTTTCCTCCCGGCACTGGTACAGGACGTGGGACTTTGGGCCTCTGATGCATATAATGGCTATATTCCCCCCTTTTAGAGGGCAGGGGGATGCGGCAGCCTCACAAACGAGCATTGTAGGGGCTAGGGTACGACACCTTACAGTTGGAACCTATTCATCTCGAAATGGGGCTGCTTTTACGGCAGCAGGTTTTAGTTTCCCACAGGCACTGGTACAGGGCGTGGGACTTTGGTCCTCTGATGCGTACAAGGGCTATATTCCCCACTTTTAGAGGGCAAGGGAATGTAGCGGCCTCACAATCTTCATTGTTTTCACAGGTTGCTGGACAGGGATGGAGCAGATGCACATCCTAATATGCGGCCACAGCATGGTCTTCCGGGCACCCTGGAGGGCAGCGAATTCGAGCATGGGCTCGCAGTTGGGCCTCAGTAGAGGGGCTGTTGTGCAGTGGCTGGACCGGCAAGGAATGCATGGGGAGTGGCTCCTACCCGCTCTGTTCCAGCAAGGTGTGGTGCAGATATTTCTGCAGGCGATGGTCATCCACCTCGGTGGTAATGACCGCGGCGTGAAGCAGGGCAAGGCCCTCAGCGTACAGGCACGTAAGGACATGCAAGTGATAAGGCAGCGTTGGCCTTTGGTGCGTCTGATGTGGTCAGACATGGCGCGGCATATGGGATCCAGCTGGAATTGATCATGCATGGAAGAAGGTCAACCGGCAAATTCGGTGGGCTCTTCTTTGGCAGGGGGGGTTGGCCATTCCGCATCCCCGCATTCAGCACTGGAAGGGTGAACTGTACAGGGCCGATGGCGTTCACCTTTCTCATGCAGGTAACGACTTATTTTGGGCGACCTGCAGGGGTGTCTGCGAGAGATGTTTCTCGGCAGTGGGGTAAAGGGGGACTAAATAGAGATTTGTCCCCCTTTTGTGGCGGGAAGGTGCAGGAAGGGAAATAGGTAAGGACAACTAGGTGGCCCCCTTAGGTACCTTTGGAGGTGATTGGCGGTTCCAGAGGCCTGTCTCTCAGGGCTTTACGGCTCGAGGGCAGGATATGGGCTGCTTCTGGGGCCAACTTATCCTCATCTACCCAGGGGCTATACGGCCCTGGGTGGGGATGATGTGGGAAGGCCCCCCTACTCACCTGCAGGGTGTGGCTGGGGTAAAGGGTAAGCAGATGGGCTTGCCCTTGCCCCAGCAGGGGCTGGTCGCCCGAGAGCTGTATGGCAAGCTACTTGCTTATAGACAGTTCCCGCACCTAGGTTTCCCTCTGCAGGTCACTTTAAATTGGGTTTTGTTCTATAATTTAAATAAAGTGGCCCTTGTTCAACCCAAGCTGACGTCTCTGTGTTTTATTTCACCCCTCAACTGCAAACAAATTGGGAGCCAGTGGAGTCGATAAAGCACAGGGGTGATATGCTCCTTGCGCCGTACTCCAGTTAACATTCTGGCTGTTGCATTTTGAACCAACTGCAATTTCTAAACTGTTTTCAAAGGCAGCCCCACATAGAGTGTGTTACAGTAATCAAGCCTCGATGTCACCAATGCATGTGTCACTGTGGCCAAGTCAACTGCTTCCAGGAACGGATGCAGCTGGTAGACCCGTTTCAGTTGGCCACAAAGGTCTAACAAAGGCTTTTTTAACAAAGGTCTTATCACAACCTCCTTCAATAATGTTGGCATAGAATCTTCCCTTAGGGAGGTGTTAATTAAATATGCCAACCAGTCAGCCACTCCCCCTCTGGCATATTTGATTAACCAGGATGGGCAAGGGTCAAGGGAACAAGTCATGGCCCTTGACTCTCCCAGAATCCTGTCCACATCCTCAGACTTTACAAGCTGAAAAGTATCCATAGAAAAATGACCAGAGGAAGCTTCGGGGACATCTGGCACAACTGTAGTTAAAGAGGAGTCCAAGTCAGTCCGAATGCAAGCAATTTTATCTGCAAAGTGCCTCGCAAACATGTCACAGCGAGCGACTGAGGGCTCAGAGTCTAATGTAGGGCCAGAGCCCAAAGGCCCCGGACCACCCGGAAAAGCATCGCCGGATGACACTGAGCAGATGCAATGGTGGCAGAGAAATGCACTTTCTTTGCTGCCATCACTGCCACATGATAGGCTCGAAAATGAGCTCTAGCCTGTGTTCGATCAGAAGCAGACTGAGTTTTTCTCTCTTTTTTTTCAATTAATTTTTATTCAAATTTTCAAAACCAAAACAATACAAAAAGAAAAAAACACAAATCAATAACTAATACAATAAAAAAAAGAAAAAATATATAAAAATATTGACTTCCGATTTGTCATAATTCAGCTATAAATCTATAATATATAACAAACCTATCTCTTAATAGATTATAAAATCACCTTCCTCCAGCGGTTATCTTAGTTGGTTTCAAATCTCATTAACATCATATCATTTTAATCTTCCACAAAAAGTCAAAGAGAAGTTTCCAATCCTTGAGATATATGTCAATCAATTTTTTTTTCTAAATAAACATGTCAAATAATCCAACTCATCAAGTCTACTAAGTCCAGTAATTTCAAATCGCTCTTCTGTCATTATCTTTATTGGGTCCATCTTCCATCTTCCATCTTTACACACCCAAAAATCTTGCTGTCATAGTCATATAATAAAAGTCTGATAGGAATTTCCTCCATCACAGATATTTTCTTGCCATCAATTCCGAACGTATCACTGAAGTATTGTTGCAAAGCTGCATCTCTGTTCCTCTTTTCCACATGATACACTAGTACATCTCTTGAAGATTTTTCCATTGACACAAAACAGGGATTAATTCTGTTAACTTTCTCCATTTCAAGTTCCATCAAATCCTTCCAGTCCAGGAATTTTTTTGAACCGATAATATCTTTATCTCCAATCTCTTCAATTCCTTCAGGGACAGCGCTGAGTTCCAAACTGTAATATTTGTCTCCAGGATCCGTCACAGCAAGGAAATCCAAATCTTTTTTCATGTCCATATTTAATCCAATCTCCATAATTTGAACCTTGCCTTTAATTTCTTTTTCATCCTTTTTTGGTTTTCCAGATCTATCTTTATTCTCCTTTCTCATAGAATCCTAAATTTCTTTCAGCTCCTGTCTCATTTCGTGAAATTCAATTCTCCACGCTTGTCTATTATTTCTCAGTTCTTGTTTTATTGAGTTAATCCCATTCATTATTTTCTGAAACATGTCTAAAGATAAAGTCCCTTCTTGTACATCCATGATCTTCTTAATTGTCATTCTTAAAGCCAAAGGAACAAAACTCCTTCAATTTTCAATGTCCCAAGCAAAGAGCAGTTTATTTCTTTATCCAGTTACAAAGAAGTTAATCTTTCCAACCAACTGGCGTCACACGCTAGCCCTTATCTCTTATATGCCCAGAAGTGCAAAAACAGCTTTAGTTCACAGCGTCCAAATAACTAGTAGCAGAGAGAATGAGCAGATTCGTCAAAAAAAAAGTAGATCAGGAAAAATAGTCCCAGACATATATTACACAAAAGTCTTATAAATCAAAAAGATTTTTCTTTTCTCTTCCAATCAGAAATCCCTCATCCGTGTAATCTTTAAAATGCTATTTTCCATGTCAGCTTTTTGCAATAAAAGAAAGATAGGCTATTTTTATTTTCTTCCCTCTTAGTTCCGTGAGTAAAAAAGGAAAGTCTTAACTCACCTGGGTTATCTTAATTGCTGTTACTTTGACAAATCTCTTTAGCTGTATAGATAAGAAAGTTATAAGCATAGACAGGAGGATGCTTGCCTGTTAATCCGTTATTCTTTAAAGAAAAAAAAACGGGTCACTTGTTCAGCTGAGCTAGCATAGAAATCCTCGCTCCGTCTGAGCTGCTGGAAGACTGTCCAGACTGAGTTTTTCTCCATCGTCGCTCTAACCGTCATCCCTGCCATTTCAGCAGGCCCAAGGTTTGAGTAAACCAAGGTGTATTATGGGCCTTCCCTGGTGGGAGAGGGTGCTTTGGAGCAATAGTGTCTACTGCCCAGGTTACCTCTGTATTCCAGAGATTGACCAGGGCTTCGGCAGTATCGCCAGCCATGCTGGGAATATCCCCCAGAGCATGCAGGAAACCATCTGGATCCATGAGTCTCTGGGGGCAGACCATCTTAATTGTCCCTTCACCCCTGCAAAGGTTACCGGGAGCACAAAGTCTAAACCTTGTCAGGTGGTGATCTGTCTATAACAACGGAGTCACTAAGAACCCCTCCACCCTCAGATCACCTTCTTCCTGTCCCGAACAGAACACAAGATCAAGTGTGTGTCCTGCCACGTGTGTTAGTCCAGATGATATTAGAGACAGCCCCATGGTTGTCATGGCATCCATGAAGTCCTGAGCTGGACCTGTGAGTCTCACCTCGGCATGTATGTTGAAGTCACCCAGGACCATCAACCTGGGGAATTGCAACACCAACGCCGAGACCAGCTCCACCAGCTCAGGGAGGGAGACTGTTGGGCAGCGAAGTGGACGGTACACCAACAGAATCCCCACTCTGTCTCCCTGACCCAACGCCAGGCACAAACACTCAAAGATGGAGGTGTTAGGGACAGGGTATCTGACAAGGGAAATAGATTCCCTACAGACAATTATTTATTTATTGCATTTGTATACCACCCCATAGTCGAAGCTCTCTCGGCGGTTTACAACAATTAAAAACAAATATACAAATTTAAAACACATTTTTAAAAAGCAATTTAAAAACACATGCCAAAATGCCTGGGAGAAGAGCAAAGTCTTGACCTGGCGCCAAAAGATAACAGTGTTGGCGCCAGGCGCACCTCGTCAAAACTGTTGTTCCATAATTTGGGGGGCACCACTGAGAAGGCCCTCTCCCTTGTTGCCAGCCTCCCAGCTTCCCTCCAAGGAGGCACCCGGAGGAGGACCTTAAATATCTATTTATTTAAAATATTTCTATCCCACCCTTCTACCCTATAATAGGGCACTCAGGGCGGCTATGTTGACCATAGTGTACAGGTGGGTTCGTGTCGGGAGAGGTGTTCCATCAGGTATTGTGGTCCTACGCCGTGTAAGGCTTTATAAGTTAAAACCAGCACCTTGAATTGAGCTCGGAAACACACAGGCAGCCAATGCAAGCGGGCCAGAATCGGTTTCATATGTTCAAACCGTCTGGTCCCTGTTACCAATCTGGCCGCTGCATTTTGCACAAGCTGTAGTTTCCGAACCGTCTTCAAAGGCACTTAGAGTACATTGCAGTAATCTAACTTGGAGGTTACCAGAGTATGGACAACTGAAGCCAGGTTATCCCTGTCCAGATAGGGACGTAGTTGGGCCACCAACCAAAGTTGGTAGAAGGCACTCCGTGCCACCGAGGCTACCTAAGCCTCAAGTGACAGAGATGATTCTAGGAGAACCCCCAAGCTACGAACCTGCTCCTTCGGGGGAGTGCAACCCCATCCAGGACAGGCTGGACATCCACCATCCGGTCAGAAGAACCACCAACTAACAGCATCTCAGTCTTGTCTGGATTGAGCCTCAGTTTATTAGAATCATAGAATCATAGAGTTGGAAGGGGCCTTGTAGGCCATCGAGTCCAACCCCCTGCTCACAGCAGGAAATCCACAGCTAGTGCATCTCCCGCAGATAGCTGTCCAGCCTCTGCTTGAAGACATCCAGCGAAGGGGATCCCACCACCTCCCTAGGCAGTCGGTTCCATTGCCAAACTGCCCTTACTGTCAAGAAGTTCCTTCTAATGTCCAATCTGAATCTACGCTCCTGCAACTTAAAACCATTAGACCTAGTCCTACCCTCTGGGGCAGCAGTGAACAAATCTGTACCCTCCTCTATGTGACAGCCCTTCAGGTACTTAAAGAGTGTAATCATGTCGCCCCTCAGCCTTCTCTTCACCAGACTGAACATGCCAAGTTCCTTCAACCTTTCCTCATAAGACTTGTTCTCCATACCGGCTATCATCCTCGTCGCCCTCCTGTGAACCCGCTCCAACTTGTCTATATCTTTCTTAAAATGAGGCACCCAGAACTGAACGCAGTATTCCAGATGAGGCCTGACTAATGCAGAATATAGTGGGACTATTACTTCCCTCGACCTGGAAACTATAGCTCTGTTTATGTAGCCCAAAACCACATTTGCCTTTTTTGCCGCAGCATCACACTGCTGGGTCATGTTCAACTTGCGATCCACTACAATTCCAAGGTCCTTCTCACACGCACTACTGCTAAGCCGGGTATTTCCCATCCTGTACCCATGCATTTTGTTTTTGTGGCCTAAATGCAGAATCCTGCATTTGTCTTTATTGAATGTCATTTTATTAATTTCAGCCCAGTTTTCTAATCTATGCAGGTCTTCCTGGATTTTATTCCTGTCTTCCATTGTGTTAGCTATCCCTCCCAGTTTCGTATCATCCGCAAACTTCATAAGGCTTCCCTCCACTCCATCATCTAAGTCATTGATAAAAATGTTGAAGAGTATCGGCCCCAGGACAGAACCCTGTGGCACTCCACTCGAAACCTCCTTCCAGTCCAAAGCAGAGCCACCGACGACCACTCTTTGAGTACAGTTTTCCAACCAGTTGTGAATCCACCTGACAGTATTTCCATGTAGTCCGCATTTGACTAGTTTGCTAATCAAAAGGTCGTCGGGGACTTTGTCAAACGCCTTGCTGAAATCTAGATAGATGACATCTACAGCATTTCCACCATCTACTAAGCTAGTGACCCGATCAAAAAAAGAGATGAGATTAGTTTGACAGGATTTATTCTTGACAAACCCATGCTGGCTCCTTCTAATCACAACATTATCATCTAGATAGTTGCCAATGGACTCTTTTATTATCCGTTCTAATATCTTTCCCGGTATTGAAGTCAGACTAACCGGCCTGTAATTCCCCGGATCTTCCTTTTTACCCTTTTTAAAGAGCGGGATGACGTTTGCCCGTCTCCAATCCTCCGGCACCTCTCCCGTTCTCCATGATTTCTCAAAGATGATGGCAAGAGGTTCCGAGAGTACATCCACAAGTTCCTTCAATACTCTGGGATGCAGTTCATTAGCCCTCATCCAGTCCATTGTTGCACTAGTTCAGCACATTGACAGCCTCACCTGAAGAAGATGAAAAGGAGAAATAGAGCTGTGTGTCATCAGCATACTGATGGCAACGCACTCCAAAGCTCCAGATGACCGCACCCAACAGTTTCATGTAGATGTTGAACAGCATTGGGAACAGAACTGACCCCTGTGGAACCCCATACTGGAGAGTCCAGGGTGCCGAGCAATGTTCCCCAAGCACCACCTTCTAGAACCAACCCGCCAAGTAGGAACAGAACACCACCATGCAGTCCCTCCCACTCCCAACTCAGCCAGTCTTCCCAGAAGGATACTATGGTTGATGTTATCGAAAGCCACTGAGAGATCAAGGAGAATCAACAGAGTCACACTCCCCGTTTCCCTCCCGACAGAGGTAATCATACAGGGCAATCAAGGCTGTTTCCGTGCCAAAACCAGGCCTGAAACCCGACTGATTGCAACCCCACCTCTCCGTCCCCTGTATCTAGGCTGCTAGGGTGCCACAAAACTTGGTGGGCAGAGCTGGGAGATACCTACTCAGCCTTGGTCATTTAGCCAGGTTTCGGTAATACAAGCAAGGTCAGCGCATTCATCCAGGATTAAGTCCTGAATTAAAGTGGTTTTATCAGTCACTGACCTTGCATTCATCAGCATGACAGTAAAATCAAGGGCGTTCCCATAGCTACCAGTGTCCTGAGGGTTGGAAGGGGGACCAGAAGGGATGCAAACACGAAGATGTCTTATATCCCTTCCCCTGTAATGGCCAGTCTGCCTCCAACGGCTATTACGTCCCCTGCCCAATATTACCTCAATGGCAGGCCCCCGACTACTCCTACCCCAGCATATGTTAATAGAAGCCTGACACTGGGGGGAGGGAAGCCTTGGCTAGAGGTGGCTCTTATGAAGGGGAGCTCTCTTCCCCACACTCTGGCAGTTGTCTGCTGCCTTGTAAGCCCCAACTGGCTTCAGCTGGCACCCAGGCCTTGCAGATGGTAGCAGTTGATACCAGAGGAAGCCTACAAATGGAGTTTTGCAGGGGCCACAGCAGCACGGTGTAGGTTCTGCTGGGTTTCTCTCACCTTCCTCAGGGCTTGCCTTGGCTACAGATGGCTCTTATGAAGGGAAGCTCTCTTCCCTCTGGCAGTTGTCTACTCCCTTGTTAGCCCCAACTGACTTCAGCTGGCACCCAGGCCTTGCAGGGGGTAGCAGTTGACACCTGAGGAAGCCTGCAGATGTAGGTTCTGCTGGGACTTAAGAGTGTAAACAAACCCCTGCTAGATCAGACCAAGGGTTTACCTAGTCCTGCATCCTGTTCCTTACAGTGGCCAACCAGAAGCTTCTGAGAAACTCACAAGTAAGACATGAAGACAACAGCCCTTCCTCCTTGTTGCCCCCCTGAAAATTATTATTATTATTATTTATTACATTTGTATACCGCCCCATAGCTGAAGCTCTCTGGGCGGTTTACAACAATTAAAAACATTAAAAACAAATATACAAATTTAAAAACACTTAAAAAAAAACAATTTAAAATGGTATTCAGAAACATAAAGCCTCTGAAGAGAGGTTCCGTTTACTCATTATGGCTAATTGGTGGCATTGTGGAACTCCTGCTCAGGAAAGTACAGTTGTCCCCCACACTATTAATATTCAGACAGCAATTAAACACATGTTTGTGTGTGCCCAGGCAGTTGCATCATAAACTGGCTCTGGGATTCAACATTTCTGTTATTATGCTGCATGCTCTACTGTTTTATAGTGTTGTAGTTTTAGATGTTTTATTGATTGTATTTCATACATGGTGCACTGCCTTGAGCTCCTTTAGGAGGAATGGTGGTATGTAAATGAAATAAATAATAGCTGCTGATAGGTCTATGCTCCTTGAATTTGTCTAATCCTTTTAAAATCTGAGCCAATGGCTATCACCACACACAGACCATGTTTGCATGTGGTTTACTGTGAACCAGCAGTATGCAATATGCTGGTTTGCACTGCCCAATGACTTCTGCTTCGCTCCTCCCCTAGTGCAAGCAAGGTACATAATCCAGGAAGTCTTGATTTTCTATTACCTCCAAATCAGGGGTTGTGGTTTGTTGCTCCCTAACAACTGGCAATCCTTAGCTAAACTTAAGCGGGTGTCTGTTGTTGGCTTGCTGATTGTGGCTTGTTAGGGATGAAGCATGTGCACTAGCATACTGTGCATTCACAATAAACCACATACGCCAGAAAGTCTGGTTTATTATTGCACAAGAATGCAGCCACTGTGGCAGAGAATTTCATAAATTAATGCTGTAATAAATGTAGTGCTTCTTTCACCTATCCTGAATCTACTACCATTTTTACTAGTTGACCCCATGTTCTAGTATTATGAAAGAGGATGAAAAAATTCTCAGTCTACTTTTTTCACACCATGTATATTTTATCAGCCTTTATCATATCTCTTATTAATCATTTCTTTTTTAAAAAAGGAAAAAGTCCCAAACGCTTATAGCCTTTCCTTGTAGGAAAAATGTTCTAGCCCACCACCATCTTCATTGCCCATTTCTGCATCTTTGCAACTCTACAATATCATTTTAAGACACGGCCAGAATTGTACACAGTATTCCATGTAGTTCTACCATTGGTTTACATAAAGGCAATATGATATTGTCTGTTTTATTTTCAGTCTTGTTGTGGAACAATAATTCTTGTTGTGGAATTTGCCTCTCACTGAATTTCACTGACCTACCACAAAGGTCTCTCCTCTATTAATCATTCCTGGGCCAGAATGGAAAGGCCAAATTCAGAATTCACATAGGAAAGATAGGGAAAAAGTACAGTTATACAGAATTGTGCCTTCTGCACAAAACCCATGTATTTCTTCCTCTCTGGGTCCCAAAAAAACCAAACCATAGGGCTCTCTTATCAATAGATTCTATCCACCGCTATCTGCACCTCTTTTAATCCCCATGAAAATCTTCTCATTTGGAATTCTGACCAGAGAATGAAGTGAACAAATAAGATGTAGCTGTTGCTTATCATTTTAACAAAAAAAATGTACACAAACACTTGAACAGGCAGTCTTCTCTGTGTGTGCCAGTTCAGGCTAAAGGAGATCACATATCTGAATGCTGTCACCTGTTCTTGTTTTTTAAACCCTCCATGCATGTGGATATATAGCATGTTAGGAAAAAGGCTGGATTAAAATTGAGACACTAGATCTCCTTATGTGGGAGTATTTTGTTTTGGAGGAATTTAAAAATAAATAAGGGGGAGCATTGAAATACTCCGTTTCCTACTTATACAGTAGTCTGAAATGGTATTGTCCAAAGGGCATGTGGCATTTTTTCATGTTGAATCAACACTTATAAGGAAATAATAATAATAAGCACATGCTTATTTTCAAAATGTCCACAATAAAATGCATTCCGAAAGGGGTCTTGTTCTGAAAATGTTAACCCAACACATCTTCAGATACAGTCTTTCAACAAAAGTAAATGAAACCAAATGCTTTCTATTTAATAGTACAGTAGACGCTGCCTGGTTGGATCATTTTATCCCAGTAGTTGACAGGCTCTCCTTGCTTCTCAAAATGTAATGTCTGGGCTACTTATTATGCAATCCTCACTGCCCTTTATAATGCTGTATTTATTTAGCATTATACTTTATAGCAGACTAGCAAATTTAAATGGTCTTTAATGAACCTCTTCCATCGTTGAGATCTTCACTGGATATCCTGCTCTGGGTGTCCTCCCTTCTGAGGCAAGGCATGTGGCTGCAAGGGGCAAGGCCTTTTCTGTACTGATGCCTTTTTTATGGAACTCCCTCCCTTGCTGGGTATTCACTTTGATGAGACTTAAAGAACCTAAGTAAAAACGCTACTGTCCAGCTGGACACTTGCGGTTCTTAAAGTGATTCACTGGCTGGTGTTTAAATCTGGATGTTCTGGGGAAAATGCATCTGTTTTAGTTTTGCAGCAACTAAATAAGTGTAGGCAGAGTATAAACATTTTAAATAAATAAGGAACAATACCTGTATGATACATTATTATCGTGTTTTAAGAATATGGACTGTGTATTATGCCGGAATGGAACTTGGTCTTATCCAATCCAATGCTGCCTCTGATCTCACAAATTTAAAGTAGCAAAACACACTTTAGGAGATAACTTTGCCAAGAGCAAGTTACCACATAGCAGTAGTCAAAGGACTGTGTGGGAAGGGTCATAGCTCAGAAGTAGAGCTCGCCACCCCCTGCTTCAAAATCTGGAGAATCACTGCCAATTTGTGTAGACAATCCTGAACTAGATGGATCAATGGTGTGACTCAGTATAAGACAGCTTCCTAGGTTCCTACTGCCCAATAGCCAAAAGGTTCTGTAAGAGAAAATACAGGTGCTTGTTTGGAGAAGATCCACCCTTCTCATATTAGAAATTTCCGGCATTCTTAACTTTCCTGCCCAGCAGCTATGTATTATGCCATCACATTTTTCCACTGTTAATGTACTATATAATTCTGCCGTCTCACCTCTTTTCAATTATTCGTGAATAAAACCTTGAACTCAAATGGTCCATTTTCAAAACAAATTGTTCTGAATCATGCTGTATACTGACATAGATCGGTATCTCATTTATTGATCATTGAGCTGTAACAAACTTGCATGCTTATGCATTTTGTTTGACTTAACCTATTTACTTTTCATATTTTACATGCTGTAGTTCACGTTCCTCAATGTCATTAAATGAGATAACATAAAAATCACATCATCATAAGTAGTATTGGGCTTATTTTGCAGGGATCAGCAATAAGAGGCGCTACTGTTGAAGATAAACTATAAATACTGAAGAGATTATAAATCTGAATAACTTTGGAACACCCGATTATCCTCCGTAAATATATACATGACTAGTTTTGTACTTATTTTCCAACACATATAAAAATGTGCACCTTAAAAATGTTCCTCCTATGAACACTGATTGCTCTGATGTCTACAGGCTGCATTGTATTTCTTACATATATTTCAAGTTACATTGCAAAGAATTCAGGAGAACAATCCTTTCTCCATTTTAGTCACATATACAAGTACCATTCTCATAGCTGTTGCAAAGTAGTATCTTATTATTTTATCTCTCCCTGTCTGTAAAGTGCATTTTCAAATACACTATGTGAAAGAAACAGTATAAAACCTGACTGAATTGTATTATTGTGTGAGTGAAAAGATGTGCACTACAGTCCTAGATGAGTACTTGGGGCTGACATGATTATTTTGTACTTCCTTTTGATAGTCAACTGGTAGGACAAGGTTTATCAAAAGTTGGATGAAAGCTGTTAACTGCAGAATTAGAGCAAAGGAATCATTGTATGGTCAATCTGTAGGAGGAGGAAATAGGATGTGGATTGACTCAATCTTAAAAGGATGGATAGAAGCTATGGTATTAGTGATGTCATCAGTCACCAAACTTTCGGAGGATAACAGTTTTCCTTTTTGAAACTACGTTTATGTACCAGGCATTCCTGTTTGCGAGCATAGCTTTTACCTTTCTTGAAACATGTATTTCTGTAATTTCCAGCCCAAGAAAACATGTTCTCTTCCACGTTGTACACTGGCATAAAATTGTATCTCACTTATTGGCCTGTGTGTTTTAATATGACGTTATATACTTACGCATAATTGTCAGGGCTGTGGAGTCGGAGTCGTGGAGTCGGGAGCAATTTTGGGTGGAGTCGGAGTCGGGAGCAATTTTGGGTGGAGTTGGAAGAAATGTACCGACTCTAACTTCCAAATAAATTTTGATTGACAAGAAGCAATTTTGGGTGGAATCGGAGTCGGAGTCAGACAGTAGAAAAATAGAGGAGTTGGAGTCGGAGTCGGACAGTGGAAAAACAGAGGAGTCGGAGTCGAAGGTTTGGCGTACCAGCTCCACAGCCCTGATAATTGTTTAACTTAATCTTCTGTTTACTGCCTTGATCATTTGTAATATTTTACTTTACAGGGAACATAAAATAGTCACTATTTTTCTATGCTTTTAAATATTTCTTATGTCCTTGCACTACATTAAAAACTGAATGGTCACTGAAAAATACTAACAGTGCAATCCTATGCATGTTTACTCAGATGAAGTTCAGTGCTGCTTACTCTTTAGTAAGCTGATTTTGGATTGAAGCACGAGAAATAATAGCAATATAAAGAAAGAGAGAGAGAGGTGAATGAGTGAGTGTAGTTTAATCCCAAGTTTATTTGATAGAGCATTTTAATTATGGCATTTTACTCATTGCACAATTTTTATTTAGTTCATGGGGAACTTTTTTTAAAAAACGAACTAAAAGATTTATATGGTCAAAGCAATGCCGGTTTCAATTTTTTTTTATCATGTTCCAAAGTTACTATTGTCCGTACAGTACAGCTTTGTATGGAAAGGTGGCACTTAAATCAGAGAAGACAACTTTGGGAGAATTTAACAGTAGCAGCTTTTCAGAATCGTAAATTGCATATTCCTTCATACATTTAATTTCTTTTATCTCTTTTTGTTTTTACTCTGGTTACTGTCTATGTTTATATCGATGCCATGCATATTTCACATTCAGATCACATAATCATGGGATTTTTTAAAAAAATAAACACTAGTTTCCATACTACAGGAAGATTATTTTCTTTTTTAGTCTCTGTGTTTAATAAATTGAATATTATTGCTGAATAAAATTCATTGCTGAATAAAGTTATCTCTATATTAAATCTGAATGAACAAACATGTAACTCTCAGTGCAATCCTATCTACTCAGAAATAAGTCCTGGTAAGTTCAATAGGGCTTACTCCCTGTTAAATAAGCACAGGTTTGCAGTCTTACATATTTCAATAAAATATTGCTCAAATTAAAATGGAAATATTTCTTTGATTAAATCTGCAACCATATGCACACTTACCCTAGGAGAAATTCCCACTGAATGTTGATAGACGCGCAGGATTGGGCTGCATCAGTCCTTTCATTTAAAAAGATTTCCAAGAAAAATGAATGCTTTTCTGGACATTAATACTGAATGACTTCCTCTGGTCCAAGTTAAAGAGGTAGTTTAAGCTACATATCTTTACTGTTTAGTACCAGACGTGAGTAAATTACAGTATGTGGCCAATACAATGTGCAGTTATGCTTCTCTATATGTAGGCAAATCCATAACATTAAAAATATTGCACGGTATTGAAATGGTCAAGTATTGACTCCTATCTCCATGTATGCAAGTTGAACATTTAGACATGTCTTTTCTCCATTCACCATTTAGAAGTGCTATTCTAATAAGAAGAGATTGGTTTTCCCGTGAACTCCAGTAATTCCATGAACACTTTTTGCACGGTCTTATATTGAAATTCTGCTGCCAATTAGGGTGGACAATTTGCTGCCAATTAAGATAGACGATACAGAGCCAGACGGACCAATGTTTTGACGCAGTATAGGCACCTTCATGTGTTCTGATGATTAAATTATAAAATGCTTTAGCTATTAGTGTCATACCATCTCAGAGCAATGGGGCAGGCTGTCTCTTTGAACATACATCTTTATGGGGACTATGGATCTTCTATAATAAGATCTCCTTTTTTATAAGTGGATTTCTAATGCAGTTATCTATCCACATGTGTGGTTTTCCACCTATCTGCTGCATTCTGTGTACTCCAATGCAATGCTGAAACCCCATGCTTTTCAGAAGAGGTAAGCAAAAATGATGCATCCAACCATTGATGAAAACATTATATGCACAACATTCCAGGAACGGACCACTTACAGAGGCCCGTTTAAAATGCTCTTGCACGTTTTCATTTCATTGGGACTGAAGCAAAAACAATTTCCTGGTGGATTGTACCCTATGAGAGGAATGAGGATACTCTCAAGCACATATTAGTAGCTAGACTCTGTACCAGTGATGTTTTCCAGTGTCCACTCTGCACTCAACAGCCATATAGAATACAGCTATTTTATCACTAATGGCAATCCTGCCCTAAAACAGATTTGTTCAGACATAACTTTAATTTGGTACAGAAATAGTTCTCACAGACACACACAGACAAAAACGTTAACTTTAGAAGGCAAGACATTTTGGATAAAAACTCAAAAAAGTCTGTGAACATCATCTTTGTAATAAAAAAAAGGGTTTACATTCCCGTTTATTACTCTACCAATTACAAAATGATTTGATGGGTTTTTTAAAAAGAAAGAAACCCTTGTTAAAAAATTGCCTTAAATATGGTTTCTTACTGACTGTGTTATATCATCTTATAAGCTGCTTATTCATTTGCTTTGATGCTCCAAAAAGATTTGGCAGCTCAACTCTAGAATATGTTTACATCGAAACATGCTCTCTTGATATCAGTGGGCCTTAGTTCAAAGTAAACAGGTAGAAGATTTTGCTAATATTATATTCTAATGTAACTCTTTTGCTTTAGTTTATACTGATTAACAAAGTAGTTTACAAAACTGATGACAATTTAATTATCAGTGCCTAAGAGCCAGTTGATAAAACTGAGAAACAAGAAAATGAGCCCTATGCTGAAAGTAGCCTGAAAACCTTAAATTACTTTGCCTAGATTTTGTGATTTTTTAAAAGGCATTTCTATAACAGGCAGGAAAACAAATCTTTAATTTCCAATATTATCGTGGTGGTTACAATTCTCTTCTTGTCTTAATGTAGGGAACAAAAGTGGATTTTTGAAAAGATTATTGTAACTACACAATGATTTAAAAAGTTGTTCAGCAAGTTGTAAACTGCCGGAAGGGATGGACAAAACATTCAGACAACTATATATCTTTACAGTATTCAAAACAGTTGTCTCTTTTGCTTCCAATAGTCAGAAAAAGACCCAGGTATTTCAAAACTCTTGGATTTGCAAAGGTTTTTGGAAAGGGAGACAGTAGCACAGAGAAAGTCTCACTGTTGAACAGCAGATGGTAACCCAGTCAAAATGGAGATCCACATTCATCTAATGTATGATAAGGAGAGAAAGATATGACCCTCAAGAAATGTCTCATTTTATAAGCCACAACTTGGAAAGCGTTTACACAGAAGCAAATGAAGTCACGATCCTCAAGTTTTATAAAATCTTTTTTCCCAGAGATTCATAAAACAATTCCTCTACTCTTTAACCTCTCCCTCAAGTCATCCAATGAAGTGACTGTCTTCCAAACAGAATAAAAATCTCAGGATATACGAGGCTCTGGAAGTTATCAGGCTTGCTCTTTATGAAAGGAGTTAGGAAGAGAAATCAATAGACTCTCACAAATGGCCCTAGCATCACCTCCTGCAGAAGGGGGGGGAGTGCAGGTTGAGGATTAAAATAATAAGAAACAGCGTGAGGATTTCAAAGACGAGACTTGACACATCTCATTGATCCACGCTGTAGCACAAATGGGTTAGTTAATACAAATGTGGGGCCACTGCACCCTGCTGAGATACCTTCTCATTTGAAAAGATTGCCACTTATTTTAAGGAAACAGTCCTGATTTCTGGATATCACTGCTGCTTAAAACAGAAATGTGGGGAGTCCCTTATTTCAAACCAATACTCATCACTCCCTAACTACACAGACCTCTAGGACAGCACATATCCCAATTCCCAGTGCATCTCTTTAAATATGATATTTTTAATCTCCTTAGAAACCAAGCAGGAATCAACTGGAATTGGGGTAGAGAGAGCAGACAGTTTACCACCACTGGCTTTTCTGAAATCTCTGTTGGACTGAAGGGGGGAGGGAGAGAACAAACATACACTGTATACAAAATTGTCCCTTTGTACTCTTTGTGTTAAGTAATCCAGAACAACAATCACCACCAGATTACCAACCCGCAATGTGTAGTAAAAATGCAGTCTCCTTTTCACCCATAATTTTACAATGAGAGGGTGAGAAACGTCTACCCTTATCACCTCTCTGATTCTATGGAGCATAGGTCAAGAATGCTACAAGGGCTTAACTAACTAATATTAAGTATGCACTCAACTGACACCATCTCTATAACTTCTCTCTTCCTTCTCCCACCCCCACCCCCCAAAAAACACCCCTCTGGCTAGATGTAAAGATTGCATGCTCCTCCTGTTACTCCCAGGATAAGAACAGATCTACTGGGCTAAAAGAAAGGGACCGAGCTTCCACATCTACTGGCTCCTGGCCCATGCCAAATGCCCACACAGCATTATATCGTCCAGGTCATATACATAAGCATATCCGTTTTATTCCAGATTAAGCAATCCAGAATAGCTACATCAACCTATCACCAATGGCAATCACCACATCATCCATTAGCGTGAACCCACCAAGATATCTCAAGCATTCCCTTTTAACCATACTAGTGAAAGTATGGTTATGGTTATGGTTAGTGGGCGTTAAAAGATGTCCACTAATCCACTTTAGGAGATCTCACGTATGCCCTCAAAATAAGAAGCAGAAGCTGCTGTGATCCCGGCCCATGCGGAAAAGGAAGCCCGGCGGCGCCTTTTCTCACCTACCTGCAGACCCGCTTCCTTAAGGAACCACCTAGTGATCCTCCTTCAGGTCCCGGAAGGGAACTCCAGCCTTATCGGACTTGCATCGCTCACAAATTCCAAATTCGCCTGCAGCATTCAGTGGTATGGAGGGGGGGGCGCAGAGGGGAGAAGAGGTTGTTCTCAGGTAGCTTCTCTTTTATGTATGTATAAACATATAGTGCTAAATATTCTTCGGACAGGAGTTCCCACACTTCTCAGCTAGGAAATAAATCAGGAGACAAATCGGAGAAGAGAATTTGGGAGTGGGACCGGGTCTTGTGCTGGATCTGCTTGCACGATTTCCAAATCACAATCCTACAGGACGCGGGAGAAAAGGGGGTGGAGAAGAAACACCACTTTCCCTCTCTCTTTTGTCCCTCTGAAAATGGAAGGTAGCCCCGCAGCCCTGCGCGCTCTCCGCCCTTTGACTGTTCAGCGACGCCCTGGTCCACCCACAGCGAATAAAACAACAACTCCGGAGTGGTGCAGAGAGATCCCCCACTCTGTTATTCCATTTCTGGTTAGTTTGCTTTGCTTTCAACACACAGGAACACTTTCGGCCAGTTTGCCTCCCTCCATTCTCCTCTCATTCCCGAGAAAAGAGCCTGAACATTCTTCCTTCAGCCCAGCCCGTATGCTCTTACTTCTCCAGGTCGCTGGCTGGCGGGCGCGCCGGCGGGCTCTGTTCTTCTTTAAGCGGGCGACTCGACGCGATCTCACTCTTCTTCCATCCACGCGCAGGGAATTTGCCTAGCTGGAGCAGGCAGGGGGGAAAACTCAAGCCAGCCCACGTCCTGATGAGGCGGCAGATCGCGTGTCCTTTAGGAGGATTATTTTCCCCACCCCTTGAGGATTTCTCTCACACGCCTCGTCTCCAGCCCCTTTTGCCACAGTAACTGCACGATCCCAAGCGGGCGCAGCCCCGGGTCTGAGATCTGGCGCCGGGTCACTAGCTCGGTTCAAGGTGGCAGTGTCGTTTATTTGTCCCCTCACACACACGCTTCGCACGTCCAGTTCCAGGATCTCTTTCTGTCAAACGTCTTCACACAGGTCTCCTAGCTCGCCCCGTGGGCTGAATCTTAAAAGCGGCCTTCCACATCGCCCCCGAAAGAAAAGAGGTCCGACGCAGTCCCAAACGGAGAGCGTTATATGATCCGATCAGGTGTGTCTTTCCAGCCGCCGAAAAAGTAAGGAGGAAGGGAACCCGCCAAGTTGACGCCGGAATGATTGCGTGACGGCTGGAGGAACCCAAGGGGACGTTTACGTCGAGAAAACGGCCAGGTTTTTTGCCGCGCTTCTCCACGGGCTCAGGCTGCGGTTCCAATGCCTCAGTGCCTGGGGGAGTTGTTGTTTCCGCCTCCCTCGAAGAGCGCGAATGGAAGAATGGAAATCCTTCCTAAGAAGCTGAAATCCCATTCAGGAGGGCGGGAGAAACCCGAAAAGGCGCGCCTTGCTGAGCGGAGAGCGGGAAAAGAGTGCATGCCAGGCTCAGGCTGACTCCCTTCTCCCCTTCACTTCTTTCCTTTCTTCCTTCGGGTGAAACCAGAGCGCCTGCTAGCTGCGGCTAAAAAACCGGCGCCTGAAAGGCGTCACCTTACAAAAACTGGCCTCTGTCTCCCTCCAGCGCTCGGAATGAGTCATGCGCATTTGTAAATGTACGATAGTTGAGGAGAGAATATCAGCGGCGGCTGCTTCCGTTGGTATGGGCAGTTCAAACCTTCCACCTCCAGAGAACATTTATTACAAAGGTGGGGGCGCGGCTGGCTTTGAAAACTGCTGGGAAATTGCAGTCGGTCCAAGGGCAATATTGTTAACTGGGACTATGTTATTTATAAGAAGAGCTCTGCTGAATTAAACCGGCTCAAAGTTGTGCTGAATCAAAGATCCATCTAGTCCAGTATTCTGTACTCAACAGTGGCCCAACAGATGCTTATGTGAAGGCTGCAAGCAAGACCTGAGTGCAACATCATAGTCCCTGCTTCTGATACCCAGCATACTGCCTCCAACAGTGGAGGAAGAACATAACCATCATGGCTAGTAGCTGTTGAGAGATGGCTGTCAACTTTAAAAGGTTTGTTGAAAGAGGAAGGTCTTCAGTAGGCACAGAAAAGGTAACAGAGATGGAGCCTGTCTAATGTTTAAGGGGAGGGAATTCCAAAGGTGCCACAACACTAAAGGTTCACTTCCTATGTTGTGCAGAATGGACTTCCTGATAAGATGGTATCTGCGGGTTCTCATCTGCAGAGCGCAGTGATCAACTGACTATATAAGGGGTCAGACGATCTTTCAGGTTGCTTTAACGGCAATATTCTACAGTTCTGATAATTTACAGAAAAATAACAAAAAGCATCTGCAGCTTGACCAAACCAGCTCTCAGCCTAACCTACCTCATAGGGTTGTTGGAAAGACTCCATGCACACACTGGATACATACACACATACATATGTCCCATATAATAGTTTATTGTCAAAACCAATTGGTCATTGCTGGACATTTTTTTAAAAAATCAGTATTAGTTTTCTGTCAAATAACAGCAATGACACCTAAGTCATTCATTGGCAATCACTCGTGACTGAGTAAGATTGTCTTCAAGATAAGGTCTTTAACGGTGGGTCTGTAAGTGACTGTGGAAGCCAAATCTAGATCCACACAGCCTCACGCAGTGAGGACATAGGTTTCCAGATGGAAGACAGTTGTGATGAGGATTTGTTTGTCCCTTTCGCCCTGCAGTCATGCTTCTTCAAAGTCCATAGCACCTTTGATAATAGCCGACCTCCAATTGGGACCAAAGCTTCCCAGTTCTCGATGCTCATGTTACATTTTTTTCGATTAGCTTTAAGAACGTCTTTAAACCTCTTTTGCTGTCCACCGATACTCCGTTTTCCATCCTTAAGTTGGGAGTAAAGTAGCTGCTTTGGAAGATGGTGACCAGGCATTCGAACATGTCCAGTCCAGCGAAGTTGATGCTGTATGATCATTGTTTCAACACTGGTAGTCTTGGCTTCTTCCAAAACACTAACATTAGTCCATCTGTCTTCCCAAATAATTTGCAGAATTTTCCGGAACCATTGTTGGTGGAATCTTGCAAGAAGTTGGGAGTGGCGTTTATAAATGGTCCATGTTTCACAGGCGTACAGTAAGGTCGGTAGTGCAATGGCTTTGTAATTGCTTAAAAATAGGATTGATGGGGAAGAGAAAGAAACAGATTTGCAACACAATCATTTGCTATGTCTATTCAAAAGTACCATTGACTTACAGCACAATCATAACCATGTCTACTCAAAAGTAAGTCCTGCTGAATTCAGTGGGGTTTACTCCCAGATACGTGGGATTAGCAGTGCGGCTTTCCTCCCAGAACAATGAGTGTAGGATTAAAGCTTCGTACTGAGAAGGTTTTCAGAACAGGCTACCAAGATCTTGCTGTGCTGTGTGCTTCTTTGAGCTTTTGTTACGGATTTCATACTGGATGTGCACACACAGAGAAACGTGGGTGGGCAGGTGCGTGTGAAAGGGCAGGGATTGGAACATCCAGCTAGCTCATTTCACAGAAATTGGGGGGCTCACATATCACATGTGTATCTTTTGTTCTATACCACTTAGACACTTTTTTTAAATGAAAGCTACGAGTCTAGAGCCCCTGCTGGCCCTGGGCCCAATAGAAATGGATCCATTCTACCTTTCTGTCAGCCCTGCTGAGCCAACACACTGACTTGAGTCTGAACGGGTGGTTCATTGTGCAACAGGTTTCCAACATGGGGATAGGAACTGTCACTACTAGGATTTCTTGTCCATCCCATATTGGAAACCCTTCATGTGATGAATGCCTCCCCCCTTCCTCAAGACTCACCTGATTGCACATTGGCTTGGGAGCACTGCTGGCAGCACATGCAACGTAATTGGGATGGCACTAGCCCTGCATATTCCAGCAGGCATCTTTACATATTCTGCTGCAAACAAGCAAAGACAGCTGTGGTCAATCCTGTATTTGCTGTGCTGGCTTTCCATTGGTTTCACGGCGCAAGTCAAAGTGCTGGCCTTATCCTTTAATTTTAAAGTCCTTAATTAAGGTCTTTACCTGAAAGTAAGAATACCTGAAAGATTGCCTTCCTTCTCCCACATAGATCAGCCCAGACCATAAGATCTTCAAAAGTCCTGCTTTGGATGCCCCCCGCCAAGTGAAGTAGGAGAAGTGGTGAGGGACATTGGTAGGGCATGGCCCAAGCCGTGGGTCCTTTGTGGCCAACCCTGGATCTTCTGCCACTTCTCCTTTATTAGTACTTCACACACACACACACAAGCACACACTTTGCTTATACATGGCTAGGGTGCACTGCAAAGCAAAGTGCTGGTGAGACCACAACCACCCACCATCTTAATTTCCAAGACACATCTCTGGGAATTAACATATGAGTCTTTTTAAGGTATCTAGCAACAGGGGAGGATCCTATCAGTGACGGCAGCCTAGCTCGTTGCTTCCATGGGGAAGGGCAGTTCAAACCTTCCACCTCCAGAGAATATCTATTACAAAGAGCTGTAAGAGGGGCTAACTTTGAAAACTGCTGGGAAAGGGCAGTTGGTCCAAAATAGAGCTGCAGTATTGTTGTCTGGGGCTATGTAACTTAAAAGAACTTCAAAAGAGGTCTGCTGAATCAGACCAAAGGCCAAATCAGACCCATCTAGTCCAGCATTCTGTCCTCAGTGACCAAACAGATGCTTATAGGAAGGCCACAAACAGGACCTGAGTGCAACATCACATTTCTCCCAATTCTCTACTACATCTCATTTGTACTAGCAAGGAAAGAGTTGATCCATAGTTTCAAGAACAGCTCAAGATTAAAAACTTCACATCCCCAAGATAGAGGCAGCCCTGACATTGGAAGGCACCTTCAGAAGCTAACCTGGGAGCAGACTCAATGAATTGCTTGCTAGAGGCAATTCAGCCAGTGTGGCAGTGCTGGCTTGTAGCAGGACTATCAAATCTGCTTGTGGAAAAGACATATTTTAAGAACTAGTCTGATTCAAACACATTTTTAGTGGTCTGGCATCTCTGTCTTGTGTCAAAGGAGTAAAACGGTGGCAGTTAACACACACACCCGGGGGGGGGGAAACAGGTGTAAATGAAAATTGCCCTTGCCAAAATTTCTGGTAAAACTTGTAAGTAGTATTTATATGCTGCTTTTCCTAAGTGATCAAACCACTTCACATATTTTATCTTAACTCAGGCTGCAGACATAGTAGCTGCTTCAAAGGCAGCCAGACCATTTTCTCTGGCCTTGGTTTGAAAGGTGTTTACCTATGGCTGGACACATCTCCCTTTCTTGCTGTTGATCTGAGACCTTGCAGAACTGCCCACAGCAAGGCGTTGGGCCAATCACTGTCTCTGCCCAACCTACAACTATAGCAAGGCATTTCCACTGGACACACCACAGAGTGACAAAGACTTGATCTGCCAAACAGTTTTGATTTCAACTTCAGGCTGATTTCATAAAGAACCGCAGTGCAGCTGCATTTTCCCAGGTTTTGGAGTAAAGGGGGGTGGAGTTTGAGTAGCATCATGTTTCCCCAGCTTTAGAAAACAGAGCTGGAGATGCACTGAAGCCAGGACAACCCTCTCTACCCTCAGTCACTTCCACAACAACCATTTATGGTAAGGCAGTATTATCCCCATGTTGCAGAAGTGAAGCTATAGATGAGAGATGGGCTCAATACATGTATATACTGTATACAGAGAGAGAGAGAGAGAGAGAGAGAGAGAGAGAGAGAGAGATGCTGAAAACAATATGAGTCAACAGTTCACAGAAGTGTATAACATGTGCTTGCAGATCTGGACTTGGCACTGTTAAATACAGTATGGCTGATTGTCCCAAGGTGTTGCAAAATAATAATTTAAAAAGTTTCTTCCATTTTCTCTTTTGTCTTTCTCCTAGTTTTCAGTTTCTACTTTTCAAAGAAAATGAAAGAAAGAGACTGGTGCTTTCTTAGTCCGACTTTCTGTGGAACATAACACAATTGGTGTAGCAGCTTCTGATGATAACTATCCACATCTGAACTACTCTGTAAATTTCACCTCAATCAGAAAAGGAAATAACAGCATTAAAATAACTTTTTAAAAAAGTAAATAAGAGTACTAGTCTGCTTCTGCTACTAGATTTGAATTAACATTTTTTCATCCCAGTGCATTCTATACTTTGAGAGAGTTTTGATGCATTTCTTGAAAGGGGAACAAAAATAGATAGTCGTGGTAGACAAAATTCTCACCTTAATCATTTTCATAAGAAAAATGGAAGTGCAATACTAGAACAAATGGAATGAAGAGGATATGATATAGTCTCTCCAACACTAAAATATAGAGCTATTGTTTCAGAAAAGAATATTAGAATTCACCTTCAAAGCCTTTCCAGCACTAAAACAAAAACCTATTCTTTCCTAAAGTGAAATATAAATGCACATGTTCATAGCAGTTTTAAGTACAGATTGCATTTTATATTGACTATGTTTGACACGCCCTCATTGTTGATTTCTTAAGGAATCAGTTTATTTTTTTTTTAATAATTTTTATTCAAATTTTTCAAAAGACAAACAAAACAAAGTCAAAAAAACATAACAATACATCAACAAAAAATGAAAATAAAATAGTTGACTTCCGATTTGTCGCAGATCAGCTATAAGTATATAATATACATCAAACCTGTCCCTTAATGTATACATACAGAGTCCCTTTTCTCCGTAGGCTGTCTTAATTAATCGTCAAATCCCAGTATCATCATTTTATTTTGATCTTTCAACAAAAAGTCTAAGAGAGGCTTCCATTCCTTAAGAAATGTATCTGTCGATTTTTCTCTAAGTAAACATGTCAATTTGTCCATTTCTACTAAATCCATTAATTTCAATAGCCATTCTTCCATTGTTGGTATTGCTTAAGGAATCAGTTTAAATGTTATGGCCACTATATGGAGAACACTGAAAATGTTTCTCTATGGAGACATCTCAGTGTTACCATGTGGATTTGCCTGATTAACTGGAGTTTCTCCACGCCAGTCCCAGCAGCCACAAGCAAAGAAGAATCTAAAGGGCTGCTGTGGGTGCTGGTGTAGAATCTAAGTGTTCTGTCATATGTGATGAGTGCAAAGGTATGAAGTATGAAGTAGTGTGTGCAGATTTCTGCTGAATGAATTTGATCTTAAGTTACGCTCATGAGTGCTAATGTGATATGGTTGTGCAGCGTCCTTCATTAGGATTCCAAGAGATTACTAAATTAGGATGTGCCTGGGATGACTTAAATGGTTTCGAGATCAGGCAGTAGAAAAGGCATCTGCATGTCCAGCTGCTATGCATACCTGGTGAGAGCACATGATTGATCAACCTAAATCAAGGTCAGCAAATTCCAACTCTAGCTTTCTTATCCAGCTTTTGCTTTGCATACACTTCCTAGGCAGCATGGAGATGTTTGAAGTGAAGACGGAAGGCTGAGCTTTTCAATCACATCCATCCCTATTGTAATATTCTTAAGTGGTTCCCTCGGGCATCTGCTCACAGAGTTGCACACCTTCCTGTTGACCATGCCCCACAACAGACTCCAGTCGAATAGCAGAGCACTTGCTTTATTGAACAGGTGATAAACAGGACCAGCTCCGAGACCAACTTACGCAGAACTGAACTGGTAGAGGGCTGAAGCACCCACACAACATAAATCCCACCCACTGACTCACAGGAGGGGCAGTAGTTGCAGTCCATCTCCTTTAACTCTTTACACACTCCTCTTTCTCAGCCCAAACAATTCCCTAGAATAAATTGAAGCTCTGAAGATTGTGGAGTCAGGGGTTAAAGCATTTGACTCACTGATGAGGTTAAGTCTTTACCACTAACTCATAACGGGACGGTCGGGGTGTGGAGAACAACGCGGGCGCCCAAGTGAACGTCCAGGGGCCGCTGAACAACCCGGCGGTGGTGAGAGCACTGACGAGGTCGGCTAAGCTTTGGGCGTGGCCAGGTGCAGTTCGGCGCGGAGTAACGGCGGCGGGAGAGCACTACACGGAGCGGCTGAGTGTGAAGGGCTGTGGGAAACACCCTGGCCCAGCGGTGGTGAGAGCACCGCAGGAGGAGGCCAGGTTGTCGGTGCGGCCCGGTTGTCGGCGGCGGCAGTGGTGGCGGCAGGAGAATGCTGCGGAGGGTAAGAACGCCACGAGGAGTAATCAGAGCGTGGGTGCGACTCGGAGCAGCGGGAGAACACCATGGAGAATGATCAGAGATGTGATTTGTTTCCCTGTCCCCCCCTTTTTCTCGGAATACGGTTTATATTAGGGGTGGTAAATATAATGGCGCTTTACAACATTTAGCGGCTGGCAGTTTTTTATTACTTAATTGGGGGAGTGATTGGCCGCCATTTTATAAGTGGTCAGATTGTATCTGTTCTGGTGTGAATGAGTGCGTGAGTGTGTGTGTATGTGTGTTTTTTATCATGTGCCTGGAAAAGAGGACTTTGCACTGAGTGGGGAGACTTGCGGGGGGCCCAATCAGCGTAGTGACGGGTAGCGGGAGGTATGGTGGTGGGAGAAGGACATGCCAGGTAAGGGGAACTCGGCTCAGACAATTAGTGGCTGTGCCCTGTTCCGGTCCTTCTCACATCCACAGGGTTGCTGGATGTCCTCTCAGCCAGCTCTCGGATCTCCAAGTGCTGCTTTTAAATGCCAGATCGGTACATAATAAAACCTCCCTTGTCCATGATTTAATTGTGGAGGAGGGGGCCGGTCTGGCATGTATAACCGAGACTTGGGTGGGTGAGCAGGGAGGAGTTACTCTCTCCCAGCTCTGCCCACCTGGGTATAAGGTTCAGCACTATGGTAGATCCGAGGGTCTGGGAGGTGGGGTTGCTGTGGTCTATATGAGTTCTTTCTCTCTCGTCAAGCACCCTGTCCATGTGACTACTGGTCTGGAGTGTCTCCACCTTGTCTTGGGCCATAGGGACAGACTGGGAATTTTGTTGGTGTACCGCCCACCCTGCTGCCCAACAGCTTCCCTAACTGAGCTGACAGAACTGGTCTCGGAGGCATTGTTGAGATCCCCTAGACTATTGGTACTGGGGGATGTCAATATCCACGCCGAGGCTGCTTTATCAGGGGCGGCTCAGGACTTCATGGCCTCCATGACAACCATGGGGCTGTCCCAATTTGTTACAGGCCCAACACATGTGTTGGGACATACTCTAGATCTGATTTTTGCCACTGGACATGGAGAAGGTGATCTGGAGCTGGGGAATTTTTCATCTATTCCTTTGTCATGGACAGATCACCACTTGTTGAAGTTTAGACTCACAGCGGCCTTTCCCCTCTGCAAGGGTGGGGGACCCATTAAGTTGGTCCGCTCCCGGAGACTGATGGATCCTGAAGGTTTTCAAAAGGCTCTGGGGATTTTTCCGGCTGAGAAAACTGGCGCTCCTGTCGAGGCCCTGGTTGAACTGTGGAACACGGAAATGACCCGGGCCATTGACACGATCGCTCCTGCATGCCCCCTCCTATGTAGAGCTCATACAGCTCCATGGTATACCCCGGAGCTGAGAGTGATGAAACAAGAGAGGAGGTGGCTTGAGTGCAGATGGAGACGAACTCCTGACAGATGCAATCTTGCACTGGTGAGGGCCCTCACTAAGCGGTACTCAGAAGCGGTGAGAGCAGCAAAGAAGCAATATTTTGCTGCTACTATCAAGTCATCTCTCTGCCGTTCGGCAGAGCTTTTTAAGGTTGTCCGAGGGCTATTCCATTCTGGTCCTCGGGACATTATAGAGTCATCGGAAGCTCGCTGCAATGAGTTTGCTAGGCACTTCCAGGACAAGATCTTATGCATCCGCCAGGACTTAGACTCCAATATTACAGCAGTTGAACCTAATGAGGCATCCAGAACACAGTCTTGTCCTCATTTATTGGATGAGTTCCAATTGGTGCAGCTTGAGGAAGTTGACAAGGTGCTTGGACTGGTGCGTGCGACCACTTCTGCTCTGGATCCTTGCCCCTCTTGGCTGGTAAAATCTAGCAGGGATGGAACAGCCGGCTGGGCCAGGGAAGTGATAAATGCCTCCTTACGAGAGGGAGTGGTCCCCAGCTGCCTGAAAGAGGCGGCTGTTAGACCACTTCTAAAGAAGTCTTCCTTGGATCCAGAAAACCTAAATAACTATAGGCCGGTAGCGAATGTTCCATTCCTGGGCAAGGTCTTAGAGCGGGTGGTTGCTAACCAGCTCCAGACACTCTTGGATGAAACCGATTATCTAGATCCATTTCAATCCGGTTTCAGGCCCGGTTTTGGTACTGAGACAGCCTTGGTCGCCCTGTATGATGACCTATGTCGGGAGAGGGACGGGGGGAGTGTAACCCTGTTGATTCTCCTTGATCTCTCAGCTGCTTTTGATACCATCGACCATGGTATCCTTCTGGAGCGACTTATGGAGTTGGGAGCTGGAGGTACTGCTTGGCAGTGGCTCCGCTCCTACTTGGTAGGTCGGCTCCAGAAGGTAGTGCTTGGGGAGCATTGCTCGATACCCTGGGTTCTCCAGTATGGGGTCCCGCAGGGGTCAGTTCTGTCTCCCATGCTCTTTAACATCTACATGAAGCTGTTGGGGGCAGTCATCAGGAGTTTTGGAGTGCGTAGTCATCAGTATGCTGATGACACGCAGCTCTACTTCTCCTTTTCATCTTCTTCAGGTGAGGCTGTCAATGTATTGAACTGTTGCCTGGCCGCAATAATGGACTGGATGAGAGCTAATAAATTGAAACTCAATCCAGACAAGACTGAGATGCTGTTAGTGAGCGGTTTCTCTGATCAGATGGTGGATACTCAACCTGTCCTGGATGGGGTTACACTCCCCCTGAAGGAGCAGGTTCGTAGTCTAGGAGTTCTTTTAGATCCTTCATTGTCACTTGAGGCCCAGGTAGCCTCGGTGGCACGAAGTGTGTTCTACCAACTTCGGTTGGTAGCTCAGCTACGTCCCTATCTGGGCAGCGACGACCTCGCTTCAGTTATCCACACTCTGGTAACCTCAAGACTGGACTACTGCAATGCGCTCTATGTGGGGCTACCTTTGAAGACGGTTCGGAAACTGCAGCTCGTGCAAAATGCTGCGGCCCAATTGTTGACTAGGACCAAACGATCCGAACATATAACACCTGTTCTGGCCCATTTGCACTGGCTGCCTATATGTTTCCAGGCCAGATTCAAAGTGTTGGTTTTGACCTATAAAGCCTTACACGGCGTGGGTCCACAATACCTGATGGAACGCCTCTCCCGATATGAACCTACCCGTACACTGCGTGCAACATCGAAGGCCCTCCTCCTCTCATAGAGAGGCTCGGAGGATGACGACAAGATCTAGGGCCTTCTCAGTGGTGCCCCCCGAACTATGGAACAGCCTGTGTGACGAGGTGCACCTGGTGCCAACATTGCTTTCTTTTCGGCGCCAGGTTAAAACGTACCTCTTTTCCCAGGCATTTTAATATATTTTAGTATATTTATAACACTCTGGTATACTAAATTAATTGTGTAATATGTTTTTAGCTTTGAGAATTGTTATTATGCGTGTGGTAATTATTATGTGATT
Source organism: Rhineura floridana (assembly GCF_030035675.1). Taxonomy (NCBI): domain Eukaryota; kingdom Metazoa; phylum Chordata; class Lepidosauria; order Squamata; family Rhineuridae; genus Rhineura; species Rhineura floridana. Next base: position 76,987,705 of record NC_084487.1, on the reverse strand, counting down.
TTATCTTATTGTATTTTTATATTTATGTTGTTCACCGCCCAGAGAGCCGTTGGCTGTGGGCGGTATAGAAACTGAATAAAATAATAATAATAATAATAACAACAACAACAACAACAACAACAACAAAGTCATGATACTTTGCTGGCATACATGCACTCCAACCACTCCAAGTATTTATGGTCCTTTGTTGTGGCACTTCCTGTGGATCTGACAATGGTTCTTCTTGCTGTCATGGTTGTTGACCCAGAAGCTCTGGCATTTAGGATGACATTCCACTGAAGGCTCTCATAAGGCTCTCATCAGACTGTGGCACAGCTGAAGCTGAAGGGTTTTGCTCAGGTGCCTACAGTTCCTCCGATAGGTGGTTCCTCCAATAGGCTTTAAATTGTAGGAACGTGGCTCAGTTCTTTTGTGCATCACTGTTACAGGAATCCATTCTCTCCGTGTTTGCATCCAGACCTGTCTCCCTTCCTCCAGTGAAGGAAGGAGTGAAGCATGGGAATCATAGTGTCGTTTCTGGCAAGCTTGACAAACCACCAGTCACTCAAGGACTCCAGATGGGATACGTGGCATGACAGCAGATGCAGTAGCGGGGAGTGTGCTCTACAGCAATCGATCCATCAACAGTTGCACTGGTGCAAGCTGTGACCCAGTGACTGGTGTGTTCCTCAGATGCAACAAGATAAGATCAGAGCCATTCAAAGCAGATTTTTTAAAAACAGGAGCTTGACAGTTTGGACAGCAAGCACAGTTTGTCCATTGGCCTGTGGATACCCTGGACTGGAGTGGACCAACAAAATACCCCAGGCATGTGTAACCTGTAGCGTGAGTGCACTTGCAAAAGTCATATGATCGCACAATATCTCCTTGGATATGCCATAGCGAGAAAAGGTAGCCTTCATCTTGACAATGACAGATACGGCTGTTTTGTCCTGGAGATGCAAAACCTCTGGGTATTTGGAAAACTAAACATCTTGATGTGGGGAGTGCAGCATTCACAATACCTCTTCCCTGGCTGCACGAGGAATAATGATCTTGTGACAGTCACCCGCCACGAGCAAGCCATCCTCAGTTCTGATGTGATCTTTCAGTGGCCAATAAGGGTGCAGCACAAGCCATACCTGCTTTCATCTGTGCAGCCATCCAGTCCCATGCAAGGTTTTCAGGCCTTATAGCTTTGGGTCTGATGTACAGTCTTGTAGATGCTAAAGCACCCATGGGTTTAGTGGCCCTGTACAAGTCAGACAAGGATGGTGAAGAGTGTCTTCCCAGCCAAGTTTCTCTGAACGTCATCAACGTTAGAGAATAAAGGGATTGAGAAATGTTGTCTCCTTACAGCCTTGTTGAGGTCCCTTTTTGAGGTCAAGACACAGCCCGAGGGACCCATTCTTCTTTTGTGTAATAACTAAACTACTCACCCATGCTGTAGGCTTAGTCACTTTAGAGATGACATCCATGGACTCAAGTTGCTGGCTTCAGTTGGTGTATTACAGTGTGGGGAATCTTCCTGCATCCATGAACAACCAGGGGAACAGCTGGGTCTACATAAATGTGATGCACACCTGGAAAGCAGTGCAGGCCAGCACAAACATCAAAATATGCTGTAAGAATATCCTCTTTAGTGGTGGGCAACTGACATGAGACTTCATGCACGTGCCTGACCAGATTCATAGTCTCACATGCTGCACAGGCTAATAACGGTGGGTCTCCTTTAACAGTGACATAAAATGTAAGATCTGCCTCCAGTGCACCTTTCTTGCAAAGAGCTACAAATGCAATCAGGGTGACACTTGCTGGGGTTGTTTATTTATTTATTTATTTATTTATTGCACTTGTATACCGTCCCATAGCCGAAGCTCTCTGGGCAGTTTACAGCAATCAAAAACATTAAAACAAACATACAATTTAAAACACATATTTTAAAAACAATTTAAAACACAATTTTAAAATTTAAAACAATATAAAAACAATTTAAAACACACCTTCTTGTGCAATAATATAGCGATATTCTCTGGGACAGTGTTCACTTCTGCACCAGTGTCCAGTTTGAAAGAACTAGACTTGCCAGCCACGATCACTGTGGGACACCAGGGAGCTGTAGATGTCTTTTGCTGTGCTCTCAGGCTTGCAGATACAGTGCCCACAAACAGAGGGTTAAGTTCCTTGCCCTGGAGCCGAGCAGCTTGCTTTGCCCTGCACAGCTTTGCAAAGTGATGTTTCCCTGAGCACTTGAAGCAAACAGCTCCATGTGCTGAGCAGTTCCTGCACACTTCGTGTGTTCCTGTGAAATAGTTTGTGCATTTATTTCTTAATACAATGCCGTTTCTGAATTATTTATTTACTTATTCCATATCCTAAATGTTCAGGGGGGATCACAGCATTTAATATATTTAATGGCCAACGAGACAATAAATAAGAGAGAAGATAACATGTTTTTGCTCTTAACACTCTATGTTTCAACCCAGAATGTAAATCAGAATAATACATATTTATGAACTCATATGTATTCATGAAGAAGTATTGCCTGTTACCTTAAAATGCTGTTATAAACATTATTACCGGTGTTCATGTTTGATGATGCTCTGAGAGTACCTGAGGAGCACAATAATGATAATTACAAATGGATGTACATCTTGATGCTATCAGTTTCCACTGAACCCGAAACAGTAATTGCAATCCTTATCCCAGGATCAAGAAGTATGATTTGAAATTACATTTAGCAAGGATATTGTCTAGTATCCTCATGCTAAAGCATAATTAGATTAAAATATTAGCAGGAACATTATTACCTTTAAATACTCCAAGCTGTGCATGTCAAGAGAATTAGCAAAAGGGCAACTATCAACTTTCCAGAAAAGACAACAAACATTTCAATTTTGAAATAGTTCTGAATAGTTTTCTTAACTGGCAAAAAGAATAAAGTTAAATCAAGCCAGGTGACTGGTTGCATAAATACCCAACAATGTCCATAACCAACCACTCATTCCCCAAATAGCATTTTTCAAAATAGCAAAAGAATCCAAGCAGAAAAATGCAACTAAATGATATTTTGTGTAAGAGAATTCAAGATATTTAATCAATCATTTAACAGAATCTATTAACTATATAAAACACTAAACAAATATCAGGGATGTTTACAGCCAATAAAAATGACCCAGATGACACATTGACCTGGTTGGCACAAGACACTAAGCCAAACCCTGGCTTCGTGTGCCATACCGTACGAACCACCTCATTGGCTTTTCTCTCATGCACAGTCAGGGACATGGCAATAAGCCATGAGGGGTGTGTGTGATTCACATGGCACTTTTGTACACAAGTTCAAAAATCTGAAAACAATAATTCATATTATCAGGTGGATACACAGTACACGCAAAATACTAATAATAATATATTTATTTATTAAATTTCTATTCCATCCTTCCTCCCAGAGGAGCCCACAGAAGGATATAGGCTGTGTGCACAGTCCCATTTACGCTCCCACTGCTGGTTTGGGAAGCAGTGTACACACACAACGCTAGCCACAATGCATACTATCCTTTATCTGTCCTGTTGTTTCTTGTGGTATACTGTGTTTTTCCCCAAACCACCTTCAATTCAAATTAAGAAAAAGAACTCCTTTCCCCACAATTAGCACTCCTTAACATATGGGAGTGGGGAAATGACTTAACATTTAAATCCTTAATATCCTTTTTATTACTGTCCGCTAGGTTAGAGATGCCTAAAAACTGGAAATTGGCAGAAACGTTGACACAGATGCATGGCTCCATAGAATTTGGAATGTAACCATGGCAGAAAAACTAACTTTGACCATTAAAATGGCTAAGGGAAAAACAAAGCTTATGGACTTTTTCATGGTCTGGCATACTTTTATGGATTACATTAGCACACACAGGCAAAAATTGGACAAGTCACATGCATTTCCCCAGCTCTGAAGCAAAAATAGATTTTTCCTGGATTTTTTTTAATTGTATGAAGTAACAAGTACAACATAATCTTTCTAACTACTCGGATTAATTGAATTAGGGGAAATGGGATTTGGAGTAAGATGTTACCTATCTTTGGTTTGTCTTATCTGGTTGATTCTCTCTGTTATATTCTGTGTGGCTTATTATTCCTTTCTCCCTGTACTATTACCTGATATTTGAAGGTGTACTTCTTGCTGTGTTAATAAATGATTTAATTATTTAATTAAAAAAGAATGACCTAGCTTCATTTTAAGCCAGTAATATCTACATAGCCATACACTGCTTAAGATGTATATTTAATTTAAACAACATGTTTCTAAACCCACAAACATAAGAATATTTGGTAGAAAACAATAATAGTAGAACTGGAGATGGTGTAGGGTTTTTTGTTTTGTTTTTTTAAAAGCTCTATGAAAGATTATGTGGGGAAATTGGTGCCTGTTAAGGTATTTCAGTGGGGAGAAAGTTGTAATGGAAAGAACAAAAATCCTGGAGATAAAGATTTTGAAAGCTATCCCATAAATGCCAAAGCCTGATTCCTTCTGTATGTGGTCCTTGGCTTTTTCTACCATACCAGGCCAAAAGATGAACAACTGAAGAATTTTGGCATTGACAGCATATAAAAATACACTTATGATTGGGAGAAGATATTCAAGGAAGTGATGAACTGAAAAATCTGAAAAGCAAAAACACTGCAACACATTGGTGCTGATGACAATTAGGCTATTCTAGATGCACGCAAACTGTTTTTACATGTGAATAAGCTCTGGTTGTTGTTTTTTTTAAAAAAAGCATTAATAAATAGTTCTATTTTTTAATATTTATAATACTAAAGCAGAAATCTAATCTTGCAACCTGGCTTGCCGACTGCATCTTGCAAATTGCCCTAGCAAACAAAATAAGTCATTGTCTGTCCATCTGTAATCTGCAAACATCCACTCCAAACATAATTTGATATGAATACACATCTATGTGTAGAAATAAGAGTTATTGACCTATGAGCCAGATCATTAGTTATTCAACCCACATACATACTACCATCACCTGCTTTTACATTCACTCATACATTCTCACTCATAAATCACTCAATATTCCCAGGGCTGTATATGACCCACAGAACTTACTGCCTACTCAAAAAGCTGTAATGGTTTTCCCACACTGCTGATCAAACACATTAGCAATCTATAGGAAGCCAGGGGAATTTACACTGGCTTAAGATAAGCCAGTATAACTTCCGTTGGGTTGCTAAGGCATGTCTGTGAGCTAGAAGAGGTTTGGAATCAGCATAACTCTCTTCATCCTCCATCTCACTCCCCCAGATTGCCCTTTTGGGGGGGTATGCAGTCATAGCCCCATTTCAGCTGGGGTATGCTTGGGCTTTACAGCAGCATAGCCCCGACTCAGATGAGGTGAGAGATTTACACCAGTATAGCCCTGGCTCAGCCAAGACAGCCCAAGATCTGCTGGATCCAAACCTCTCCATCCTGGTGGATCTGGGGTTTTGACAGCACTGTGTTTAATCTAAATATTTTGTTTGTTAATGCTTTTTGTACAAACAATTACTAGGTTGCATGGGATAGCACAGTGGGGAGGAGAACCTGCCTGGGAGTCCAGAGTCTGTGAGTTCAAATCCCCGCTCATGTCTCCTGGGTGTCAAGGGCCAGCTAAAGAGCAGTCTCATAGTGAGTGGCTCAGGGGTTACATGCCCTTCCACCTGTGCAGCCATGGGCAAGCTGCAGAGTCCCAAGGAGCCCAGTTGCCCCCCAGCTGGCAGTTGCGGACAAGGGAGGGGCTGGCTTGTGCAGCTGTGGCAGCTGGGGAGGACTAGCCTCAGAGGGAGGCAATGGTAAATCCCTCTGAATACCACTTACCATGAAAACCCTTTTCATAGGGTAACCATAAGTCGGGATCAACTTGAAGGCAGTCCATTTCCATTTCCATGGGATCACTATGAAGTACTCATAGAGTATGCAGGCAATCCAATCCACAATCCACTTAAGCAGGAAACGCTGGGTTTATGCCAAGTAAGTTTCATTGATTGAATACCCTAATAGACTAAGTTGGACATATCAGAGGGTTGCATTTCAAAAATCTGTTGAACAAACCAAAATTGCTACAAATGCAGAGACAATGCAGACTTACAGATTAATGATGAATAGGACCACTATAAAGATATCAGCACAGGTAGCCTTACTAATGAAGGGAGCCTGCAGTTTAAGTATTTGCATTAAATTATTTGGAGAAGACTTAACATTTGCAAGTTGTGTTAGGAAAACTACAGTATATTGTGAACGCTTGGTTTAATCTTAATATCCTGAATTACATGCTACGAAGCTGCTGTTTCAAGCCAATGTTATAACTGGGTGCAGAATGGTGGTTTTGTTATGGAGGGTGGTGGTTGTTTTTTAAAAAATAAAATCCAGTTGGTCAATGGAAATTGACAGAAGCTATTAAAAAATCAGAAACATAAACAATTGGTAGCGGCCTGATCACAAAGTTTTACATTGATTCTAGCTCTAGAGTCAATTTAGTTATGTTTTCAGAACACCCACACAATAACAAATATTTTCTGTTAATGTTTTAATAAGGTCTTCAGACTGACTTTCTATCCATTTTATGTAGCTTATTCTAGCTACACGAAGGCAACCTAATGCCATCTGGTTACACAGATGTGCCAGATGTGCTAGAAAGATGAAAAGTAATGGGCCAAGAGAATCCATCAGTGCATACTGAAAATGTAAACAATCAAAGGCCAGTAACAATAAAAATGAAAATATGAAACTATCACATTAAACCTGGGAGGGGGGGACTAACAAAACAAAGATACAAGCCACAGAAATAATTTACTATTAAAACAGACTTTAATTCTTCATACCATAATACAACAAACAGCAGATGAAATACTTAGCACCACTATAGCTCTTTAGTATGTTCAAAGCACATACATTTCTGAGTAATCCTTACACATCCTTGTCCATATATATAATATTTTACTCTTCACCCTCATGCCTCCTGGACACTGTCACTTTGACAGCCTATAAAATGCAAGCTTATTTTTCATGCTTTTTAAAGTGGTGGAGAATGAAATGGGGGGAGGGGAACTAGCAACACCCTTTATGCTGTGCTTTCCAAACACCCACCAGCTAGCTGGCTATCGGGGGCTTGGGAACCCCACACAAGGGATTTTGACAGCTGGGCAGGACAACCCATTTGTCAACCATGTGATGTCATGATGATATCATGTGACTGAAAAGTAAGCAGCCCTGCCAACCTGTCAAATTCAGCCTGCGAGGCTGATCTTGATAAGGATCTGGCCCATGGAACTTAAAAAGGTTATTATTATTATTATTATTATTATCTTTATTTATACCCCGCTTATCTGTCCATAACATAAAGGATCATTCTTTAAAAAAAATCTGGAGTCTTCAAGGGTCTTGGCCAAAACAGTCAATAACTTTTTATACATTTTTCCCTGGGAAAGGTCTTCACCTTTTTTCTATCAACACTCAACAAACACAAGCCAGAAAATTGATCACTCAATGTCAAACATAACTATATCTTCACCCTGCACAAAGTTCTAAAGTATCATTCAATTGTAAGCAGTGGAGACTGGTCAATTAGGCCAAGTGGGACACCGCCACACCAAACTCAGTCTGCCCTCTGCTAACCCAACCTGCCAACCTCCTTACTTGCAACCGGTGTAGGCAGTAACTCTGGCTGCCAGTTTTTTCCTCCACCTTAGTCTCAGGATTGTCTTTGTGGAATTCATCAGAGAGAAGAAAGAGGACAAAACCAGAATTAGTTGGCTCTGGCTCCACCTACTGTGGAGCTCCTCGCCGTCTGAACCACAAGACCCAATGAGCACCATCCATCACTGATTGTAAGGATGCCTATTTTAACAGCAGGGAACAGTTTGGTGTGGTCCAATTGTTCAATAAGGCTCAAGTTGCATATGTTCAGAGCTTGGAAAAGTTACTTTTTTGAACTATAGCTCCCATCAGCCCAATCCAGTGGCCATACTGGCTGGGGCTGATGGGAGTTGTAGTTCAAAAAAGTAACTTTTCCAAGCTCTGCATATGTTATACAGTGACTGGTATATTTCTTTGGTATGTCTTTTTATCCATGACTCATATCAAGTAACAGATTTATCTCCAAAGTTTTCATATTTGTGCAGTTCCTGAATGGAATTGACATGGGCCTGAAAGTTTTTTTCTTTAGTGAGGTACAGATGAAATAGACATAGTTTCAGCAAACTGTAAGCAGGTTGGTCTTCATCACTGAAAAGAGTGCTCAGTGAGGTAATAAGCACCTCCAGGTATGGAATGTAAATAGACTGCTGGTTGAACTCTTCTGTGAATTAGTTGGGATGATTTGCAGTTTTTTCTGTTACATGTTTTTTCTAGGTGTTTTAAGTTCTACATCCACTTCAGCTTCTTGCACCTTTCTATTACTGTGCCAAAGGTTTCTCACTAGCTTCCCTGTGTTGTTCCATTATTCTCACCAACTCTTGTATATGTGCTTTCTTTTCCATTACATCTAACTTCACAGATTGCAGAGTGTGGGTGACTGGCTCTAGCATCAAAGAATATTTGCTCATGACCACAAGACAAACAATAAAAGTCGATATCCGTAATGTACACAACAGGTACAAAAATGGTCTTGTCTTGGTGTTGCTTGATGCTGCTGAGCTGCAAGACAATATTTGAGTAATTTTCTTCAAATATACTGTACTTTTGTATTTTTGAGTCCACTGTGTTTCACATAGCATTGATATGTTGGGTACTAGACATCACCGTTGAGTGCTCTCATAGAATATTTTTATAATGGCTTTCATTGTGCCAACTGTATTATACACCTCACTTACACTATTTAGATCATTTACAGTGAGATTAAGTCTATGGGGTGAGCTGTGGACAAAGGTTGCCTTAGGATAAATTGCCCTCATTTGTGCTTGAACCCCACCTTCTTTTCCTGCCATCATATCCTTGTTCAACTCACTTATTGAGATCTAGTCCAAAAACAGAAGAAGCAGATAAGTTTGTGTTGGCTATGCCTACTGCAGCTCAGTCTGCGATTGAAATGGACCCAAAGAATTCATCATGTACAGATGCATTCCCATCACTTTCTTCCACAAATCTTACACCCAGAGGCAATTGTTCTATGCCAGAAATATCCTTTGTTTCATCTGCTAAAACAGAATCTCATAGACACATTACTCTTCATAACAATATATTCCCTCAAAATGTATTAACTCATTCTACATTTTTGCAGATGTATAAGTAGCATTTCCTTCCTGCCCTAGCTTTTTAAAGATTTCATTCCCTGACTCAACACAAAACTGTAAAAGGTCTATCATGTTACATGTAAATTACATAATCTCAGTATGTAGCATGACTGGTGACCATCTTTTAAATTCTCAGCTGTCTGGGCAAAATCTCAAGAAACAGTTATACATCACAAGAGGAACACACACATAATGTACACTCAATGAGAAGCTGACCAAGGAACATTCCCTTACACCTCTTGCTGTTTATATGGAGGACCAATCTGTTCTATGCATGTGTCCTCCCTGGCCCTTTCCTTACCATTTGTCTGTTCTGTAGCCTTTGAGTTAGGACAGGGTAGACCCTTTTAAAGGCTACAGTTCTAAATCCACTGAATTTTTACTGAATTTTTTTAGGGTGGTGGTTAAACATTGCTTTTATTTATATGAAAAGAACAACAAATTAAAACCAACAAAATATCAAAGTCTAAAGTAGCAGTTGTTACAAGACTTTAATTGCTACAAGATTTTAATTACAAGACTTAAATTACATTACAAGACTTTAATAAAGACATTATATAACTAACCCAGTGGTAAAATTCTTTTCTTTCTGTATGGGGAGTCCTACACATTTGATCCTGCTAAACGCATCGCTTACCAGAGAGGATGAGAGAAGACTTGCAGGGACTGGTAATCCAAATTTGGAGAGGGGGAAAAAACAGTGATAGACTGTTTTGAGGATTTCTCTATTACACCATCATACTAAAAAATCCAAAAATGTTTTACAGAACAGAAAAATAATAAAAATATAATAAAATGTAGGCTGTACCTCTAACACAGTCCAATACACACTTACCTGGGAGTAAGACCCATTGAACCGAATGGAGCTTACTTCTGAGTAGATATGTATTGGATTGCAGCCTTACTTGGGAGTAGGCCCTATTGAAGTCAATAGGACTTACATGCATAGGATTGCAGTATTTTTATTGTTATTTTTCCTGTTTGAAAACACCCTCTGATTTTTTTATGAAGGTATGATACAGATATCTAATAGGTTGACTAGGAAGAGAAGGTGACAGACCGAATTGTGGAAAGATCCTATGGCTACAGTCCTGTACCTACTTACCTGTGAGTAAGTCCCTTTGAACACAATGAGTCTTGCTTTTGGATAAACATATGTAGGATTGTACTATAAAATGTTGGGGAGAAAAGGTGAAAGGTGAAAGACACAAAGGTGATCAAGGCTGTTTTTGAAGACTCAACTTCTGTTTGCTTAGCATGCTTATGATTAAACATCAGGGTTTCTTATTTGAGGATCATTTCTTCTCTTAGCACATTTTTTGCATACCAACCTATTCTCTAAGTCTTCTTTCTAATAATGTGGTAAAGCTGTCTCTAGATTGGTACCACTTAAGGTACTGCACATGGGGCCTCACTTGATTGAAATGGTGTTCTAGGCAAACAAGCAACAAATAAATCAATAGATTTAGAAAACTAGAATGTTAGCAAAAAAAGGAAAAACAGTGCGGTAAAAGCCCTGACCTCTAATTGTTGGTGTGCACATTTATATCCGTACTTTGTATACAAGAACATTCAACAATGTGAGCCCACATTGCAGTCCAGAAAGAGATTTTCATTCTCATATGCTATTTATGAGAATCAGGGTTCAGAGGACAGTGTTATCTAAAGCTACATATAGATAGTCTCGTTCAAGTATAGGCACAACATCTTGGCAGATGTTCAACTGCATGTAAAAGTGCATCTTCCTAGTAGGAAAAAAAATGCTGTTTGAAATTCAGCTACTGTCAACCTCCAGTAGACTTTGAAACTGTACAGTGTATACCAAATTATGCTACTTAGCATTTCAAGAGCACATTTAAACCCCAATTTTAACCATCCTTACTTGGTAATTAAGGCTGCAATCCTCTTATCTAGGAATAAATGGAAATATAATAATAATAATAATAAACTTTATATCTACCCCGCCCTTTTTCCAACAGGAGTCAGAGCGACTTACAGCTAAAAGATAACACACCATTAAAACATAGAAATGTATACAGTTAAAATAGAATTAAACTATGAGAAAAATTAAAAACTATAAAACGTACGTTTAAGAACAGCAGATAATTTAAAATAATAAGATCATAATGTAGTCACGCATCCTATGACACTTAATCCTGGCCGTTCTCTATCCCAAATGCCCATTGAAATAAAACAGTCTTTACTTGTTGCCGGAAAGACGGCAAGGAGGGAGCTAATCGCACCTCACTCGGAAAGGAGTTCCATAGCCTAGGGGCAGCCACCGAAAAGGCCCTATCTCGTGTCCCCATCATATGTACTTGCGAAGGTGTGGGAAGCACAAGAAGGGCCTCACCTGAAGATCTCAAATCCCGGGCAGATTCATGTAGGGAGATAGTGCCTTCAAGTTGATCCTGACTTATGACGACCCTATGAATAGAGTTTTCATGGTAAGCGGTATTCAGAGAGGGTTTACCATTGCCTCCCTCTGAGGCTGAGAGGCAGTGACTGGCCCAAGGTCATGCAGTGAGCTTCATGGCTGTGTGCTGATTTGAACCCTGGTCTCCCAGGTCGTAGTCCAGCACCTTAACCACTACACCACACCGGCTTAAACTCCATTAAATTCAATAGGACTTACTTCTGAGTAGACATGGCTAGGATTGCACTAAAATAATATATGCATGGAAAAATCACCCGGCAGTTCAGTGTGAAGAGTGCCTGCATATGTGCCTGCATATCACTGTAACTTGACTAATATTTTCAGTTCTGAATGCTTGCTGCCATCCTATGCAAAGGAAGTGCTGCCAGAGAAGCCCATGGTGGGGGATGGCTTTTTGTTCCCAAATCCATATATTTATTGGGACCAACCAAAATGTCACAAAAGTGTGGCAGGCTTTTGAGTTCTCCAAAACTCTACATCAGGCAAGATGTTAGGACTGTCTCTCTCCACATTAACCAAGTTGGACCCTGCATTTGTTACCTGAGTCCCTTCTCTGTATGCCCCCTCCAAGGGAGATGTGGAGGGTGGCAACACAAGAACAGACCTTTTCAGTGGGGGCTCCCCATTTGTGGAATGCTCTTCCCAGGGAGGCACTGTCTTTAGGTACCAGGTAAAAACATTAATAATTACCCAGGCCTTTGGAGATTCATTTTTCGTTTGTTTTTAGTCAGGTGGGGAGGAGTGAGATTTTGTTTTTATGGAGTCTGAGTATTTTAGAAGCTTCTAAAATACATAGAAGCATGCTTTTATATCATGCTTCTTGTTTTTGTTAGAAGCTTGTTTTTATATCTATTTGTAATGTAGTAAGACATTGTATTGCCCAGGTCAGTTTACAATTTATGATTCCCCAGGGCGCAATTCTTTGAGGATTTGGAGATGATAGTAACACAGATGGGGTGAAAAGTCACAGGTTTATTTACCGCTAAGCAAAATATATAACAGAAAACAAAGCAGTTAATCTCACATTCCTCCTGCTGCCAGGGAACCCTTCAAAATGACAGTGAATGGACCCCTGTAGGAGCTTTGGTACGCATCACACCATGCTAGGATCTTGGGTCCAAGCTGTGTTCTACCATGGGAGGGTTTTGCAGGGCTTTTTATACTCTTAAATGCTAATGAACTATACCTGCTGTTTGGATTATTGTGACAATATTTATGTTTTTCACAAGACTTAATCAGCAGTTGGCAGGCAGCTAGGATAGATAACTCATGAGAAGTAGCTAAGATCAGTAGATGAATAGTGATTCTCCCCAATTCTAAGCAGCAGGTGCACAGGCCATGGGATGGGAATGTAATGAGCTTATCTCTTGTGAAAGAGTTAACCAGTTAATCTTCCCAAACACTGCCTGAGATGTACTAGTCCAGCCTTTCCCAACTAGTGGGCCACCAGATGTTGTTGGACCACAACTCCCATCAGCCTCAGCCAGCATTGCCAATGATCAGGAAATATGGGAATTGTGGTCCAACAACATCTGGTGGCCCACTAGTTGGGAAAGGCTGTTCAGAGGTTGTTCTAAAATAATACTAAGTATTATGGGCAGGGATTAACCAGTTATATGCCTTCTGGCTCAAAAGGACCCCTAGGCATGCAAGGAGCGAGCGCAGTGTACCAATATTTAAATCGCCTTGAAGTGCAATCTTTCAGATTTATACCACTAGAGACACGTTGAGTTTTCAGTTTTATTTTTATTTATTTATTTATTTGATTTCTGTCCCGCCTTTCCTCCCAATAGGAGCCCAGGGCAGCAATACATGATGATTATGATGTTACACAAAACAGAGGAATGAAGGTTTGTTTATTTTTTAAAGTGCAAAAATTAGGCTAGATATAGTAGCCATGGTTGTCAGTCTGTAGATTCAGTTCCAAGGTGGGGATTGCAGGATGGATAAATCCATCTCCGGTGCTGCAGAGATTATGCTGAACCCCTAGGCTTCCAGGATGAAGCAGCAATGATTGCTCTCCATCTATGAGAATTTACAGTCTGCCTTGTAGCCCAGTTCTCTTTCAACAGAACTGACTTTTCTTGTGAGTGAGATTTGATAGGTATAGTTCCTGTTCATACCTGTTTTCTGTCCTTTTGCCAAGGCAGTGGGTGTTTGGATATATATAAACCACTGAAGTTGTTTCTGTAAATGAATTGTATAGTTAATGAGTGGCATAAAACTGTTTATTTCCTCCTGTACTCTGTGGTAGCTGTTTGGGCATCATACCTCACGTCTCTTGCATTTATGCTCTTATTTTGCAATTGCAATGCAACAGGACAAGATCCTGCCTTGTCAATATAAATTCACTCAGACTGCAATCCTAACCCCACTTACTTGGGAGTAAGGAAGACTTACTTCTGAAAGACATGATTACAATTGCAACCTTAGTGTGTTATTGCTATTCCCTATCAGTCTTTATCTACTCCTATCAGGTCTTGCACAGTTCAGATCCACCATTCTGCATTGGTGCACTGATACAACATCCTGGCCCTTTTGATGCACCAGTGCAGTATGACAGCTTGCAATGATGCACTATTATTAATTATTGAACTTCTTTCCTGCCCTTTACCATGAGTTTCCAGGGCAGGTTGAAATACAACATTACAAACGGTTGAAACAGATTATAGTTAAGGGAATAAGCTGGGCCCTAAAATATACTAGCATTTGTTGAACACTGATCAAAAACAAATCTTCTAAACATGCATTTTTTCTAGAAGACTGCTAATTACCCTTCCCATCCGCAAAAACTGTAGTCCAAGCAAAAAGAGGGCTGATTTCAGCAGCTATCTGAATTCCTCCTTTTTCTTATGTTTAAGAGGCAATGTGAATGAACAGATTCTACTAAATGTAATTAAAACAGTAGATAACTGACATTTTAGAAGATAAGATCACATACAGTTAAAAGAGTAAGGGGGCAAGCTCTGGCTTTATCTGCTTTTCCATCCCCTTTTGCTATAAGGCAAAGATGGAAATCAATATTTGCTATTCTGATGGTGCAGCCTATGAATATAGCATATATAATAGCTTTTGTTTGGCATCTGTTCAGGAACAATATCTTAATAATCACACTAATTAGATCCAGCTTTAATCTGATATAGTCTAGCCATGATGGCTATGCTCTGCCTCTACAATCAGAGGCAGTATACTTCTGAATACCAGTTGCTGGAAACAGCAGGAGGGAAGAGTGCTTGTGTTCAGGTCTTGCTTGCAGGCTTCCCATAGGCATCTGCTTGGCCACTGAGAGAACAGAATGCTGGTCTAGATAGGCCATTGGACTGATCAAGGAGGGTCGTCTTATGTTCTGTGCAGTTATTCACTTGTTCTTTAAAGACTTGAAAATGAAGAGGAAGTTCTCGTTTCCAAAGAAAACCATGTTGTCAACTTTTCTTGTGTTCATTAGAGCTTGGAAAAGTTACTTTTTTGAACTACATCTCCCATCAGCCCCAGCCAGCATGCTGGCTGGGGCTGATGGGAGTTGTAGTTCAAAAAAGTAACTTTTCCAAGCTCTGAGCATACGTCACACAACTTATAATTAAATTTGCTTCTTTTCCCCACTAAGAATTTCTTTTTAAAGGAAAATATTAGGTAGACACTAATACAGCAGAACCTCATTATAAGGAGCTGTCAACCACAGAATAAGCTATATTGCAGGTGTAACAATGTCCCCCACGTAAAATATTGCATACCCTTTTTTCATCCTCTGTGCTCCTTGTACTTGGCGAGTCCTCTTTGCTTCCCTTGGGTATTTTTGAGTGTTTTTTTCCTCTCAGTGTTCTTTTAAAACAGTCCCCTCCCTCCTGTTAGAAACAACGGTTCTTTAAGAGACCCACAATGAAACCATTAATGAAGCAGCAATTTAATCTTTATTTAACGTTCTTGCAAGAGCGGGTGTCCACTAGGTAGGCACACCCAAGTGACATTGGTACAGTTCTTTTATCCTATAACCCGATGCTTTGTTCCCTCCCCTGTTTCCTCATTGGTCGAGTACTCCAGGGTTTACAACCTATCCGTATCGCCTATTCATGTTACAGGAAGTCCCGCCTTTGTTTACATCTCCCATTACTCATATTTTAGCTCCCCCATACCCATATTTACTTTTACCCATATTTGGTATACCTCCCTCCCCCTTGCTTGTTAGTTAGTCAAAACATAGCTCAACCACAACTGCCTTTCTCGCACCTGTTTCCTGATATCTATCTATTTTTGTCTTGTTTTTCTTGCTTCACTAACTATACACCTATGTATTTTAATACTCTTGCAAAAGCAACACACTATATGTATATATCACAATCCCTCCTCTTTTTATTTTATACTTTTCTGTTGCTTTTTCATGAAATTCTCATACTCCTGTGTGATTCCTCCAGTCTGGACAACATGGTCTCATACTGTGCTTCTTGGAAAGATTGGTGATCTTCCTCGTGTTCTCCTAAGAGTAACATATTTTCATTATAAGGAGGGGGGTTTAAAGGCATTTGTTTTGATACAGCGGTTTCTATTAATCTTTGTGCTAATCCTCGCACGCATGGTATGATACAACATCCTACTGCAGTCAATACTCCTGCTACTACTATTAAAGAAGTAAATATTGATATTATCATCCCTTTCCATTTTCCAAACCAAGAATCCAACCACCCGGTGAGTGAGTCATCTATTCCCGAATTTTCGGCTAGTTCCTCTGCTAAAGTGGTGAGGCCTTGTAACGCCTTGGTGATGGTTCCATCTGGGGCCGTGTTGTTTGGGATGAATGTACAACAGCTTTCTCCAAGCAATACACATACTCCTCCTTTTTCAGCCAAGATCATATCCAGTATCATCCTATTTTCCCAAGCCATTCGGCTTGTTGCATCTAACTGTTCTGCAATTCCTTTCACAGCATCTCTAGTATAATTAATGAAACGCTGTTGATTGTAATATATATAATTAATCCAGTCCACATTTTTATTTATGGTTGCCCACCAGAATAGAGTTGACTCAAAACCTGCTGCAATCTGATTTCTAGCTTTAAATTCGTTAGGTACTCCTTGTGGAACCCCAATGGAATCTATATAGATGTTTTTATCAAATGAGGAACTTAATGTGTCCCTTTCGGTTCTCTTATCTGAAGCCTTTTCCTGTTGAAATGCAAGGGTAAATGGTATTGCCAGTTGCACTATGGCACATGTTCCTGTCCAATTCCCAGGGAGGGTAGTTCTTAATATTTTCCCCCCACAATACCACCATAAGTCTGCTCGGGCTACTTTCAAATGGGAATAATTGCCTGTTTTATCTCCTGTTATATTTAAAGTATGGACACATGTATCCAGCCTCCCTACTGGTCGAGTCAACCCATAATCCTGCCTTGAGAGGCAAGAAGAGTGGTTCTTAATGACCCCAGAGAATGCTGGTGGTACTCTTATGTCCTTAGGTTTCATAGCTGGGAACAGGAGGGAAAGCCCTTGGCATGTCTTATTATTCCAAGCATTCTCATTCTGGTATAAAGCCAGTAAGCAACTCATTTCCGTGGGGTGGGTTCCCCATCCCATGGGAAGAGGAGTTACCTGTGCTATCGGCCTTCCAGCCGCACAAGCATAACAGTTGCCTTTGTTTAAGCTATGTACAGTATACTTTATCCATTCTACCCAAGCATTTACTTCCCCATATCCCGTTTCTATTTCGAATGTCTGTGTCAGGTCTTTGACCTCGGTGACTCTGACCTTTTTAGGGTCAATCTGTGGTGGACTGAATGGTTTTACTTGGGGCATTTTTGGCTCTTTATTTCTCTTGTCTATGTGAGGTGCTGGTAGTGTTATTATCTGAAAACAGCATTCTAACTGATCTGTTCCAGATAATGAGATTCCCATCCCAAACTTAACACCATTAACACCAGACTTTTGACTTGTGCCCTTTCTTTCTTCCATCCAGGATGTCTGTTTGATAATCATAGTTATTATGAATATCATAGATATTTCTGGACAAAGATGGTGACTGTCTGAGAGCACGGCCGAAAAGCTCTCCTTCACTTTGCTAAGTGTTTCTATTTTTACTATATCTACTCAACTAAGACTCAACTAAGACTCAACTAAGATTGAATAGACTGGAAAGCTGTTCTGAAGAAGCTTCTTATTCATCCATCCCATATCTTGAGCTTGTATTAGAGCCCGAGAGTATATATCTGGAATTATAATAATATAATAATCGACCCCCTAGAAAACTGGAGACTGGAGACGGGAAACTGGAAACTGAAGAGTGAAGAGTGCAGAGTGAGTAATAAACTTTTCAGTTTTTAATATGGTTCTAACGCGAAAACGATACCATGAACTAATTACTCAATTAGATATACCCATTGAAACAGACTGCCCTCTAAATGAGACTCTAGAAGTCTTAGAGACTCAGGTAATTCCACAAAGACTGAAAAATAAAGCAGACAAAGACAATGACTCCTTTTCTGAACAATTAAATCCTCAATTAGATATACCCATTGAAACAGACTGCCCTCTAAATGAGACTCTAGAAGTCTTAGAGACTCAGGTAATTCCACAAAGACTGAAAAATAAAGCAGACAAAGACAATGACTCCTTTTCTGAACAATTAAATCCTCCTATCCACACACCCTATGACGAAGAGACTCCATTTTCTCTTTCCCTCATGGATTGGGATTTACTAGCCCCCCCTATTGCTCCAGCCATTTCGCATATTACAGATATGGACAGTCCAACTCCTTTACTTACTCAACCCCAATTATCCCCCGTCCGCCCTATGGAGGATATTGAAAAGAAAGAACTGGAATTAATTGGCCAAAAACTGCTTTTAACAGGCCAAAAATGTCTGCAGCTACAATTAGCGATTGCGACCAAAGAAACGGAAAGCATTAAATCTTTCTTAGAAGAAACTAACAACTTGTTAAGATTGTTTCTGGCAGAACTAACTAAACTAAAATCACTACTAAATTACACCTCATCCTCACACAAAACAATCATATCGAAGACTACAAACTCAAAGAAAATTTGGACTGCCCCTAAAAGGAAAAAATCTGCAAATATAAAAAAATTTAAACCTCCAAGAAGTAAAAAAATGAACTTCCAGAAGCTTTTTCAACTGCTTGCTGTCCAACAACAACCGAAGATACAAACAAAGAATTCACTGACTTCAGCATTAAGATCCTCAGTCTCACACACAATGAGAACACCCCCAAAAACCCATAACGACACTTCACTTCAAAACAAAACAAACTCAAACTCAAATATCTTAAAAACGCGTACACGTTCTGACCCGAAGATTGATGAAGAAAAAACTTTCATTATTAATAAGAACTTACAACAAGAAAAGCCAAAGGAAAGCTGGTGCCTTAAATATGACTCAAATAAGCTTGTACTACTGAACCTCCCTTTTCAAAGATACAGAGGAAAAGTGGCTACTTGGAAATACAGAGTTTATTATACACTCCAGTCATTAGGCCTAATGGCTTTATGGCCTGACGACATCATAAAGGTGGAATTCCTCTACAACCCCTCCTTAAAAACATCCGTCTTACTCACCTTTAAATCATCTGCTGTAACAGCTCGAATAATGGCAAATAAATTACTTCTTGAAAATCACGGAATTTCCATCCACAGACATTTCTCCAATTTAGCTAAACCTGCTCCTCTGTTCACAAACAGAATACTATCAACGAATATAATAACCCCATCAAATGGGAGTGGAAACTCCCCACTAAACAAAAGAAAGAATCTGCTAAAATCTGGAAACTTGGATCCACTTCCGGACCGGCTTCCCCTCATCAATCTGCCAAACTCAAACAGCTCTCTTTTACAAACAAGTCTGATTGTGCAGAATTACAACTTAACTCTTCCAACCCCCTTCCCACAAGAAAAACAAAAACCTGAAACTTTCAACACCTTAGTTTCCGATGCTACTTCGCTGCCGTCTGCTCCTAATCTGGTAAATACCGAAGCTATTCAAGATGCCCCTTTTGACTTTACATGCGAAGGGGAGGAAGAATTAATAAATAGCTTCCATACTTTCACAGATGCTGAACAGAGTGAAGTTATTAATAAAATGCAAAACCTATTAACCAACCTCAGAGCAAAAAGGACAAGCTCCAGATTTCTGGAAGGCTCAGAACTGGGCTCATCACCTATAATTCAAGTACCCCCCTCTAATACCACTCTAAATGAACATCCACCTTACTATTCAAATGTCTGCAGACCCAGTATGCTCTGCGATGCAATAGTACATGAGGCACCAGAACTAATTTGACAATCTTCATCAATACTTGCGAACCCCTTTTCAACTACTAAATCATCTGAGAGAAGGGTCAACCACCATTCCCGTATAACAAATTACCTAGGCCTATTTACAAAAGAGACTGCTGATTTTAGTATAATAAATTCCAACTTCTCCATAACGGTAGTACCCACCTCGCCCTACACATACCGTCAAAGGAGTCCTGACGTTAGGCCTATTTCAACACTGCTAGGCAAAGGGAAATACAAAAGACTAAACATCGCCAAATCTTCTAAAGATATCATTGTTTCACGTTGCCTAGTAACCCCTACTCGAGTCAATCAACAAAAGGGACAACTTACTCCAGGAAAAAAGCCACACATTGATTACTCAATATTACTCTTTAATGCCAGATCAGTCAATAATAAGACTTCAATAATCTATGATCTCATCCTAGACGAACAGGCTGATATTGTCTGTATAACAGAAACCTGGCTTAACAATTTAGGTGGAGCCAATTTAGTTGGTATATGCCCGCCTGATTACGCTGTCTACCACCAACCCAGGTTGGATCACCGTGGTGGGGGAGTAGCGCTTATATCCCGTAAATCTATTCCCTTATCTAGAATCTTCCTTCAGCCTTCCCCTGGTTTTGAATCTCTTTGTCTGAAACTTGGTCATCATAATCACACTGTAATTCTTGTGATTTATCGTCCTCCCAATTCACCAAGCCACTTCTTGCTTGATTTATCCAATCTAATTGCAGGTTTAATATTGGATTCTCCTAAACTCTTAATTTTAGGAGACTTCAATATTCACATAGAATCCTCTACTTCAAGTAACGCTCTTGACTTTCTATCCTCAATGTCTACATTGGGGTTGCAACAGTTAATTTCAACCCCAACACATATTGCAGGCCATATCTTAGATCTTGTCTTCCTACCAGAAACAGGTACTTCTGATTTCCGAATACAGAATATAACCTCTACCCCACTATCATGGTCTGACCATTACTTAATTAGCTTTAACCTTCTTGTGTCACCTGTACCCCACAAAACTAGAATTTCAACTAAATTATATCGCCCTAAGAGATTGTTAGATCCCGACCTATTCGCATCAAAGTTTAAGGAATATTCATGCCCCCCTATTGGAACTCCAATCGACACTTTGATCTCCTCTTGGAACAACATTATGACTGAAATTATGGATTCAATGGCTCCCCTTCGCCCATTAAAAATTACAAGATCTAAATCAGTCCCCTGGTTCTCCAAAGAATTGTTAGAAATGAAGCGTACTTATCGAAAGCTAGAACGCCGTTGGCAAAAAACCAGGAGTCCATCTGATCGAGCCCAAACCAAGGAATTTGTGAAAATCTATACTTTGGCCAGACACGCTGCCCAAAAAGCATACTATTCAACTGCAATCAATTCAGCCGGAAATCAACCAAAACAACTTTTTCAGATAGTTAACAGCCTCCTTTGTCCTAAACAGCCGGCTTCTGATATAGCCCAATCCCGTTGCCAGGAGTTTGCCACATTCTTTGAAACTAAGATAGATCAGATTCGCTCCACCTTGGACTCTATTAAAATAGCAGAACATAATGATATTCCATCAGAAATTGATGTAGCCAAACTGGCAGAATCCAATGACACTCCATCTGAAACTGTTCTCCCATCCCAATTTACGAACTTTCAACTTATCTTACCGGTTGATATCCCCCAACTTCTCACTAAAATGAGACCGACAAACTGCTCACTTGATGTCTGCCCTTCATGGCTTATAAAAACATCAAAAGCTCAACTTGCGAACTGGCTCTGTGTGATAATTAATGCCTCACTCCAACAAGGCCATGTTCCCAAGACATTGAAAGAAGCAATTGTAGTTCCTTTATTGAAGAAGCCTTCCCTTGACCCCACACTTCTTACCAATTTCCGTCCAGTATCTAACTTATCTTTTATCAGTAAGGTTATTGAACGAGCTGTAGCCACACAACTTCAAACATTTATAGATACTAATGATTGCTATGATCCCTTCCAATCAGGCTTTCGACCAAAACATGGGACCGAAACATTGCTAACAGCACTGGTAGATGATCTACGACTTGAGTTGGATAGAGGAAATCTAACTTACTTAATTTTGCTAGACCTGTCAGCAGCATTCGACACTATTGATCATACCATTCTCTTAGACCGCCTCTTTAGTATAGGATGCCGAGGAACGGTACTACAATGGCTCCGCTCCTTTCTGGAGGGCAGGCTACAAAGAGTTGTCCTTGAAAATTTCTCATCCAAGGTTTGGCCAGTACGATACGGTGTCCCCCAAGGCTCCGTATTATCCCCAATGTTATTCAATATTTATATGGAGCCCCTAGGAAGGATTATCCGCGAATTCGGAATACACTACCATCAATACGCAGATGACACCCAACTCTACTATTCTTTCCCTCCAGATACCATAGAGGCGGTTTGTCCCCTAAACCAATGCCTGGTTGCCATACAAAACTGGACTAATAGGAATAAATTAAAACTTAATCCAGAGAAGACGGAGGTTCTGTTAACTGGACAAAAACCGTCTCATGAAATTAAAAACCTACTTACCTTAGACGGGGTCCCACTCCCTCTGAAATCCCAAGTTCGGAGTTTGGGTATTATCTTAGATTCCGCTCTGTCCCTTGAACCTCAAATTGCAACAGTATCCAGAAGTGCTTTCTCTCAATTAAAACTAGTCCGTCAACTCCGTCCTTTTTTAGAGATGTCGGACTTGAAGCAAGTGATACAGGCTCTTGTGACCTCAAGACTGGACTATTGCAACTCCCTATATATTGGACTATCTGCAAGATCACTTCGCCCGCTTAAGCTGATACAGAGAGCGACGGCAAGAATGCTGACCAGAGCAAGCCCACAGACACACACCACACCTCTGCTTTATCAGCTTCACTGGCTTCCGATCTCATTCCGTCATCAGTTTAAAATCTTAGTATTAACTTTTAAAGCTCTAAATGGTTTAGCACCAATATATTTATCAAATCGTATTCTGGAATTTAAACCTCAGCGACCGACAAGAATACCTTTTGAACACTCTCTCATTATCCCATCCACCTTTATAATCCGCCGTGCCAATACTAGAAATAAAGCTTTCTCGACCATAGCGCCCATCCTATGGAATAATCTGCCACCAGAGATCCGACGTTCTTCTTCACTCATGGACTTTCGCCGTCAGTTAAAAACTTTTTTGTTTCGTTTAGCTTTTAAACATTTAATAGTTAATTGATTTTTAATGTTGTTACTGTACTCTTATTATTGTTATTTTAGATTGTATTGGATATTGTTACTGTTCGCCGCTCTGAATTCTATGAACTAGGGCGGGGTATAAATTATTAAAATAAAATAAATAAAATAAATAAATATTATTGGGTTGCATTTCTTTAGTCCACATTTACTATCCGATGGACCCTTGGATATGGAGATCATTTCTTTCATTCTACCTGAGGAGGAGGTTATGGTTGATGTCCATCCCCCCAGTTCAGTTGTCCATAGGACATGATTTCAGTAGGGGCAATAGGTGTCTATACACATATACTTGTCATGGTTTCTAATTTGTCGCTGATAGTCTAAGGTTCCACAATTGAAGAGAGTGCATACATCAAATTGTACTGCTTGTACATTTTCACTTTCCCAAACTTGGATTTTGAATTTTACTGTCCCTGAATACTTGGTTCCGATGTGGGTGGCCATCCAGACTGGGACTCCGATTCCCAGAGTTTCAAAACACAAGATCTGGCATATACTCAGCCACATCCACTTCTTCATCCTGCTAGATGAAAACCTCACCAGTTCTTGGTCTCTTAACGGAAGCGTTTACAACAAAAGAGATACAAGAAGATGAGTACAAGACAAATGCTGATTACAGACCCTATTATC
This sequence comes from Rhineura floridana, assembly GCF_030035675.1. Classification (NCBI taxonomy): domain Eukaryota; kingdom Metazoa; phylum Chordata; class Lepidosauria; order Squamata; family Rhineuridae; genus Rhineura; species Rhineura floridana. The sequence goes on along the minus strand of NC_084487.1, from coordinate 76,963,849 downwards.
TCAGGAACTATGAACACCATGGGGACTACGGTAACATTGTACATTCTATTAAATCTTTGTGTTTTACTGGTATGGTGCTATTCGCTAACCTGGAAATATGTAAATTCCTCTAGAAGGTAGTCTGTCGGGGGTTGGCCTAATTTGGAGGGGTATTATTGCTAACACTTCAGGCCTTAGCTGTCCAGGTTGTTTGTATGATAATACCACTGGTTGAATCCCTAACTCTCTGATCGGTAAGTTTTTTTTTTTAGTTTCTATTACAATGGGTAGCCCTCCTCCAATGTTTCCATCTCTTAATGTAAGCCCACTTCTTCTGGGGTCCAAGAGCTGTCCTGCAAGTCTGTCGTAAAATCCCACTCTTTCCCACACTGGTTACACTTCAGATTGTTTCGATGTTCTCTTATTCCTAATTCCCCTGTGCTTCACCAACCCCAACCTTTTTGTATCCACTTGAAGTTATATATAGGGAAGACTTGATTCTGTTCTTTATGGTGTATTATCCAATACCCTCTATTCTTTCTTCCCCACAAGACTATTAACTGTTTCTTGTAACAATATTCTGCCTGATATATTTTATATCTTACATGCTGACGTAGAGTTCTGACCCAAATCTCATTCCACTCCCACCCTGCTGCCCAGGAATCTAATTCTGGAACCAGTAAAGTTTCAAACCATTCCTTATCTGTCCAGTTCTGGTCCTCTAACTCAATCCTGTGGTGGTCTTCCGGAGTAGCAGCCGTGGTGCCTGTCCAGGGATCTCCTTGTGCACAGTACTGGTCCACGTATCGGGAGGGGATCCCTCTTTTATTCTGGTATAGTGTGTCCAACCTTTTTCTGCTGTCCGAACCGCTGTCTCGGTAGTTAATAGTACCAGGTACGGACCGTCCCAGTCAGGTTGTAGTTTGGACTCCCTCCAACTCTTTATGAACACCCAGTCTCCTGGTTTTATCTTGTGAACAGTAAACTCCAACAGTGGGGTTTGACTTAACAGTCCTTTTTCCTTTAAAAAGGATATAGAAGAAGATAGTGCCAGTATATAATTTTTTAGAAATTGATTCTTAGTCTCAAATGTTAGTGGACCTTTCATATTTCCTAAGTAGGGCAGTCCAAATAACATCTCATAAGGGGATATGCCTATGTCCTTTTGAGGTGCCGTTCTTACTCTTAGGAGTGCAATTGGTAGACACCTGGTCCATGGGAGTTTGGTTTCCAGGATTAATTTTGAGATTTGTTTTTTTAGGGTTTGATTCATCCTCTACACCCTTCCAGAGGAAGGGGGGTGCCAAGGAGTATGGAAGTTCCATGAGATTTCCAATTTCCTCATTAGGTCTTGTAATACCCGGGCAGTGAAGTGACTCCCTTGGTCGGAGTCGATATTCTCTATGATTCCAAACCTAGGTATTATTTGTTCTAAAAGAACCTTGGATACTCCTGTAGCTATTGCTCGGGCCATTGGGAAGGCTTCTACCCATCCTGTTAAGTGGTCCACTATTACTAATAGGTATTTTAGTTTCCCCACTTGTGGGACTTCGGTGTAATCTATTTGAACACTTTGAAAGGGTCTTAGTCCGGGGCTTCGACCTCCTGGGGTTTGTTTCTTCTGTACTTTCTTATTTATCCTTGTACATGTTACACATCCCTCACAGACTTGTTTGGCTACTGTATAGATACCCATGCACCCATATTTCCTGAGTGCTATGTTACACATAGACTGCACTCCCCAGTGACTCCCCTCATGGAGGATAGTCATCACTTCCCTCATAAGTTGTTTGTTTATCATTTCCCGGCCATCTGGTAATACCCATTTGCCTGATTCTTCCTGAATAGCTCCTATTTCTTTTAATTGTTTTCTTTCTTGTTCGTTGAATCTGGGAATAGTTTCCACATGGGGCACTGAAGGAATTAGTACATGAATTGTAATTGGTTCTGAGTTTTGTGCTGCTTCCTTTGCTTTTTCATCAGCTAATCTGTTTCCTCGTACTTCTGGTGTGTTCTTTGTTTGATGTCCTTTAAGATGGACTACCACAATTTCTTTAGGTAACATTAAATTTTCCAAAACTTGTTCAACCAATTCCTCATGTACTAATTCTTTTCCTCTACTGTTTACTAATCCTCTGTCTCCCCAAATTTTTCCAAAGGTATGGACTACTCCAAAGGCATATTTAGAATCAGTATATATAGTCCCTTCCTTTCCTGAAAGTGTCAATAAAGCCTGATTTAATGCATATAACTCACATGTCTGGGCCGACCAAGAATTTGGCAGCCTACTTGCCTCTGTGACTATGGAACTATTTCCATCTATAACAGCGTACCCATTGTGCCTTTTTCCTTCTATTACTCGTGACGAACCGTCAATGAATATGCATTCGCCAGCGTGTAACGGAATCTCCCTTAAATCCACTCTGACCTTGGTTTGCAAATCTATTATGTCTAGGCAATTGTGCTCATTGTTTTCTTGGGGGAATTCCCCTCTCCAGAGGAAGGATGTGGGGTTCAGACAATTATCTGTTGTTAGGACAAGGTCATCCTTTTCCATTAGAATGGCCTCATATTTTAGAATCCGAGAATCCGTCAACCATCTACCCGCTTTCTGGGTCAGAATGGTTCGTACTTGGTGGGGAGTACTTATTACTAAGGCCCCCCCAGAAGTCAGTTTCCTACTCTCTTCCACCAAAAGAGCAGTGGCAGCAATTGCCTGAACACATTCTGGCCAACCTCTGGAGACGGGGTCCAATAATTTGGATAGGAATGCTACTGGTTGTTTTGTCCACCCCATGTTTGAGTCAGTACTCCCAAAGTCGCTTCCCCTTCTACTGTTACAAACAAATGAAATGGTTTGTCTAGTGAGGGTAAGGCTAATACAGGAGCTTGTATTAGACTTTGTTTGAGTTGTTCTATGATATCTTTCTCATCCTGTGTCCATTTTAGTATATTAGGTTCCTCTTCAAGGAGTTTGGCATATAGCCCTTTAGTTTTCTGGGCATAAGACCTTATCCATAACCGGCAATATCCAGTTAATCCTAAAAACTTTCTTAACTTCTTCTTGGTTCTGGGTAGTCCTAGAGTTACTATCCCCTCTATTCTTTCAGGATTTATTCTTCTTCTTCCCGCACTAATTAAATGTCCCAAATATTTTACTTCTGGCTCTACATATTGAAGTTTGCTTTTTGATACTCTCAAGCCCTGTTGTCCTAGAAAATTTAGCAGTTGATTGGATGCTTCTATCACTGACTCCTTTCTATTTGATATCAGCAAATCGTCTACATATTGCAATAATATCACCCCGGGGGTATCTTGAAGTTTTCCAACACCTGTTCCAGAATCTGTCCAAATAAATTTGGACTTTCAGTGAACCCCTGTGGGAGGACTTTCCACTGGAATTGCTGCTTCTGCCCAGTATAGGGATTTTCCCATTCGAAGGCGAACATGTCCCTACTTTCTTCTGCTAGTGGGCAGGTCCAAAAGGCATCCTTTAGGTCTATTACACTGAACCACTTATGGTCATGTGGGATCTTCCCCATAAGTGTATAGGGGTTTGGGACCACAGGGTGGCACACTTCAACCACTTTATTTAATAATCTCAAGTCTTGAACCAGTCTCCAGGTTCCATCCAGCTTCCGCACAGGTAACACCGGGGTGTTAAAGGGAGACATACAGGGTTCAAGTAGTCCATCTTTGATCAAACTTTCTATTACTGGTTGCAACCCCTTTTGTCCTTCTAGTGAAATGGGATATTGTTTCTGTCTTACTGGATCCTCGTTTGGCTTAAGCTTTATTTTGAGTGGGAGAATCTTTAAACCTCCCCTATTTTCTTCTTTGACCCATACAATGGGGTCAATCCTCTCCTCTTGTTCTTCGGTCAGAATAGCTATCTGTGTTTTCTGTGCTCCACTTGTGGCTATAATTTGGTTGTTTTGGATTTCCAGATTTATTGCTAATTCTATCAACAAATTTCTCCCTAATAGGCTACTTCCTGTCAGGCTTCGATGAGCAACACAGCCAGTTCCAGAACAGACAGTGCAAGAGTTAAAGTGTTTAATTGAAGGAAACGCCCAAGGTCAGTGTGCAGCTGCAGCAGATCAGAGGCTCAGCTATAACAAGCTTGGGTAAGCACACAATGGTGTGGGGGGTAATTAGAATGTGGTGTTGTTGGAGAGAGACGGAGCACGGTGTAATAAACTACTTTATTGGAACAGTAAAGTTTCAACTTCCAGAAGCCTCGGCTGTCGGTCTGTTATTTCATTCAGCAGCTGGCAATACAAGACAAGTTAACAAGCTACTGGACTATTGGTTCTGCTGGTTTCACTACACGCAGTGCACAAAGGGTTATGGGCCCAGATCTGAACCAGTAAGAACCAGTTGCAACCAGAAAGCAAACCTTTCCTACGCCAGAAACCAGAGGAGGAGGTGCATCGGTCTGCGTAGCCGGTGAGCTGAAAAGAGCGGCAAAGCAGCAGCAGAGAACGGTTTTGCCAGGCAACCAAGGTGATAAGGAAAGTCTGCAAGAATGGCTGGAACAACTTTGGCTGGCATACCTCTTGAGCGTCTCTCAGAACAAAACTATTCAAACTGGAGGCTGCGGATGCAAGCCTACCTAAATAGAGAGGATTTATGGAAAGTAATTGAACTGCAACCCCCCACCGTTCCACCACCTGCGGAATGGCTTCACTGGGATGAAAGAGCAAATTCGTTAATAATATTGGCTGTCGAGGACTCTCAACTGTTACATTTACGAGGTAAAAATACTGCTAAAGATATGTGGACTGCTTTACATGAAATTTATATACAAACGACTGCTAGCAGTAAAATAAGCCTCGCTAGGAAACTTTATCAGATGAAGCTGACAGACTCAGAAACTATGTCAGCTCATTTAATGAACATTGCAAGGATATTTGCGGAGTTGCAGGAAAGAGGAGTGGAACATACGGAGATGCAGCAGGTCTACATAATTCTTTCAACTTTAAACGCCTCTTGGGATCCAGTGGTGAGTGCACTGGAAGCGATGCCGGATTCTGGATTGACGGTCCGGTATATCACAAACAAACTTAAACAAGAGTGGGAGAGAAGAAAGGAGACTGAACAGAAGCAAGAGGGAAGAAACGAAAGAAACGACAGAAAAGAAAGAACTGAGATAAAAGCTTTTGGAGCTAAAACATGTTACAACTGTGGTTCATTGCATCATTTAAGGTGGAACTGTGATGTAATGAGAAGAAGGAAGGACGGGAGACAACCCTCACATGTGCAGTTGGTGAGTGCAAAGTCAAAGAAAGGAGAATACATTGAAACTAGAGACAATAGTATGTGGGTCTTGGATTCAGGTTCAACCCACTCCCTCTTAAAGGATAAAGACTTGTTTAACACAATGTTGCCAGCTAATGAAGACGTCATATTAGCTGATGGAACTAAACAAAGAGTGTTGGGGAAAGGTACTGTACATATATGTGCTTTAAATACTATCATGACAAATGTTTTATACGTGCCAACTTTGACAGGTAATATTCTGTCAGTTTCTAAATTAAATGCAATGGGTTATAGTGTGCTGTTCAGTAACAAGATATGTGAAGTGATGAAAAAGGGAAAAGTGTGTTTACAAGGATGTCTGATGAGATCTTTGTTTTACATCAGACCAGGCACCATAAGGCATTGTAGCACAGTACAGGAGAAAGTGAGAAAGAATAGTGGGAGATGTATAACAAAGTCTACACAGACACTCCCGATAGTGGCCCCAAGGGCTTTTACTGCAAACATAACTGTAATGGATGAGTGTCTGAAAGAGCCCTCTAGGATTAATTATGAGATTTACCTGAAAATGAACAGAATAATTGGCTTACCGCTATGCAAGAGGAGCTTGAAGCTATAAACAAGAATAATACGTGGACTTTGGGCGAATTACCTCCAGGAAAGAAGGCTATAGGGTGCAAATGGGTATTTAAAAAGAAAACAGCCAGCACGGGACAGGTCCAGCGATACAGGGCACGCCTAGTAGTGAAAGGTTACACACAAAGATATGGAACAGACTACGATGAGGTATTCGCTCCAGTCATTAAACATGAATCAATGAGACTGATGTTAAAACTGGCTGCTGTGAGAGGTATGAAAGTTTTTCATTACAACATTAGCACTGCTTTTTTGCATGGCACGTTACAAGAAGAAATATACATGGAACAACCCCCGGGTTTTATTATTGAGCCAGGCAAGGTATGCAAGTTACATAAGTCATTGTATGGGCTAAAACAAAGTGCCAGGTGCTGGAATATTAAGTTAGACAAAGTGCTACAATCCATGGGATTCACTAAGTGTATAGCAGATGCATGTGTATACGTCAAGAACCAAGAAAACAACCTGACGTATTGTACAGTGTATGTTGACGACATCCTGTACCTGTTTAATAATAATGAGGATGAGGTTTCGTTTTATCGTACCCTGACAAAACATATGGACACAAAACGACTGGGACCAGTCCAGAACTATTTAGGCACTGACATTACATGACATAATGATGGCAGTTTTACTTTAAGTCAAGGGAGGAAAATAACACAGCTTTTAGATGCCTCAGATATGTCAGAATGTAAGCCAGTAAAAACACCAATGACTGCAGGTTTCCAACAGGAAGCTGCTGACACACTATATGAAAAACCCGAGGTATACAGACAAATCATTGGAAAACTGCAATATATAGTGAAGGTAACACATCCAGATATTTGTAATGCTGTGGGGATCCTCAGCAGGAAGGTAGAAAGCCCCTCTGAACGTGATTGGCAAGGACTAAAAAGAGTAATAAGATATCTGAAAGGCACCAGTAACTTGGGAATAAGGCTTACTACACAGGAAACAGATGGAATAGAATGTTACGTGGATGCAGACCATGCAGGAGATCCGTCTAGCCGAAAATCCATGTCTGGCATGGTCGTGCTCCTGCATGGGTCTGTTATCGACTGGCATAGTAGAAGACAAGCAGTGGTGGCTGTTTCAAGTTCTGAAGCTGAATATGTGAGCTTATCCACAGCATGTAACGAACTCACATGGTTTGCACATCTGTTAAAGGAAATCCACGTGGCTGTAAATACTCCAATTAGAGTTTTTTGAGGATAACCAGACGTGCATCAGAATGGCTATGTCAGAATCTCACACAAAGAGGACCAAACACATAAGTGTAAGGTACCATCATGTTCGTGAGTGCGTGCAACAAGGGTTTATCGATTTGAAATACTGTAATACAGACCATATGCTGGCGGATATTATGACAAAGCTTGTGAGTGAAGAAAAATATACAAAACTGGTAGAAATGCTTGGAATGCAAAAGACTTGAAATGCCTGAAATGTAACCAAAAAAATACGCAACGTAACTGAACATAAACTGAATGTAACTATATAAGAACACTGGGAATGTTGAATGCTGAAATGTGTATTGCATGTCTGTCTGGAAGGTGGGGGCTGTCAGGCTTCGGTGAGCAACACAGCCAGTTCCAGAACAGACAGTGCAAGAGTTAAAGTGTTTAATTGAAGGGAACGCCCAAGGCCAGTGTACAGCTGCAGCAGATCAGAGGCTCAGCTATAACAAGCTTGGGTAAGCACACAATGGTGTGGGGGGTAATTAGAATGTGGTGTTGTTGGAGAGAGACGGAGCATGGTGTAATAAACTACTTTATTGGAACAGTAAAGTTTCAACTTCCAGAAGCCTCGGCTGTCGGTCTGTTATTTCATTCAGCAGCTGGCAATACAAGACAAGTTAACAAGCTACTGGACTATTGGTTCTGCTGGTTTCACTACACGCAGCACACACTTCCTATCTCAGGTATGTAGAGCAGTTGTCCCCTGACTTCTGATTGGTCTGTTCTTATCGTTGTTTCCTCAAATATGGATACTTCAAAGGCTTCTCCCTTTACTCCTGATACAGACAATTTATTAGGTGACAAATTCATTCCCTTAGGGATAAAATTTAAAGATGATCTGGCGGCTCCTGTATCTATTAGGAATACCACCTTTTCCCTCCAGGGTCCCACTTCAATATTTATCAAGGGTTCGCTGTGGGGCCCAATTTTAGGGAACCCCTGACCTCCTTATTGTTCATCAAAAGCCATCAGTGATGGTATATTTTCTTCTTTCTTCCATTCTGGGCAGTCTTGTTTGAAATGTCCAATTTTCCCGCATTTGAAACATCCTGCTTGTGGACCTGCCCATCTTTGATTCGGTTTATAGTTAAGATTCTGTCCTCTGTCTCTGCCCCTATTCGATCCCCCTCGCCCTCTTCCTCCAAATCTATCTGTCTCATTCCTTTTCCTCACCACTTGTTCTACTGTGGCCATCATTATTTTTGTTTTCTGTTTTTGTTTTTCCTCTTCCCTTTTTACAAAGACTTTCTGTGCTTCCCTCAACAAATCTTCCAATGGGATTTCACTCCACCCATCCATTTTTTGAATCTTTCTCCTGATATCTGGCCATGATTTGGTTACAAATTGAACTTTCAAAAGTCCCTGTGCGACAGGGTCTTCTGGATTCATGCCAGAATATTTTCTCATTTGGTCTTTTAATCTCTGTAAAAATGTTGAGGGACCTTCCTCTTTTTCTTGTTGTATTTCGAAAGCTTTACTAAAATTCTGTGATTTAGGTACAGCTTCTTTGATTCCTCTCTGTAGTAAATCTCTTAAGTCTCTCATATTGACCCGGTGTGCCTCAATGTTGTTATTCCAGCCCGGGTCATTATTGGGGAACTTATTTTCAGCTGTTGGTACCCCTATAGCGGGAGGGTGTTCTCTCTCCCATAGTCTCATTGCGGCTCTTCTGATCATAGCTCTTTCTTCTCCTGAGAACAAAATATTCATAATGGATATCATTTCTCCCCAGGTATAAAAATTTGGTCCTAAGAATTGGTCTAATTGTTCTGCCAAACCTATGGGATCCTCAATAAGAGACTTCATGTCCTTTTTAAAGGGTCTCACTTCTGTACTGGTGAGTGGGGCATTTACGTAGCCGATTTCATTATTTCCCATTGGAACCTCTCATAATGGGAACAGTTGGGTTTTAGGTTCCTTTGAGGATGCGGCGAAAGGAAAATTTACAACATCTTTTACACATGGCTCTATTTCCTTTCTTAGTCTAGGAAAAGATCCTGTAGTGCCGGGAGGATTTTCTGGGAGACTGGAAGACGCAGTTTTATCTGATATTTTATCCGGATTGGATATTGGCATGGGAGCAGAGGGAGCTACCGATCTGGGGGAAGAATCTACCACTTTCCTCATGTCTATTAAATCCATGCCAGACTCCAATGAAAGGGGAGAGTCTGTAATTTCCCTTAGGTCCCTTAAATTTGCACCGGGCATCTCCCTTAATCGTGAGTCTCCCTGGTATGGGGGTGGTGGAAGGTAATTTATAGGATTCCAAGATGGACATCCACAACTCTCAATCCTTCTTTCCTTTTCCTTACCGTCACATTGTTTTGTAATCTGATTTTTAATTTGTGTAAGTTCCAAAGGATATAGAGTTTCAGTAAGGTTTCCTATCCAACAGGAGGCATAATCTGACTCCTCTTGTGGAAATGGTTCTTTATTATTTACAAAGATGTTTAAACGTTGACAAAGCCAACATTCAAAGGCTCCAAACTTTGGCCAAAATATGACTGGAGGTTGTAGGGGCTGACTTGGCCACTCAAAACAACAGTATTTAATCATGGTTTTCTTGTCCTTTCCTTTGGTACAAGGTAGGTCCTCCCAAACCCTTAACATGATCCCCAATGGACTCTCAGGAGGTATATTCAAAACCTCTTTATTCTGGAAGTGGATGTTATCTTTCTTAGAGTTTTTATTTCCCATTCTCTCTTTTTGTCAGATTGCCTTTCACTCTTCTTCCTTTCGCTTCGTCCTTCTCCAGCCGTATTCCTCGCGGAATAAGCGGAACCGTGAATCCGGACTCCACACTCACTTCATGTTTGGAACACGTCTCAGTCACTCTCATTCAAATCTGACCATTCACTCAATCCTTTTCATCAGATATTGATAGTGGTAGTAAGTCATTACCCAAGGGACTCCGTTAACCCAAGAGACTTCCTGAGGAACCCCGTTCCTCTCGCCAAGGCAATATATATCACTTTCGAAGTGATGTTATTTCCAAGGGAGTTTATTCCCAAGGAACCCAAGGGACTCCGTTAACCCAAGGGGCTCAAGGGACTCCGTTAACCCAAGAGACTTCTTGAAGAACCCTGTTCTTCCCGCCTTGGCCTCCTGACCACCAAGATAATTCTGACACAAAGTTTTCCGTATTTTTCTTACCTTAGTGTGTGCACAGAGTTGCCTGGTCAATATCGCGCGTGCCTACCACTTTTCATCTTCTGGTTCACAAGGTTTCATATAAAAATTGGGTCCTAGGATTCTTTGTCAGTTGAAGAGCCGAAACGTCCCCTTTCACCACGTAGGACTGTTGAAAAGGACAACGGGATGCGTCTCCCCACCGTGTGACTGGGACTATCAGTCAAATCAAAGACTTCATCCCGGACGAGCCCCCATTTGTTAGAAGCAATGGTTCTTTAAGAGACCCACAATGAAACCATTAATGAAGCAGCAATTTAATCTTTATTTAACGTTCTTGCAAGAGCGGGTGTCCACTAGGTAGGCACACCCAAGTGACATTGGTACAGTTCTTTTATCCTATAACCCGACGCTTTGTTCCCTCCCCTGTTTCCTCATTGGTCGAGTACTCCAGGGTTTACAACCTATCCGTATCGCCTATTCATGTTACAGGAAGTCCCGCCTTTGTTTACATCTCCTATTACTCATATTTTAGCTCCCCCATACCCATATTTACTTTTACCCATATTTGGTATACCTCCCTCCCCCTTGCTTGTTAGTTAGTCAAAACATAGCTCAACCACAACTGCCTTTCTCGCAGTATCTGTTTCCTGATATCTATCTATTTTTGTCTTGTTTTTCTTGCTTCACTAACTATGTCTTTACCCCTCCCTTCCAGCAGTCTTTTGCTAACAGTTGCAAAAGAAATCACACACCTATGTATTTTTAATACTCTTGCAAAAGCAACACACTATATGTATATATCACACTCCTGCCCTTTTCCTTCCTGGTTATTTTTCCCTAAGGGATGCTTATCTCTCTAGCCTTCTTCAGGTTATTTGGTTACTGGCTGTGGAGTTTTATTTTTTGTGAACTAATTTCCCCCTCTCTGCTTCTTCCTTCTCACCAGTGTTGATTTGATTTAAATCAAATTGATTTAAGTCATGATTTAAATCACTTCTCTAAAGGACTCAATTTTAACATTTTAAATCACAGTTTAATTACTGGTAAGGAAGTTTCTATTTAATCATCATTTTTGGTAGAAATATATTATTGTTTAATATAACCTTAATATATATTCAGAGCTGTAGGCTTCATTAGAAGGTAGGTACACACTAAGCAATTATTCTGAATTGTTTTCAGATTAATTTCCTTCAAAAATGGGATGATAATTTGGTCATTTTTGTACTAAATCAGAATGAACTTGTGAAGTCATTCAGGAGATGAACCAGCTCCAACTGTTCAATTAATCATGATATTTTTGTCATGATGTGCCAGAATCACCACCACCAAACAGGCTTTTAAATTTTACTAAAAAGTTTGTTTGTTGAAGAAAACTAACCAGAAGAATAAACAACATTAACAAAACATGTACATGGATTTTTGAATGCTTAACTATTTCAATTTTTAGATAAATGTGAAGTTTTTTAACAAAGAAAATGTAAGCAATTTCAACCAAGTCACATGAGAAACTTAAAATATTGAGTTGTACGGTTAAACTCAGTCTTCTTCACCTTTGCCTTCCTTGTTCATTGTTTAGAAAAGAAATACAAGATATCCTGCTTTTTCAGTTCCCAATTTCTCAATTTAGAATAAATTAATCCAAAGGAAGAAAAAATTATATCTGCACCTGTCGAAGAGACTACTGCTATTAAGAGCTGGATTATTACAGTGGTCTCCTCCTTGTTCTGGTCTACTCCATCTCCCCAAATTCTGTATTCATTGACTTTCCCTATCTTTGCACTTCAAGGCAAGACTGAGAGTGTGTACTTCATGTACACCAAATGCAGAATAGGACTGATCAGGTTATCTCCCATCTCTATAAATTGCTGTTAACATATTAACAGAATATAATTAGAAGTTGTATAATTAGTATTCATGATGATATCTTTGACCTATGTTCTATTTTTTTACTAATCCTGGCACTTCCAGGATACAATCTTTAGCATCCACCAGGACTTAGACTCCAGTGTTTTAGCAGGTGAATTAAGCGGGGTATCTAGAGCACAGCCTTGTCCCAATTTCTTGGATGAGTTTCAGTTGGTACAGCTTGAGGACGTTGACAAGGTGCTTGGGCAGGTTCGTGCAACCACTTCTGTGCTGGATCCTTGCCCTTCTTGGCTAATAAAAGCTAGCAGGGATGGAACAGCCGGCTGGGCCAGGGAAGTGATTAATGCCTCTCTGCGAGAGGGGGTGGTTCCTGGCTGCCTGAAAGAGGCAGTAGTGTGACCACTCCTGAAGAGACCCTCGCTGGACCCAGAAAATCTTAATAACTATAAGCTGGTAGCAAATGTTCCATTCCTGGGCAAGGTCTTTGAATGAGTGGTGGCAGGCCAGCTCCAGACACTCTTGGATGAGACCAATTATCTGGATCTATTTCAATCAGGTTTCAGGCCTTTTGGTATGGAAACAGCCTTGGTTGCCCTGTATGATGACCTCTGTCAGGAGAAAGACAGGTGGAGTGTGACTCTGTTGATTCTCCTTGATCTCTCAGCGGCTTTCGAGACCATCGACCATGGTATCCTTCTGGGAAGACTGGCTGAGTTGGGAGTGGGAGGGACTGCATGGCGGTTGTTCCGCTCAAACTTGGCAGGTTGCTTCCAGATGGTGGCGCTTGAGGAACATTGCTCGGCACCCTGGACTCTCCAGTGTGGGGTTCTGCAGGGGTCAGTTCTGTCCCCCATTCTGTTCAACATCTACATGAAACCATTGGGTGCAGTCACCTGGAGCTTTGGAGTGCATTGCCATCAGTATGCTGATGACACACAGCTCTATTTCTCCTTTTCATCTTCTTCAGGTGAGGCTGTCAATGTGCTGAACCAGTGCAACAATGGACTGGATGAGGGCTAATCAACTGAGGCTCAATCCAGACAAGACTGAGATGCTGCTAGTGGATGATTCTTTTGACCAGATGGTGGATGTCCAACCTGTCCTGGATGGGGTGCACTCCCCCTGAAGGAGCAGGTTCATAGCTTGGGGGTTCTCCTAGAACTATCTCTGTCACTTGAGGCTCAGGTAGCCTCGGTGGCATGGAGTGCCTTCTACCAACTTCGGTTGGTGGCCCAGTTACGTCCCTATCTGGACAGGGATAACCTGGCTTCAGTTGTCCATGCTCTGGTAACCTCCAAATTAGATTACTGTAATGCACTCTACATGGGGCTGCCTGTTAAGACGGTTCGGAAACTGCAGCTTGTGCAAAATGCAGCGGCCAGATTGGTAACAGGGACCAGATGGTTCAAACATATAAAAACGGTTCTGGCCCACTTGCATTGGCTGCCTGTATGTTTCCAAGCTCAATTGAAGGTGCTGGTTTTAACCTATAAAGCCTTACACGGCTTGGGACCACAATACCTGATGGAATGCCTCTCCCGACACGAACCCACCTGTACACTATGGTCAACATAGCCACCCTGAGTGCCCTATTATAGGACAGAAGGGCGGGATAGAAATATTTTAAATAAATAAATAAATAAACATCCAAGGCCCTCCTCTGGGTGCCCACTTGGAGGGAAGCTGGCAACAAGGGAGAGGGCATTCTCAGTGGTGGCCCCCAAATTATGGAACGGTTTTCCTGACAAAGTGCACCTGGCGCCAACACTGTTGTCTTTTCGGCACCAGGTCAAGACTTTCCTCTTCTCCCAGGCATTTTAGCATGTGTTTTTAAATTGCTTTTTAGAAATGTGTTTTTAAATTTGTATATTTGTTTTTAATGTTTTTAATTCTTGTAAACCGCCCAGAGAGCTTTGGCTATGGGGTGGTATACAGATGCAATAAATAAATAAATAATTGTTTTAAGAAAATTGTGAAACTTGGCTTAAAAAATTCTGATTTAAATTTAAAAAATCATTGATTTTTTTACCAATCCTTCTTCTTGCTCAGTTCCTCAGCTGCATTTTTTTTTTGCCTCTCTAGGAACCATTACTCAATGGCCTTTATCCTTGCAGTGCAGTTTTCATTATAACATAGAAGCCCTATGTTTTTAATTGTTGTAAAACACCCAGAGAGCTTCGGCTATGGGGCTGTATACAAATACAATAAATAAATAAATAAATACCACAGATGCATCCTCTGTCCCCCAACTAGGGTTGTGGTAGAATATCCACTATATTGGACTTAGTACCAGATTCCAACTGAATTTGACAGTCCACTATCTTTTTGGACCAGCACTGATTTCTTGTGGTGGGCCATGACTGTAGTTGGCACAGATTTTTTTTTTTTAAAATCCTATTTTATGTAATTATCTTCATAATTTCCTCAAAGTTGCTGCATTCGTAACAGTGTAGGTGTGCTAATGATTGCCATTTGTCCATTATATATTACAAAAAATGTGTTATTATAGCCATATAATGCAAAAAATATTGGCTGGCTGCCCTACCCTAGGCTGTATATATGTCATCAATGTTAATTATCAAATCATCCTGCAATTTTGTGTTCTTCAAACAAGACAGCTCAGAGCATTCTGAATTTCCATCCACTTGGGCAGGAAACATTATTATGATGAGAGAGACTGACCGATGCAACCCACCCCATCCCCACCCTGCTTGCATTGCTGCTGTCCTCAGCTCATCAGGGGCTGCCTCACTCTCTCCCCCTCTGTGCTAAATTGTGTGTGTCTGTGTGAATAAAAATACAAGGTGGTACTAGTGGTGGTGATGCTGCTGCTGCAGTGCTGTTAAACTAATTCAAGGATAGTGAATAGCGAAAAGGAGGAGAATCATTAAGCAGCACATCAGTTAGCCCGAGACAAGAGACAGACCAAAGGTGACTATCTGCGTCACTAATATGTAAATAGAACAAAAAACACGTGGAACACCGTGATCATTTACATAATCATTATGTTAAAAATTATGGTGGGGGGAAATTTGCCACAAAAAACCCAACGCTGATCGCATCACCAACCCCCCCCCATTGGATCAAACTGACAAGTGCCAAAGCAAGCAGGAACAAAAAAAGGGCTGATCGGGATTGAACAACAGACTATCGGAATATAAACAGATTGGAACTAGGCAGCGAACCCCATTTCTACCCACAAGCCCTGCATTATAGCAAGGTTCTACTGTATACACAAATGACTATATACACAGTTCAAGTATAATTAACAATCTCCAAGAATGAGCACTGTACCCATGTGGAGCTCCCCCTCCTCTTTGTGCAGTTAGGTGTTTCTACCACGGTTTGTTTAAATCACAGTTTCTTCTTACATCCAAACTGGGAAACTGTGGTGTAATCTTAGCCGTTTTATGAGGATTGGAAACTAAGATTAGATTCCTTGGAGAAAATCCCAGCAGTCTGTTTGTGCAAGGGGAACTCATGACCATCTGCACTGAACCCCCATCCTGCAATGCAACTGAGATGGAGCTCAGGGCAGATGGCTACAAGTTCCTCTTGCAGAACACATGCTAAGTGAGAAGCAGATGCTGACCTCCAACATTTGCCAGGTGAAAACAGTCATTCCTGTTGTACTTTAGCCCGTATAACCATAATTTTTGCCACAAAAGTACAGTTCTGCCCAGGGTTTGATGAACTGGGATTATTGTCCTATGCCCCATGCTGTGGGTGGGCCCACACAACCAAGTGACAGTCACTCTACCAGCCAAATGAGATTTGTTGCTTGTGTTCTTCTTGGTCCTTCTTTCTTCACCACTACCTCAATTTAAAATTGTTTTGCTGCTGCATCAGAACTTTTCCCCACCCTGGACTTTTCTATTAAGAGGGTCCTTCCTGGGGGTGAGGTTGTCTGGGAGAGTAACTGTGCTTTGCTACAAAGCTAGAGAATCTTCAAAAAACATTACTTTAAACCTTTTAACTATAACGTGGAGAATTGGCCATGGCTGGTGCCATCCTCTGTGTGCTGACCCAACCAGCCCAACCTGATGTAAACATGAGCGGCTGGAAGTGTTGTTGTGAGGGCTGACTGGTTGCACAGGATGTTCTCATCTCCACTGTCAACACATAAAGAGGTAAGGCAGCTGGAGGGACAGAGAGCAGCCCCAGCAGCATGCCCAAGCATCAAGCCCATATTTTCCAGTAATAGCAGCTGGAAAAAATTTATTGATCAAATAACCCAGTGGCAAGCCAGAAAACTGCAACCATAACTGCATCTATAGGAAGTGGGGGGAGTAGCAGGGTGCACTAGGACAGGAGCTGCCAACCTTTTTGGACCAGAGGGCATATTCCACATTTTGAGAGAGTGCTGGGGGCATCCATCACAAAACGGCTGCCAGGGGTGGCATGGCATAACCCCAGATCAGAGAGTGGTCAAAGTGAAGCTTTTCCCATAATTGTATTTCCATACTAGGAAACACTGGGTCTGTCAAATTTCTCCCTGCTGTTCAGCTGTTAAAGGCACAAGAGCCCTGTTTTCCCCCTATGCCAATCCTATACCAAAGTCTAGGCTGCCATCCTGTACCCACTTACCTGAAGTGAGACCCATTAAACACAAAGACACATACTTCTGAGTAGACATGTATATCATTGTACTATATGTTAACTATAGTTGTTGTTATGTGCCTCCAAGTCGACTACGACTTATGGAGACCCTATGAATCAGTGACTTCCAAGAGCATCTGTCATGAACCACCCTGTTTAGATCTTGTAAGTTCAGGTCTGTGGTTTCCTGTATGGAATCAATTCATCTCTTGTTTGGACTTCCTCTTTTTCTACTTCCTTCTGTTTTCCAAGCATTATTATCTTTTCTAATGAATCATGTCTTCTCATTATGTGTCCAAAGTATGATAACCTCAGTTTCATCATGTTAGCTTCTAGTGATAGTTCTGGTTTAGTTTGTTCTAACACCCAATTATTTGTCTTTTTTGCAGTCCATGGTATCCGCAAAGCTCTTCTCCAACACCACATTTCAAATGCATTGATTTTTCTCTTATCAGCTTTTTTCACTGTCCAACTTTCACACCCATACATGGAGATTGGAAATACCATGGTCTGAATGATCCTGACTTTAGTGTTCAGTGATACATCTTTACATTTGAGGACCTTTTCTAGTTCTCTCACAGCTGCCCTCCCCAGTCCTAGCCTTCTTCTAATTTCTTGGCTATTGTCTCCATTTTGGTTAATGATTGTGCCAAGATATTCATAATCCTTGACAAGTTCAACGTCCTCATTGTCAACTGTAAAGTTGCATAAATCTTCTGTTGTCATTACTTTAGTCTTTTTGAAGTTCAGCAGTAGTCCTGCTTTTGTGTTTTCCTCTTTAACTTTCACCAGCATTTGTTTCAAATCATTACTGGTTTCTGCTAGTAGTATGTTATCATCTGCATATCTTAAATTATTGATATTTCTCCCTCCAATTTTCACACCTCCTTCTTCTTGGTCCAATCCTGCTTTCCGTATGATATGTTCTGCGTATAGATTAAATAAATAGGGTGATAAAATACACCCCTGTCTCACACCCTTTCTGATGGGGAACCAATTGGGTTCTCCATATTCTGTTCTTACACTAGCCTCTTGTCCAGAGTATAGGTTGCACATCAGGACAATCAGATGCTGTGGCACCCCCATTTCTTTTAAAGCATTCCATAGTTTTTCATGATCTACACAGTCAAAGGCTTTGCTGTAATCTATAAAGCACAGGGTGATTTTCTTCTGAAATTTCTTGGTCCTTTCCATTATCCAACGTATGTTTGCGATATGATCTCTGGTACCTCTTCCCTTTCTAAATCCAGCTTGGACATCTGGCATTTCTCGCTCCATATATGGTAAGAGCCTTTGTTGTAGAATCTTGAGCATTACTTTACTTGCATGAGATATTAAGGCAATAGTTGGATAATTACTGCATTCCCTGCGATCCCCTTTCTTTGGAATTGGGATGTCTATGCAACGCTTCCAGTCTGTGGGCCATTGTTTAGTTTTCCATATTTCTTGACAGGTTTTAGTCAAAATTTGGACTGATTCGGTCTCAGTAGCTTGTAGCAGCTCTATTGGTATGCCATCTATTCCTGGTGATTTGTTTCTTCCAAGTATTTTAAGAGCAGCTTTCACCTCACATTCTAAAATTTCTGGTTCTTCATCATATGGTTCCTCTGTGAATGAATCTGTCATCCTGGCATCTCTTTTATAGAGTTCTTCAGTGTATTGCTTCCATCTTCCTTTTATTTCATCTTGGTCATTCAGTGTGTCCCCCTGTTGATTATTCAACATCCCTACTCTTGGTTTAAATTTCCCTTTCATTTCTCTAATCTTTTGGAACAGGGCTTTTGTTCTACCCTTTTTGTTGTCCTCTTCTATTTCTATACAGTAACTATTGTAATAGTTCTCTTTGTCCCTACGTACTAGTCGCTGTATTGTTGCTTTTAGGGTTCTGACCATGTTTCTGTCTCCTTTTGCTTTTGCTTTCCTTCTCTCTTTAACCATTTGAAGAGTTTCTTCAGTCATCCATTGGGGTCTTTCTCTCTTTTTAACTAGAGGTATTGTCTTTTTGCATTCTTCTCTGATAACAGCTCTGACTTCATTCCATAGTTCTTCTGGTTCTCTGTCAACTAAGTTTAAAGCCTCAAACCTGCTCCTTATTTGATCTTTATATTCTTCTGGGATTCAATTCAATTCAATTTATTCGACCAATGGTCAGCATAAAAGTACAAGACATGTAAAGACACATCCTATACATATACATAAGATATATCAATGTTAATAGAATCAATAGGTTTAGATTTAAAAGAAATATAAACTGGTATAAAACAACATAGCCATAGATATTTATGAGTCAATTTAAATTAAATATCACTAAAAAAAAATCACTAAAATTAATTCAGAATACTTTTTTAAAAAATGTTAGTTCTGAGGCTTTGAACAATAACACTAAATTTTGCCACCTGAACAGTTATTTTTGGAGAGGTATCTCCTAAGAGATATTCCATCCAAAAATGCTCAGACTCATGTGGGAAAGGAGTTAGCAAAGGGGTAATTAGTTGATATCTTGGAGTTCTATATAAAGGACAATAAAGAAGTACATGGATATTATTCTCAACAGCTCCTTCTCCACACGGACACACTCGGTCTTTGTATGGTATTTTGGAGAACCTGCCGTCCATGACGGCTGAAGGTAAAACATCTAGATGGATTTGGGTAAAGGCTTTTCGATATTTAGGGATTTCCAAATTCATTAGATAAGGCATTGAGTTAAAGAATTTTGGGTTATGTCTCTGCTTTTTGACTAATAGTAACTGATGCTGATAGTCAATATCTATCAGGCGTTGGCGTATATTAATCATTGCTGCTTCGAATCCCATAGTAAGGATGAGCTGGGGTGAAAAGCCTATTTTTAAAAGTTTATCCGTCACTAAACTCGCCCAGGGAGAGTGGAGATTGTCTATCAAAATATCTGGAGCAAGGCCAGTGGGCTTTAGAGTAAGCTTTAACCAGGTTTTAATCCTTAGTAGCCAAATTTTGGTCTCTATTGATTGAGATCCCGCTTCTAATTTGAGAATGTTATTTGGGACACATGAAGGGATTGCCATGATAGATCTCAAAAAGATGGTCTGAATAGATTCAAACTCAGTAAATTTCAAGTTCTTATTTACCTGAGAGCCGAAAGTCAGTTGGGCTATTACTTTGGCATTGAAAATTTTTTTCGCTGGTAGAAAAGCTTGGCCACCTTTGGAGAAGTAGAAAGCCGTTAATGCTTTCATCGTTCTCCTTGCATTGATAATCATAAGTTTGTTATGGATCAGATGTTTTCCTGTCGCTTCTGGGATGTTATTTAAATTGTATTTTGGTGTTATGATTGCTTTGTTGGTCTTCTTTAGCTTTACTCTGATTTTCAATACGACCAGTTCATGATCTGTACCGCAGTCCGCTCCTGGTCTTGTTTTCTCAGAAAGTATGGAACTTCTCCACCTTCTGCTACCAATTATATAATCAATTTGATTCCTATATTGACCATTTGGTGATGTCCACGTGTATAGTCGTCTTTTCGGTTGTTCAAAAAATGTGTTTGCAAGAAACAAATTATTGGCTTCACAGAATTCAATAAGTCTTTCTCCTGCTTCGTTTCTGTCTCCTAGGCCCCATTTCCCCACAATTCCTAATTCTTCTCTGTTCCCTACTTTTGCATTCCAATCGCCCATGATTATTAACACATCTTGTTTTCGTGTGTGATCAATTTCTTCCTGTACTTCTGCATAAAATCTCTCCAATTCCTCTTCTTCTGTGTTTGCCGTTGGACCATAGACTTGGATGATGGTTATGTTGATAGGTTTCCCATTTAATCTCATTGATATCACTCGCTCAGACCTTGCATTGTAGCTCCTAATTGCTACATCACTTCTCACTATTAAAGCAACCCCATTTCTTCTTAATTTCTCATTTCTTGCATAAAATATTTTGTAGTTGCCTGGTTGGAAATGTCCCATTCCCGTCCATTTTAGTTCGCTCACACCAAGTATTGTAATGTTGATGTGTTCCATTTCTTGCTTGACAATTTCTAACTTTCCCTGGTTCATGCTTCTCACATTCCATGTTCCTATTGTGTGCGTCATACAACTCCGGACTCTCCTTTCGCATCTGTGCGCATCAGCCTCTGGGCTTCCTTTCAGCTTTGACCCAGCTGCATCATTAGTCACAGTGCTACTTGTACTTGTCCTTTGTTCTTCCCCAGTAGCTCGGTGAGTGCCTTCTGACCTGGGGGTCTCATCTTCCAGCACTATCTCGTGTTGCATTTTGGATACTCTGCTCATAGGGTTTTTGTGGTAACAGATATTCAGAGGTGGTTTACCATTGCCTTCCTCTGAGTTTGGATGCATCTTAGTCTGGTGTCTCAGCTTTGACCATTCCACCTTGGGTGCCCCTGCTAGGAGTCTTGCCTCTTGGTCTAGACTCCTGACGGCATTGCTGTCAGCTTCTTCAACACACTCAAACCCCCTCACCACGTTAAGGTGTGCATCTGAAGAGGAGGGTTAACTATAGAGTGAATTCTTAATGAGTCCCTGGTCTTTAGCTCATACAAAGCAGAAAACATACCTAAGCCTCTTTCCAAAATGTTCACATCACCCTTTTTTTGGAGGGAGGGGAGAAGAGGGAATCTGTAACATTCCCCCACACTTGTTGTGTAGCCGTATTTGCAGAAAATAACTTGGCGCTATTTATTTATTAAATTTATATCCCACCCTTTCTCCTAGAAGGCTCAAGGCACCTGATCCCAGGTCCACCCAACATAGGAAAGATGTATCCTGGCTGCTAGGGAAAAAGGAAGGGCAAATTGTGGAGATTCCAAGGACTAGAAAAAAGTGAGAAGCAGGAAAATACACTAGAGGGGAAAACAAAACAGAAGCTTTTTAACACAAGAATTCCTCTACTTGGTGTTGAAACAACTCATTAACCAGACTCTGGCTTCACTCATTGACTAATAACACTGGTAGGAGAAGCAGCCAGGCTGGCTCATTTCACATAAATTGCTTAGAAGGGCACCTGCACATTTTGTTTTATAAATTTCTTTCCAGGAGGGCTAGAAACTCACTTAAAAAAAATGAAAGCTCAGATTCTGGGCTATTTACACTAGAACATGGAGGATGTGCATAAAAACATGACTGAGAACCCAATATTGAGCAGAGTCTTGGCACTCCTAATATAAAGGACTCTCCAAGTCTCCTCTGTAGAAAGAAGTAGTGCTGTGGGAATCCCTTCTTTCATAAAAGTACTCTCTTGGGCCACCCTCTTCCTCAGAGCAAGGGACAGTGCAAAACAATTTTAACCAGGAAAGGGAGGGGGAGGAGTGAAAGTAGACCCCATCTATGGTAGTATATGGCAAAATCCAAAGCTAGAAAGAATAAAAGCATACTAATTTGTATTTTAATATCTATATCTGAAGAATATGTTGCAGTACAAATACATATTGGTTTCAAATGAACAACTGTAAATGGAGGAGAAAACAGAGCTGTAAGCAGCAGATCAGTAGCAGATTGGGATATGCCTTGTTTATTTATTTATTTATTGCACTTGTATACCGCCCCATACCTGAAGCTCTCTGGGCAGTTTACAGCAATCAAAAACATTAAAACAAATATACAATTTAAAACACATATTTTAAAAACAATTTAAAAAACAATTTTAAAATTTAAAACAATAGAAAAACAATTTAAAACACATGCTAAAATGCCTGGGAGAAGAGGAAAGTCTTGACCTGGCGCCGAAAAGATAACAGTGTTGGCGCCAGGCGCACCTTGTCTAATGGATCATTCCATAATTTGGGGGTCACCACTGAGAAGGCCCTCTCCCTTGTTGCCACCCTCCGAGCTTCCCTTGGAGTAGGCACCCAGAGGAGGGCCTTTGATCTTGAGCGTAGTGTATGGGTGAGTTCATATTGGGAGAGGGATTCCATCAGGTATTGTGGTCCCAAGCCGTGTAAGGCTTTATAGGTTAAAACCAGCACCTTCAATTGATCTCGGAAACATACAGGCAGCCAATGCAAGCGGGCCAGAATCGGTTTTATATGTTCGGACCATCTGGTCCCTGTTACCAATCTGGCCGCTGCATTTTGCACAAGCTGCAGTTTCCGAACCATCTTCAAAGGCAGCCCCACGTAGAGTGCATTGCAGTAATTTAACTTGGAGGTTACCTGAGCATGGACAACTGAAGCCAGGTTATCCCTGTCCAGATAGGGACATAGTTGGGCCACCAACCAAAGTTGGTAGAAGGCACTCCATGCCACTGAGGCTACCTGAGCCTCAAGTGACAGAGATGGTTCTAGGAGAACCCCCAAGCTACAAACCTGCTCCTTCAGGGGGAGTGCAACCCCATCCAGAACAGGTTGGACATCCACCATCTGGTCAGAAGAACCACCCACTAGCAGCATCTCAGTCTTGTCTGGATTGAGCCTCAGTTGATTAGCCCTCATCCAGTCCATTGTCGCAGCCAGACACTGGTTCAGCACATTGACAGCCTCACCTGAAGAAGATGAAAAGGAGAAATAGAGCTGCGTGTCATCAGCATACCGATGGCAACGCACTCCAAAGCTCCAGATGACCGCACTCAACGGTTTCATATTGAACAAAATGGGGGACAGAACTGAACCCTGCGGAACCCCATACTGGAGAGTCCAGGGTGCCGAGCAATATTCCCCAAGCACCACCTTCTGGAAGCGACCTCTGACCCGTTGCGGAGTTCCATCTTTGGTGTGCTACGGCTGGAGTGTGTCGGGGGCCTATCGGCGCCGCGGCGCTGCTGTGGTTCTCGAGGCGTCGCTGCCCTCCGGGTGCTCTTCAAGTGCTTTTGGGCCGTTTGTTTCCGGGCCCGTTGTTTGGTCTCTGGCGTGGCTCTGGCCGTTTCGGATTTACGACTGCCGCTGCCTTGGCTTCTGCTGTTGCTGCCGCCGCTCTCCGGATCTTCTGGACTGCTTGTCGGTTGGTGTTCGGCTTTGTCGTCGGTCGCTGGTTGCCGCGGCTGCGACACGCCTGTGAGTCCTGGACCGCTGCTGCTGGGTTCTGTGCCACTGCTTCTGCCTGCTGCTTTGTCGCTGTTTCATCGTGGCTTTCTGC
Organism: Rhineura floridana; assembly: GCF_030035675.1. Lineage (NCBI taxonomy): Eukaryota > Metazoa > Chordata > Lepidosauria > Squamata > Rhineuridae > Rhineura > Rhineura floridana. The sequence continues at coordinate 76,940,085 of NC_084487.1, read as the reverse complement.
CTGCTTGCCGCCACTCCATTCAAGTTCGCTGCTTGGGGCGTGTCCTGTCCTTCTGGCTTGCTTACTTGTCTGTTTACTGGGTCGTGGGCAGATATTTTACAACTTTATTTGATGACATTACTTACGGACGAAGCTTGATGCGGAGGAGAATTTTAATGTCGGCGGCTATTGCTGTTGTTTGGGTGCATTTTAATCTGTTTGTTTTGTTTGTTGTGTGTGTGAATGAGATTGTGTGGATGTGTTTGTGTATATTTATGTGTATTTTTATGTGTTGTTGTGTGAATGTGTTTGTTTGTGTTTAAGTATTTTTAAAATGTGCCTGGGAGAGCATACTTTGTATTTAACGGGGGGGCTTTCGGGGGGCCCAATTAGCGTAGTGACGGGTAATGGGAGGTATGGCGTTAGGAGGAGAACGTGCCAGGTAAGGGGAACTCGCCCCAGACAAGTTGTGTCTGTGCCTTGTTCCGGTTCTCCTCAAGGCTACAGAACTGCTGGTTGTTCTATCAGCCAGCCCTTAGATCTCCAGGTGCTGCTTTTGAATGCCAGGTCGGTATATAATAAAACCTCCCTTGTCCACGATTTAATTGTGGATGAGGGTGCCGACCTGGCATGTATAACCGAGACCTGGGTGGGTGAGCAGGGAGGAGTCGCTCTCTCACAGCTTTGCCCACCTGGGTATACGGTGCAGCACTATGGTAGATCTGAGGGCCGGGGAGGCGGGGTCGCTGTGTTCTATAGGAGTACTTTCTCTCTCACCAGGCATCCTGTCCAGATGGCGACTGGTCTAGAGTGCCTCCACTTTGTGCTGGGTCAAGGAGACAGACTGGGAATCCTGTTGGTGTACCGCCCACCTTGCTGCCCAACAGCTTCCCTAGCTGAGCTGACAGAGATAGTCTCGGAGGTGTTGTTGAGGTCCCCCAAACTTGTGGTGTTGGGGGATATCAACATTCATGCCGAGGCTGTCTTATCTGGGGCGGCTCAGGACTTCATGGCCTCCATGACAACCATGGGGCTGTCTCAATTTGTTACGGGCCCAACGCATGTGTCGGGTCACACTCTTGATTTGATCTTCGCCACTGGTCATGGAGATGGTGATCTGGAGGTGGGGTGTCTTTCATCTACTCCATTGTCATGGACAGATCACCACCTGCTGAGTTTTAGACTCACGACGACTCTTTCCCTCTGCAAGGGTGGGGGACCTATTAAGTTGGTCCACTCCCGGAGGCTTATGGATCCTATTGGTTTTCAGAGGGCTCTGGGAGTTTTTCCAGCTGATAGTACTAACGCTCCTGTCGAGGCCTTGGTCGAACTGTGGAATACAGAGATGGCCCGGGCTATTGACACGATCACTCCCGCGCGCCCTCTTCGATGCAGAGCTCATACAGCTCCGTGGTATACCCCGGAGCTGAGAGTGATGAAGCAAGAGAGAAGGAGGCTGGAGTGCAGATGGAGACGAACTCCAGACGGATGCAATTATGCTTTGGTAAGTGCCTCCACTAAGTCGTATATAAAAGCGGTAAGGGCGGCGAAGAAGTCCCACTTCGCTGCCTCTATCAGGACATCTCTCTGCCGCCCAGCAGAGCTTTTTAGGGTTGTACGAGGACTCTTACATTCTGGTCCTCAAGATACCATTGAAACATCTGAAGCTCATTGTAACGACATTGCAGGGTACTTCCAAAATAAAATCGCATGCATCCGTAGGGACCTAGACTCTGATGTTATGACAGATGAATCCATTGAAGTGTCCAGAACACGGTCTTGTCTTTCATTATTGGATGAGTTTCAGTTGGTGCAGCTTGAGGAAGTGGACAAGGTGCTTGGAATGGTGTGGGCGACCACGTCTGCTCTAGATCCTTGTCCATCTTGGCTAGTGAAGGCTAGCAGGACTGGTACCACCGGCTGGGCTAAGGAAGTGATAAATGCCTCCTTGAGTGAGGGAGTAGTCCCTAGTAGCCTCAAGGAGGCAGTAGTGAGACCTCTTTTAAAGAAACCTTCCTTAGACCCAGATAACTTGAACAATTATAGACCGGTGGCGAATGTCCCCTTTTTGGGCAAGGTTCTGGAGCGGGTGGTTGCCGGTCAGCTCCAGGTGCTCTTGGATGAGACCGATTATCTGGATCCGTTTCAATCCGGTTTTAGGCCTGGTTTTGGCACTGAAACAGCCTTGGTTGCCCTGTACGATGACCTCTGTTGGGAGAGGGACAGAGGGAGTGTGACTCTGTTGATTCTCCTTGATCTCTCAGCGGCGTTTGATACCATCGACCATGGTATCCTTCTGGGGAGACTCGCGGAGTTGGGAGTTGGAGGCACTGCTTGGCAGTGGTTCCGCTCCTACTTGGCGGATCGTCGCCAGAAGGTAGTACTTGGGGAACATTGCTCGACACCTTGGACTCTCCATTGTGGAGTCCCTCAGGGGTCGGTTTTGTCCCCCATGCTTTTCAACATCTATATGCAGCCTCTGGGTGCCGTCATCAGGAGTTTTGGAGTGCGTTGCCACCAGTACGCTGATGACATGCAGCTCTATTTCTCCTTTTCATCTTCTGCAGGTGAGTCTGTGGATGTGCTGAACCATTGCCTGACCGCGATAATGGACTGGATGAGAGCTAATAAACTGAGACTCAATCCAGACAAGACTGAGACACTGTTGGTGAATGCCTTCCCTGCCCAGATGGTGGATGTTTACCCTGTTCTAGATGGGGTTACACTCCCCTTGAAGGAACAGGTTCATAGTCTGGGGGTTCTTTTCGATCCTTCCTTGTCTCTTGAGGCGCAAGTGGCCTCGGTGGCAAGGAACGCGTTCTACCACCTTCGGCTGGTAGCCCAGCTATGCCCCTATCTGGACAGGGATGACCTCGCCTCAGTTGTTCATGCTCTGGTAACTTCTAGGCTGGATTACTGTAATGCGCTCTACGTAGGGCTGCCCTTGAAGACAGTTCGGAAGCTCCAGCTAGTGCAAAATGCAGCAGCCAGACTGCTGATGAGGACCAGCCGGTCAGCGCATATAACACCTGTTCTGGCCCGTTTGCACTGGCTACCTATCTGTTTCCGAGCCAGATTCAAGGTGCTGGTTTTGACCTATAAAGCCTTACATGGCGTGGGACCGCAATATCTTGTGGAACGCCTCTCCCGCTATGAACCTACCCAGTCACTTCGCTCAGCATCTAAGGCCCTCCTCTGGGTACCAACCCATCGGAAAGCCCGGAGGACAGTTACTAGATCTAGGGCCTTTTCTGTAGTGGCCCCCGAACTGTGGAACAGCCTCCCCGAAGAAGTACGCCTGGCGCCTACGCTTCTATCTTTCCGGCGCCAGGTTAAGACCTGGCTATGCTCCCAGGCATTTTAAGCGTTTAATGTTATAATTTTAAATTTTCTACTTTCTTTTGTTGCTGCTTGTGTTCATTGTTTGTAGGCTGATTTTATTGTGATATTTTGTATTTTAACTTTTTTGTACACCGCCCAGAGAGCTACTCGCTATGGGCGGTTTATAAATGAAACAAATAAAATAAAATAAAATAAATAAATATTCACAGAAATAGAAACAAAAGAAAATGATTTCCTATAGGAAACTTCACTAAAATTGCAAAGTAAATCAGACATATTTAAAGTGACCATCTGAACTATATCAACTGCCTTAATAATGTTGCTTCCTCCCTGCTAAAACAAGATCAGCACAGCACATGTCTTCTTTCTATTATTTGGGCTGATTGCAGGTGTTGCCACCACTCACCATATCCTCAGAGGCACATGTTACCAAATTCTTCCGTTACACAGGAAGTGGATTGGACTGTGAAAGACCAACCCAAATTGTCTTTGCACTTTGACAAATTTGTAGGGCAGTACAGTACCTCAGTTAGGAGGTCAGGTCTCCTGCTGCCCTGGTGCATTCACTATAGCTGCCCAATTTCCCTGCTTTTTACAGTTTGATAAAAATATCTATGGGCTATAGGTATGTTCTTAAACCACAAGATTTTTTGCCTATTAGTGAATTTCTCTGCTTTGTAATCCGGGACGTAAGAAATGGGGTCCTATGCAGGTTTGCTGAGAATGGATTGATCATTTGCATGCTTATTGAGTTCAGTGGGATTTACTCCCCTGCAATCATGCTTAGGATAGGTAAAACTGACCAGGGGGGAGGCAGGGAGGGCTTGAGTGGGCAGGAGAGGAGGAAGAAGGAAGTGGGGAGGGGAGGAGGAAGGAAGCGGGGAGGGGAGGAGGAAGGAAGCGGGGAGGGGAGGGGAGGGGAAGGAGGGGAAAGTCAGGTCATCATTTGCATGCTTATTGAGTTCAATGGGATTTACTCCTATGCAATCATGGTTAGGATAGATAAAACTGACCATGGGGGAGGGGGAAGGGGTAGAGGAGGGCAGGTTTCATCATTTGCATGCTTATAGAGTTCAATGGTATTTACTCCCATGCAATCATGCTTAAGATAGGTAAAACTGACCATGAGGAGGAGGAAGGGTAATTTGGTAATTCCAAAGTGTGCTCTTTAAACCACATGCAATTTGTTCAGCATCCAACTGCTCAGGCTTGGATACCAGAGAAAGTTTGCAAAATGAGCTATGTTTTCCACTTTAATTTTTTAAGGCCTATTTTTTAAAGATATTAAAGTGTCATGCCCAAACCTCTCTGAAAACCTCATGGGTAATACCTTTGATTTGCTTTCTTAACAAACCCTGTACAAAAATTGGTCTACAAATCCATAGTACTCTGTTACTTAATTGTGAGATTTGGTTGTAAAAGCACCCCTGTGACTTGGACATGTAGTGTGGTTTAAGAATGAAAAGTCTGATCTTAGTTATTAATATGCTCCCAGGCATTTTAATCACTCTAATCTTTTTAGCTTTTTAATCTTGTATACTAAGTTTTTATTTTTATTTTTTGTGTAACTGTATTTGTTTTTATGTCATATATGTTTTTGTGATTTTATTATTGCCATATATGTATTTTACCCTATGCTGTTTACCGCCCTGAGAGCTATTTGCTAAGGGCGGTATATAAATGCAACCAAATAAATAAAAAAAAATAAATAAAGGGGAGGGGGAGGAAGGGGAGGGGGAGGAAGGGGAAGGAGGGAATTGGAAGGGGAGGGGGATGGAGAGGGGCAAAGGAAGGGGGAGGGGAGGGACAAGAGGGAGGGGATAGGAGGGAGAAGAAGGAAGGGTGGGTTTGATCATTTGCATACTTTTGGAGTTCAGTGGGATTGATTTCTGTGCAATCATGTTTGAAAATGGAAATGGACTGCCTTCAAATCGATCCCGACTTATGGCGACCCTATGAATAGGGTTTTCATGGTAAATGGTATTCAGAGGTGGTTTTACCATTGCCTTCCTCTGAGGCTGAGAGGCGGTGACTGGCCCAACGTCACCCAGTGAGCTTTATGGCTGTGTGGGGATTCGAATCCTGGTCTCCCAGGACGTAGTCCAAACCTGAACTGGGGGAAGGGAGGAGGAGGGGAGAGGAGGATGTTTGGTGGGTGGGCACTGGGCAGAGGGGAAGCCCCTTTCCAAAAGGAAAACATTGTGAACAGTATCATTGCTTTTCAAAATTTCCCCCACCTTTTTATTCTACAGCAGGCACATGTAGCCTCTCACCCAAATTTAAAGCAAAGCTGTCCCTGGCCACATCCACACCAGGTCTTTATTTCACTGTGGACGGTCATGGCTTCTCTCAAAGAATCCTGGGAAATGTAGTTAGTGAAGGGGTGCTGAGAGTTGCTAGGAGATGCCCTGTTCTCCTCACAGACCTTCAATCAGAGTGGCTGACTGTTAAACCACTCTGGGCACTGGAGCTCTGTCAGGGGAATAGCAGTCTCCTCTCAGCATCCTTCACAGGCTATACTTCCCAGGATTCTTTGGGGGAAGCCATGTATGTCTCAAGCGAAATCAAAGTCTGGTGTGGGTGTGCCCCCCTGATTAGGCAAGCCAAGCAGCTGTGAGTCTGGCTTCTAGAACATTGACAGTTGGTTCTTACTGAGCATGCCTGACACTATCATTCAGGTCAATGCAAAATTTATTAAATTAATTAAAAATCAGCCAGGCATTTTTTAAACTTTTAAAGTGCAGAAGATGAAGGTCAGAGTATGGGGCAAGGTCAGTAATAGGATTACAGGTACTCTGTGAACATGGCTGATTTTTCATGAATTTCAACAGATTATGAGAACTCTGAGAGAAAAAAGTCCAAAAGGGCTCTGGGTTTTCTCTCTCTCTTTTTCGACTTTGAACTCTCTATTCTCTCTGACTGTTTTGTGTATCACCATAAAAATTGACAGGGTTGTTAAGCAAGCGTTTCTGAGTTCAGGACTATAAGTTTTGTAAGGTTTTGTTTTGAAATGAGTTTAAGGGAAGCATCAGAATGGGATGGGGGCTATTTTCAATTTAACATTGCGGAATGTGAAAAATCTACGCTGGCTATAGTATACAGTAATCACTACCACCACTCTTACAGTTTAAGTCAGCCTTCGCAACTCTAGTGCCCTCCACATTGTTCAGACTACAATTCCCATCAGCCATACTGGTTGGGGCTGATGGGAGTTGTTGTCCAAACCATCCAGTCGGCAAAGGGTGGTTTAGGTTCTTTCTTTAGTCCACGCCCTATTCCTTAAAAACCTAAGGTGTCTATCGCGTGCGCGCATGTAACCATTGCCCGCGACTGAGTAGTCCTCCTGTCCGCCTCGTGGCGCCCTCAGACAGAGGCGTCACTCTCCCCGTCTCGAATCCTTCCACTCTTTCCTTCGTTCATCTCCCGCTTCTATCGATGGGGTTGCCTAAGTGGGAGGGGGTCGTGGAGGGCGTTTCCCCGGTCGCCGCGCGGCGTCATTCCCAGCATGCAGCGCGGCCTGCTCGTGCCGCCGTTCCTGTCACCGCTGCCTCTCCTGGTGCCATCGCTTTCGCAGCTGCTGCTGCCGCCGCCGCGGGGCTGGGAGATATGGCGGAGGGAGGCGCGGCGGATCTGGAGACCCAGCGCTCGGACATCGCGGCGCTGCTCAAAACGGCTCTCCGCAAGGGCGACACCTGGTGAGGGGAAGGGAAGGGATGGATGGCATGGAGAGGCAAGGGAAGGGAAGGCTTGAGGGCCCCTCTGAATGACAGGTGCGGGCGGCTCCTGTCATCGCTTGCCTCTTTTCTCTGCTTGCCCCTCTGATCTGCCGCTTGGGTGTGGGCGGCGGCAGTCCGCCTCCCTTCCACACTCCGCCATCCTCCAGAAGCACCTTCTCAACTGATGGGGCTTACCTTGCCTCACAGGTGTGGCGGGAAGCTCATAGTCTCTCGTCTTTCTCTCGCTTTCCATGACAGGTTCTTCTTAGGCAAGGTTTGGTCAAGGCGCTTTCCTCTCATACCTGTGAGAGGGAGACGAGGTGGTCCAGCCAACTTTCAGTGCAGGTGCTTCTCCCAGGTGTTTTCTCCTATTGTTTCAAACGGCCCCAAGAAACCCGCCCGAAAACAGTGTTTCTGTTTATTCAAAGCAAACAGCGACGGAGCATCAATTTTTCCTGGGTAAAGGTTTCCTCATTAATAGCATAGCCTCCCCAACAAGCTTCCATGGAAAGGCCTGTCTTTTTTTGGCTGACTGTTGTTGGGCAGGGCTGCTGTCACTTCTTGATTTTTGCTTAGGTTTTTATTTCTTCTGGTTTCTTGTACAACACTGGTTTCTTCCTTCCCAACCCTTCCTCTCTTTAAAGTTTGTTATCTGCCAATTCTGCCATTGTTTTGAATTTTGCTGCTGCAGTACTGGCTGAAATACTTAGGAATTGGATCTTGCATCCTTGTGGCTTAATGTGCTGAGTCTTGAAGAACATTTTAGTATTTGTGGAGTAAGATGTATCTAAATAGAGCAGTTGTAATCTCTAAAGCATACACTTTTTTAAAAAAAAACTTATTTTGGAGAAATTTGGGTTTTTTTGAGATCAAGGCTAACTTTGTGCACCTACCAGCCGCTATGTTGTGTTGGAGCATGCAGAGCTCCCAGTAGGCTTGTGGCCCAGATATGTGAAGGCTCCATAAAATGACTGTTGTGACTGGATATATCGTGGCAGTAGCATGTACAGCACCCATGTAGAGCAACTGATTCATATATACCACACCACCTTTTGAATCCCATTCAAGTCCACAGGTGATTGCATATGGGCTGTCAGACATGTGTACCTGTCCAATCTTTAAGAAGTTCTTTGCAACTTGTTACAGTGTATTCCTATGCACGTTTAATCAGAAATAAGTTCCACTGTGTTCCATAGGGCTTAGGGAGCAATTCTAACTTCCAGTCTGGAGCAGCAGGGCTGAACAGAGCAGTGGAACTGCGCAGGCTGGCCAGGAGGGGGAGGGGATGGCAGTGAAAATACTATTTTCCTGCACCAGTTCCATGTGGGTGCAGCAGTCAGGCCCATCATCGGTAACTGGATCAGTTTAGGATCCACTGGTTCCTGGACCAGCCCAGCTCCACCTCTGCTTGCTTCCTTCCTCACCCTGAAACGCCCAGTCTTTGTGGATTATGATGGTTGCCGGTAGTATCTTCTGCTTGACTGCATTTTCAGTGGATACAGTAGGAACCTCCATGGTAGTGGAGGCTCCACGTTGTGGAGTAGACAGGGGGACACCTCTGCCACATCCGAACCCCTTCCAGCATGGTGGCTCAGGGGTTATGTTTGCTTTGTTACTCCCTAAGAAGACATTTTAGGATTGTAGGGTTAATACATCAATTCATTTGGTTTGTTCAACTATAATTTATATTAATATAAAAGAAGCAAGTAGATATAAGTCTATCAAATGTAAGTGGCTATAAATCAAACATTTCCCCTGCTTCTTATTTGTCTTGTATATCTTTCATTACACATTACACATATGCACCATATATGCATGTTAAAGCCCACCTCAGTTGTAGTATTGCTGCCAGGAAGTGGTAATAAGCTTGAGCACTTCCTCCTTAATGCACTCAGCTTAAGACGAGGCTTGCTGGTTTGGTGATCCATTTCCCATTATGTCCAAACTGGAAATTGTACTTCAAGTCATGCCTACACACCTGGATTGCAAAGCACAGATTTACTGTGATCTGCAAGCTGGGGTTATAGGAAGCATTAAACTACAGTTTCCTGGTTTAGATGTCATGGGAAACTGCTATAACAAACCAGGAAGTCACCGCTCAAGCAGGATAACCATAGTTAGCTGAACATGGCCTGACTTACCATATCTCAGTTCAGCCACAAATGTAATATAGATAGCCTTAGGCAAGCTGCTATTCTCTCAGCAGTCCTCCTGCAGAATCATAATTGTGCTGACCTACGTATGACAGTGTGTATGTAAATCAATTTAAGGAAATGTGCTTTATAAATTTACAGTGAAATCCTAAATATGCTTACTCAGAAGTAAGTGTTATTAAACTGAGTGGGATTTACTCTCACATAAGTTATGTGTAGGATTGCAGCCTTAACTACACATGTATGCCCCAGCCATACTCTGCATTTTTGAAGGGTTCTTTTGAAGGTGAGACTAGAGATGAAGATACAACATTATTCTTTACAAACTATGCCCTGCCCTGTATACACCTATATAACTAAGTGTATAAGTGTGTGTATTTCCCCCACCCACATATGCCCTCTTTGAATTCAAAGAGCTCAGAGCACCATACATAGGCATCCCATTTTACCCTCAAAGCAACCCTGAAAGATAATAAGAGGTTCAAGTTTACTAGTGGGCTTTATGACTGAGGGGAGAGATTGAACTCATTACACAGCAGTCATTATCATCTGACTTTTGTTGTTTAGCACAAATGTGTATGTTTACTCAGAGGTAAGTTGCACTGTATTAATCGGGCTTATTTCCAGTGTGTGTATAGGATAGTAGCAGCTCTAAATGGCTATTGAAACTGCCCTCATGAATAAGACAGCATGTAATCTTAAATAAGTCTCATTCAGGGATCCACAGGTTGTAGCTAGCCACGGTAGACAATTCTTCTATAGGGAGCAAGGATCAGATTTCTTATGTCCTGCTGCAGTGGCATTCTCTGTACCCACTCACTGAAGAAGAGTGGTTGGTGGAATATGTTTTTGAAGCAGCCACTCTCTACTATTCCATAGAACTGAGCCTGATAAGCCTGACACTGCATTTAGATATGCATTCTCTGCTTCACTGTATTGCTGATTGATTATTAAAAGCTTATTACTTCTCTGATGGAGTACACTAGTGGCTTTAATTCAGGATAAATTTATGGCTACCAGTAGTAGTCTAGCAACTATATTTGTAGAATCCTGGTCCCATTAAACTCAGTGGGATTTACTTTAAAAGAAACATGCTTAGGGAAGTGCTGCTAGATAAAATCCCAAGCTTGCTTGCTTGCTTGCTTATCTATTTATTTATTTATTTATTTATTTATTTATTTACATTTATGTACCACCTTTCCTCCAAGGAGCTCCAAGTGGTCTACATGGTTATCCCCTCTCCATTTTATCCTCACAACAACCCTGTGAGTTAGGTTAGGCTGAGAGATGGTGTCTGGGCCATGGTCACCGAATGAGCTTCATGGCTGAATGGGGATTCGAATCCTGATCTCCCAATTCATAGACCAACAAGCTAACCATTACACCACACTGGCTCTCACTGTATCATATAATGCATATATTATATGGTGCATTATTAGAATGCATATTCTTAAACTTTGAGAGTTGACAATAAAAGCTATAAGCAAGTATAGTCATGAGTAATATTTAATTGTGGTGTTGTAAGCTGAGTTGTGCTTTAGAAACTTGCCGTATTTTGAGAAGCTATACACATGGTTTTAGCTATTTTAAGTACAAATATTTTAACATTAGATTCCTTCTTTCATACATTTGTATGTCAGCTTATTTAGCCACAGAGAAGGACCATACTTCAGAGATAAAGAGCATGTGATTTGCATATAGAAGGTCCCAGTCCCAAGCATCTCCAGGTATGGCTGGGAAAGTCCCCTGTCTGAAACCATGGAAAACCATCCTGTCAGTCAGCATAGAATTAACAACTTTCTTGGCTCCATGGGCCCATTTGGAATTTTGAGAGTGTGCTATGGGGACCACCCTCTCTTCCCCAGTCTCCCAGATTGCTCCCTTTCCCCCTCCAGCTGCTCAGATACCTATCTTTTTCTGTTTTGCAAGGCTCAGGTGCTGACCTGAGACCTTGAAAAGCAGAGAGAGCTGAGAGAACAAGTGGGGAAAGGGTGCTGCTCCTCCATCTTCCTCCTTCAGCTCTATGCACTTTTCAAGGCGGAGGAGAGGTAATCACATTTGCCATCTCATGACAAAGGGGGCAGTGAGCAATGGGGTGGGGAAACTCAGAGGTTTTGTGAGTGGCAGGGGAAGTCCTCAAGGGCAGCATTGTGCTCAAGGGCGACCACGATGGTGACCACAGGCAGTAATGAGCTCAATGGGCCAATGGTCTGATTTAGCATAAGCAGCTTCCTATGTAGTAAAAATATTTCCTGAAATAGTTTTGAAAACTGTAAACCTATCATAATATGTTTAAAATATATATTCACAGCCATGAGCTTCATGAGAGTAGGCCTAGTTAAGTTTAAAAATCCTGCAAGTATCTGCATGTTGGTCCTATTATCATGTCAGGATTATAATTAGAAGGAGCCTTAATAGAAGGTGCCAGGGCTTGCTCATCCAATATCACAAGATACTGTACCATCACTGTTTAATAATTGGGAAATACCCATCGCTAGAGCCTAATCTTTATTAATCTGCTCTGTTGCTATTAACTATGTATGTACATGTTTGTGTGTATGGAGAGATTGAGGGTGAGTGTGTTTGGTGCCATGTTGTAATATGTCTAAGGCAGAATAAAGCAGAAAGATAAAGTGGAACTGATTCTCCAGGATCCTCCTGCCCCTTGTTTGTACAGTGGTGCCTTGGGTGATAAACCTTGGAACATGGAGAGTGTCCTTCTCCCCAAACCCTTTCATCCTGGCTGCTACAGAGGAAAAGTGAAAAGTGCAGGCCCAGTTATCTATACTCAGCCCCACTCTTCCATCACCATGAAGGAGTTGAATTATGGGCTGTAGGGGAAGAGGTGGTGGAGATGGAGAGAAAGACCTTCTACCAGCCTTTTGGAAAATTAATATTTGGTTCAGGAATATTGAGGAAGAGGGTTTTTTTCAGAACTGGTGAGTACCCTCCCTCCTGTCATAAATATGGACACTTGTTTAGTGTGTAAAAATGAGGATTGCCTGTAATCTAGTGCTTTCCACTAGCCAGCTCCATATTCCTCTAGACAAGTTCTTCAGTGCTGTGGATAAGTAGACTCCTTTATCACCTTTGATCTTCAAACATTTCATAGAGTAGCCGAAGTTTATATGAGATGTCTTTTATCTGTCTAAAAACTTTATTTATGTGGATAGTACTGTGCACAAAATAATCAAATGTGAAAGACAAGAAAACTAGAAGTGCTTCTGCAACAATTACCCAGTTATGGTTTATAATGGGAAGAAGATAAAATGTCATTCCTTTTGTATGTTTAGTTTAAACTGCATCCCACTGTGGTTAAAAGGGATACAATCTTTGTATCTGTTGTGTGACATAGTAAGGTGGGCTATAGCTCTGTGGTAGAGGTTTGCATTTATGGTCCCTAGTTCAGTCTCTGGCAACTCTGGCTAACTGCAGCCAGTCATTGTGGAGAGTACTGAGCCAGGGTGCACCATTGATCTCTTACTGTATATTCTTTAAATTGTTAGCTCTCCAGTAATGGATAGGAGCCCATTTAACAAAGCATAAAACCAATCCCTATTTTTTTTAAAAAAAATAAAGGACAACAGGCAGATTCATTTTAGTTTTTCTTGTGCTCAGAGACAGCACTGATCAGCATGTTAAGAATGATCTGTCAAAATATGCATTCAGAAATTAAATCCAGTAGCTCAGAGATGTAGTTAGTTGTTACCAAGATTTTTAGCCTGCCATTTCTCACCATAAAGAAGCCAACTCACTGAGCAAGACTTTCATGTGTTAAGTTATATTTTTTCTTTTCTTTTATGTAATGTTCCCAGGATGCTCTAATAGCTTTTTCAGTCTCATAAGTAGTTCTTGTCCTCAAATGCAAATGGAGACATATTATAAATTTTGAGCAGGTGACATGCATGTTTTTAAGGTTCTCAACATGTTCCCTACCTAAATTTGAACAGGGTATTATATAAAAACAAGGGGATCTACTTCTACTTAATAGAACAGCATTAGATCCTATTGTTGCATAGTTAGAAAGATGCATGCAGACGTTTAATCCAGGGCATTTCCAGTTAAATGGTCATGCAACAAGTGATGAGAAAGGCCCATGCTAGAACTCCTGTTGAGCCGTTGTCAGTCAGAATTGACAGTACTGGGCTAGATGGACCAGTGGTCTGATTCAGTGCAAGACAGCTTCATTTGTGATATGTATGTCTGTGACGTCCTTCCCTGGTTCTCCCTGTCAGGTTCCCACCTGCTTGTGGCTACTGCCTTTCACTAGGCACCACCAGGGATACCACCAGTCCGGACCATCCTTTATATGGTTTCTCACTCCGCTCTAGCACAGATCTCACTAGATCCCCCTGCTAGGCAGCACCACCAGTCACATCCTATAACCAATACTCCCAGAGACTTTGCCTGAGTCTCTCTCTAGCTGGTTACTTTTGTGACTGTGTGCTTATGCTGTTCCCAACCCCCTTGTATCTTTATAGAAAACGCATACAACTCTGGGTTGTTCTGGATACTTGAATTGTTATTAATCCTCCCTTCACCGCTGCCACCATTAGATACTGTTTCTGTTCAGCCTTGGTAATTACCTTGCCCTCCCTTCTGGTATGTATATCCCCCAGCCAAGGATCAGGCCTTTGGTAAACCAAGTAAGTATTTATTAAATATCAGAAATAACAAGATTACTTTAGGAATGTTTCACAAGCGTATGGTTTCATCTATTCCTGTTTTGTACTTGACTTATTATTAATCAGAACTCCAACTCCCTCTTTCTCCACACTCCTGACCTCCACCCTCAAACACCTCTTTCTCCACACTCCCGACCTCCACCCTCAAACACCTTCTTCTCCACCCTACTAACATCCACCACCAAACACCTTCTTCTCCACCCTACTAACATCCACCCTCAAACACCTCTTTCTCCACACTCCCAACATCCACCCAGATTCAACTGTCATTCTTCCATTTATACTCCCAGCCATTCAAATGCTCAGCCAATCATCCAGCATTCTACTGCTCATGTACTCCCCCCTCCTCTTTCACTCCACTTACCATATGTCTTCTATATAAACAGCACTTACCATATTTACTCTACAAGCAGGAACATCACAATGTCCACTTTTGCTGGTTACAGCTATTTAAAATGGTTATTGTCTACTCTGTGATCAGTGTGGAATCAGGTCTGCCATACATTTTAAATACATTGGCAGAGACAATATTCTTGTCAGTTTCTCTGTTTCCTCTGTGGATTGAGGTGTAATAATTAAAAATATCAAACTGTTGCTTCTTCTGGCTCCCTTGAACAGCCTCATGAAAGCCATATAGAATTCACACTCAAGACAGCAAAAATTGCAGATATTATTTCAGTATCCTTACAGTAAAATTGAGGTACAGTCAGCAGTTCTTAAAGTAATGTGTCCTCCCCAAACCATGTTTAGCCACAGATGTGAAGTAGGGAATATATGGACTATTCTTTTGGAAGTCCTGAAAAATAAAAATAAAGATAACCTTCTCCCTTATGTAAATATGGAGTGTTGCCATTACTGTGTACTGGAGCTTCTCCCTGTCCCCAGTTAGAATTCTCTCACATGCTAGAAAAATATTCCAGCAATTTCAGAAGACCATGATTAACAGTTTCCACCATTGATAAAGTAGTTTTACAGTAGCTGTTAATATACATCTGAGGAGAAGCACTATTGAATGCTGTTTTATAGAATTGGACACAGTTGTACTTAAAAATGCTCTAATGTGAAGGGGTATAGGCTTTTATAATATGGATTTAATTGTTTAGTTAGCAGCTTGAGTTCTAGGATAAAAATGTTTCTTTGAATATTTAAACTGAAGCTTTGGCAGTCTCTGAATTATTTATGTTCATAAATTTGTGAGCTGACGAGGTTATATAGAATATATAGACTTTTTTCTATCCATAGGAATCTTAAGTAGATAACGTCTTATAAGGACTTTTATCAAATACAATTTACAGTGCAATCTTATGCATGTTTGCTCAGAAGTAAAATCAGCTATGATCAGTGAGATTTATTCTGAGGTAGGCATGCATAGAATTGCTGTCTTACATGTATATTGCATTAATTTTATTATGATCTTATTTGAGCAGTTTTCTGTGGGATAGCAGCATATATAGGAAATGTAAAACTGCAAACACTTTTTGATAAATTAACCAGGTGTATACAGTTGAACACTGAAACTTTAAATGTTGACATCAGGAATTTACTGTTGGTCTTTTGAGTGGCATGCTTTTATATTAAGACAATGCTAAGCTACACATTTATATGAAAATTAATGGAAACTTGCAATAAAATGTTGCATTGTATTCTCAGCTCCCAACAGGAGCTGTTTAGGGCTACAGCCAATCTGCAACAGTGCCTTATGGCAGTGTTTAGAGCTCTAGGGAAGAAGGTGACAGGATGTAGGAAAAAACCACATTTTTGTCCCACTGTGCATATGACTGCTGTATGCAAATCTGAGTGATTTATTGGATGAACTTGTTGAAGTTTTTGTGTATGCCAAAAACGTACCTGTTCACCCAAGCCTTCTCCAAATGGTAATATTCATCTCGCACATGGCAATATCACTGTGGATATTATGTTATTGAAATGTGTAATTCCTATGTAGCTTTAATTGTTTTATTGGTTACATATGGTTTATATTTGTGTACTGGTTTGGATATTTGCAATGTAAAGCAGTATAGATTTTATTTCTTTTTTTTTTTTTTTTCAATAATTTTTATTCAGATTTTCATAAAACATACAAGACAAAATCATAAAACATTCAAAGACAAAAAACAAAATCAAAAATAGTTAAACAAAAAGAAAAAAAGAAAAGAAGAAAAAAAAAAACAAAAAAAAAAATAAAGAGTAAAATATTGACTTCCCATTTGTCAAAGATCAAATCAGTTATAAGTCTATAATATATAGCAATCCTGTCTCTTAAGTCATATTATAAAATCACTTTCCTCCAGTAGTTATCTTACTTAATCATCAAATCTCATAAACATTACTTTATTCTTTCCACAAAAAGTCAAAGAGAGGTTTCAATTCTTTAAGAAATATATCTATCAATTTTTTTTTCCAGATAAGCATATCGATTAATCCATCTCATTACTAATTATGATAATCTTATTGTCATAACCATAGTCAAAATAAACATTTCAATTAATCCATCACATCAGAATCTGTTAGGTTCAGTAATTTCAGTAGCCATTGTTCTATTATCTCTATTAGTTCCATTTTCCATCTTCCATCTTCAGTAGTCTTGTTAAGTCCAGTAATTTCAATATCCAATCTTCCATTATCAGTATTCCATAATAATCTTGCTGTCAAAGCCATAGTCATATAATAAGAGTCTGATGGGAATTACCTCTATCCCAAATATTTTCTTGCCATCCATTCTGAATAAGTTGCTGAAATACTGCTGTAAAATCATATCTCTGTTCTTTTTTTCAAAATACACTGGGTCATCTCTTAAAAGTTTTTCCATTGTCACATGGCTGCAGTTAATTCCATAGATTTTCTCTATATTGGGCTCCATCACATCATTCCAGTCCAGAAGATAATCCATGCCATTGATAACTTTATCTCTAGAATCTTCATTAATTTCTTCAGAGATAACATTGAGTTCCAAACAATAGATTTTATTTCTAAAGTCCATAGACTCCAAATCTTGTTCCTGTTCCACGTTTGTTCCAATCTCCGGGATCTCCTCTCTCACAGGGACCCCTATTCCAGTCTCCAGGGTCTCCTCTCTCACAGGGACCCCTATTCCAATCTCCGGGGTCTCCTCTCTCACAGGGACCCCTTCCAGGGTCACCTCTCTCACAGGGACCCTTATATCTTTAATCTCCTGCTTCATTTTACTCAATTCAATTTTCGTTATCTCAATCTCATTCATTATTCTCTGAAACATAGTTATTTCCAGATTCTCAGCCACTTTCTTAATTGCCATTTTAGAAGAAAAATATAGGAAAACCACTTCTTATTTCAGCAACAATTGGGTTAATACTCCAAACTTGGTGACATCACAGTATAAACAGAGCAGACAGCCTTATCTCTCCAATAGTTAAGTAAACAAAATGCAGTTCCCAGGATCGAAGCAATTAATGGCAATCGTCAAGAAACAGATTCGTCAAAATAAAATAGACCAAAAAGAGAGTAGTCTCAAAACAGTATAATATTTTTCAAAATAAAAATCTGGAATAGAAATCCCTCTTCTGTGTGTATCTTTAGAATGCAAATCCAGGACAGCTTTTTGCAACAAAAACAGAGATAAGCTATTAATTAGTGCGTAGCAGAGAGAAGTTACGGCTCCCCAGTGAGATGTCAAAAACCGATCAATCTGGCAAATCTCTTTTAAACAGCAACAATTTAAGTCAAATAAAAGAAAAATATAGAAAGAAGGGTGCTTGCCTGTTAGTGCGTTCTCTCTTAGAAGATAAGATGAACGTTCGCTTTAACAGATAGAGCTTGCTGTTGAAAATCCGTCCCACCTTCGTCGGCTGGACCTCGTCCCATAAATTAATGAGATCTGGTCGTCCCAACAAAAATAGGCTTTGAGGTTAATCTCTTCGTTTCTCCCTACCCGGGAGAAGTTTAATCAGTCAAAAAAAAAAGAAAAAACTGACTGATATATCTGAATAAGCTTCTTTTGAGGCAGGAGCCCGTCTCAAAAGCAGGCACAGGCTAAGTCACCCTTCCCGGAAGTCTAGATTTTATTTCTTTAAAAAAACTAAATTTTTGCTATTGGAATGAGAAAAACTTGACACCTGCATAGCACCTAAACTGCCTCATTTTAATGCCTGCTACCTACTGCCCTATTCCATTGTAAGACTATGACCTGAAGAAGACTCCATGACTTCAACATCAGCCAATTCCCAGCGTCCCCCATTCTTGCTTAAACTTTATCTAATCATATTTTAATTTCTCTGTCATCTTGGTATATTGGATGTGAACTTTGGATAAGAGCTTGACTGGTAGTTGCTAAAAGGTGTGTAGTCAACCGGGGTCTCGGGGTCTTAGATCCCTTACTTTTTTAGGAGCAGGTTCTCAGCAGGTTCCCTAAGTCTCCAGCATACTACAAGCCAATCGGCATGAAAGGGGAGTGTGTTGGCCACTGAGAAGAGTTTTCTAAAGTGCTTCCTTGTCCATTCCTGCTGATTGGAGCCAATCAGAGTGAAAGGAGATGAGTCAGCTGCTGAGAAGCTACTCTCCTCAATAGCTAATACATTCCCATTGCATGCTTATTGGCTCCTAGGGGTGTCTATTGTTATGGGAGAAAGTATTAACAAGGACCTCATTCTCAACCCAGCAGCAAAAAAAAAGGAAAAAAAAGTAGGCTGAGGCGTGACTGTGGCTATCATGAAGGGACCTTGCACTTCTGAATTTGCCACACTACACTACTGTTGGTAAACAGTTATTCAAGCTGCTTGGGAATGTGAGTAGAAGTGCAAGCAATAGCAGCTGGCTGCGCAGGTGGGGCTGTATTGCTCTCCCAGGTTCCCAGCGCTGCACGTTGCTGCCAGCTACTGAGAAGGAGAGGGGCAAGGCAGTGAGGAACTTGGCCACTACTGAGCATAAGCTGCTTTCAAGAGTCAGATAAGGCTTTGATGTTGTGGATGACTTGTTTAGTGTTGAAATACAAAACATTTTGTCATCGGTTATGCAAATATAGCTGCCATGTGCTTTAGAAGCACATAAGTAAACAATAAAATTGGAGCTCACTTTAATTACTTTTTGCCTAGCATATTGGGCATAACATTTTGCACCTGGATTCGTCATATGCAGTGCTTTAATTTCTATAACCGAAAAGCATGTAAGTAGACAAGTGAATGGCACATAGAGTTTGGAATGCTTCCTACAAACTGAATTTTCATACATGGAAGTAACTATGTTTGTGTGTCTTTCTTTGTATTTGTTTTTAAACATGGAACATAGTAACTTGTGACAAATGTAAAGACTATATACATTTGTGTCAGAAAGCTGCTGCAATTCCTGCTTTCCCATTGCATTTTGTACATTTAAGGCAGGCCTGGCGCGAGAGGGTGGCCAGGTTGGGCACTGGCCAAGGGCCCCTGTGGCTGAGAGGGGCCCCTGCTGCTGGCGATGGGTAGATGTAGCTCCTGCTCTGCGATCCATGCTAGCATCAGGTCATGGACCATGCACCCTGCAACATGATGCTGGCATGGATTGTGGAATGGGAGCCACTCCCAGGCAACATCCCTTCCCCCACCAGCATGGGCTTAAAATAGGCTCAGCCACATCGCTTCCCATGTTGCTGCGTTAGTATGCCAGCGTGCTGTGCCGCCACTGCTGAGGGCCCACTGCAGTCTGGTGCCCAAGGGCCTTCTACAGTCTGGTGCTGGCCCTGATTTAAGGGCACACTCCTATCCAGAATGTAAGGTACATTGAGTTCATTGAGACTTCTAGATAAGCGTGTATAGGATTGCAGCCTTAGTGATGTTCCATTTTGAAAACGTGTCTTCTGTCACCTTGGGTGACACAATTTGAAACTTGTATCATTCAAAGTACTCCTTGCCCATCAGTTATATCCTAGGTTTGTAAGAGTTTTTGATCTGTGTTAAATATCATTTTCCCTGCTTCTTCTCAAGGTATTTAGTGGATAGTCGCTGGTTCAAACAGTGGAAAAAGTATGTTGGATATGACAGCTGGGACAAATATCAGATGGGAGATCAGAATGTTTATCCTGGTCCTATTGACAATTCTGGACTTCTCAAAGGTAATTACTGTAGAGTATAAAAAGGCAGCATCCTGATGTGTGTCTGTACAATTGCTTATTGACGTTGCCTCACTCTGTCAATCAGAGGTTTCAGAATATATGTATTTATACTGTTCTGATCCTTGAAAATTAATTTATGATGAAAGCCTCTGACAACAGAAATTTCAGTTGAAGCTACTTAATGGCGGTTTCCAAGTCTTCATAAAAGACTTGGTTTCTGCTAGCAAAAGGAAAACAAAATTGACAGGTGAATTCTGTGGCTAATATTACATAATGTTTAAAAATCATTTACATAAATGTTTGATTTTGAAACTTCTGCATCTAGAATGTCTTAACTTCTGTTGTGTTTCTTGTACATTCAGAATGTATGACTGGAGCAATCAATATCTGAGGATTTCTTTTTTAAAGTACATTTTCAAAAATTAGTTCAGAATGTTGGATGATATCCAACTATGTCTATCTGGTAGTGGAACAGACACTAACACAGATTTCCGTTCTCCCCTGCTGCTCCTCATGTGTCCACCAAATCTGCTCTGGACAAGCAGCGGGGAGAAGGGAAAGTCCCGTTGCATGAGCTACTTGCATGACAAATATGTTGTTAGTTTATAAAGATTTTTCATTTGTCTAAAACTTGATCACTTGTGATCTGAAGTCCCAGTGTACTCAAGTGTGTGTTAAATACTCAGATGTTATAAAACTGTGACATCTAAACATTGCATTAACAAGATATGAAAACATTTCATCATAGATGGGGACTGTCAGTCTCTTAAAGAACATCTCATTGATGAGCTGGACTACATTCTTTTACCAACTGAAGGCTGGAACAAGTTAGTAAGCTGGTATACTCTTATGGATGGCCAGGAACCAATTGCACGCAAGGTACTTTTGTATTGAATGTTGAAATATGTACACTGCACTTGAAAATCCTCTACTTACAAGGCTGCAAGTCAAAACATGATGATGAGACAACTCTATTCCCATATTTATTATTTCATTAACCTATTATTGATGCTAATACTAGTTATTTCTAGGCTGGTTAATCATATTCTGTTACCTTCTCCTGACAGTCTTCAGTGAGTAAGGCTTCTATTTGTCTTTGCTTTGGTGTAGCAAAGCAAGTTCTAACCCAAAACACTTAAAGTAAATATTAAACCAGGTAAATATTATTTCAGTTTTGTAGTGATATCTTAATTGAAGCACTATTGATTGTATGAATTGCTTAATTTTCATTCTGTTTAATTTTGTTCTGATCATGTGCCTTAGATTCTGCAAAGATTTTGGACGCAGGAGTGTGTGCAGCATTTTATTTAATAGTAAAAATACATAGTATTTACAGTTACAGTTTTTTATACAGTTGATGCATTTTATTCAATAAGAATAATTAGATTCTGCTGAAATGTGAACATACCATTCCCTTTTCTGTATCCCTGTTCCACTTTCTTACTTGTCATGCTCATTCTTCTGTGATACATTCAGAAGGAAACTACCTTTCTAGAAATGTTCCTTGGTACAGCTTCCCTTTGTCTGTGTCCGTATCAGTTTACAGAAAAATCCTCAATCTTCCTGTTTCAAGTAAAATGCTAGTTTCTTAAATAATATATGCTTTGGAGCGGGGGGAAAGGTATACTGTTATTATTTATTTTATTTATGAATGACTTCCTATAAGGCATCTTGAGGCAATTTACAGTACAATAAAACATAAAAAAACAGTTAAAACAAATTCATATATAAAACAAAAAGCAATTATATATAAAACAATTAAAAAGCAACAACAGCAATTGCATATATAAAATCAATTTCACATCCCATACAGATACCAATTGGGATAACAATCCCTACTCAGGCTTGTTGAAAGGGGAAAGTCTTCAACAAGCACCTAAAAGACAATAGAGAGATGGTGCTTGTCTGATATATAATATATATACTTAAGAAGATAAGTATGTTTTTCAAATTGTAAACTGTTGCGACTCAGAAATAATCCTTTGAAATAGTCTGGTTAATCAAGCTATCGTATTCCTATTCCTCTCCAGTTTTCTATGAAGGGTGTAAGTTCAGTTCAGATATCGCGCCAGACCCTAGTTTGAGCTGCCAAATAAGCAAACTAGCTTGTTTGCTTTTGTTTTCATTCCTCTCAGTAATTGGGTTTATCCATAATTCAGCAGCTCTGCACATATAGTAATGGCTATAACTATGCCTTGTCCATTTCGTTGTCACGTCAAACCATAATTAACACAAACCATGGTGTGCGCAACCACTTCAAATAATGGTTTTCTACTCTGGTTTGCTGGCTCACAGCTGAAATGTATTACAGGCAACACTTGCTGAAGTCTCTCCAGTTTCAGCTGTGTACATAGATGGATAGCTTCATTGATTTATCTTTTGGGAAGAGTTGAAGAAATGAAAATTGTTGTTAATTGCCTTTGTCTATAGATCTTTTTAGGTTTTAAGTATAGCTGATTATCAAGATAACTGTATTTTACAGAAAGACTCATTTATGTGTTGCTGTCTGAATCCAGTTAAAATCTTTTGTAGTGTTCATTCCTCTTGTGATGAAATTGATATTGTATCAATTTATTGTATACTTGGGATTTACTGTAAATTTAATATTTAAATTGTGTTGCTTTACTGGGCCTGAAATATTAACCTAAAATATTATATCTATGTTTGTGTTTTGTGAGAAAGATTATCTGTGTTGTTATCTAAGCATTCTGTTTTAATGACTGATTTGATTACTGTTTGAAATCCTGTGTATTGTAACTTAACATTAGTCCAACACCTTACCTATATTAATCAGCAGTGACGGGAAGATAGCCTCAGTTTCATATGATGCAAGGCTTCCTAAGCCCAATAGATCACAAGTCCTCCTGAAAGAATGGGGACAGAGATAGTTACTTTGTGATAACACACTGAACTAAGGCAACCTCAAAGATGGTTTAGTTGAGGCAAAAGTCTCTCACTTTTCATTTAAAAGGGTGTCGACCATTCTACTGTAGGCAAAGCATAAGGGGCCAAACCAGAAAATACCAAGTAACAGAAATGAGCTTTTCCATGAGTGACACCTCAGCTTATCTCCCAGGTTTTCAGTGTTGCCTGCGTGCATGGAGATGTTTTGGTGGCAATGGAAAGTACATATTTAGAGCATATAATGCTTTTATTGTTTTATTGCTTGTTGTTTGCTGCCCTGGGCCCCTTTGGGAGGAAGGGCAGGATATAAATTCATTTATAAATAATAATAAATAAATAAATAAATTCACAACCAAAACAGCTGGTTTAAATGGTTTTTATTGGGTTGGACCCAGAGTTAAGTGTGTGTACTGGAGCTGGCAACAGCAGACTTCTCTGCTGCTTCCTACCTACAGCATTCCCCCCCCCAATGTTCTACCTAGGCTAGGGTCAGGAAGCCCTGCTGAATAGGGGTGAACTGTGCTGAGGGGAAGGGGGATCTTCCCAAATTGGTCAGAGGTACCTTCCTGCTTGTGGAAGTTGCGTGGAAGCCTTAGCCCACCCCTGATCACCCAGGTCGTAGCCCATCCCATTCAGCAGAATCCCTTATTGCTCAGTGGAACATTTTCAGGAGGCTAAAGGGACTGCCATGGCGAGGAAGCCAGTTTCTACCAGCCTTCACATGCTTAACTCTGCATATAAGATAATCATATTTTCATAAGTTGCTCTGAAAAGTCATTGAATTAGTTAACTCTTTAAAATAAATCAAAAATTTGCAATTTGCTTATTTTTAAATATATATACCAAAGATTCTTTGCACACTGAAATTCGAGGCAAACATTGTTTTGGTGCTGTTTTGGAATAGTGGCGTACACACAGACCTGGTTGTAACCTTAGCAACAAAAGTAACATGGCATAGCATTACTCTTCAGTTCTGTTCCACTTAAAGCTCAGCTGTAGCAATACATACAAATATTTTGGCATATACAAGTTCTGTATATTAAATTCAGTTTTCCTTAGATATCCAAATCAAACTACTTAATACTTGAACGATGTTTATTAATATACCCTTCCCTTCAGTGAGTGTTCATTAACTCTGTTGCTGTAGCATATGACTTCTAGCAGTTATTTGGTACCTCCTTCTTTACCATATTTGTCTGATGTATCACATATCAGGCTGATGGCTATTTTCAGGACAGTCTACATGGCTGACTTATGCAGTAACAGCATAGAAGATCAGATGGAAGTATATATGAGGTGATTGTGAACATTCTGCTTACTTCAATTTGCAAGTTTTGCCAATTCTTAGTAATATATGACAAAAGAGCAAATTAAAAAATATTTTCCTAGATAAAGGTGAACATTACTATATCAGTTACTAGAAAATCAGTTAATCAATGCAGTAACTCTTGCTGCTGTATATTGCTTTTTTATCGTACCCTATATTGTTTGGATTATTGGTAATGTTAAAAAAGAAGCAGTAGGGATATCTTGTTAATTTTAAACATATTTTTAAACCTAAAACTGTTTGATCATGATCTAGCATCCATGTTCTTTAACCTCATAAGAATTCACAGAGTGTTATAAAACATCAAATTCTAAAGTAAGAGCTAAGTATTTGAATTGCTGAGAGTTTTGTATTATGTATTTAAGGATTAATATATTCTATTCAAATAACCACTTTTGATGTGTTTATTTTCCAGGTAGTTGAACAGGGTATGTTTGTCAAGCACTGCAAAGTAGAAGTATATTTGACAGAATTAAAATTGTGTGAAAATGGAAATATGAACAATGTAGTAACCAGAAGATTTAGTAAAGCTGATATGATAGGTATGCCCATTGTTTGTAACCATGAGTGACTACATTTAATACCTTATTAAATATATTCTTCCAAACATTATAATTTTTGGATGAAATAAATTACATTTAAGTGTAAATGTAGAATTTGTATTACTTTTCCAGTATGTATAATGAGGATTTTTTTGTTTGGCCATAGTCTGAGAAAACTGGCAAATGTCAGATTCTGATACGGAATGAATGTCAGGCCATGGAAGCTAACAAATCTTCTTCAATGTATAGTATTAGTGCTTTGAATCATGGAGTAATGGATGAGTGGCTAAATCTAACTTACTTCCTCCATTCATACTGTTGCAAGTATTTGTGTAATATTCTTGTTACTGGAATGGTTTGCTAGTTGCTTTTTGTTTATAATGTGTTGAACTGTGACATGCATATTTACAAATTTTGCTGCTAGGCAATTATGGTACCATAGATCCTAAAACAATATTTTTATTTCTGTCAATACAGACACAATTGAAAAGGAGATAAGGAAAATCTTCAATATTCCAGATGATAAAGAGACCAGGTTGTGGAACAAATACATGAGTAACACATTTGAACCTTTAAATAAACCAGACAGTACCATACAAGATGCTGGCTTGTACCAAGGGCAGGTATGATATAATATACTTAGGGACCTAAAATTCTGGTGATTTTCTACTTCTCTGGCATGTGATCGTGATATAATTGCATACTGAGGACATCTTCTTGTTCTTAACATATGTTTAATTTCTTTTTGTGTCATCTTTACACTTAATTAGCCATTTCCACACCTTTAGGAGACATACGACAGAAGTCAGATAACCATGATAGTTTTGCTGCCTCAATTTGGGGCTTGTGTTTCTTGAACAACATATTTCCATATTGCATGATAAAACCACTTTTAACCACTCTCCGTTTTTTATATGAATAGTAGTACAAATCCAGTTCTGCTAGGCATACACAAGATCACATTTTTAAACTTTCTTTAAAATTTTCCACAGTACTTTTAGATATAGCCAGTTACAGCGTGCATTGCATCTTTGTCTCAAAGATTAAAAAACAATGATTTAAACAATGATAAAACTGTTACCTTGTGATAGCCTTGTTAAGCTTTTCAACATTAACATAGTGTATTCTTTTAATCATTTTTCAAGAAAACAAAAGTTATATTCACATTAATATATAACAGAGAAAACATGTTATCAACTTAAAACAAATCAAAGCCATATTGAACTTTGGAGAGGCAATAATTTCTTTGACAAAACCAAATAAACAGAGTCCATACTTGGAGAAATCTGTTTTGTCTGTATCCTGTTTTTTTTATATCATAAATCTAGTTCTTAGAACTTCACCTAAAATTTTGACTGATACATCCAGAGAGACTCTAGATGGGCTGGAGGGAAGAACAGCAATACTCCTGGAACATGTTCAGTTGATATCTAAAGAATAAGTTAATTTTGATATTGGAACTAATTCCCAAAGCTGGTTTATCTAATCACTGCTCTGAGGTAATGTCTGAGCTTTCAGTTTATGAGTAAATAACCATCTTACTGCTATTATCTCATATATTAATTATCTATCTTATCTATTTATTGATTGAGATGTATAATTTAACAATAGTAAGGGATTTAATGCTATTTCACAACATAATATTTTAGGCATTAATTTTGTAATAATTTACTAGTATTTCTGTGCTGAAGAACATAACCACATATGAACATAATTTATTGCAAAGTTTGAATTGTTATATATCGCATTATTACAACAGATTTCCATGGAGATATTCATGCCAATGTGTCCATTTAATTATATAGTCTTTGACCAACTCCCATCTGCAATCATGGAATCGTAGAACTGTAGAGTTGGAAGGGGCCTGTAAGAGTATTGAGTCCCACCCCCTGCTCAATGCAGGAATCCAAATTAAAGCATACCCAACAATGCACAAGAGACTGTTTGATCTTCCTGCTCAATTTGTGTTTCCCTGGCTCAGCCTTTCCTACAGTGAACACATTCCTTTAAACATCCCAAGACTGGGGACTCCTACTCCCTTTCCTCCCATTTTGAACAGAGGTGATGGGCAAAGAGCCTATCTCTGTGAGTGAGCAAAACCATGGCTGCTGTAGGTGCCTTTTTCCCCACTGATGGGAGGTGGGATGTCCATACCATTTTGTGGTCCTGTCTCTTTTTCTGCTCTTTTAGATGCAGCAGCATTTTTTTGTTGTTGTTATGCTACACCCCTACATCAGCTATTTTGTGACAGGTGCCCATGGCACTTTCTCAATTCCAAATGTGCTTACTGGAGTGAAAACCTGACTGTTCCATGTATTAGTTCTGTGATAAGATAGATAAGTTTAATTACGGTCAAAGACCCAAATGAGAATACAATCCAGTCGATTAAGATATACAAGTAGTGTACAATATACATACATAGATAAGGAGAAACAGGAACATTACACAGAAGCACGTATTAATTGGGCCGCATATATGAACTTGGCCACCTGGATAGTGGTTCGTTTATCTATACCAGATAAAATAGAAGCAACTATATCATCAGGAGTTTTATATTTATGTATCGGGTTCGATAAGATAAAGTTTAAAAATTTGCAACGGATCTGAGAATATAAAGGGCAATCAAGAATACAGTGACGAAGGGTCTCAATACTATCTGGGCAACACGGGCAAGTACGGAGATTATAAGGTATTCCCCTAAATCGCCCCTCAAGGATTGCCGAGTTCAGAGAATTGAATCTCGCTTTAGAGAATGCTATACGTAGTTTGGGAACGATGAGAAAATAAAAATAGGGAGCAATTTTTTCAAATTCAGAAGTTAAATTTAAATGTAAGGGAGAGCATGTTTTCGAGGCCTGGTTTATTGAGAGCTGATAGTCAATATCCTTTAAGCAGGAACGAATTAAGGTTACCGCTTCTCTGGGCGAGTGAAGGAGCAGATATTCCTTGGATAGACCTATCTTCAATAGTTTCAGCTCTATTTTATTATTCCAAGAGGAAGGGTTAGAGTCTCCCCAAAATAAAAGGAGAAGGCCTGGCGAAATATTAGTCGAGATTTTTACCCAGTAATTAACGGTCATTAGCCAGGCCTGACAGTCCAATGATGGAATTCCGCATTCGAGTCTAACTGCCGCTGATGGGATGCATCTAGGTAAACCCAAGAGACAGCATAATAGGCTAGAGAGGACCGATTCAACTGTGGAGTTCATAGAGTGAATCCAAATCGGAGCTCCATATAAGAGTTGGGGCACAATCTTGTAATTAAATAATTTGATAATCGCTGGCACAAATCGGCCCCCTCTATAATAGAAGCGGAGAAGACTCTTAAGAGAGTATCTAGCTTTCGAGATTGCCTCTCCTATATGACAGGACCAGCTCATAGAAGAGTGAAAAGTTATGCCTAAGTATTTATAATGGGCAACTTGATCTATATGGTGGCCATTAATTGTCCAAACGGGTAAAGTTCTTTGATTTGAGAACACGAGAATCTTAGTTTTACCATAATTTATAGATAATTGGTTCTCAGTGCAATAAGTCATAAATGACATTATAATCCGTTTAAGGCCAATCTTAGAAAAGGACAAAAGTGCCGCATCATCGGCATAAAGCAACAGGGGACATCTAACATCAGCCATTTTAGGAATATGGAAATCGTGGGAGAGACAAGAGTCCTTCAGATCATTCAAATAAAGGGTAAATAGAAGGGGGGCTAAAACACAGCCTTGTCTTACTCCTGTAAACGTTGGGATGGAGTTTGTTAACCCACCCTCCTTGTCGCACGACACTCGGAGCGACGTGTGCTGATGTAGGTTATAAGTTAAATATAGCAGTCTTTTATCAATAGTTGTATTCATTAATTTATACCAAAGTTTATCACGAGGTATAGAGTCAAATGCTGCCTTTAGGTCGACAAAGGCAACATGAAGGCTAGTGTTCTTATACTTGCTATATTTCTCTGCTAAATGGTGTAAAATGAGACAATGATCTAAGGTTGAAGAGCCTCTTCTAAAACCTACTTGTTCTATGCCAAGAATATTATTCCCATCCAGGCTTGTAATTTATTTTTCAACAGTTTACTTATTGTTGAAAGAAGACTGATGAGACGGTAATTAGAAGGATCTTGTCGATTTCCCTTTTTAAATATGGGAATTACTATAGCTTCTTGCCATGAAGCTGGGAAGAAACCCGTTTCGTTAAGTTTAGTAAACATCCTAGCTAATAAAGGGGCCCACCAGTCTGGGAAGCTCTGTAATAGCTCGGCAGGGATGTTATCAGAACCTGGCGCTTTTCCTTTTTTAAGTCCGATGATCAGTTCCTTTATTTCAGATTGATTTACAGTCGGCCAGATGGGGAGCAAATGAGGGTCAAGTGAGAAGGGGATCGAATTATTGAGACAAGCTCTCTGATATAAGGTTTTAAAATAACCTTCCCACGTTTGGGGAGGGATAGAATAAAGGACTGAGGAAGTTGGTTTGAGTACTTTCGTTATGATAGACCAAAAAGTATTTGAATTTTCTGATCTAGAAGCACATATAAGCTGATCCCATTCCTCTTTAAGTGCCTGAGTTTTTTTAAATGCAATGACTGCCTTATATTTCCTTTTAGTTGTATAATAAGCCGGAGGGAGATGATTCAGATGATGTTGGCGATAGTTTAAATAGATAGATCTCAGTTGTAATTTCAAGGCCAAACATTCCTCATCAAACCATTTGGGACGATCAGTTTTTCCCTTTTTTGGAATAGAGTTGGAGGATCGGGAGGGTAGTAAGTTTTTAAAAGATCTAATTAAGTTGTCATAGGCATTATGTAGAGCATCTATGGAATCCGTATTCATTAAGAGGGATTTGGTATCTTGAAAATTTGAGGAGGTCAAATGGTTCTCAATATTATCAGCTACAGAAGTTGTCCAAAATGATCTCTTATGATACGCGGGAAAATTTATTAAGATGTTGCTATTAGAAGGAAGGCGTATGTTCTCATGAGTATAACATGAGAAATTAATTGGAAGGTGGTCGCTGTTTAATTTTGTTCCAGTAGCGAAGTTCCCTATCATATTAATTAGGTCATGAGAAACTAAAACATAATCTATTACGCTGCTTCCTGAGTTGGAAATGTATGAGTATTCCGCACATTCATCAATAGTTTGGAGACCATTCAGAATGATTAAATGATGACTAGCAACAAAGCGAGCAAGGCAAATCCCCGCTCTGTTGATTTTCTGATCCTTTGACACTCTATCATAGGGAAAGGCTAAGTAATCACACTCCTCATCGCGCCATAATTTGGAAGCAAGGAGTGCCTCGTTGTTAGGGCCAATCCTTGCATTGAGATCTCCCATGAGTATCATTTTTGCATTAGGGTAGCTAATCTCAAGATCTAAAATGTATTGGTCCAAGGATTTCCATATAGATTCTGTGAGGGCACAGGACATAGAGGTAGACATATAAACATTAATGAGCAAAAAAGGAAGATCATCAATTTCCATCAGGGCTGCCATCGCAAGGGAATCAAGGAATGGGATAGGGGAAATATTTATATCTAAAGAAGTCGAGACTAAGATAGCCAAGCCCCCTTTTGCTCTGCCACTCAATGAGGGCGTAGCCGGGAGATCTAAAGAGAAAAAACCATTTAAAAAAGGTTTATGAGTAATCCAAGTTTCTTGCATAAAAATAATATCAAAATTATACAAATACGTAATCCATTCATGCTCTATGACTCGTGAGTTCCAGCCTGCAATATTCCACAATAAAAAATGGAGGCTGTGTTTAGGCAACTTAGGTATGGGGGAGGTATTACAATAGGATCTTAAGTCATCTGGGAATTTTTATTTATTTTATTTTTATTATTCAATTTATATACCGCCCTTAGCGAAATAGCTCTCAGGGCGGTGAACAAACAAAATAAAATACAATATATCATAATAAAAATACAAAAACATATACAAACAAACAACGAAAAGCACAGCAAAAACAAAATAAATACTACAAAAATTAAAATACAGATTAAAAGATTTAAAAAGTTAAGAAGAATGTCTGAGAAGCATCGTTTGGAGTAATATAGCATTGTCAATTAAATTCAGTGATGCGATCTAAGTAGCCAGTGGTATCTTTAAAGATCGCTCCTTTGGTGGTGTTGTATTTTTGTTTCGGATAAACTTCAGATTCAGGTGATACGAAAGCTCTTGGACTATCTGTATATCTCAGATCTTGTGAGGATAGAGGTCTAACTTTATCCTTCCAGTTGGCCGAAAGAGTGGAGTTTCATTGTAGGTCGCACTGTCTCGATCCGTGAAGTTGTGGGGCATATCATCATGGGCCTCTGTTCCAAGAAAGGAAGGCTTTGTAACTGAGGCTTGTGGCCGAGAAGGGGACTTGAGTCGAAGAATTAGTTGGTGAAGCCTATTTATAAGAGCTGCTCTTTCAGGCTCAGGAAGGGTAAGATACAAATCGGCAAGTTGGCTTTCTTCAGGTTCTAGTTCATGGAATGGGGTCGTTGATAAATGCGTGCAGTCTATCTGTTTCTGAAGAGGGTTTGTAAATGGTACAGGGTCCTGCCCCAGCAGTAAGCAGCCGTTTTGTCCAAAATTAGGTGTTGGTAAAATAGCATCATCAGACTGGGGCAACTGTATAGGAATTACAAGAGGAGTAGGAGGAGATGTATTAATATAAAATCTTTGTACTAAGAAACCAAATCCGTATAAGTTATTCCTATTACGAAAAAGTTGATTTGCCACAGCTCTCGAGTTGCATGTGATGATCAGTCGCCATTCATAAGGGGTTTGGGACAAAATTTTTATAGATCTTATGAAGCTCAACTTTCGAGGTGTAGCCAGGGATTTGTTAAAGCAGTTATCCAAAAATGCAATACTTGGTATCTGTAAACGATGTTCAGTATATTTGGCTTTGTAGGAGATTGCCAATCTGTCTGTTTGCAGTACCAAGTTCCAAGGCATAGCAGAGTTTGGATTCATAGTCAGCGGCACAAAATGTTGGTTGTTCATAATCGGAGAATTTTCCATTTCGGTCACAGTTGGAGAGTTTGAAGAATGGAGCGATTCGGAGAGAGCAGAAACAGAGACCTCAGACTTAGAAATGTTAGGGGTTATGATGGTAGTGCTGCCAAGTTGCTTTGGCGTTGACTTCGTATTTTGAGTTTCAAGAATTTTGAATAGAGGTTTGAAATTCATTTTATTAGAAGAGTTGGATTTTGGATTTTTCACATTTTTTGATTTCTTTATATTTTTGATGTGTTGCAGAGATTTCTTTTTTTTGTTTTTTTTCGTGTATTTGCCCGGTCCACTTGTGTGCTCCTTTATAGAGTCCTGGGAAGGAGGTAAGAGAGATTGGACCGCCTGCACCACTGTATGCAACAGTGAGTTGGTTTCTGAGATATAGATTTTAATAAGTTTTATTTCCTCGAACAAGTCCAAGTGAACTGCTGAATCAGTAGTCTGAGCATCAATTGGGTGTTTCTTCCAACTACTAGGAGGTGGTGAGGTCTGGCCGTTAGATGTTTGATAGGAGTCGATAGTTAGAAAGGCTGCAGATAATGTTTCATTAGTGGAGTTAAAAGAGTTATTAAAACCAGCATCCTGCAACTCCTCTGCAAGATTTTGAGTGGAGTTGTTCCAGATGGGTTTAATAGGAAGGTGGTGGTCTAGTGACCATTCATGTTGGTTTAGTCTCATTAGGGTTGGGTGAGGACTTAATGCAGTAGAGTAATCAGAGTGAATCTTGTTGGCAGCTGGGTGAAAAAAACTTGTAATTTTAGACTGGGAGGGTCTGTGACGTCTGGATATATCATCGTCCTGAGTAAGGTATTTCTGCTGATAATTATTCATTGTCAAAATTAGTCGGCGGTTTAGCCACTACAACCAGAGTAATAAAAATGCTGGTAGGTCAATTAGGTCGTAAAATAAAACAGTAAAACAATAAAACCTTAAGATACCAGCTCAGCAATAAAATGGCTGCCTCCCGGGAGTTTGCTGAATCGGCAGTAAAAGTTTACAAAAGGAGGAAAATATATAGAGGCTTTGTTTGCATCAGACCCAGCATGAGGCGACACTTAAGAAGTTCATAAAGAGTGTAGCCAAAGATTAGCAGTTCAAATAGACCCAATAAGTATAATAAAGGGTCAAAAAAGAGCGAGTAAACAGTGCACCTTACCGGTGAGAGGTAGACCGGAAGTCCCAGTTCTGTGCCAAACAATCAAACCTTAAAAGTTTAGCTCTGGCTGAATATTTCTTTAGGAGGAGGGTGCAGACAGTACCAAAAGAGACATAAATCCTCCTTTCATACTTCAGGTGAGGACTTCTGCAAAATTAGGGAGTACACTAAAATTCATTGGAGCACTTAGTTCTGTAAGGCTAGTAACAGCCATTTAGATTTTAAACATCTAAAATGGTGACCACCAACCTGATAGAGCTTCAAGAGTTCCAATTAGGCCCAATCTGCACTAGACATATAAAGCTGTATCGTACCACTTTAAACAGTCCCAGCTTTCCCCAAAGAATGCTGGGAAGTGTAGCTTGTTAAGGATACTGAGAGTTGTTAGAAGATCTCCCCTCACAGAGCTACAATTCCCAGAGTTCCCTGGGAAGAGGGATTGAGTGATAGTGGACTTATAATGGACTGTCCACAGGGGCATCACTACCGGGGTGCGGACGGTGCGGACTGCACCTGGGTGACACCGTGAGGGGGGTGACACCCAGAGCTGCCCCGCCCTGCGCCATTGCCCAGCAAAGGAGCCGAGAAGCGCTCCAGGTTGGCGCAGCCAACTCCTCCTCGGAGGCGGGCGGGCGAGACGGAAAGCAGGCGCCCGCTCGCTGGCAGTGAAGCCGGGATGGGCCTTCTACTGCCAGCCTGGAGCGCGTGTGTGCGCGTGCCGGAGGTCCACACCCCCCCACACTCCCGCTAGTGACGCCGCTGACTGTCCACACATCATTCTGCTTCATTAGTTGTTCTGTGATGCTTTCCCAGTGTTACCACATCATTGCTGTCTGGAGGGGCACTCTTGGGCTAAAGCACAACAAAAGCAGGACAAAAAACCCAGAACATAGACTGGAAATAAACCAGTATAATTACAGGATTTCAGCAGGAAGTGATGGGACATGCATGGACTGGAAACAAAACAATACGACCACCCCAAGGCTTTTGGAGGCGCAAACAGTATTTGAAAGCAAGATCTCACACGTACTTCTGTCACCATTAAGGAGGAAAGTTCATCAGTGGGAGATTTTCTTCCTAATGCTAAAAGCACTTTTTTGGGAAGGGGGCAATTTTTATTGGGATCATGGGTAGATTCTTCCCCCACACTACAGTCCCAATGAAAATCCCCCCATGTCCATTGTTATTGTTGTTACTGTTATTTTAAAACCTGATTTGCTTCCAAGTGATATATTTAGCATCACGTGCAGCTTGAACCTAAGAATACATTCAGTTTTTGCTCAGAGGGCTCTGAATGAAGGCTGAGCGGAAAGATCTGCATGGAGAGCATTTGCCTCAAATGTGGGCATGAGGGCAAAATCGGAGGGATAAATAGCAAATGATTCCAAAAGATTTAGCAGCCACCTTTTTCAGTGGGGGTGGGGGGGTCACATTCCCTCCTGGGCAGTTTTCCAGAGGGGTGCATGGACATGGTGGGTGCTCTGCCCTCCATCCAGGCAAGCAAGAGGTATTATCACTGTGCAAGGACACATTCCAGCCAGGCAAAATCAGTAGAGGAGGAGCGTGCAGAACGGAGCTGGTGAGGAGTATGGCCTGGGCAACACCTTGAGGTCTAGATAGAGAGGCCTGGAAGGCCGCATTCAAGCCCATGCTTCCCCCCCCCGGGCTCAGGTTCCCCTCCCCTCCCATACCACAGAATTCCATCTAACAGAAATTGACAGCCATCATGGTGAAGTGGTTAGAGTGTCTGATGAGGACCTGGTAGGCAGCGGTTCAAATCCCCACTTGGCCATGAAGCTCCCTGGGTGGCCTTTGGCCAGTCACTGCCTCTTGGTCTAACCTACCTCACAGGGTTGTTGTGAAAATAAAATGAAGAGGGAGAGAATTATGCATGCCACCTTGAGCTCCTTGGAGGAAAGTCAGGATATGGATGCAATAATACATTAATAAACCCACAGGCTTGGAGGGGACCCAAGAATCTCATCCATACCAACCACTCCCCCATCCTATAAATCAGGAGTGGGGAGCCATTGGCCCTCTATGGTGCTTTTTTTTAATGAGGTGCCAGTACTCATATCTTGATAAAAGTGGCATGGGTGCCAGGAAATGGTTGTGATGGGCAGCCCTCCCAAAAAGAGGTAGCAGTGCTGTTACAAAAAAAACCCTGGCCCTCCAGATGCTGCTGAACTACAGCTCTCATCAGCCCTAGTGAGCATGGCCAATGCTCAATGGCAGTTCAGCAACTTTCTAGAACTGTTTGTTTGCCCAGCCACATGCTGGGCATCCTTACCCATTCACCCTCCATGTGCTATGAATGACATGAAATGATGCTATGTCACGATGCAGTGTCATTCCGAGGAGCATTGAAGTGTGTGTGGGAGGATTGCATTCTCTCCACCCCTCAATACAGCAGTGGTACAAAAGTAAATAGCAGTTAAATAGTTAGAAGCCCCCCTCTCCCCAATTTTCAGAAATGGTCACTTCCATTTTTAAAAGTCACCAAAATGCTGCCCCTTACAAATGACCAGGAGCAAATGGGATGGGAAATTTCATCGGAGTCATTCTTAATTCCATCCCAGGATACTTTAATAAGTAAATAATACTTTAATAAGAAGGATAGTTAATGTTTGCCTTTAAACAAAAAAAATATTTTAAATTTCTATTAAATTCTTTAGGCTGCAATCTAATACACACTTACCTTGGAGTAAGTCCCATTGAACCAAATGGAGCTTACTTCTGAGTAGATGTGTACTGGATTACAACCAGGCAGAGCAATCTAAATGATGGGAACCCGGGGGGGGTGATGGCAGAGGAGCCAGCGCATATCTCCACAGCATCCACTTGCTGCTCATGAGCTGCTGCCCTGGCTGAGCACCCGCTCCATCAGAAGTTGCGCATGAGAGCCAGAAGAGAAGAGCTGGCTCCTATAAACAGGCCTACCGGGAAGTAAGTGGTACCCGTAGGCCACCATTTAGATTTTTTTTACTGTGCCTGCCTATTAGCCAGTGGAATTATGGGGATCGGGACTTGGGGGAGCACTCCAAGGGGGACTTGGAAGTTTTGTATGCCCCCCCCAATGGCTGCAAGTCCTCCTGCCAGGGCTCCTTCCCTGCCCGTTTTTGGGGCTTCCATCGGCTCTCCATCCACCAGGCTGGCCATCCCTAGCAGACCCCTGTAAAGGAGAAGTTTTAATTTCAGGTTTGTGCATTTGTTTCTAATATCTAATCCAGAGAGTGTATACAGTTTATTATATATAATTTCACATTTTGTACAGACAATCCACCACTTGTTTTTTATCATATAATATATTTGCTGTCATTCTTTATTTTCACTGCAAATAACTTTCAACTGATCTTGCCACTTTCTAAATTGCTGATTTGATATTCTAATTGGGAGGGTTTGGAGCAGCAAACTGATTTTTACTAACACTCATTTTCACAGTGGAGAGTCTTCAAGAAAAAGATAAGTTTACTTTTTCCTGCTGTTTTATAAGATCATCATATTCTTAGTATAAATTATCATAATTATTTTCCCTATGAGTCCGGCCATCACAGCGGGTATTAGCTCCACCTATCGTGCGAAGGCAAGAATGTCTTTGAAGTCAAGACTAGGGGCGTCAGGCCCCTCCCACTCTCCAGTTCATTCTTGCCTTCGTACGAACAAGATTGAGATACTATAGCGTAGCATTTAGCTAAGTTTTTCCGTATTTGTCTGTTTATTTGTTCTGACTGGGTGCGAACATAGTGTTTCTTGTGTGTCTCCCCAGTCCATCCTTTCCCTGTTTTTCTGTTTAACTTCATTTAAGTTTATTTCTACTTCTTTTGAGGGTTCCCTCAGAGACCGCGGCTGCGGTTCTCCATGTTTTTGTATTTAGCCTTCCATTTACTTTTATTTCCCTTGCTTGTCTGAGGGTCCCCACAGAGACTGCGGCTGCGGTTCTCTACCTTTTTTTGGCCGTTTTTGAGCCTTTCCCTCCCTGGCTTTGCCATCCATCGGGAGCTCGTGGCTTTGTCTCTCCCGTAGCGCTTTTCCTGCTCAAGCCGCGCTCTGTGGAGCTTTTGAAGGAACCGCGGCTGCGGTTCTCTTCCAGGCGGGAGCTTGCGGCTGCGGCTCCCTGCCCTTTTTCCCAGACACCTAATTTCAGCCTGCCGCCTTAATTCAGCCTGCCGGGGTTCTGCCTCTCCGGAGCCTGTTGATACGGCTCCTTTTCTCCCTCTATCGCCGTGACTTTAATTTTCGCCGCGGAGAGCTGTGCAGCCGGCGGCGGCAGCGGCTTGCCTTCCTGCTGCCTCATCCGTCACAGGCTTCTCTCGGCAGTCTCCTTCTTGGGGTTTTTTAGAGCCGCAAGCGCGGCTATCAGCCCCGCGGCTCCCCCTGCGAGACTGTGCTGGGCTACCCTTCCCCCAGTTCATTACCAGACAGCCGCCATTGCTCCGTCTATCTCCGCCATTTTTAGATCATTTTTTCCCGCCCTTTTTTTTCCCGGGCGCCATTTTTGTTGGATTCAAATTTCCCGCCTTTTTTGTTACCCCTTTATTAACCAATGGATACCTTCCCTGCAAGCTATCTGTATGTGTGTTGTCTGTGTGTTGTAGACAGACTTACACAGGGCTGCCTCACACACAAATTTACTGTGACTGTATCATCAAGGCTGGAGTTTTAATACAGTGGCTGCCTTGTACTAAAGTTGAATTATATTCAGTACCATCAAGGCTGGAGCTTTAATATCAGTGGCTGACTTGTACTAAATCTGAATTATATTCAGTATTATCAAGGCTGGAGCTTTAATATCAGTGGCTGACTTGTACTAAATTTGAATTATATTCAGTATCATCAAGGCTGGAGCTTTAATATCAGTGGCTGACTTGTACTAAATCTGAATTATATTCAGTATTATCAAGGCTGGAGCTTTAATATCAGTGGCTGACTTGTACTAAATCTGAATTATATTCAGTATTATCAAGGCTGGAGCTTTAATATCAGTGGCTGACTTGTACTAAATCTGAATTATATTCAGTATTATCAAGGCTGGAGCTGACTTGTACTAAATCTGAATTATATTCAGTATTATCAAGGCTGGAGCTTTAATATCAGTGGCTGACTTGTACTAAATTTGAATTATATTCAGTATCATCAAGGCTGGAGCTTTAATATCAGTGGCTGACTTGTACTAAATCTGAATTATATTCAGTACATCCTGCCCCCTCTGTGGCCGTGTACCACGCCTGAAATCCAGCCTACAGCACTAATCTGAACTATATGTTGTACATCCTGCCCCCTCTGTGGCCGTGTACCAAGCCTAAAATACAGCCTATATTATACAGCCTATATTATTCTAACGCTGATACCACAGTGCATTCTGCCCCCTCTGTGGCCGTGCACTTAGCCATCTGCCAGTGTATCCTACCCCCTCTGTGGTCGTACAATGTGCCAGTTCGGGTCTTTACATCCTGCCCCCTCTGTGGCCGTGTACTGCACCCAAGTTAATATAAGATGGCAGAACAGCCAGGCATGTCGCAATCAGCCAATATGATGCCAGATCAGCCAGGCATGTCACAAACAGCCCAACCGCAACACTCTACGGCGACTAAGCCTAAGCATGTTAAAGCAATGGCTAAGACAAAACATCTTTCAAGCCATAGCAAACCAAAGCGGCTATGCTATGCCTCTGTGCCAACCCCCACCACTACCACAGCAACTCAGGCACACATAAGCGATATACTTCATTCCCCTGCTGCTTCCTCTGACGAGGAAGATTTTGCTGGCTTCCACACTCAGCCTTCGCCTAACCAGCCTCCCTCCGTTTTACCGTCCCAAACATCTGCTGCAATAGCCACTCAGGCACAAACATCTACCACAACTGGGCTGCTGCCGTCCCCTGATTTCCTCTTCCAACTTCAAGCCATGCTGGCATTTTTCACCCAAATGCAGTCACCACCACAAGTTCCTGCCATACCCCAACTCAACATGGACCAACGTGCTTGTCATGAAGCTCATCCTTCCTGTTCACCTAACCCCTTTGATGTAGCCAGAGGCAGATGTATTGACGAAGCCTCGTATGCGGAGGAGTCAACCTTCACTGACCACGTTGAAGGAGATGACTGAAGCGACTATTCAGATCAAGAGGAGGATACATCGTATTGCTTGTTTAATGCTTCAGACTGTCAGCCCCTGGCACGCAGGGTAGTTAATACCCTTGGTCTCCAGACTGCGCCTTCAACTTCCTCCACCCCAGCCATCAAAGGGGCCAAGGTTCTCAAATCCCCTGCACCTACTGAACATTGCATCCCGGTGCCGGACCCGATTGCCAAATTGGCCTCTGAAGAATGGGCTCACCCATTCCATTCTCGCCGCTTCAAGAACCTGGCTGACAGGTTTTACGCCCTAGCTCCGGACTTTGCCACCAAGTTAGACGTCCCTGGCATAGATGAACCAATCGCTCGCCTCGTTTCACGTTCTCTCTTGCCCAGGGAAGGGGAATCCCAACTAAAGGACACTACTGAGCGACGAATAGACTTCGCCCTCCGCAAAAATCACGAGGCCACTGCCCTTTCCATGCGTGCCTCCGCTTCGGCCTCCATTTTCTCCAGAGCAGCTATGATGTGGCTGGATGATCTTCTAGAGGACACTAACCCTGATCCTGTCACCCTCAGAAGGTCACTGGTAAAGTTGCGTAAGACAGCAGCTTTTGTGGCCGATGCCACCTTGGATGCCACTCAGTTGGGGGCACGAGCCATGACGGCTCAGATAGTCACTCGACGGACCCTCTGGCTTCGCCACTGGCAAGCTGATTCAGCGGCCAGAATGAATCTGTCCAGGGCTCCTTACTCCGGATAGTTACTCTTCGGCAAGGAAGCTCTAAAGGCAGTGCTGGTTGATCCCAAAGACGCCCACAAACCGGTTCTGGCCACTGTCCAGAACATTGACCACAGGCCTTTCAGGCGATCTCCTTCCGTACTAACCAGCCCTTTCGAGGAACGCGGCCAGGAGGACGAGGCCGCAACTTCAGATCCTATGACCCCAATTCATTCAGGGGCTCCTGGAACCCACGCTTCCAGGGCAGAGACCTACGGCTGGCTTGTCAACTTCGACAAAAGCCATCTCCAACCAACCCAATGCCTACTACATCTAGGGGCAATGTTGGACACCCTGCAGGCAATGGTATTCCTGGCTCCAGATCGCATCACTGCCATCACAAGCATCGCAAGGTCCCTGATGCAACAAACATCAGCAGACATCATGCTTCTAGCCAGGGCGCTCGGAATGTTCATTTCTACAATCCATATTGTGCCATGGTCTCGAGCCCACACTCGGCATCTTCAATGGACTCTACTGCCCTTTCAACAGGACATTGCCAGCTCCAACCATCGCAAGGTTCGCTTGACCCCCGCGCTGCGCCTATCATTCCGCTGGTGGACGAGGTCCCAACACCTCTCCAAGGGCACGCCGTTCAGAGAACCACACAGAACTGTTGTAACCACAGATGCCAGCCTCATCGGCTGGGGAGCCCACTGCAACTCCCAGTATGTTCAGGGGGTTTGGTCCACCACAGAGCAGACTCAAAGCATCAACTGGCTGGAGCTAAAGGCTGTACATTTAGCTCTACTTCATTTTCAGTCTCTGTTCCCTTTGGACCATGTCCTCATTCGAACGGACAACACGTGTGTAAAATCACATTTGAACAGACCGGGGGGCACCAGGTCTCATCCTCTGCAGGACCTAGCCTCCCTCATCTTTGTCTGGGCAGAACAACATCTACAATCCCTGAAAGCAGAACATCTCAGAGGGATTTGGAATGTGACAGCAGACTGGCTCAGCAGACAACAGGTTTTTCCGGGGGAATGGAAACTTCACCCAGCCATTTTCCATCGTCTTCAGAGTCGGTTCGGTGAATTCTCAATCGACCTGTTTGCCTCCAGTCGCAATTGCCAGCTACCCAGGTACTTTGCCCGATACCTGGAGTCAACAGCGGAAGCAATGGATGCTCTGACAATACCGTGGCCAGACGGTCTCTTGTACGCCTTTCCTCCCATAACATTGTTAGCCAAAACCTTGAGGAAGGCGTGAACCAGCTGGTTCTGATAGCACCATTTTGGCCATGCCGACCGTGGTTCTCAGATCTTCTGGCAGTGTCAATGATGGATCTTTGGACACTTCCAGTCAGGCCAGACCTTCTATCCCAGGGTCCAGTATGGCACCAGGACCCTACTTGGCTCAATCTAACAGCATGGTGTTTGAACGGGGACATTTGAGGTCAGCTGGCCTGTCTGACGCTGTGATTGATATTATTTTGGCCTCGAGAAGACCATCTACCACTCGTATTTATCAACATACTTGGGTGGCTTTCTCCAAGTGGTGCCAGTTCCACCACCACGATCCATCCCAGGCCACCATGCAACAGGTGCTGCAATATC
Organism: Rhineura floridana; assembly: GCF_030035675.1. Lineage (NCBI taxonomy): Eukaryota > Metazoa > Chordata > Lepidosauria > Squamata > Rhineuridae > Rhineura > Rhineura floridana. Next base: position 76,898,797 of record NC_084487.1, on the reverse strand, counting down.
TCCATAGCGGCTTCATGATGGGACTTAGACCCAACACTCTACGTTGACATGCGTCCACTCTATCGTCCATTCTCTCAGTGTCCTCTCCTGGAGCTCCTATTTCCTCACATCTGTTCATCAAACGTTTTTTGAGGGGAGTCGCCCTATGCTCTCCGGCTGTTGTCCATCGGTTTCCCTCATGGAGTTTGCCGAAAGTTCTGCAGGCTTTGCAACGCCCTCCGTTTGAACCCATCAGGACTGTGCCCCTACGTATGCTGTCCTTCAAGGTCGTGTTCCTGATCGCAATCACATCTGCCAGATGCGTTTTGGAGTTGGGCACATTGTCTTCTGCTCGACACCTCTGCGTCTTCCATAAGGATTCTGTTGTGCTGAAGACTGATCCTTCCTTCCGTCCCAAGGTCGATTCAGTCTTTCATTGCAACCAGGACATTGTTTTGCCTTCCTTTTGCCCGAATCCTACCCATCCTCTCAAGAAGGCTTGGCATTCGTTAGATGTCCGGAGGGCTCTCAAGACCTACCTGTCTAGGACCCAAGAGATTCGACGAACGGAGTCTCTGTTTGTATCCTTTCATCCAAGGTCTATGGGACATAAAGTATCCAATTCTACCTTATCCCGTTGGTTAAGGGCATGTATTACTTTAGCATATGAGTCTCTGAAGTTGTCAGTTCCAGCTAGTATAACGGCTCATTCTACCAGGTCAGCTGCCACTTCGGCTGCTTTTGCCACTAATGCTCCTGTTGCCGATATTTGTAGGGCTGCAGTCTGGTCTACCCCACACTCGTTTATAAGGCATTATAAAATTGATCGCTATGCCTCTGCTGACGCTTCTTTTGGCAGACGAGTGTTGCAACAGGTTCTTAATCAGGATTAGCATGTGGTCCCACCCTGTATGGGCTGCTCTGGTACATCCCGCTGTGATGGCCGGACTCATAGGGAAAATGGACCATTGGTCTCACCTGAAGGGTGATTTTCCTATGAGTACGGACATCACGACCCTCCCAGTTGGAGGATGACTATATGTTTTCTAATGTGTTATATATTACTGTTACGCTATTATATTTAAATTTAAGAGTGAAGTCAAGACTTCTAGTTCTGTTATACCGCTATGTTGGAGTCATGTTACTATGCATGGTACTATTGTGTTATTTTCCTGCTGCCAGGCCTGTTGGCCTTGTTCTTGTATTTTTAGATATTTCTCCTCAGACTCGCTGCGAATGAACTGGAGAGTGGGAGGGGCCTGACGCCCCTAGTCTTGACTTCAAAGATATTCTTGCCTTCGCACGATAGGTGGAGCTAATACCCGCTGTGATGTCCGTACTCATAGGAAAATCACCCTTCAGGTGAGACCAATGGTCCATTTTCACATAATTCATCAAGCTTGTTAGTTACTTTGATCCTGAGGTACCATATAGATCTTGCTTTAATTTTATATGCAAATCTTTAACCTTTTTTTCAAATGTTGTGTTATTACTACACTACCTAATATATATATATATATTATCTTTATTGAATTTATATTCAATGTTGTCAGCTTTTCGAGGATTGAATTGGATTTGTTAAAGTCAGCACAACATAGTTTTATTTATAACATAGCTTATAGTATTTATCGTTATTTTATTTCCTGCCTTTTATTCTTTGTTGTTCTCTTTGTTTTTATAGCCAGTGGTTCCAAAACCAATACAAATAATAATGCTGATGGAGGTCATCCTTGCCTTGTGCCTTTAGTTAATTCAAAATTGGATGATGACATACCATTTATACCAACTTTAGTTTGTGGATTTGTATAAATTGCATGAACCCAGCTCCTGTACTTGGTACCAAAATTAAATGATTTAACGGTCACAAATAGAAAAGGCCATACCAACTTGTTAAACATCTTTTCAGCGTCTACATTCTTATTCTAGTATCTTGCATGATAAATGTGGTGGGAATGACTCCTTCTCTTTGGTCTGTTTCCCATGATGAAAAGGATATTGAGTACTCTACAGAGTTACCAGACAGGTTGGAATATAGTCTGTTTGTAACAAGAATTTAACCTGGCATATAATTTGACCTTGTAGGCAGGCATAGCGAAATCATGTGTTAAAAGATGTGAAAGTTTAAAATTCGTAAAGGTGGGCAGGAAAGATATGAAGACTTATTTCAAACTTCTAGGTGGGGAAAAAGGGAATGGGAGTGTGTATATTGTGTCTCCACTCGAGCCAAAATTAGGGCCAGATTTTTTTCAGTCAGAAATACTGTTAAAAGAAATGCTGGCACAAATTCTGAACATTCATTTGAGATATGAGAACAGAAGCTACTAAAATTATATTAAAATCTATGCCTCTCACAAGGTTTGAGACAAAAGCAAAACATTTTTACTGACACTTAGTGCAGGCCTTTTAAAAGCTGATTTTGAAGTCTGAGGAAAACTTGTAATATAGTTGCCTGAGGTTATTAATATATTCCATGAAACAGGTGCTGTTGGTTAGTTTGTATTTTTGTTAATTCTGAGTATGATAGATGTCTTACAAAATTAAAACATCCAAGTCCTTGCTTAAAAGGGCTTAATTTAAAATGCTGGAGGCATGAAGGAGAAGTGAAGAATGGGAAGGACGAAAAATAAAATACGGAGGTATAATTTTGATTGCTTAAGTACAAGTCAGAACTGTAGTTATTAAAAGTTTTTTTTAAAGTTTGCAGATACAAAGATAATACAAATTGACAGTCATTCCAAAATACATTTTCAGTTAGTATGTATTCCGTTAAATCAGTTTGACACTGATATAAGCTAAATTTGATGGACTGAACAAATTTGTTCAAATTTGCATTGTTTTGCACAATTTTGCAGCTTTTTACATTTTTACATTTAATTTGGGTTTTCCTGTTTTGGCAGGAGGGGCAAGGAAGTATGCAGTGCATTAAAACCCTGTCCCCAGCTGTTAAATCTCATTTAGGTATCCGTTTGGCTTCTGAGATTTCAGTGGTCATTGCCCAAACATTTTCAAGCATATCTTTGCTTGCTTTTTAAAAATGAAGTTGAGATTATTAAGTTGAATTCCATGCCTATTTGTGCTTTTTGTAGGCTTTCATAGAAACACAGCATTTTCACAGTCCTGCATTCTTTACTGGAACTCCAAGTGCTTCAGAAAACTAGTCTGAAATCTATGTTTTATATATTGCCTATATCTTCAATAACAAGAATTCAAGAAAATATAGGATTGGATCCAGAGTTCATGTAAGGGGAACTCGGGTGTAGTCATCTGTGGTCTTGGGGGATCTTATACCCCTTATGTTTTGGGGGGCAGGGTCACAATGTCTCCAGCATCCAATGAGCCAATCAGCATGAAAGGGGAGTGTGTTAACCACTGAGAAGAGTCTTCTAACTTGCTTCCTTGTCCTTTCCTGCTGATTGGAGACAGAGTGAAAGGAGGTGAGTCAGCCACTGAGAAGACTCTTCTCAGTAGCTAATACTTTCCCCTTTCGTGTTTATTGGCTCCTAGGGATGTCTCTTATTGTGGGAGAAGGCATCAACAAGGGTCTCATTCTCAACTCAACAGCCCCTGTCAAGAAAGAAAAACAGCAAAAAAAAAAAAGGTGGGAGGGGGTGTGGATGGGACTATCATGAAGGGATCCTGCACTTCCGAATTTGCCACTACACTATGGGGGGAACTCCACTAATGAAAGCACTAATGAAGGATGAGACAAGGAGGTACATTTTGCCAATTCCTCCCTTACCTCCTGAAAAGCTGTTCTGGAAAATTGAGGGGCCTTCTAAGTTGCTGGCATTCATGGATCCAAGCCATCCCATTTTTCTTTATTTTTGAGAATTATACCTTTGTTTCAAGACTCCAGGGCACGTTACAGGTATAAATAGAAATTAAAGTGACCATCTAAATTTAAAAAATGTAAACACATCTTAGTCTGACACCTAAAATGATACAGTATTGGTGCCTGTCTAACCTCCAAAGGGGTTGAGTTGCACAACCTTTTCCTCTCTCACCATTTGTGTCTGATACTATTTATAGTGATTCCTAAAGTGATATTTTACCTCAAATTAATTGTCTGAGCACTGGCTGAGTAGATAAGTCCATCCATACCCTTCTAAAAATGTGCTACAATTTCTTAGGCCCCAAGATGTTTAAGGTAGTGGTGGCTAGCTTGTGGCCCTCCAGATGTTGTTGGACTCCAAGTCCCATCATCCCCAGCCAGCATGGTCAGTGATCAGGGATGATGGAAGATGTAGTCCAGCAATAATAATAATAATAATAATAATATAATAATAATAATAATAATAATAATAAAAAAAAATCGTAAAGGTTTCTACATGCAGGGGGGGAAAGAAGAGAGAAAACAACCTTTTCTGGTATCTGTCCAAACAGAATATTTCAAAACATTATCAGTAACTATATTAGACAGTGGTTTGCTACAAATGAATGCAGTTCAGAGAGAAATTATTTTCTGCACTGACACTTTCTGAAGTTTCTCAGAAATTTCTACTAAATTCTGCAAGAGTAAGAAAACACTTTTTGTTTTAGATATCGAGATGTCATGCAAATCCTAATATGGTATACATGTGTTCCACTGTATTATTGAGACATAATTCTGCTAGGTATTACTGTTATCTACATTATTAACTACAGGAATTCCTTCATAGAGACAACAAGCTATATTCCGTTGAACAGGAAGCAATCTCCCCCTCCCCACCCTGAAATTACATTGTGCTTCTTGTTTTTATTCATACAGAGTGATATCCAAGGGCACAACAAGGCTTTCCTTTCCTTTCCTCCTCACTTCAGTCTCCTGCACATCCCCAAAATCTGCTATATAGGGTTGGTGGAGATATGAAACAGATTGGGGGGGGGAGAGAAAGGAGAAGTTCTGTTGTGTGAGTGTATGTCTGCTCACACAAAATTGGCTTTCACCCACAAATACCAGTTTCATTAACCCAAACAAAAGTATAGACATTACTCATGGTTTTAGAGAATGCTTGTCCTCTCTTCAAGGTGAGAGTAGTGTGTGTGTGTATCCATATATGTATACACGTGGAGAAAGTTTTTTGTTCAGATTTTAAATGGACAATAATCTCAGGAAAATCGTGAGGTGCAAACTGTTGCTCTGATGGATGTTATATAGGTGATTTAATGTCCAGTTTTAAAGTCTTAAACTGAACTCCATTTTCTAAACTGTAATGAAGTTAGTTTTTCTTTTTACATTTTATTCAATACAGGTATTAGTGATAGAACAAAAAAACGAAGATGGAACCTGGCCAAGAGGTCCTTCAGCTCCAAAGTAAGTGATTAAAACAAATTAGGGCTTCCTACAACATGGCTTAGTAGATTTGACTCTCCACCCCTAAATCTTTTCTCTGGTTTTGGAAACAATACTTCCATATTTGTAATTATATGCTGCTCTTTGCAAGAACAGTAATTGTGTTAGACAGGTTTATGTGGCTGGTAACTGTTCAAATGTGTTAAAGAGCATATCTTTCTGTAGACCTGCAGCTTAGTTATTATTATAACAGGAAATCTGGGCTAAATGCTAAAATTTCCTTGTATATAAGGAAGATGTCAAATTACTAATCACTACTAACATTACTGTCCGTATGACCTTTTCCCCCCATTATGATTATTGGTTGTTTTCTGTCTTCCATCTTCATTGTATTGCGATAATAGGACTGAATTAAGACCAGTCCTATAATTTATTTATTGTACTTGTTAGTCACATTCTCTGTCCATGGGCATATGAAGCAATGTTACAGAATAACCCATAAAATCTTAAATTACAATACAATAAAATCAAACAAAACTTACACAACAATAAAGCAAAAATTAACAGCTGTATGTATAATGAAATTAAACTCACAATTAAACAGGGCCACCCACTAATGCACCAGCAAAACATTAAAAACAAAAACCATCTAACAGAAGGATGTAGTTAGGAAGGAGAATGAGCAGGTCTCTTTAGGAAACACATTCTGTAATGGGTTAATATGATCAGTTTTCCCCAAGTGCACTTGCACCAGGCCACCCTCACCACTTGACATTATTTCTCAAAAAATGGTAAGTTAGGAAAAGGCCCGTAGTTCAGTTCTGTTCAAAGTTTATTACAGTCAAAGACCAGCATATAAATACACAACATTAAAACAATAGGACTTATTTAAAATTCAAGCATCCACAATAAAACTATACAAGCTCCAATTAAAAAAACCCCAGTTTTAAAGCCTTTGAATTGTGTTAGTTTATCAGCACTCTCCAGCATGTAATGGCCACTGCACAGGAACTGGCCACTTTAGCTGTGACCTGAGGATTCCAATGAAACAAAAGATACTCTAGATAAAATGCATCAGCCTGTAATTCAAATCTGCTAAATCTAAATCAAAATGTGGCTTTCAAAATGCAGATTCCATTCTACAGTCTGAATACAAGGGCGTCTGTTGTAGTTCATTTTCTACTTGTATATTTTGAGCTTGATTTTATCACTTATTTGCTTTAAAAAATCCAGCAAGTCCCTCCCCTCATAATAATGCATTTGGTATGCTTTCAAAGATTTTATATAGCAGTCTGTAAGAACTTCCATAAAGGTAAGCTGTGTAGCAAAAAGATTGAACCCTAATAAAATACTTCAAAACCTTCCTGTGTTGCCATGTAATTCTGCTGAAGGACAAAAGGGAGACAATGGTAAGGAAGTTCAGAAAAATGTTAGAATGGGAATATCCTTTTCTATAAAACTGATGCTGTAAGTATAAACTAAAATTGCTCAAGCTGATTCTGCATGTCATATCTAGATGCAATTTTAGGTAACAGTTCTATAAGCATGAATATGCGTAGGGATAATTGCTTAATCGGACCAAGTTTGAAAATTTAAGAAAATAGGCAGCAGAATATAGTTTAAATGTCTAAATACTCTCCCAAAGTGATTGAACGCAATTAGACTGTTTTTTTAAGAATGAATGCTTGTAGTTTGTTGTATATAGGCTAAATACCTCTACAAAATGTTTAATTTCTGTAAGAATTTACCTTTTTATATTAAAAATCCTTTTAAATTGAATCTGTATACTGAATTTAATATATTGGGTTTTTGTATTGAAATAGTTTGGAGCAGGTTACAATATTTCTCTAATATACTGCTATATTATTCGTCCATACACTCAGACTTTGGTTTCACAGTGTTCATCTGCGGGGTAATGGGTATGTTTACCTTCACTCAGAGTTTAGAAAAGTTACTTTTTTGAACTACAACTCCCATCAGCCTAATCCAGTGGCCATGCTGGCTGGGGCTGATGGGAGTTGTAGTTCAAAAAAGTAACTTTTCCAAGCTCTGCCTTCACTATATAGTATATCCATTTTCCACAGGAGGACTGCCATCAAGCGGGTTATAGCTCCACCTATCGTCCGAAGGCAAGAATGTTTTGAAGTCAAGACTAGGGCCGTCAGGCCCCTCCCGCTCTCCAGTTCATTCTTGCCTTCATCCGTGCAAGTTGGAGTATATAGCTTAGCGTCTAGATAAGTTTTTGTGTATTTGTGTGACAGGGTGTGGAGGTTTTGTGTGTGTATTCCCATTATTTCCCTTCCCTCTGTCTTTTAGCCTATTTTTTCCCTCAGTCCCTAGCTATTTACTGGGAGACCGCGGCTGCGGTTCTCCCTTCCTCAGGCGGCGGACGCAGCCCTATTCCGGGAGCTTGCGGCTGCAGCTCCCTGCCTAGCTGAACGGCGATTCTGGGAGACCGTGGCTGCGGTTCTCCCTTCCTCAGGCGGCAGACGTAGATTTAATCCAGGAGCTTGCGGCTGCAGCTCTCTGCTTTGCGCCGCCGCTCTTCCCGTACTTTTTCAGCTTGCCGCCTATTTTCGCGGCAGCTCCCTTAAGTTTTTTCCTCTCCAGAGCCTGCGGCTGCAGCTCTTTCTACCTTCAGTGTCCATTTACTGTTGGGCTGCCCCGCCTCCCCCAATCGTTCCGCAGCATTTTAAACCTCGCCGCGACTGCCTTCGGAGCCTGCGGCTGCGGCTCCTTACCCTTTGCAGTTTCTCTTTGCCGTTGCCCCCCCTCCCTCCTTGCTTGCTGAGTCTGTTCCAGCGGCTGTAGGGATTTCACTGGCCGTTTTGCCCTTCAGCAGTTATTAACTGGCTCTCCCTCTAAGCCGTGATTGCGCTTCTTAGCCCTGCGGCTGCAGAGCATTTTTTTGAGGCCGCTTTTTGAGCTCGCTGGTGCTCCTCTGTGACCGCCATTGCTTCTTCATCGCCCCAAAGCCTTTCTGATTGGCCAATTTTCCTGCTCTTTTCGCGGGCACCATTTTGTTCCTCCCCCTTTTTTCCCGCCCTTTCTGTTTGGTCCTTTCAATAGTAAAGGATTCTGTTCAAGGCCTTTTCTATCAGTTTCTGTGTGTATGCTGCAGGGTAGAACATCTATAAGCCTGCTATAGGTTCTTCAACACAAACTGCTGACTGAAGCTGACTATTGAAGCTGTTTCGTGTATCCAGCCTATTTGGAACTATACATTCTGCCCCATTTGCAGCCGTGTACCAAGGCTGTTTGGAACTGTACATTCTGCCCCATCCGTGGCCGTGTACCAAGCCTGTTTGGAACTGTACATTCTGCCCCATCCGTGGCCGTGTACCAAGGCTGTTTGAAATTGTACATTCTGCGTATACTAAGGCTGTCTGGAACTGTACATTCTGCCCCATCCGTGGCCGTGTACCAGCGCTGTTTGAACTGTACATTCTGCCCCATCCGTGGCTGTGTACCAAGGCTGTTGATACTGTACATTCTGCCCCATCCGTGGCCGTGTACCAGCGCTGTTGAATCTGTACATTCTGCCCCATCCGTGGCCGTGTACTTAGCCATCTGAGCCGGTGCATTCTGCCCCATACATGGACATGTACTGAGCCTGTTTGGGTCTGTACATTCTGCCCCATCCGTGGCCGTGTACTGAAGCCCCTTGAAAATATATGATGGCGGAACAGTCAGCGACAACTCAGGCAACCAAGCCTAAACAATCTAAGGCGGCCAAGCATAAGCACACCAAAGCGGTTGCCAAAACTAAACATGTATCCAGCCACAGCACAACCAAGCGGCCACACTACGTCTCTGTTCCGGTCTCCGAGGGGGCGGGCCAGGAACAGTTAATGAATCTCTTTCATTCTCCGACTGCATCCTCCGAGGAGGACTTTGCTGGGTTTCCTGAGCAGCCAGCAGCCAGCCACCCTCCTCCCATATTACCACCTAGAGCTTATTCATCTTCCCAGCCTGCTGAGCCGTCCATAACGTTGCCTCTACAAGCGCAACCATCTACCACACCGGGGCTGCAGCTGTCTCATGAGTTCATATCACAACTACAAGTCATGCTATTGTTCTTCACTCAAACACAGTCACAGTCACAAGTCCCCGTCATTTCTCAGCGGAGTGTGGACCACCATGTACGCAATGAGGCAGATCCATCATGCTCTCCAAATCCTTCTGACATTGCCAGGGGCAGGTTTGTTGATGATGTTTCTTGTGGGGAGGATCCACCATTTGCTATGCAAGCCGAAGGAGACGAATGGAGTGATCAGTCGGAACAAGAGGAGGATACATCTTATCGCCTGTTTGATGCCTCCAATTATCAGCCCCTTGCTCGCAGAGTATTGAACACCCTTGGTCTCCAATCTACACAACCTGCAGCTGCCACTTCCGCTATTAAAGGGGCCAGGGTCCTGAAATCCCCCACACCAGCAGAGCACTACCTTCCTGTGCCAGATCCTATTGCTAAGCTGGCCAAGGACGAATGGTCTCACCCATTACAAACACGCCGTTTTAACGCCCTTGCGGACAAGCTTTACTCTTTGGCTCCGGAATTTACAAGCAGACTGGCCGTCCCTGGCATAGACGAGCCGATTTCCAGTCTAGTCTCTAGATCCCTTTTGCCGAGGGAAGGAGATTCACATTTAAAGGACGCCACTGAGCAGAGGCTGGACTTTGCCTTACGCAAAAATCATGAGGCCACCACTTTCTCCATGCGAGCCTCTGCATCAGCTTCCATGTTTTCCAGGGCAGCGATGATGTGGTTGGACGACCTCTTAGATGATCCTAATCCCGATCCTGTCTCTCTGAGGAGGTAACTGATGAAATTACGCAAGACGGCGGCGTTTGTGGCTGATGCCACCTTGGACGCAAATCAGCTGGGAGCAAGAGCTATGGCAGCTCAGGTAGTCGCTCGGCAGACCCTCTGGCTTTGTCACTGGCAAGCGGACTCTACAGCCAGGGTTAACTTATCAAGGGCACCTTATTCCGGCTCATTACTCTTCGGCGAGGAAGCCCTAAAGGCAGTACTTGTTGACCCCAAGGATGCTCGGAAGCCTGTCTTGGCCACTGTCAGGAACGTTGATTGCAGGCCCTTCAGACATTTCACCTCATACCACATGACCCAGCCCTTTCGAGGAGCGCGGCCTGGGCGACGAGGCCGCGATTTCCGAACCAATGATTTCCGTTCCTCCAGGGGAGTCTGGAACAGACGTTTCCCAGGCAGAGGTCAGTACCAGGGACGCAGAGGTACCTCAATGTCCTCATATAGGGGAGGGTCTCGCCAGCACAGACAGTACTGACTTGATACCGGTCGGGGGCAGACTGCTTCTGTTTGGAGACCATTGGCTGCGTCTGACTCAGGTTGCCTGGATCAGAGATCATTTTTGTTATGGCTATGCACTAGAGTTTTGGGCAACCCCTCCAGGGCACCATCCAGGCACTGCATCATGCAGACAGCCATACATCACCTCTTGGACACAGTGGCAATAGAGCCAGTCCCTACATCAGAGAGGTCGGAAGGGGTGTACTCCCTCCTATTTGCTGTGCCCAAACGAGATCTGTCATGGAGGGTGGTGTTGGACCTCAAGTCCATCAACCGTTTCGTAAAGTATCACAGGTTCAAAATGGAATCCCTCCATTCCATTACAGAAAGCCTTCACGAAGGATACTTCCTGGCTTCTATCGACCTAAAGGAAGCGTATCTCCATGTGCCTATTTGCATAGCCCACAGAAAATTCCTTCGGTTTGCCTTCGGCCCCCAGCATTTTCAATATCGAGCAATGCCGTTCGGCCTCTCGTCTGCCCCAAGAGTATTTACCAAGGTGCTACTCATACTAGTGGCTTACCTCCGGCTTCAAGGGGTGCATATCTACCCCTACTTGGACGATCTTTTAATACGGGCGAGTTCCAGGGAGCTGGCTCATTGCCATCTAAAGCTCACGCTCCATGTCTTGCAGACCTACGTCTGGCTAGTCAATTTCGACAAGAGCCATCTCCAACCAACCCAACGCCTACAACATCTAGGGGCAATCTTGGACACCCTGCAGGCGACGGTGTTCCTGTCTCCAGACCGCATAACTGCTATCATAGACATTGCACGGTCTCTGATGCACCACGCAACCGCAGACGTCATGCTCCTAGCAAGGGCTCTTGGAATGTTGGTGTCCACCATCCATATTGTGCCATGGGCTCGAGCTCATACTTGCCAACTTCAGTGGGCTTTGTTACCATTTCAGCAGAACATTGCCAGGTCCAATCATCGAGCAATTCCCTTGAGCCCCGCACTGCGTCTTTCATTCTGCTGGTGGACGAGGGTCCAACATCTCACCCAGGGCACTCTGTTCAGAGAACCCCGCAGGACTGTTATCACCACAGATGCCAGTCTCCTCGGCTGGGGAGCCCACTGCAACTCCCAGTTAGTTCAGGGGGTTTGGACCGCAGCAGAGCAGACTCAGAGCATCAGTTGGCTGGAACTAAAGGCTGTCCACTTAGCTCTGTTCCATTTTCAGTCTCTGTTCCCCTTGGACCATGTTCTCATTCGAACGGACAACACGTGTGCGAAATCACATTTAAACAGACAAGGGGGAACCAGGTCCCATTCTCTGCAGAACCTAGCTTACCTCATATTCGACTGGGCAGAACAACATCTACAATCCTTGAAAGCAGAACATCTCAGAGGAATTTGGAATGTGACAGCGGACTGGCTCAGCAGACAACAGGTCTTTCCGGGAGAATGGAAACTTCATCCGACCATTTTCCATCTTCTCCAGCGTCGGTTCGGCGTCTTTTCCGTCGATCTGTTTGCCTCCAGTCGCAATTGCCAGCTACCCAGGTACTTCGCACGATACCTGGACACGACAGCGGAAGCGGTGGATGCTCTGTCGCTACCGTGGCCGGATGGCCTATTGTACGCCTTCCCTACAATACCACTGTTAGCCAGAACCTTGAGGAAGGCGCGGCGCGAGAGGGCCCAGCTGGTTCTGATAGCACCATATTGGCCCTGTCGACCGTGGTTCTCAGATCTCCTTGCCATGTCAGTGACGGACCCTTGGACGCTCCCAGTCAGGCCAGACCTCTTATCCCAGGGCCCAATATGGCATCAGGACCCCAATTGGCTCAACCTAACAGCGTGGCTTTTGAATGGGGACATTTGAGGTCTGCTGGTCTGTCTGACGCTGTTATTGACATTATCTTGGCCTCGAGAAGACCATCTACCACTCGTATATATCAACATACTTGGGTGGCATTCTCCAGGTGGTGTCAGTCCCAGCACCTCGATCCTTCCCAGGCCACAATACAACAGGTGCTGCAATTCCTTCATAGGGGCCTCATGATGGGACTTAGACCCAACACCTTACGTCGACATGCGTCCACTCTGTCGTCCATTCTCTCAGTGTCCTCCGCTGGTGCTCCTATTGCCTCGCACCCGTTCATCAAACGTTTTCTGAGGGGAACTGCTCTATGCTCACCGGCTGTATTCCACCGCTTTCCCTCATGGAGTTTGTCGAAGGTCCTGGAGGCTTTGCAACGCCCTGCGTTCGAACCCCTTAGGACTGTGCCTTTACGTCTGTTGTCATTCAAGGTCCTGTTCCTGATCGCGATCACCTCTGCGAGACGAGTTTCGGAACTGGGCGCATTGTCTTCTGTCCGCCATCTCTGTGTTTTTCACAAGGACTCTGTTGTGCTGAAGACTGATCCTTCCGTCCCAAGGTCAATTCAGTTTTCCATTGCAACCAGGACATTGTTCTTCCTTCATTTTGTCCAAATCCTACCCATCCTCTCGAGAAGGCTTGGCATTCGTTGGATGTTCGGAGGGCTCTCAAGACCTACCTGTCTAGGACCCAGGATATACGACGAACTGAGTCTTTGTTTGTATCCTTTCATCCACGTTCTATGGGGCATAAAGTAGCTAATTCCACCTTATCCCGCTGGTTGCGCGCATGTATTACCTTAGCTTATGAGTCCCTTAAGCTTCCTGTTCCATCTAAAATAACGGCTCATTCCACTAGATCAGCGGCCACTACGGCTGCTTTTGCTACCAACGCTCCTCTTGCTGATATTTGCAGAGCTGCTGTTTGGTCTACCCCACATTCGTTTATAAGGCATTACAAAATAGATCATTATGCCTTTGCCGATGCCTCTTTTGGCAGACGAGTTTTGCAACAGGTTCTTGATGATTAGGATGTGGGTGGTCCCTCCCTGTTATGGGCTGCTTTGGTACATCCCACTTGATGGCAGTCCTCATGTGGAAAATGGACCATTGGTCTCACCTGAAGGGTGATTTTCATAGGAGGACTGCCATCACGACCCTCCCAGTTGGAGGATACCTAGATATTTTCCGGGATTTTTTTATATATTCCTGTTACGCTATTATATTTAGATTTACTAGTGAGGTCAAGACTGCTATTACTGTTACATCGCTATGTTAGAGTCATATTATTATGATTATTGCTATTGTGTTATGTCTTTGCTGGTAGGCCCGTTGGCCTTTTTTCCTGCATTTTTAGATATCTCTCTTTGGACTCGCTGTGAATGAACTGGAGAGTGGGAGGGGCCTGACGCCCCTAGTCTTGACTTCAAAACATTCTTGCCTTCGGACGATAGGTGGAGCTATAACCCGCTTGATGGCAGTCCTCCTATGAAAATCACCCTTCAGGTGAGACCAATGGTCCATTCTAAACTAAGCAATATTACATCATAGAGCAGGGGTGGGGAATATGTGGCCTCCCAGAAGTTGTAGGACTACAACTCCCATTGGCCCCAGCTAGCATGGCCAATGCTCAGGGATGAAAGGAACTGGAGTACAACATTTGGAGGTCCACAGGCATCGCATGCATGCAGGCACCAAGGTTCTGTAGTATTAATTGTGTGTTGGTGAGACTTTAAATCTTGAATTACATAATTTGTGTTTTTGCAGACCTTAGAGACAATTTGAACATAGTTTTACATATATATGGTCCTTTCACGGTCCTATATCAATGTTAAAGGTATGTTTGAATGAAATATATGTTTCCCCCCCCCCAGTAAAAAAGTCTGACAGCATGTTTTGAAGCCACCTTGCTGAACCTAAATGGGTTTGTGTCTGTATCTGGTCAAGATTGCCTAGGAAGCCCATGTATATCTCTTTGAATTCCATGGTGGAAAAAAAGTGGGATAGAAATGTATGAAATAATAATAAATAATATTTCAGCACATGTCAGAGATAAACATTCAAACCCAGTTCCAGCATGTTAATTTGCTAGGTACTAATATTTTGATGATGTGGTGCTTTGCAACAGTCTCTTACGTACATTCTGAAGTGATACTAGCCTGTATAACCACTGCTTCCATGTGCCTACTTAAATATACAAATCAGGTTTTGTCTGTGGTCTTAAGACACTTTGATCAGTCACTTCACTGATGAAAGTTGTTTTAACTCTCTTGCCATGTTAATGTATCTTAATACATACAAAGTGCTAGAGTGTTCTTATTTTCTTGTTCTACTTTTTACTTATTTCACTTCACATATTTTAGGTCAAGTCGTAGGTATGGAGTTGTTTGTTACTTTTAAATTTTATTTAGTTCATAGCATAAGTTTTAGATATTTAATTAATGGTAGAAGTAATAACTTGTGAATTATTTACATTTTTTCTGTCCCTGTGTGGAAATTGTTGCTGCTCAAAAATAAGCAATAGATTACTATAGATGACTATATAAATAATTATAGGTCAAGATCATGAGCTAAAATCATGAAGAAGTCATTCTAGGATTTTGTGTGTTTGTGTGCTCTTGACTGTGATTTATAATACAGATACCTTACTATTCTCTGCAGAGATGAGTTTTACTGTTAATTGCTGCAATAATGACAACAAAGTTAAGAATTCTCAAATCCCTTTGAAATAAGAGTTCAAATACAACTGGTTGGTCATTATTTTTTCTGACAATGAGTATGAATGATTTTTTCATCTTTTTCAGAAGATTGTTAAGATACAAATACTCTGTTCTTAAACATGTGGATCCTTGGCCATTTAGATAAATGCATCTGAGGATGGGATTGGCTGTAGCTCAGTAGTAGAGCAGTGATCCCAGGTTCAACCTCTGGCATTTCCAGATTCAGCTAGGAAAGGATCTTGTCTGAAACCCTGGAAACCACCGCTAGTCCATATATAGGCAACACTAATCTAGATGGGACTAATGTCATGACTTGGTATAAGCTTCCTAGGTTTCTGTGACAATGAAAAATAATCAAAATAACCTCACCTAATCTTGAAGGTTTAAACAGTTGAAAATTATTTGGGGGGCAGTTCTTATTTTCAGCCTCCTACATAGAAGGGTATTGGAAACTCTTCCCTTATGGCAGGAATGACTCCATGCCAAGGTATATATTTTGCAAAGCACCCCCCCCATCCCAGTGGCTCCTCATGCAAGACTTGGCTAAGTGTTTCAGATAACAGGAAGGAATGAAATCTTATCAACATTTGGTTATGTTTAGTTTCTCAGAGACCCTCCGTGGCGCAGAGTGGTAAGCGGCGGTAACGCAGCCGAAGCTCTGCTCACGGCTGGATTTCTATTCCAACGGAAGGAGGAAGTCGAATCTCCAGTAAAAGAGGGCGAGGTCCACTCAGCCTTCCATCCATCCGTGGTCGGTAAAATGAGTACCTGGCATATGCTGGGGGGTAAAGAAAGGCCGGGGAAGGAACTGGCAAACCCACCCCATATATGCAGTCTGCCTAGTAAACGTCGCAAGACGTCACCCTAAGAGTCGGAAACGACTCGCACTATAAGTGTGAGGACATCTTTACCTTTTTAGTTTCTCAGGGCTGTAATAATATCATGCAAGAAGCACCTGGCTCCAATCCTAACATCCTCAGTTAACTTTTTGTCCCTACCTTGGTCCCAGTCTGAATTAAGGGACCCCATGCATGCTATTTTCAATGGAAAGAAAGCTAGCAGCAAATATTGTTTTAATCTGGTGGTTAGCCCCTTATTGCTCAGAATGGATTGGAAAGTCCTAGACTAGAGAAATGAACAATGGAGGTGAATAAAAGACTCCTTGTTCTGATTTTTAGATAAATAACTGTGTAAAACTGTGGGTTACCATGACCATGTACAGTTGTGTGGGACACTTTGAAGATCCAAGTTCTGTGGGTTACTTCAAAGATCCCAGAGTCTCTCAGCTAATAATGTAAGCTTAGCTATTGTCAACTAAAATGCTGTAGGATATTTAAAAGCCTGAGGCAAGGTTAATTAACCATCCCTAAATACACTGCTGGAAACAACCACACATCTCTGATTAAAATAAACCCTGAAAGGATAAATGTAAAATCATTTATTGTAAAAATGTAAAATCATAGACTGCCAGCTGTGCTAATAAGGCATTTAACGACCATAATCAAAGGAAGTGTGACACTAGTTGCATGATCCCAGGAGGCTTTTGAGCATGGGAAAATGCTTTTGAAACTGCAAAACAATTTCAAAAGCAGATTGAGTCAGCAATGGGTATCAGCTTTTTAAAAAACACTCTGGAAGGGTTGATTACTTCTCATGTATGGTGAAGATTAAGAATGTATTGGAAACATAGCTATTAAGTTGACTTTTGGGGATTGTATTTATTGGAATATGGAAAAATAAAATTACATTCCATACCAAGACATTGAAGGATTGTACTTCCACATTAAAGAATAGAATGGCTGATCTAGATTGGAACTCTGGAACAAATTAATAATTTAAGCACTGTTAGTAGTTAGTAGTTAGTAGTGTGCAAATGAGGACATATGCTATATATCCACTGCCCTGATTTACTTAAATTAGCTGAATTAGGTCAACTAAACTGTATGTGTAAACTGGTTCCCACTTTTCTGTAAAACCCGTTACATTGTGGTGTTATTTCTTCTGACTTTTGCCTTCATATGGATTTAACAGAAGTTCACAGGATGTTTGTATACCAATCCAGTTTTGGGAACCCAAACCCTTGTGAAATAGATATGTGGCGTAAGGGATGTTGCATACAAGCTTCTGCTTGTCTTTATAATAGAAGACAAAAATGCACACAATATATTTAAGTAGTAATGTTTTGTAGGTATGATTTGCCAGATGTTACTTTTTGAACACCTTCTGCATGCTATTTACATACTTTTGTGGGATCCCACTCCCCCCGAATATGACAATAACCTTTGCTTAAGAACTACAAGTGAAGGTTCCAGTCGAAACTACAACATTAGAAAGGATGAAAATGAGACTGCAACAGAATGTTACAGTGTATTTTCACCCCCCCCAAGGGAAGAGTTCAACCCAGCCATGCCCTCCTTAGAGTACTACTAATGGCTCAAACAGGTCATTTGCGGCCTATTGCCGAGATAAAACACAAACACCATTCATTGGGTTAAATCATGGGCCACTTTATTAAACGGAATCAATTAGAATAATGAACCTGCAGAGGGGAAATCAAGTGCGGGAGCATTCTGATGATCCAGGCAAAGCCTGCTTGCAGCCATAGGGCAACTAAACCTTGCCTGAGCCCGGGGCTGCCCTGTGCCAGACCCCAGCTCAGGCCACACCCTGAAGATGTGTAGGGGGTCCAACCCGCATCACCGCCCCCCGGAGCCGTGAAACTCCGAGCGGATGAGGCACGTTGGCCCCAAAGGCAGCCCGTGTTCTGCCCCCCGGGCCGTATAGCCCTGAGCTGCAGGCCCCCGGACCGCCAATCGCCCCCAAAGGTGCCTAAAGGTGTCACCTAGCTGCCCTTTCCCTTTTAACCTTTTCCCGCACTTCTTTGCCACAAAAGGGGGACAAGCCTCTGCTTGGTCTCCCTTTACCCCACACCCGATAAGAATCTTGTGCAGACCCCTCTGCAGGTCCATCTGGAAGATGCCATCGTTGCCCCACGAACTGCATGTCCACACATGCCTGCTACTGAGGGCCTTGCCCTCCATGTCTGACCACAGCAGATGACCCAAGGCTACCGAGGCCTCAACTGCATGTCCTCACATGCCTGCCACTGAGGGCCTTGCCCTTCCTGTCTGACCACAGCAGATGAACAGATGCTATTGTGGCCTCAACTGCATGTCCTCACATGTCTTGCCCTTCAGTAACCAAGGTAATTCCCACCCAGGGGAATGACCACCACCTACAGAACCTTCCGCCCTGAACCCTGCTGGAACAACATGGGTAGGAGACCATTCCAGTGCATACTATGTCGACCCAGCCACCAAACTGTGGCCCACCATCCGAGGCCCAGCTGTGAACCAATGTGCGTTTGCGGCCCCAAGGCCAACCTATGAGATCATGCCATGGCTGCAGAGTAGGCTGCGCGTCTGCTCCATCCCCATCCAGCAACCTGCCAAAACAGAAACAATCGTGAACAGTTGGGTCGCGGACCTTCAGACTCACCCCCAGGGTGAATGTATTCCATGCGCCCCCTACTTCCACCTCCTGATGGCGTGCACCTGCATATACCAAAACCAAATGGACCGTCCCAGGTAGGCAATTCCACTGCCGGGTAGGCAAACCCCATTCCGGAGGAGCATGTCCCTCAAACCCCCATGGGTCTTCTCCCAGGCACTGCGACACTAGACTGAAACTTTATAAGGGAAGATCCCTCCCCCTGAATATCAGGCAACCAGGCCTGTAGCTTCAGGCCAAAAACACTATGACGCCGTCATGGGGAAATGTCCAGTCCAGGGGGAGGGTAAAATAATGTGGACTAACTCTTGCACCCCTGGTCTGCCTGGAAGTCTGACCTGGCCCCCAAACACCCTCGCCCCCCATCCGGAAGGCTCCGAATTAAGTGTGAGGGCCGCTACATGCAACTGCTGAGCTTTGAAGCATGATGGTCTCAGGGCACCTCCCTGATCAACCATCCCTGGCGGGTCAGGTGAACATGGAGGATGAGGATAAGGGGTATGGGGGTGTGCATGGGCCAGCTGGCCAGCACATGACATATCCCAAGACATCTGAATGGTCCTAAAGGCCCCCTGCCAGCCGACCTTGCGACACACTGACAGACAAGCTACACTCCTACCGTGTGATGAATTCCAGCACGTGATTCATAGGAATAGGCCACACTTTGCATAGCCCCTGCCAGCCCCTAACTCCCAGGAATCCCCTCCTGCCCTCTGATAGCTGGTGAGCATGCTGGGGCCGCAGATAGGCATATGGCCATCTCTGACTCCCTTCCCCCATCTCCCAGTATGTGGTATGGGACTAGCTGAGTCGGTCCTTCCTCTAACTGAAACACCATTGACGCGCCGCAGGAAAGGAGGGGGCCACACCACAGGTTGGCGCACAAGGCAGCCAAAAACTTTGAACTTGTGGTAAGGCTGTGAAATCCCTGTTATGGCACCATCACCCCCACCGTAGAAGGCCCCCAACACCTGAAGGGGAGGAAGCAAACACCTTCCCCAGCCCCTGAAAACTGCAGGATCTTGATCTGCAACAGTTCAAGCTTTTCCAGGGCAGCCTGCAGCCCTGGGTCCAAAAGTCAGTCTTCATACCCTGGAAGGTGAACACTGGGGCAGGATCTTCCCTTTCCCCAGCTGCCAAAGGAACCCCCCAGTTCATAGCTACGCTATAAACTGTGCCATCAGGTGCTAATATGCACCCAAAGTCTGCCCTACCCGTAAACTGTAAATCATGAAAGTAGTGCCCCACTGCTTCTGAGCACTCTCGTCTCCAAGAAGGGGCTGAAGTGCTCCATGCAAGAATACAGCAGCCCCTAGGTAATGCTCTGCTGCATAGTTGACTTAACAGGCAAAACTCAGCAGCTCAAAATCCACCGTGTGTAACGGCCGGCAATGCAGGCAGATTAGCTGCCACACTTGCCCATAAGGCATCACTGAGTGACCCCACTTGTATGACGGATGGTAAATCAGGTAGACTTTGCCCACTGCCACTTTGGGCACTATACGGGGGGGGGCGCTGAGAGTGCAGAGGTAGGGGATGATGGGAAGGGGCCAATAACCCTGCCCAACTGTATGTCTTCATCAATTGTCCCCTGGACCAGTGCGTCCATAGGATCCGGAAAACCGCATAATAAAGAAAAACCACATCATAAAATGAGTCCCCCCCATAACTGGGCAGTCTGCAAGCAAGGTCCATAGCCCTCGAGCATAGCTGGGAAGGGACACTTTTTCCGAGCAGCCTCTGCTGGGGGCTGCCCTGGCCCCACATATCCTTCTGGCTTGTTGTTGTTCCTTTAATAGCAGGTTCATATTCAGCAGTTATTAGATGGCATGGAGTTAAGCAATGTCATCTTCTAATGTCTGCAGATCAAATGACCATTAAAAGCACAGGACTAGAGGCCTGTAAAAAGGTGGGCACCTTATCTACAGACCAGTTTGTAAACTAGCTAAAGTGAAGATGCAAGCAAATGTGCAGCCTGCACGTGATTGATTCCATTATGTTTAAATAATTTACTCAGAGAAATATGAATTGGACAAATTCTATGCATACTTACTTATGAGAAAATCCCCGAGTGTCTCGTTACTTCTTCCCCTGGAAGGGTGCATGTGATTGCACACATACAGCAGAATCCTATGTGTGTTTACTCAGAATATCACAGATTAAATGGGTTTTAGGACAGAGGTTTATGTTTTTTTTTCCCCAGTCGAAACTGCAACATTAGAAAGGATGAAAATGAGACTGCAACAGAATGTTACAGTGTATTTTCACCCCCCCCAAGGGAAGAGTTCAACCCAGCCATGCCCTCCTTAGAGTACTACTAATGGCTCAAACAGGTCATTTCCTTCCCTTCCCTTTAGTTTTGGTTTCTTTTCTGACATTTAACTTTCCATGGCTCTTGGAGGTCACTGAACATTTTCAATACTCTGGGCTGTTTTTCTGGAGATTGCTTTAATTTTTCATCTAATTAATAAACATGCATACTTCTGTGAACACAGGACATTCCCCACATGTACAGAAACCATTATTTTATTTTAGAGTGGTCCTGATTTGTTTCCAGAAATAGTTACTCAGACACCTGATTTCGCTAATGTTGTTATGTGCCTTCAAGTTGATTACGACTTATGGCGACACTATGAACAGTGACCTCCAAGAGCATCTGTCATGAACCACCCTGTTCAGATCTTGTAAGTTCAGGTCTGTGGCTTCCTTTATGGAATCAATCCATCTGTTGTTTGGCCTTCCTCTTTTTCTACTCCCTTTTGTTTTCCCCAGCATTATTGTATTGTCTAGTGAATCCTGTCTTCTCATTATGTGTTCAAAGTATGATAACCTCAGTTTCATCATTTTAGCTTCTAGTGACAGTTCTGGTTTAATTTGTTCTAACACCCAATTATTGGTCTTTTTCACGGTCCATGATATGCACAAAGCTCTCCTCCAACACCACATTTCAAAGGAGTTGATTTTTCTCTTACCTGCTTTTTTCACTGTCCAACTCTCACATCCATACATAGAGATCAGGAATACCATGGTCTGAATGATCCTGACTTTGGTGTTCAGTGATGCATCTTTGCATTTGAGGATATTTTCTAGTTCTCTCATAGCTGCCCTCCCCAATCCTAGCCTTCTTCTGATTTCTTGACTATTGTCTCCATTTTGGTTAATGACTGTACTGAGGTATTGATAAGTTCAGTGTCCTCATTGTCAACTGTAAAGTTACATAAATTTTCTGTTGTCATTATTTTAGTTTTCTTGACTTTGAGCTGTAGTCCTGCTTTTGTGCTTTCCTCTTGAACTTTCATCAGCATTCGTTTCAAATCATCACTGGTTTCTGCTAAGTAGTATGGTATCATCTGCATAGCTTAAATTATTGATATTTTTCCTCCAATGATCTACACAGTCAAAGGCTTTGCTGTAATCTATAAAGCACAGAGTGATTTTCTTCTGAAATTCCTTGGTCCGTTGCATTATGTTTGCGATATGATCTCTGGTGCCTCTTCCCTTTTGGAACGTCTGGCATTTCTCGCTCCATATATGGTAAGAGCCTTTGTTGTAGAATCTTGAGGATTACTTTACTTGCATGGGATATTAAGGCATTAGTTCGATAATGACTGCATTCCCTGGGATCCCCTTTCTTTGGAATTGGGATGTATATCGAACACTTCCAGTCTGTGGGCCATTGTTTAGTTTTCAATATTTGTTGACATTTTTTGTCAAAATTTGGACAAATTCAGTCTCAGTAGCTTGTAGCAACTCTATTAGTATGCCATCTGTTCCTGATGATTTGTTTCTTCCAAGTATTTTAAGAGCAGCTTTCACCTCGCATTCTAAAATTTCTGGTTCTTCATCATACAGTTCCTCCATGAATGAATCTGTCATCCTTGCATCTCTTTTATAGAGTTCTTCTGTGTATTGCTTCCATCTTCCTTTTATTTCATCTCGGTCAGTCAGTGTGTTCCCCTGTTGATTATTCAACATTCCTACTCTTGGTTTAAATTTGCCTTTAATTTCTGTAATCTTTTGGAACGGCTCTTGTTCTTCCCTTTTTGTTGTCCTCTTCTATTTCTATACAATAACTATTGTAATAGTTCTTTTTGTCACTACGTACTAGTCGCTGTATTGTTGCATTTAGGGTTCTGACCGTGTTTCTATTGCCTTTTGCTTTCCTTTTCTCTTTAACCATTTTAAGAGTTTCTTCAGTCATCCATTGAAGTCTTTCTCTCTTTTAACAAGAGGTATTGTCTTTTTGCAATCTTCCCTGATAATGTCTCTGACTTCACTCCATAGTTCTTCTGGTTCTCTGTCAACTAAGTTTAAAGCCTCAAATCTGTTCCTTATTTGATCTTTATATGCTTCTGGGATGTTATTTAAATTGTATTTTGGTATTACAATTTCGCTAATAGAGGGAACAAATGGGACCCGTAATTCAATGTCACACTGCATCCACACTCTCTAAAGGGAAATATTTCTGTTCAGGCCTTTACGGAACCTGGAAAAGGAGTCTGTTGAGGCCTCTTCCTAAGTGGGGGTGGGGAGTTTAGTTGCATGAGTGGAGGTGGGGAGAGACTGAGCCATCTCTGTATACTATATATAGGAGTTTCTAACTTGTAAATAGACACACACACCATTTTCCAGGATACCTACTACAAGATCTTGGGGGGGATTGAGGAAGTTAATTCTGTGCCTTTCCTCTGCCCTCCATTTTTCCTTTTCTCCTCTTCTTTAGCGGTCAACAGCATAACACTTCTTAAGCTGCTGTCAACCATAGATTGGCTTGATAAATTGTTGTACTCTGCCTGCCTGTAGTTTCATTACACCCTTTCTTTCTGTCCAGGCTCAACTATTATCAGGATTGTGTAAACTCAGATTTTTTTAAAAAAGACATTTTAATTTACAAACTTCGATACTTCTGTGTTCCCCAAGTATGTAGAAGTTACTATCTTATTTTCATCACATTTCACTTTCAAACTGATAGACCTTCAACCACCTGATTTCACTCTTCAAGGGAATGGTAGGGGTGGTGGTGCTTTTTTTGACAAATGTTTAAGGAAAGAATCGGAATGTGGCTGTTCCCTAGGTGTAACATTCTAAACACACTTTTGATGAGTGATTATACTTTATTGATAGACACCTTTTTGATAAAAGTGTTATAACTATTTATTGATAAACTCTCTCAGAATGGATACTTGCATGATTTGACAGTTATTTTTATTTTGTTCAAAATGATAACATTTTGAATTCTGGATACTAAAGTGTATCAAGTTTAAATCTTGTCCTTGAAGGTGGCTTTTGTTCAAATTACCACTGTTGGTGTCATGTTGTCTTTTCATTGTAGGCTGGGAAAGGGAAACGGTACATTGACATAGGCCAGACATAACTGCTTTGACCAGTTCGCATACCAGATTAGTTTATGGTCTGAAGGAGCTATTTTGCTCTGTTTTGGTTTTACTGTTGATGAACTAAAGTGTAGCATTTTTCCTTTCAAAGGGATAAATTGTAGAGTTAAAATGTTAATGTATAAAAATCCTTCTGTGAACCCATGGTCTTCCGTCTGACTTTGTCCCATAAAATGATGTTATATGTTTAGGTGTTTTTCCAACCATTGTTGGAGTTAATTTGAAATTGGTGCACTTTTAACTAGCTTCCTTGGTCAATGTTAAAATGCAACTTGGTAGTATAAATGTTAATAGAGGCTTTTTTGATTGGGAAAAAAAATCAAGACTTCATCAGCATTTCTTATATAGATAGCCATTTTGACAAAGCTTTTTAGCTTAGTGATAGTCATAAAATGGCTTAAAGAATGAATGAACCTGATGCTTTCAGGTACTGTTAAATCTGCTTTGACAGTGCTTTAACATTGTTAATGTATTGATTCACCTTCATAACTATCCTCAAGAATTGTTAAAAGTGTCATAAGCTAGGGACACTTTTTAGGGAGGAGATGCCTCTCATCTGTGACCAAATTGTGGCTTTTGGTGAAAGCAGTTCTTTGCCAAATGTTAATTGTGGCTTTGGCTCACTTTTAATTCCCATGATTTTTTTTTATGAGATAAGTATGAAGGAGCCCTATGAGGAGAGACTGAAAGAACTGGGCCTGTTTAGCCTGGAGAAGAGAAGACTGAGGGGAGATATGATAGCACGCTTCAAGTACATGAAAGGTTGTCACATAGAGGAGGGACGGGATCTCTTCTTGATCGTCCCAGAGTGCAGGACACGGAATAATGGGCTCAAGTTGCAGGAAGCCAGATTTCAACTGGACATCAGGAAAAACTTCCTAACTGTTAGAGCCATACGACAATGGAATCAATTACCTAAAGAGGTAGTGGGCTCTCCGACACTGGAGTCATTCAAGAGGCTGCTGGATAGCCATCTGTCGGGAATGCTTTGATTTGGATTCCTGCATTGAGCAGGGGGTTGGACTCGATGGCCTTATAGGCCCCTTCCAACTCTACTATTCTATGATTTTATGATTAAAAGTGATATATTTTTTAAATGTCTTGAGGCTGGACAACTTCTCTTGGCTGTTTGTTGCTCTGATCATAAGAACCTTATTTTTCATACTTATTTACATACATTGTTCATCTATTAGCTTTTCCTTTTTCATTATTAATTTTACAGTCTCAGCATTTTTATCTAATTTAACATTTTCATATTTTTAAAGGTCCCCAGGTGCATCCAATTTTTCAACTTTACCAAAGATCTCTCCATCTCTATCAAATAATTATAACAACATCAACAGCAGAAAGTAAGCAACACATCTTAAGAACTTTTAATTTTAATCATCCAAGTATAATTTCAAAGCAAGACTGTTTATAATTCTAGATAAATAACTTGGATGGACTTTACTACTGTGGAAGTACAGTGATGCCAAGACTTAAAGGTCACCAATACCCTAATGTGTTCAGAGATAAACTAATAGTGGAAGATTGTTTCTGCTTTGCTTTTTCTGCAGAACCTTGATATTGTATCATGTTATATAGCACACCATTCTGACTTGAAATCATTGCATTAAGAAAAGACTTTAGCAAGAATGGTGTGTGTGTGTAACAATATTCACATGACATTATTCAGGCTTTCCTAGTCTTGGGTCTTGGCATTCCAGATCAGAGATTTGTGTGACCTCAGTAAGTATTGGGATTATGTGTTACGGCAAGTTACACCTCAGAAAATTCCACTTTTAATCTTTCTTATTATAAAGGCATACTTCTATATATAAATATTCTGACAAATATTTAATATGATAAAACTATATTTTAAAACCCGGTTAATTCATCAAACAAACCCCTTAATTTAGAACACACACACTGTAGGTGCATTGCATTTTCTGCAATCTGCTACAAATATGAAAGTGTCTATTAAATAATTCACATAGAGGCTTTCTCATAGGAATACTGGAAAAATAACTGAAGTTGCTAATTCATCTCTTTTCAGTCTTAAAATCTCAGTTTGTGGCTATGAATCAAATGTGAAAATGTTTTAGTATTTAAAAGTAATATAATCTCTAAATATTTTATACAATATCTTCCAGTTAAATACTGCATTTATGAGAAGGGAGTTTTCGTAAGGGGTGAAGTGGCACTTGTGCTTCTACTAATTGTGAGTAGCCCCAACTCTCTCAGTTAAACAAATACATGTATTTAACTGCAGTCTATTGTACTCTCTCTCTCTCTCTCTCTCTCTGTGTGTGTAGTAAGTACGGAAAAGTTACCTTTTTGGTGTGTATAAACAAACTAACCACAGACTAAACTGATCTTATCCTTTTATTAGAATACCGATAGCCTATGTTAAATGAAAAAGCATATCATAATCTCTGAAGCCATGGGACAGTTGCTACCCGCTTTAAATCACATTTTAAAATGGAAACTAAATTTTCAGAATCAACAGAAGTGCCCTTGGCTTGTTATTTAAAAGGGCAACAACACTTCTATTTCATGGAACTGCCCAACAACTGGCAGGCAGGTACTTCTTATATTTTTGAAGTTCAAAGATAAACATGCATTTTTATAAGGAAAGGCTATAGGATTTGTTTTTTAATTCAACGAATGTAAGGTTTAAATTTGAAATCTGAAGGGCTTCCATAGATTTATCTATCCACAACAAAGTATGTTACACGTTGTAACTTGATATCTTAGCTTAAATAAGGACTGGGGGAAACTCATGTTGGTAGCTCATTGTGGAAGGTGGAGATAAATGTTTACTTGTTTATTAAAATATTTCTAACCCATACTCTATCAAGTGATCTCAGGGTAGGATATATATGTAAAAAAATAAGGATGGCTAACCAGTGGCTCCCTAGAAGTTGTTAGAAACCAACTCCCATTAGCTGGAGCCACCGTGGCCAATAGTTGGGGGTGACTGACTTAAATAATCATTTGGAAATTATAATTGGAAAGTGATGGAAACATGTTTCAGTAGTGAACCATTGTACGCTGAAGTCCAAAAGTATAGACACGGATCCAAATATCCTCATATATATATATTGTTAAGCACTTGAGTGCACATTCAAAAATACTCTTGATTTTGACTTCTGTCTTCAGTTCCTAATATTGTGCTGGAGTTCTGAGTTTAGAAAAAAACTGTTTGGATTTGCTTGGAGAAGTGTTGGAATGCTGACAAGTCCTATTTTGGATGGAAGCCCTGGTGTACACGTGATAGGCCCCTGGGCAGCCCATTAGCAAACCTAGTTTATTTTTTCTGGATTTGTCCAGTTTTAAATGGTAAAGGTTACCTAGGCTGCATTCCTATACCAGGTTACATGGGAGTAAGACCCCCTGAATTCATTGGGTCTTACTTTTGAGCATGCATGTATGGAATTAAACTGTTAGTAAATTGTGATTGTCCTACTACTTTCAAGCTCTGGTCTTAAACATACTTAAATTAATTCTACTGTACTCAACGTGTACATTTAATTGTAAGTCTGGGAACAGAAATCTTGTTTCCCCTAAACAAGCCAGTAAACATTATGATATCTATATATTTAGCTCTGCTGTTAAAATGCTCTTTAATATTGGAGTCAATACATACCGCATGGCATCTTTTAAAAGAGAATGCCCTATTAAGTCATTATTTTTTATTTTAGAAAATGATTTCTTTGTTTTAGAGCACTGTCTTCTGTACCTGTAGTCCATTTGGATATTTAAAGTATTGCTGATATTTTCTCCGTAGCACACTGATTTTCCTGGTCAGGAGTTGGAGTGGACATGTTTGTTTAAAAAAAAAACCATTTTCTTCCATTCATGTTTCTGCCCATTTATGATTGTCTCCAAATAAATAAATCTATATACCAAAAGTGAAAATATCTGGTCATCAAAATATTTTAGTTACTGATTAAAGTAGGCAGAGAGTTTCTGAATTGGTTTATAAATTTCTCCTGTAGCCTGAATTATCAAAATTATTTCCTATGAGTATTCATTTTTACAAAACCAGTTAGAAAGAGAAGAAAACTGCAAGTATGCAACATCTCTCATTGGCAGAGGCTACAAGTCATTTGTCTTCCAATCCTTTTATTGCCAAAGGATATATAATCTTCTGAAACTGATGTAAATCTATTTCATTTAGGCAACTACATTATCACAAATTTATATGCTTCCAAATTCAGTCTGTTGTTTATAACTGTTGTGGTCCTTGAGTGTGTTTATTTATTAACATCTTTAACAAGGATTTGACAGGATAATATAATTGTTAGTAAAACTTCAAAGGAACAAAGTATTTTGAGCAGAGGTGATATGTGAGTAGAAAGCGGAGCATCTGCCTAAATGTAATTGACCACTCCCCTTGTCTTTGTTAACACTGGGTTGCATCCCACTTACTTGGGAAAAAAACATTGAAATTAACGGACCTAAGTTTGTCATGTCCATTCATTTCGGTGGGTCTGTTTTAAGTATGACTGGCATCATATAAAATCCATAATGTAGAAAGGGATTGGGGGAAATAGCTGCTATTTCCAAGGATTTGAAGATCAAGAGCCCACCTCTGCTTCACTACTAGAATATCTTCATACATCTACAGAAGTGATAATTTTTTGAAACATTTACATTCTATTATGCTATAATTGCCATCAGTGTTAAAACATACATTAGTTTGATTGCTGCTTATCTGTTAACGAAAAAAAAAAAGGACCACTTCCATTAACATTATTTTGCAGGAATGCACCTGCAACTCTGCATTCAAGATTCTGGGCATACTTTAAAACTGGTATGTCCTTTCAGTACTATGGTTTTGAGCATCTTAATGACTTGGTACGTGTTCTCCTCTGTAAGCAGCCTGTTGATCATGTACTAAAAAAATGTACACATTACTATTTACATGTCAGGTCACATAACACATAATGTAATCTGTCTCATTGAGGTTCTGATTCCCTGGGCTGAAATATATATGATAGCAGTCATAGGTAAAGCATGTAGACTTTTCATGTATGTTTAAATGTACTTACTATTGCTGGCCCATTCACATGTATCATTACAATGTTGGTGTAGTACGCAGTAGGTTACTGATAACTGATATGCTATTGGTACCTATGAAATGACCATTGCATGTGGTAACTTCATTATAAACATAATAAACTACGCATGGCTCATTGAATAAGTGCTTTACTGTCCAATCTGTTTTGGTTCTCTGTGGTGGTTG
The DNA here is from genome assembly GCF_030035675.1 of Rhineura floridana. Taxonomy (NCBI): domain Eukaryota; kingdom Metazoa; phylum Chordata; class Lepidosauria; order Squamata; family Rhineuridae; genus Rhineura; species Rhineura floridana. The sequence continues at coordinate 76,869,537 of NC_084487.1, read as the reverse complement.
GTATTGACTAAAGAGCTTTCCTAGGAAATACAATATGCTGAATGATACTATTACTGAGTGATATTCTATTTTTTTTAAAGGAAAAGAAAAGCCCTTTTCTAGTTTTACGCCTTTCAGATTCAACCCGGAAAGCCTCTAAAATTGTGTTGATTGGGGTGGAATTATACTGTCTCAACTCTGGATAACTAAAAAAATACATAGTAGCAGAGTGAATTTATTTCTTTGAAGACTGTTACACATCATGTCTATTAACAAAAGTTCTACATGTGCTCTAGTGCATACATGTAGTTCTCATCTGTGGAAGGACATCCCTACTGTCTTCAGATCCACATCTTGTATCTTCATCCTGCAGGCTACATAGATGGAATTCTAATCTCAGTTCCATGTACATATGTTACATTATAATCAATGGCACATCAGTGAAATATAGCTGGCTTTATAGATCTGCATGCAAGCAAAATTGTGTTAGATCCTGAACAATCTGGTGCTTCATTGTGATATTCTGCCCTTTCATTTCTTTTAAGTATGCTTTATTTTAATCCTTCTTAAATACATTTTAATACATTACCCTTCAGTTAGCAAACATATTTCCTTTTAGGAGGTTGTTCTATATGGGCAAAGTAGGCTATAATAAAGCAAGTAAAAGTGCATTACTAGATGGCATTGTATTCATTGTTTGTCACTCCAGGCTGCCTCCCACAATTTGCTGGCTCATGCTGTCCTAGTGGCAAATCCAAAAATAGAATCCTTAGTGCATTGGGCTAGTGATGTCATGATGGCCTTGGAAATCTTAGCTCTCATCTGTAATTAAAGTGTAACTCTTCTGTCTCATTTTTCTTCTTAATGGTAGCAAAATGTAAAAGGAATATGCTTTATTGTTGCTGCTGGTGCCTAAGTTGATTGAAAAATGAAGAACGGATCTGCTCTTGTTCAAGGGTAAAGAGTGAACAAATGTAGCAGCCATGTTAGGGTTGTGTGGTTTTCCTTGGAAGTTAAGTAGCAGAAGAATTTAAGGGCCTTTTGTTAACTGAGTTTTAAGTACAGAATTGAAGTTTTTCAACTAAATATTTATTTATTTATATGTGTATTATGTTAATGTACAGTTATACATATCTATCACAAGTACAGATGTAATTACATTGTGAAATGTTTTGTTTTCTTCCAGTGTGAAAAATTCAAATTATTGCCTCCCTTCATACACTGCTTATAAGAATTATGACTATTCAGAGCCAGGAAGGCACAATGAACAGCCTGGCCTCTGTGGCTTAAGTAACTTGGGAAATACATGTTTCATGAACTCAGCAATTCAGGTAGATGTTTTAGTGTCACATAAACCTCCTTAGTAGGCTGAAAAGTATTTTTAAATGCAGAATTAGAGTTACTTGTATAATACTCTCAAAAACTCAGTTGAATTGACTAATATAGGAAAATTAACTTTCCATTTCTATTATTATGTAATAGAATAATTAGAATGGGTATTAACAGACAGAAATGTTGCTGAATTGGTTTAGTTTTCCAAAGTCTACAGTTTATTGTTACCCAGATAATCAGCTACTTAATCTTACTGAAATACTTTCGTAATGTCAATATTATATGAACAGTAAGAAAAAGAAATAGGGACTTGATAGTATCACAGAATAGAAGAGTTGGAAGGGACCTATAAGGCCATTGAGTCCAATTCCCTGCTTGATGAAGGAATCCAACGTAAAGCATACCTGACAGGTAGCCGTCCAGCTGCCTCTTGAATGCCTCCAGTGTTGGAGAGCCCACAACCATAGGAAATCATGAAAACTGAGGAAGGTATTGAATGGCTAGACTAATCTACACAAGTATTTTATTTACATTTGGTTACAGTGTCTGAGCAACACCCCTCCACTCACAGAATACTTCCTCAATGATAAATATCAAGAAGAGCTGAATTTTGACAATCCTTTAGGAATGCGAGGTGAAATTGCAAAATCTTATGCAGAGCTCATCAAGCAGATGTGGTCAGGAAAATACAGTTATGTCACTCCCAGAGCATTTAAGGTAAATATAACTTTGAACAGAGTTAGATCCTGGTATATTTCTAACAGAGTGAGACCATTAATGATGAAAACTGTAAGTGTATTAATTTAATGCTTTCTTTATAAACACGTTCCTTGGACACTGAAATGTTTCTGTTTGCCACCCTGGGCTCCTGTTGGGAGGAAGGGCGGGATATAAATCAAATAATAAAAAAATAAAATTAATAAAACATTCAGGTTTTCTAATTTTTTGTTCTTGTGTCGAGTCTATCTTTATCAGTGTTTTATTTATTTATTTATTGCATTTGTATACCGCCCCATAGCCGAAGCTCTCTGGGTGGTTTACAACAATTAAAAACATTAAAAACAAATATACAATTTAAAAACACATTTTTAAAAATCAATTTAAAAATTCTTTTGTCCATTTTCTTTCATATTTGATTCTCTAGACACCTATTTCTAGCCATAATTTCTTTTCTATCTATATTAATAATTGAAGGGTCAAAATTATAGAACTATCATGTACTGAGAGAACAAAGAAGACAGAAAAGTCTGTCAGATAATATGACTGAAGGGAAGAGCATGAAAATTTGAGGCAGTATTACTTAAGCAGTCTATTAGCCTTTGACAAGTAAGAAAGGCATTTTCAGAGATTTCTTTTAGTTCCAATGGCATATGTACATTTAGTTAACAAAGTAAATCTTTATTTGCCATTGCAAAATTATTGGCATTGTTTATGGGTTTACCACTTTTTAGACACAAATGTTGCCTTGGATTCTTGAATATACACTATATCTGGCTTTCCCAACCTCTGGGTCCCCAGATATTGCTGGACTACAATTCCCATCATTTCTGACCATTGACCATATTGGCTGGGATTGATGGGAGTTGTAGTCCAACATCTGAAGACCCAAAGGTTGGGAAAGGCTGAGCTGTATAATCTGCCTACTTATGTGCATTTGCCCCAATTTTCTCTTTCATGAGTACTATTTGGCTAAGTAAAGGTAGGTGTGTTGGTCTATAAGAGGGCACTCCAAAGCTCATAGTTGGGCAATTTTATTTATTTATTACATTTCTACCCCACCTTTCTTTTCATGATTGAAACCCAAGACAGCTTTCATATGGTTCCCAGGCAGTCTCGCATCCAGGCACTGACCAGACCTGACCCTGCTTAGCTTCAGCAGGGAGCTGGCCTTATGTGCCTTCAGACCTTTATTGACATAAACCAAACTGTTCCAGAAGTTTGGCAAGCTTTTGAGTTCTCCAGAATTCCTCATCAGCAAGACAGTAAACAAAATAAAACTGTACAAAAATAGGCTGATTTAGCCATGAGGTCAGCTTGTAGACTCAGGATTGGATTGAGCTAAGTCATACATGGGGTAGACCCATTGAAATTAATGAACTTGTTAGCATGCCTGTTAACTTCAACAGTACAACTAGCTTTGGATGCCACCGGTAGTTTACCAGCATTTAAAACTAAACACCAGCACTTGGGTTTTCACCTGGAAATTGATTGGGAGCCAGTGTAGCTGAACAGGCAAGATATGATACCACCATCTAGCCCCAGTTAGAAGCCTAGCACCTGTATTTTGCACTAACTGCAGTTTCTGGACATTCTTCTAAGGCAGAATTTTACACGTTACAGTAATGTAGCTTGGACATAAACAGAATGTCAGTAGCTACCTGTGGCTAGGTCTTCTGTAGAAGGGAACACAGATGGCACACCAATAGCATATCAACCTCAGCTGGAAGGCACACAGTGCTCCCAGGGACAGCTAGATCACTGAAACTTAGGAGGAATCACGTCAAAGCCTGAGTAATCTCCATATTCCACAAAGTGATTAGGGCTTCAACAGCAATGCTAGCTACCAATTGACAACACTTCAAAGGCTCTCAGTGATCACTCAGATTCCATTCACTTGCAGGGTAGGACCATCCTAATAGGTCCACCATATTTTCAGTGGCTAGTGGTTACTGTCAGTCTCATCCTTAAAACAAAGGGATCTGGCCCTGACAAGGATGTCAAAGATCTTCTAGCCGCCAGCCTGGTCAAGAAAACTGTGGGCTAATGTTGGGCAGCCCTGAGTTAGTCTTGGCATGAAGAAAAGGCATGGCTAGTCTTGGCATGAACGTTGAGGTACCCTAGAACCATCATCTGGCAGTCCAACAGCTTCTATCTGCTCTAGTGGGGAGACTGTTAGGCAGGGACTAATCAATCCCCAGTGCCCAACACTAGGTGGAACCATTCAAAACTGGAACACAACTGGACAGGAAGTCTGGAATGGGGATTGGATGGGGGAGAATTCCTGTGGACAAGAGCAATCCCCTTTCCCTGTCCCTCAGACCTCCTACATACTACAATAGTATATTTTAACAATCTGTGAGATGAAAATACATTTTTATCATCGGTTATGAAAGCTCAGTTGCATCAAGTCAAGTGACACCTGTATAGTAATCTTGTGCTGTTTTCTCTAGACGCAAGTAGGACGATTTGCACCACAGTTTTCTGGATATCAGCAACAAGATTGCCAAGAACTCCTAGCCTTTCTTCTTGATGGCTTGCATGAGGATCTGAATCGAATTAGAAAAAAGCCTTACATTCAACTAAAAGATGCTGATGGAAGGCCAGATAAGGTAAATGTTGTTTCACTGTAATGCATTTAGGCTAGAATATTAATCCAAAAATATGTTGAAATATATTGTCAACCTTTAAGCAGCTGTAATTGAGAATAGACTCAAAGATGCATACTTAGAATACTATTCTGCTGTCACCAAATTAAAAATTATTTAAGCTCTCAAAGGCCATTAAAATTAACTAATTAAGCAGAAACTGCATACTGGTGACTTTCAAAAATACAGTGATCACTTTCTACAGTTTCTTGTGCTTTGTTAACAGACAAAAATGAATCTGCTGGATCGGCAGTGTGATACATAATTTCAGCTTTGAGTGCTGTTTTTTTAAAAATAAGTAAGTGATGAACTCCACAAAGGAGCTTATCAGTAGAAGAATCTTACCAAGAGAGTAGAAAATGAAACCTTTCAGTTGTTGGCAGACTGTTTTGTGGTCATAGCCTTATTTCAAAAATATGGATGCCACTTTAAGCCATTTAAAATATTTTGTATTTTAATTGCTGTAATAGAACTTTTAGCCAAGGCTCTACAGTCGTCCACTGATTCTTGAAGGCTTTAAAAAAAAAAAGAAGCTTTCATATGCCGTGACATTTCAGTTCAGGAAATGCTTTACATTCATTTAAAATGTTTTTACCCTGCTTCTCTTGTGCATGTAGATGACATCAGGTGGGAGATCAGCTCCCTCTAGTGGTTGAAGGTTCTACTATTGTTCAATTTTGCAGAAGCTTCTGGTGTTCCATAGTGCTCTCAGCTCAGTTTGATTCTGCCTTTGCCTGATGTGGTTGTTGGCTTGTGAGCTCTTTGCCTTACTCTGCGGCTCAGACCTGTTAAACCCCCTTTTTGTTTCTTTCTGTATTTGCTAGTAGTGATGTTTCTGTGACCTTTTGTATAGTGCTTAGTCCCTGTAGTTTTAGGACTCCTTTTACCTAGTAGTCCCTACCTAGTTGTTATTCTCTTTTCTGCTTCTAAACAATAAAAGAGACTAGTGTTTACTTGATGTACACCGCCCAGAGAGCTTTGCTATGGGCGGTATAAAAATTGAATTAATTAAATAAATAAATAAATAAATTTGTCTCTGTTTGGCCCTTCGTTTTGCCTGCCCTCCATTCTGTAGAAAAGTTAGTCTTTGTTATTTACTGGCCCTCCACTCAGAAAAGGACTTGGTCAGAAACCCTCCCTTTGTTCCTCTCAGCAAGCGTCTGCCATTTTGTTTGCCTACACTTTTTCTCCATTGTTGTAAGCAGGAGTTCCCATCTGCTCCTGGCCAAACACTGTGTAATGATGGGTAAAAGTAAGCAAGGGTCAGCAGTCACAAATAAAGCCAGCACCAGTCTCCTACTCCCTCCCTCCCTGAGGCAGCTTCATCATTTTTTACTGCTCTTTCCCACCCAAAATAGGCCAGTTTGGGTTTGTCCCACTTGATGTTTTCTACATGCATGAGAGAAGAGACTGTTTCGTTCTACCTGTGAGTGGGTCTTCATCGTGCATGTAATGATGACGTCAGGACTTCTCCCTAGTCTCTCTTAGTTTGGAGATGCCTGTTTGCCGACTTGGTTCTGTCTAATTTTTTTCAGGTTCATAGTTTTTTGCCAGTTCTGTGTGCATAGAGTCTTGTATTATTATTTTTCTCTTGTGTTTGTGCTGCTGTTCTGTTGGTTTGTTTGTTTTCCTTTCTGGTGTGGCTTGTCATCATAGAACTGAGCTGGGAGAGCTATGGAATGCCAGAAGCTTCTGTAACAGCAATTCTGCCTTCAATCATTAGGCTCCCAGAGTGGCTTACAGACCAGTAAAAAAGCAAGTAAACTTAGGCACTATTTCTTAGTTCAAGTTATTGTAATAACAAGCTGAAATAGAAAGATTTCAAAAAAAGCAGGAATCTTTTTATAACTTTTTTTTGTTTTCTTCCTCTCCCTATTCTTTTTTCTTTTGTGTCATTTCCTTTAGATTGTAAACCTGAGGGCAGGGAGAGGAGTCGAAAGGATCTGGTCTCTCAGCACAGCTGATGAGTGGCCAAGATTTCCTTCTCTTCCTCTGCTCTGCAGCCTAATGGAATATTTTCCTGAAATATTAATGGCTGTTTAATGGTTAACTGTGTCTAATTACAAGCCACGTTTTGGTCTCCTTGCAAGATCTTTTCAAAGGGATTAAATTACATCTAGTTGATAGTACTTTTTCTCCAAGAACTGAGTGTCACAAAATTGGCCCAAGTGGCTGCCCCGTGCCAAGAATATCTGTTCTGAAGTTGCATTGTAAGCCCCAGCAGTTGGAGATGCATCTTGATTGCATTCAATCTTTATCCAGTCATTAGACTTCTGGTCCTAGAGAAGTATTACTAAGAATAATGCTAATTTTGCTGATTTTTGTGGTATTTTAGAAATAGATACTAAAGTTGTTAGAATAAATATTCTGTCTAGATATGACCACTTCAGTCACTGGGACAATATGAAGAGCCTAAGCTGCGAAGAAGTTCACCTCTGTCATGAGCCATTTGTGAACTACATATACAGGCACGCAGCACATCACACACTCATTTCCATCACAGCACCGAGGTGAGACAAGAGGTTTAAACCGCTCCTCTCAAACCAGCACTCCAGTGGGATGGTTTTCCATCCCACTGCTGGGTTTGGTGAAGAGGTTTAAATCTCTCCTCTCAATCCAACTCTGCGATGGAAATTCAGATCACCTATTATAATGCTGGGAGGGGAAAGTTAAACCTCTCCATCCAGTGCTGTCATAGGCTAACAGACCACTTCCAATGGCTTGGTGGGCCCAAACTGGCTCATGGGTTACAGGGTTGTTATAAGGATTGTAACTAGATGGCATTTGAAGTGCTTTGAACATTTTGAAAGCACTTTATAAATGTTAAATAATTGGAATGAATGAATAAATAAAATTATTTTCTGGATTCGGTGGTTTTCTTTCCCAGTCATGATGGTTATACTATCTCCAGTATGAGAAGTAGCATGCCTCTGAATACCAGTTGCTTGGGGATCATGAGGGGTATCTGGTTGGCCACTATGAAAACTAGATAGGTAGTCTGCTCAAGCAGGATATCTTATTATGTTCTCAGTAGTGTTAGAATGGCATTAATTTTTTGTGTAGCAGATGAACCAGAGGGGCACAGTATATTGTAAGGCTGTGTTACTTAGCAGCTGTATTCTTTCTTGAGGCTTTCTGTATCAAAGACATTTTGATGTTTCACGTAAAAAAGCTCCAGATGTAAGTGTGATCCAGAGGTGGGACAAGGGTGTTTCCCATTGGTGTTACTCAGTGCACACCCATGCTCTGTTTAATACAGTCAAGTGTTATATAATTGTTCAAGAACGTATTATAAGTTACTAACTTTGCTTTTACTTAGGTGGTTGCTGAAGAAGCTTGGGAGAACCATTTGAAGCGAAATGATTCCATCATTGTTGATATATTTCATGGACTTTTTAAATCAACCCTAGTTTGTCCAGAATGTGCTAAGATCTCTGTAACATTTGATCCTTTTTGTTACTTGACTCTTCCATTACCCATGAAAAAAGAACGCACTTTGGAAGTTTATTTAGTTAGAATGGATCCGCTTGCCAAACCTATGCAGGTGAGAAATACAGATGCTTTCTTAGTTCATGGTCTATTACATAATCAATAGTAATGAAGATTTTGCTTATTTTACTGTTGCTTTTTAAAGACTTTATTCTGTAGACTTCCATCTCAGCAGTATGTAACTGGTTTGGATTTATTTACAATAATTTCTATGCCACTTTTCATGAAAAAACAAATCCCAAAGGTAGTTTACAACAGTAAACTAATAAAACTAATAAAATACAACAATAAAACAAGAACATATTGCAATTATAATACCAGGATTATTAAATTCTAGCATCAACAATTGGGAAATGCTTGCACAAAAATATTTTTAGTAAATAGCAGAAGCACACTAGCATTGCTGTCTGCCGTATTGCAGAGTGGAGATCATTCCAGGTACTAAGCACCCAACCATGGAGAAGGCCTATTTCCTTGTTGCCACAAGATAGATGTCTGTAGGTTACAACATGGCTAACAGGGCCTTCTGCAAAGATCATAGTGATTGGGCAGGCCTGTATGGATGAAGGTGATCTCTTAGGTAACCTGATCCCAACTTGTTCAGGGCTTTATATATTAAAAGAACCTTAAGCATGCCTTGGTAGCAAACTGGCACAGGTGTTGAATGTGCTTAGTAGGACACCCAATTTAGCAGACTGCCTGCTGTGTTCTGCACAAGCTGCAGTTTTCAGACCAGCCTGAAGAGCAGTCCCACATAAAACACATTACAGTTGTCTAGTCTTGAGATTACCAATGCATGGGTCACAGTGGCCAAGTTGTCACTGTCCAGAAATGGCTGTAGCTGGTGTACCAACTGAATCTGATAGAAGACACTATTTGGCACTAAGATTACCTGAATCCAGTAGCGTTGATGGATCCAGGAGTCCTTCCAGACTATGTACCAATTCCTTTAGGGAGAGTGCAACCCTATTGAGCACAGGCAAACTTCCTAATCCTCAGACCACAAAACCACTTACCCCCAGAGCCCACTCATCCACAGAGCCTCCATCTTATGAGGATTCACTTTCATCTTATTGGTTCTCATCCAGCCTATCACTGCTTCCAAAAACCATGCATAGCCACTTTTGACTAAGGTAACAGAGAAATAGAGCTGAGTGTTGCCAGCATACTGATAATACCTTGTCCCAGAACTCCTGATAACAGCTCCTAATGTTTCATATAGGTTGCTGAGAACATGCTGTGGGTTCATGGATTGCTCCTTCTCCTTCCTGATTTGAATTGGGGTTCTGATTCTGATTTGGAGGCCAAGTATGATTAGCAGTAACTAGACTTTGTCTGATTCAGATGTCATGGAAACCTGAGGTTACCATGGGCCACGAAGTAGGAGAGGGAATCATTGTGTTTGAAGAGAGGAGAGTGAGCCTGTAGCTCAGTTCCAGTGGTCAAACCTTGGTTGGCTGTGACATCTGAACTGGACCTATGGCTGCTATAAAGATTGCAAAGAGGTAACTAGGGGAATGAGATCTGATTCACAAATGTTTGAGAAAGCAACTGTCAGCACTTTCTTTCCTGAATTTAACTCTCCTAACTTGTGTTCCTTTCTATGTCTCTGAGGAGTGATATTTTTCATCCCTTGAAATTGCAGTGGGAAATTGATTTACAACTTCATATTTATATATTCCATGTTTTTTATGCCACCTTTCCTACTTTCTGGAGCACAGGACAGCTAAACATAATAAAATGCTAAAACAACCTTACAAAATAGGTAGCATCAGATGGGAGCCATATTTGATATGCAGGATGGACACAACAAAGCAGTGCTGGATGTGGGCTTAAAATAAGCTTCTTAACATGCTGTTAAGCAGTGAGGGGGGAGAGAAAAAGAAGTGGTATGTTCATAAATAGTATAAAACAATAGGAAGGAAATAAAGTAGAAGGGAAAAAGAGAAGAGAACAAGAAGATTGTAGAAAGCTGACGATGACACAGAGATGAGGGAAATAAGAGAAGAGGAAACCAAGGAAACAGCATAATGGGGGAGCAATCTGACAAACAGATTGGGGAATATTAAACTGGGCTGGTGTTTGAACATGGTGACTAGTTCTTATATAGCATTTAAAATTTTCAAGGGGTGTATAATCCTTGGATTTGCCCTTCTTGCAGATTTGTAAGGTAGATCACTGTTGTTCTTAATTTAAAGATGGGAGGACTATACTTGGGACTTGCCTGATGCCACACAGACAGGAATAGGTCTTAGAAACAACTTTCCCATGACCTAAGTGATGGTGGGCCTAAATCTAACTCTTTTAAATATCAAATATTAGCAGTTATGAGAGAGTGCAGAGTCAATGCCGGCACGACCTCTTCAAGAAAGGTAGAGTGGCTCTAAGGTGCTTTCAACCTTGTTCACAAAGTTTTAACAAATGGCTGCTGTTGCCCCTTAACTGTTAGAGTGAAGTTTTTTCTTCCCAAAATACAAATCCAAGTTATGCCAAAGTCCTGTTATGTTATAAATAGTGCAGTCAAAATAGTGCAGACTAAGGGCATGTATTTATTTTCTGCATTTATGAATATCTGCTTTGCTCATTAAATTGACTTGTTTGACAAATTATCTTCTCGAGGCATTAAATAAAGACAGACACAGAATGAGACTGGATGTATAAACACAAAAGGGGGGAGTTGGGGGAACTGTCAGATGAACGAGTAGATGGTAGGGCATGGTTATAAGTTAAATCAATAATGAAGGAAGATGGTGATGCTTTACTATATGCTGGGAAAGGGTTATGTGTGTTTGGAAGGCAAGAAATAAAATGCAAATTGGAAGATGACAGGTTTGAGATTTAGATATGCAGTGGGACGTAGCTTGTGAGAGTGTTGCAGGGGATAGTCGTAATGTTGCACTTGAGATGGAGGGAGAAGGCTATTGGAAATTGGTGTACTGGGCTCCTGGGTCACCCTTATCTCACTATGTTAAAGGCCACTGACCTGATAGTATACAAAAATTATTTTAAAAGGGAAATAATGTGTAGATTTATAGCAAAGTATCATTTCTAGCTGTATATAGATATTACTTGCACCAACTTCTAGATATCTTGGGGGAGGATTGTTTTGAAAGCTGTGTGCATTATGTGTCTTCAAGCCGCTTACAACTTATGACGACCCTACGAGTCAGTGATCTCCAATAGCATTTGTTATAAACCACCCTGTTCAGATCTTGTAAGTTCAAGTCTGTGGCTTCCTTTATGGAATCAATCCATCTCTTGTTTGGCTGAGTTTACTTTAACCAATTGTGTTCCAAAATGTGAATATTAAATCAGCACTTATCATTTGACATGAATGACACTTAGGGCTCATCCAGACGACTGCAAAATGTGTGACACACCCGTTATGTGTGTTCATTATTATTTGGTCGTCCAAATGACGTCTGGCGCTGTTACGCATTTTCGTGGGTTAAATCCGCTCCTTGCAATACCGGCAAAAATGCAATTTGCTGTTTAAAATCGGGAATCATTCGCTGTGCCTTCAGGAGTTAGGATGCAATACCACGGACTTTACAGCTGATGCGCGGTTCTTGGGTGTTTCCCCTTGCCCCTTCTCCTCATTCCAGCCAATCACGTATTTGCACTTTTGCACATGTGCGAGAATAAGCCCGGGAAAATTGAACCAATCATTGCAATGGTGGGGTGTTGGGGGGGGGTCTGCAAGTACTGCGCAGATGCATTTTATTTTTTGCCAGCCTGCAAACTGGGTGGCCACTCTGGGTGAGATCTGCAATGCACAGCAAGTGAGAAAGGAGGGGGTGGTCGGTTTCAGCCTGCCTCTGAAAGTCTTGTCAATTTCATTCTACTTGCTGAGGAGTTTGCTTCAAATCAGAAAAGCATACATTCCTTTAAGTGTAATATCCCAAATGCAAACAAGAAAAGAGCTTCTGGTCGGTTTCAAGGCTGCTCCAGAAAGCTTTGTCAATTTCATTCTCTGTGGGAAGGAAAGGGAGAAGGGGGGGACACACGTTTCTTGCTTTTTTGGAGAAATAAGTGCATTGCCAGCATGTGTATCTCCTTAAATATCAACAAAGGCAGAAAAGCATACATTCGTTTAAGTGTAATATTGCAAATGCAAACAAGAAAAGGGTGTCAGTTTCATTCTCCGTGGGAAGGCAGGCGTGAAACCGACCAGCAGCCTTTCCTTCCCAGGCGAGAACTCCTTTACAGCCATATTGTGCTTCGTTGCAAAGGGGGAGAGGAGCATATGTAATTTTTTTGCTGACCAATTGGTTGATAAGGGGAGGTTTTAGAGGCAGAGCTTGGAAAAAGCAAAAAGAATGTAGGGGTCTTACCGCTGCGTGTGCGGGTGCAAAAAAGAGTTTTTTTTAATTGGGAAAGAGCGAACTAAAAGGCAAAGTGAGGACTATCAGATGACAAACCGAATATGGAAACCGTGGATTATCCCGCTCTGTTTGGATAAGCCCTTAGTTTGGCTAATTATAGGTTTGCCTGCCTTATCTCTGGTTGTTGAGATCCTAAGAAATTTTCCTCCCCACCAAAAAAGACTAGTTGAACCATTTGGTTGTAACCAAAATTATTTTCTTTAAGTGTGGAATTCTTCAGTTTGAATCTCAGACATATACATAATCCGCCTTACTTATATTAATGAATCTCCTCAACCAGATATCCCTTAGAGGGCACTCTTCCTCCTCATAGGGAGTATTTCTAGTCACTTAAATATGTAAAATTTGAAGTTGTATTAAGTTGTCTTCCCTGTTTCTTAAGAATAACAGTATTTGTATTTTATTTTTATAGTACAAAGTAGTAGTTCCAAAAATTGGAAATATACAGGATCTCTGCACAGCATTGTCAACTTTATCCGGTGTTGCTGCAGATAAGGTATGATGTTTCTAGTAATTGTAGATAACTTATAATGTTATCTGTCTGTCTAAGCAAATTTAAATGATATGAATTTTATTTCTGTTTAGATGATAGTTACTGATATATACAATCATAGGTTCCATAGGATATTTGCAATGGATGAAAATCTGAGTAGTATTATGGAGCGTGATGACATTTATGTGTAAGTACAGAAGAAATATAATCTGAACAGTATTCTTTTTCTTTTGAATTTCATGTGGATTACTCTATTAAAAGACTGCTTAGCAGAATTACTTAAAGATATGGCTTTGTTTAATTTTTGTGTGTATGTGTGTGTTTGCTGCTTTAGATTTGAAATTGGCATCAACAGAACCGAAGATACAGAGCAAATTGTAATTCCAGTTTGTTTAAGGGAAAAGTTTCGGCACAGCAGTTACAGCCACCATAGTGGCTCCACACATTTTGGTCAACCTTTCCTTATAGCAGTGCCTAGAAACAATACTGAAGATAAGCTGTATAATATTCTGCTTCTGAGAATGTGGTAAGTATGCAAGAAAAATGCTGTGAATGCGCTCCTAATTGCAGTGAAAAAGTATGTTACGTATTTGGACATCACAAACCTGGACTCCACGAAGAAAATACAGGGATGTGTTAAATAATCTGGACTCTGGTACAACCTAGTGCTAACAGGGAGGATCAGAGGTTTTTGTCTGGGACTGCATACTATTGCCATCCTTATAATTAACCATTTTTGTTTATAATTTTGGATTATTCAAGTAATAAACCTGAAAGTTTTTGAAGACTGTACGTGGAGCCCTTATGGTTGTGTGAGCCTTTGCTTATTTAGGACAACTGGAAATCAATAGTGCAGTAATACTAGTGGTGCAGCTAGGTAATCCTAGGTCCCAGAATAAATTGTTTTACGGGGGCGGGGCACTTTAGATGGACATCTGTTATTTCATGTTTGAAGCACACAAATAATATTTCTCTTCTTCCTACTACCACACTACCACCGTTGCATGCTTTATTGCTTCTACATTCCTGATACGTTGGAGCTCTAAAAAAAAACAACAGTTTGCCAACCCTAATTTAAAAAAGTAAATACTCTAAGCATGTGCAGTTTTGCATTTTAGGTTCACATAAATCATATCACCATCATGACCACAGGAATAAAATAGAGGTTGCTTCTTCTGCCCTGCTGCCAAATGCATTTACTTTTGAATAAGCATATTTGTTGTAGAATATTATTTTTATTTTTAAAATATATAAAATAAGCAACTGTAATCCTGCATCTGCCTGGCCATCCATCCATCCCCAGAATAAGGTTTTAAGAAGTACAATTTTTGGGAAGCACCCCTTGGTATAGTGGATTCTTGTGTTTCTATGATAATGGCTGTTTGTCAGTTCCCTCTTACTCAGCTTTATGAAGAAGGATCACTGTCTCACCATGTGAATGGGGAAAAAACTATATTGTGCATTACCTTGTTTTGTTGTGTTCAGTTTTGCTGATGAATTACTTTGGAAAATACTAGTGAACATTTTTTTTAAAAGAGAAGAAATATAAAATTAAGTTTGTGTAACAATTGGTGTGTTTTCAGCCGATATGTGAAAACTTCTACTGAAGCGGAAGACACTGAAGCATCCTTGCAGTGCTGCAAGGACAACAGTATCAATGGTAATGGCCCAAATGGAATTCATGAAGAAGGATCCCCAAGTAAGGCTTGAATTACAGATAGCCACCTAAACCTTTGATTTAGTTTTTGGAGGTGCTCTAAAATCTGCTTTGTTTTAAATCCTGCTTTATTTTGCCACTAGCCTGTCATTGTGGGAGTTGCTGTTCTGATATAACAGCTGTAGGAGCACTAGACTCTCGAATAATGATAATAATATGCAGATTCTGAAGAGTGCACCTGCAAGCCTAAGTTGAACGGATGCTTGAAACTGATGATGTAGCCATTCCCTAATTTGCATATTTTATTCGATATGTTTTTAATTTATATGTTAGTGTGTAGTTCATCTGGAATAAGGCGTGGGTTGTCAAGCCATCACCCACAGGTTCCATGTCACCTGTAAAGGGTTTCAGTGGTGCCCCCAGCAGATAGCTCAGAATCTGAACTTTCAGTTTTTTGAAGAAGTCTCTAGCAATCCGAGAAATAAAGGTATGGAGGAAAATGTGCAGGTATCTTCTGAACCATTTTTGTGAAATGAGTCAGCTTTTCCTATCTGTCAGCCAATGAGTAGCCATTGAGTGAAGTCAGAGATTGATAAGCGAATTGTTGGACACCAGGCAATAGGAATCCCTGGGATCCCAAAGATCTGCTGTTTTGCCATCTCTATCCTCCTTCTGACTTTTTTTTCTAGTCCGTGCAGTCTCCATAGTTTCCCCTTCCTTTTCCCTAGCAACCAGGATACTTATTTCCTGTGCTGAGTTCACTAAGATTAGGTTGTGCCTACTAGTTATTTTCTACAAATACTACTAAACAATAAGTGTGGGTGAATGTTAAAGAATTCCCTTCCCTCCCAAAAGCAAATGTGAAAACTTTGCAGAGGGTTAAAGACCAGGGACTCATTAAGAATTCACTATATAATTAACTTACAGTGCAGTGGTATACATTTCTACTCAGAAGTAAGTCTCTTTGTGTGTAATGGGGCTTCCAATTAAGTGGGCACAGGATGGCAGCCTAGGCTTTGGTTTAGGGTTGGCATTGGGAAAAACAGGGTTCTTGTGCCTTTAACTGCTGTATGGCAGACAGAAATTTGGCAGATCAACCCTTTCCTACTATGGATATAAAATTATGGGGAAAGGTTCACCATAACTACTCTAATTTTTTGTTATGACATGCCCCAAGGCAGCCATTTTATGTTATGCCATACTCCCATGGCAGCCATTTTGTGACTGGTACCTCTAGCACTCCCTCAAAATTTGAAATAACCCCTCTGGTCCAAAAATGTTTGCAACCCTTGGATTAAGATACTAACTTTTGCATTTTTCATATCATAGCAGGATGTTTTGTTTATTTTGAAAAGGGGTTTACTCTAGAGAAACTGCAGTGTTATAAACATTACAGTGCCATTTTACCTGATAAAGTAAAAAGCCAGGGCTGTGTGCATTCATTGATTTTGTGGACATACTGCACAAGCCTAGGTGTTGATATTAATAATATTGAGCTTGAAATTACATAGGCAGTGCTTGATGAATTCTTAAACTACGGTGCAATTGTGGAACTGAGTAGGATTTCCATGGAACAAGTCTACAGTATCATTCAGTCCTTAACAGTGTGGCTGAGAATGTATGTTACATTTGTATAATAATTCCTTATTTTATTTTAAAATGTTTATATTCCGCTTTATATTAAAAATACCTAAAGCAGTGTACAACATAGAATTGTGTGTGTGTGTGTATACACACATACATATGTACTATAAAACAGTAATATTTGTGCAATCTGACAATTGTGTGTGGAGGCTGCATCACTGATCAGAAAATGCTTGTTTGAACAAATATGTTTTAAGCATGTGAGAAAACGATATACAGTTTGTTCATGTCTAATCTTTGATGGGAGGCTGTTCCAAAGGGATGGCACCATTACGGGAAAAGATCTCCTGAGTGGGTGCAAGATGGAACACCAGTGGCTGTAGTACCAACAAGAGAGCCTCATCTGCTGATCTCAGTGAGCAGATCAGTTGTGAAAGCCCTCTTGGTCCCAGGTTTTTGGGGGCTTTACAAGCTAACAGAAAAACTTTAAACCTGGTTCAGTAGCAAATTCTTCAGCAAAGGGGTTACATGCTCATGATATGCCACCCTGGTGAGCAGCTGTGGCGCTGCATTCTGCATAGCTGCAGCTTCTAAACCAGACTTTTAAGGGCAGCCCCATATAGACTGCATTGCAGTAGTTCAGTGATGCAACAGTTACAGAATTTGGCACAGTACGGCCACCAGAGTTTAAGGGCCTAGTAATATGTCTATTTTATTGGGTTCAGGTTTTCTTCTTTGTTACTTCTTAGCACGGATGATCTGAAATTTTGTCAAACAGAGCTCTCTTGCAACTTGTACCTCCTTGAGAGAGTGGCTCTTAAGTGCACAATTCCAGCACATTTAAAGAAATCTGGGAGGCTGGTTGACATATATTGATTTACCATTTATTGGCAGTAGTATTGAGTGATGGCTTGTAAGTGTGAATGATACATCACAGATTAATTGCCCAGGTAGAACATTTATATCATTGGGGGACAGTTCACACATTTGGCTGAGAATAAACAAGTGATGTGTGTATGTTTGAACTTCCTCTTAACTCTAAAGAAACTTTTGGTTGCTTAGAGTAGATTTATTTGTGTACATTGATAGAGTAAATGTAAAATCTCATCAGAAGGAGATGTGAAGCTGTTCTACGCTTCAACTTTTACTTCCCAAAGACACTGAAATATGTAACTTGCACTTTTGGGTCTCCTGTCTGTTCCTGCAATGTGGACCTAACTTTTATGGGTCTAAAGCAATCCACATTTCCTTACCTAGGACAATGGGCTTGCAGGGTTGTTCAATCTGCTCTGGAGCGAAGATGAGAATGGAGCAGCACCAAGCAGGAGCCAAGTAGAGAACCTGAAGTGACGGCCAACTTTTTGTTGAAAGAGCAAGTTGAACAGCTCTTTTAGTGGTGCGTGTGTGTGGGGGGGGGCAGTGGCAGTGGCAGTGGCAGATCCAAATCGTGCTTTACTGCTCTGGTGTATGCCAAGAACTTCCCTGGAGACCAGGGAGACTTTCAGACTTATAGCCATGGTTCTGTATTATATTGGCTTCTATTCACTAATGCATAATAATGTATGTGTTAAATTCTGTGTAAATGATAGGCAATATTGCTATATCCTACATCCCAGGTGAAATGGAAACAGATGAACAAGATGATGAATCCAGCCAAGATCAGGAACTTCCTTCTGAAAATGAAAACAGTCAGTCAGAAGACTCTGTTGGAGGAGATAATGATTCTGAGAATGGGTTATGCACAGAGGATTCCTGCAAGGATCAACTTATAGGGCACAAAAAACGATTGTTCACATTCCAGTTTAACTGTTTAGGCAATACTGACATCAATTATGTTAAAGATGATACCAGGCATATTCGATTTGATGACAGGCAACTTAGGCTAGATGGTAAGTTTTCGGCCACATTCCACAAGGCTGCATACATTAAAGAGGTTAAGATCAAAACAATTGAACAAACATATAATAAAAGCAGTGTCAGATAAAATCAAATATAGAGGACCAGCAGTAAAACAAAACAAAAAAAGTTTGGAATAAGAAAGTATTTAGGGACTACTTAAAGGCCACAAGAGATGAGGCCAAGCAGAGTTCTTGAGAAAGGGAACTTCACAAGTGCACTACTGAAAAGCCCTGTGGTTGGTACCTGCCAGTCTGAGCATAGTGGCAGGCCAAAGAGCAGGCCTCTGAGACTGATTTTAAGGCATATGGAGGTTTAGATAGCTGTAGGTGGTCCTTCAGATAACGTGGTCCTGAACCTTTCATGATTTTAAAGGTTAGTACTAGTGTTTTAAATTGAGCCCAGAAACAAATGGGTTATCTGTGCAACAGGTGCAAAATAGGTTTATTATGATCAAACTGCTTAACCCTGCAAGTCCTACATAGAAAGCATTACAGTAGTCTAGATGTAATTAGCACATGTGTAGCTCAGAACAGGCCTGCTTTCTCCAGATAAGGCTGCAACTAGCAAAATATCCCTAAGCTAATAAAACACCCCTTGTCACTGAGTTCACCTGTGCCTCCGTAGATAACACTGGGCTCAGGAATTGCCCCATGCTGTATATCTGATTCTTCAGGGAGAGTGCAACCCCATCCAAAATCAATTTCAAACCTCTATCCAAATCAGTGGTCTTCCCAACCAAAAGTACTTATGTCTTTTCTGGATTTAAGTTTGTTTGTTCTGATCCATCCTAGAACTGCCTCCAGACACTTGTTTAAACTTATCACTGCATCCCTGGGATTAGAGATGGAAACAAGAAGTAGAGATGTGTGTTGTTTGCATATTGGTGGCATCTCAGCCCAAACCTCCAGATTGCCCCTCCCAGTGGATTCATATAGATTTAAAAAATCATGGGAAGCAAGATGGAACTCTGATACACCCCAAAAGCCAGCATCCATGGGCTTGATGCAGCAGTCTCCCAACATCACCATCTGTACCCATCCCTCAAGAATGAACCAGAGCTCCCATAAGACTATGCCTCCAAATCCTACTCTGGCAAGATGGTCCAGAATGCTACTATGGTCAGTGATATAAAAAAGCACTGGGGACTTCTTTAATTCCATTCCCAAAATATAAATGAGTTTTTAAACTATGTTGGGTCTACCCAAATCTTTTTTTATTATTTCTACATAGGAATTTATGTCCTCTGCTTCAAATAAATTCCTAGGGCACCATACAGTATAAAATCAAAGAAATAACATTTTAAAACAAAAACACTGCAGAATAAAAGTAGGACCTGAAACTATGGAGAGAAGCACCTCACAGAGATAAAACAACTTTTATTAAAAAGCTTGAAGAAATTTTAAAACATTTCTGTACTGCTTTTTATTTGTGACAATAACAAAATGGTTCATGATATAAATACCTTACAAATTGAATAAAACCACGGTCATCAGTGAAACATCACAATACCAAGGAATCTAGTGCTAGTGGTCTGGGAAGGTCATGGTAAACAGATGGGCCTTTAACAGTCAGTGAAAGCACCCCAAAACGTGTCCGTCTAATCTAGCAGGGAGGGCATTCCACATAGTTGGTGCTGCAACAAAAAAGACCCTCCTCTAGAATAGAAAGGCCTTAGCCTGGTGCCGAAACGACATTAGTCCAGCCACCAGACAAGCTTCTCTGGGAAGAGCATTCCACAATCAGGATGCCACTACCAAGAAGGGCCTTTTCCCAATAATTGCCTACTATCTTCTGGACAGTAGGGGAACCTAGAAAAGGGCTTCTAGTAAAGATCCTGTATAGGCCGGCACATGTGGGGACAGGTGATTGTTCGGTGTCCTAGTCTCAAGTTGTGAAAGACTTCAAAAGTTAAAACAAGCACTTGACTTGGGCGAAAAAATGGACTGGGATCAAGCTCTGTTGGTGAAGTACAGTCATAATACAGTCATAATGTTTAGTCTCAGTTAACAGTGTTGTAACTGTTATGAACTAACTTTAGTTTCCGAACAGTTACCTGAGAATGGGTAACTGAGGATAGGCTATAGTAGGGTTGCAGCTGATGCCTAGGCTGAATACTGTTTATGGTATATTAGAATTAATATGCAAATACTACACTTGGCAAGCAGCAGGTATTGGTCATTTTAGGCAACTCTTTATAGTTGACTGGCCATAGCTGAGTGATTGCGTTATATGTAGTGAATACTTCCATGATAACATCTGTGATTCAGTTGCCTTATGTTTAAAAAAGTGAGTTTAAAAACAGTGTATCAGTCATTGTTGGGTTGGATCCAGGCTTTTCCTTCCACAAATGGAAGAGCTCAAAATCTGGTGGAGGCTCCTGCTTTGAGGAAGGGGAAATGTTTTTCCTTACCCCTGCAGGCCCCAGTGCCATTTCCCATGCTGTTTCATAGGGACTCTGACTCTTACTCTCCAGAGCATCATTTGGGGGCAGAAGTGGAGGCTGAAGGGGAAATTGGCAAAAATTGCCTTCCTTTCTGCTAGTTGGAGTCCTGTGGATGGTTTTTTGACTATCCAACCCAAGGTGATTCTTTTTATTTTTATTTGTTGTATTTATACATCATCTTTCTTCAAACAGAGCCCAGGGCAATGTGCAACAAAGGATAAACATTAATATTCCATAAGTGATGAAAGCAAATGCAAAACTAAACTATTCATAAAGTAACAGGCATTAAAAACAATAATTTTTAGAACTCATGGCAGCCATTTAAATATGTTATGAGCTAACTGTAATAAATTTTATTAAACTAAATGCAGTATTGTTAAAGGAGGCTTCTACTCTCTTGTTTAGAAAGATCTTTCTTGGCTTTGGATTGGGATCCTGAATTTAAAAAAAGATACTTTGATGAAAATGCCGCTGAGGTATGTGATTTTTTAAAATATGTTGTTCTGGTTGCACAGTGTATTTAGAAGTGGACAAAACAGCCATCCTTAATTCACCACCCTATTCAGAGGTGCCAAATTGGGGGCATCCATCTTGGGGACCACAATCTGACCCCCAAAGAGGTTTAGGGGAGGGGGCTTATCATGGTAGTAGCAGAGAGGCTTCTTCCCTTTCTTGCACCTTTTCAAAGCTGCTGCCACTACACAGGAAGGAAGATAGGAAGAGATCTCTGATCTAGCTACTATACCAAAAGTGAAAGAAATGAGGGGAGAAACAGCCCCCTTCCACTATAGTATGCCCCCTCTTACTTAAAATGGCACAAATCACTTTGTACCATCCCCCCTTCATTCCATTTTGTGATTTGCCCCAAATGCCTCCCCCATTCCAAATCATGCAAATACCAAAACAGGGCAAAATGACACTATCCTTAGCGGACAGTAAATTCTTTCAGAAGTATTTTAAACAGTTCAGTAGTAGCTAAAGTGTATTTTTCATTTGGGTTAGCTTTCCAGATATGGGAGATTATGGTCCTTGTTACAGTAAGACAACATAACTAAAATGAGTTTTGTTTTATTTGTTCTCTTAACTCAAGAAATACTTCTCTTTAGGATTTTGAAAAACATGAAAGTGTGGAATATAGACCTCCAAAAAAGCCCTTTGTGAAATTAAAAGATTGCATTGAATTGTTCACAACAAAGGAAAAGCTAGGTGCTGAAGATCCGTGGTAAGAACAAAAATGCAGTAGATGTGCTGAAGTGGTTTATCAAATTTTGGCAGGTACTTCCTGGTATTCTGCTTAGATCATCACTGGAGACATGACACAGTTTGTACTTACTCTCCAAATTGGTATTTAATATGGAAACCTAAACCTACCATTTGAATTCTTGACTATTACATGAAGGCACTTATATACCGTTCAGTATAATTCCTTACTTGGTGTGCATGGTGGTTTGAAAATGAGGGCCTTGAATCTGCAAATACTTTAATCATAAACGGAACTTGCCACATATGTTTTTGTAGCCCTTGAGAAAAATAGTACAGTAGGGCTCCGCTTTACAGCGATTCACTAATGCGGCAGCTTTCAATTAGGGAAAGTCCCCGCATTAAGGCGCTTGTTCTGCTTTTACGGTGTTTTTTTCCGTCGTGCGCCATTTTGATGTCATTTTTGTGCGACGTGCCCCATTATCATCAATGGGTTCCGCTTTACAGCGATATCCGCTTTGCGGCGGCAGTCCGGAATAGAACCTGCCGTATAAGCGGGGCCTGCCTGTATCTCCTTTCATAGATACACATAATAGCTAGAGCAGCCTTTACCAACTTGGTGCCCTTCAGATGTTCTGGACTATAGCTCCCATCAGCTCCTGTGCTGGCTGGGGCTGATGGGAGTTGTAGTTAAAAATATCTGGATGGCACCAAATTGGTGAAGGTTGAGCTAAAGTGAATTTGCAGTCAAGAGAGAACTTACGTTTAAAAGAGCTGCAACTGCGTATTCATTTACCCTTTCCATATTAGGAATAGCAGAGCATTCAATTTTCATAGGCTTCAGAAGAAATGAAAGCAGTGTACTTCTCCAGATGTGGCTGCTACTATCACGAGAGTAAAAAAATGTGAAATAATATGTTTATGAAATAGAGAATATTAAGCAGAGGTGTAGACCATGTGCCCCTCTAGATGGTGTTGAATTCTTACCATGCTAGCAGAAGCTGATGGAAGTTATCTAGAGTGCCGCAGGTTCCCCACCCCGATCCAAAGGATATCTTCATATTGATTGCTAAGATGAACTTTACTCAGTCATGTACAAACATTAATTGTATAATGTTTTAACTTCACTGTATCTGAATGTTTTAACATGAAACTTTTTTTCTTTGTAGGTATTGCCCAAACTGTAAAGAACATCAGCAAGCTACCAAAAAACTAGATTTGTGGTCACTGCCACCAGTATTGGTAGTGCATCTAAAACGTTTTTCTTACAGCAGATATATGAGAGATAAGTTGGATACTTTGGTTGACTTCCCTATAAAGTAAGAGAATCATATAAAAGTCAATTGAGTATTTAGCTTTCCTGGATTTTTTATGTAATGTTAAGTATACTTTCAAGAGAGAACTAAATTCACTGGTTATGTAGGCTTAACTTATTGTGAACATCTCCACTTATTGTGGACATAACAAACCATATTTTTCAGCTTCCCTGAAAAAATAATTCATTTAGTATGCATTGCATTTACCTTGTTTACACTCAAGGTTACTGCCGCTATGACTTTTTCAGTGGTGTTGCATAAGCCGTCACAGATGTTGCACAGTCTGCTCGTCACTTCTTCCAAATTAAAAGTGAGCCATGTTTCCCTGGGCATGGGATACTATGCTGGGTAGTTTCTCTCCATATAATTCCCCAGAGAGTAATGTATAGTGTTATCACTCTCAATTTAAATGCATTTTATGTGGAATTATATCTCATTAATTTTCAGTTATGGCCCCAGTAAACCTTATTAGAAGAAAGTACTGATAGTGTTACTTGGAGTAAAAAATACCTCTGAGACAGCTTCCTATGTGAATAAAGCATTGATTATTTGAGGATTATATTAGTGTTTTTATATAATTCCTCTGAGGAACTCAAGGTAGCATACATGGTTTTCTTAGACCCCAATTTTATATTCACAACAACCCAAGTGAGCTGATTGAGGATTTGGCTGTATTCTTTCCAGTCCTGGTCTGACACTCTACCGCTACACCATCTGGCTCCTCCTATTTTTTTCTTCTTTGACAAGGACACCCAATAAATGTTAGTGTATGTGAAAAGGCCTTGATGGAACCCAATTAAAAGAAATTCATTTGTTGCTTTGCATAAGGTTTGAAGTGATTGCTTTGTCTCATTTGTATTGAAGGAAAATATAATGTATAATTATTGAATATAAATCCAGAATTAAGGAGATCTTTTCTTTAAAACAGTGATTTGGATATGTCAGAGTTCCTTATTAATCCAAATGCTGGGCCTTGCTGCTATAATTTGATTGCTGTTTCAAACCACTATGGAGGCATGGGAGGAGGGCATTGTAAGTAACTTACCTTATATGTAAGATGATACCTTTTTATTATTATTATGGCCTATTATCAACATGTTAAGATAAATCATTCTCTCCCTATCCTAGACACTGCTTTTGCAAAAAACAAAGACGATGGGAAATGGTACTACTTTGATGACAGTAGTGTGTCCACTGCATCTGAGGCACAAATAGTGGCAAGTATATTTTGTTTTTGTAAAAACTAGATCTAACACAGACTTGCATAAGTATTTTATTAAGAATACAGCAAGGATGGGCAGGAGGTATATAGGAATCTTCTGGTAAATTTCTGGGTGATATGAAGATTGGCATGGATTTTTCCCATCCAAGTACTAACCAGGCCCAACCCTGCTTAACTTTTGAGATTTGACGGAATCAGGTGCTTTCAGGGTGGTGTGGCTGTAGGTGAAGATTGGCATGGATTTCTGACTCCCAACATATCAATGGCAATGACAAAATTACCCCGCCCATCCCTAAATTATATTGCTTAACTGAAGAAAGGGGAGTAACCAGGAGTGGATTTTTGTGTAGGAGTAGAACTATGAGCTCTGTTCTAGAATTCAAAACAAATGTCCAGTCTCAGAATTCTTTAAATGTAATTATGTCTTTTGTACTTAACTTCAGTTGGTGGATCTTGAGGTTCTATTTAAAAAGCAAAATAGATCCCACAAGCCTGAAGTCTGCCCATGCTGATTTACAGTATGATACAAAACAGTATGGCAAAAAGTAGGTAGAGCTTAGCACTTTGACTTGAGAAACAAGCTTCAAAATTTAAAAAACTTACCAAATGAATGTTATATTATTCAGTAGAGAAAAGTAGAAAGGATTAATGATTTTAGTTCATAAACATGAATTTGGGTGCTGTATTGAAAACCAGTACAGTAGGGCTCCGCTTTACAGCGCTTCACTTTACAGCAATTCACTAATACAGCGGTCTCAGTTAGATGCAATTAGACTAAAGCCCCACTCATATGGCACTTGTTCTGCTTTTATGGCGGTTTTTGGGCATCGCACGCTATTCTATTCAATGGGTTCCGCTTTACAGCGGTTTTTGCTTTACAGCAGGGGTCCGGAACATAACCCACTGTATGAGTGGGGCCCTACTGTACAAAATATTCAAATTATCTCTGAAAATGTCACTGCATCCCAGAATATCTTTTTGCCCCTTGTTTTTCAGTCTGTGAAAACTAATGGAACTGGAAATAATGGAAGGTGTGGCTTTGATGATAATAAATATTAAAACATTGTTCCTTATTTTGCAGTCTAAAGCAGCATATGTGCTGTTCTACCAGAGACAGGACACAATCAGCGGAACTGGCTTTTTCCCTCTTGACCGGGAAACAAAACAAGGTGCATCTGCTGCCACAGGCATCCCATTAGAGAGTGATGAAGACAGTACTGAGAATGACAATGATATAGAAAATGAAAATTGTATGCACACCAACTAATGGAAGACCTAGAAGCCATACAGAGAAAAACTTTCTTGTGGGATATATCTGTTGAAACATTGAAATTATCCACCAAATTAAAAATAAAATCTGAGATGGGAAATTTCAGATGACAGAATGTAAATCCTTATTACATTTTAACTTGCGCAGTACTTGAAGTGAAACACAATGAAAATATTAACAGAATTCGACTCTTAATACCTTTACAATCTTGTATTCACAAGCTATATATAGGAAATCACAAATAAATCCCTTTACAGTTTCTGCTGCAGTTTCAATGAATTATGGTTTCTTTGTTTTGGATGCAAGTTAATATCAACAATTTGTGGATTTGGTCTTTGTGTAACACCACAAGAATATTACTGTATTTTTGGATGGGTGTGTCCATATACCTGTAACAAACATTGATTTGCCCAGTATATGTGACTCATAAGTGCAGCAGTATTCTTGCAACACCAAATTTTCAAGTTTATCCCTGAAATAAGTGTTGATTAAAAAGCAACCTAATCATGATAGAAAATAACTTGGAAAAGGTGTTTTAACCTTTTGTGGTATAAGTAATCTTCCAGAATATTATGTTCATCGTATTGCTGCTGTGGAACAGGTTCTGGATTTCATGCTGCATTAAGGAGTTGAATTTTTCAATTAAATGTAAGTATCCCTCATTGCTTGTTGGATCTACTTTGTAAACATAATTCTTGTTACCTTGCTTATAAGATGTGCGTAACTTTAATCTGGTGTCAGTCCAAAATTTTTAATTGTGCTGTAAGTCCCTCCGCCCGTCCCCCGTTCTTGGTAGTTTGGCAATTTGCAAACTACATACAGTGTAATAGGGTCCGATTTTTAACAGTATACTGTATTCATAGTAATGACTGTGCATCAATCTTAGATGAGTTTTCCATATAACTTGCCTTCAAATTGTTAATGGGCAACTGGTTTAAAGGTAGGTCTGTTAATTTTTATGTGCGTTCTTGGTGGAATTCACCAAAGCCTTACATCTTATCTCAAAAAGGTAACTTATAATAGAAGAATTGGCATTTGCATGTTCAAGAGTCAGAACCTGTACAGTAAGTAGATAAAACATACATACCTTGAATTGGATTTTTAATTAACTGTGTTCAAGGAGTCTGGGATGCCAAAAATAAGTGTAACAGTTTGAAACATTTTTTATTTGCTGCTTTCCCTTTGATATAGTTGGAAGAACGTATTGTTGATTCATATACAATACTGCCTTTGATAGGAACTCCCTCAGTGTGGAGGCACACTTCACATATCTACTACCTGAAGTCCCACCATTGTTAAAGCAAAAAGTATGATCTTCACTTGAACTAATCAAATACAATAAGTTATAAATTGTGTATTGTAAATAAAGTTCACTCTGTGAGTGCACATTTTGGTAAATTATTTATTTATGTTAGCATTTAAAAGTTTAAAATTGCATTTGACCAGGATAAAATTAGGTTTGTGGACATGGCTTTGCTTTATACTTTGATATTAAAAGCTGGTGTTTCATCCTGGTATTTTAAAGCTGCTTTCTGTTTTTTTAAATGTAAGCTAGCCTCCTGCATGACAGAGGTTAAAAATTGTCTGCACTTGAGTTCACTTGGGTTTACATTTGAAATGCGCATGTTTTATTTATAAAAATTTCAATAAAGCTCTTCAAGGCCTTATTTAGTCTTTTCAGTTTCTTATCAGACGTCTTTGGGAATAGATCATCACATGTTGTCATGTATCTTATTTTACCATGGGCTGTAAAAAGGACACTAATTGGTGGTAAAAATACCTGTAACTACCAAGTTTAGCCATCTGGAAGTACTGAAAGAGGTTGATAGCAATTCCAAAAGTTGACAAACATTTCGGCAAAGCAAGTGGGCATAGTCCTTCCTAGACTCTTCAGAATGCATGAGGGGGTTGAATATCTGAATGGTCTTCATGCCCCACACCTGTTGTACAACCTTGAAGGGGCTGCACTATGACCTTTTTAATGAGTTTAAAATTCCACAGAGGTTGAATAAAAAGATGATAGGTCACTTGTCTTCCATTAGTATATTCCACTTGAAGCCAGTTGGTTTTTGCCAGCATAACTGGTCTGTTTTTATTGTTGCTATATTATTTATAAATACAAATAATTATTATTGTAGTTTTCAGGTCCTTGGGATAGTTTGTTTTCCTGCTTGATGTTTGATTAGGGACAGTTCACACAGGCAAGTGGCATGTGGGCTGCACATGTGGTGGAACACAGATGCAAGTCTTTAAAATTTGAATGATTGCTTGCTTTTAATTGGGAAGTGTTTAGATTACATATAAAGTACATGTCTGTGGTTCTAAAATGATTTATACAATCTTTTTGTGCTATAGACTCTACAGTGTAGAGTCATACTAATATTTCTATAATCTATTTTTAACAAAGCCTTGAGGGGAAGGGTGTCTTCTAGCCAGATTCTATTAGAGGTTTCTTTTATATTGTGTATAGACACCACATGCTGTATTGGTTGGACAGGGTATAATATTATTTTTAGGTATATTAGTACTTTCAGCCTCCCACTACAAAAAGTACTTTTCCAGACATATCCACTTCCCTTATTTAGAATAGCGGGGCACATAGGTTAAGATGAAGCGACAACCATACTGTCTTATTTTACTTATGTAATAATAAGAAAGTCTTACCATTATAAACGGACTATAATTTGAATTTGTTTTTAGGTGTATTTCAATGTTGAATTTCGTTTTTAACCATTCTATATCCTGTTTAGGACAGATCATCAAACGAAATGGTAACTAGTTAAGAGAACAATCCTATGTTCCAAGGAGCAGTGGCTGAAGGGTTGCTGGATCCTGTGGCTCTTCCTGTCTATGGGCAGAGAGGAAGATCTGCCACCAGAGGTCTTTGTTTATTGTCGTTGTTATGTGCCTTCAAGTTGATTACGACTTATGGCAACCCTATGAATCAGTGACCTCCAAGAGCATGTCTTGAATCACCCTGTTCAGATCTTGTAAGTTCAGGTCTGTGACTTCCTTTATGGAATCAATCCATCTCTTGTTTGGCCTTCCTCTTCTTCTACTCCCTTCTGTTTTTCCCAGCATTATTGTGTTTTCTAGTGAATCCTGTCTCCCCATTATGTGTCCAAAGTAATATAACCTCAGTTTCGTCATTTTAGTTTCTAGTGACAGTTCTGGTTTAATTTGTTTTAACACCCAATTATTTGTCTTTTTCGCCGTCCATGGTATCCACAAAGTTCTCCTCCAACACCACATTTCAAAGGAATTGATTTTTCTCTTATCCACTTTTTTCACTGTCCAACTTTCATATCCATACATAGGAGACTGGGAATACCATGGTGTGAATGATCCTGACTTTAGCGTTCAGTGATAACATCTTTGCATTTGAGGACCTTTTCTAGTTCTCTCATAGCTGCCCTTCCCAGTCCTAGCTCTGCCACTATAACTTCGGCAGTATGACATAAAAAGGGGCATTAAGGGTGGTGGTGGATTGCGTTCAAAGGATCCAAAAGCTGTCCTTTTCTTCTGACATGGCCTTGACAAGGGAGAAAAATGACACCAGTCCTGCAGATATTTTCCCTCAAATTGAAACCATTAGGAGGAAAAATAAAAAGGATGACTAAATACAAAAAAAGGGAGAGGAAAAAGGGGAAAGCCACCCCCACCCTTCAACCCAGGCTGGTATGAGGCCAACAGTTTGAGTGTGATTATTCCAGCACAAACTCTTCTTCCCTTGCACACCCCCTCCCAGTGACCTCCACAGGATTGCTCTGCCCATGTTTTTTTAATGATTTTTTAAAGCCAATCCATATTTTCCATTAAACTGCAAAGGGAATATTGTTTCATAATCAGTAGATCTTTGTATCCAGTTTGTATTGGAATATGAGGCCATCTCGCACCAATGTGCTTCCTCAAAAGATGGCTAGATTGTGTTGTCCATTTCCTGTTGTCCTTACCTATAACTTTGGAACTCCAAGGCAGTCAATCAAGAAAAAATTCAGGCACCATATGGAGCAACACTGGCATTTGACAGGCAGATAATGTTTGAGCTAAAGAGACTCTCACCTACTGGTTTCTGACAATCCCAAAACTCGCACAAATCAGAAACTTTCCCTGGGACAATAGCTTCCTTTCCAGCTGTCATAGAAAAATAACAGCCTTGCTTTTTTCTGTTGAAAACTATCATGCTACCATGATCATAATAATGACATCTAATTTTCATTCACTTTTCTTTTTGCCTGTTGTAATAATTTGTAAAAGTGGTGTTCTTTTATTAACCACTTCATCTACTTATTTTTCATTCCTGTTATTGCCTATGATCAATATAGGAATTGAGCTGTAACCAAAGTGATTCTTGAGAGCACCATGTTTGTGATCACTTTGCATCAAAATTAAGCTTGAAATGGAACATGCTGTTTGGGTAACTTGTGGCATACCACTAGAATGGGAAGGTATTATTTTGGAGTAGCCCCAAACTTGTTCTACTGGGTTCTAGTCCCTTTACTTGTAGAAAAATTAGTAAGATTCTTGGGGCATAGTTCCTAAAAGCAAATGAAGCATTGGTCGTTTTACCGTATCTTAGGCAACAGTATCCTGGTTATATGGATGAATGAGTTGGATTGGACAAATCTTATTTCAGAGTACTGAGCTTTTCAGATCCCAGTTCATGATTGCATCTGCACCTCTAAACTAGGTACTACAAATAAGGAACTAAGAACTATCTTGAGCTGTATCCCAAATATTAGTCTATACCACAAACTCCAGTCTAATAGTTGGTTTTACTCTTGGATGGGGAAACTCCTGCACTTTGTTTAGCAATATTTTCCCTCTGTTCACTTCACCAAACTTAAGTATACCATTTCCTCTACCCCTTTCTCAGAACTGGTTCTGGTTACCTTTTGGAGAGTTCATGCATTAGGTATGATCAAACAGCATGCAACATATACCTGCCTGACTTCAGCCCACATTCTGCTTCTGAACAAGCCTAAATGAACAATAAAGTAGGAATATGATTTGCTGTGTAATATAGAAATACGCCAGAGACAGAAAAGCTTTTGACTTACCAAATTCTGTGAAACATTGTGGATTCTTTCCATGCATGTCTATGGATGAATTAGTAATAGTGCATGAACATTGTTTAGATCTAGTCCTGGATTAATCCAAGGATAAATGAATGGTGTTGCCTTCTGTAAGTGATGGAAGGGGGTGAAAACATTTCCAACAAATTTTTAGTAGTATTGGAAACTAGTAATGAAAGAAACAAGATAATTGGGTTGATCATACAATAAATGATTAAGTACCAGTTTGCCCTAAAGAAAGCAAATTTTAAATTCCATAACACTGTTAAGTATTTCCAGTATTTTACAAGAGTATTATTTTAAGTATTACAGCTATCTGTATGAGGCACAAGGGAGATATCTGGAGTTGTTTTCAGTTTTAATCACCTGTATTCAAGGATGCATGAATTCTAGAACTGTGCTAAGATGAACTACTAGGATGCTTATAGAAATAGAGCAAAGATAGTATTTCATGCAGAAGATATTAGAGATTGGCTTACATAAGCACTGGGGAACCTATGTCTGTCTGTCAAGATGTTGCTGAATGATACTGGTTGATTAGTGGGTGGGCTAATGTTGATATTGCTGCCTTTTAGTGGTAGATTGGACTTGATTTTATTTATTTATTAAATTTATATCCCACCCTTCCTCCTAGAAGCAGTCCAGAGCGGCAAACAAAAACACTAAAAACACTCTGAAGCATCTTAACAACAAACGACTTCAAAGCATATTAAAACAAAAGATCTGTAAAAATATTTTAAAAGTTAAAAACAGCTTTTTTAAAAAAAAGTTTTAAAAACATCTAAAAAAAGATAATGCCAACATAGACTGCAATAAGGTTTCTACTTAAAAGACTTGTTCAAAGAGGAAGGTCTTCAATAGGCACCGAAAATAATAGAGATGGTGCCTATCTAATATTAAAGGGAAGGGAATTCCAAAGGGGAGGTGCCACACACAAAAGGTCCACTTCCTATGTTGTGCAGAACAGACCTCCTCATGAGATGGTATCTGCAGGAGGCCCTCACATGTAGAGTGCAGTGATGAACTGAGTAGTTAATGGGGTAAGATAATCTTTCAGGTATCCTGATCCCAAGCTGCATAGGGCTTTGTATGCCAAAACCAGCACCTTGAACTTGGCCCGGTAGTTAATGGTCAGCCAGTACAATTCTTTCAACAGTGGTGGAACATGTTGGCAATACCCTGCCCCAGTGAGCAGCTGTGCTGGTGCAAAAATGCAGCTTCTGAACCAACTTCAAGGGCAGCCCCACATAGAGTGCATTACAATAACCCACCTGGAAGTTATTAGTGCATGGACAACAGTGCTGTTGATACTTTTGATTTTGTGGGATCTCAGACAATACTAATTTTTCATGTAATGAACATGTTTTGATTTAGAATATTTTTTTAATGCCCTTCATTAAATGATCTCAGGACACTTTAGAATAATCTACTATATATTTTGGATAGTTCTTAACTGTGCATTTGGATACCTCTTAAGATATCATAACCAAATTTGGTATGATGGTTCCAAGGAGCAGGTTTTCATTTATTTTTGGATACAATTGGATACCATTTTGAATCAAGATGGCAGGCTGAGCCTTTCAGAACTTACACTGATTTCAGCCAGATTTCAAAACTGTGGTGATATTTTGGTTTCTCACAATTCTCAATACAGTTAAAACCACTGCATGCATCTGTGTGCGCGCACATATAAACATTGCATGTTCCTATAACTACAGCTGTTCACCACCAGCAAAGAGTTAGTAAACACATTCCAAGTTTCATTTACCATCCCATTTTATTTAATGTGTATTAGTTTGTATTCTGAAAAGCAGCATTTTTCAACTGAGCAAAATCAGAAACCATTATTTTATCTATATAATATGCTTGCATCATCTGTATTTCCTTACTAAGTAGTTGTGTGTCTTTCCTCTGCATACATTTAGGATTGGATAACAAGGTATAATTAAGGGCTACATG
Source organism: Rhineura floridana (assembly GCF_030035675.1). NCBI lineage: Eukaryota > Metazoa > Chordata > Lepidosauria > Squamata > Rhineuridae > Rhineura > Rhineura floridana. The sequence goes on along the minus strand of NC_084487.1, from coordinate 76,836,869 downwards.
GCAGGATATTATACTTACAGTACATTATTTTAGAGGCTACTTATTTTAAGCATGTGAGTAGTCATGCTAAAGGCAGATGCTTTAATCAATCACGTGCATAAATACAGTCCTCATCATGTACCTGTCTTACAGTATGGTTGCTCTGACATGGTGGTTCTTAATTTTTGTGTGTGTTAAGTCATTGTCATGCCATCTGTCAGGCTATTAACTGAACTGAAGAAGAATCAGTAGCATTTCCTTCATTGCCTTATGCTGTAGTAAGCTGCAAATCAAGGCTCTAGTGTGAACTGCAGGAGAGGCTTTGGTCAAGTCTACCATCCCCCTGGCCTGCACATAAGAATCAGCTAGTACATGAGAATTCTTACGTTTCTATTGCTGTTCATAATTGGGAGGAGATGGATAAAAAGAATCCTTTGCTTTTTTTCTCCATACTTTAGTAGAGCAACATATTTTGGCCTACACCTAATGTATGCTTGCCAGGGAAACAAAGATAAACCCAGCTCTCTGCTGAGTCTTGTGTACATTTTTAAAAACATGCTCTTGACATTTATATTTTGCAATATTCCAAATTTTGCAGTGTGGGAAAGAATCCTTTCTCAAGCAGAAAAGTAAACGAGGTGCATAAAAGAGAGCCTCCAGAAAACTATGCTGAGCTTCTTTGTGAGGCAAACTGCTCCCTAGGCCTACTGCCAGTTGCTCAAGAAGAAATCATATGGTACTTTATAGTATTGCCAAAGCTGCTTATTCTATAATCTGCTCCACTAAGTGCACGTTGTAGGGCTGTAGTATCTTGGCATAAGGAATGCATACCTTAAAACATGGGACAGCTGCCAACTCCCCCTTTAAAGAAGCAAGAGAAGGCTTCCGTAGAGCAATTGTGGTTGTGTATATAGCAACACCTGTCTAAACATGGATAGTACCTTCTGTAAATACACCTAATGTTAAAGTGAGAAAACTACAGGAATGTACTTAGAATGCTTATGTCCTGTTTACAAGAAATCTCACAATAAAAAGTTATATTCAAGAAATATTTTTAGGGTGACAGGATTACTCTGGTGGTATTTCCTACCTTCAGATTTGGTCTTCCTTGGTTTTGCCCTCTGCCACAAAGGAGAAAGACTGAACAGCTAGATCTCATTCAACCCATGAGGGAGGCAAGTCTCGTCTTGCTTGTTGTTGTTATATGCCTTCAAGCTAGGGTAAAGCAGTGGGGCTAGTTGGCTGTAAGTTATTCATCCCACAATGGCAGAAAGACTTCCCTTGCTGGCATCTGCTGTTGGAATTTGGAGTTGCTTAAGTGCTGGACAGCTTTGTTAACAAAAATTGTGTTAAAAGGTGGAAACTAATACTAGTATGATAAAGCAGACCGTGAGATACAACACCGGCCTTAAAATAAACAGCTAAAAATGTCATTTTTTAAAAAAAAATGGGGAAACATCCCACACAATTTTGAGTTTGTGATAGGGAACGCCTGATAGCTATGGGTGGTGGTGTTGATCCTAATACTACATGATTGTAATCCTGTATCCATTTACTGGTGTGTAAGCCCCACTGAACTCATTAGGCTTTACTTCTAAGTACACATAGGATTGAGTTGTAAGAAAATAACGGGTAACCCTACACTTGTTTTCCTTTGCTTTGTTTTGATTGGGCAAATCTGTGATATGTGGTTGTAGGGATGGGATCTTAAAAAGAAAAGTCGAGTCAGGGCTGATGATACAAGAAAACAAGCGTTAATTTCCAGAAAGAGCGATGCTGAGGCCTGCCTTGGAGTCGCCTCCTGGGGACCTGGAATCCTTCCGCATCATTTGCAAGGAGACTAACAAGAGAAGTGGTGAATTTAGAATAGAATGGTGTTGTGAGGAAAACAAACTGTACGTGTTCTGAGAAAACAAATTCTTCATCTGTTCCAGAACTGAGTCCCGGCTCAAATTCAGTCCAAGCACTGTCACCTCATCTGCCCCCGAGGAATACCCCGTGGCACCTTCTAAGACGCGAAGCATTTCCTATCCCGCCAGAACGCGTAGGACTTGCCATTCCTTGGTCTCAGCAGCTGAGGCCGGGCCCTCCCAGCTCCGCCCCTTCCCCCGGCCTCTGCGTACGGAAACGGGGCTGACGTGTGGCGGAGCATTGTGGGAGCTGGAGCGGACGTGGACGCGGCAGGGGCGGTCGTGGAGGGTTCTGCCTATCTGTTTGCTTGCTTGAGCGGACTGTGGTTTTACCCGGGATTTTTTTGCCTCAGAGCGCCACCACAAAAGACGACAACGCTGGCTCGCCCAGCCTGCCATTTGTCGGCCTCCCTTCGCTATTTCTCCTGCTGTTGCTGTCTTTACAACACGGCGGAGCCATGGCCGGGACTAGCAGTCCTGAGGCCGTGAAGAAACTGCTGGAAAACATGCAGGGCGACCTGCGGGCCCTCAGCTTGGAGTGCCGCAAAAAATTTCCTCCCGTCAAGGAGGTGAGGGGAACTTGACTAAAGGGGGGAATTCTGATGGGGGGGTGTCTGTGGTAAAGTCTCGCCGTGCGTGCGTGCGTGCGTGCTTGTGAACGCCTATTAGTTTTTTTCTTTTCTGCTTGTACAGTATATTAGGAGGTGGTGGTAGGGGGTCTCTAGGTCGTTGCGTGGGATTGTGCTGCTGCCTTTTCCCCCTTTGCAAACTGAAACCCTATCCAAGGTAAAACATACCAATGGCTGGTATACATTGCAGTGTCTGGACCCCTTAGCCACAGTCGTCCGAGTGCAGCACTTTCTGCCCTTGCTTCGCCAGCAGTTCTCGGTTGCACCTCATTCTTCCAAGGCTTCAATTTCTAGTGGACGAACTTTTTAGTGTACTGTTCTGTGCCCAGCAGTGGTGCGTTTTTGGGGTAACTGATGCCGCTCAAAATGTATTATCCTTGAACATAACAGCCTGTGTACTGTGGCTGTCATCTGTTATCATTAGATAACTTGGAGAAAGGTGAGGTTCCTGTTTGGAGACAAGTTTAGTGGTTTTCAAGGCATGACACATAGTAGCATCTGTTCGCATAATCAAAAAGAGGATTGTGTTACACAAACATATCTTCAAAGTGTTCCTGTTTTACTAGCAATAGAAAAACATGTTTCTGGTGTATATTGCATTTGAAAGTGACACTTCGAACTGCATTCTTGTGTCTAGGATGATGCTATTTGTGAGGGGTGTGAGTATGTATGAATTAAGAGGGTGGGTTGGTTTACATATGTATATTTTCAGCCTTTGGTAGGACTTCAGAATTTTGAGTTATATTTTGGGAGTGAGATGTATCTTATTTCTGTGTGCTATTGAGTTCATATATAGTATCAATTATGTGATAAGCTTTTTGTCTCCCATATGTAGATAATTACCTGACATGCTAAGAGACAATTGCCAGTAATTACTGATCAGTTCTGCATATTAAATAATAATAGCTTTCCTATATGAATAATGATGGGAAATTACAGAATGTAGTAGTGAATATTTTATTGGCTTCTTTTTTTTGGAGGAGGGTAAAGGATGTTCGGAACTCTATTTATGAAGTGGCTACTTATTAGCAAATGTTTGAAATTATTATTTTGTCTGGACACACTTCAACTTCATAAGATCTTTTGCTCTGTATTCCTGTTAAGATATGGAAATACTCTTTTTTATATACAAACAGTGTGTAAGGAACATTGTGTGTATAAGAAATAGTCCACCTTTCAATACTGTTATCCTGAGTACTTTATTTTTTTTAGTTGGATTTGTTTAGAGACCGGCATCTCCCTCTTAGCGGTTTTTTATTTTGAGTCATTTTCTTTCTTTTCAGACCTTGGTAAAGCTACAGTTGTACAGGAATACAACCCAGTACTTCAAGAAGGATATAGTACAGATGGTTATATAAATTCAAATTTATGCAATAAGTAGAAAAGGTCTTTTAGACCAAGAAGGATAATGAGTGGGTTTCCTGCACTGCATTTACTGTCATCTCTTTCTGAATGTATGAGTTGAGGCATGTATAGAGTGTGGCTTTGTCATCTTATTATCTTGGAATACTGTGTAAAATTTGCTTTATGATTCAAAACTACATATTTCAGGACTTAAAGCAAATGCCATCCCATTCAGTATTGATTAGTGACAAACTGTTTTATTCATAAGTTTGATCAATGACCAAATTTTTCTGTTCTACTTCACATGCTCTTAGAAACATCCCCTATTACATCTTTAAATCCTGTAAACCATAACTGATAATATTATAATACTTAATCCGCTGGTTTCAGTTTGCAAGAGAAGTGTATTGTAAAGTAGCCTTAGTGCTTTATTTTCCACTTTGTAACATCCTAGCCATATCCAGAGTATATTCTGTTCCTTAGTTTATGCTAGTTCCATCTTCAGAGGTAATGTTCGTGCTCATATAAGCCAATATGTCTCCATTTTTTTACTCTATTGTCATTTAGCTACAATGAAGTGTTAGAGATGTGGATAAATCTCAAAGGGGGTATGGGGCCAGAGCGCATTGTCTAAGAAACACAGTCTGATGTGACGGGATGGTCAGTGTGGAAGATAGCATCAACCTCCTTGCACTTGCCATTGAGCCTGGATTCTAGACTGCCGTGTAGGAGGGAATATCTCACTTAGACTAATATGCAACTAAGCTACAATGCTGTGTATACTTACTTGGGAGTAAGCCCCTCTAAACCCACTGGGGCTGAGTAAACATTCATAGAGCTGCACTGTCAGAATTCTGGCCATCTCTGGAGTCTGCCCTTCTGCTTACCCATTACTTGAGGGGGTGGCAGAAAAGGGGTCATATTGTGTCCCTGTTCCCAGCAGATTCCTCAGAGAGACAGACCTGATATGCTGGAGTTCCTACCCAATAATATGAATTAGCAGTCTATTATTATTATTATTATTTATTTAATTTATTAGTCGCCCATCTGGCTGGTTGTCCAGCCACTCTGGGCGACGTACAAGATAAAACAATACATTAAAACATTAAAATTTAAAACCATAACAGTAAGAAACCTAACCCACCCCAAAAGCCTGCCTGAAGAGCCAGGTCTTCAAGGCCCGGCGGAAGCTTAGCATAGAAGGGGCATGGCGGAAATCATATTGTTTCTGTGTAAACAAATGTAGTTGTTTTAGGACAGGGTGGGGAACCATTTTTGCCCCAAAAGCCATGGTTCCTTCTTGGTAGTCTTCTAGGAACCAGAGGAAAAAATGGGGAGAACAACAAATGTGAATGTTACCTTTAAATAGTATAAGTTTGTACACACACTCATACACCCCCCACTTATCTTCATCAGTAGTACCAGGGTTCTGAAGTATAATCAGAGTTCAAGGACACATTCCAGACAGGAAAAGCACTAAAGGAGAGTACAATGCAGGGCTGGTAAGGAGTGTGGCTTGGGGAAAGTTCCAGGGGCCAGATTTGGCTCCCATACCTGTTTTATGATACTGACTACTGTAAAAACTCTTGATTGTGGAAATGTTGTGTTATGGTTTATTTCTATGCTGCCTTTTGGCCAAAAAGGCCCTCAAGGCAGCTCACAAAAACAAATACAAAATACACACCATAAAAGAACAATACAGTGTACAAAAAATTAAATAACAAAATATTGTTGTTGTTATGTGCCTCCAAGTTGACTACGACTTATGGCGACCCTATGAATCAGTGACCTCCAAGAGCATCTGTCATGAACCACCCTGTTCAGATCTTGTAAGTTCAGGTCTGTGGCTTCCTTTATGGAATCAATCCATCTCTTCTTTGGCCTTCCTGTTTTTCTACTTCCTTCTGTTTTTCCAAGCATTATTATCTTTTCTAATGAAGCATGTCTTCTCATTATGTGTCCAAAGTATGATAACCTCAGTCTCATCATTTTAGCTTCTAGTGATAGTTCTGGTTTAATTTGTTCTAACACCCAATTATTTGTCTTTTTTGCAGTCCATGGTATTCGCAAACCTCTTCTCCAACATCACATTTCAAATGAGTTGATTTTTCTCTTATCCGCTTTTTTCACTGTCCAACTTTCACATCCATACATAGAGATTGGAAATACCATGGTCTGAATGATCGCGACTTTAGTGTTCAGTGTTCATTTTAGTGTAGTTCTCTCACAGCTGCCCTCCCCAGTACCTAGCCTTCTTCTGATTTCTTGACTATTATCTCCATTTTGGTTAATGACTGTGCCGAGGTATTGATCCTTGACAAGTTCAATGTCCTCATTGTCAACTGTAAAGTTGCATAAATCTTCTGTTGTCATTACTTTAGTCTTTTTGACGTTCAGCTGTAGTCCTGCTTTTGTGCTTTCCTCTTTAACTTTCATCAGCATTTGTTTCAAATCATTACTGGTTTCTGCTAGTAGTATGTTATCATTTGCATATCTTAAATTATTGATATTTCTCCCTCCAATTTTCACACCTCCTTCATCTTGGTCCAATCCTGCTTTCCGTATGATATGTTCTGCGTATAGATTAAATAAATAGGGTGATAAAATACACCCCTGTCTCACACCCTTTCCGATGGGGAACCAATCGGTTTCTCCATATTCTGTCCTCACACTAGCCTCTTGTCCAGAATATAGGTTGCACATCAGGACAATCAGATGCTGTGACACCCCCATTTCTTTTAAAGCATTCCATAGTTTTTCATGATCTACACAGTCAAAGGCTTTGCTGTAATCTATAAAGCACAGGGTGATTTTCTTCTGAAATTTCTTGGTCCTTTCCATTATCCAACGTATGTTTGCGGTATGATCTCTGGTACCTCTTCCCTTTCTAAATCCAGCTTGGACGTCTGGCATTTCTCACTCCATATATGGTAAGAGCCTTCATTGTAGAATTTGAGCATTACTTTACTTGCATGGGTTACTAAGGCAATAGTTCGATATTTCCTGCATTCCCTGGGATCCCCTTTCTTTGGAATTGGGATGTATATTGACCGCTTCCAGTCTGTGGGCCATTGTTTAGTTTTCCATATTTCTTCTCAGATTTTAGTCATAATTTGGACTGATTCGGTCTTAGTAGCTTGTAGCAACTCTGTTGGTATGCCATCTATTCCTGGTGATCTGTTTCTTCCAAGTATTTTAAGAGCAGCTTTCACCTCGCATTCTAAAATTTCTGGTTCTTCATCATACAGTTCCTCCGTGAATGAATCTGTCATCCTGGCATCTCTTTTATAGAGTTCTTCAGTGTACTGCTTCCATCTTCCTTTTATTTCATCTTGGTCATTCAGTGTGTTCCCCTGTTGATTATTCAACATCCTTACTGTTGGGTTGAATTTCCCTTTAATTTCTGTAATCTTTTGGAACGGCTCTTGTTCTACCCTTTTTGTTGTCGTCTTCTATTTCTATACAGTAACTATTGTAATAGTTCTCTTTGTCCCTACGTACTAGTTGCTGTATTGTTGCTTTTAGGGTTCTGACTGTGTTTCTATCTCCTTTTGCTTTTGCTTTCCTTCTCCCTTTAACCATTTGAAAAGTTTCTTCAGTCATCCATTGATGTCTGTCTCTCTTTTTAACTAGAGGTATTGTCTTTTTACAATTTTCCCTGATAACGTCTCTGACTTCATTCCATAGTTCTTCTGGTTCTCTGTCAACTAAGTTTAAAGCCTCAAACCTGTTTCTTATTTGATCTTTATATGCTTCTGGGATGTTATTTAAATTGTATTTTGGCATTATGATTGCTTTGTTCTTTAGCTTTAGTCTGATTTTTGATACGATCAGTTCATGATCTATACCGCAGTCTGCTCCTGGTCTTGTTTTTGCAGAAAGTATGGAACTTCTCCATCTTCTGCTACCAATTATATAATCAATTTGATTCCTATATTGACCATTTGGTGATGTCCATGTGTACAGTCGTCTTTTCGGTTGCTCAAAAAATGTGTTCACAAGAAACAAATTATTGGCTTCACAGAATTCAATAAGTCTTTCTCCTGCTTCATTTCTATCTCCTACGCCCCATTTCCCCACAATTCCTAATTCTTCTCTGTTCCCTACTTTTGAATTCCAGTCCCCCATGTTTATCAGAGCATCCTGTTTTGGTGTGTGATCAATTTCTTCCTGTACTTCTGTCTAGAATCTCTCCATTTCCTCTTCTTCTTTGTTTGCTGTTGGACCATAGAGTTGGATGATGGTTATGTTGATAGGTTTCCCATTTAATCTCATTGATATCACTCGCTCAGACCTTGCGTTGTAGCTCCTAATTGCTCTTGCTACATCACTTCTCACTATTAAAGCAACCCCATTTCTTCTTAATTTCTCATTTCCTGCATAAAATATTTTGTAGTTGCCTGATTGGAAATGTCCTATTCCCGTCCATTTTAGTTTGCTCACACCAAGTATTGTAATGTTGATGTGTTCCATTTCTTGCTTGACAATTTCTAACTTTCCCTGGTTCATGCTTCTCACATTCCATGTTCCTATTGTGCGTGTCGTACAACTCTGGGCTTCCTTTCAGCTTTGACCCAGCTGCGTCATTAGTCACAGCGCTACTCGTACTTGTCCTTTGTTCTTCCCCAGTAGCTCGGTGAGTGCCTTCATACCTAGGGGTCTCATCTTCCAGCACTATCTCGTGTTGCATTTTGGATACTCTGTTCATAGGGTTTTTGTGGTAAGAGATATTCAGAGGTGGTTTACCATTGCCTTCCTCTGAGTGGATGCATCTTAGTCTGGTGTTTCAGCTTTGACCATTCCGCCTTGGGTGCCCCTGCTAGGAGTCTTGCCTCTTGGTCTAGATTTCTGAATGCATTGCTCTTAGCTTTTCTACCCTCCTTACCATGTTAAGGTGTGCATCGTAGAGGGGGAACAAAATATTAACATTGTTAAAAAAGTAACAGGAACATCTTTCAATAACAATACAATAACAATCAGCACTTTCCTATTGTTTTGACAATGTCTACGATATTCCGTCATCATATCTGAAGAGTACCTCACACAAATCCAAGATGGGAATATAGCTTCTCCACTCCCCTTTTGGCTAATTCTCTAACAACAATGCTTGTTATGTAGACAACTTAAGGAAAGCATGAATTCGCAAACATCTTATCAAAATTCAGAATGGCTCAACAAATTGCAATGGGAAAGGTGCTGAGCTTGGGTAGCTCACTATAAAATCAAGCTGCTAAGATTGTGGTGATGTTTTTCTCATGTTCCATTAAGGTGGATATGGTGAAAATAAACAAACATGTTATCTGATGCAAAAAAAACCCCTCTTTAATGTGTTTACCTGAGGTTCCAGTGCTTTGCTGTGTTTAGCATAAACTTTCAGTGTCCACTTTGATACTGAAAGTGTTAATAGGTATATTTAAAATCCTGAGTTTTAACCTACAAGACACAAACTAAGAAACCAATTAAGGTTTCTCCCACGTAAGTTTTTTTTGGGGGGGGGGGATAATAGTACTGTAAGCAATTTTTCCACTAAGTGCAATTCTGTGTAAATCTGCTCAAGAGAAAGTCTGACTGAATGCAATGGGACTTCCAGATAATCTAGGTTCACCTTCCAGAGCAGATTTTGGGGGTTCGGGAGGGCTGTAGAGGTGAAGAGATGAAGGAGAAGCACTGTTTCTCCAGTGGACAACTGCTTGTGCTACATTGGATCTTGTCCTATTTATTTATTTATTAAATTTATATCCTGCCCTTCCTCCCAGAAGGAGTCCAGGGGATTGTGAGTGGGCATTCAGTGTTGGTAGCCACTGTATTAATTGGAGCTGAGAGTTGAAACTAAAGCGTTCCATGCAAAAAATGTCCCTACGTTCAACTGCAACCCACCACTGATCATACATCAATCAGATTTTGTGGATTTGCCAAGTTGGTGGGAGCAGGAGTAGTAGGCAGTATCTTGGATAGGGCTGAAGAATGTGAATAGGAGTGAAATAATTCTGATCTGATGGAGGATTTGACAGCCTTTAAGGCAGATTTCAGTGGCAAGTCTCCTAAGTTTTAAGAACAAAACTTGGGAATAAGTTCTACTCCTCTACAGTTTTTTTCTCTAGTTTCTATAACAGGTTACAGATCTGGATATCAAGATGTAATATTGTAGAAAATCAGGGCTAGCAGAAAGTGGACTCCTTGGGAAATACATTTTTTTCATATGCTAAAGTCAGATCCTATTATTTTCTTTTCTTTTTGTAGGATATATATTCATGACTTGAAGTAGTTGAAAAGACAAACATAGGGGAGGAGGATATAAAGTAGTCTTTGTTCTCCATTAGCCTGTACTACATGTCTAGTTTTTAAATTAGGATTGAACTGCAAGGACCATCAACCAATTCTATACATATAACTTTGTTAGCAGGTGGGTTTTTAGTATTTCACTACCATTCAGATCAATATAACGGTACACCATTTGCCAGGTGTTATGGTTATAATGAAGAACTCACTTTATGTAGCTTCTAACAGTCCTGTCTTGTGCATTTTAGCAAAAAGAAAATCTGCTAAAAGCAATTATATGCATATCTATTAAAGAGGAAGTCTCACTGAATGCAGTAGGACTTCTAGGTAATCTAGGTTTACCTTCCAGAGCAGATTTTGGGGGCTCAGGAGGGCTGCACGGGTGAGGAGATGAAGGAGAAGCACTGTTGCTCTAGTGTAGCTTGTGCTACATTGGATCTTGCCCTATTTTTTATATCTCTTTCTGCCTAGAAGGAGCCCAGGGAATTGTAAGTGGGCATTCAGGTTTAGTAGCCATTTTAAGGGTTGGGTATTTTTTCCCCAAACATTGAGGGTTGCGTTGGATACCTTTACAAACTAAAAATCTGTTGCCTTTGATTGATAACAATTTGCATATAATTATGCATTAATTATCTCGGTTTGCCTTAACACTGAGTAAGCTGTGTCTGTATTGTTGGATATGTAGTTTCTCCTGCTTTTTATGCAGTTTGTAAGAGATGTGAGCAGTCATTATATATGAGCAACATGCTACATGCAACTCACTGCACAGTGATACAGTTTCAGGCAGCCTCCACCCTCTCTGTGCACTCCCAGCTTGTTCATGTAAATTAGATCTAAGAAAACTTCACTTTAGGCTTCTGCTGTAATGTTGCCATGTAAAGTTCCCATATCTTCTCAGTATTACAAACAACTGCAATGACCAAAAATACCTGATACTGCTAATACAGTAATACACAACATTTCTACTGGAATTACATTCCTCAGATGATATTATAACTAAATGCAGATGTTCAAAATACTGAGCTGGCACTCAGAATCCTGAGATGGTCTTAAGAACCTTAGAAACAGAATGGGCACAACAGAAATAGAAAGAATAGGAAACACTTTTATGAACTAAGTTAGATTGCCAATCTTTTTCCAAGTGTGACAATAATAACTTTAGGACTAGATGGGGTACGTTAATACCTCAGTTAGCAAAGTAGATGTGGTTCTGGACATTACCTATTTAACAGAAACTTTGGTACCAGAGGTAGGAATTACATAAAAAGAATAGGGACAGGTTCCTACACCAGCCCATAGATGGTGGGGGGCTTCAGCAGGGGCTTTAAAAGGTGCCTACCTGGCTCCTAGCCCCTGACCCCCCAAGTCGTATTCGATCCTTCCCTCTCCAGCCCTGGGAGAAAGCAAGAGATCTCTTTAATGCAAAGCCAAACACACAGGCTTATGGGTTCAGCTTAGCAAAGCCAAGCTACAGGCTTATCAGTTTATTGATAGTAGTGGCTAGTCAGTTTCATCTTAAAGCAAAGGCACAGGCTTGAAAGTTTATACATAGCAAAGCTTGTCAGTTTCATCTTTAAAAAAGCCTTAGTTAAAAGTAGCTTCATTCCTGAAGATTTGTTAACTGAGGTATTATGGTATATTTAAAAATCCAAGCATACATTCAGGAGGATCTCTCAAATAGTCTGTGAACTCCACTACATATGGAGTCTTATGCCACACACTATTAATACACTTGTTGAAGAAAGCCAGGTTTTATCTATGCTGAGCAATACCATGATAATTATTCTTTTATGTGCAGGTATAACATCTGCTTTAATTGGCTTCTGCTTTTGCTACAATGGAAGTTGTCTATAGTGTAGGGAAAAAGGTTCTACAACATCCTTGGTTTAGAGCCCTATATCAAATATCTTTTTAGAACACTTTCCTTTGAGAAACTAGTAAAGAAAGCTTCACTCTTTTAAATGCAGTTAAGCCATTTATTTTATTATCCTCAGCAAGTTAGCTTATTGTAATTACTAGATGTGGCTGACATTAGTTCTCTTTCCCCATCTCCCACTTTCCTGCTTTCATTTGGACCATCAGCATAAACAAATTTGAGTAGCATTGCCTTTCTAGCTGAGTCAGCAGCTTAAAGATTCTGAACTAGGATTGCAGTTTTATTGAAGGTTCAGGTTGCTGCTGCGCAGAGGTATCTGCTATCTAGGAATACAGGCATTGGTGTGGTGAAATATTAGGCAAGGTAATAGGAATACTGAAAAGGGGCTTGGATTTTTTCAGCAGTGCACATACTAGTTTAGCTCATTGACACAGATGCACTGTAGAAAATATTTAAATATATTTTTGTTCCTTTTCTTCTTTCCCCCACCCCCTGGTCCCATCCCCTTTGGTCCCTTTCATTATTTTTTTTTGCTCAGTTTAGTACTTTTTATGGAGATTGTTTACACATATCTGGGTAGAGACACACTGTTGTGCCAGTTCCAATCTGTCTCCACTTCTGTTTTCTGAAAATGGGAGTACAACCCCTTTTTACTCTAAATCCTGGTCAGATCAGCTCCAGTGCATTTTTTAAAAATTCAGCTTCAGACAGATTTTGCAGTTGATTGGTGGATCAACCTGTTGTCCCTCCACGTTGCTGTAGGCGGCTCAGGCAGAGACAATGTTTGGTCCAGCACTTTGCTGTGGGCAGTTTTGAAGGCAGCAGTGGGAGGTGTGTCGCCGAGGCCACAGCTGCTTCAAACTTCAGCCAGAAAAACTATTTTTGCTGTTTTTCAAGTGGTTAGCGTGCCCACGGCCCTTGTCTCCTTTGTGCCACCTTTTATGTTTTAAGCCCTTTGGGGAAGGGACTTGTCCTCTCATAATTTGTAAAGCCTCATTTGCATGGATGGCTGTATATACATAATAATGATACATGCCTACCGTTGGGCTAGGAAAAAATAGAGGGCAAAAGCCAAGATGCTAGAAAAATAGAAATTTATTGTGTCTTCAAACGCGACTCATTTCAGCCTCTAGGTTTTTACACCTTCATCGGGGGCTATAAACAAATAAAAGAGCAGGGACAAATTTACTTATATAAACATGTAAAATCATACATATAACATCTCTAAATCAATCTATGACTTGCACTGCAGGCTATCGAGAAGTTCAAATGAGCAGACCGCTTACAACAATATAAACGCCTCAAAGAACAGAATATTAAGCATGTGTATATATCACGGCAACCCAAAATAAGATACAGGTGGAACCACTTAATTATTTTTCTTGTTACTAAATGACAACCATCTGGGAGTAAAAAACAAGTAAGGGACTGTGGGTATTTTCTGGATTTCATAGTAGAGGAAGAAACTTGAGCTCCTTATTTTTATTAACTACATGGAAGAATTGTTCAAATTCAATTATTCCTCATGTTGCAGCATTTCTCAGTTGATTGTGTGTTACCTGTTCTGCCCATTCAGTGAAGCATCAGAAAGCATTAACACTACTATTGTGGTAATAAAATATATTTTTGGTTTGTCCAAGATTTGATTCCTCCCCCCATCTATTTTATTCACATACTATAGATCGACATGTTCCTGTGAGATAGTAAAAGTAATTTTTATCTATCAGGAAGGTGCAATAGCATGTGTGATGTTAATATATACCTATAGGCAGTTTGTAGTTATGTTCAATGTAGAAGTTCCATAGTTTCTGCAAAAACAAGATCAGGAGCAGACTGCGGTACAAACTACACTTCCCAGGATTCTTTGAGGGAAGCCATGACTGTCTCATGTGAAATCAAGTCTGGTGTGGGTGTGGCCCTCTTATTAGCCAAGCCCAGCAGCTGTGAGGCTTTTAGAACACTGACAGTTGGTCCTTACTGAGCATGCCTCGCGTTATGATAGGCTTCCAGCCAAAATTTCTTAAATTAATTAAAAATCAACCAGGCATTTTTTTTAACTTTTAAACTGCAGTAGATGAAGGTCAGAGTATGGGGCAAGGTCAATGTTAGGATTACAGGTACTCTGTGAACATGGCTGATTTTTAATGAATTTCAACAGATTATGAGAACTCTGTCAGAAAAAAGTCCAAAAGGGCTCTGAGGTTTTTCTCTCTCTTTTTAGACTTTAGAAACTCTCGATTCTCTCTGACTGTTTTGTGTATCGCCATGAAAATTGAGAGGGTTGTTAAGCAAGCGTTTCTGAGTTCAGAACTATAAGTTTTGTAAGGTTTTGTTTTGAGATGAGCTTATGGGAAGCATCAGAATGGCATGTGGGGGTATTTTCAATTTAACATTGCGGAATGTGAAAAATCCATGCTGAAAAATCCATCGTGGCTGTATAATAAAACGCATTTCCAACACAGACGCAGACTGGGACAAGGTCTCATCTTAAAAGGCTTGTTGAAAGAAGGTCTTCAATAGGCACCGAAAAGATAACAGAGATGGCACCTGTCTAATATTAAAGCAAAGGGAATTCCAAAGGGTAGGTGCCACAACACTAAAAGTCCATTTCCTATGTTGTGCAGAACAGACCTCCTGATAAGATGGTATCAGATAATTGGTCAGTTGCCTCCTTTGGATGGAGTTGTACTCCATCTGAAAGAGCAGGTCCGTAGTCTTGGGGGGCTCCTGGATCCATCTTTGTCGCTAGAGGCCCAGGTGACCTCCATGGCTAGGAGTGACTTTTTCCAGCTTCGGCTGATAAGACAGTTGCAGCCGTTTCTGGACCGGGATAGCCTAAACACTGTTGTCCACCCACTGGTAACCTCCAGGCTGGATTACTGTCATGCGCTCTATGTGGGGCTGCCCTCGAAGTTGGTCCGGAAGTTGCAGCTGGTGCAAAATGCAGTGGTGAGACTGCTCACTGGGGCAGGGTATCACCAACATGTTACCTCGCTGCTGAAAGAATTGCACTGGCTGCCCATTTGCTACTGGGCCAAGTTCAAGGTTCTAGTTTCGGTGTACAAAGCCCTATACAGCTTGGGACCAGGATACCTGAAAGACTGTCTTACCCCTTATATATACCCAGTCGATCACTGTGCTCTGCAGGTGAGGGCCTCCTGCAGATACCATCTTATCAGGAAGTTTGTTCTGCACAATATAGGAAATGGACCTTTAGTGTGGCGGCACCTATCCTGTGGAATTCCCTCCCCTTAAATATTAGGCAGGCGTCATCTCTGGTATCTTTTCGGTGCCTTTTGAAGACTTTCCTATTTCAACAAGCCTTTTAAGTTGAAACCTATCCCAGTCTGTGTCTGTGTTAGAATTGCTTTTAATATTTTTTCTTTAATAATATATTTTTAACTCTTTTTTTGTTTTTAAAGATGTTTTTAAAGCTTTTTAAAAATGATTTTAATGTTTTGTTTTAATGTATTTTAAGGTCTTTTTATGATGTTTTAAAGTGTTTTTAGCGTTTCTGTTTGCCGCCCTGGGCTCCTGCTGGGAGGAAGGGTGGGATATAAATCAAATCAAATCAAAATAAAATCTACAGGAGGCCCTCACCTACACAGCACAGTGATCGACTGGGTATATATGGTCTTTCACGTATCCTGGTCCCAAGCTGTATAGGGCTTTGCACACCAAAACTAGAATCTTGAACTTGGCTTGGTAGCAAATGAGCAGCCAGTGCAATTCTGTCCTGGATGGGGTTACACTCCCCCTAAAGGAACAGGTTCGTAGTCTGGGAGTCGTTCTAGACTCTTCCCTGTCACTTGAGGCTCATGTAGCCTCGGTGGCACGGAATGCGTTCTACCAACTTCGATTGGTAGCCCAGCTACGTCCCTACCTGAGTAAGGAGGATCTTACATCAGTAGTACATGCTCTGGTAACCTCATGTTTGGATTACTGTAATGCACTCTACGTAGGGCTACCTCTGAAGACGGTTCGGAAGCTACAGCTGGTGCAAAATGCAGCGGCCAGATTGCTAACAAGAACGAAGCGATCTGACCATATAACACCTATTCTGGCCCGCTTGCACTGGCTTCCAATACGCTTCCGGGCCAAATTCAAAGTGTTGGTATTAACCTATAAAGCCTTATACGGCGCGGGACCTCAATATCTGTCGGAACGCCTCTCCCGTTATGAACTGGCTCGTGCACTACGGTCTGCTACGAAGGCCCTCTTCCGGGTCCCGACCCATAGGGAGGCCCGGAGGGCAGTGACAAGAGCTAGGGCCTTCCCAGTGGTGGCCCACGAACTATGGAATAGTCTCCCCGAGGAGGTCAGCTTGGTGCCGACACTATCATCCTTTCGGCGCCAAGTTAAAACCTTTCTTTTCTCCAAGGCATTTTAATTAATTTTTTGTTAATGATTGTACTGTTTATAATTTGATCTTATCTTATACAGTTTTAGATTGTGAAATTTGATTTTTAGATTGTGGTGTTTTTGTACTATATTGTATTTTATTGTATTTATGTTCACCGCCCAGAGAGCTATTGCTAGTCGGGCGGTATATAAGTTTTAAAAATAAAATAAATAAATAAATAAATTTCAGCAGCGCAGTGATATGTTGGCGATACCCTGCCCCAGTGAGCAGTCTTGCCACCACATTTTGCACCAGATGCAGCTTCCTGACTAACCTCAAGGGCAGCCAGACATAGAGTGCATTACAGTAAACCAGCCTGGAGGTTACCAGTGGGTGGACAACAGTGTTTAGGCTATCCCGGTCCAGAAACTGCCGCAGGTGTCTTACCACCAAAGCTGGTAAAAGGCACTCCTTGCCACTGAAGTCACTTGGGCCTTTAGCGACAATGATGGATCCAGCAGCATCCCCAGCTACGGACCTGCTCTTTCAGATGGAGTACGACCCCATCCAAAGCAGGCAACTGAGCAATCTGAACTCGGGAACCACCAACCCACAGTGCCTTCGTCCTGCTAGGATTCAGACTCAGTTTATTTGGCCCTCATCCAGCCCACCACCAAGTCCATGCAGCTGTCCAGGGCTTGTACGGCTTCTCCCGATTCAGATGTTACAGAAAAACAGAGCTGGGTATTGTCAGTATACTGCTGACACCTTGCCCCAAATCTCCTGATGACTGCTCCGAAGGACTTGATATAGATGTTAAACAGATGATAGTTCTGGTTTAATTTGTTCTAACACCCAAGTATTTGTCTTTTTTGCAGTCAATGGTATCCACAAAGCTCTCCTCCAGTACCACATTTCAAATGAGTTGATTTTTCTCTTATCTGCTTTTTTCACTGTCCAACTTTTAAATCCATACATAGAGATTGGGAATACCATGGTCTGAATGATCCTGACTTTAGTGTTCAGTGATACATCTTTGCATTTGAGGACCTTTTCTAGTTCTCTCACCACTGCCCTCCCCAGTCCTAGCCTTCTTCTGATTTCTTGACTATTGTCTCCATTTTGGTTAATGACTGTGCCAAGATATTGATAATCCTGGACAAGTTGGATGTCCTCATTGTCAACTTTAAAGTTACATAAATCTTCTGTTGTCATTACTTTAGTCTTCTTGACGTTCAGCTGTAGTCCTGCATTTGTGCTTTCCTCTTGAACTTTCATCAGCATTCATTTCAAATCATTACTGGCTGAGATATTGTACTGCCCTACAAATTTGTAAAAATGGAAAGACAATTTGGGTTGGTCTTTCACAGTCCAATCCATTTCCTGTGTGGCTTGGAAGAATTTGGAAACATTTGTAACAGTTTTGTAAGGTTTTGTTTTGAAATTAGCTTATGGGAAGCATCAGAATGGCATGGGGGTATTTTCAATTTAACACAGCGGAATGTGGTAAATCCACGCTGGCTATAGTATAGAGCCACTCTTGTGGCTGTATAATCATTACTGCATTCCTTGGGATCCCCTTTCTTTGGAACTGGGATGTATATTGAATGCTTCCAGTCTGTGGGACATTTTTTAGTTTTCCATATTTCTTGACAAATTTTTGTCAAGATTTGGAGAGATTCAGTCTCAGTAACTTGTAGCAACTCTATTGGTATGCCATCTGTTCCTGGTGATTTGTTTCTTCCAAGTATTTTAAGAGCTTTCACCTCATATTCTAAAATTTCTGGTTCTTCATAATATGGTTCCTCCATGAACAAATTTGTCATCCTTGCATCTTTTTTATAGAGTTCCTCAGTGTGTTTCTTCCATCTTCCTTTTATTCCATGTCTGTCAGTCAGTGTGTTTCCCTGTTGATTATTAAACATCCCTACTCTTGGGTTGAATTTCCCTTTAATTTAATTTAATTTAATCTTTTGGAACAGGGCTCTTGTTCTACCTTTTTTGTTGTCCTTTTCTATTTCTATACAATAACTATTGTAATAGTTCTCTTTGTCCCTATGTACTAGTCGCTATATTATTGCATTTAGGATTCTGACCATGTTTTTTATCTCCTTTTGCTTTTGCTTCTCTAACCATTTTAAGAGTTTCTTCAGTCATCCATTGAGGTCTTTCTCTCTTTTTAACTAGAAGTATTGTCTTTTTGCATTCTTCCCTGGTAATGTCTCCGACTTCAATCCATAGTTCTTCTGGTTCTCTATCAACTAAATTTAAAGCCTCAAATCTGTTCCCTATTTGATCTTTATATTCTTCTGGGATGTTATTTAAATTATATTTTGGCATTATGATTGTTTTGTTGTTCTTTAGCTTTTCTCCAAATTCTTCCAAGCTACACAGGAAGTGGATTGGACTGTGAAAGACCAACCCAAATTGTGTTTGCATTTTGACAACTTTGTAGGGCAGTACAATGTCTCAGAGAGGAGGTCAGGTCTCCTGCTCCCCTGGTGCATTCTCTATAGCTGCCCAATTTCCCTGCTTTTTAAAGTTTGGTAGAAATATCTGTGGGCTATAGGTACATTCTTAAACTGCAAGGTTTTTTGCGTATTAGTGAAGATATATATATCTTGGCACCACATGGCCTGAACCTGGAGGACAGTACCAGCATCACTTAGCTTCTCCAAATGAAGCCCCTCTGAGCTTTCTATTCTCAAAGCTCTATAACTGCCACCTTGGTAACAGCATTTGTATGTTAGCAGCTGATGAAGGCGGCAGCCGAAACGTTCTGGTATTACAATAAAAACCTCTGTTTTATTAATCACAGTTACGTGCATATATGCAATTACGTGCATATATATATGTTTTAAACCTTTTTTAAAAAGATGTTTTGAAAGTTTTTTTAAAAAAATGTTTTTAAGATGTTTTGTTTTAATGTATTTTAAAGTCTGTTTTTATGATTTTTTAAAAAGTGTTTGTAGTGCTTTTGTTTGCCGCCCTGGGCTCCTGCCTGGAGAAAGTGCAGGATATAAATCAAATAATAAATAAAATAAATAAATAAATAAATCATTAGAAGCTAAAATGATGAAACTGAAGTTATAAAACTTTGGACACATCGTGAGAAGACATGATTCACTAGAAAAGACAATAATGCTGGGAAAAAGAGAAGGGAGTAGAAAAAGAGGAAGACCAAAGAAGAGATGGATTGGTCCATAAGGAACCCATAGATCTGAACTTACCCATAGATCTGAACTTACAAGATCTGAACAGGGTGGTTTATAACAGATGTTATTGGAGGTAGCTGATTCATAGGGTCACCATAAGTCGTAATTGACTTAAAGGCACGTAACAACAGCAACAGGCACTAATCAGAATTGTTTCATCACCACAAGGGTTTCTCCTTGCGCAACAGGATGATCTTCCCTCCTTCATGCCCTCCTAACTCTGTTCTGTGATTTACCCCCACCCTCCTGAGCAGATTTGGGGACAGTGCAGTGGAAGGTGGAGGGCAGAATTTTGTACTAGCACAACATTTTAGTTAAATACAGTACTTCCCTTGATTTCCTTTTTTACTGAGTTTGTCCCTGCTTGCAGGAAAAAAGTCATTGTGAGGAGACAGGATAAGGTTTAGAGTTAAGGTAATTGAAGGCTATCGTAATAACAAATGATTGATATGAAGAATTTAGTGGTAGCAGTAGTTTAGGCTAATTGGTGGCCTATCGTTTTAATTATAGCAGAACACGTGAGTTACTGGAAAATTTAATTACACTAGTGAATGCTGTTAAGAAGGTTATTACATGCAATTGCCAGTACATGCAGCACTTTGGCATTCAAATCAAGGCAATCTGGCAAATCAAGGCTCTGTGTGCTTGAGCATGCAAAGTTGCATGTTTTTTAAACTGAAAGTGTGTTCTATAACATAACCATTTGCAGAAGCTCTAGAAATAAAAATGAAATATGAACAAATTATGTTGGTCATGTCAGTTTGTATAAGTTTCTCACAAGGTCGCACATGAAAAGAAACCATGTTTGATGGATTTAAAATTGCACTATATAGAATGTCATGAAAACTTATTTCACGTTGAAAGGACTAGATCTCCTTTCACACACAGAAAAACTCTAGTACAGGCATACCCCGCTAAAACATACATGCTCCATATGCCTGTATTTCTCCAGAAACGCAGAGCAGCAGCAGAGGCTTTAGCGCGTGGGGGTGGATGCGATCCGGCCAAATCAGCTGGGAGGCGCAGCAGCGCAGCAGCAGAGGCTTTAGTGTGGGGCTTTGAGGCTCCGCATGAAGGAGAGGTAAAAAAAGTTTTAAAAGGTAGTGCTTCACTTTAAGGACATTTTCGGTTTATGTACTCGCTCTGGTCCCATTGAGTACGTTAATGCAAGGTATTACTGTATCTGCTTTCTTTCTTGATAAGGAGAATGATTAAATGTGAATTCATTGACTGCAGTTCTATACACATGTAACTGGTTGCAAGTCCCATTAAAGTAAACACGAACTGCTTCTGGGTAGACAAGTATGGGATTAGGCTGGTTTTATTTAATTCACAATTTTTGTAGAGGAAAATTGTTGGGGAGCTCAGAAATTAGAACTGTGACATTTTAGTTAACATTTTAGCTGATGAGGTATTTTAATATCTTTTTAGTGACTCCATTGGGTTTTCTGCTGAGTTAGCGAGAGTGTAGTGTGTTAAGTTTATTTGACATTAATGTGTGTTCTTCAAGATGCAGTTGAGAGCATAGAAATACAGACTTTGATAGAAATTGTGTGTGAAATTTGCATGAGATTAAAAAAATGGTTTGGGTTTTTGTGGGATCTTCTTAAACAGAAACTGCATCTGTGTTATGTTTCTCTGAGATATCCTTTAAACAACTTTCATTCCAGCCCTGCAAAACTGATTTTTAAACTAGGGATTTAACTAGAGCATTTGTGAATATTGTTGCGCACCTCCCCAATCTCTGAGCAGTGAGAGATCTCAAGGGGTTCCAAGGGTTCCAGAGATCTCCAGGCTTTGGTTTTCTTGGAAAGAAGGTCAGCAGAGACTGATGTCTTTATGAAATATGGTTTATTTATTTTCCACACATTCCAATCTGAGTTTAAGATGGAAGGGTTTAAAGTCTCAGCAGTCCAGTAGATCTTGTTTTTTCATCAGGCTTACCAATGGTGCAGGGAGCCTGCCTCTCTGCCTACTTCCAGTTCCCA
Organism: Rhineura floridana; assembly: GCF_030035675.1. NCBI lineage: Eukaryota > Metazoa > Chordata > Lepidosauria > Squamata > Rhineuridae > Rhineura > Rhineura floridana. The sequence continues at coordinate 76,815,307 of NC_084487.1, read as the reverse complement.
GTCTTTCCTCAATCTCAACTCAAAACTCAAGCCTCTCCTAGGCCCCAGGAGAGGGGGAGGCTCTCCTGAAGAGTTTCAATAACAATAGGATCTCCCCAGCTGATTCGCCAGTTGATGGGCGCAAGTTAGGCCCATTAACTCACCTGGCCATTCTGTTAGACTAACAAAGGGGGATCGGGCCAGCAGAGCAAATTTCTCACCTCCAGGAGCAAGGTTCCAAATCAGAGGCTGGAAGGGGACTCATAGAAATCATCAATCTCAACCCCAAACCCATAACAATATCATAGAGAACCTGAATGAGTGAGAAATTCTGCAAATAATTGTTGTGCATAGACAGCCCTTTTGGCTCATGGGTATGATCTAAAATAAATAGAACCCTAAGGTAAAGGTAGTGAAGTACCCGTTTAGGGGAAGCAATTTCTGAAGCAATAGAAAACTTTTTTTTTTACAACTTTAACTTCAATTAAATGAAGAATTGTTTTCTTACTATATAACCTAGGAAGTGGCTTTTAGAATGTAAGCTTGAGGTCAGAGATGTCTTATTACTGACTTTGATAAGCTACTGTGGGAGCCTTTTCAGCTGACGAATGGGATAAAATGCTTCCATCAACAACAAACTTATAATTATTGTCTTTTCTTTATAGGCTGCTGAATCAGGAATAATAAAAGTGAAAACGATAGCTGCACGAAGCACTGATGTCTTGGCAGGTAATTAGTTGCAAAACACCAACAATCAAAATCATAAAGTTTTATTTTAAGTCTCTTTAAATCAAAGCTTTGTGTATGGTTTGATATTTAATATTGTTACCACTTTTAGAACATGGAAATAAAAACATCTGTGGATTTTCAAGTTTCATTTAAAGTTGTGACAGTACGCTAGTCCAATAGGTGAAGCAGGTGGAATATATAATTATCAAACTCTGTGATAGTCTTTAGTATCTGAAGATCCTGTCTGAGTCCTCACTGACTTTCAGGTGCTCAAGTTCAGGGGACATTGACACACTAATCAGCTGCTTCTGGTCTTTGGGACCCTATTTCATTGCTTCCCTAGTAGGAGCAAGAAGCTATGATCTCAGGCTTAACATTACATGTGAATTGGGTGCTGAGGTTTATTTCACTCCACATTAACCACAATATGAAGCCAAGCTTTGTTCTTGGCTTACCATTGAAGGATATCTATCCTCTCTTCTAGTAAAGCAGTAATTACCTCTTTCCTCAACCAGGTGTCTCTTCTCTACCCAGTTTTATCATTCAAGACAGGTAAGGATCCAAGACACAGTAGTTGCACGAACCTGACCAAGTGCCTTGTCCATGTCCTCAGGCCACAACAACTGAAACTTATTGAAAAACGTTGAACAAGAAGGTGCTCCAGCCACCTTGTCAGAATTGCCTACTTCAAAGGTGGAATCCAAATCCCAGTGGATGCAAGTGATACTGTCTTCAGAATGCTTCGCAAACAGTCACAGGCTCTACAACCTCCCTAGGGCCAGCGTGTAATAGGTCTTAGCCACCTGATACAACTCTGCTGGATGGCAAAATAGGGACTCAGTGGAGAAGTAGAAGTAAGCTTTCTTTGCCACCTTCACTGCCACTGAATAGAGTAGAATCTGAGCAATGTTTGATTTCATTCATTGTAGTTCTGCTCCACCTGTGCTAAGCCATCTTCCCACTCACTTTGTTGTTCTCACTCCAGAGAATAACTTGGAGCTCTAATAACACTGCTAGTTGGGAAAGGGTGCTCAACCACCCAGCTCACTTCCATGTTCACCACGAGAGCCAGCCATACTAACTGGAAAACTCCACAGAGCCCTCTGGAAAACTAGTTGGATCCATTTATTGTCATGGAGACCATGAATATGTATAATTGCTAGACTCTATATAAATACAATCCTGGAGGTGTGAATGTATGATTTGGGGTGGCCCAAAAGTTACTGGGGGGGGGGTTACACACACTCAATTCCTTATTCATGTGTGTGTGTGTGTGTATATATATATATATATATATATATATATATATATATATATTGTGTATTATTGGCTTGGACATACCTACTTGACAGTGTCTTGCAGTCAGACTATGCATTGGGTCAGGCAGATTTGTGAGACATCTTGTAGAGACACTCCCTTGGATATTCAAGTGTGTGATTTTTGGTGGCATCAAGCCTAACGCAGGGTGCACCCCCTCAGGTCTGTCTTTTTTGTAGATTTTAGCTATTGTCATAGGTACACACCCTTGACAGTGCCCTGTGTCCAAATAAAGCACTGGACTGAATGCAATTCAATGCCATCTTGGAGAGGGGTGTACATAAATCATTTGTGGTGATCCAAAGCTTACATTGGCTTGCATACCCCCAGTTTCATATTGTTTTCTACATATTTTGACTGCTATGTACATTATAAAAATCTTGCATTATGTTGACTGTTATTGAAATATTTCCAAACTTATAGTTTGACATTAAATTTGTAGATGTAGGTATCATGCTTTGTGAGAGGGATGCTGCAGGAAAATGGCTTCTGGAGACTATGCCAATCTGCACATGTCTCCCCAATTTTTTTCAATTGAAACTCAGGGTAGTATCCAACAAAGAGATTCCCCTGGGTTCCATCTTGCATAGGTGGGTTACCTGTGTGGGTTCCACTGCCATTCGCTGCTTATACTGTGCCTCTCTGGAGAGAGGTGAGACCTTGCAACAACTACCTCTTCATTGGAGCAGTACCAGGGGCAGATGACAGAGCTGCAAGAATATGCTGATTATGTGCGGGCCCTGAACAAGGTCATCCAGAAGTCCTTCCGCCCTCTTAGCCCTAGTGAAGAGAGCCTGGAAAACTCGGTTGCTCAAAGAGCAGGGAATCGTTGGCCTGCCAGATGATATTGGACTCCATCTCCCATAAGCCTTTGTTTGTTACATCAACGAGTTTGTTACATCAATGAGATATCAGCTTGTTATTGGCACAAGCTTGCAAGCTGTAAGCCACACTGGGAGGCTTCTCTGGCTGAAGAGCAGGAAGTGGGGTCCCTGTGCTTACCAGAAGAAAGATGGAGATGAGCAAGGCTGAAGGGGCTATGCTAAGCCATCCGTGCTTATGGGCTCAAGCTGAAGATGAATAGTGCTTCACCTCTCATCTTCCATTTCCCTTGCTACATCATGTTTAGCATAAAGCCTATTCAGATCTTCAAGTGGAAAAAAAACCCCTTCTGTCTTGTTATTTAAAAACAGTGTGGTGGTGATGATGATGGAAGCAGTTCTGAGCTGAAGAAACTTGACCTGCTTGGGTCAACTATTTTATCCCAGTCTGCATCTGTAGTGTAATTGTTTTTAAGATTTTTTAAAAATATGTTTTAGTGTTTGATCACTTATTATTAAGTTTATTGTTTAATAATATTTATTTAATTTTTGTAAATTGTATTGTTTGATTGATGTATTTTTACATTTGTGTTTTTCTTGTAAGCCGCCTTGAGGGCCTTTTGGCCATAAGACAGGGTATAAATAATAATAATAATAATAATAATAATATCCATTTACATTTATGGGCATAACTTAGGGTGCAATCCTATAGGTATTTATGCTGGGCTGAGGGGAGGGATATGGTGGATCTCTGGCTAAGCCAGCTGGGTCCTTGCTCAGCTGGGCTACTTCAGCGTAAGCCCTTCATCCTGGTTCAGCCCTGGCTCAACCAACAAAACCCTATTCCTCCAGGTTCAGCCGTGATTGGCATACGTTAAGCCAGTGTATGTCACAAAAGGAACAATCCAGGTGTGGTGGGGGTGGGGCCCAGGGGAGGGGAACTTAAGCTGTGTTCTACATCTATTCAGTTTGGACATGTGACCGACAGTTCCAGCGTAAGTTAAGCCAGAAAAAATGATGGTCTAAGTAAAAACACACAATAGCTCTGTTTTTTGCTGCTTTTATTTTCTTTCCACTGGGTTCTGATGGCTGAGCCAGATTCTCCCCAACTTAATGGCTCCTGAATGTGTTTTTTCCTCATTGTCTGAAAATCTCATAAACTGAGTAAGTTTATAGCTTTCACTAGTAGCAAAAGTTTCTTTCTTGTGGGCAGGAGATCTAAAGGCCATTACCATGTGTTATGCTTTTCTAGTTATGAGGAGTCAAACAAGTTTACGTTTTCCTGGGCTGTTGAAGAGGGCAGTGTTTTGAAAACCTTCCCAATATGAAGCTTTAATCCTATACTTCGTTTTCTTGGAGTAAAGCTGCAGTGCTAATCCCACATTCCCAGAGTAAACACCATTGAATTCAATAGGACTTACTTTTGAGTAGACATGGTAGGATTGTGCTGTAAATTAAAGGGACTTTTGAGTGAACAGAGCAAAGAATTGTGTCTGTGTTGTAAATCTTTCTCTCCCCTTCCAGTCGTATTTTTAAAGCAATTAGGCAGGGCTTACTTAGTGCTTTTATTAGGTAGGAAACTAATACTGATTTTATTGCTTTTAAAAAAAGTTCTGCAATGACCAACCAGTTTTGACAATAAACTATTATATGGGGTGTATGTGTCTTACATCTCCAGTGTGTGTGTGTATATGGAGTCTTTCCAATATCCCTGTACGGTAGGGATATTGCTGATTACCCTCTGCTGATTGTAAACCAAGGCAGCAAGAAATAAATCCCTTTAAAATCCAATAACTGTAAAACAAGTACAGTAATACCTCGCATTAACGTACTGAATGGGACCAGAGCGAGTACGTAAACCAAAAATGTCCTTAAAGTGAAGCACTACCTTTTACAGTAAAACTTTTTTTACCTCTCCTTCATGCGGAGCCTCAAAGCTCCGCGCTAAAGCCTCTGCTGCTGCGCTGCCGCCTCTCAGCTGATTGCGATCGCGCTTCCCAGCTGATCTGCAGTGGTGCGATCGTGTCTATTTCCACCCCCACGTGCTAAAGCCTCTGCTGCTCCGCTGCGTTTCTGGAGAAATACAGTCATATGGAGCATGTACGTTATAGCGAGGCAACATTAAGTGAAGCGACGTTAAGCGGGGTATCCCTGTATAAAATAGTTGCTAAACAGCTTAAAGTGGCATGATTCTGAATGTTGGGTTGGGTGAGTGAAGTTCCTTATCACTCGAGGTTGCAGTTCTGTGCACACAGGCTCCCTGTTTGAGTATGCCCCATTGAATACATTGGGACTTACTTCTGAGTAAACATACCTAGGATTGCACTCTAAATATCTTTAAAGGTTGTGTAAATAATAAACATCTTTGACAGTCATGCTTATTTCAATATTTCTTGATACTATATCCCAATAAGTATCTGGTTTCACACTATGGTTGTATGTTGTTATGTCCTCTACATTATAAGTGTGCTCTTCTTCCTTGGGGTGCCCATCGTTCCTCTCTGTTGTTTTCATCCTGAGGAGCAGATTAGGCTGAGAGATGGTGAGTAGCCCATGGGAAGTGTCGTTTCCCCTCACAGTTATAATTCCCACCACCCTTAACAAACTACAGTTCCCATGATTCTGCAGTGGGATTCATGTGCTTCAAATGTTTGTTGAATGTGCTTTAAATAAATGGTGTGGATCTGCTGTAGGTATGCTGTGCATTCATTAGTGAATTTAAAAGAACAATTTTAAAAGATAGTTTTTTTAAAACGGGAAGGGCTGTAGCTCAGTGGTAGGGCATGTATTTTGCATGCAAACAATCTCTGGATAAGACTATTGCCTGGAATCCTGGAGAACCAACACTAGTCCATGTCATCAGTACTGAGCTAGATGGTACCAAATGGCCTGAGTCAGTGTAAGGCTGATTCCTTTGTTCCTAAAAGTAGAAAGAGACTAAAGGGCCACAGTGATTCCAGAATTTATGTATTTTATTTACATTTATATACCACTTTATTGTAAAAATAAAAAATCTGAAAGTGGTTTACCGAAGGAATTAAAACAAAATTATTTGCAAAAACAGTTAGACAGGTATTTAAAAACATTCAAAATAATACAACCAACAATGAGTTAAAAATAGATAAAAAAGTAACAGCTTCTACATGCCTAGGTAGGCTTGCCTCAACAAAAATGTTTTTAGCATGTGCTGAAAAGAGTACAGTGAAGGTGTCTGCCTAAGTTCCAAAGCGTAGATGCTGCCACACAAGTATTGGTTTCTTACAACAGCAGAACAAGCACTCCTATGTGGCACCCATAACGTGGACAGCACACCTTGTGCTTGGCCTGGTAGTAAATTGGCAACCAGTGCAGATTTCGGAGCAGAGGTATTATGTGCTGATAGGGTCTCACTCATGTCAGCAGTCATGCCACAGCATTCTGCACAAACTGTCAGGTTATGCTGCATGGGGATTTCTGTGCCCTTGGCTGACTGACCGCCAGGATTTTTTAAATTTTGGTTTTCAGTTAGAAATCCTGACTGGTTGTGGATTGCTGAGTTTTCTGCCTTACTCATAGTAATCTTGTAGTTGGTATGGTATTGCATTTAGGAAATCATCACTGTTGTTTACTTTGCTTTTTCTATTTGCATTTTATTTACCTTTAACCTCACTTCCTTACATCCATAGAAGCAACAACAGTGATTCCATCCACTCATCTCAACCACCTTAAACCCAGTGATGATGCACCTTGTTGGTTGCATGATGGTTTGTTTCTTGCCCAGTAGTGGTGAAAGAGAATTCACATACTGAGAAGGGTGGCTTCAATTGCTGTTGTTCCCAAGATACTGCCTGTGAAGTTAGACCAGACGATTTGTGTTTTCTCTCTGTCATTTATTACTCACTGAGATTGGATTGGCTGTCAAACCAATTTTATAATAGTAAGGAAGTCAAGCCATAAATCACATGGTCTTCGATGCCTGTATACTAATGCGCAGAGCATGGGAAACAAGTAGGACGAACTTGAACTCTTAATACAGGAGGGCAATTACGACTTGATAGGTATAACTGAAACTTGGTGGGAGGACTCCCATGACTGGAATACAGCAATTGAAGGATATAACTTGTTCAAAAAGAACAGAAGGAATAAAAAGGGAGGTGGAGTCCCGCTATATGTTAAAAATATATATCCCTGCACAGAAATACAGGAAGATGAGCTTGGTAGTTCTACAGAGAGTATCTGGATTAAAATTAATGGGGCAAGTAATAAAAGGAATGTGGTGCTTGGAGTCTATTATCAACCACCCAATCAAGGAGAAGACAAGAATGTAACTTTTGAAAAGCAAATTGCCAATGTTTTGAGGAGGCATGATGGAATAGTAATGGGGGATTTCAATTATCTCGATATCTGTTGGGAGACAAATTCAGCCAAACACGGCCCCTCCAAGAAATTTCTGACTTGTGTTGCAGATAACTTTCTCCTATAGAAAGTGGAGGAAGCAACCAGAGGATCAGCTATCCTGGACTTGATTCTAACCAATAGAGATGATTTGGTGATGAAGTGGCAGTTACGGGAACTCTGGGGGAAAGTGACCACACCATACTTGAATTCTTGATTTTAACAAGCCAAATCTGAGAGTAGCCGTATATGCGCACCCTGGACATCAGGGAAGCTGATTTTAATAAACTCAGAACAATTGTAAGTACGGTTCCATGGCAAGCCACCCTAATGAGAAAAGGAGTCCAAGATGGGTGGGAGTTTCCAAAAAAGGAAATTCTAAAAGCGCAATGGCAAGCAATTCCAACAAGGAAAAAAGGGGGGAAACAACAGAAGAAGCCAACGTGGCTTCACAAAAAGCTTAGAGAGGAGCTTAAAACAAAAAAGGACACATACAGGAAGTGGAAAGAAGGCCAGGCCACAAAGGAAGAGTACAGGCAGGTATCACGGAATTGCAGGGATGGTGTCAGGAAGGCTAAAGCTGAGAATGAGCTGAGGTTAGCGAGGGATGCTAAAAGCAACAAAAAAGCTTTCTTCAGGTACATCCATAAAAGACAGAGAAAAAGAAATGGTGGCACAGCTATTCAGTGAGGATGGCAAAATGATAACAGATGACAAAGAAAAGGCAGAAGTGCTCAATTCCTACTTTGGCTCAGTCTTCTCCCAAAAAAGGATCTGTGACCCTCCCGGGAAACATGAAGTAGAAGGGGCAGGATTGGAGCTTGAGATTGATAGACAAATGGTCAAGGAATACCTAATCACTTTGAACGAGTTCAAATCGGCAGGGCCTGATAAACTAGAGTATTGAAGGAACTGGCTGAAGAACACTCAGAACTGCTGTCTATTATCTTTGCGAAATGGAGCACTGGTGAAGTGCCAGATGACTGGAGGAGAGCTAATGTTGTCCCTATCTTCAAAAAAGGGAAAATGGAGGAATCGGGGAACTACAGACCAGTCAGCCTAACATCAATCCCTGGAAAAACTCTGGAGCAGATTATAAAGCAGTCAATCTGTAAGCACCTTGAAAGCAATGCAGTGATTACTAGGAGCCAACATGGATTTATGAAGAACAAATCCTGCCAAACTAATCTTATCGCATTTATTTATTTATTTATTTAATTTATTTATTTGGTTGCATTTATATACCACCCTTAGCAAATAGCTCTCAGGGCGGTAAACAGCATAGGGTAAAATACATACATGGCAATAATAAAATCACAAAAACATATATGACATAAAAACAAATACAGTTAAACAGAAAATAAAAATAAAGACTTAGTATACAAGATTAAAAAGCTAAAAAGATTAAAGTGATTAAAATGCCTGGGAACATAAAAAGGTCTTTACCTGGCGCCGAAAAGATAATAGTGTAGGCGCCAGGCGTACCTCTTCGGGGAGGCTATTCCACAACTCAGGGGCCACCACGGAAAAGGCCCTAGATCTAGTAACCACCCTCCGGGCTTCACAATGAGTTGGTACCCGGAGGAGGGCCTTCGATGACGAACGAAGCGAACGGGTAGGTTCATAGTGGGAGAGGCGTTCCACCAGGTATTGCGGTCCCACGCCATGTAAGGCTTTATAGGTCATAACACCTTGCATCTCGCCCGGAAGCAAATAGGTAGCCAGTGCAGGCGAGCCAGAACAGGAGTTATATGCGAAGACCGACTGGTCCTCGTCAATAATCTAGCTGCCGCATTCTGCACTAGCTGAAGCTTCCGAACTGTCTTCAAGGGCAGCCCAATGTAGAGTGCATTACAGTAATCCAATCTCGAAGTTACCAGAGCATGGACAACTGAGGCGAGGTCGTCGCCGTCCAGATAGGGGCGTAGTTGGGCTACCAAACAGAGGTGGTAAAATGCATTCCGTGCCACCGAGGCCACTTGAGCCTTGAGAGACAAGGAAGGGTCAAAAAGAACCCCCAGACTATGGACCTGTTCTTTCAGGGGGAGTGTAACCCCATCCAGAACAGGATGCACATCCACCATCTGAGCGGGGAAGGCGTTCACCAACAGTGTCTCAGTCTTGTCTGGATTGAGTCTCAGTTTATTAGCTCTCATCCAGTCCATTATCGCGGTCAGGCAACAGTTCAGCACATCAACAGACTCACCTGAAGAAGATGAAAAGGAGAAATAGAGTTGCGTGTCATCAGCATACTGATGACAGCGCATTCCAAAACTCCTGATGACCGCACCAGAGGCTGCATGTAAATGTTAAAAAGCATGGGGGACAAAACCGACCCCTGAGGGACTCCACAATGGAGAGTCCAGGGTGTCGAGTAATGTTCCCCAAGCACTACCTTCTGGCGACGATCCGCGAAGTAGGAGCGGAACCACTGCCAAGCAGTACCCCCAACTCCCAACTCCGCGAGTCTCCCCAGAAGGATACCATGGTCGATGGTATCAAACGCTGCTGAGAGATCAAGGAGAATCAACAAAGTCACACTCCCCCTGTCCCTCTCCCGACAAAGGTCATCATACAGGGCGACCAAGGCTGTTTCAGTGCCAAAACCAGGCCTAAAACCGGATTGAAACGGATCCAGACAATCGGTTTCATCCAAGAGCACCTGGAGTTGGCTAGCAACCACCCGCTCCAAAACCTTGCCCAAAAAGGGGACATTCGCCACCGGTCTGTATTGTTCAAATTATCCGGGTCCAGGGAAGGTTTCTTTAATAGAGGTCTCACTATTGCCTCCTTGAGGCTACTTGGGACTACTCCCTCTCTCAAGGAGGCATTAATCACTTCCCTGGCCCAGCCGGTGGTTCCAGCCCTGCTAGCTTTCACTAGCCAAGATGGGCAAGGGTCCAGAACAGACGTGGTTGCCCGGACCATTCCCAGCACCTTGTCCACTTCCTCGACCTGACCGGGTAATCTCCCTTGTAGACTGTGGGAATGCTGTGGACATAATATACCTTGACTTCAGCAAAGCTTTTGACAAAGTGCTCCATGATATTCTGATTAGCAAGCTCGCTAAATGTGGGCTGGATGGAACAACTATCCGGTGGGTCCACAGTTGGTTCCAGAATCATACTCAAAGAATGCTTATCAATGGTTCCTTCTCAAACTGGGCAGAAGTAGCAAGTGGGGTACCACAGGGCTCAGTCCTGGGCCCAGTGCTCTTCAACATTTTTATTAACGACTTGGATGAGGAGGTACAAAGCATGCTTATCAGATTTGCAGATGATACAAAATTGGGGGGCATAGCTAATACCGTGGAAGACAGAAACAAAATTCAAAGGGACCTTGATAGGCTGGAGCATTGGGCTGAAAACAACAGAATGAAATTCAGCAGGTATAAATGCAAAATTCTACACTTAGGAAAAAGAAACCAAATGCACAGTTATAAGATGGGGGATACTTGGCTCAGCAATACAACATGTGAGAAGGATCTTGGAATTGTCATTGATCACAAGCTGAATATGAGCCAAGAGTGTGATGTCGCTGCAAAAAAGGCAAATGCTATATTAGGCTACATTAACAGAAGTATAGTTTCTAAATCGCGTGAAGTATTAGATCCCCTCTATTCAGCACTGGTTAGGCCTCATCTTGAATACTGAGTCCAGTTCTTGTCTCCGCACTTCAAGAGGGATGCAGACAAACTGGAACAGATTCAAAGAAGGGCAACAAGGATGATCAGGGGACTGGAAACAAAGCCCTATGAGGAGAGACTGAAAGAACTGGGCCTGTTTAGCCTGGAGAAGAGAAGATTGAGGGGAGATATGATAGCACTCTTCAAGTACATGAAAGGTTATCACACAGAGGAGGGCCGGGATCTCTTCTCGATCGTCCCAGAGTGCAGGACACGGAATAATGGATTCAAGTATCAGGAAGCCAGATTTTGACTGGACATGAGGAAAAACTTCCTAACTGTTAGAGCCGTACGACAATGAAATCAATTACCTAGAGAGGTAGTGGGCTCTCCGACACTGGAGGTATTCAAGAGGCAGCTGGACAGCCATCTGTCGGGAATGCTTTGATTTGGATTCCTGCATTGAGGAGGGGGTTGGACTTGATGGCCTTATAGGCCCCTTCCAACTCTACTATTCTATGATTCTATGATAGCCCACAGGATAGACAGAAAAGGGTAGTGAATCTTCTTACTCTTACTCATATCTCTGACCTCTTTCTGAAGTGAAGGGCCAAGTCTGTAAAGGCATTTGGAGCAGCCATGGGCTCCTACTGGGAGGAAAGTTGGGATATATATTTAATAAATAATGTTAAAAGACAGGGGCAGGGCATTCCAGGGAGGGGGTTGCCAACCCTGCTTAAATATGGATATCTTTATAGAGGATTCCTTGTCAAGTTTTACCAACAGCACAATCCAAACCATATTTACTCAGAAGTAAGTGCAATTAAGTTCTGTGGGACTTTTCCCATAGGAAGTGTGTTTAGAATTACAGCCTTCTGGGGCACACATCTTTACTCCTGAGTGCTCCCATCTAACATCTCCACAACACTAGGCTCCTTTCTTCCTACAGTGGCCTTCTGGTGACTGGCCTGACCTGAGGGAACTTTAACCCATCTTGATAGAAGCAAGTCGGCTAGATTACATGTTCCCTACCCAGGTTCCCTAAGCAGGTGAGAAGAATTGATGCTGTCACTTCAGCTGGACTTGGAAACATGATCTTTTAGTTAAGGTTTCTATTAATTTCCAACCAGAGAAATGTTGTTTGAATGGTATGTGCCAAGCAACTGTGGTTCATGCTTAATGACATCACTAGGGCCCACTGCCAGTGATATCACTTTGGCCCGCTCCCATGACATCACTATGACCTGCTTCCATGACAACATTGGGCACACCCCTGAAATCTCAGGCTTTGGAATGCTTCTGACCTGGCAACCCTGTAGGAGAGGCCCTGTTCCCCTCACAGAGCTTCAGTCTCCTCTCAGCACCCTTCACAAACTGCACTTCCCAGGATTCTTTGGGGGATGCCATTAATATCTAAAGTAACGGTGTGGGTAAAGTGTGGGTATGGTCCCCTGATTAGGCAAGCACAGCAGCTGTGTGTCTGGCTTTTAGAACAGTGACAGTCGGTTCTTACTGATCATGCCCGGCCTTATCATTTAGTTCAATGCTAAATTTTTATTTAATTTTAATTTAAGAAATCAGCCAGGTATTTTTAAAGAGCAGAAGATGAAGGTCAGAGTATGGCGGCAAGGTCAGCAACAGGATTACAGGTACTCTGTGAACGTGGCTGATTTTTAATTAATTTCAACAAATTATGAGAACTCTGACAGAAAAAAGTCCAAACGGGGTCTGTTTACTCTCTCTCTTTTTAGACTTTGAACTCTCAATTCTCTCTAACTGTTCTGTGTATTGCCATGAAAATTTGGAGAGTTGTTAAGCAAGCATTTCTGAGTTCTGGACTATAAGTTTTGTAAGGTTTTGTTATGAAATGAGCTTATGGGAAGCATCAGAATGGCATGGGGGTATTTTCAATTTAACATTGTGGAATGTGAACAATTCATGCTGACTATAGCATACAGCCAGTCTTGTGGCTACATAATCTTAGAAAACAGCAGAGATGCAATTTCACCCCCACCCTGCATAAATTTCACCCCCACCCTGCATAATAGAAACTATGAAGCTCTTTATACTGAGTCAGACCATTGGTCTATCTAGCTCACTATTGTCGACACTGACTGGCAGCAGCTGTCCATGGTTTCAGGCTAGGGAACGTTTGCAAGCCTACCTGGAGATGCCTGGGATCAAATCTGGGATCTTCTAAATGCAAAGCAAATGCTCCAGTACTGAGTTATGGCCCTTTCCCTGGAGGAAATAATTGAATAATTAGGCATGAGAGGTTATGTCCCTACTAGAACATTAACACACTAAGGCTACAATCCAGCACATATGTACGCAGAAGTAAGATTCATTGGGTTCAATGGGACTTACTCCCAGGTAAGTGTGTATTGGATTGCAATAACAATTGGGAAGGCTTACTGGAACTTTTTAGCTTTCTCTTGATACTTTACAGCCACAAGAGTAAGCTGTGTTCTATAGCCAGCATGAATTTTTCATATTCTGCTATGTTAAATTGAAAATAATCCCATGCCATTTTCCTGCTTTCCATAAGCTAATTTCAAAACAAAATCTTAAAAAATGTATAGCCCTGTCTTCAGAAGCACATGCAGTCAGAACAGTATCTCCAAAGATGGAGAATTACATTTTTTGTATGTTTGTTGATGTTCTTCTTACTTTACTTCTTTCCTGTGTTACTACTGTTTATACAGAGAATATAACCTAGAAAATTATATTTCGTTATTCATCCTAGAAATCTCTGTCAAATTTATTTTTTATTAATTTCAAAGCCTTTTTACTGGTCAGTGTCATATGATAGTGAAGACAGCCTTTTGTGTTTCAAAGTGGAGGTTATAATGCATTTTGGGTGCATTAACGGTTGAATCTGAAACTGCAGTTTTCATGTCAAATTAGACTGATTACTAGATCGTCACCTTGTAGTGGTGAATGGGCTTGCGTGTTCCAGTGAACCCTGAGAGTGATGCCGTCGGGAGTCATGTACTCCCAGCAGGGTCACCCATGGCGGTAAGGTCAAGGGAGAGGAACCAGGCAAAGAACGATCCAAGAAAGTCCTCAACGGCAGAACAGGCGGAGGATAACATTGTGTACATTACAACAATTGTGAAGGCGGATGAAGGCTGCAGCAGATAAAAGACTTCCAATCGTCTTGGTATCCGTGTCATTGGATCAAAGCCTTTTTCTGTCAAGATTGTGTGTTGATCGTTGTGCGCCGATCTCACTGTGATGCCCCTGTATTTATAATACTGTAAATATGGTAAGTGTGTGTTTATTAGAGTATATATGGTAAGTAGACTGAGTTAGAGGGGGGAGTACATGGGCTGGACTGCTGGAGAATGTTGTATTATGATTGGCTGAGTGTTTGAGTGTCTGAAGGTATAAATGAGAGGATGACAGTTGAGAGAGGAGTGTGGGGTTAATGAGTTCTGTTGGTTGATGAGAGAGTTCGGTTGGTTTTGTGGGTTGGATTGGATTTAGACGGGTAGTGAGGCAGGTTATTGATGGCTAGAAACATAAAGAGTAACGCATCTGATGAAACCATACGCTTGTTAAACTATACCTTTAAGTATTCTTGTTATTCTTGTATATATAAATAAATTATTTCTTGGTATACCTAACATATGATCCTTGGCTGGGTTACACAGACCAGAAGGGTGGGCGAGGCTTATACCAAGGTGGGGAAACAGTATCATTGATGGCAGCGGTGAAGAGATAGAGTAACATCATCAAGTATCCAGAACAACCCAGGGCTGTATTCTTTATAGGCAGAAAGATACAGGGGGGTTGTGGCCTGCAAGTGCACCCAGACACAAAGTAGCAATAAGCCAAGAGGAGACTAAGGCACAGTCTCAAGGCAATATTGTTGTACAGGAAGGTCTGGTGGTGCTGCAGTGGGATCTTGAGAGATCTTTGCTAGAGCCGGTGAGAGAACCATTTTGAGAGCAGGACCCTGAGGTGGGACCGTGACAAGGCAGTAGCCACAGGTGGGGGCCTGAAGTGGTATCATGACGGGTAGGGGCCTGACAAAGTGGTGAAAGCAGGTGCGAGCCTGACACTCCTCACATAAAACAAATTCATGCACAGGGTCTTCCAAGCAAAGCAAACCAAACCAAACCAAAAGTCCCATGGTGATGGGTGCATGGCGACGGGGGCAGGTCTATGAAATCTGGAAGCCCCTAGTCATGGACTGGCACATGGGCAGTGGGTACAGACTCAGTCTCAAGGACTGAGGCAGTTGAGTAGTTCGGCAGCTATATCCACGACTGAGCAGTCCTATTCAGGAACCACTCTGCTCACCCCGTATGGGGAGGGGGCTAGAAAAGGTGCTCTCCCAGACTGGATTACCGCGTCCAGTGTGGTCACCACTTAGCGGTCACAAAAGACAGTTGAACTTTGGAACATGGAATATATGGACATTGCTGGACAATACAGATAGTGAACGTCCTGAACTCAGGACTGCCATCATCGCGAGGGAGTTGAGACGTTTAAATATTGACATAGCAGCACTCCAAGAAACTGGAAGAGCAGGAGAAGGACAACTGAAGGAAGAAAAATGTGGTTATACCTTCTTCTGGAAAGGACTGCCAGAACAAGAACTACAAATACATGGAGTAGGCTTTGCTATTAAAAATAATCTTGTGAAGTTCTTGTCAGAAGTTCCTATTGGCATTAATGAACGACTCTCAACTCTCCGGTTAAAACTTGCCAAAACCCAGCAGGCAACTATTGTAAGTGGTTATGCACCGACATTAGGTGCTGATGAAGACATAAAGGAAAAATTTTATACCCCGCTGGACAACATCAGAGATACCTAAGGAGGATACAATTATTCTCTTGGGTGATTTCAATGCAAGATTTGGGCATGATTTCAATTTATGGCCAGAAACCATTGGGAAAGAAGGAGTTGGGAATAGCAACCTGAATGGCATTCTACTTCTGACTAAATGTGCAGAGCATAATCTTGTTATTGCAAACACACTCTTTCGCCAGAAAAATAAATTTAAAACATTATGGACAGTGACAGCTTCGGATAACAATGGCTTTCAGAGTGATTCATTCAGAGTCTGATCAGGCGTAAAACAGGGATACATAATTGCTCCTACCTCATTGCTATAATTCTGCACCTTATTGAGGGGAAACTTCCTTCTGGTGTGGAAGTCATATATCTAACAGATGGAAAGATTTTTAATATCGGTAGGCTGAAAGCAAAAAGTAAGGTAATGTGAACCTCTTTCATAGAACTTCAATATGCTGATGATAATGTGGTCTCCGCACATTCAGAGAAAGATCATCAAACTATCCTAAATGTCTTTGCAGAAACATATGGAAAGCTTGGACTCTCACTTAATATTAAAAAAACCAAAGTGCTTCATCAACAGGTGCAAACTAGTCCCTCTGTAGCACCATCAATCCAGCTTTAATGGTGTGACACTGGAGAACGTTGATCACTTCCCCTATCTTGGCAGCCATCTCTCTGTAAAAGCTGACATTGATGCTGAAATTCAACATTGTCTGAGCTCTGCGAGTGCCGCATTCTCCCGAATGAAGCATAGAGTGTTCAAGGATTGGGATATTCGCAGGGAGACCAAAATGCTTATTTACAAAGCCATTGTACTACAGACCTTAATGTACGCCTGTGAAACATGGACCATCTATAAAGGCCACTCTCAACTTCTTGAAAGATTCCACCAACGCTGCCTCTGGAAAATTCTGCAAATTACTTGGGAAGACAGATGGACTAATGTTAGCATTTTGGAAGAAGCAAAGACTACCAGTGTTGAAACAATGATCCTCCAACATCAACTTTGCTGGACTGGCCATGTTGTTCGAATGCCTGATCACAGTCTTCCAAAGCAGCTACTTTACTCCCAACTTAAGGATAGAAAACAGAATATCGGTGGACAGCAAAAGAGGTTTAAAGATGTTCTCAAAGCTAATCTAAAAAACTGTAACATGAGCATCAAGAACTGGGAAGTCTTGGCCCATGAACGTCCCAAATGGAGGTCGGCTATTATCAAAGGTGCTATGGACTTCAAAGAAGCATGAATATGGGCCGAATGGGAAAAACAAGCTAAGTGGAAACAAATCCTCATCACGACTATCTTCCATCTGGAAACCTATGTCCTCACTGTGGGAGGCTGTGTGGATCCAGAATTGGCCTCCACAGTCACGGACCCACTGTTAAAGACCTTATCTTGGAAGACAATCTTACTCAGTCACGAGTGATAGCCAATAAATGAATGAATGAACTTAAGCAATGAATCTAGCTGTTGGAAAAAACAAACTTGGTCTGCCCAAGATGCATGTGTTCAGCCTGGTAAGCTTAAACCACTCCACTTAAGGAAGGGTGGGCATGGTCAATTAATAACACAGAGCACACCTAGAAATTTGCTAGAATATATTTTACCTCCCACTGTTCCATCTTGTGTGAACTGAGACTCTCCTTGTGTCCATTGGAGACTGTTCTGCAGAATAGTCAGTGCCATTATTCCACAATTGGTTTTGGAGTTTTTTTAGTGTAAGTTCTGCAAAGTATTGCTGTAATTCACATGTTCACAGAAGCAGAAGCAAAAGAAAATATAGAAAATATATAGCAAAAGAAAATTACTATAGGAAACTTCACCAAAATTGCAAAGTAAATCAAACATATTTAAAATGAAAATCTGAACAAAATAAACTGTCTTAATATTGTTGCGTCCTCCATGCTAAAACAAGATCAGCACAGCATATGTCTTGTTTCTGTTATTTGGGCTGATTGCAGTGTTGCCACCACTCACCATACGCTCAGAGGCACATGTTACCAAATTCTTCCAAGCTACACAGAAAGTGGATTGGACTATGAAAGACCAACCCAACTTGTGTTTGCATTTTGACAAATTTGTAGGGCAGTACAGTATTTCAAGAGATGAGGTTAGGTCTCCTGCTGCCCTGGTGCATTCACTATAGCTGCCCAATTTCCCTGGTTTTTAAAGTTTGATAGAAATATTTGTTGGCTATAGATACGTTCTTAAACTACGAGGGTTTTTTGCCTATTAGTGAATTTACAATTCCTCTTTGAGCTCATCATTTTTTACAAGGTCTAACATGTTTAGGTTTAATGACAGCCTTAATAAACCTCAGAATAATCTTACAGGACATGATATATTTGTAAATATAGATGCCTTCACTACTTATATTTTCCTAGAAACCCAAATCAAGAATTCTTATAAAAACATTGTATTTACTACAAGGCCTTCCTCTCTCAAGCCTTTTTCACTTTCAGGCAGTTGCAGTCTGATATAATTTGAAATGGTATTTTGAATAAATAGCTCTGTTACTATTTTCATTTAATTGGTATTAGTGTCACTGTTGTTACAGAACTGCAATGGATGGCTATGTAACCAAAGCTTCCTTGATGGCTGCTCTCTCTCTATATAGTTGTGCCTAATATAATTCCAAGTTATGGATGATATCCTATTTGTGTTCTTTGCAGTGTTGTGCCAGCAGAGACATTCCCAGCAGAGACATCCACTAATAGAAGAGGAGGGTTGGTGATTTTGGCTGATCTCCCCCAATCTATCTGGATGGTTGTGGGTCCTGAATAACATATTTAGGAGAGGAAATCAGTAAAAACCACCCCCCTTCTCTTTGATAGGTGGATACTTACTGCTGGATCAAAAGACCATCAATTGAGTATTGCCCCATAGTAATAAGATTCTAGAAAAGAGACACATTTTATACAGCAGAATTGCTGAATCCCATTTCTTACCAATGCAGAACTTTGGTGAACTTCATGAGGAGCTGCTGTCAGGATGTATGTATGGGGGGGGGGAATGAACGCGGTGGCAGCAGAGGAAATATTAAGTGTGCATACTTAAAGGCTCTCAGATATTTAGTTTAAATGAATTTAGACTGTTGAATCATGTTTGTTTTCTATGAGTTTCTTCAAGTATTTTTTTATTTTTTAACAAAATATTTTTGGTTTAAAATCTCCATGTATGGAATCAGAATTTTATATACTTCTGCAGTAACTATTGTTCTGAGAGTTGTATGTTCCGTTCAGAATCAGTGGATACAATTCCAGATAGGGTTTTAAAATTTGAATTTATAATATAAATTATAGTTTCTGTAGAATCACTATGGGTATCTTTGAAAACCTGGAACAAATGATTTTGCAAACTGGGTTACCTTTCAAATTAATTAAATATTACTATGCTGTGCAAGCAATGTATTCACATAGACAAGGTTTATATTGAAACAAGCTGTAACTGGGATTTTCTCTTCAGAAGAAAGGTGACAAAGAAAATCAGTCATCTTTTCAGTGGTCCCTTGAATCTTGGGGTTATTTTCTACTGTTTCGCATCATTGGGCTTTCTAGCTGAGCACTTGACTATCCTGACCGGTAGTGGTTCTCAAGGATCTCAAGCAGAGACAGGTCTTTCTCTGCTATCTGAGGTGCATAGTGCGTAGGAGGGTCAGTAAGATAGATGATATGACTGGGAAGCAGAGTGAATGAAGGAAAAAATACTGTGCTTAACTGGTAGGTAAAAGAACATTCAAGCAGTCCCCACCCCACCCCCTGCTTGTCCAAAAGATTCTTAACTTGGATATAAAATGCAAGTACAAGTTCCAGGTTGGTAACTGTTTCCATACCTTTTTTATTATTACTATTTTAAAGCACTGTTATAATTATTTTGTTAGATTTCAACAGATTATTTTCTTTTATTAATCAAAACTATGAACTTGTGATATTTTACGTATTTTTCCCCTTTTAAAGCCTTGAAAGAAAGCAGCTCAGAAGTGGTTCAGCCTTTTCTAATGGGTTGTGGAACAAAAGAACCAAAGATCACTCAACTATGTCTAGCAGCTATACAGAGGCTCATGTCTCATGAAGTTGTTTCAGAGGTGAGATTTGGGGAATCCAAGTGGTATTATGAAAGTATTGCCTAATATTATACATAGTTGAAGCATTAATATTTAGAAACTGAGAGTAGCCTAATAGATAACTGACTAAGCATAGTCTTTAAGATTGATGTAGATGTAACACTACAACATTATTGGGAGTAGCTTCTTGCTCCTCCCCTTGCATGAGCATTCCACCTCAGTATCAATTTCAGAATGAAATGTATTTAGCATTATGAGAACTAGTATGGTGTAGTAAATTGCATGCTGAACTTAGAAAGAGGAGACCCTCCTAGCCATGAAGATCATTGAAGAATCTTAAGCCATTTCCTACTTCTCATGTATTCTACTTTATAGACCTTTTGTGAGGATACAATTTATTTATTTATTTTATTTTTAGTTTATTCGATTTCTATACTGCCCACAGCCAAAAGGCTCTCAGGGCGGTGCACAACAGGGAATAAAATACAATAGAATCACAAGAAACAGTAAAAACATACATATTAAACAATTAAACAACCTGGTATACAATAAGAGCTAAAAATAGATTAAAATAATAGATTAAAATGTCTGGGAGAATAAAAAGGTTTTAACCTGGCGCCAAAAGGATAGAAGTGTAGGTGCCAGGCACACCTCATCGGGGAGACTGTTCCATAATTCGGGGGCAGCCACTGAAAAGGCCCTAGATCTTGTAACGACTCTCCGAGCTTCTCTGTGGGTCGGAACTCGGAGGAGGGCCTTTGATGTTGAACGTAGTGACCGGGTAGGTTCATATCGGGAGAGGCGTTCCACTAGGTATTGTGGTCCCGCACCATGTAAGGCTTTATAAGTCAAAACTAGCACTTTGAATTTAGCCCAGAAACAAATAGGTAGCCAGTGCAAACGAGCCAGATCAGGTGTTATATGTGCGGACCGCCTGGTCCTCGTCAACAGTCTAGCAGCTGCGTTTTGCACTAGCTGTAGTTTCCGAACTGTCTTCAAAGGCAGCCCCACGTAGAGTGCATTGCAGTAATCCAATCTAGAGGTTACCAGAGCATGCACAACTGAAGCGAGGTCGTCGCTTTCCAGATAGGGACGTAGCTGGACTACCAACCGAAGGTGATAGAACACATTCCGTGCCACCGAGGCCACCTGAGACTCGAGAGACAGGAATGGATCGAAAAGAACCCCCAAGCTACGAACCTGTTCCTTCAGGGGGAGTGTAACCCCATCTAGAACAGGTTGAACATCCACCATCTGGGCAGAGAAGGCACTCACCAACAGCGTCTCAGTCTTGTCAGGATTGAGCCTCAGTTTATTAGCTCTCATCCAGTCCATTATCACGGCCAGGCAACAGTTCAGCACATTAACAGCCTCACCTGAAGAAGATGAGAAGGAGAAATAGAGTTGCATGTCATCAGCATACTGGCTTCATGTAGATGTTAAAAAGCATAGGGGACATAACCGATCCCTGCAGGACTCCACAATGGAGAGTCCAGGGTATCGAACAATGTTCCCCAAGCCCTACCTTCTGGAGACGGTCCACCAAGTAGGAGCGGAGCCACTGCCAAGCAGTACCACCAACTCCCAACTCCGTGAGTCTCCCCAGAAGGATACCATGGTCGATGGTATCAGAAGCAGCTGAGAGATCAAGGAGAATCAACAGAGTAACACTCCCTCTGTCCCTCTCCCGACATAGGTCATCATACAGGGCGACCAAGGCTGTTTCTGTGCCAAAACCGGGCCTAAAACCGGATTGAATGGAGTTTGGGGGCAGTGGGAGCCATGTGTGCTGGTTTGTTCTCTCATAAAGGCAATGTAAATATGTAATTAACACCTATAGCACAATTTTGAACCATGATTAGAAGCAAGTATGCAAACTACAATTTGAACTATCTGTAGCTAGCATTAGCATTGATACAAACTGAGAGGAATAGAAGGAATATGCAAGGCCATGGGGAATGTTATATGTACAACAAGGCTTACACTTTAGGATTATAATACAAAATAGTTGATGAAAAACATGTTAATCCAAGCTTATAGTGTAACCAGCACTAAGAGTATTTTAAACCTATTATATGATATGGAGATAATGAATATAATGAAGAGATCATTTTCCTCTGATGCATTGTTTTAAATGAACAGATACGAATCATGTGTAAAATAAAAAAGCTATGGGTTTATTTTATAAATGCACATGTTTATTTTATCAAAATTGATTGTAACTAGTACTTGAAATTATTTTAATTGCTTCTTTAAAGCATTTTTACCATACTCTTCAGCCAAATAGGATCCCAGAATGACTTACAGATCAATGAAAAACTAAATGGTCCCTGTCTTCATGTCTAAAAGATATGACACACAAGAAAAAAGTGATGCAGAGGGATGAGGAAAAAAGCAAACTTTGGTATCAGTTCATATAATGACCAGCAGGGATGGAAACAGTTCAGGGAATTGCTACTGCTAGGTGTCAGATAAAGAAGAGCCAAAGGCAACTGGTGTCTCAGAAGAGCCAATGGAAAAACCATTGTCATTTGTCACTCTGCCGTAACCTGACGGAATCGTTGCTGCTAGGCGATAGTTGAGGAAGAGCCCAAGGCAGCTGTGTCTCAGTAGAGCCAATGCAATAGCCCTGCTCCCCTTTCTTCCACTCTGATTAAGTATATGGTTAAGCATCCCACAGTGGTGAATTCTTACCTGGCTGCTCACTTTGTCTTAAAATATCTGAGCAGAAATGGTAATCAGAAAAAAATGGCGCAAAAAACATTTTCAATATATATAAAGTATGTTAGAATTAATGATTGACATTTCTGTAAGCATTTTTGTAAATAAAGTGTCTTCACATCTAATAGCACATTTCAAATATTTTTCCCAAGGTTGCGGCTGGAAATGTTATCAATATGCTTTGGCAACTGATGGAAAATAGTCTTGAAGAACTGAAGCTTCTTCAGACAGTTCTTGTATTATTAACAACCAATACAGTTGTCCATGATGAAGCACTTTCTAAGGTAGGCATTGTGTAGTATTTAGTTATACAGTATGTTAACCAAGTAACGGGATCTGATTTTGAAAGTTTTACAATGAATTGGCAAGTAAGGTTCACAGACCATTTTTCGCTATACACAGACAACAAAGAAAATCTTCAGAAAAATGGCATTCCAGTGTTGCTTCTTTAGGCTATCCCTACAGGCCTGTTCAGGTAATATTTTAGCTCTAGAATTCTTCTCAGGAAAAGACTGAGACTGAACAATGTTCTCCTGTACCCTTAACAATATTAGTAATCCCAAACAGCAATATTTAGAAACTGATCACTTAGACATTTCATCATTGTGGGTGACTTGGTTAAAAAAACGCAAAACTGTTTTTGGATAAACCTACATTCCATCTTGAATAACACATTGGATCAATTAAGAATGTTTAGTCTTAGCTTTTGATATTTCTAGACCTATATATCTTTGTACTGGAATATTAAATTAAAAATGTGTATTCATTCTGTATTTGTCATCACAGCTTTGCAGTTGGCAAAACAGTTGACGTTCCTGGCAAAAAAGGAGAACAGTCAGTCTTCCAGTGGGCATCTGGGAAAATAAGTATCCCAAGCTGTTTGGTCTTGATCTGAGCTTTTCCCAACAAAGTTCTCAAGATCATTTGAAGATTAAAGTAGATTCTAACCCCAGGTTTCCAGGCAATATAATAAAGCCAGCAAAATAAAGGGTTCAGTTAAAATAAAAATTGATTACGTAACTACTTAATTTCATCCATTAAAAGTTATACGAAAGATAGAGTCCTGGAGTGCTTCCAGAAAATGGTTGATTTTGATCAAGTCTTCAAGCAGAGTTCCACAGTTGTAAAGCAGTCAGTGAGAGTGCCTGTTTCTATGTATTGTTGCTGTTTGTACTTGGTACATGGACCATACAGTCCAAGGAGGCATGATGTAGTAGCAATGGAGAACTTCAACTATCCTGATATTTTTAGGAGACAAATTCTGCCAAACACACCCCCTCCAAGAAATTCTTGACTTTTGTTGCTGATAACTTTCTGCTACAGAAAGTAGAGGAAGCAACTAGAGGATCAGCTATCCTTGACTTAATTCTAACCAATAGAGGTAATTTAGTGTGCGGAGTGGTAAGTGGCGGTAACACAGCCGAAAGCTCTGCTCACGGCCGGAGTTCGATTCCAACCCGCTCAGCCTTCCATCCATCCGTGGTCGGTAAAATGAGTACCCGGCATATGCTGGGGGGTAAAGAAAGGCCGGGGAAGGAACTGGCAATCCCACCCCATATATACGGTCTGCCTAGTAAACGTCACAAGATGTCACCCTAAGAGTCGGAAACGACTTGCACTACAAGTGCGGGGACACCTTTACCTTTTAGTGTCAACTACGAGAACTATGGGGAAAATTGACGATGTTATTCTTGGGTTCTTGATTTTAACGGGAGCAAAAGCTGGACTTCAGGAAAGCTGATTTTAATAAATACAGAACAATGATAAGTAAAGTTCCATGGCAAGCAACCCTAATGAGAAAAGGAGTCCAAGAGGGGTGGGAGTTTCTAAAAAAAGAAATTCTAAAGGCACAATTGCAAACAATTCCAATAAGGAACAAAGGGGGAAGACAGAACAAGAAGCCAGTGTGGCTTCACAAAAAGCTTAGAGATGACATGAAAACAAAAAGGACACATGCAGGAAGTGAAAGGAAGTCCAAGCCACAAAGGAAGAGTACAGACAGGATGCACAGAATTATAGGGATGGTGTCAGGAAGGCTAAAGCTAAGAGTGTGTTCAAGTCCAGCAAGTAATGCTAAAAGCAACAAAAAACCTTTCTTGGGGTACAATAATAGCAGAACACAGAGAAAAGAAATGGTGGTTCACCTACTCAATGAGGATGGCAGAATGATAACAGATGACAAAGACAAGGCAGAGGTACTCAATATATAGTTACTATGAAAGATTTCAAATCTCCAGGGCCCAATGAACTGCATCCTAGAGTATTGAAGGATCTGTCTGAAGAACTCTCAGAACTCTTTTATCTTTGTGAAATCATGGAGGATGGGTGAAGTGCCCATCACTGGAGGAGGGCTAATGTTTAAAATGGAACCTGGGAGCTACAGACCAGTTAGTCTGACATCAATCCCTGGGAAAATTCTGGAGCAGATTATAAAGCAGTCAAATCTGCAAGGACCTTGAAAACAATGTAGTGATTACTGGAAGCCAACATAGATTTGTCAAGAACAAATCCTGCCAAACTAATCTTATCTCATATTTTTTATATAAGATTAACCTCCCTGGTAGAATGCTGTGGAAATACTGTGGACATAACATATCTCAGCTTCATCAAAGCTTTTGACAAAGTATCCTATGATATTCTGATTAGCAAGCTAGCTAAATGTGGGCTGGATGAAACAACTATCAGGTGGCTCCACAGTTGGTTCCTTCTCAAGCTGGGTGGAGGTAACGAACGGGGTACTGCAGGGTTTAGTCCTGGGCCCAGTGCTCTTCAACATTTTTATTAATGACTTGGATGAATGCTTATCAAATTTGCAAATGGCAGAAAATTGGGAGGGATAGTTACTCCCCTTGAAGACAGAAACAAAGTGATCTTGATAAGTTGGACACTGAGAGGTTGTGAGAACAACAGAATGAAATTTAACAGGGATAAGTGTAACCCTCGGAAACCTAGGAAAAAGAAATGAAATACACAGTTATAAGATGGGGTATATTTGGCTCAGCAATGCTAAATGCAAGGAGGATCTTGGAATTGTTGATCATAAGCTGAATAATAGCCAACAGTGTGATATGGCTGCAAAAAGGGCAACTCTGTTTTAGGCTGCATTAACAGAAGTATAGTTTCCAAATCACATGAAACAGTGTTCTTCAATTTTAGGTCTAGCGCTTGACCGCCGCCTGGACTTGGTGGTGGGCTGGATGAGGGCCAATAAACTGAGTCTGAATCCTAGCAAGACAGAGGCACTGTGGGTTGGTGGTTTCCAAGTTTGGATAATTGGTCAGTTGCCTGCTTTGGATGGGGTCATACTGCCTCTGAAAGAGCAGGTTTGTAGTCTGGGGGTGCTACTAGATCCATCTTTGTCGCTAGAGGCGCAGGTGACCTCAGTAGCTAGGAGTGCCTTTTACCAGCTTCGGCTGGTAAGACAGCTGTGGCCGTTTCTGGACCAGGATAGCCTGACCACTGTTATGAACGCACTGGTAAGCTGTAATGCGTTATATGTGGGGCTGCCCTCGAGGTTGGTCCGGAAGTTGCAGCTGGTGCAAAATGGGCGGTGAGACTGCTCACTGGGGCAGGTTATAGCTAACATGTCACCCCGCTGCTGAAACAATTGCATTGGCTGTCCATTTGCTACTGGGCCAAGTTCAAGATTCTGGTTTTGGTGTACAAAGCCCTATACAGCTTGGGACCAGGATACGTGAAAGACCGTCTTATCCCTTATATACCCAGTTGATCACTGCGCTTTGCAGGTGAAGACCTCCTGCAGATACTATCTTATGAGGAGGTCTGTTCTGCACAACATAGGAAATGGACCTTTAGTGTGGTGGCATACCCTGTGGAATTCCCTCCCCTTAAATATGTGATGGGTGCCATCTCTGTTATGTTTTCGGTGCCTGTTGAAGACTTTCCTGTTTCAACAAGCCTTTTAAGTTGAGACCTATCCCAGTCTGTGTCTGTGTTAGAATTGCTTTTAATATTTTTTCTTTAATAATGTTTTTAACTCTTTTTTTGTTTTTAAAGATGTTTTTAAAGCTTTTAAAAATGATTTTAATGTTTTGTTTTAATGTATTTTAAGGTCTTTTTATGATGTTTTAAAGTGTTTTTAATGTGTTCTTAAACTTTCTATTTAAAAATATTTTGAATCTTAGGTGTTTTGTTAGCTTTTTTTTTTTAAGTAACGTTTTTGAAGATGTTTTGTTTTAATGTTTTTTAAAGTTTGTCTGTATGGTGTTTACATGTTTTTAGTGCTTTTGTTTGCCGCCCTGGGCTCCTGCTGAGAGGAAGAGAGGGATATAAATCTAATAATAATAGATAGCCTCTCTCATGTGAATGCACAAGGTGGAGAATTCCTACATTCTCCCTGTTGGCTATTCAGAGTCCTTGTGTGTCAGACACTGTGTTCACCTAAGCTTACAGAGGCAGGCTAAGGTTGGAGCTCCACCCAAGATTTCTTGGGGCTTCAGAGACATCAGGAAAATAAATAGGAATTCAACAACAGATTGCTTTATAATCTTAAAACACGTATTCTTTATACATTTATTTCTTATTTATGCAAATTACATGTGTCTGGCATCAGCCAGTAGATCAGAATTATATAAGTCAGGATCAAAGTCCTGACTGGTTATAATGGCATATGTAATGCCTTAGTCAGTAGTGCAAGATTATACAGTTGGCCTTAGCCAATATGTCTCTTATTTATTATAGCTTAGAATTACATATCTGGCTTATACATCAGTATACATTGCAGTATTATACAGCTATGAGAGTGGCTGTAAGCTATAGCCAGCGTAGATTTTTCACATTCCACAAAGTGAAATTGAAAATACCCCCACAGGCCATTCTGACGCTTCCCATAAGCTCATTTCAAAACAAAACCTTACAAAACTTGCAGTCCTGAACTCAGAAACACTTGCTTAACAACCCGCTCAATTTTCATGGCAATAACCAAAACAGTCAGAAAGAATTGAGAGTTCAAAGTCTAAAGAGAGAGAGAAAAAACCCAGAGCCCTTTTGGACTTTTTTCTCTGAGAGTTCTCATAATCTGTTGAAATTAATTAAAAATCAGCTATGTTCACAGAGTACTTGTAATCCTATTACTGACCTTGCCCCATACTCTGACCTTCATCTTCTGCACTTTAAAAGTTAAAAAAATGCCTGGCTGGTTTTTAATTAATTTAAGAAATTTTGCATTGCAGTGAATGATAATGTCAGGCATGCTCAGTAAGAACCAACTGTCAGTGTTCTAAAAGCCAGACTCCCAGCTTCTGGGCTTGGCTAATTTGGGGGCTACACCCACACCAGACCTTTATTTCACTTGAGACAGCCATGGCTTCCCCCAAAGAATCCTGGGAAGTGTAGTTTGTGAAGGATGCTGAGACGACACTCATATTTGCCTGAGAGAGCTCCAGTGGCCAGATGGTTTAACAGTCAGCCACTCTGATTGAAGGTCTGTGAGGGGAACAAAGGGTGTCTCCTAGCAACTCTCAGTACCCTTCTCTAACTACACTTCCCAGGATTCTTTGAGAGAAGTAATGACTGTCTAAAGTGAAATAAAGGTCTATTGTGAATGTGGCCAGGGACAGCTTTGGTTTAAATTTGGGTGGGAGCTACATGTGCCTCCTGTAGAATTAAAAGGTGGGGAAACCCCTGAGAAGCAATGATACTGTTCACATTGTTTTCCTCTTGGAATGGAAAGGGGCTTCCCCTCTGCCCAGTGCCCAACCAACTAATCTCCTCCCCTTCCCCTCCTCCTACATTCCCTGCCCCTCCCGCAGGTCATCGTTGGACTACGACCTGGTAACCAGGGTTTGAATCCCCACACAGCCATCAAGCTCACTGGGTGACCTTGGGCCAGTCACTGCCTCTCAGCCTCTCAAGAAGGCAGTTGTAAAACTACCACTGAATACCGTTTACCATGAAAACCCTATTCATAGAGTCGCCATAAGTCAGGATCGACTTGAAGGCAGTCCATTTCCATTTTCAAACATAATTGCACAGAAATAAATCCCATTGAACTTAAAAAGTATGCAACTGAGCAAACCCACTCTCCCTTCTATCCCCTCCTTCTTTCCACTTCCCTCCCCCTCCAATCTCCTCCTTCCCCCTCCACTCCCCATGGTCAGTTTTACCTATCTTAAGCATGATTGCATGGGAGTAAATACCACTTTACTCAATAAGCATGCAAATGATCAAACCTGCCCTCCCCTGCCCCTTCCTTTGCCCCTCCCCATCCTTCCGCTCCCCTCTCCCATTCCTTTCTCCTTCCCTCTCCTCTCCCCTCTCCTCCGCATGGTCAGTTTTATCTATCCTAACCATAATTGTTGTTGTTATGTGCCTTCAAGTCAATTATGACTTATGGTGACCCTGTGAATCAGTGGCCTCCAAGAGCATCTATCGTGAACCTCCCTGTTCAGATCTTGTAAGTTCAAGTCTGTGGCTTCCTTTATGGAATCAATCCATCTCCTCTTTTCCCTTCTGTTTTTCCCAGCATTATTGTCTTTTCTAGTGAATCATGTCTTCTCACTATTAGTCCAAACTATGATAACCTCAGTTTCATCATTTTAGCTTCCAGTGATAGTTCTGGTTTAATTTGTTCTAACACCCAAGTATTTGTCTTTTTCGCAGTCCATGGTATGCACAAAGCTCTCCTTCAACACCGCATTTCATATGAGTTGATTTTTCTCTTACCTGCTTTTTTCACTGTCCAACTTTCACATCCATACATAGAGATTGGGAATACCATGGTCTGGATGATCCTGACTTTGGTGTTCAGTGATACATCTTTGCATTTGAGGACCTTTTCTAGTTGTCTCATAGCTGCCCTCCCCAGTCCTAGCCTTCTTCTGATTTCTTGACTATTATCTCCATTTTGGTTAACGACTGTGCCAAGGTATTGATAATCTTGACATGTTCAATGTCCTCATTGTCAACTGTAAAGTTACATAAATCTTCTGTTCTCATTACTTTCGTCTTCTTGATGTTCAGCTGTAGTCCTGCTTTTGTGCTTTCCTCTTTAACTTTTATCAGTATTTGTTTCAAATCATTACTGGTTTCTGCTGGTAGTATGGTATCATCTGCATATCTTAAATTATTGATTTTTCTCCCTCCAATTTTCACACCTCTTTCATCTTAGTGCAATCCCACTTTCCGTATGATACATTCTGCGTGCAGATTAAACAGATAGGGTGATAAAATACACCCATCTCACACCCTTTCCAAAGGGGAACCAATCGGTTTCTCCATATTCTGTCCTTACAGTAGCCTCTTGTTCAAAGTATAGGGTGCGCATCAGGACAATCAGCAGACTGTGGTACAGATCATGAACTGGTCATATAGAAAATCATAGTAAAGCTAAAGAAGAAGAACAAAGCAATCATGATACCAAAATACAATTTAAATAACATCCCAGAAGAATATAAAGATCAAATAAGGAACATATTTGAGGCTTTAAACTTGGTTGACAGAGAACCAGAAGAACTATGGAGTGAAGCAAGAGACATTATCAGGGAAGAATGGAAAAAGACAATAACTCTAGTTAAAAGAGAAAGACCTCAATGTATGACTGGCGAAACTCTTAAAATGGTTAAAGAGAGAAGGAAAGCAAAAGCAAAAGGATACAAAAACATGGTCAGAACCCTAAATGCAATAATACAGCGACTAGTACATAGGGACAAAGAGAACTATTACAATAGTTATTGTATAGAAATAAAAGAGGACAACGAAAAGGGAAGAACAAGAGCCCTATTCCAAAAGATTAGAGAAATGAAAGGGAAATTTAAACCACGACTGGGGATGTTGAATAATTGAACATGGGAACACGTTGAATGACCGAGATGAAATAAAAGAAAGATGGAAGCAATACACAGAAGAACTCTATAAAAGAGATGACAGGATGACAGATTCATTCAAGGAGGAACCATATGATGAAGAACCAGAAATTTTAGAATGTGAGGTAAATGCTGCTCTTAAAATACTTGGAAGAAACAAATCACCAGGAATAGATGGCATACCAACAGAGTTGCTACAAGCAACTGAGACTAAATCTGTCCAAATTTTGACAAAAACTTGTCAAGAAATATGGAAAACTAAACAATGGCCCACAGACTGGAAGTGTTCAATATACATCCCAATTCCAAAGAAAGGGGATCCCAGGGAATGCAGTAATTATTGAACAATTGCCTTAATATCCCATGCAAGTAAAGTAATCCTCAAGATTCTACAACAAAGGCTCTTACCATATATGGAGCGAGAAATGCCAGACGTGCAAGCTGGATTTAGAAAGGGAAGGGGCACCAGAGATCATATCGCAAACATAATGCAACGGACCAAGGAATTTCAGAAGAACATCATCCTGTGCTTTATAGATTACAGCAAAGCCTTTGACTGTGTAGATCATGAGAAACTATGGAATGGTTTAAAAGAAATGGGGGTGCCACATCATCTGATTGTCCTGATGCGCAACCATGATTACATAGGAGTAAATCCCATTGAAATCAATAAGCCTGCAATTGATCAGACCTGGCTTTCTCCTCCTCTCCTTTCCTCCTCCCTTCCCCTCTTCCTTCTTCCCCGCCCACTCCAGCCATCCCGCCCACTCCAGCCTTCTCTTCCCCCCCCGGTTAGTTTTACCAATCCTAAGCATGATTGCACGGGAGTAAATCCCACTGAACTGAATAAACATGCAAATGATCAAACGTTTTCTTCTCCCCTCCCCCTTTGCCCTCCCTCCTCCTCCTCCTCCCCCCTTTCCCATCCCCTGTGGTCAGTTTCACCTATCATAAGCGTGATTGCAAGGGAGTAAATCCCACTGAACTCAATAAGCATGCAAATGATCAATCCATTCTCGGCAAACTTGCACAGGATCTCATTTCTTACCTCTTGGATTAAAAAGCAGAGAAATTCACTAATAGACAAAAAATGTTGCAGTTTAAGAATGTACCTATAGCCCACAGATATTTCTATCAACATTTAAAAAGCAGGGAAATTGGGCTGCTATAGTGAATGCACCAGGGAAGCAGGAGACCTGACCTCCTCTCTGAGATATTGTAATGCCCTACAAATTTGTCAAAATGCAAACACCATTTGGGTTGGTCTTTCATAGTCCAATCCACTTTCTGTGTAGCTTGGAAGAATTTGGTAACGTGTGCCTCTGAGCTATACGTATGTTCTTAAAGCACAAGGTTTTTTGCCTATTAGTCAATAATATTCTATTAGTTCAGATGTACACATTATGCTTATATAAGTTACATTGCAAGGAGTCAGCATCAAACAAGTTCCGTTTCCATATTAGTACATTTCAATACACCTCTTATCCAGAAAGAAATGGAGGTGAGATGAAACCCATGAAATTACATGAACGGTTGTCACACAGAGGAGGGCCGGGATCTCTTCTGGATCGTCCCAGAGTGCAGAACACGGAATAATGGGCTCAAGTTGCAGGAAGCCAAATTTCAACTGAACACCAGGAAAAACTTCGTAACTGTTAGAGCCATACGACAATGGAACCAATTATCTAGAGAGGTAGTGGGCTTTCCAACACTGAAGGCAATCAAGAGGCAGCTGGACAGCCATCTGTTGGGAATGCTTTGATTTGGATTCCTGCATTGCGCAGGGGGTTGGACTTGATGGCCTTATAGGCCCCTTCCAACTCTACTATTCTATGGTGTGGGAGCAGACCTCTGGCAGCAGCAACTATAGCTGCAATGTGTCTTCGACCAAGTCTCAAGACAGAGTGGCCCCTTGCTGTACAAAACCTGCTCCTTTTATAGGAGTATTCAAGACTATCTGACTATCAGCGGCTGCTCTTACACTGCATCTTTCCATGCTGCCTGTCTGAGGCAACAAGTGGGACCAGCTAACTTTCCAGCTAGTTGCTTTAATCAGAAGCAGATGTTGTTCATACCATATAAGGAGTTTTCTCCTGTGGCACAACTCCTTGAAATGGTTATCTCTTTTATTTATACAGACAAGAGCACAATGGCTGGCCACCTAGAACTAGATGGGGAGAAAATAAAAGGAGAGGGGAAAATAAAAACTTTTTCCAGTTTGAACTTTGTAAGCCTTGACTGTATACTATGAGGACATATAATATTGTATATATTAGGTTTAATACACACATTTTAAGGGCTCTTCTAAGAGAAATTTGAATGTTATTTGGGTTGCATCATGACAACTTCATATTTTTTTTAGGCAATTGTCCTTTGCTTTCGGCTGCACTTCACAAAAGATAATATCACAAATAATACTGCAGCAGCCACAGTACGGCAAGTAGTCACTGTTGTTTTTGAAAGAGTGGTTGCTGAGGATGAACGCTATAAAGGTGGGTATGTGCTTATATTGTAATTAAAAATGAAATATAATAAATAACCATTTGGTTCTTATGGCAAAGTTGTATTTATAAGGAGTCCAATGTAGCCGTAACATGATTCTAAAAGGAAATCCATCAGATCAATTAGAGTACTTCCTCCAAGCTAGACAAGGGGTTGGTTCATGTTATCATCATAACATTCCCGCATAAGAGAGGCTAAAATTAGTATAGATATCAGCCCAAACCTCCCTGATCCAGGTCTTATTAGAAGATGTGATGGATAAAGGAAAAGTGACTTTTCAAAGAATGAATGTCACTACTTTAATGTGTTATATCATGTGATTTCCTTATGTAGCTTTCTGATGTAGGCTTTGGATCAACAGGTTGATCAATAGCTGCCAGGCGTGCTGCTTAACTTGCGATTACATTGGAGAAATGTGTTCATTGACTGACAATTCTCTTCCACATGCCTTCTGAAAGTTACCCATCACATATCTGAAACTGAGAAAGTAACTGTGGAACCCCTTTCTACGTAGTCAGTAGCAAGAGGAGAGAGAGAAAGCAACCTCTGAAAGAGGTTTGTGCAGGCTAAGAGTATATGCCAAATCGCCTAAGTTGCTGCATCAGCCCTTGTTAAAAATAAATAAGGAGAATGCATGGCTGTTCAGTTTTAACGTGTTATGTTTCTGAATTGGTGTTTTGTACAGATATTGTAGAGCAACCAATAGGAATTCAAGGAAACAGTAACAGAAGATCTGTTAGCACTTTGAAACCATGTGCTAAAGATGCATATATGCTTTTTCAGGTATTGACACTCAAATTCTTGTCATTCTTTTATTACACAGTATAATTTACATTTAAAATTCAGTGTATGTGAAGAGGCAATAGCCATTATTTGCATCTGGTGAAAGAGAATATGCTACACAATATTTTGGTGGGAAATGGTTAAAGTACACAGACTATTCTTAATATTATGGAGTAAAAATGTAGTATGCAGGATATATTGTACTGCTCAGCTCTAGAAGCTGTAGACCTCATTCTATTCAGGAGCTAAGGGGATGGTAAAAGAGGCAGGAGGCAATTTGAAAAGCTAAAGAACCTGAATGTGTTTAGCATGGAGAACAGAACATCTGTGGTGGCCCCCGAACTGTGGAACAGCTTGCCGGAGGAGATACGCCTGGCGCCTACGGTTCTTTCTTTTAGGCGCCAGGTTAAGACCTGGTTATACTCCCAGGCATTTTAATGTTCAATGTTTTTATGTTTAATGTTTTAGTTTAATTTTGTTGCTTTTTATTACTGATTTTATTCTAATATTGTATTTTAATCTTGTTTTGTACACCGCCCAGAGAGCTATTAGCTATGGGCGGTTTAGAAATGAAATAAATAAATAAATAAATAAATAACATCCTCAGTGTTTTCAGATACTTAAAGATGTCGGAAGCAAAAATAACTGCACACCATTTCCCCAAATTGGTGGATTGACATCAGTGGATAGAAAAATGAAACTGAATAAAGGCAAATTCACTGTGTTAATAATTAGATGGTTCTGGGGCAGTGGGAAGTACAGTTTGTGGTGTTTGTGTGTTATTTATTGCCACATGTAAAAATAAAATCATTTATTTTTTTTTAAATGGGATGATTCTGATGTAATGCCAAATCATCATTTGGCACTACATGAATGAGATTGGCAGAACAGCTGGACTTACACACAGCACTTCCCTCCTTTCCTGATTTGTGGCAAACCAGTTTGTCAGTTTCATCTGAACTAGTAAACTGTGATTTGCCCTTGCTCTGAAAACTAGGATTGGAAATCAAGATCAGACCCTGTTTCCAGACCTCTCTTGCAGGACAATCTGGCTTGCTTCTTTGGGCAAAATAATAGTTTTCCCCCAAACCAGGTAAGGAAGGAGAGGATTGTGTATGTGAGGGAGGAAGGAGTGCCTGAAACCCAGACATGTTTACAGCAGACTATAATTTGGCAGTATGTCTTACTGTTTTTCTTCACCCTGTGGAATTATTTAAATAAGTATAAGCTGGGTGATAACTGGCTAGACAGAAGGTTCTGCTCAGAAGAAAGCAGGCTCTGAAGACAATTGGCACAATCTGTGAATTTGCTCCACTGTGGTGAAGGTGTGACCCTCCCCCCCTGATTAGCGCATGCTGAGCAATTGCCATTGTTGTGAATACTTCTCTGGAAGCTTTGCAGTTGGTCAGAGCTGTTGCAAAATTTTCCAAGTCAGGATAGGGAAGAACCAGTGATAACTGCATTTCTGTTGGACCATGTGGTATCCTTCAGTGCCTGCACACAGAAGGGAGCCGAGGATTGCAACAGTGCAGTAGACCACTTTATGGATTACATTATTTGTCCAGGGGAAGGATGACAACCTAATCACATATCAGCATTGTAAAGGGGGAAGTAAATGATATACTGAGCTTACAGATTTATATGTCTGTTATAGGAGCAACTGAAGTAATTATCAGATGTGCTTTGGAGTTCCACCAGATTCCAAAGGCAAATTAAACTGGTCTACTGAATTAATTCGCCACCACATAATCAGTATGAAATAATTAACAGAATTATCTGCAGACTCGGTTATTGTTGTAAATGATGTATTGACTTACCATACTGTCTTTATTAGTGAGTGAATTTTATCTAGTTATTCTTTTCAAATATTCCATCCTAGTAAAACTGGGTTTAATGTGTATTAAACTTCATTCCATAAGCTTTGCATGAATAAAATCCCAGGTTTAATTCTCTAGTTAGGACTGGGAAAGAAACCCTGGAGTGCTTCTGCCAGTCGGTGTCATGTTGTTAGCACTGAGCTAGATAGCAGTCAGACTTTAATGTGAGGCAGCATCCTATGGGACTCTTAAGTTGGAAATATCTTAAAGCCATTTAATGCTACCATTTCCCCCCAGACTTATTCCTGAGAATAAAAGTACAAGAGTGTTCTTGTTTTTCTTTAGGATCTTTGTCAGCTGGTTAATGCTGATGCACCTTACTGGCTTGTAGGCATGACAGAAATGACCCGGACATTTGGTCTGGAACTACTTGAGTCAGTCCTCAATGATTTCCCACAAGTATTTTTACAAGTGAGTGTCTTTGTTTTTATTTCAGAAAGGGGAGGGTTTTTTCTGATATTAAGGTTTTAGAAACGATATACTAATTTGGATCCTAGCTAGGCATCCACAAATTAAAGCACTCCTGTTCACAGATGGAACTGATATCTGCTTGATCTTCTGCTAGAAAGTGAGGGAGAAAAACATTTTTTGCTGATTTCTCTTTCCCCCTGCAGTGCCTCTCATGTCACTCCATTGGTCCCCCAAGCCTCCAGGGCAGATTTTTTGGGGAGCACAGGGGGCTGCAGGGTGAAGGGGAATCGGTGAAAGTTGCCACACTCCTTTTTCCACTAGTGGGAGCTTTGTATGAGCAAAGCTCTGCTCGGGAGATGCTCATGCCAGCGGAAGCCTAGTTAGGATCAAGCCTCTGTTTCTAAAACAGGAAGGACTTGGGCAATGTTTATTAACCAGTCTTTGGCATCTCTATGTGAAAATATTGATACCACTTAACCTAGTACTTTGGTTGCATTTCTGTTAACCTTAGTATGTGTTAAATAACATATAAGATTTACTTGGCAGCTGCAAAATGTATGTTTCAGTAGAAACATAGATGCCTAAACTTATTTATATATTTTTTTAAAAAATGTTTAGTGTTCTTAACATTGTCCTTTCATTTTCCAGCATCAAGAATTCAGTTTCCTCCTTAAAGAAAGGGTCTGTCCACTAGTGATAAAGCTCTTCTCACCAAATATAAAATTTAGACAAGGTTCCAGTACATCATCTTCACCAGCACCAGTGGAAAAACCATATTTTCCTATCTGCATGCGCCTTTTAAGAGTAGTTTCTGTTTTGATCAAACAGTTTTATAGTTTACTGGTAAGAAGAAAGTTTTAATATCATTCTTATGCACAAGATAAATTTTAAATGGCTTACACATCAAAGTGTTATATTTGCCTTCTGTATATTAGAAGTAAATCTGTGTCACTTGCAGTACAATCATATACATCAGGAGTGGCGAACCTCTGACAAAGGACCAGCCCAATTTGGCTCATGAGGCCATTTCTCCAAAACCATGCCCACTGTCCATCAGCTGACAGAAAAGGGGCAGGTTTCAATCCTGTACAAATGTGCTGGTGAAGCAGAACCCTACAGAGGGCAGGGTTGAACCCTGGTGAATGGAGAGTGCAATCCTGCTGGGTGCTGCTTTGCCAGGGTGTTGCTTGCAAAGAACAGGATTGGCATCTCCGCTCTTCAGCTGATGAGAGGAGACTTTAATCCTGCGTAGTGCTGAATCATCGTGACATCAGAGGATTGACAAGTGGTTGGCTCACACACCTGTCAAAGTTGGGCCATGTGGGAGCCTGCTGGGCCAGAAAGGATCCCCACTACTGATACACGTGTTTGCTCAGAAGTGAGTGAACTTAGTGGGCATTACTCCTAGGTAAGTGAATTTAGGATTGCAGTGGGACTTACTTGTAAGTAGACATGTATAGGATTATGCTGTTTGTTTTAAAATGGGTGCCTTACAGTTCCATTTATTTTTTAAAAAATCCTCAGAGCAGCTTATAATACCTATTAAAATATCTAAAGAACGAAACATCCGAATATAAATAAAATTATATATAAACAGCAGTTAGAGGCAATGTTGTTTGCTACTGTTCTTTTTCTTTTGTTACATGTTTTGGATTGTTTTAATTTTTATTGCCACCTACTTAGAAGAGAAAAATAGAAAAAATTTAAATGAATAAAAAGGAAAACTAAAAATGGGTGCACAAATTAGGAAATTAGCAGAATTGTAAAGAAACAATTATTGATAATTAAAAACTGAGGAATATAGGGTAAATATAGCCTGATACCTTTGTGACAATGATTTTGATGTCAGGCAAATGTCTCTAGGGAGTGTACAACAGAAAAAGGCCCTTTCTTCCTTAATCATCTTAACATAAACCTAACTTCTGAGGACAAGATAACCCAGGAGAGATCCTTATCAGAGGATCTTAGCTGTTCGACAGGTTCATATGGGAGAAGACAGTCCTTTAGATACCATGGCCTTAGACTTCAATGGGATTTACTCTGTAATAATAATTTTTGACTGCCCTTATTTACGCTTTATTTTGTCACTGTAGTAGTAAATTGTGAGATGTCAATTGATTTGTGTATACTTCTTTTCCCTGGTTAGATTCTCTGGATCTCTTCTGTTGCATTTATTGGGCTCTCTTTTCGCTTAG
The DNA here is from genome assembly GCF_030035675.1 of Rhineura floridana. Lineage (NCBI taxonomy): Eukaryota > Metazoa > Chordata > Lepidosauria > Squamata > Rhineuridae > Rhineura > Rhineura floridana. The sequence continues at coordinate 76,777,276 of NC_084487.1, read as the reverse complement.
TCCATAGTCCATTATGCATACCATTTCTTTTTATTGTTTCTTTTTCTATTTTTTCTATTACTTTTCCACACAGAGCTTAGAGGGTGCTTTAAAACAATAAAATCATAACAAATAAGCAATTTAAAACCAGGTAAAATAATGAATAACAAAAATAGCGTAATTAATAGGAAAGAACTGGCGCTATATTTCAAAAGCTTCAGGGGGAAAAAGAAGCTTGGTTTGTTTGCTGTCATGAAGGAACCAGCCCTGAAAACTTTCTGAGGGGAAGCATTTCATAAGAAAAGCTTTTATGGGGGGAAATGTCCTGCTTCTGGTACATGGCACTCTAACTTTTGTCAAGGAAAGAACCCCATTTTGATCTGAAGTCAAAAGGTAGTGAAGCTCATATAGAAAGAGGTGTTCTCAGAGAAGTTTTGGTCCCAAGTTGTTTAGGATGCTTAACATTAACTATAATATTGGCCTAGAGCAGTCTTTCCCAACCAGTGTGCCTCCAGATGTTGTTGGACCACAATTCCCATCAGCCTCAGCCAGCATTGCCAATGGTCAGGAAAGATGGGAATTGTCGTCCAACAACATCTGGAGGCACACTGGTTGGGAAAGGCTGGTAGAGGCTAATCAGTGAGGGTTCTGTTAGCATTTGTTGCTATGCACCACACAGCTAGCAGTGACTGACAGCTGTGTTGCCACATTCTGCACAAAACTGAATTCTCTGAACTTTAAAGGAGTTATACAAATACAGTCTTTCAAATCTTTCCTGGCTACACTGGGAAACACACACTAATAGTCCTCTATTTGACTTGAAGGAGGTGAAATTGCAGACACAGTCCTAATCGTCTCAAAGGGTATACCTAAAGAGGACTATGGCCAAAACATTGCTTACAGAAAAAAAACTGTTAAGTCCTTGATAACAGTATTTCCTAAGAAGTTTATAATACTTCCTCTTGGTCTAATTCTCAGAATCTGATTAGGGTACAGAAAAATAATTTATACTACCTAATCTTACCTTCAAATTACTCCTCAAAACTCACCTTTGCCTTTGGCACAACGCTCTTGTTCCCATGCCGTACACTTCGCCTGTACCTAAGCCTAAGAATGGGTCAACTGAAACTACATCATATTCCTTTCTAGTTTACTCTGTTGTCCACCTTCTCTAGTCCATTCAGGCATTGTCAGCTTCTATGTTGCCAAGTAGCCCTTCTTCTGACATTGCATGCTCTATCTATCTCTTCCCTTGACATTTGTGCAATCGTATAGGGAGTGACCCTTCCTTAGTTGGACAGATTGTGTTAAATGGATGGCGATTGAAAGGAAAGGATGCCCTGTTCAGAGTGTTCTTTTAATTAATAAAAGTTTGTTTGTTTGTTTGTTTGTTTAGGTAACTGAATGTGAGATCTTCCTATCATTGCTTGTGAAGTTTCTGGATGCAGACAAACCTCAGTGGCTAAGAGCTGTTGCAGTGGAATCTATACACAGACTTTGTGTGCAACCTCAGCTGTTAAGGTAGTGGATATACATTAGTCGATATACCATATATAGCAATTATAAAATATTTGGGTAATTAAAATAACAATTTATAGTTTTTATGTTAGGTATGGCTTTATACGAAGATCCTCCGTGGCGCAGAGTGGTAAGCGGCGGTAATGCAGCCGAAGCTCTGCTCATGGCCGGAGTTCAATTCCAATGGAAGGAGGAAGGCGAATCTCCGGTAAAAGAGGTCGAGGTCCACTCAGCCTTCCATCCATCTGTGGTCGGTAAAATGAGCACCCGGCATATGCTGGGGGGTAAAGAAAGGCCGGGGAAGGAACTGGCAATCCCACCCCATATATACGGTCTGCCTAGTAAACGTCGCAAGACGTCACCCTAAGAGTCGGAAACGACTCGCACTACAAGTGCGGAGACACCTTTACCTTTATGGCTTTATACAAATTGTGGAGCACTGATTTTTAATATTCTTAAATCCATTTTAAGTTCTAGAATTTAAAACAACCTGTGCTATAGAATACTATTTCCAATCAGTATAAGGAAGACTGTTTCATAATATAGAGCCACTAGTTAATTCACATAAGCATTTTGTAAATAAATACATTTTTATTCTGTTCAAATTGAAACAGGTCCTTCTGCCAATCTTACGATATGAAGCAACATTCAACTAAGGTATTCCGTGACATTGTGAATGCTCTGGGATCATTTATTCAGTCACTATTTCTTGTACCAAATACAGGGAATGTGTCGGCTACAACAAACCAAACAGGTAAACTAGACATTTTTTTACTTGTTTTGAGTCATTTACCAATAATTTTCTCTTAGGAGCACTCTTGTTTCAATTAACGTTTTATTTTTATTAATATTTGTTGGTGAGAATGATAACATTATTCTTTGTTTTATTATTTGTCTGTTTTCTCTCTTCTAGAAAATATCTTTGTGTTGGGAAGGGTAAAGCCTTTTAGAAGAAATTTCATGGAGGTGTTACCCTTTTATAATCCTGAAGAGAAACTGCAGAAGCTAGTCATATAAAACAAAGCTGCCATATTTTAAAAACTACCACATCTAGTTCTTATTAGTGCCTGTTTCAGCAGATACCTCAAAATCTTTCTGCATATGCTGCATCACAGGACTTTGGAAGAGTTTAATTATTAATATTTAAATTTCTGAGTTCTAAATGATTTCAGTTTTGCAGTGTAGAGCCACTGATGTTAATAAGATCTCTGACTAAATACAGATGCATTGCATAATTGGCCAGGAGGGGGCATTCAATGTAGATGGAAGTACGTTGCTTATAGGCATGTTGTCTTATGATAGTAAAAGAGGGTCGTATTATATTCAGCTAATTACGTTAAAATTGAAGTGTAGTTAATTTCCCCTTTTGATTTAACTATATAGGAGGTAGCGTGCCTGGTGGTACAGCCTCAGCACAAACCAATCCAGGAATGCTAGGAATGGGTGGAGGTGTGACCGTATTACCTGCTTTTGAATACAGAGGAACCTGGATTCCTATCCTCAGCGTATCAACACAGGGCAGTGCTAAAGCTACCTAGTAAGTAAAATAATGATCTCTAAAACTCTTTAAAACCATGGATTTGCCACATCCTAAGCAGTTGTAAGCAGGATTATGTATGAGATCTTGAACTTTCCCCTTTCACGTTTATATGTCCCTGAGGCCACATTTCAAGGCACTAGAAATCTGGTAGCGGGTAGTATTATTCCACATTTTTAAAAAAAGGAAAATTCCATGAGTTAATAAATTAAGCTACAGCCAAGCTCAGAAAGTTATTGTGATATTTCCAGAGTAGCAACATGTATAAAAGAACACTAAGGCAATAAAATATAAAGAGACATCAGTCACAATGACCACTGTTTTGGAAACTGGCCAGAGTAGCATTAAGCAAGTGGATACTTTGAGCGGCTGATTGTGTCTCTTCATACTGGTTTTTTTCATGATTGTTCCTCAAATCCAGTTCTTCTCCAGATTGACTAGAAACTACTTTTCTGTGATGACCTAGCCTTCTTTGAGTCAAACTTTACCCTGGTTCAACTTCTGGTGGCCCTTTCTTATTAGGTGCTACCTATTTAGACTGCTGTCCAAGTCTTGGAATGGTTTATGCTTAGTGTGTTAAGTGTTGCTTCTAATGTAAAAACTAAACTGTTAAGAGTATCTGACTTCTTATTCTAATGACCGCAAGGAATTATTGATGCAGATGTATGTTGTGGTGTTTAACGTATTGTATTAATAGAGTGGAAAGAAACCTTTATTTTATCTGGATAACCTTAATTTATCTGGATAAATAAGGAACACCTACATTTCTGTAGGCCAGGGGTCACCAAACCTTTTGGACCAGTGGGCACATTTCAAATTTTGAGACAGTGCTGTGGGAGCCAATTATAAAATGGTTGCCATGAGGGGCATGCCATAACTTAAAATTAGAGAGTAGTCACAGAGAGTAACCATACAGTGCACAAGGACCCTATTTTTCCCCAATGCCAATCCTAAATCAAAGCCTAGGGTCTCATGCTCTACTTACTTACCTGGGAGTAAGCCCCATTAAACACAAAGAAGTTTTCTTCTGAATAGACATAGACATGTATATCATTGTACTGTAAGTTAAATGTACAGGGAATTCTTAATGAGCACCTAGTCTTTAGCTCCTGAAAAGCATAAAACATGCCTAAGCCTCTTTGCAAAGTTTTCATATTTGCCTGGGCGGAGGGGAGGATTTTTTTTTACACCATGGTCAACAGTTTTGAAAGCTGCTGAGAGATTGAGAATGAGCTCGATCACACGTACCCCATCTCTTTCCTGACAAATGTCATCAACCAGGGCAAGCAAGGCGGTTTCCGTGCCATGACTAGTCCTGAAGCGAAACTGGAATGGATCCAAGTAACCCGTTTCCTCCAAGCAGGACTAAAGCTGGACTGCTACCACTCTCTGAAGTACCTTGTCCAAAATGGGATGTTGGCAACTGGGTGATAGTTGTTTAACACTTCTGGGTCCAGGGAGGTCTTCTTAAGGAGGAAATATGCCATCACCTCCTTCAGAGTGGATGATACTTCCTCCTCCTCCAGTGAAGCACTGATCACTCTCTGGACCCACCCAGTCAATCACCTATGACAAGCTCTAAGAAGCCAAGATGGGCAAGATTCACGGGGGCAGGTAATCAGCTGCACTTCATCAAGCAGCTTGTCCAAAATCTCATGCTGCAATAATCGAAACTGATCCAATACAGATGGCATAACCAGTGTTTGGATGCCTCCGTTGGACATGCTCAAACTGTGACATCCAATTTTCTCCAAATCTGAGCAACTTCCTAAAGTGCCTCGCAAAATTGTTATAGCAGGCAGTGAAGAGTGTCATAGCAACACTCTCATGTCAAGGTGACAAAAGCCCATTCACCACTTGGAAAAGCTTGCAGATGCAATGGTGACAAGAAGTAAGCTTTCTTTTTTCGTTGCCACAACTGGTAAGCATGTGTTCACTCAGGTTCAAACCATGATTTATTCCACTTGTGCTCTAGCTGCCAACCCTCCTGTTTCATTGCATACAATTCACTTAAGTACGAAGGCAACCTACATGATTCACAGCGATGGTTATATGAGTGATTGTGTCGGTGGCTCTGCAAGTTTCACCATTCCACAGTGTTATGAGAGTCTCAACAAGAGCACCAACCATGTTAGCTGGAAAATCCCTGAGAGCATTCAGGTCTCCATCTCAATAGGTCCCCCACATCTGCAGAGTGGAGTAGCCACGTTCAGGCTAAACCTCACCAGGGAATGGTCCGTCCATGACAATGGACTCATAACGAGCCCGACAATCAGTGGAGTAGTATTTCCAGAAAATAAATTCTTGGGGCAACCTGATCTATGATAAACCCACCACAGGAAAGATGCATCCTGGTTGCTAGGGAAAAAGGAAGGGCAAACTATTCCAAGGACTAGAAAATAAGACAGGAGCAGGAAAAGTGCATTAAAGGGGAGGGGAAACAGTAACTCTTTGAGACTCCAGGGGTTCTTATTGCTTAGTATCCAGATTTAACTCACTTATCAATCACAGCTCTGACTTACTTATTTGTTAAATTTATATCCCATCCTTCTTCCCAGAAGGAGCCCAGGGCGGGAAACAGAAACACTAAAGAGACTGTAAAACAAAAGACTGTAAAACATATTAAAACAAAACATCTTTAAAAACATACTAAAAAGCAATTTTCCTCAGGTAGCCTGCCATCATGTGGGTTATAGCGCCATCTAGCGTCCGAAGGCAAGAATGGATTGAAGTCAAGACCTGGGGCATCAAGCCCCTCCCACTCCAGTTCATTCTTGCCTTTGTCCGAGGCGTTCGGATTTTGCTAGTGTAGTTTCATAGCTGAACCGTTTATTTCCTTTCCTGTTGTTACCTTCCCTCTCTCTCCGTTCTACTTTGTCTGGGGCATTTGTTGGGTTTTTTTTACTTTAACCTTGTGTTCGGGGCTACGGCGGCTGCCGTTCCCCCATTTGGGCTCAGTCGTCTCCTGGGAGATGAGCAGTGGCTGCGGCTTCTCCTTTACAGCCCTTATTTTTAGCAAGGGAGCCTGCGGCTGTGACTCCCTTTGCTCCTACGAGCCATGGCTGTGGTCTCCCCTTTACAGCCCTTTCGCCACCTTGCCCCCGTTCGTATTTTTAGCAGGGGAGCCTGCGGCCGTGACCCCCTCTACTCTTTATCGCATTTTCGCCTCCTTGCCACCAGCTCTGTTTTGTCAGGTGGTGGCAGCGGCAGCTTGTACTCCCGCGGTGGCGAAACCTCCCCTGCGGCCCTTTACAAAGTTTTCCGTGGCTGTTAGAAGACCGCTTTTCTACCCCCCTCAGCTTGCATTGAGCCTGTGAGTAAGATTGCAGCTCTCTTCTGCAACCATTTGGAGTACGCGGAGGCCATTGCTCCTTCCTGGCTGCCATTTTGTTCTCAGATTTTCCCGCTCTTTCTCAGCGGGTGCCATTTTGTATGCCCCTTTCCCCCCGCCTTTTTTATTCAAGCTAGACTTGTTCATTGTTTTGTGTGCACTGTTTGTTGAAGGTATTTCGCCAGTCTTCAGTTCCTTTTATTTCTACATCAAATACAGAGATATCACCAGGCTCATATCCATACCTGCAGTTCTACAATTCCAGGCATTTCAGACTGTATATTCTCCCCCACCTGTGGGCGTTTACTGAAGCGTGTGTTGGCCATACATGCTCCCCCATCGTGTACCATCTCCTCACACGACTTGTCAGCACAACACCTGCACTGCCCCTCAACTGCTACGTGTTTGCTACAGTGCCTTTGGGATGGTACATTCTCCCCCACCTGTGGGCATGTACTGAAGCGTGTGTGTGCATTTGGGACTGTACATTCTCCCCCACCGTGGGCGTGTACTGAAGTGTGCATCTTTGTACATTCTCCCCCATCGTGGGCATGTACTGAAGTGTGTGTCTTTGTACATTCTCCCCCATCTGTGGGCATGTACATGATGGCGGATCAACAGTCAGAGGCAGCTCATGCTACAGAGACACAGCAACCGTGTACAGCTCCAGTGCTTCACAAATCTACCAGGCACAAGCAACCCAGACCACACTCCAAGGCTGTCGCTAAGACCAAACACTTATCTAACCACACCACTACCAAAAGAGCACGATATGTGTCTGTCCCAGCTTCAGAGGTTGCTGGCCAACAGAGATTAATAACCCTCTTTCATTCAACCAACTGGATCGTTTGAGGACGAATTTGAAGGATTTCCTACTTGAGCCTGTGAATTGTCCTTCTCAACCCACTTTCTCAGCTACAGCTCATACGTCTCACCAGTCCAATGAGCCCCCTGCAGCTGTGCCTCAACAAGGGCAAACACCAACTTCTGCACCGGGATTGCAACTGTCCCCTGATTTTCTTTCGCAGTTAAAGAACACCTTGAGCTTCTTATCACAAGAGCAGTCGTGGTCCCAGACTACTCCACTGCTTCATCAAAGTGATCAACGACATTCCGGTGCTCCGCCTCATTGTGGCTGCAGTGACATATTCGCTCCATCCTCACCCAACCCATTCCATGTCACCAGAGGCAGAGTTGGAGATGAGAATTCCAGTTTGGAGGATCCATAGTATTCTCTTCAAGCCGAGGGAGATCAGTGGAGCGATGAGGAGGCACTCAAGGAGGATACGTCCTATCACCTGTTTGATTCGGCCGACTATCATCCCCTCGCTCGTAGAGTTCTGGACATGTTGGGCCTGCAGTCCTTACAACCTCAATTTACCACTCCTCCGGTGAAAGGGGCCAAGGTACTCAAAACTTCCAGATCGATAGATCACTATCTTGCTGTGCCAGACCGCATCGATAAACTGGCCAAGGAAGAATGGGCTCACCCACTGCAGCCACGCCGTTTCTCTAGCATTGCCAAAAGACTCTACGCATTGGCCCCCGGAGTTCATGAATCACCTGAACATTCCGGGGATCGACGAGCCAATCTCTAGTTTGGTTTCCAGGTCTCTCCTGCCGAAACAGGGCGACTCTCAGATAAAAGACCCTTCTGAGTGCCGTATGGACTGCGCTCTGCGTAACAATCATGAAGCTACCGCCTTTACTGTTCAGGCATCTGCTGCAGCGTCCATGTTTTCAAGAGCTTCTATGATGTGGCTGGATGAGCTCTTAGATGACCCTAATCCCGATCCCATAAAGCTCAGGAAAGGACTAGTTAAGTTGCATAAGTCTGCAGCGTTTGTGGCTGATGCCACCTTAGATGCAACTCAGATGGGAGCATGCGCCCTAGCTGCACAGGTGGTCGCTTGGCATACACTTTGGCTCAGACATTGGGATGCTGATTCTATGGCCAGGGTCAGCCTGTCGAGGGTACCTTACTCTGGGTCATTGCTTTTCGGAGAGGAAGCCCTCAAAGCGGTCTTGGTGGACCCCAAAGATAGTCGAAAGCCAATTTTGGCCACATCCAAGAGGGAGGATTGTAGGCCTTTCAGACGCTTCACTCCTTACCGCTCCTTTCAGCCCTTTCGAGGAACGCGGTCTGCGGGACGGGGCCGATATTATCGATACACTGAATTCCGTTCCTCCAAGGGATCCTGGAACAAACAACGGTTTCAAGGCAGAGTCCAGAACTGGGGAGGTCAAGGGGCCTCAACTTCTGCATACAGCAGGGGCACTCGCCAGCGCAGACAATACTGACGCTTTCCCCATCGGGGGCAGATTGCTACTGTTTGCAAGTCTCTGGTTGCATCTGACACAGGCCGCTTGGGTCAGATATCTCTTTCACGGTTATGAACTGGAATTTTGGCTGACCCCTCCAGACAGATTCATCCCCTCCCTCCTGCCCAAAGTTCGAGACAGGCGCCGGATCATGCGGGAAGCCATAGTTCATCTTCTCGACATAGCTGCAATAGAGCCAGTGCCATTGGTGGAGAGAGCAGAAGGGGTTTGCTCTCTCCTCTTTGCAGTTCCCAAGCGAGATCTGTCGTGGAGGGCAGTGTTAGACCTCGATTTTGTCAACCGTTTCGTGAAGTATTGATGATTCAAAATGGAGTCCCTGGTGTCAGTTATAGAGGCTCTACACGAAGGGGACTTTCTAGCTTCCATAGACCTGAAAGAGGCTTACCTCCATGTGCCTATCTGCCCTGCTCACAGATGTTTCCTGCGATTTGCCTTCGGCCCCCATCACTTTCAGTATCGGGCAATGCCTTTCGGACTCTCGTCGGCCCCAAGAGTCTTCACCAAAGTGCTGCTCACCCTGTGGCTTACCTCCGCCTCCAGGCATTCATATCTACCCTTATTTGGACGATCTGCTGATTCGAGCGGATTCCAGGGATCTGGCCCGCTCTCATGTTCACTGTGCCCTCACGGTTCTACGCACCCACGGTTGGCTTGTCAACCTCGACAAAAGTCAACTTCAGCCAACTCGGCGTCTGCAACATCTGGGAGTGATATTAGACACCACACAGGCTGTCAGCTCTACACTGCAGCAGCAGTGTCAGGGGGGCTGGAAATTCCTGGGTCTTTGGCAGGGAAGGAAAGTCCTTAGCCAGCAGTTGGGTTGTAAATCTGCCAGGCCTATCCGAAGCGTACTTGCCGAGTCAGAAGTCCAGAAGCGAGGTCAGTGGAGGTCCGGGATCAATTGCCAAGGAGGTCAGTCAAAGAGATGCTGCAGGGAAACTAGGTCTACACAAAGCCACGCCTGACGTTGCAGTCAGCAACAAGCTGCAGCCAAGGTGTGCCTTATAAAGAGCAGGATGGACAGCAGGTGTGAGCCCTCAGCGTTTGGGCCTTAAGGAGACAGGCCTGCCTCTCTTCTGCCTGACCTTCTGCTGTCTACGTTCTGGAGGTGAGGGGGGAGTATCCTGTTCACTGTCTGTGTCTGGCTGCAGGGCCTCTGCTGTCCCTGGGGTGCTCTGCAGCTGAGGGGCAGAAGGAGCTGGATTCTCAGGAGGCTCCTCCGTGTCTCCTGCTGCTCCTGGGTCTGCTGCTGTTACTCCCGAGTCGTCCTCATCTGAGGAGTCCTCTGACGGGGCCATGACACAGGCCATGCCTTTTTTATCATCGGATTGGATTGCAGCCATCAGAGAGATGGCTCTGGGCCTGGCATGTCGTATGGGCGCAGACGTAATGTTTCTGGCAAGAGCTCTGGAGATGTTTGTCTCGACCATCCACATTGTACCATGGGCTTGGCACCACACTCGACCCCTACAGTGGGCCTTACTCACTTCCCAACAGGACATTGCCATGTCCAACCACCGCACAATCCACCTGAATCCGTCACTGCGTGCTTCCTTCCATTGGTGGGCAATAGTCAAAAACCTCAGCAAGGGAACCCCGTTCCGAGAACCAGACAGGACTGTAATAACAACAGATGCCAGTCTGTCCGGATTGGGGGGGACGCGGCACTGCAATTTCCAATTTGTTCAAGATGTCTGGTTCAGCACAGAAGCAAGTCAGAACATCAGCTGGCTGGAACTGAGTGCAGTCCGTCTGGCCCTCCGGCATTTTCAACCTTTATTCCTTCTGGGCCATGTGCTGTTTCGAACAGACAATACCTGTGTGAAATTACGTCTGAACAGGCAAGGAGGAACCAGATCACAGTTCCTCCAGATGGAAGCATCTCATCTCTTCAGTTGGGCCGCAATACATCTAATTTCACTTAGGGCAGAACATCTCAGTGGTGTGTGAATGTTACGGCCAACTGGGTCAGCAGACAACAGGTGATCTCGGCGGAATGGAAGCTTCACCCTATCGTGTTCAGCCTTCTCCAACGGCAGTTCGGCATCCTCGGTGGACCTGTTTGCCTCCAGTCACAATTGCCAGCTACCTCTCTACTTCTCTAGGTATCTAGACGCCAACGCAGAATCTGTTGATGCTCTGTTGACATGATGGCCGGAAGGCCTCCTATATGCCTTCCCCCCGATACCGCTATTGGGCAGGACCTTGAGGAAGCTACGATGCGAAAGGGCCCATCTGGTCCTGATAGCCCCGTACTGGCCTCGCCGGCCGTGGTTCTCAGATTTGCTCTCCCTGTCAGTGATGGATTTTTGGAGCTTGCCACTCAGACCAGATCTTCTCTCTCAGGGTCCGATATGGCATCCGGATCCCGAATGGCTCAGTCTGACAGTGTGGTGTTTGAACGAGGACACTTGATTCGTTCAGGACTTTCTCAGGAGGTTGTGGATACAATCCTCGTGTCTAGAAAGCAGTCAACCTCTCGCATCTACCAGAGCACTTGGTTTGCCTTCTCTAACTGGTGTGACTCTCAGAACGTCCAAACATCTCAGGCTAATGTTCAACAGGTGCTGCAATTCCTACATAGAGGTCTGAAGATGGGACTTAAAGATAACACCTTGCGTCGCCACGCCACCACCATATCCTCTATTCTCTCAGTTACATCTCCTAGAATTTCTATGGGCTCACACCCACTCATCAAATGATTCTTAAAGGGAGCTGCCCTACTATCGCCGGCAGTTTGTCACCATTTTCCTTTGTGGAGTTTATCGAAGGTCCTGCAAGCTCTGCAGCGTCCTCCCTTTGATCCCCTTTGATCTGTGCCATTACGACTTTTGTCCTTCAAGTTCCTGTTCCTGGTGGTGGTCACCTCGGTGAGAAGAGTTTCAGAGTTGGGGGCACTGTCCTCGGCCTGCCATCTCTGTGTTTTCCATAAGGACTCAGTGGCATTGCGGCTAGATCCCTCCTTCTGTCCCAAGGTCGATTCAGCGTTCCATTGTAACCAGGACATTGTTCTTCCCTCGTTCTGTCCCAATCCTGTCCATCCACTGGAGAAGGCCTGGCACTTGCTAGATGTCTGGAGGGCCCTCAAGACCTACCTGTCTCAAACCCAGGACATATGATCAATGGATTCATAGTTCGTATTCTTTCACCCTCGTATTCTGGGGGAAAAGGTGGCCAGTTCTACATTATCTTGTTGGTTGCGTGCCTGCATTGGCCTATGAGTCGCTTCAGCTGCCAGTGCCTTGTAAGATAACGGCACACTCAATTATGTCAGCAGCCACTACGGCTGCTTTCGCAACCAACGCACCTCTTGTGGAGATTTGCAGAGCGACTGTATGGTCTTCTCCAGATTCCTTTATAAGGCATTGCAAGATAGACCATTATGCTTCTGCCGATGTCTCCTTTGGGAGGCATGTTTTACAAGAGGTTTTTTATGACAAGTAATCAAGGGGCGGTCCCTCCCTATTTGGGGCTGCTTTGGTACATCCCACATGATAGCAGGCTACCTGAGGAAAATGTACCATTGGTCTCACCTGAAGGGTGATTTTCTCAGGTAGACTGACATCATGGCCCTCCCTTTTGGAAGCTATCTGGGTATTTGGTACTTTTCAAATTCTCACTCTTGAGAGTTACACTATTTAAACTATTTAGTCAAGTCAAGACCCTTTTGGAACTGTTAAAGTGCATGTAGCCTCTGTGTTATTATTTGGGACAATGTTTTCCTTGCTGGTGGCCCGTTGGTCTTTTTTGTCTTCTCAGATATATCTCACTTCGGTCTCGTCATGAATGAACTGGAGTGGGAGGGGCTTGATGCCCCAGGTCTTGACTTCCATCCATTCTTGCCTTCGGACGCTAGATGGCTCTATAACCCACATGATGTCAGTCTACCTGAGAAAATCACCCTTCAGGTGAGACCAATGGTCCATTTCAATACAGGCACAGATTGCAACAAGGTCTCTACTTAAAAGGCTTCTTGAAAGAGGAAGATCTTCAGTAGGAGGTGCCAAAAAGATAACAGATGGTGCCTGTCTAATATTTAAGGGGAGAGAATTCCAAAGGGTAGGTGCCACAACACTAAAGGGCCACTTTCTATGTTGTGTAGAATGGGCCCCCTGATAAGATGGTATCAGCAGAGGTCAGACTATCCTGGTCCAGAAATGGCCGCAGGTGTCTTACCAGCCAAAGCTGGTAAAAGGCACTCCTAGTCACTGACATCACGTGAGCCTCTAGCAACAAAGATGGATCCAGGAGCACCATCAGACTACAAACCTGCTCTTTCAGAGGGAGTATGACCCCATCCAAAGCAGGCAATGGACCAATTATCCAAACCCGAGAATCACCAACCCACAGTGCCTCCGCTTTGCTAGGATTCAGAGTGTTTATTGGCCGTCATCCAGCCCACCACCAAGTCCAGGGTCCAGGGCTTGCATGGCCTCTCCTGATTCAGATGTTACAGAGAAGTAGAGCTCAGTATAATCCAAGTACTGCTGACACCTCACTCCAAGTCTCCTGATAACTGTTCCTGGGCTTCATACAGATGTTAATTTGGGGACAAGATGGTACAGGCGGGCCCAGCTTATACGGCAGGTTCCGTTCCGGACCCCCGCCATAAAGCGGAAATCGCCGTAAAGCGGAACCCCATTGAGTATAATGGGGCACGTTGCACGAAAATGATGCCAAAATGCCGCAAAAGGGCAAGATTGGCTTTAAAGCAGGGAATGAAAGCCGCCGCATTAGCATTAGTGGAACGCTGGGAAGTGGGGCCCTGCTGTACCCTGCAGTATCCCACAACTGCCAGGGGGTCAAAAGGCAATTTCCCAATGCTATTCCCTGAAAATGTCCCTGGAGATAAGATTGGCACCACTGTAAGACTGTGCCTCCATTACCCATCTCACTAAATTGGCCCAGAAGGATGCATGGTGAATGGTATCAAAAGCTGCTGAGAGATCAAGTAAGAGTAACAGGTTTGCACTCCTCTGTCTTCCCAATAAAGATCATCCATCAGAGTGACCAAGGCCAATTCAGTCCCAAACCAGGCCTGGGCCCAGATTGGAATGGGTCAGCATAATCTGTTCCATCTAAGAATACTTGAAATTGCTATGTCACAACCGTCTTAATCTTCCCTAAAAAGGGGGTATTTGCAACCAGGCAGTAGTTGTCATAAACCAATGGGTCCAGGGTGGGCTTTTTCGGTAGTGATCGGATCACCACCTCTTTCACGGCAGCTGAGACCACTCCCTCATGCAAAAATGTGTTGACTACACCCTGGATTCCCTCAGTCATACCCCCTCGGCAAAGTTTAATAAGCCAAGAAGGGCAAGGGTCAAGAGGACACATTGCTGGCTGCATTGTTGCAAGCACACTGTCTACCACATCAGGCTGCATCAACTGAAACTGATCCCAGGAAGTTGCAGTAGATGTTGCACTGGATACTTCAGTGGGGACTACAGTGGATGTGGATGGGGCATCAAGATTGCTGTGGAGGCAAGGCAACTTGTTTGCCTTGCAAACAATTCATTCACTTCACTCCTTGACTAAAAATGTTGACCTGTGGGAGCAACTAGGGTGGCTCATTTCACTGAAATTGCTTAGAAAGGGTACTTTCACATTTTGCTGTGTAACTTTCTTTCTAGAAGGGCTAGAGACTTACTTTTTAAAAAAGCAAGTTCAGAGCTTGGGAGGCCTACCAAGGGTGCCAATTGAGGCCTTTGCGTGCGTCAGGTTGGCAACCCCCGCATTAGACAATCAGATGGTTGAAATGATTGCTAAACACACTCATGAAGAAACAAGCCTCATTATATACAGTGGGCTGATGAGCATGCAGTGCTAAATCATATTTTAACACTATGTCGTCAAGCCACAATGAATCTGAGTATATGGCCAGGAGGAAGACTTCAAACCGCAAAGCTGAGTTATTTAGCAACTTATTGTCTGTTTTATTTATTTTATTTTATTCATTTATTAGGTTTATATCCTGCCCTTCCTCCCAGTAGAATTCTTGGTTCGCCTAAGCCAAGAGCCTTTGAAATTGAAAGTAATCTTGGGCAGAAACCCTCCCAGCCTTGTGGGTGGAGGAGAGAGTATGAAAGTACACTCCTATCTGACTCACCAGGCTCATTCACATCACACTAACCACAGCTTAGCATTGTTTGTGAACCAGCTCTCTGGCACTAACTTCCAAGTAAACATACATAGGATTACACTGTAAATGAATACTCATTTATGCTATCTGGAAAGTACTTGAAAGGTTTAGGGAGCTAGTACTCCTTTGAGCCTGAAGTTTGGAACACTGAACTATGATTGCACAAAATAAATTAGTATTAGTCTAGGAAACCTCCATTCTTCTCCCTCCTCTGGTTTGGAAAATAATATAACAGGCAGTCTTATTGTCTTATTTTCCTGGATTTCTCTGCAATATTTCAGATACGTCTTAAATGTTAATCTGGTCCTTGTTGCCAAAGACCACAATATTCAAATCAAATCACATCACATCAATATAATTCCCTAGGTAAGCAACGGATACCAAGTGCTTATTTCTTTCACTTAAATATAATTATTTATTTTGGTCATTTTTTTCATCTTAGCCTAGAAATGTTGGATAAAGTTGAGCCACCTTCCATTCCTGAAGGCTACGCTATGTCAGTAGCATTCCATTCTTTGCTGGATCTTGTCCGTGGGATCACTAATATGATTGAAGAAGAATTGGGACAGGTTGAAACAGACAGTCAAGTAACAACAGCTGATACACAGTCTTCACTAACGCAGTCTTCAGACCTGCAAGATTTTAATTCAGCATCTGACCAAACTGACAAAGAAACAGGTCTGTGATAATGCTTAAAACTAGGTGAAAGTTAATAACAGGAAAAGAGTATAAGGCTGCATACAAATGTACAGGAGCTGGTGCAGGTATATCTGTCTCTAAGTGAGCTCTTCTTCCTCCTCACCACCCTCACCTTCACTTCATAAGCACATGTAGTCTCCAAACTGAATGCAAACACTTTCCTCCCCTTTCCCTTCCTGGTTCTTCAGACAGAATGTTTGCTTTGGTTTCTTCCCCTTTTTGGTAATTGCCTTGCATTATAATTGGATCAGATGTTTGTCTGATGCGTAATTTAAAAAGTAAAAAAAAGACTAATTATATTTTACATTTAAAAAAAACTGCTCTGAGAAGTGGGAGAGATGGCTTCATGGTTGACAAAAAAGGCAAGCCAATAAGACTCTCTGGCTGTAGAACATGTTTCCCTGGTGCTGCTGCTAGGGAAAAAGGTTGCATATCTGCTGAAAATGGTGTATGTTTCTATATCAGCACATCATTAAAATTCTCTCTGGATGCACCGTATGTCATAATTTTTCTTGACATTTTTACATAATTGCTTATGAATGAAATTTACATTTTAAATAATTTTAGAAAGTCATATTTGTCTCTCAGCATGTTTCCAAGAGAGAGGCCTTATACAGTTATTCGTGATAATATGTATATGTCTGTTTTTCAAAGACAAATGGTCAAAAATTCCACTGAACATGCTTAAGATATCTAAAATAGCTTTTGGATCCTGGCCTTTCTCTTGGAAATATGCTGTGACAGACAAAGCTATTGTCCTCACTAGATCATTTGTCACGCCTCCCAGGCCGTTGCTATTATTCATGTCAGCTAGATCTGACTGTGAAACTGAGGGGTGCGAAGATATTCTAGGTGATCCAGTTCTGGCTTTTGATCTGGCTTGTATGAACCTGGAAATGTTCAGTAGATTGAAAAGGTAAATGCTTAATAGTTCAACTACACCAAATTCTGGGATTGTATTAATAAAATGTGGTATATACAAAAACAAAAATGCATGACAAACCCAGTCAGCTATATTCCAGTTGCTAAATATTATCTAAAATTGCTGTTATTTCCCCCACTCAGTTAGCAGAGCAGTTTGGGAAGAAATGGTGAACGCATGCTGGTGTGGTCTTCTTGCTGCACTATCTTTACTTCTGGATGCAAGGTATTCAGTCCATTTATAATTGTACTTAATTCTTCAGAGCTTCTGTTTAGAAACAAGTTTGGAACCTAAAACTGAACTTCGTTGAGGGCTGGGTAGCACAGTTCCCAAGAGCTAGAGGACACATGATTACGTCAGAAGGTGTACTTTGTGGAAAACAGATTGGACATCACTCTGTCTTTGGATACTAAGAATCTTATATGAGCATTTTTTCTCTCTAGATGAACAAATTTTGTTATTTACTTAGCTTTAAAATGCTTCAACTATAAATATGTTCTCATGAAACTTTTTTCACTACAAAAACAAATGATGGCACAGCTGCATTGTAAGGATTTGTTCACTGTATTAAATTTGCTCCTATGATAGCTCTGTATACTTTATTTGGTCATCACTTTTTACAACAAAGAGTTAATACAATGGAACAAAACTGTCCTTTGTTTTTCCAATATGTCCCACTAAGGAATGTAGACAATAATAAAATGAATAGTTATGGTTCAATTCAAGAAAAATGCAGCACACACATTACTAAGCAAACTACAGTGCCTTGCAAAAGTAATGAGACCCCTGACCAATGCTCTCATATTACTGAATTACTGAATTACAATATGCACTCATATTACTGAATTACATTGTAATTCTGTTCTGTATGATATTTTATTTTGAAACACTGAAACTCACAATCAATTATTATAAGGTAACATTGCTTTTATGTTGTGAAAAGTTTATAAGAAACAAAAAACTGAAACATATTGCTTATATAAATATTCAACCCTCACACATTAATATTTGGTAGAGCCAACTTTCGCTGCAATAAGAGCTTTAAGTCTTTTGGGGTAGGCATGTACCAGCTTTGCACACAGTGTCCCAGGAATTTTGGCCCATTCTTCTTGGCAGATTCGCTCCAGGTCATTCAGGTTGGTTGGATGTCACTTTCAAAGAGCACCACAGATTCTCAATGGGATTGAGATCAGGACTTTGAATGGGCCACTGTAGAACATTAACCTTTTTGTTCTCCTGTGCATGGAAAAGCTGATCTCAGGTGGGTAGCTAACTCCACCTAGCGGTTGAAGGCAGAAGAGTGCTAAAGAGTTTTTTTTTTACAAAGACTTCCTGCTCTGCGCAGCTCCTTAAGAACGGTTGATCTAGCTCCTCTCTGCATTCAGGCCTATATAGTTTGGTGTTTTGTTCCTATTGTGTGTCTGTACCTTTTCCTTCCTTTACTGTTTTCCTACATGTGTCTTGTTTAAAATAAACAAAAAGGGGTTTGTCATTTTATGTTTCTCCCCCCTCCTGAGACTTCACGGCAGCGGTGAGCCAACTGCGCCCCCCCACCGCTTCAGCTGCGAGACCACTGTCTTCTTCATTGGACTTTGCCCCCCTCCCAGCCTCATTTCTCAAGCGCATCTGTGCCTGTATACCAGCAATTATCTGACCAGCCTCCTCCTTTCACGGTGTGAGCGGGGATGCCTCTTGCAGTGTGCTCCCTAGGATGCCGAGTGCCTGCCACACCCTCCTCCATCCTCTTGCCCACGGAAGGCCTCAGCGGGATGCTCCAGCCGCATCAGCAGCACCTGGCCCAGTTATTATCACAGCCCTTAGCCCCCATAAGACCCGCAGTGTGGTTTGCGCCCATGGGGAAGGCAACACGCAAATCAGACCACCCACCAAAGAAATCTAAGTCACTTCAGCCTCTTACTACAATAAAAGTCATGCCTCTGTCATTATCCAACCAGGCCCTAGGGCCTTTAGGTTCTATTGAATCCCAGGTAGAGGTAGCCATAGCCTGTCCCTCTTCCAGCAGGCACGAGGTGGCTGAGGCATGTACTGTCGTGGGCAGGGTGGCTCCACAACGACTGGCACCTAAGAGAAGTAGGGGAACCAATCACGACAGGCAATGGCCTGGTGATGCACAGGGGGCTGCACCAAAGTAGGCTCATAGCAACATGTGCAGGTCACAGAGGGACCTGAAATCCCTATCTGAGGAGGAAGGCACCCAATTCCAGCCCACCCTGGAGGTGATTTTTTCTACATCATCTACTGAGGAGTTTGAAGGCTTCCTTGAGACAGCTACGTCTCACCAAGCATTACAGGAGAAGAGGGGTGAAGCATCCTCCATTTCACCCTCTTCACGTCAGGAACTCCCAAGTTCAGGGGGTGGTGCACAACCCACACTGTTCTTATGCTCAACCTCTACAGTTTCAGTTACCACCGCACTTGCTATAACAATTAAAGGAACAGCGGAGAGATTCTCTCCTAATGGATCTAGCCAGAGATCTTTTCACATCAGTGGCTGAGGCTCGACACCCCACACAGGACACACCAGCCACAGCACCCACTCCACCACCTTCAAGAGTGCAAGTGGCGCAAGGACTCACTACACTCCGCACTTCTTCAAATGCGCCCCAACCACCGGGCATGGCATCACCGGACCCTTATGCCACCTCACAGGTTAGGCATCCTCAACTTCAGGAGGAGGCAACGGTGGACCCCGACAATGAGCTGATTGTCCTTGATGAGGAAGAATGGAGTGGAGATTTGGAGTCAAAGGAAGTAGTGACCAATAGGATTTTCCAGGAGGCTCATTTCCTTCCACTTATGTGCAAGGCAATGGAAGCTCTGAACGTAAATTCTCCAGAAGATCCTCCAGCTCCCTCAGCATCTAGATTTTGGCTCTGTGTCCAGACCCAAAACCCAAGTCAAGGGCTTCCATCACTGTTGCCTAAAGTGATCAAGTCCAAATTTGATGCCCTGCTGCAGTTCAGTTGCAACTGCCAACAAATACTATACGTTGGAACAACACATCATGGACCAACTCGAGGTTCCTCTGGTCGATGCCCCCATAGTCAATTTACTAAATCCGTCCTTGAACCTGAAAGACTCGGATGCCCACCTCAAGGATCCATCAGAGCGCAAGCTGGATCTAGGCCTTAGGAGGATTCATGAGGCCAGTGTGCTCTCCATTAGAGCAGCAGCAGCCTTCTCGGTCTTTGCAAGAGCATCCATGCTGTAGCTAGAGGACCTATTGGATGGCCCGCAGCAGGATCCGGCTCGAATCTGGAAGTCTCTTCTGAAAATCTTGAGAGCAGTGACCTTTATGGCAGATACATCCATGGAGCCATGCAGTTTTCAGCAAGGTTATTAGCAGCTAGTGTTTTCACTCGAAGGTCTCTATGGTTATGCCATTGCGAGGCTGATACTGCAGCCTGCTCTAATGTCACATCTGAGCCCTATGTGGGTGGCAAACTATTTGGCAACGACACCCTAGCTGGGGTCTTGGAGTTGAAGGAAAAGAAGAAAGCTATGCCTTCTGCCAAAAAATGAGACGACAAAAGATTCTTCTGTAGACCTTTCCATCCTTTTCCCTCCCAGTCCTTTCGAGGCTCCAGGGCATTCGGAAGAGCAAAGGAGTCCCATACCAGCTGTTCCTTCTGGAATAGGCAATGTACCCAGTCTAAAAGCCAACAACCTTTCCCCAATAGATTGGGTTTTGGATCCCAGTCTCGGGGGAATAAGCATCAATTCTTTTTTTTTCAATTAATTTTTATTCCAATTTTCAAAACCAAAACAATACAAAAAGAAAACAACATAAATCAATAACTAGTACAATACAAAAAGAAAATATATATATATAAAAAAGAAAGAATATTGACTTCCGATTTGTCATAGTTCAGCTATAAATCAATAATATATAACAAACCTATCTCTTAATAGATTATAAAATCACCTTCCTCCAACGGTTATCTTAGTTGGTTTCAAATCTCATTAACATCATATCATTTTAATCTTCCACAAAAAGTCAAAGAGAAGTTTCCAATCCTTGAGATATATGTCAATCAATTTTTTTTTCTAAATAAACATGCCAATTAATCCAACTCATCAAATCTGCTAAGTCCAGTAATTTTAAATCGCTCTTCTGTCATTATCCATATTGGGTCCATCTTCCATCTTCCATCTTTACGCACCCAAAAATCTTGCTGTCATAGTCATATAATAAAAGTCTGATAGGAATTTCCTCCATCACAGATATTTTCTTGCCATCAAATCCAAACGTATCACTGAAGTATTGTTGCAAAGCCGCATCTCTGTTCCTCTTTTCCACATGATACACTAGTACATCTCTTGAAGGTTTTTCCATTGACACAAAACAGAGATTAATTCTGTTAACTTTCTCCATTTCAAGTTCCATCAAATCCTTCCAGTCCAAGAATTTTTTTGAACCGATAATATCTTTATCTCCAATCTCTTCAATTCCTTCAGGGACAGCGCTGAATTCCAAACTGTAATATTTGTCTCCAGGATCCATCACAGCCAGGAAATCCAAATCTTTTTTCATGTCCATAATTAAGCCAATCTCCATAGTTTGAACCTTGCCTTTAATTTCTCTTTCATCCTTTTTTTGTTTTCCAGATCTATCCTTATTCTCCTTTCTCATAGAATCCTGAGTTTCTTTCAGCTCCTGTCTCATTTCGTGAAATTCAATTCTCCACGCTTGTCTATTATTTCTCAGTTCTTGTTTTATTGAGTTAATCCCATTCATTATTTTCTGAAACATGTCTAGAGATAAAGTCCCTTCTTGTACATCCATGATCTTCTTAATTGTCATTCTTAAAGCCAAAGGAACAAAACTCCTTCAATTTTCAATGTCCCAAACAAAGAGCAGCTTATTTCTTTAACCAGTTACAAAGGAGTTAATCTTTCCAACCAACTAACGTCACATGCTAGACAGCCCTTATCTCTTATCTGCCCGGAAGTGTAAGAACGGCTTTAGTTCACAGCGTCGAAATAGCTAGTAGCAGAGAGAATGAGCAGATTCGTCAAAAAAAAGTAGATCAGGAAAAATAGTCCCAGCCATATATCAAAAAGATTTCTTATCTCTTCCAATCAGAAATCTCTCGTCCATTGTAATCTTTAAAATGCTATTTTCCATGTCAGCTTTTTGCAATAAAAAAAAAGATAAGCTATTTATATTTTCTTCCCCCTTAGTTCCGTAAATAAAAAAAGGAAAGTCTTACCTCACCTAGGTTATCTCAATTGCTGTTACTTTGACAATTCTCTTTAGCTGTATAGATAAGAAAATGATGAATGTAGACAGGAGGATGTTTGCCTGTTAATCCGTATAAAAAAAAAACGGGTCACTTATCCAGCTGAGCTAGCATAAAAATCCTCGCTCTGTCTGAGCTGCTGGAAGACAGACAATTCTGACGAATTCCAGACTCCAACAATCAAAACAAAGCTATGTGGGAAATCTCACGTTTCTTCTTTAACCGGAAGAAATTATTCCCAGTCAGAAAAGAGCCTTCTGACTGAATTTAAACTGGATAAGTTTCATCCAAGACGGAGCTCGTCTCAGAGGCTGCACAGGCGTAGGGATCCTCCTGGGAAGTCGGGAATAAGCATCAATTCTGACGCCAGGGTCCATCAGGTGGGAGGACACCTTCAGCTCTTTGCCCACTGCTGGATGGACACATCTTCAGACCAATGGGTAGTGCTCACCCTCAGATATGGACTGAGGCTGGAATTCACCTCCCTCCCTCCAACCAAGTTTATTGCCTCCCCCCTCTCAACATCTCCAGACAAGCGGGAAAGGACTCTTCAAGGACTCTTGTCCACCTTCTGCAGATTGCAGCAATAGAGCCCGTTCCAACAGGCAAGAGGTTCTCAGGAATCTACTCAGTATTCTTCACCATCATGAAAAAAGACATCTTTCTGGGCGGTACTTGATTTGAAGAACTTAAATCAGTTCATAAAATACTGTAGGTTCTGCATGGAAACTTTACTGTCCATCAAGGAGGCATTGAGAAAGGGAGACTTCCTCTCATGTATCGATCTGAAGAAGGCCTATCTGCATGTCCCTGTTTTTCTGCCTCACAGACATTACCTCCGGTTTGCGGTGGGGGAGGATCACTTTCAGTACAGGGCCATGCCGTGCGGTCTGGTGTCTGCCCCCAGAGTATTCACAAAGATCGTGGTTGCTCTGGTGGCACACCTCAGGACGCAGGGGGTCTATGTCTTCCCTTACCTGGACAACTTTCTGCTCTGGTCTCCGTCCCTCCACAAGGCTTGGGAAGATCTGCACATCACCCTAGCATGCCTCAAGGATCACAGCTTCCATGTCAACCAAACCAAGACTCAGCTTTGTCCAGCCTACCACATAATACATTTGGGGACCACCATTGACTTGTGGCAGGGACTCATAACGTTAGCTCAAGACAGAGTAGACAAGATAATTACAGCTGTCACACAGCTCCTATCTTTGCCTTTGGCAGATCTTATGCATCTGGCAGGTATCTTGGGGTTGTTGGTCTAAACCTATCAGACTACACCATGGACACGTCACCACTCTCGACCACTCCAGTGGGCACTATTGCCTTTTCAAAGTGACATTGCAGCCAGGCGTCACCAGAAGGTAGCACTTTCACCAGTGGTCTGTCACTCTGCTATGGTGGGTGCACAAACCCAATCTACTAAGGGGAGTGCTGTTCCAGGACCCTCCACAGACCCTGATCACCTCAGATGCTAGCCTGACAGGCTGGGGAGCCATTTGCAACAGCCAGATGATACAAGAGACTTGGTCACCACAGGAGTCAGTACTTCCAATCAATCTTCTGGTGCTTCGTGCAATTCGGCTAGCCCTGAGGCACTTCACGGAGATCAAATGGTTGGGGGCGGTGCTGGTCAGGACAGACAACGTATCGGCCAAATCACATTTGAATCATCAGGGAGGCACATACTCCCCACAACTACAGAAGGAAGCTGCCCTGCTGTTCCGGTGGGCGGAAACACGTGTGGACTCGATCCTCACGGAATACCTCAAGGGGGAGGACAACTGCCAAGTGGATTGGCTTAGCAGACAGAAGGTGCATCAGGGAGAATGGAAGCTTCACCTGTTGGCCTTTCAGGAAATAGTAGGACACTTCGGCAGAGTCGAGGTGGACCTATTTGCCACATACCTCAACTGCCAGGTGAAAAGATTTTTCTCCAGATAAGTGACACCAGAGGCGGAAGGCATAGATGCTCTGACGTCCCAGTGGCCCCAAGGACAACTCTACGCCTTCCCACCTGTTCTGATCATTCCCAGGGTACTTCAAAAGATCTGAGCCGAAAGGGCAAAAGTTCTACTGATAGCTCCTTAGTGGCCAAGGAGACCCTGGTTCCCAGAACTCACTGATCTGTTGATCGATCTTCCCTGGCAAATTCCCTTCAGGGAAGACCTATTGTCACAGGGACAGCTTCTTCACCCAGACCCAGGATGGCTGGCGCTTCATGTCTGGAGATTGAGAGGTGACGCCTCTTAAAACGAGGCATTCCAGCTCAAGTGGTGGAAACTATGATGGCCTCAAGATGCCCTTCCACAATTAGAATATATGAGACTACAGGGAAGGCCTTCTCAACGTGGTCACAAAAGAAGGGTTTAATTCCAAGGAAAGCAGATATAAATGACATTCTCTGCTTTTTATAGGGTGACTTGTCCTTGGGTCTTAAGTCAAACACTCTCAGACGCCAGGTGTCACCCCTTTTGGCGGTTCTGTCTACAGCTCCAGAGAAACTGCTGGGATCTCATCCGTTACTCAGGCATTTTCTACGTGGTGCAACTTCATCAGCATCTTCTACAATCCATCATTACCCAGCTTGGAGTCTACACAAGGTGTTAACGGTCCCACAAAAGCCCCCTTTAAAACCCCTAAGTCAAATTTCCCTATGTCTTCTATCCTTTAAGGTTTTGTTCCTTGTGGCCATTACTTCGGCTCGGAGATTGTCTGAGTTGAATGCTCTGTCTGTTGACAAGAATTTCTGTGTGCATAAGGATAGAGTAGTCCTACGTACTGTCCCTTTTTTTTGTCCTAAAGTACTGTCTACCTTCCACTGTCAGCAAGAGCTGGTACTTCCTTCTTTTTGTCCTAAGCACTTTCACGCCACAGAGAAAGCGTGGCATCCACCGAATGTGCGAAGAGCCCTGAAAGTGTATATCTCTAAAACAAAACATCTGTTAGACAGATAGTTTATTTGTCTTCTTCCACCCAGCGTCTTTAGGGAAGAAAGTGTCTTCGTCCATGCTTGCTAGGTGGATCAAGGCATGTATCACACTGGCCTACGCCTCTCTGAAGTTAGCCTGGCTAGCCAGGATACTGGCCCACTCAACTAGGGCAGCATCCACATCTGCAGCATTCTCAGGCCACACATCTATCACAGAGATTTGTAGAGCAGCTACATGGGCCGCACCTAATATGTTTATTAAACACTGTAAGATTAACACATGCATCAGCAGAGGTAGCTTTTGGGAGGAGAGTGTGTGATGTTCCTATATTAATGTATATATGGTAAGTGTTGTTGTTTTAGAAGATACATGGTAAGTGGAGTGAAAGAGGAGGGGGAGTGAATGGGCAGTAGAATGCGAGATGATTGGCTGAGTGTTTAAAATGGCTGAATGTATAAGAGGAAGAGTGAGAGTGGAATCTGGGGGGGAGAAGAGAACTGAGTGGGTTGGTTGGTGGGGTTTAGAGAGTTGTTTGCCAGGAGGGAGGTGGAGTTCGGATTAGTATTGAGTAAAACCATATGCTTATGTGCCTTAAGAAGAAATCTTGTTAATCTTGTTAGCTTTGTTATCTGTAATAAATACTTAATTTGGTTTACCAAAGGCCTGATCCTTGGCTGGGGTTTCACAGACCAGAAGGGAGGGTAAGGTAGTGACCAAGGCTGAAGGGGAACTGTAACAAATGGTGGCAGCGGTGAAGAGAATAACAATACCAGTATTCAGAGTCTCTGGGAATACTAGTATTGGGACGTTACTGGTGGTTGCCTAGCAGGGGGATCTGTTGAGATCTGTGCTAGAGCGGATAGGTAAACCATAAGAGAGTGCGGTCCGGACTGGTGGAGTCCCTGGTGGTGCCTAGAGACAGGCAGTAACCACGAGCAGGTAGGAACCTGACAGGGAGAGCCAGGGAAGGACGCATCACAGAGTGCTACAGCACTTTCTCCCAGATCACTAGTGTAATCAGCCCAGCGATGTTCCCACCCTACACGTGTCAGCTTTGGTATGTCCCACCTGAGATCAGATTTTCCATGCACAGGAGAAAAGACATTTGGTGTTACCATAAAATGTTTTTCGCTGTGCATGTCAAAAGCTGATCTCGGCCACTCCCTAGGAGAGTTGGGCTGCCATCACTCTTTTTCATCTTAGGCCTGCAGCAGAGAGTGTATGAGTGCTATTTTGTGTTGATGGTTCCTATTATTTCTTTTGTTCTTTCCTCCTGTTGGTTGGCTTGTTATCAAAAACTGAAATAAGGAGCTACACAGAGCAGGAAGTCTTTGTAAAAAACAAAACTCTTTAGCACTCTTCTGCCTTCAACCGCTAGGTGGAGCTAGCTACCCACCTGAGATCAGCTTTTGACACGCACAGAGAAAACCGTTTTATGGTAAGACCAAATGTCTTTTCTTGAGCCACTCCAGTGTTGCTTTGGCCTTGTGCTTGGGATCATTGTCCTGCTGAAAAGTGAATTTCCTCCCAAGCTTTAGTTTTATAGTGGACTGAAGCAGGTTCTCTTGTAGTATTTCCCTGTATTTTGCTCCATCCATTCTTCCTTCAATTTCAACAAGATGCCCAGTCCCTGCTGATCAGAAGCATCCCCACAACATGATGCTGCCACCACTATACTTCACTGTAGGGATGGTGTGTCTTGAGGCATGGGCAGTGATAGGTTTGTGCCACACCTACCACTTTTGAGTTTTGGCCAAAAAACTCTATCTTGGTCTCATCTGACCAGAAAACCTTTTCCCACAACACAGCTGGGGCACTCTCATGCTTTCTGGCAAACTTCAGACATGCTTTCAGATGGTACTTTTTGAGTAATGGCTTCTTTCTTGACACCCTCCCATCCAGGCCAGTGTTATGCAGAGCTCTTCATATGGTTGACTGGTGCACCATTACTCTACTCCCAACTACTGAACTCTGTAGCTCCTTCAAAGTGATTGTTTGCCTCTCTGTGATCCAACTGTTCTCACTGGGATGTCCAAATACTTGGATATTATTTTGTACCCTTTTCCTAATCTATGCATTTGTATTACCTTATCTCTCACTTCTGTAGAATGCTCTCACACAGGTGGAAGCCAGTGGTAAGGTAATTGTGTCCTCGATAGGGCATTCATCTGTGCAAACTGGGAACTTCCACAGCACAGGGGTTGAATACTTATGCAAGCAACATGTTTCAGTTTTTTATGTTTCTTACAAACATTTTCCAACATAAAACCAGTGTCACCTTCCAATAACTGATTTTGAGTTTCAGTGTTTCAAAATAAAATATCATACAGAATGAAATTACAATGTACCATTTGTAATTCATTAATATGAGAACATTGTTCAGGGGTCTGATTACTTTTGCAAGGCAGTGTATATAAAATTATTATGAGTATGGACAAAACGCAAAATAATTATCAATTAAATGGGAAAGAAATTGAGGATATGACATGCCATTTACTACCCGGAAATGGCTTTGGAACAATGTTTCACAGCAAACAGCTAGCATTGGTTCTAAAAGAAAACTTTAATAAGGTCATTTTTAGATGGCATGTAACTCTGGCCAGATTAAATCAGATTTATCCAGCATCTAATAGCATCTGCTGGAGGTGTAAAACTTTAAATGTGTATATTCTGCATATATTTTGGCTATGTCCAAAAATAATACCCTTTTGAACATCGGTGGTAAGAGAAATAGAAAATATAACACAATGTATTTTACCAATCAGTTATAGTGCTTTTAGGTTATGTACGAGATATTGTTTTGTCCTGTGATAGAGAAATGGCAACATATCTAACTGCTGCTTGTTTAACAAGCAGCTATTACTGAAGGAAAGCCAATGCTCCCATTTTAGATAAGTGGATTATGAAAGTTTGGGGAAATGTTCAGATGGTAAAACTGACAAACATTATGACAGTAAGGCTGCAATCCAATACACACTTACCTGGGAGTAAGTCCCATTCAACCTAATGGGGATTACTTCTGAGCAGGCATGTGCAACCTAAGGGAAGGTAGACAGGCTGAAATTTATTTTGTTTAAAAAATGGATCCCTTGATTATGTACTGGAGCAGTCAAATACAGGAGAATGTTGAACCATAAATGTTGTTGGGAACTTCATAAAAATATTATGTTCTCTTATTTATTTGCCATTTATGACCACCTTTCATGTCTTCTTTTATTTTTCCCTTACATATGTTGAATATTCTGTAATAATGTAATATGTTTGTATATGTATCATAGTTTTTTGGGGGAAAAGGTCTCAAAATAACTTGCAACAGGAAAAAATACAGATAAATATCAAATGAATTCATTAAAAAATAATGATATACATTAAAAGTGTTGCTCTTCAACCATTTACAAAACACAAATGTAATTTTAGAAAGTAGCTTCTATTCTGTATCTCTGAAGCATGTATATTTTAAGTGTACTATAAAATTAGTGTTACTTCAAACTTGAGTTAAAAAAATTTGTATCCTGCAATATCTTTATACTGATATTTTTATCTTTAGCTCTTTGTGACATTTTGGTAACTTGCTGTGCATTTTGGATTTTCCCCCAGCAGGTCTACATGGCTCTTAATGTTTGAGTATTTTTATAGATTTTTTCCTTGCTGTAAAAGTATGCTTGGGTGTTCTTTTTTAAGCTGCTTCTGATATGTATGGATTGTGCTAATTATTTTTAATGCTATTTCAGCACTGATGAAGCTGCCACAGAAAATATTTTAAAAGCAGAACTGACTATGGCTGCATTGTGTGGAAAACTAGGCCTTGTAACTTCGAGAGATGCCTTCATTACTGCCATTTGCAAAGGCTCCTTGCCTCCTCACTATGCCCTAACTGTGCTGAACACTACTACCGCTGTCCTTTCTGGTAAATGTAAGGATATTATTTGGTCTTATTTTTCTTCTTATAAACAAGAGCATACGCAATTATCAGTAAGCAGCAATGGCATGATTAGACCATTTTACTTTTCCAGATACATATTTGATCCACAAGTGCTTAGCAGAATGGTATGCAAAGCTATGAAAGTATGTTAGGTGAAACATAGTTTAATGTAAAATTATTTGGTCTTCCCTATGCACAGCCACTTGATATATATCCTGATCCTGGAATAGTATGATCTCTTTCAGAGTCAGAACTACATTAATGACCCACATGATTATCATTCTGTACCCCCTGTAAAGCCTTACATTTCTATTCATGTTACACACTGAAAAAAGTGATGTAGTTTTAAATGGAATATGAACTCTATTAAGAACTTTAACTACAGTATGTAGTTCATATCAGCCACAAACCATCAGTGTGAACTTAATACAGTTTTTAAATGAAAAGGGCTTTTAAATTAGCCAGTAGCAGAAATGATTGCACTTTCTGTAATTTTTGTGTGATGCCCCCCCATGATATGTCACATCTCCATGGCAGCCATTTTGTGCCCCTGGTACAAAAAAGTTGGCGACCACTCCTCTAGAGTATCAGAAAAAATTCTGATGCAAATTATTTTAATTATACAGTTTAAAATTTACTGGAAAACTCACATCACTGGTGAAAATAAATCCCTCATAGGCAAATGAGACAGAGGAGCAAAATTGCAAGATTGCTATTTGAAACAGTATAAAATTACATTTATGAGGATGTATGAGATCTTTTCCTTCTATTCTTGACGTACCCAAATTTCTTTCAATTTTTTTTAATAAATTACTGAAAACTTTTTTGAAGTTACCACTAGTGATATTTAATGGGAGTTTTTAGATGGCTGCTGAAGACCTATCGTTGCATGCAAATGTTAAATTTCCATTCCTTTATGCCATTGTACTGATGTTTTTAAGGATTGTATGGGTTTGTTTATGTATGGTTTTATGTATGTTTTGTATTTTTAAAATGTATGTATAGTTTTATGTATGTCTTGTATTTTTAAATCTATGTAATCTGCCTGGGAACCCACGTGCCGGGTGAGAAGTAGACAAAATAATAGCCATTATTGTTGTTGTTGTTATTATTAATGTCCCTTTAGAAAAATCATTTCTTAAATATAACTTCTATTACCAGTTGTAAAAAATAGCTTAGTGTTGGTAACCTAGGTAAGTAAATATACTTACATGTATGTGGATTTGCAAACATTATGTCTTTTAAGTGGGTTAGATCCAGGATTTGCTCCTACAGGTGGGAGCATTCTCTGAGGGAGTTCCGTCAGTGGTTGTTTCTGCTGTTAGCAGCACCTCCCCTCTTCTAGAACCTCCAGAACAGTGTGGAGGTTGTGCTGGGGGAGGGGGGATTGGCAAAAGTTTTTGTCCTGAAAAGATATTTAAAATTTAAGGATTCTTTGCTTTCTAGCATATTCCATCCAAGGA
This sequence comes from Rhineura floridana, assembly GCF_030035675.1. Lineage (NCBI taxonomy): Eukaryota > Metazoa > Chordata > Lepidosauria > Squamata > Rhineuridae > Rhineura > Rhineura floridana. The sequence continues at coordinate 76,747,223 of NC_084487.1, read as the reverse complement.
CAGAACGTTCAGATGATTAGTCCATCAAGCGAGTCTCATCAACAAGTTGTAGCAGTAGGACAACCGCTAGCACTCCAACCTCAGGGAACAGTAATGGTAAAACATAATTTGTAAATATACCTTTCTTATTTGATGGTCTACTTTTGCTATATTTGATTTCCTCTCCCCCCCCCATAATTAAGTCACACCTAATAAAATAAACACAGAGACGATTTGAGAGACTAGAGAGATTCCTCATTTTTTCTTATTAAGGTTAGTTGTTAATGATTTATACAGTACCTTAGTTTTTTTTGTGCAAAATGTATGGCAATTGTTATTGTATCCAAAGAGGCTCTTCTTGCTTTTTAAAATATTATTTGCATGGTGATACAGTGGCTGAGAGAGGGAGAATTAATCTAGACAATTAAAATTTGGAATTTTCCCCAGGTAGTATGCTATCATGTGGGTTATAGTGCCATCTAGCGTCCGAAGGCAGCAATGCACAGGAGTCAAGACCTAGCTGCTCCTTCCAGTCGTACTCCAGTTTATTGTTGCCTTCATCTGAGGCTGATCTCTTTATCCTTAACTGTAGTGAGTTTTTTTCTGTGTGTTTAGGATTGTATGTTTTTCTGGGAGTATGTGGTGTGAGGAGCGTGAGAGTGCTTTTCGGTGTGGGGCTGTTTTCTTTCCTTGACTCTTAAATCTAAGCCCTAGCATATATCCTAGCCCTCTCCAACTTCCATCCTCCCTCCTGGCCTTTGCGGGGCTCATGGCTACAGTCCCACAGACCCCCCCCCGCTAGCAGAGAGAGCCGGCTGCCAGAGATTTAATCGGTTTCCACCTTTGCAAGGCTCGAGGCTGCAGCTCTGCAGACCCCCCCTTTGCTAGCCGAGAGAGCTGGCTGCCCTTACTAGCAGAGAGCCGGCTGTCTTACCTTGCGAGGTTCGCTGCTGTGGCCCAAAGGATCTTTGTATCTTGGAGAGGCAGCTCTTGGCTGTTGGAGAGGTAGTGCTTACTAGTGTGTTCCATCTGGAGCTCGCAGCTGCAGTTCTGGCTGATTGGGGGGTGGCGGTGTTCCCTCCTCACACTCACGTTAATTAGGATAAGGCTGAGACGAGCCTTTTGGAACTTGTGGTGGCAGCTCTGGGCAGTTGGTGACTCCTTTCTTTTGGGAGGCATATTCTGCAACAGGTTGTTTCTCGTGGTTAGGCACCAGGTAGTCCCTCCCTACTAGAGCTGCTTTGGTACATCCCACATGATGGCATGCTACCTGGGGCAAATGGACCATTGGCTCACCTGAAAGGTGGTTTTTCCCGGTATCATGCCATCAGGGCCCTCCCTGATGGAGACTGCCTTCATTGTAAGGTTCCTTTAATTCGACTGTGTTATAATGTTTAATGAGTCAAGACCTTTGTGTATGTGTTCTGACTGTTGCTGCTCCTCTGTTGGGGCAGTGCCCTTTTACTTGCTGTTCTGTCTGTTCTATATGTGACGGTAGTCAAGGTGCCTCACTTCAGCTTTGTCTTGAATGAACTGGAGTGGGACAGAAGGAACAGCTAGGGTCTTGACTCCTGTACATTCTTGCCTTCGGATGCTAGATGGCGCTATAACCTGTGATGGCATGATATCTGGGAAAACCATGTTTCAGGTGAAAATTTCTTCATTTGATTTCATGTGAGTGACTGCTCTTCAGAAATCTTTAGATATGGAAAATAAATATCTGTAGAAAACATGGTAGAATGTTTGAAATGAAACATAAAAAATGTTGGTGCCTGGGTAAGATAATTTTATATAATAGTGGGTTCTACAAATCAGAAAGTGTTATTTATTTATCCACAGCTTGTGTGTATTTATATAGTACTTATATGTATTGGTCTGAAGGCACATGAGGCCACCACCTTGCTGAAGCCAAGCAGGTCTGGGTCTGGTCAGTGCCTAGATGGGAGACTGCCTGGAAACCATATGTATGCCACCTTGGGTTCCATGGTGAAAGAAAGGCGGGGTATAAATGTAATAAATAAATATGTACACGTATGTATAATAGTATATAGTAGTAGTAGAAAATAAGTAAAGGGGAAATGGGATAAGGGAATTAGTAGGAGTATTTTAGATGTATGCTGCATACCAAATTACCAATGTGTGTCAAGGAAAAATCCCATTGACTTCAATTGACTGACATGGCTTCATCTGAAATACTATGTCCAGTTTTGGTCACCCATATTTAAGAAGGCTTTCAATTCAGTTTGTTTAAAGTATTCATCTCTCATTTTCAGTTTTTAAAAAGGCAGTCAGAACACAAAGAGAAGAATGCCAGGGATTGATATCCTATTATGAGCAAAGGTGGAGCCACTTCACATACTTTCACCTATAAATATAATTTAATAGCTTTCAGGATACAGTGGGCTATTAAAAATATGTCATGCTAGCAGATGCATAGGAATGTCCCATTTCTCTCTTTCCCCTCACCCTTCTCAGTCTGTTCCAGAAGGTCCTCCAACCATCCAGAGCAGTTTGGAGGATGCTGCAGGGATGAGGAGAGGAAGGGGAAAGTTTCCTTTGCACAAGCAGAAGTCCATTGTACAAGTGGGCTGCCACTGTTGAATGCTAACCTAAAGCTGCAGTCCTAAACATACTTGAAACAGTATTTCAAGCACCAGTCGAGATGTATTCACATAAACAAGACAGATTATGTAGAGGTTATTCAAGCTGCCTTACCACTGTATGGTTCACACATTTTTTCATGTACATGAGTACAAACCCTAATTTTCCACACAAGGGATATCGTCTGGGGAAATCGTGGTTCTCTTCCTTTCTGTTTCCTAGACAAGTAAGGGTAATCTCTCAGAAAGGCACCCTGACATGAGATAGAGAAGGATGTGTTCTGTTTGTTGATTTTTTTCCCCATTAAAAGTTACTGAAAGAGAAAAGTTTATGTAGCCCTCCATGGAAAGGCTTGTATAGTTCTCCTCCTCCCTCACTTTTGACAAAGGGAGAGCAGTCACTGAAGGTTTATTAAAGTGGAGCAAATGTACATAAGAGTACATCCATGGCTGATGTGGACCCAAATTTTGTTGGGTGGTGTGGGAATGTCTATAAAAATTATATAACACCTTAAAACAAAGAAAGGCCATTCTTAAACTCTTTTCCTATTTCACCATATTTTTTTATTTTAGAAGAGACCTTCCGCCTCCCCAAAAGCATGGCACACCTGTCATGATACACCATGGAGGATGGAATAGATTGGATACAGAGGTCAAGTCAAATAGGTTGACACATGCAATCAAGGGCCACTTACTAGACATGATGTACAATTTTTTGTTAGAGAAGCAAAGGCATGCCTGACAACCACATTTCAACCTTTATATCAAAACTTTTATATATGTGACATATCTCCAAGTTAGAATTGGAAACATTCCCAGATCCCAGCTGCAGTTTTGTCTTCAAGTGCAGTTTTTTGCTTGAATGGTAACCATTCATAAGGTTACACCACTTGAATTGGGGGCTAAAGCTTCCCCACCCTGCTCCTGTCTTCATAGCACTGTTCTGAGATCTGCTGCGTGGGTACACTAGAAGATAATTTGGTGCTTATGGGCAGATTGCGAGCATGGCTTATGAACTTAGACTTTCTTGTGTGTCTGCTTCTCCTCTTTATACCATTTTTCTGTCAAGCTGCTTCATCCATGTTTCCCCCACAACTAGTTTTCCTTTTTTACCAATCTACTAAGAGGAACAGCCACCCAGCAGAAGCAATATTCGTGCCACCTTCCTTCCCTACCTCTCCCCCCTGTTTCCTGCATGCAGAGAAGGGGAAGCCCATCTACACACCCGGCTCTTCAGGTATCCTCCCACCAGGAAGATGGCTATTTTGGATGAGGGATTCGCAAGCCAGAATGCCAGTCTTCGTTCTAGTCTTGGGACTTCCATTATCATAAGAGATTTATTCTGCCTACTTCCTATTCTCCTATTCTTCCATCAAACATACACTTATGAAACCAGCACTGGTTTAGGAGCCTTGTAGTCAGTTTCTTTTCTAAGCTCATTGGATAGAGCATGCTGCTCCCTTTTTCACAAGTTACTATTTCTGCTACTCTCTATCTGCAACTCCTTCTAAGAGTTCCCCAAGGTAAGTAGAAGCTTCTTTATTTCTTGCTTTCCCTTGCCTCTGGAGAAGCTTTTACTTGGTAGCAGGATCATTTGTTCTAACCTGAAGAATCCCCATTCATTATGGCTGGATTGCTGTTCCAGTTTTCCCTTGTGTTAGAATCCATTATGCTGCTTTGGATCTTGGAACTTTCTTTTTCTATCAGTGCTTTTGCTGATGTAGCAGATGGTGATTTTATGTTGGTGTTCTGCATTTGGTGTAACGGTCACTGATTTTGCATTGCACAAGTCTCTCCTTTTCATGCTTTGATTTGTGTTCTGCTATCATTCAATACTTCTCCGTTTGTTAATGGTCTAAATATCTAGCAACAGTTAAGAAGGAAAAAAGAAACCACGGTTCCATGCTGCCCTTACGTTTTAGCTATATAATTTAGCCTTGCTGCTATTTTCAATATAAGCAATTTGAGAACAGGATTACTCTTTCTGTCCCAAATCTTAGAAGACTCTGTTTTGCTATTAATGAGATAATATAAGTACAATAAAACAAACATGAGCCACTATAGGAGATAAAGAGTGAGTGTGGGGTGCTAGGCTAAGATTGTATGTGTTCTAATTTACTAGTTATAAATATAAATGTAGGTTTTTTACTGGAAGAACATTTCAGATTTCTGGAAAGGATTCCATTAAAATTGACACTATTTTAATATTCTGTATATATGGCTGTATCTACCAGCCAGTGCAAAATATCTTTTCAACAGTCTCAAAAGACCAGCCATATACTAATATTCATAATATCAACACCATAAAGCAAATGCAGTGTACATTTTGCATTCTCTGTATAGACTGAGTGACAAATGTTCGCTTTGAGCCAGTTGTCCATCCATTGAAGTCAATGGGACCATGCTGAGGAAATACAGTGTAAATGTACCATTGGTATCACCTGAAGGGTGATTTTCTCAGGTAGACTGACATCATGTGGGTTATAGCTCCACCTAGCGTCCGAAGGCAAGAATGGATTGAAGTCAAGACCTGGGGCATCAAGCCCCTCCCACTCCAGTTTCATTCGTGACGAGACCGAAGTGAGATATATCTGTGAAAACAAAAACGGCCAACGGGCCTACCAGCAAGGAAAACGTTGTCCCAAATAATAGCCTAGAGACTAAATACACTTCAACAGTTCGAAAAGGGTCTTGACTTGACTAACTAGTTTAAATAGTATAACTCTGAAGAGTGAGAATTTGAAATTACAAAATACCCAGAAAAACTCCAACAGGGAGGGCCATGATGTCAGTCTACCTGAGAAAATCACCCTTCAGGTGAGACCAATGGTACATTTTCCTCAGGTAGCCTGACATCATGTGGGATGTACCAAAGCAGCCCCAAATAGGGAGGGACCGCCCCTTGATTACTTGTCATACAGAACCTGTTGGAGCACACAGGTCCCAAGGAGACATCGGCAGAAGCATAACGGTCTATCTTGTAATGTCCTATGTAGGAATTTGGAGTAGACCATACAGCCGCTCTGCAAGAGGTGCATTGGTAGCGAAGGCAGCCAAAGTGGCTGCTGACCTAGTTGAGTGTGTCGTTATATTATGAGTCACTGGCAGCTGAAGTGACTCATAGGCCAATGCAATGCAGGCACACAGTCAACAAGATAACGTAGAACTGGCCAGCCATGTCTCCAGATTACGAGGGTGAAAGGATACAAACAGTGAATCCTTTGATTGTATGTCCTGAGTTCATGACAGGTAGGTCTTGAGGGCCCTCTGGACATCTAACGAGTTCCAGGCCTTCTCCAGTGGATGGATAGGATTTGGACGGACCGAGGGAAGAACCATGTCCCGGTTGCAGCGGAAATCTGAATAAGCCCTGGGGCGAGAAGACGGGTCTAGACATAATATCACTAAGTCCTTATGGAAGATGCAGAGGTCCTGCTGCTGAACGTTGAAATGAGCCTGACAAGGTTGCATAGAAGTTGTAGGAGCTGATATCGCCCAGGAAACTGCAGGAAACAAGTTCCCCAGCCCCCTAGTTCATGATGTTATTCTGCTAGGCATCATTTACCAACGATCAATGCAACATAGAAAGTCTGAGGTTCCTCAAAAGGATATACAGAGATAAGGAGGGCTACACTCAGAACTATGGCTAATGCAATTTGAATAAATTAGATCTGTGGAGGAGGCACCGGGTTGAACCACTGTTGCCCCTGGAAGAGGCCTGCTAGTTCAGGCTCAAGGCAAAGGTGGGAAAAACCGATATTGCAGTTAATGCAAAAAATCGGACATAATCCCAGCCGACGAGTATGCTCACTCTCTGGCCAAGCTGGAGAAACAGCTGGACCCCTTGCAGTAAATAAACAGAATAGTATGAATTCATCAGGAGAATGCTACACCTTTGTCTGTGCCAGGAGACTGAGTAGCAAGCTGGGCCCTGTCCCCGGGATCTAAGGGAAAGGGTAAGCATTTCCAGAGTCAGTGGATAGATTGAGAAGTGTCCATCACGTTCCACAAGGAGTCTCAACACCAACCTTGCTGCCCAGATGCAGTGGTGAGGAGGAAAACTAGAGGTTCCAAGGTTGGCTACTATACTCACTGTGGGACCCCCTCACCTACCTTAAGGTCTATGTACACCTTGCGCGGTTCAGACTGCAAGTCATGTTCATCCCCGCAAAAGTCCCGCTGACGCAGGCTAAGCGAAATATGGAAGCGACAGCTGCTGAAAAGGCTAGCGCTTAAAATCACTGACTGCTGCTGAAGGTGCTGCTACGTAGCAGTGCCATCTGAAGAAATGGCTATAGCTGTGCTGTTCCTAAATAACGACATTTAGAAACCCAACACAGGGTTATCTGGCCACAAATATGCCCATACAGAAGGAGGAAGCCAGCCCAGACCAAATAGCAACCTCCGTAGTGGAAGAGAAGCGGAATGGCGACACCCAAAATGACCCCAGCACAAGAGTCTGGTCTTTAATAAGCTAAAAATGCAGGCAAAGGCTGGAGTCGCGAGGCCAGAAAGGGCCCAACCAAGTGACTCTGAAAGCAGCCTAGCCAAAGAGAGCTGCCCAAGGGTGATAATAGCGAGCTCAAGCAGCCCAACAGAGGCAGAGGCGGCAACCTGCCTCTAATTAGCTCCAAAAACCAGTAAGTCAAGCACCTCAGTAGAGGGAGCATTGCCTTACAAATCAGCCCAACCACCCACCACCGAAGGGGATGTGGCAACCTCTGAGAGCCAAATAATTGCACTCAGTAAGGAGGGGTATTGAGAGTGTCCTTCCGCACTGGTGTAGTTCCTGGCCTGACTGGCAATGTGGATACTTATCATGGTTCGAGAGACGAGTGGAACCATTACTAAAGGGCAAATAAATACACAGCGGAAAGAGGCAGTGAGAGTGTTGTTCCGCACTGGTCTTAGATCTGGCATAACAGGACCGTAGATAACTTATACTGATTCTGCAGCAGCAGCAGCCCACTTGTCTGGATATGTCGGCAGATTGGAAACTTCGCCGAGATGCTCCATGTAGACAACAAGTGCACATAGAAGATGGGATTGGTTAACCTTTGAACATAGCCCAGAGATATATCCCAGGGCAAGAACATGGAAATACCATCAACTACGGTCCAAGGCAGGTACTTGTAGCCAAGAAGCGCCTCTAAGAACCAAAGCAATTGCACACAGTGGGAAGGAGCAGTGAGGCCGTCCTTCCACAGTAGTCCTAAATCTGAGACACCGTGGGGAGGTGCAGTGAGAGAGTCCCTCCTCACAGCGTTGCCTGTGATCTGATAGGAACAGCGAGGAGCTCCTTACAACACTACAGCAGCAGTGGCCTGCTCACCTAGATATGGCTTTCATGCATGAGTAGAAACCTCTGACATGGACTCACTGGAGGTGTAGGCAAATAAGAGGACAACCAGTCAATCTGCCCCACCGAAATAGTAGAAGAGACCTCTGCCAGGTCTGGCTAACTACCAGCCAAAAAGGGCGAGAGGTGATTCACATGATATAGACTCACCTGTTGCCTGGGCTGGTCCACACTCACCTGTCATCTGGCCTCATTAGAAAATACGCACTCGAGTAAGCGTCTGGCCGCTGATCTCCCGTCATATACACACACAAGGCAAGAATTGCGGTAGATGACACCAGCAAACAGGAGGAGCGGTATGGAGAGAGGCCAGTACATGCACGCAAAGGAGAAGATGCAGTACTGCTCCTGTTTTTAAACGCTTGGTTTTGTCGAAAGCCTTGCAGTGAAACCAGGAATGCTTGTGGTTTGTGGCTTTGTGTTGCACCGGGGCATTGGGGAGGATTTGCACTATGGAGGCTAGGTTCCGAGAGAAATAGTCTTGATTCAATATGACACCAGGAGAGCTAGATACACACACACAGTGGTGAAGGTGCGGTATCGCTACAGAGCACTATATAGTCAGACAGTTATTAGCAGGCCCTTTTGTAGTCTAATCGGATCTGGATAGAGTCATCTAAGAGATCATCCAGCCACATCATAGAAGCTCTAGAGGAGATGAGAACTGCAGCAGAGCCTGAATAGCTGAGGCAGTAGTCCCATGATTATGGCAAGGACAGAAAAAACGACGTGCCTGCAGCGGGCGAACCCATTCTTCCTTGGCCAGTTTGTCGATGGGATCTGGCACAGGAAGGTAGTGATCTGTCGATCTTGTAAATTTCAATATTTTGGTCCCCTACACGGAGAATAGCAGATTCAGTCTGGAAAGTTTGGACACCTAAGGTATCCAAAACTCTGCAAGCGAGGGACAGATAGTCGGCCATATGAAAACAGGCGATAGGACGCATCCTCCTCCAGTACTGAATCATCGCTCTGCTCACCTCCCTCGGCTTGAAGAAAAAACGAGGGATCCTCTGAACCGGTAGTCCCATCGCCAATCCTGCCTCTAGCGACCTCAAAAGGATTTGGTGAGGGTGGTGGATGTACCTCACTGCAGCCACAATGTCTCATAGCGTCAGTATGTCTTTGCACATTTTGCTGGGGAATGGACTGGCCTGTGACCCTGACTGCGCTTGTGAGAAGAAGCTCAGTAAGTCCTGCAACCATGGGAGAAACTCGGGACAACTTCAATCCCAGATGAGGGGCAAGAGCAGCCATCTGAGGATCCAAGGTCACTGACTGCACTTGGCGGAGCAGAGGCTGGTGCCCTTGTTGAGGCAAATTAGCAGTGGTTTCATCAGACCGGAGAGATGTATGAGCCCTAGTTGATGACATGGGTTGAGAAGGACAGTTCCCAGCTGGTTGGCTAGGGAACCCTTCAAATACATCCTCAGATGAACCAGCAGGTGAATGAAAGAGGGCTGTTAATCTGTCTTGGCCAGAGCCTCTAAAGATGGGACAGACACGTGTCGTGCTTTCTTGGCAGCGGTGTGGCTAGATAAGTGTGTGGTTTTAGCGACAGCCTTGGAATGAAGTCCAGGTTGCTAGTGCTTAGTAGATGTGTGACGCCCTGGGGCCTTACACTGTTGCTGTGCCCCTGTAGCATGAGCTGCCTCTGTCTGTTGATCTGCCACCATATACACGCACAAGGTGGGGTGCGGTATGTAACACCAACACCCTCTTCGTACATGCCACACAGATGGGGGAGAATGTACGGTATATATAGCCAACATACGCTGCTGTACACGCCCAGGGGTGTGGGAGAATGTACAATATATATTGCCAACACACCAACACACTCTTCGTACACGCCACACAGATGGGGGAGAATGTACGGTATATATCACCAACATATGCTGCTGTACATGCCCACAGGTGGGGGAGAATGTACAGTATATATATCACCAACACAATATGTAAGAGGAGAGTTGCAGTGCAGTTACTGTGCAGATAAGCCGAGAGAAGAGGGACTTCAGTACATGCCCACAGGTGGGGGAGAATGTACAGTCCCAAATGCACTGTAGTAAATACGCAGCAAGTGCAGCAGTGGTGTAGTCAATCCGTACAGTCCCAAATACACAGTGCAGCAGAGGTGTGGCCAGATAGATTCTGTACACGCCCGCAGGTGGGGAAGAATGTACAGTCTCAATGTGCAGCTGCAGTGCAGATAAGTCGTGTGGGGAGAGAGCTCTGTAGAGATGAGCCTTGTGCTGGATTTCTCTGTACTTTATGGTTAAGTAAAAAGACTTAGAGACCCTGACTAAGTCACTCCAAACACTGCAAAGGAGGAACAGAAAGGGCGGGAAAAAAGGGCAAAACAAAAATAGTGCCCGCTGAAAGGGGTGGGAAACATGAAAACAAAATGGCGGCCAGGAAAGAAAAAGGAGCAATGGCAGTCCAAAAACGGTCTCCGCGTGCTTTAAAACTCTGGTGTAAAAACTCTGAAACTATGCACATACAAGGAGGCAGATAGGAAAAGGAAAAGCCTTAACAGAAAAGGTGGGAAATAGGCAAAACAAAGGTGGCGCCCGCTAAAGAAGAGCGGGAAAACTCAAACAAAATGGCGGCCGGGAAGCAGAAAAAAGCAATGGTGGCCGGCAAGGAGCACCTGCGACCCTCAAACAGCAAGCAAAGAGAAATAGCCGCTGTCTTAATAAAGAACAGCCACCGCGTGCCTCTAACGGCCACAATAGCAAGCTGGAGGGAACCAGCCGTGGTCTTCTACATAGCCTCAGCCTCAAGTCGGTGGGGAGGGAACAGCAGTCTTTACACGGCTGCCTTGGTGCCCATGAGGCAGCAACAGGGAGCTGTAAGGGGGAGCCACAGAAGCGAGCTCCAAAACCCTGAAGAAACACAGTTGCTTGCGCTGCCTGAAGCTTAAGGCTGTAACGAGACTGCTCATAAGGAGAAGGTGCAGCAGCACCCAGCTGCCAAAACTCTAGCTGGCGGCAAGGACAGGTGTGAGGCTGTAAAGGGGAGCCGCAGCCGCGGACTCCCAGCCAAGGCTCGTCAGATGAGAAAACGTTCGAGGCCAATGGGGGAATGGCAGCCGCCGCAAGCCCCAACCAAGGGACTGAGGGGGGAGGGAAAAACAAGGAAGAACCCCCCAACCAACGTCCCAGTCAAAAAATAAAAACAGTGAAAGGGGGAAGGTAACGGAAGGACAAAGAAGCAATCAGTCCCGCACACTCAATCACTCAAAAAAAACACTAAAACGTAGCTATAAACCCTACACCAGGAGAATCCAAAAGCCTCGGATGAAGGCAAGAATGAAACGAGTGGGAGGGGCTTGATGCCCCAGGTCTTGACTTCAATCCATTCTTGCCTTCGGACACTAGGTGGAGCTATAACCCACATGATGTCAGGCTACCTGAGGAAAATAATTTTTTTCAAAGCACTGTTTAGTATTTCCTCAAAAAAGAAACTTCCCTCAATAGATTTTAACTCAATGCTTTCCTCCTTGTGCATAGGAACAATACCTGGTTGCATTTCACAGTATCAGTCATTTGTCCAGCAAATTTTAAAACCTGGGAGTTATATGGAGTAAAAACTCATATGGTATGGGGGTTGGCTGTTCATCAAAGAGACACCAAGAATTTCACTCGGCGTATGCAAATTTACTTTCAGTAAAAATAACTCTTTTTTGGTGGGGGCAAGGTATTTTGCTGGAGGGAGAGAGAAAATCTCTTTTTTGCTCCATTTTTGCTTGAAGAGTTGAAACTGGTAGTATAAGTAGGCTTGCCATCATAATGATTTGCTTACTGAAATAGAAATAGAAGGGTTAAAAGGCTTGGATGAATTAAAATTGCTTGGCTCTTCCAATGTAAGAACCAATGTAAATATATCACATACATGTAGACCGAGACTTAGGAAAAATAGAAGAATGAACTGCAGGGCTTTTTTCTGCCATTGTGTGTGCTTATTACCATTCTTGAAGTTCGCAAATATTTTTAAGCATTTTATTTTACCTACTTCAAAAATACTATTTAAATGCTCTTTTAGCTTACGTCTAAGAATATACAGTGCATGAGGACATTACTTAGCTTGGCTCATTGTCATGGAGCTGTTCTTGGCACATCATGGCAACTTGTCTTGGCTACTCTTCAGGTGAGTAATAGATGATGCTTAATTTACACTTTATTTAAACTTCTTATATGGGTGGATATGTATCTTTCAATTAAATTCCTTCCATGATACCAGCCAGTACCACCCAATTGTGCTTGTCAAATATTTGCAGTTAAGGCATGGAAATTTTTGTAGCATATAAACGAACATTGTCAGCATGGCTTTCTTTTTGCTTCCTTCTCCTCTTATGACTAGATGAAATGTACCCATAACTTTCATGATTGTAGTCAAGTACCCTACTTACATGAGCTAAAAAAAAATCCACAGAATAGCTGGAGAAGACTGAGGGTTTGACTAATCTTTCATGATACATGTAGAATTTTAAAAGCTGGACTATTAGCATCTAACACACTTATTTTTAATAATAATAATAATAATCTTATTTATTGCCTGGCTCAAAAGTCACATTAAACTATGGTTTAAAATAAGCTGTGGTTTAATATAAATGAGCAGTGTGCTGGTGCATGCCTCTCCTAAGTTCCCAAAGTTGGAGTCATGGTTTGTTTCTCTCCAAAGTAACCAAAGTTCAGGGCTTTCCTGCTTGTGGTGTGTTAATGAGTTTGGCTCATTTCATGTGTGGCACCACAGGAGCATGGGGCAGAGTGCTGTAGAAACGTAGCACAGTGTGCACCACAGACTGCTCATTCATATTAAACCATACTTTGTTTTAAACTGTGGTTTAAGGCAACATTCAAACTAGACCTATATATACACACACAGGTACCTCAATTAAAAATGTGCTTTGCATTTCAGCATCTTGTATGGATTCTTGGTTTAAAGCCAGGTATTGGAGGTGCTTTAAAGCCTGGAAGAGCTGTAGAAGGACCAAGCACAGTAAGAATGAACTTACTTGTATAACAGAATTATCATATTGTATATTTACGTTACATATTTGCTTACAGAATTCAATTGTATCCTTTCAGGTTCTAACTACAGCTGTTATGACTGACTTACCTGTTATCTCCAACATTCTTTCCAGGCTATTTGAAAGCTCACAGTAAGATAAATGACTTTTATAATGTATGTTTCTAATCAATTTTAGCAATAGTTCTAATAATTTATCCTTCCCACAGGTACCTTGATGATGTTTCATTGCATCATTTAATCAATGCTCTTTGCTCCTTGTCTCTGGAAGCCATGGACATGGCCTATGGAAATAATAAGGTATGGAGTATTTTGTTCTGCTTTTCAGACGATCCTTTATAGATTAATTACCTCCTAGCTTTAGTTTCTAAGTTTCTTGCAACACGATATATGATTTGTCATGCAGCAAAGTAGAATGAATTGTGTTGATGATTCTGCTGCTGAATTTAGGGTATCATAAAACATAGTATGTGAACTTCACAGGAAGATACACTAATGCAATTGTTTGGTTAAAGTTAAAATGTACTATATTAAAATGAAGTAAAGTAGAAAATAGACCTTCTAACTCTGAAAATGAGCTGTTTTAAAGATGTGTGATAAATAAAATATTTGTATTGCTGTTTGTTACAGGAAGCCAATCTTAATAATTAAGAAGGGCCTGTTGTTTGGTTTTTCCATAAATGTATATGGAGAGTATTGGAAATCTTTACATTTGCACTTAAACAAAAGATTAACGTTCTGAGGCTGCAATTCTTTGCATACTTACGCATAAGTACCATTAAATTTAGTGCACAGGATCAATACGTTAACCTTCTAACTTTCTATAAAGTAAAAGGAAGTAGCACCTAATATTACTCTGTTACTACATAGGAATATAGGAAGCTGCCTTATACTGAGTCAGACCATTGGTCTGTCTGGCTCAGTATTGTCTACACTAACGTGGCAGCTGCTCTACAGGATTAGAGAGGGAATCTCCCAGTCCTACCTGGAGTTTCCGGGGACTGAACCTAAGACCTGCACGCAAGAAAGATGCTCTATCACTGGGCTATAGCCCTTCAATTCCTTTTACTATTTAATCCCAGTGTGCCCCTGAGTGATTCATTTCTACATAGTGGCTGCCTTTCGTTATTCATATCTCTGCACGTGTCCCCTTCTCTCCTGTCTTTGTTGCACACTTCAGTGAAATAGGGAAGTCTTCAATTAACCATAGCTTTCTATTTCATTCATACTGGATGAGTCCAATTTTCCAGGCTGGACAAAACAGGAAACTGTTTGTTTGGACACTTCCATATTTCATTAAGGTGTACCACAGTGGGAGGCAAGAAGGAGCTGCTCGTGTAAACAAACATATGGTGTGTATCTTGGCTTCTTTAGCCAATTATGCTCATCCAATAAGTGTGTTAAATTTATAACACCCTAAACTGGTCTGATAAAGAGGAAGGTATAAGATATGAATACCACATCCCTTTGCACTCCACAGTCCACATTTTATCATTTTTATAATTCACTCATAACTGTTTACAGATCAAATTATAATTCTGCAAACATCTTTGGCAATGGTACAGATAAAACAGATCATTGGTCTCACCTGAAAGGTGGTTTTCCCAGGTATCATGCCATCAGGTGGGTTATAGCACTGCCTAATGTTCAAAGGAAGAATGCACAGGAGTCAAGACTTGAGCTGCTCCTTCCAGTCCTCAACCTGGTCAATTCCAGATGAGGCTGAAGAACAGAAAGCACAAGAAAACACTGAAAAAAATACCGGCACACAAACAGGAGCAGTAAAATATCACTAATACATGCAATAAACTCTTGACTAGTTCAGAACATCATAAATTCAACAAGAAAAAAGCAGCCTTAGCAGTACATGTATGGATAAAACCTGACATGAGAAATGAACGTATAAGCAGCCTACCTAGCAGGGAGAGCCCTGATGGCATGATACCTGAGAAAACCACCTTGCAGGTGAGACCAACAATCCGTTTTCCCCAGGTAGTATGCCATCAGGTGGGAGTCCCAGTAGGGAGGGTCTACACAGGCTGCCTAAATATGAGATAATCGTGTTACAAAGTGCACCTCCCAGGAGAAGCAACTGTGGAAGCATAACAATATAACTTGTAGTGCAAAATAAACAAGTTAGGGCTATACCAAACAGCAACCTAACAAACAACCACAAGGGGAACAATAGTGGCCAGGGCAGACAAGATGGCTGCTGACCTTGTGGAGTGAAATGATGTAATGAGGCCCAGGTAACTGTCATGTCAGAGAAATCCAAGCTCTCAGCTAGCAGGACAGGATAGAACTCGAAACCTTTTCTTGCAGCTAGCAGGACAAGATAGAAATTTTACCCCAAGTTCTTGGGTGAAAGGAGATGGATGGAGAGTGGCAGAAGACCTCAGTATGGAGTCTCCACTCCCATGTTGCCTGCTAAGGTTGGACCACTTCCAAGTCCATGTTGCCGCTGATAGGCCCAACCCTAAAGGAACATAGTGACACCCGGCCCAGGTAACTAGAGGAGTTGTTCTTACTTGAAGACAGGGTATCCCCCAAGAGGGAAGAACCAAGTAAAGAGCAGACAGATGTCTGTGCTATATGTTAAGCTTGAGGCCTAGCAAAATGATTCTTCTGAGCAGCGTAATTTTCTTGGAGAACACTGTGTAACCAAACTGCATTAAGTATATTTGTAGAGGCATGTTAGGATGGGACCAATCACACCAAGACGGTGGCAGTCACGTCCCACAAAACCCCAGCATTCTCAGAAGCACCAGTGAATTGCCAGACCGTCAATCTCAAGCAGACCAGGTCTGGAAGATTCATTGGCCGTTGGGACGTTAGATCAAGCGAGACTAGAATGCAAAAGAGAACCTTGAAATAGCACGGCTAAATGCACTGGAAGATGCCATGGTGGAGTAAACTCTAACTTACTGTTTCCAACAGACATTGCCAACTGGGCCAGGATGTCTGGTTAGCACTACATCATATGGTCACCTGGTAAATTTCGAATTTCTATTCGAAGAGGAAACCAGTTGCATGATTAAACAGCTTGAAGCTAGAATGCACCACGTACAGCAGTAGGATTGAAATTAAAAGAAGCGAGTTGCAGAAAAGTTGAACTTGATTAATGAATGAATGAAACTTTGAAACTTCCAAAATGAAAGAAACATCTTAGAAACCATTGCCCTCAGAAACCAATTGGAATTCCTTATGGGGCTTCTGGCAGAAGAAGAACATTACACCTCCATGGAATCCACGAATCTAGGGAGTTGCTTGATATCCTTTAACATTGTCTTAAGGCTACCCTATAGTTACACAGAGAGGGAGCCAGCAGCTTGGCTGATCCAAGAGGATCAGACAATACATGGAGGACACGGCCAGCAGTGGTCACCACCCATAATGAACATGCTCTGACTGCAAAAATGGGAGCAATATGCTTTGAAACTCTAGCCACTAGAAACTGCAGGAGCATGCTTCTGCACTCATGTCCTGCCTCCAAGCCTCCCCTGGATATACGGGGCTGCTGGAGATTCAGCCACAGGAAATAAATACCTAGGGACATATTCTGACTAAGTACCTGTGCAGTAACCAGAATCCCGGGATAGAGGCATCTGCTGAAGAGAAATGCCCAATAACGCCCAGGCAGTTATAAACCAGTGCCATGGAAAGAGCACCTGCAGAGTGCCAGTAATCTTAAATTTATAACACCCTAAACTGGTCTGATAAAGAGGAAGGTATAAGATATGAAGACCACATCCCTTTGCACTCCACAGTCCACATTTTATCATTTTTATAATTCACTCATAACTGTTTACAGATCAAATTATAATTCTGCAAACATCTTTGGCAATGGTATAGATAAAACAGATCATTGGTCTCACCTGATTTAACTGATGCTTAAATAAACGAGAATAAGAGAAGTCCTGAAAGCCTACCTCTTGAAAAAGGCATCTATGTGTCTTTCGATTCTATTGAAACCATCTTCAAAACCATCCAGAAGACTACCTGTCAAAACAAAAAGCGTAAAATCAGAATAAGTTTACTTGTAAAGCTTTTTTTTAACCACTGAAATGCTTAATTGCAGGTAGGGAAGCAGAATATCATCTCAGTGTGTATAACCTTGAGTCAGTGTGTGTAACCTTCAGTCCAGTTAAACAAATTGAGCAGTGAAGAAAGCTTTGTGTGTGTTACGTGCCTTCATGTCGATTACGACTTATGGCGACCCTGTGCATCAGCAGCCTTCAATAGCCCCTGTTATAAACCACCCTGTTCAGATCGTGTAATTTCAGGTGTGTGGCTTCCTTCATGGAATCAATCCATCTCTTGTTTGGCCTACCTCTTTTTCTACTCCCTTCTGTTTTTCCCAGCATTATTGTCTTTTCTAGTGAGTCATGTCTTCTCGTTATGTGTCCAATGATAACCTCAGTTTCATCATTTTAGCTTCTAGTGATAGTTCTGGTTTAGTTTGTTCTAACACCCAATTATTTGTCTTTTTCGCCGTCCATTGTATTCGCAAAGTTCTCCTCCAACACCACATTTCAAATGAGTTGATTTTTCTCTTAGCCACTTTTTTCACTGTCAAACTTTCACATCCATACATAGAGATTGGGAATACCATGGACTGATTGATCCCGACTTTGGTGTTCAGTGATACATCTTTGCATTAAAGGACCTTTCCTGGTTCTGTCATAGCTACCCTCCCCAGTCCTAGCCTTCTTCTGATTTCTTGACTATTGTCTCCATTTTGGTTAATGACTGTGCCAAGGTAATGATAATCCTTGACAAGTTCAATGTCCTCGTTGTCAACTTTAAAGTTATATAAATATTCCGTTATTACTTTAGTCATTTTGACATTTAGCTGTAGTCCTGCTTTTATGCTTTCCTCTTTAACTTTCATCAACATTCATTTCAGATCATTACTGGTTTCTGCTGGTAGTATGGCATTGTCTGCATATCTTAAATTATTGATATTTCTCACTCCAATTTTCACACCTCCTTCATCTTGGTCCAGTCCCGCTTTCCGTATGATCTGCGTATAGATTAAACAGTTAGGGTGATAAAATACACCTGTCTCACACCTTTTCCAATTGGAAACTAAATGGTTTCTCAATATTCTGTCCTTACAGTAGCCTTTTGTCCAGAGTATAGGTTGCATCAGAAGAACTGGATGCTGTGGCACCCCCATTTCTTTTAAAGCATTCCATAGTTTTTTGTGATCTACACAATCAAGGGCTTTGCTGTAATCTATAAAGCACAGGGTGATTTTCTTCTGAAATTCCTTGGTCCATTCCATTATCCAACGTATGTTTGCAATATGATCTCTGGTACCTCTTCCCTTTCTAAATCCAGCTTGGACATCTGGCATTTCTTGCTCCATATATGGTAAGAGCCTTCGTTATAGAATCTTGAGCATTACTTTACTTGCATGGGATATTAAGGCAATTGTTTGATAATTACTGCATTCCCTGGGATCCCCTTTCTTTGGAATTGGGATGTATATTGACCGCTTCCAGTCTGTGGGCCATTGTTTAGTTTTCCATATTTTTTGACAATATTTTGTCAAACTTTGGACAGATTCATTCTCAGTAACTTGTAGCAACTCTATTGGTATGCCATCTGTTCCTGATGATTTGTTTCTTCCAAGTATTTTAAGAGCAGCTTCCACCTCACATTCTAAAATTTCTGGTTCTTCATACGGTTCCTCCGTGAATGAATCTGTCATCCTTTCATCTCTTTTATATAGTTCTTCAGTGTATTGCTCCCATCTTCCTTTTATTTTATCTCGGTCAGTCAGTGTGTTCCCCTATTGATTATTCAACATTCCTACTCTTGGTTTAAATATCCCTTTAATTTCTCTAATCTTTTGGAATAGGGCTCTTGTTCTACCTTTTTTATTGTCCTCTTCTATTTCTGTACAATAATTATTGTAATAGTTCTTTGTCCCTACATACTAGCCACTGTATTTTTGCATTTAAAGTTGTAACCATGTTTCTATCTCCTTTTGCTTTTGCTTTCCTTCTCTCTTTAACCATTTTAAGTTTCGTCAGTCATCCATTGAGGTCTTTCTCTCTTTTTAACTAGAGGTATTATCTTTTGCACTCTTCCCTGATAATGTCTCTGACTTCAATCCACAGTTCTTCTAGTTCTCTAACTTTAAAGCCTCAAATCTGTTCCTTATTTGGTTTTTTATATTCTTCTGGGATGTTATTTAAGTTGTATTTTGGCATTATGATTGCTTTGTTGTTCTTCTTTACCTTTACTCTGATTTTTGATATTGCCAGTTCATGTTCTGTACCGCAGTCTGCTCCTAGTTTTACTTTCGCAGAAAGTATGGAACTTTTCCATATTCTGCTACCAGTTATATAATCAATTTGATTCCTATATTGACCATTTGGTGATATCCACATGTACAGTCATCTTTTCAGTTGCTCAAAAAATGTGTTTGCAAGAAACAAATTATTAGCTTGACAGAATTCAATAAGTCTTTCTCATGTTTCATTTCTGTCTCTTAAGCCCCATTTCCCCACAATTTCTAGTTCTTCTCTGTTCCCTACTTTTGCATTCCAGTCCCTCATGATTATCAATGCATCTTGTTTTGGTGTGTGATCAATTTCTTCCTGTACTTCTGCGTAAAATCTCTCCAGTTCCTCTTCTTCTGTGTTTGCCAGATGATTGTGATGCTGATAGGTTTTCCATTAAGTCTCATTGATATCACTTGCTCAGACCTTGCATTATAGCTCCTAATTGCTTTTGCTACATCCCTTCTCACTATTAAAGCAACCCCATTCGTCTTAATTTTTCATTTCCTACATAAAATATTTTGTAGTTGCCTGATTGAAAATGTCCTATTCCCGTCCATTTTAATTCACTCATGCCAAGTATTGTAATGTTGACATGTTTCATTTCTTGCTTGACAATTTCTAACTTTCCCTGGTTCATGCTTCTCACATTCCATATTGCTATTATGTATGTCACAACCACCATCTTCCAGGAGAACCACACCTCAGCACATATATGCCAGTGTGTGTAATGTTGAGTCTAGTTACACAAATTGAAACAGCGAAGTAAACCTCACCAAAGGCTTAATTGTTTTGACAATTTTAATATGGAATTTTACACTGTTTGAAGTCACCCAGGAACCTACTGGTGAAGGGCATGACTTAACCAAGTAACCACCATCTTCCTGGAAAACCACATTGATGCCATAGAAATAGGGCAGAAAACCTCACGTAATTTGAAAAAGATATAAACTTAATTTACATTATTTTGCTAAGTTACGTTTACCTAGCAGGATAACAATAAGATCCTCCTCCAGAGGACCCTTAGAACTTCTAAGGAATTCACTGGATAAATCCAAATATTTTCTCAGACAGTAATGAAGGGCTACAACTATTCAGAGGAGCAAGCTGGACTTTGCATTGATGCTGTAGAAATAGAGAGGGCAGAAAACCTCATTTAAATTGACAAAGCTATACTCAGCTTAATTTACTTAACTTGCTTAGCTAACATTTTCCCAGCAAGATAACAGTAAGATCCTCCTCCATAAGGAATTGGATAAATCAAAAAATTTACACAGACAGTTATGAAGGGCTGCAACTGTTCAGAGGAGCAAACTTAAGCTTTCAGCTGAAGCTCATGAGGCAATTCATATTCCTTCACTACACTTCGGCCCCCTAGAGGATTCACCAGATTATTCTACTGTTGCCCCTAGAAATGCCCTACTGCTGTTCAGGCTTTGGGAGAACTGGAGCTTTCAGCTGAAGCTCATGAGGCAATTCCTATGCCTTCACTACACTGAGGCGTCCTAGATGAGCCACCACGTTATTCTACTGTTGCCCCTGGAAACGGCCTGCTGCTGTTCAGGCCTTGGGAGAAAGGGAATCAGGTCTCTTAGAAATATTAAACCTGCTGTTCTAGAGCCTCCAGTAAAAAAGGTGAGAAAACTCAGCAGAGGACTATGTCATATCTCTGCCCAAGGGTTCTGAATAAAAAAGCTAGATCCTTTCCACAGTCACTGGACAGACTAGGACCAAGTGGAAACAGAGGTACCATAAAAATGGCAGGAAAACACTGCAGCAGAGGACTATGCCATATCTCTGCCCAAGGATTCTGAGGGGGAAGCTAAACCCTTTCCATAGTCACTGGACAGACTAGGATCTGAAGTACAACAGAGAGTGATAAAGCCCTGCCACTTTCTCTCAACCGCAAGCAGCGCCCACACCAAAAGTTGCTGCGCTGATGCAATTTCTGAGGATGAATACTTGGAAGGCCCAAGTTTGGCTGCCTTGCTTATCTTAGGGCCTTCCTATCACACATAAGAAGAAATGTGCACACAGAAGAGGGTTAACCAGGGTACATGCACACAGTAGAGGGGTGCAGTATGCAGCTGTCAACACATACACTTGCAGGTCACCATTCCTTCTGGTGGAATTCCTTCTGATGCGGGCTGTGAGGCTAGTAACTGCGGAGATTATGGCTGCTGCATATCACTGTGCTGTGCCTCAGAAGTGATATCCATAGTCCCAGCAGAAGATGTCTCATCCATGGTAACACACAAAGTAGAGGGGAGCAGTTCCAGGCATTAGTTGAAGAAAAGCCAAACATATGAACAGGTTGAGAGGAGTGGTGGATAAGTAATCAACACATGAACAGGTAGAGAGGTGTGGTGTGGTGGATTAATGGAGGCCAGCAATAATACACACCTAGTAGAGAAGAACAGTTTGACCTCAGAATGCAGCCAATACGGGTTTTTTTTAACTTCACCCTTGTCCAAACTGGGAAGGGAAGAAAACAAGAGAAGATAGGAGAACCAAAATCTACGAGCTGATTGGACACCAACAGAGAAGAAAAAAGGCAGGAAAGGAGAAAAGTGATGGGAGAGCAGAGAAAAGAGCTCCCAGAACCTGATGCAGCAGTAGCTGCTAGGAAGAAATGGGCTGGAGCCGCGAGCCCAGGGAGCAAGGAGGGGAGGAGCCAGCCAGAAGGGACAAAGTTGGAGGCGGTGGCAAGGAGGGAGGGAACCATAGCCACAAGCTCCAGAGAGCAAACACCATCCCAGGTGGGCAAATGAAAGCAAGGAAGGACAGAGCCATTCCACTAGCTCCGAGGGGTGAAGAAACTAAGCCGCAGCTATGAGCTCCATGAGTGAGAGAGAGGAGGAGACAGCCAACAAGAGCCTCCCTGGGTGAGAGGCCCAAGGAAGGAAACCAGGGAGGCTGCAGGGAAAGCTGCCCCAAGTGGCCAGAAGAAGGTGGCCGCAGTAGCAGGGCCTGGGGAAGGGAACCAGGGAAGCCACAAGGAAGGCTGCTGCAAGGGGCCAGGGGAAGGAGGCAGCAGTAGTGAGCCTTGGATTGTTTTTTTTAAAGCACAAATATAAATAGGCAGAGTAAAACAAAGATAGAAGTACACCAAGGAAACAGAGTAACAACTAGAATGACTGCAGGTGGATAAGAACTAAGGCTGAGATCCGACCTTGGACAAAGGCACGAATGGACTGGGTTAAGGACTGGAAGGAGCAGCTCAAGCCTTAACTCCTGTGCATTCCTGCCTTCAGACACTAGGCAGTGCTATAACCCACATGATGGCATGCTACCTGGAGAAAATTGCATGTACAAACTGCATATCATCTGACCACAGCTACTATATGTGGAGCTATTAACATGGCTTTTATGTGGCAACTGTGACATGCCGACCAATCCTTTTGTATATTTTCGTTTAGTATCACTATTTGAAATTTTTGTACAGCGGGAAATTTGTTCAGGATTTGCCCAAATTAGGAGCTTTGGATATGGTTTTGTGTAACTGAAAAGCAAAACACATGGAAAGAAGATAGCTGATAGCAGTTTACTCCTGATTTTCTTTTCCTTTAAATAAAATGCAGCCCCCTAGCCACAGTTATGCTTTTACTTTGTGGGTGTTGCTGTTTTGCACATTATGTGTATTAGCCCATTGCACTTACAGGGTGGGTTGGTTTGAAAGTACTCTTCAGTTGCAAAAATAGTATAGCAAATAGAAATGTTTTCATGCTTTGATATGAGGGGGAAATAGAATATTAGAATGTCTTACTAAAATATTAACAGTGCTATTTTATGCATGTTTAATCAGAAATAAGGATTATAACTTAAGTCTGAAGATGAGAAAGAGTCCTAGAATAAGACACCACCACAGCAGTGTAACATTGAAGGCCTCAGAGTGGGCATTGTATATCATGGTGTCTCCCCCCTCACCTCCCCCCCCGAATCTTCATCAGCTACACTGCTGCCATTTTTAAGAAAAAAACACCCTTGTTTTTCTCTCTTATTGTCAGCTACCTTGGAGGCCTGTTGTCAGGTAGAAATGCAGGTTAAAATATTTTAAATAGAATAACATAATACAATAGTCAAATGACTTTGTTTTAAATTCCATTTATCCTTAGGAGCCATCACTGTTTGCTGTTGCTAAATTGCTCGAAACAGGACTAGTTAACATGCATAGGATAGAAATTTTATGGAGACCGCTGACTGGCCATCTCTTAGAGGTAATAACCAATCTTTTTATAACTGTTAGGTTAGCCTGTGTGTTTAAAAAATCCCTAGTATTTTTATCTGTGCTATAAATACATAAGGTTATTTGGAAAGCAAATTATATTGCTTTTTAATTTCATCTTGTTTGCTATCATGTTTCCACCTTGTTTTTGTTCCTTATTAAGTTTAAAATATTCTCCATATAAATATGTACTCTATGGCTTGATATAAAGTAAAGTATGTATTGGCTTTTTTTATGTTGAAAAGCAAAAGCCAGGCAAGAATACATATTGGTGCTGTCAAACTGATTTTAGTCATCATAAATAAAAAGGTACCTGGTATTGTGTCCTAGAGGTCTATGGAGACAAGAGCCACTATTCCTAACAACCAATTCATGTCCCATTTTAGTTCTAGTCCTGGGAGTTATCAGAAATATCAATTATTGTAAAGGGAGTATGCATGTAAAAAGTGCTGGAATCAGGGAGATAATTCATTTACACCTATTAAATAAGCCTCTTCTTTGCTCACTTCTTCGGATGCATCCAGTATTGAGATCTCTAAGGCCCCTGCATGTACTTCTACAGCTGTCTGGTTGTGTATGCGTCTGAGTACTTTTCCTCCTGGTGAGGTGGTGATTAGGTTGGAAAGGATCTACATGATAAACCCAATTACATAAGTGTAATATTCTCATGCGTAGCATAGTTCCCCTCAAAAAGAATATTGCAGAGTTGGAAAAGGTTCAGAAAAAGGCAACCAGAAAGATCAGGGGGATCAAGGAACCCCCGCTGTGGGAAAAGGCTGCAGTATTTAGAGCTTTCTAGTTCAGAGGAAAGGCGAATAAGAGGTGACATGACAGAAGTGTACAAAATTATGCATGGCATGGAGAAAGTGAATAGAAAAACGTTTTTCTCCCTTTCGCATTACACAACAATTCATGGACATCCAATGAAGCTGAGTGTTGGAAGATTCAGAACACACAAAAGAAAGTACTTCTTTATACAGCACAAAGTAAAACTTCGGAATTCATCCCCACAGGAGGAGCTTTTGAAGAGGATTAGGCAAATTCATGGAAGATAAGGCTATCACTGGCTACTAGCTATAATGGCTGTGCTGTACCTCCACAGTTGGAGGCAGTATACTTCTGGATACCAGTCGCTGGAAACCGCAGGACAGGAGAGTTCTCTTTTGCTTAGGTCCTGCTTGCAGGCTTCTCATAGGCATCTAGTTAGCCACTGTAACAACAGGATGCTAGAGTAGGTGGGTCATTGGCCTGATCCAGCAGGTGGTTCTTCTGTTTTTAGTTATTTCAAATAAGTTACTTATGCTAGTATAGTCATAACCTGGAAAGGAATTGTGCATGTGTCTGTTCATGAGTCAAATACCAGTATGTTGAACTGCTTACGAATTTTTGGCATATGTGGATTTAAATGCACACATGTATAATCCCTTCCTTTGTAAACAGTTATGGGAATGACTTGTCAGGAGCTGTTTCATGACTGAAAATTAGTATAGGAAGCATCCTGATGATACGTTAAAATGTTACTTTTATATACTTAGGATAAGGCTATTGCTTGTCTCAGTTATTATATTACTGGTATTTATTTGTTATTTGATTTATATCCTGCCCTTCCTCCCAGTAGGAGCCCAGGGTGGTAAACAAAAGTACTAAAAACACTTTAAAACATTATAAAAACAGACTTTAAAATATATTAAAACAATCTTTAAAACCATTTTTAAAAACACCTTTAAAAAAGGTTTAAAACCATTTTTTTTTTTAAAAAAAGGAAGGTTTAAAAACATATTAAAAAGCAGTTCCAGCACAGAAGCAGACGGGGATAAGGTCTTAATTTAAAAGGCTTGTTGAAAGACGAAGGTCTTTAGTAGGTGCTGAAAGCACCTTTCTAATATTTAAGGGGAGGTAATTCCAAAGGGTAGGTGCCACTGCTGATAAGATGGTATCTGCAGGAGAACCTCACCTGCAAAGCACAGTGATCAACTGGGTGTATAAGGGACAAGACAGTCTTTCAGGTACCCTGGTCCCAGGCTATATAGTGTTTTGTTCACCAAAACTAGAACCTTCAACTTGGCCCTGTGGCAAATGCAATTCTTTCAGCAGTGGGGTAACATGTTGACGATGCCTTGCCCCAATGAGCAGTCTTGCCACCACATTTTGCACCAGCTGGACTAACTTCAAGGGCAGCCCCACATACAGCGCATTACGGTAATCCATCCTGGAGGTTACCAGTGCATGGACAACAGTGGTCAGGCTATCCTGGTCCAGAAACAGCCACAGCTGGCTACCAGCTGAAGCTGATAAAAGGCACTCCTAACTACTGAGGTCACTTGGGCCTCTAGCGACAAAGATGGATCCAGGAGCACCCCCAGACTATGGACCTGTTCTTTCAGAGGGAGTACAGCCCCATCCAAAGCAGGCAACTGACCAATTATCCAAGCTTGGGAACCACCAACCCACAGCACCTCCATCTTGTTAGGATTCAGACTCAGTTTACTGGCCTTCATCCAGCCCACCACCGAATCCAGGCAGCGGTCCAGGGCTTGCACGGCCTCTCCCCATCAAATGTTACAGAGAAATAGAGTTGGGTATCGTCAGCATACTGCTGACATCTCTCCCCAAATCTCCTGATGACCATTCCCAAGGGCTTCATATAGATGTTAAACAGCAGTGGGGACAAGACGGTCATCCAGTGCTATTCTCTGAAAAAGACCCTGAAGATAGGATCGAGGATCGGAACCACTGTAAAACAGTGCCTCCGATACCCATCTCACCAAGTCAGCCCAGAAGGATACCATGAATGGTATCAAAAGCTGCTGAGAGATCAAGTAAGAGTAAGAGGGTTGTACTCCCCCTTTTCTTCTCCCAATAAAGGTCATCCATCAGGGCGACCAAGGCTGATTCAGTCCCATAACAAGACCTAAACCCAGACTGCAATGGGTCAAAGATAATTTCTTTCATCCAAGAGTACTTGTAATTGCTGTGCCACAACCCTCTCAATCACTTTCCCTAAGAAGGGGGTATTTGCGACCGGTCGGTAATTATCACAAACCAGTGGGTCCAGGGTGAGCTTTTTCAGGAGCAGTGAGATCGCCGCCTCTTTTAGGGTGGCTGGAACTACTCCTTCCCACAATGATGCATTGACCACACCCTGGATCCACTCAGTCAAACCCCCTCATCAAGCTTTAATAAGCCAAGAAAGGCAAGGGTTGAGAGAACATGTTGCTGGCCACATCATCGCAAGCACCTTGTCTACATCATCAGGCCGCATCAACTGAAACTGTTTCCAAGAAGTTGCAGCAGACGTACAGTAGGGCCCCGCTTCTCGGTGCCCCGCTTTTTGGTGTTCCGCTAATACAGCACCAGCAGGGCGATCAGCTGGAGGGGGGGGCTGGAGTGCCCCACATTCCAGCTGTTCTCCTCGGGGGCAGTCAGATTCCCACACTCCAGCTGATCGTGCCGGAGGAGGGGAAGATCAGTTGTAGATCTCTTCTGGCACGATCAGACTCCCGCTCGAGCTGATCGTGCCCGAGGAGGGGAAGATCTGATCTTCTCCTCCTCTGGTGTGATCAGCGGGTTAGGTTCCAGACACCCACGCTACAGCTGATTAATTTTTTGGCGGTTTTCGCTTTCCAGCGGGGGTCTGGAACCTAACCTACTGTACTGGACACCTCACTGGGGACTACAGTAGATATGGATGGGGCATCAAGATTGCTACAGAGGCGAGCAACTATACCCTCAAAGTGCCTTGCAAATAATTCACAGTTGGTCTCCAAAGGGTCTAAAACTCCATTTCCTGGAATTGATGTCAACAGACCCCTGACAATACGGAAAAGCTCCACTGGATGGCTACTTGAGGATGCGATGGTGGCAGAGAAGTGGGCCTTCTTCGCGGTCCTCACCACCACACAGTAGGGACTGTTATCATGTTTTACTTGTGCCCGATCAGCCTCACTGCACGTCTTTCGCCACTTGCGCTCTAGCTGTCATCCAGCCTGTTTCATTGCCGTTAGCTCACTGGTGTACCAAGGTGCAGACCGGGCTCCACAATGCCAGAGAGGGCACTTGGGGGCAACCATGTCAAGAGCCCGATGCACTTCACTGTTCCACAACATGACAAGGGCTTCAACAGCGTCACCTGTTCTATCTACTGGGAACTCCCCCAGGGCATTCAGGAATCCATTGGATTCCATTAGTCTCCAGGAGCGGACCATCTTAATCTGTCCACCTCCCCAGGGAAGGATCAGAACCATACGTCTAAACTTCACCAGGAAGTGGTCTGACC
This sequence comes from Rhineura floridana, assembly GCF_030035675.1. NCBI lineage: Eukaryota > Metazoa > Chordata > Lepidosauria > Squamata > Rhineuridae > Rhineura > Rhineura floridana. The sequence goes on along the minus strand of NC_084487.1, from coordinate 76,719,463 downwards.
ATGACAGTGGGGTGGCATCCACCCTCTCTATCTCCAGACCACCCCTTCTTCCATCTGGAGCAAAAAACAAGTCGAGGGTGTGCCCTGCCCTATGCATCAGGCCCGTGACAACTTGAGACAACCCCATGGTCGTTATGGAGGCCATGAAATCCCGAGCCAGAACACTAGAGGGAGCCTCAGCATGGACATTGAAATCACCCAGGACTATCGTTCTGGGCTCCTCCAGTACAACAGCCAAGATGGCCGCCAGCTGAGTCAGAGAAGCTGCCTGGCAGCAGGGTGGATTGTATACCAGCAGCAACCATAGTTTACTGTCTCCTTGGCCAAACACGAGGTTCAGGCCCTCATAGCCAGCTCCAAGATAGAGGGGTTTCCTGGTGATAAAGCTGGAAGTTCTGTAGATCACAGCAACTCCTCCCCCCTCCCATTCCTGCAGCCTGTGCTGGTGTTGCACCAAGTATCCAGGTGGGCAAAGCCAGGTCAGATCGCCTTCTCCCAGCTTACCCACCCAGGTCTCGGTAATGCACACCAAATCGGCACCTTCATCCACAATCAAATCATGGATGAGTGTGGTCTTATTGTGTACCGATTTGGCTTTAAACAACAACACACAGGCTAGTGGGCACAGCAGATGAGCAACAAAGGACCCATCCATGAGAGGAGTGGAAGCGAGGATCAAGCCGTAGATAGCCTTGCCCTCATCTTTTATTGTAGTTCACCACATCCCCATGCCTATACCTCCCTATGGTCACTGAAACTGGGGTGGCATCACACATGTTCCTCCTTACTAAGACTCCTCCTAAACACCTGATAGGGACCCAACAAGAGCCCACCAACAAAACCTACCTGAAGCAGTTATCCCAGTAGGCCTCTGCGAGAATTGGGAACAGTCAGACCTACTCAATATCTTTCACACAGGACACATGTGGTTCCCCCCCCCATCTCAGACCCAGGGAGGGCCAGCCTTCTGCCAGTTACAGACTCTCGTTCTTACGGCATCTGGCAACTTTCTCCTATCATTCAGTTCACTGCACAGGCTCTCACCCTGTGCAGGAAGTACACATGCACCATATACCCTCCCCACTACCAATCTCCTCTAGATTGGTTAAAAAAAAATAGAAGGGGGTAGCACCCTCGCCCTCAGGGCTCCCCAAGGGGCGATCCCCTTCGGTGGTGACCCTGCCAGCGACAGACCTGCCGACCAAGAGCAGCTGGGCTTTTGTGCCTCCTGACCCAGCCAGGAGCTGATGCAAGAGGCTGCGCAATTAACTGCAGCCTCTCTCTGGAGCCAGGGCCAGGCAAGGGGTCCCAGTCCTTGCAGCACTTACCAGGGACTTCAGCTGTCTCAAGAGACAGCAACCCAGAGGAGCTAGCAGCAAGCACCCAGATGCTCAGATATTCATGTCAGCGCTACTCTGGCAGAAAAATGTACAGGCATTTGTAATCTGTGTAAAATATATTATTTTTAACAACAAATATATATATATATAATAGAAAATTTTCCACTGGTGAAAATCAAAGACTTGTACTACAATTTATACTGCATTTGGGGGTGGGGGGGATGTCTCAAGACAAACATTTCAAATCTTAACTGTAAATGAGATCATATTTGGAAAATTTAATATTGGATTGAAATTCAGTAGAATCAGCTGGCTCTCTTCTGTAGAACTTTCTTCATGGTGCTTTCCTTTTTATTACAAAGATATCTGTGATCTTTATTACAAAGATCTCTATCTTGGTGAGTAATGGTTTAGCCTACTTTAAGGGATGCCAGGTTTTGTGTACTAACGTTTGAGAAAAAAATATAAATCTATGATGGTCAGACATATGGTGAGTCTCCACCACAAGGGTTTTTCAGCCCAAGGACTACATTGCCTCATGGGGAATCTTCTGGGGACCACACATGAATGGTGAGCAAGGCCAGGGGCAAAAGTGGATAGAGCAATAGATATGACTCCTTTGTACAGTAGGCTGCATTCCGGCTGCACAAAAGTCAGAGGCAGAGGTGCATACACATACATACCTCCTATCCAGACAAGCAGGATGTATTTTCATAATTCAAGGAACACATACCAGTCAGGCAAGCGCAAGGAGTGTATGGAGTAAGACCAGTGGGAGGTGTGGCCTGGGGAGGATGTATAGTAGGGGGAGTCCCTGGCAAAAAAGGCATGAAGGGTCATGTTCCTGAGGCTCTCTGCAGTAAGAAGGGAGACAGGTATATGAATTTTGGAAAATCTCTGCAATATATCTTAACCCTTATAGCACACTTGTGTGTGTGTGTGTGTGTTCGTTCTTCATAAGGGATTAGCAGACGGATTTTTTCACTTTTTCAAGGATTGATAGACATCATAAAAGTGGTTTAGTTTTAGAGGTTTGGCAAGCAATAAGGTTTTTCTCCCCTTGGAGAAATATAACACTTCCCAATATCTACTGAAAACATTGTATCTATGCATTAATACTGTTTATGGAGTGAAGCTTAGTGATGCTGTATTAGTGCTTAATGCTTGCTGCCTTGGTTTTCTTATTTTTTCTTTTTCCTTCTTCCCTACTGCTTCCTGTTTTTTTTATTCAGAAGGTAAGCTTGTCTTGCAAATGTATTGCAAATTTACTGTTTGACTTTGCACTAATGAGTGAATCTTTTCATTTTGCTGTTTGATGGTGGTAGAACATACTGTAAAACCTCATAAGAAATAAGATGGGGGTGCAAAAAGATGGAATTTCATATGGCCAGCTTACGAAATTGGTAATCCTTCAATCGCATGCATCATTGGAATTTGGTAGATAATTTATTAAGACACATAAAAGCTAGAATGACGTGTTAGTCCAGTAAGAAACATGCATATTGTATTTTCTATTCTCAGAAGAACTGGAAATACATGAGAGAAGAATTGTAAAGTACCTTGTGTGCTGAAAAGGTTGCAGCACTGCTAATATAATAACACAGCAACTGCTATATGTTGAATGCTAATTAATCTGCACTGTGGGTTTGAATAAAGGAAACTATATTGTATGTTTAGGTCTGCCAGCATCCAAATTCAAGGATGAGAGAATGGGGAGCAGAGGCTTTAACTTCTCTCATTAAAGCTGGGCTGACATTTAACCATGACCCTTCACTCTCTCAGAACCAGGTAAAATAATGTTTTGAAAAATAAAAAACCTTGTGAAAACCAAGATCCACAGCAAATAGTAGTTGCATAGTTCATATTAACTGTCAGTAAGAATCAGTAGAACGTATTTTCCACAGTACTGTGCATAGTTGAATATGAAAGAACAATGCTGCTCTTCTAGCCAGTAGAAGTGGCTGCTTGTTGGGCTAAGTAACAATGTAATCCTGTGTATGCCTACTCAAGTGTAAATCCCACTGAATTCAGTGGGTCTTACTGTAAATTAGTCAGTGTAGGATTGCAGCCCATATTTGTTGTTTCAAAGCTGTGTACTCTACCTGGATACCTACCTATGCCTCCTTTACCCTCAGAAGCCGCCAGAAGAGTCTCTTGGCTTTCCATCCAGACTAGGAGTGGTAGGGTTGCATCTGCTTCTGTGTCTTTGTACTACTGCTAATTTATTTTTACAAATTTCAGTACTGCAATCATTAGGAGGCTTTATTGCAAAATGGGGGTGGTAGGATATTAGGGGAATCGTGTTGAGTGATGAAGCAAGAACCCAAGCATCTCATGCTGCTTTTAATTGTTTGTCAGTAAACAGCAGGAGACACACGAAGCTGGGGGTTACTCATCACCCATTTATATTACCCTGTTCTTTCCTCCCCTAATCGTAATCCTCTTGGCATGGAACTGGCTGCAGTTACAAGACTACTTACAAGACTAGTGATGATATGCTGAAGGAAGTAGCTGCTGGCCAAGATCCATTGAGAAGAGGGCATTTTCTGAGTCTAGGACAGCTGGCAGCATTTCCCAGGCTGTATCCCACCAGTTGCCAAACCATAATATAGAATTTCAGTATTTACCTTTCTCTCCTTCCACAGCTGTGCTGGTGTTCAGTAGGCCTCTGAGTTTGTGACTTTTATGCATGGTCTTGTTTTGCATCAAGATGCTTTAGCAACTATGGTTCTCTAATTTTCTTAATGTATTTTATTTCTAGAGGCTTCAGTTATTATTGCTAAACCCACTGAAAGAACTGTCAAACATCAATCACCCAGATATTAGGCTCAAGCAACTGGAATGCGTGTTACAGATTTTACAAAGTCAGGGTGACAGTCTAGGGCCTGGGTGGCCCTTGGTACTTGGAGTCATGGGAGCAATCAGAAGTGATCAGGGGTGAGTTTTTTGAAGCTATGCAAAAATTTACTCTTACCTATCTTCATTGCTGCTTCCATTTCTATCCTCTATGTAACTTTGTGATGCTGTTCTCTATGGTATTTTTTTTTTTTTAAGTTTTGCACAGTCTGCATCTGGGCTGGAATTGCTTTTTAAGGTGTTTTTAAAGTTGATTTTTAATGATGTTTTTAAGATGTTTTGTTTGAATATGTTTTAAAGTCTTTTGTTTTTAGGATTTTAAAAGCGCTTTTAATGTTTTTGTTTGCCGGCCTGGGCTTCTTCTGGGAGGAAGGTCGGGATATAAATTTAATAATAATAATAATGCACTGAATTCTTTTACAATTACCAAAGGTTGTAACCCCCTTTCTAGGGTAAGAGAAGTTTTTTGTGACTACCACGTAATTGACTCAGACTTCAAGATATTTTAGCTAGTATTCTCAAATATTAACCTTTAGTGTATTCAGTGCATTGGGTTTTTTGATTCTATAAAGTGAATAGTCTACTTCACGCATAAAAAAGAGGCTCCGTGGTGCCCACATTAAATCCATACAGTATGGCGGTGTTACATGTTACAAGCCATTTGTGTGTAGTCTTGCCCGTTCCATATAACCTTTGGGAGGGGACCAGCTTCCAGGAGCATAGTAAACATTAGCAGGTCTGTATGGTGAGCAGCAGGGTCAGCACCTGGTGTGATTTGGCCCTTGGGCACCAGCCTGCCCCAGGCATGCAGTGCCATACAGCTCAACACCCTATCCAGATATAGGCGACATGGAGCTTAAAAAGGCCCACCCTCCAAACCTACCTCTTGTGTCAGTGTGCATGTGTCATGCACGCCTCCAATCACCCAAGATGGCGGCGGGGGCATCAACATCTTAGGAACACCACCACCACCACCTTGGGTGATGGTAGGCATGTATGTGTGGGGTATGCACACTGAATGGCTAAGGTAGGTGGATCAGATGGTCTTATTGAAGGCTGTGCTGCCTATATTGGGGGGTGTCTGGGAGCTCCCACTCTGCAATCCGCAGCAGCATTGGATCGCAGTTAAACAAAAAGGGTTGTATCCAGCTAAGTCCTACTCATAGTAGACCCATTGAAGTTAATAAGATTAAGTTAGTCATGTCCATTAATTTTAATGGGTCTACTTCAAGGAGGACTTAACTAGATACAACCCAAAGAATTTGCCATATGCAGAGCTACCATGTATCTTGTTGAATGTATAGATTGGGCAATTGTCTATTTGGTATTATGATAATTAATAACCACTTGATAAAATTAGAAATAAGATTTTTTGTTTTGCTAATAGAGAGTCTCTAATACGGACTGCATTCCAGTGCCTACAGTTGGTTGTGACTGATTTTTTGCCAACAATGCCGTGTACTTGCCTACAGATTGTTGTAGATGTTGCTGGAAGCTTTGGGCTTCACAATCAAGAACTCAACATTAGCTTAACATCAATTGGTCTCTTGGTAAGTATTTAATTTAATCTCTAACTGTGATGCCTTTACTGTCTAATGTTTAATGTTCTTTATATAAAGACTTGGGCTGAAATTCTGTAAACACTTATCTGGGAGTAAGCCCCATTGAACAATGGGGTTTACTTCTAAGTAAACATCTATAGGATTGCACTGTAAGACTTGCTTTTTATAATTTGATAAATCATCTGAGAAATTGTTTCAAAATTCTGAGCATTTATGTTTGGGCTATAGAGAAATGAAATGCTGAATTACATGTATTGATACAAAGTAAAAGGAGTTGCAATGTAAGATACTGAGGGCATATTCTGTGGTGATCAAAACTTTTGAACAGACTAGGCACTATTTACAAGAGAGTTAAGTATCAAGTTTCATTGATTTCTGTGTGATGTAAGCAAGTTCTATTTTCTCTGGACTATGCTTATTAGAATCAAGCACCCAAGTAGGCATACGATGAAATCTGAAATCTTTCTTTAGAAAGGTAAAGTATTAACAATATGAAAGCTGAAGGTATATAAATACTTTGAATACAGGATCAAATATAGTAACAGACCATGTCCTGTATAAATCAATACAGAATAACAGTAGAGTTGAAAGGGGCCTATAAGGCCATTGATGCAAGAAATCCTGCTCAGTTCAGGAATCCAAGTTAAAACATACCCGACAGATGGCTGTCCAGCTGCCTCATGAATGCCTCTAGTGTTGGAGTGTCCACCACCTCCCTAGGTAATTGGTTCCATTGTCGTACTGCTCTAACGAGTTTTTTCCTGATATCCAGCTGAAATCTGGCTTCCTATAACTTGAGCCAATTATTCCATGTCCTGCACTCTGGGATGATCGAGAAGAGATCCTGGCCCTTCACTGTGTGACAACCTTTCAAGTACTTGAACAGTGCTATTATATCTCCCCTCAGTCTTTTCTTCTCAAAGCTAAACATGCCCATTTCTTTCAGTTTCTCCTCATAGTGTTTTGTTTCCGGTCCCCTGATCCTCCTTGTAGCTCTCCTCTGAACCTGTTCCAGTTTGTCTGCGTCTTTCTTAAAATGCGGTCTCCAGAACTGGATGCAGTACACAAAATGAGGCCTAACCAGTGCTTAATAGAGGGGAACTAGTACTTAACACAATTTGGAAAGTATATTTTTGTTAATGCAGCCTAAAATAGCATTTGCCTTTTTGCAGCCAGAGCACACTGTTGGCTCATATTCAGCTTTTAACAACAATTCCAAGATCCTCCCCACATGTAATACTGCTGTGCCAAGTATCCCTGTAGTGGCCGGTGGGCAAATGCTCAGCATCTTCACCAGCAGAATAGCTGCCTGTAGGCATGGGGGGGCTTGTATTCCCCCCCCCAGCCTTAGTTCTCTTTAGAGTTTAGCATTCAGCGTCTAGGCAAGCAGGGAGATGGGTCAAAGATGGCCAATGTGAGCTCAGAGCCACCTGGGGCCTAATCTGAGGTTGCTAATAGGCATTCCAGTCTGATGCTCTGCCAAGAGTGCTGTGTGATGCTGGGAAAGGTGCCTTGTTAACCAGATAGTGTAGACTTGGGAGTGTAGTTAACTCCCTGCCAGGAAGCTACAGGCTGTGCTTACCAGCTATTGTTATGCTGTATGACCCTGGGAAAGAGCCTCCACAACTGGAGGGCTATTCTGGGAAAGCCGTGACTTAATCCTTTGTAGTAATTCGTTGTTCATTACTGTGCTGTAAACATGTATCCTATAAAAGGGTTCCTGTTGCTCAGTTTGGTGTTCAGACTGGTCCACATTCGTGCAGAGCCAGGCAGCCTGTTCTACCTTATTGGGTACACCTGCAGGTCGAAAGTTATCCAATAAACACTCTCCTTTTAAGTAAACCTGCTGTTGAGTCTGCCTTATTAGTCTCTCTGGTATCTCCGAAACCTGAGTGCCCAGGCCGGGAGCAATACAATCCCCCATCTTACAACTGTGCATTTGGTTTCTTTCGGTGTTTTTTTTGCGATTATCCCTGATTAGAACTTTGCATTTATCTCTGTTAAATTTCGTTCTGTTATTTTCAGCCCAGTGTTCCAAACTATCAAGATCACTTTATATTTTGTTTCTGTCTTCCAGGATATTAGTTGTCCCTCCCAATTTTGCAAATTTGATAAGCATTCCCTGCACTTCCTCATCCAAGTCATTAATAAAAATATTGAAGAGCCCTGTACCCAGAACTGAGCCCTGGTACTGAGCCTTACGGTACTCCACTCATTACCTCCCCCTTGTTTGAGAAGGAACCATAAGGACTCTTAGTACGATGTTGTAATCAACTGTGGACCATCAGGATATCATGGGCACTTTGTCAAAAGCTTTGCTGAAGTCGAGATCTATTATGTCCACAGCATTCCTACAGTCTATCAGGGAGGTTACCCAATCAAAAAATGAAATAAGATTAGTTTGGCAGGATTTATTCTTGACAAATCCATGTTAGCTTCTAGTAATCACTGCATTATTTTCAAGGTGCTTCCAGATTTATAATCTGCTCCAGAATTTTCCCAGGGGTTGATGTCAGGCTGACTGGTCTGTAGTTCCCAGGTTCTCCATTTTGCCCTTTTTGAAGATAGGGACAACATTAGCCCTCCTCCAGTCATCCGACACATCACCCATCCTCCATGATTTCACAAAGATAATGGACAGTGATTCTGAAAGTTCTTCATCCAGTTCCTTCAGTACTCTAGGACAGCCTTTCCCAACCAGTCTGCCTCCAGATGTTGTTGGACCACAACTCCCATCAGCCTCAGGAAGCTTTGCTAATGGTCAGGAAAGATGGGAATTGTAATCCAGCAACATCTGGAGGCACACTGGTTGGGAAAGGCTGCTCTAGGATGTAGTTCATCAGGCCCTGGAGATTTGAACTCATTCAAAGTAATTAGGTGTTCCTTGACCATTTGTTTATTAATCTCAAGCTGCAGTCCTGCCCAAACGTAAACTTGTACTTCATGTTTGCTAGGACTATCATAGACACTCTTTTGGGAGAAGACTGAGTCAAAGTAGGAATTGAGCACTTCTGCCTTTTCTTTGTCATGTGTTATCATTTTGCCATCCTCAGTGAGTAGCTGAACCACCATTTTTTTTGTCTGTCTTTTGCTATGGATGTACCTAAAGAAAGCTTTTTTATTGCTTTTAGCATCCCTCATTCTCAGCTTTTGCCTTCCTGACACCATCCCTACAATTCCATGCTACCTGTCTGTATTCTTCCTTTGTGGTTTGGCCTTCCTTCCACTTCCTATATGTGTCCCTTTTTGTTTTCAGGTCATCTCGCAGCTTTTGGTGAAGCCACATTGGCTTCTTCTGCTGTCTTCCCCCTTCTTTCCTTGATGGAATTGCTTGCAATTGTGCCTTTAGAATTTCCTTTTTTAGAAACTCCCACCCATGTTGGACTCCTTTTTTCATTAGGATTGCTTGCCATGGAACCTTACTTATTGTTCTGAGTTTACTGAACCTTACTGAGTTGGTTAAAAACAGCTTTCCTGAAGTCAAGGGTACATGTATAGCTACTCCCCACTTTTGCTTCCTTTAAAATCAAGAACTCAAGTATAACATGGTCACTTTCTCCCAGAGTTCCCATAAGTACCATGTCATCCACTAAGTCAACTCTGTTGGTTAGATCAAGTCAAGGATAGCTGATCCTCTAATTCCTTCCTCCATTTTCTGTAGGAAAAATATATCAGCAATACAAGTCAGGACTTTTTTGGTGGAGCTGTGTTTGGCAGAATTTGTCTCCCAACAGATATTGGGGTCATTGAAGGTCCCCCATTACTACTGCATCATACCTCCTTGAAACATTGGCAGCAGTTTGCTTTTCAAAGGTTTCATCCTTGTCTTCTTGATTGGGTGGTTGGTAGTAGACTCCAACCACCATGTTCCTTTTATTCCTTGCCCCATTAATTTTAATCCAGATACTCTTGGTGGGGCTACCAAGCTCATCTTCCTGTATTTCTGTGCAGGGATATGTATTTTTAACATATAGTGCAACTCCACCTCCCTTTCTATTCCTTCTATTCTTTTTGAACAAGTTATATCTTTCAATTGCTGTATTCCAGTTATGGGAGTCATCCCACCAAGTTTCAGTTATACCTATCAAGTCATATTTATCTTCCTGTATTAAGAGTTCAAGTTCATCCAGTTTGTTTCCCATACTCTGGACATTAATATATAGATGTGGGAGACCATGTGATTTATGGGTTAGGGTTAGGGTCTGGCTTCCTTCCTACATTAGTGGGCCCAATTAAGGCTGTTCCCTCAATCCCTGTTGCGCTGCAGCCAACTCAGAAGGGACAGGAAGGGGGGAGGCATGAGTTTCAGGCACCTCCGCAGCCAGAAGAAGCAGAGTTGGGGATTGCTGTGTCTGAGTAGGATCGTGCGGGAGGGGGGCAGCCTGCTCTCCAGCCAGTTCCCACGAGTAATGCCCTTTCCGAGGAGCCGAGTGCACCATCCCCAGTTGATGCAGAGGACTTGTGGGGGAAGCTTCAGAGTCAGTGCCAGCTCCTCCTTTACCAAGCAGTTCCCAGGAGGATTCCAGTGTGGCACCGCCCCCTGACCTCGAGCCCGTTGCTCGGGAGCAGGTGTCTTCAGATGAGCTGTTGGATGCGCGTCCCCTGTCTCCTCGTTCCCGTCGCCGCGAGAAACGGACAGGGCAAAGACAGGAATTACGAAGGAGTCAGAGATTACGTTCGAAAACATTTCCTATATAAGCCTGCCGCTCCCAGTGGGGGGTCGTTGAGTCAACTTCCTTCACACGCTGCAGAGCATGTCTAGAGTATAGTTAGGGACTCTAGTGAGTTAGCGTAGGGTTTCCTATGAAGCGCAATGCCTTTGATGTATCCATTACTCTAATAAAACGAGATTTACTTGCACACACACTCCAGCCTCATTCTTTTGGCTCTGGACGGGACAATCCCCGTACTGTGCATAATGCTTCATCAGTCGTTACCTCCAAGTTTACCTCTCCCCCTTAGGATTCAGTTTAAAGCCCTCCTGAAGAAGTTCTCCATGCTGTGGCCAAACACATTCTTCCCAGTCCTTGAGAGGTTCAAAAATATATCCCAACTATTTATTTATTTATTTATTTATTTAAATTATATCCTGACCTCCTTTCCAGAAATGTGTAACATTTCTGTTATACATCATCATTATGATGTATCATGAGCCATCAGCATTATGTACTTTTACTATTATTTTGTACTATATAAAATATTAATAATCATATAAGTATGCAGCAGGATCCAAATTATAGCCCACTCTTTTAATGATGGCTTGTTCAGGAAAATAATTCTTCCTTCAACCAATGTGTGCTTTGTGGTACTCTTAGATGTAAATTCTTGCTGCTGGATTTGTTTGTTTATGCTTGTTTCTTTTTTAAAAACAAACCCAACGCAATATCACAGAATTAAGATAATATAGCTATTTAAAATAGCATTTAAAATTTGCAACCATAAAATACCCATTTAAAAGTGAATTCAACTTAGTACTCCAGCAATATTTCTCAAAACCTTCCTACAGAAAAATGTGAAAACGAGCCAGCAAAAATAATACCGGGATGGAGCCTGGCATAATTTTAGTGCTCTGTAAATATCATTTACAAAAACACATTCTCTGTTTTGTAGTGGAATATTTCAGATTATTTCTTCCAAAGAGGCGAAATTATTGAAAAAGAGCTGAACAAAGAGGAAGCGGTACAACAGAAGCAAGCAGAAGAAAAGGGAATATCACTGAACCGTCCTTTTCATCCAGCTCCACCATTTGACTGCCTTTGGCTATGTCTGTATGCCAAGCTGGGGGAGCTCTGTGTAGATCCACGGCCTGCTGTGAGAAAGAGTGCTGGACAGACCTTATTCTCAACAGTTGGTGCTCATGGAACTTTACTTCAGCATGCAACATGGCACACAGTTATATGGAAGGTACTATACGAATACTTTACATCTTAAAACAATATTACAACTATGTCTTACTCTAGTTCTTTCTATGTGTGTTTGATATTCTTGTTTTCCAGTTTGAATGATATTGGGTACAATGTATAATTTACAAGAGTAAATGGCCCTATTTTCTATTAACCTTAGTGGCCAGTTCAGTTGTTTTAACTTTCTGCCAGCTTTTGTTATGTAATTCAGTGATCTTCAGCCTTTCCAAACATGTAAATTCGCTTTTAACTGCAACATGGGCTTTTTTAAAATTTGCCATATATTATTATTCTTAATTATGAATTTTCTCTCTTGCTCTTCAAGAAGGAGCCCAAGGCAGCAAACAAGGCACAAAACACTAAAAATATCTTAAAACATTTCAAAAACAAAACATCTTAAAAGCATATTTAAGAAAAAAATCTTCTCAAACATCTTAGAAAGCAATTCCAAAACAGATGTAGATTAGGATAAGGTCTCTTTTTAAAAAGCTTTAGTTGAAAGAGTAAAGTTTTCAGGAGGCACCAAAAGGAAAACAGAGATGGCACCTGTCTTATATTTAAGGGGAGGGAATTCCAAAAGGTAGGTGCCACAACACTAAAGGTCCTCTTCCTGTGTTGTGCAGAATGGACCTCCTGATAAGATGATGGTATCTGCAGGAGGCCCTCACCTGCAGAGTGCAGTGATCGACTGGGAAAACATAGATGTATGGTTTCTTTCTTGTATGCAATCCCTTTCTCTTTTTTTCTTCTCTTTCTCATTAGCACCTTGCATAGCGTTCTGCTTCACATGCATCCTAGCTAAAATGGAAGCTGTATAATTTTTGAGAGATGTGCTTCTGCGTTTTCTGGAAGGTCACCGATGTTGGAACGCATCTCTAGGAATTCCCATTGTAGTCAGTTTCAGGCGTGTTGCAGGAAATCCTTTTTGGAGAGAAAAAAACACCACAATGGTGGTGCTTGCCAGTTAACTATTTTAACTGTAGTTGTGAGCTACCATGTTGAAATACCATGTTGAAATTTAGGCCCCATCTACACTATACATCTAAGGCAGTATCATACCACTTTAAACAGTGATGGCTTTCCTTAAAGAATCCTGGAAACTGTAGTTTGTTAAGGGTGCTGAAGATTGTTAAGGGACTGTTGCTCTCACCTGAAAGGTGGTTTTCCTGGGTACATAACACCATGAAGTCTTTATGGAACACACAGAGGTGGCAGGTGACGGACAAGTTTCCCAGATCCAACACTGTCTGGGCTGAAGTGATTGCCATGAGAAAGAGGACTTTAAACGAGAGCAAACATAACATAATGGACTTCAGAGGCTCAAAAGGTGGGCACTACAAAACCTGCAGAAGCTTCTGAAGACTCCATGAGGGAAATCGGTGAGCCACAGCAGGTGAGAGGAGGGATGCCCCTTTCAAGAACCACTTGACCAAAGGATGTCTGAGGGAAGCCTGGATTGGCCATGCTGACAAGATGGAAGAAATGGCTGAAGCCTGCCTGCGCAGGATGTTAGGCTTGAGCCCCACTGAGATTTCTGAATGGGGAAAATCGAGAAGTTGATGAACTATAGCACTGGACGGATGAACCTGCTTTTTGAAGTACCGCTTGACAAAGGCTGACCATAAATCTTAATAGATACAAGCGGTGAAAGGCCGTCTAGAAGCCAAAATGATAGCAATAATGTCCTTGGAGAGCCTTGAGAATCTCAAGTGTCATTACTCAAAACCCAGGCTGTCAGATTCAGCCACTCAGGATCTGGGTACCAGATTGGTGCTTGAGACAGAAGGTCCATCCTCGATGGTAACTGCCATGAGTCCTTGATTGAGAGAGTGAGCAGATCTGAAAACCATGGCCAGTACGGTGTCAGAAGGATCACCTGGGTGTGTTCTCGATGGAGCTTCCAGATGGTCCATCCCAGGAGAGGGACCAGTGGAAAGGCACAGAGAGGTCCTTTGGGCCATGATGTCAAGAGCGTGTCGACTGTCTCAGCATCCTCCTGATGATATCTCACAAGAACCATGGAAGCTGAGTTGAGCAAAGAGGTCTACAGTAGGGCCCCGCTAATACGGCTGGTTAGGGACCAGGTCCCCGCCGTAAAGTGGAACCCATAGACTATAATGGGCCGCGTCACGTGAAAATGTCGCAAAACGCTGTAAAAGTGCAAAATTGGCTTTAAAACGGGGAATTTCCCCAAATTGAAAGCTGCCGCATGAGCAGAACGCCACAAAACTGAACGCTGGTAAGCGGGGACCTACTGTACTGTGAAAAGGCCGAACATGCAGTTGACAAAAACCTTCTGGATGCAGCCTCCATTCCCAAGGCAGAACTTGCTGTCTGCTGAGCCAGTCTGCTCCAGTGTTCAATTTGCTGCTGAGGTGCTCACCCACAGGAAGTGCAGATGATATTGGCCCAATTGAAGATGAGTGTCAATTCTGTTTGAACGGTCCTTAATCATGTGCCCCTCAAATGGTTCAAATGAGCCTTCACACTGCTGTTGTCAGTCTGGTCAGACATTGGTCAGATGGAGCTTCTGGTGAAAGTGAAGGAGGGCAAGATGCACTGCTCACAATTTCAACAGATTTATGGTTAGAATTTGGTTGGTTGTTGTCTAAGTCCCTTGAACAAAGAGGGAATTGCATAGGGCCTCTCACCCCAGTAGACTGGCATCGGTAGTAATTAGAGTCCTCTCGGGAGGGGAGCACCCCTCTGCAGATTCTCGGTCACTGCCCACCAGCAGGAGGACCGCAGGAATGGGGACAGCTGCACCCTTCTGTGCCTGGAGTTGGCAGTATCCAGCTGAAAGGGCTGGAGAGCCCGGAAATGATGGTGAGCCCAAGGAACCATATGAATGGAGGAGATGACCAGACACAGCACCCTGGTGAGGAACATCACATCCACCACTCTCCCAGACATAAAATGATGAGCTGTCTCGATGGTGGCCATGATTCTCTCCGGGGACAGAAAAGCCATTGCGTGAGCCATGTCCAATATGGCTCCAAGGTGCTGAAGACATTGCGTTGGAGTCAAATGGCTCTTTTTCCAAGTTCACCAGGAAGCCATGGTCCCTCAGAGCTGCGATAAGTGAGGTGCACATGATTGGACATCAACAACCTGATACATGTCCATACCAGGAGGACGTCCGAGTAGGGGTTGATGTGCATCCCCTGAGGCCAGAGATGAGCCACGGGTTACCACAAACATCATGAACACCCTCAGATTTAAAGAGAGACCGAACAGCAGGACCCAGTACTGGAAGTACGTCGCCTAGAGTGGCTTCGGCCAGATAGGCGACCTAAAAAAATTAAATTTACATTTTACATTTACAAGTGAGCCTGGCAGTACATGAACCTCAGAAATCTTCAATGGACAGGCAAGATTGGCACATGTAGGTAGGCTTCCTTCAAATCAATAGAAGGCAGAAAGTCTCCTTCCTGGAGAGCTTCCACAATTGATGTGACAAACTCCATCTTGAAATGCCGATGCCGGATAAAGGTGTTGAAAAATTTGAAGTCTAAAATTGCCCTCCACAAATGAACTTTTTTGGACATATACATCTTTTTTGGTGTATACTTAATTTTGTTCCTACACCTGAGTAAAATGTATCAGGATTCACTGGCTCTATTGCTCCAATGGAAAGCAATTGATATATGGCCTCTGTCATCACTGCCCGTCTCTCCAGAGAGTTGGACTGGGCATGGAAGAAATCTGTGAGGAGGAAGTTCTCAGAGTTCTATGGGGTAACCATGAATCACAGAGTCTCACACCCAAGCATTCATGGTTATGTGTGTCCAAGCACTGGCAAATTGAAGAAGCCTGCCACCTACTGGGATGGCATCAGTACTAGCACTGTTGATATCCTCCACGACCAGAAGCTGGGGTGCACCCCGGGAATCCAGAGAACTGGTTTTTGTTATGTCCAAAGAATTGCTACTTGTTCCAGTAGCCTCTTGACAGTTGAAAATTATGGCCTCTCCCTGTGGGCCATGGTGCCTGAAAGGACTACTGGTAGAGGTATGGTGATGATCTGCAGGCATCTTTACAGTCGTCTCTCTTAGTAATAGCCAACACAGATTTCCTCTTATCCTTGGGATTAACCATCATTGCCTTGAGGGCCTCATCCCTAAACAGCATGGTACCCATGTAGGGAACTGTGGAGAAGCTGATGTGAGCTGTGTTGTCAGTATCCCAGTGGTGTAGCCAGAGGGTCTGGCAAGCTACCACACCTACGGACATAGCTCTGGCAGCAAACTGCGTAGCATCAAGCGTAATTTGACCAAAATGTTGCAGAGTCTAGCTGGGTCAGGCTGAAGATCATCCAGTAACTCATCAAGCTACATCATTGAGGCCCTGGTGATCAAGGAAGCAGCTCAAGAGGCCCAGATTGCATACGCCAAGCATTAGGGGTCTTCCTAAGAGCAAAGTCCAGTCTCTGTTCAGATGCATATTTAAATTAAGAGTCCTTTTCTTTGGGGAGGAGAGATTTTAAGACCAGACTTGAAGTGGGCCCATCCGCTGCCTGGAGTTTCAGGAAATTCATGAAGTCTGGATTCAACAAATATTTTGTTAGCAAAGGCCATCATGCGGTGTGCATGAAGAGGATGGCCCCATTCCTCCTTTGCCATCCTGTTGAGGGGGTCAGGAACTGGAAAAGAAAGGACCAAAGATTTAAGTGTCTTTAACACTCTGGAGCCCTTCACCAGAGCAGGAGAGGGCTCAGGCTCAGGCTTTTCCAGACCCAAGGTGGCTAGAGACTTGCAAAATAGGATAAGGTAGTCTGAAGACTGGAATGAATGGTGCAAAACATCATCTTCTCCTTCCTATTCTCTACTCCACTCAACCTCATCACCTCCAGGAGTGATGAACGGCTCAAGCGGATCAGCTTCAGTTTCTAAACTACATTGAACCCTATCCCTAGAGATATCAAAAGGGTTAGGAGATTACTCCTGTTGTTCCTCAACTGGAGGTGAAGAGTGAGCTTGGTGCACAGGCACGAGGGAAGGTCTCTAGAGTTCAAATGAGATTAACCCAAGCAGAGTATCTCTGAATTGAGATTGGCCTGATTTAAGAGAAGGACCCTATAAGAGAGTGAATGAGGATCAAAGGGTTGCCTGTGAATCAGAAGATCACTGAGGCTCAGTAGACAGTTCGGGCCACTCAGGTATAGTAGACAGTAGAACTGAAATATGCTCAGAGGGTGCAAATGCAGGAGCAGAAGGCTGCATGTACAAGTCTCCTTGGTGAGGTGGTACCATGGAAGCCTCCCAAAGGACAGTGAGGGCTGGTCTGGAAACCTTCAGATTCCTCATCGAAAGCTGGTGAGTGAAAAAGAGCCTCCAGCCTTTGTTGTCCATTGAGTTGCTCTCCTCCCCCATCTCCGAGGAGTAACCCCATGGAATAGCAACATAACTGGCTCTTCTGATAGCCTTTTGCTTATGCTTAATAGCTTGTGTTTAAGCGACTTGACTTCAGACACTGGCCATGGCACTAATGGCTGCGAAGATGCTAGTTGCTGCATATCACTGAGTTGTGCCTCAGTAGTCACGTCCATTGTCACAGTGGAAGATGGCCCAGCCATGGTAACACACACAGTAGAGGGCAGCAGTTGGGCACATCAAGTTCAGTAAACACCCACACAGGCTGAGGGGTGCAGTGGAGAACCAATCTACATATGAAAAGGTACAGGGGTGCAGTGGATTAATGGAGGCCAGTAATAAGACACACAGTAGAGGGCTGCGGTTTGACCTCAGAATACAGCAAAAAAAAAAAAAATTATTGCTCCAGTTTTTCTTCTGATAACTTCTCCCTTTGTCCAAGACAACAAGGGAAGAAGAGAGGAGAGTCAAGAGCAAGAGACAGACTAGAGATCAACAGAGGAGAAAAAAGGCAGGCAACTGGTGGACAAAAAATGGTAGATGGAAGAGAAGAAAAAAGGGTGGGGAAACAGCTTCAAAATGGTGGACAGTGCAGACAGAGGGGGAAAGCGCACCTGCGCACCCCTAGCAGCAGACAGAGAAGCAGGGAACAGCTGCAGCAGCAAGCTCCAAACGGCATGCAGCAGTGGCTAGGAAGGAGTGATCGTGGCCCTGATGTGAGTTCCAGGAGGAGACTAGGTCAGAGCTGCTAGAGCCACCACCTCTGGAGTTGGCAGGGAGAGAGGCCCCGAGAGAAGGAGCAAGGCACTAGGGAGCAAGCGCAGCTGCAAGCTGTAAAGGGCAAAGGCAGCAAGAAATAACTTGTGGTGGCCAGAAGGGACAGAGCCACAGCCATGAGCTCTGAGGAGGGAGCGGCAGCAGAAGGGGAGAGAAGGGAACGGAATTACAGGTGTGAGCTCTGGAGCGAGTGGTGGCAGAAGGAATAGAGCCGCAGCCACCAGCTCCAAGAAGCAAGCAGCAGCAGGCAGGGAGAGAAGGAAACTGAGCTGCAGCTGCAAGCTTTGTGGGGCAAGGGGGCAAGCAGCGGTAGGGGAGAGATGGCCAGGGATAAACAAGCACCTCCTTGGGGAAGGGTCTGAGGGAAGAAGTGGAGGAGACCACAATAGACAGGCCACAAGAGAAAGCCTCAGAAAAACAGGCCGCTGCAGCAAGCCTGGGGAGCAGGAAGCCAGCAACCCCAGGCAACATGAGAGAGACTTAAAAAAAATAATTACACAAATATAAGAAGACAGAGACACAGAACAGACTCACAAGAAATAGCAGTAGAGCAAGGACAGACTCACGCTAATCTGACTAAGCTGATAAGAGCTAAGGTTGAAAGGATCCACCTTGGACAAAAAGCAGGAATGGACTGGGGTGAAGACTAGAAGGAACAGCTGAAGTTTTGACTCCTGTGTATTCCTGCCTTTGGACACCAGGCGGCACTAGTATCCACCTGATGGCATGCTAGTTGGGGGGGGGGAAACCTTATTCCCCTCACAGAGCTACAATTCTCAGAGTTCCCTGGGAAAAGGGATTAATTGTTAAACTACTCTTAGAATTGTAGCTCTGTAAAGCAAATAGGAGGTCTCAGCACCCTTAACAAACTATAGTTCCCAAGATTCTTTGGAGGAAGCCATGACAGTTTGAAGGGTATGATACTGCTTTAAATGTGTACTGCAGATGCAGCCACTCTAATATATCTGAGTAGACATTTATAGGATTGCACTGAAAATCATGTAAGTTCCATGAGATCAGTGTGACTTACTCCTAAAAATGTAAATGTACTGCCTTCAAGTCGATTCCAACTTATGGCGACCCTATGAATAGGGTTTTCATGAGGCTGAGAGGCAGTGACTGGCCGAAGGTCACCCAGTGAGCTTCATGGCTATGTGGGGATTTGAACCCTGGTCTCCCAGGTTGTAGTCCAACACCTTAACCACTACACCACACTGGCTCTTGACTTACTCCTAGATAAGAGAATATAGGATTGCAGCCTTGTTCTGCTATTTTATATCATGCTTCATTGTTTTGTTTTAAATGAACAAAGCTATAAAATAGGACCACATACTTTAGTTGTTAGCACACATCTTTCATCACACTTGTGCCCATAGTTGGATATCTACACATGTCACCAATGGAGCCATGGCATATCTGGAGAAATTGCCTTGTACACTAATAACAGGAGAAGATCAGCGATAGAACACAGGCTAGCCTTCCAGATGATGTCTGACTCCAACTCCCATCAGCCAGTGTTGTCAGTTATGATGGGAATTGGACTCCAACATCAGTTGGTGGGCCACAGATTCCCTTCCTCTGGGCTACAGCTTTAGGTGAAAAACACAAGTGTCATGCAATACAGAAATGAGTAGGTATACAGAGTGGATACAGCTACAGAGAAGGTGCAGCCTGCATCAATAGCTAATGTGACTAATGCTGTGGAGGAGGAAGAGAGATAGAAAGACTGGGTAAACTACTGGTACAGGATAAACCACAGTTGCATAAAGAAAAGGAAATAGAGAGCCAAGAAGACAAGGTCAGGGAAATGAGAGAAGGGAGAAAATGAAGCATCAACATTCACCTGTTTCAAAGTGGGGAGAAGAAGTAAGAGATTTCTTTCAGGTCATCACAGTGACCTGTGAGTTTGAGGGTAGGGTTGGTTATCAAGGGCTCTTGGAGTGTTTTGATATAACCATTTTGGTATAAATTATGGATGGCTAGTCACCCATCTAATCACAGAAGGAGTCTTCTGCTCACAGAATGGCTGTTCTACACTTTGCACTAGAGCACTCTGTGGGAAAAGAAATACAGTTTAATGATCTGATTTGTGGAGCCTCTTGTACACTCAGGAGTAGATTAACTGCTTTAGAACTTTCCTGTGCATGAGCAATACAACAGGGTATTTTCTTTCTGCTTATGGGTCTTTGGATACAACCAGAAGTTGTTTGAGTTTGTCATCACTTTAGACTAGTGGACAAAGCAAGTCTTTTCATTTTGTGGGCCTCCATGCCCACATGGGGAAAGTGGATCTATCTATTAAATGGGACACAGTCTTCATCTAGAAGGTCATAATCACACTTAGCTAAATGGGCCCAGAAGTTATTATTATTATGAGAGTCATACTCTTTATTACCACAAATTCATTAGCTTGTCAACTGAAGTTCTTGAAGCAGTTTAACATTGTTACTACACCTAGGTCTGGGTTAATGACAATCGAGCTAAAAGGTTGGTGATGATAAGGTTAAGTAAACTAGAATCTCACATTCTTCATCTGCGGAAGAAAAAAAATCTTGACAGTATTTTTAATTTGTTTATTATTTTATGTATGCTTCAATTACAAGGCACAGCTAAAATATCAAGTTCTGAAATGTTTTATATTATAGGTTCTCTTTCATTTGCTGGATCAGGTGAGGGAGTCTTCTACAACTGCTGATAAAGAGAAGATTGAGTCTGGTGGTGGTAATATCCTCATTCACCATTCAAGAGATACAGCAGAGAAACAATGGGCTGAGACATGGGTGTTAACGTTGGCTGGAGTAGCCAGAATATTCAACACAAGGAGATACCTGTTGCAATCCTTAGGTATAATGGATTCTTTGCATGCTTAAGAAGGCTAGATGGGATTTTTGCTGACAAAATTTGGTCGTACGGTTTTATGTTGATTTATTTTATTTATTAAAATTAGTATCCCACCATTCATTGTAAAACAATCTCAGGACAAGTCACACCATACAAAACTACATAAAAACCAACCCATAAAAATATTTACAGAAACTATGATTTAAAATTAAATATACATATATCCCTTCGTCTGTCAAAAGACCTGACAGAAAAGTAAGTTTTCACTTAGCACCAATAGCTTGCCAATGTTAACACTAAGCTGATTTCAGGGGGAAGAATGTTCCACAACCAGAAGGCCACCACCAAGAAGGCCCTGTTACAAGTTCCAGTAGCCTGGGCTTTGTTTGGTGATGTACAATCAGATCTCAAATCATGGACAGAGAGACACACCTTCAGATAGTTGGGTCCTAAGCCATTTGGGATTTTATATGCTAAAACCATTTGAATTGGTTTCATTAGCAAAAAAGCAGCCAGCTCAGATCTTTAAGGCTTGGGTGTCTTATTTTATTTATTTATTTATTAGTTGCCCATCTGGCTGGTTATCCAGCCACTCTGGGCGATGTACAAAATAAAACGTACAAATACATTAAACATTCAAAATCTGAAGCAATAATAGTAAAACTTAGCCCACCCCAAAAGCCTGTCTAAAGAGCCAGGTCTTCAAGGCTCAGCGGAAACTCATCATAGAAGGGGCATGGCGGAGATCATTTGGGAGGGAGTTCCACAGGGTGGGGGCCAAAATTGAAAAAGCCCTCTCCCTAGTCCTCACCAGTCTAGCTGTTTTAACTGGTGGGATGGAGAGAAGGTCTTTTGAGGCTGATTTTGTTGGGCGGCATTGCTGATGATGCTGGAGGCGCTCCTTCAGATAGACTGGGCCGAAACCGTGTAGGAATTTAAAGGTCAAAACCAACACCTTGAATTGGGCCTGGCAAGGAACTGGTAACCAGTGCAACTCTTTCAGCACCGGAGTGATATGATCTTGTCGTCGGCTGCCTTTAATCAGGCACGCCGCCACATTCTGTACCAGTTGCAACTTCTGGACCGTTATGACCTCTTACAGCTGAGCTAGCCAACACCTTGGTGGTTCATTTGCAATAACTAAACATTCTTCGAGGACAGCCCCATGTAGAGCACTTTACATTATTTATTAATTTTAGTTTTGGTATTTTTTACCAGGCCTTCACCTTAAAGTCCCAGGGCGGGTTATAGACTGAAAATGTAATTACAAATATAATAAATAAACTAAAAATGCAACAATAAAAAACATCAAACACATCATATCTAACAATTACATTTGCAAAGACAGCAACTAAAATTAATATTTCTCTTCCAAAAGCCAGTATGTCTAACCAGGAGATTACTAGGGCATGGGTTACTGTGGCCAGGCTATCCCTGTCCAGCAACAGGCATTGCTGACAAATCAGCCAGAGCTGGAAATAAGCACTCCACACCTCTGCAGCAACAAAGTGGAATCAAGGAGTATTCTGATTGAAGGAACGTACCTGATCCTTCAGTGGGAGTGTACAGCCCCATCTAGAATAGGCTAATTCCCAGACCCAGTGACACCAATCCATGGTACCTATTTTGCCATGATCCAAGTTATTTGTTGGCCTGCATTCAGCCATTTCAGCCTCCAGACACTAATTGAGCACCTGTACATCTTAACCAGATTCCAATGGAAGGGGATATATAGCTGGGTTACTACTTGTAATGGTGTGTTTTTTATTTGTATTCTATAGCACACCTAGAGGAAGGTACTGGTAAACCACCTTTGAATGCCTCTTCCCATGAAAACCCTATGAATATATCCAAAAAAGATTCATAGGATCGCCGTAAGTCGTAATTGACTTGAAGGCATATAACAACAGCACACCTATCCACTAATTTCTTAAGTTCAGCTATTTTCTTATGATGTAGCATTATTATACCACTTATTTAAAGTCCTTTTTCAGAAAAAAATTAAAAAAGCATGTGTGTGGCATAATAATGAAACAGATTGCTTTCTGATATTTCTTTTTCCCCAACAGGAGATTTTTCTCAAGCTTGGGATGTTCTTCTTGATCACATCCAGTCAGCTGCACTCAGCAAAAACAATGAAGTTTCTCTGGCTGCTTTGAAAAGCTTTCAGGAAATCTTGCAAATTGTGTCCCCTGTCAGAGAAAGTGAAAAACCTGATACACCACCTGCTATTAATATGCCTGTCCTCATAGGAACAGTGACTGCCACTGGCCTTGGAAGATCTTTTATGAGAACTGATTCTATAGGAGAAAGGATTGGCAGGTATAATATTACTGAACCTCCTGTAATAACAGATGAAATTGAAGACTTGAATCTTTGGTGGGCTGCCTGGAACAGCTGGTTTAGGATTGGATCAGAAAGTACAAAGCCTCCAGTTGCTTGTGATAAAATGACTTTTATTCCCAGCCAGCCTTTTCTTACAGCTTTAATACAGATATTCCCAGCCCTTTATCAGCACATCAAAACTGGTTTCAGTATGGATGATCTCCAGAAATTGGGTGTCATTCTACACGGTGCAGTCTCTGTTCCAATCAGTTCGGATGCATCCCCCTTCATTCTACCATCATACACGGAGGCAGTTCTAACAAGTTTGCAAGAAGCAGTTCTTACAGCTTTAGATGTCTTACAAAAGGTAATAATGTAGTTTTTAAATACTTTCTGAAAAGCAGTCACTCAACTTCATCTTTTGTATTGCCATCTATAATGTGAATCAATTAAATATTTGTAGATAAAATTTGCAATGATAATAGTCATAGAACGTATTTTTGCTCCTTCCTGAAAGAGCGTGTTCCAGGCCTGCCTTTTTTGCCTACTACAAAGTTCTTTTTGTTCAAACAATCTGCTTCAACAGATTACATTGCAGTTAGATCATCTTCATAAAGTTATTACATCAAAAGTTAATACAGAATATAACTGAATCAAGAGTAGTTTTGTGTGGTATTTTAATCAAAATGCTAAAGTTGATGATCTTTGGATAGAATTATTATAGTAGGAGTCATGCAGGTAATACATTTCTAAGATTGCTCTGCAGAAACTAAAACAATTGATTCAATTCCACCTGAATCCTATTAAAACCAATGGCGGATACAGTTGCAACTAATTGAAATTCCATTGTCCCCCAAAATACAAAATAGCTTTGATTTTATACCAAGACTATGACCAAAATCAAACCCTGTCACAACTCAACAATAACAATCAGACCTTAAATGCCTCAGTCCTTCTCTCAGCGCTCTCCTCATATGCTTCCAAGACCCCTCAAAATCCTTCCCTCCCTTTGACACACTTGCCTGGCTACTGCTGCTTTTCTGGCAGTAGAAATGAAGGAAGCCTCTCTCCCCTTTCCTATGCCAGCGATCCACATGCCAGTAGATTTCGGATTCCCCCCCCCCCAACTGTTGATGCCCATAAAATGTTCTATGGAAATCTGTAGCCCTTGGAAAACACACTTGCCCTAGTGCATATCTGTCTTCAGACCTATATTCTTCCCGACATCTGTCAACCTTGTTTTTCTCTTATTCCACCCTACCCCTATACCAACTGTCATTACTAATGTAAGCAACTCTCTGTCCCACTGTCCCCATAGTGTCCCGAGCCTCAGTGTTTCTCTAATCTGCAGAGGAAGACTGTATGAGGCTGAAAGACAAAGGAAAGGTGTAGGTGTGTGGAGTTGTAAGTGAGCTCAATATGCCAGACAGTATTCTACAAAGATTAGGTGCAAGCCACCTTCATAACCCATGCTTTAAAGATGGCTTGTTCAAAAACTGGCAAGTTTGTTTTTAAGCCATAATCTCTGGTTCATACTAAGCCCTGTTTCTTTGAAATTGAAAATAAACACTGCAAAAGTCCTTCTCCTGGCCACAGGGAAGGAGGAAAGAAGAGTAAGTAGCATGTGAGCCCAGCATTTTACTCTGGCTTCACAAAACCAGCGCAATATACCAAAAACTGATGGATATTCCTCCAGTGCCCGTAGCAGTTCTTTCCATCCACCAGTCATGAACATGCACACTGTTTATGTATCCATCATATTAGTTTAAGGAAGGCAGTAGCCCCACAAAATCCTTGCTGCCAAAAACAGCCCACACAATCTTCCCTGTGAGAGGCACAGATGAGTTATCAGTTAAGAAACAGCAACTGATACTTGCAGCCACAAGTTTTAAGCTTCCCTTTACCCAGAGCATCCCTTGGAAGCCCAAGCAGAGCCAGCAGCAGCCTGGAAACTATCCTTTAGACAAACAAATAACTTTACCCAGATGGGAAAGGAAGGAGTGTCCTGCTGATAGCAGCAACCATCATACAGTCTCACTATGGTGTGCGTTATTCCACATAACGTGTATATAATTACACACAATGTACTTACGTTTGTACTTTGATGTGTGTGGGGAACAAGTGATTTCAAAGGAGAATGCACACTTCCTGCAGTAATCTCATACTAATAAATATCATGAGCTGGCCAGTAATGTGGGGGAGAAAGCAATGCACTGAGAAACAGGAGAGGTAGAGTTCCATCACTGCTGAATTGGTTACATTGCTGTGCAATTTTTAGGGACACAGAAGCCCAGGGTGAAAAAAGCTGGCGACTCCTCACAGGAATAGTTGGTTTCCCAATG
Source organism: Rhineura floridana (assembly GCF_030035675.1). Taxonomy (NCBI): domain Eukaryota; kingdom Metazoa; phylum Chordata; class Lepidosauria; order Squamata; family Rhineuridae; genus Rhineura; species Rhineura floridana. The sequence continues at coordinate 76,694,145 of NC_084487.1, read as the reverse complement.
GTCAAACTACTATTCTTACTTGTGGACTACATGACACTGGGAGAAACATTGTTTCTCCTATAAGTATTAAAGAACAGCCTGGCCTATGGAAAATCAAGAGGCATGTGGATAGTTACAAATATTTGGTAGCAGCTGCATCAGACTAGTCCTGCAAATGGGTGTTCATTAGAGGTTGGCAAGTAGTATGTTTTGAGAGGTTACTACCACCTACCTGTTGACGTGTGTGTGTTGTTGCGTGAAACAGCATACATTACGTTGGAGTTAAGTTGAGCAAGAAACTTCTTCAGAGCATTAGATCATGTTAAGAGTCTTTATTAAGACATTACGGCCAAAGGCTTAAGAGTAAATACATGTAGAGTTTCTTCAGTCACCCCCCTTCTGGTACCTCTCTCTCCAAAGGTAAACACAGAAGAGAACCTCTCAGTTCAGAGGCAATACACAGAAGACACAGCTTAACACAGATAGCTGCTAGAACTTTTCCCAGTCTATCGCGATGGTTACCATAGCAACGGCCTTCGCAGTCCGTTCCCAGACTGGGCAAAGACATAACTCTCCCTAGTTACAGTTTTTCAGACTTGATGGAAAACAGACTCAGTGACAGTGCGGTTCAATGGTCAACACTACCTGTCCTTCATTGTGTGTACACTCAACTCACTCTTCCATTGGTAAAGTTTGGAGATTCGCCTGTTGGAAAAAAGTAATAAAGTCACTGGGGCAGCACTTATTCATACATTTAAGTTATTCATATGCATTTAAATTTTATCTTGGATTACTCTTTCTTCTGCACCATGGGCCGTGGACCTGATGGTCATCCAAGAAATGATGAATTACAAGTTGGACCAACAGTACCAATGAGTGTTCACTAACCAGTAACCACAGTAGCTGTGCTCCCCATACACCAATGCATTCACCAGCGCATGGCAAAAACTTACTTGAATTGCTGCTGTGAACTGTGGCTACAAGGGGCCCCCTTCTAAAATCATATATACTCTCCCCTGGATGGAATGCACTGTGTAACTTGTGGAAAGCTGTATGACTTTATATGGTATAACTTCCTGTTGCTAAGCCAGTACAGACTTTCCTGATATTGCAGGGAGAGGAAACATTCTTTAGGCATGCAGATGTTTTGGGGTGAGAGATAAAGGTTGTTTAACGTATGTGCTTCTCCTCCATAGTCCTTGCAATCTCAGTAGTGGAGGTGAGTTACCTTTTGGGATTTCATATCTGGAGTCCTGCAGCAGAATATCTGTAAAGAACTGTTTTTTGGGGGAATTGTATCCTTTTTGTATGTGCATAGTTGAGCCCTGCTGGGTCAGGCCAAAGGCCCATCTGGTAGTCCAGCATCCTGCTATCACAGTGGCCATCAGATACCAGTGGGAAGCCTGCAAGTAGGACATGAGCACAACAGCATTCTCCACATTTTGTGTACCCCAGTAACTGATATTCAGAAGAATACCATCTCCAATACTGGAGGTAGTGTACAGATATCACGACTAGTAGCCAATGATAGTCTTGAATTTGTCTAATCCTGTTTTAAAGCCATCCAAGTTAGCTGCCTTTACTACATCTTGTGGTAGCAAAACTCATAGTTTAACTTTGAGCTGTGAAAAGAAGTTCTTTCTTTTTCTTGCCGACTTCTTTGGATGACCCCAAGTTCAGGCATGAGACAAGAAAAATTCTTCTATCTACTTTCTCCACACCATGCATACTTTTATACACCTCTGTCATGCCTTCTCTTCCTTTTTTTTTTCAATCTGAAAAGCCCAAATGTTGTAATCATTCCTTATAGGGGAATTACTCCAGCCTCTTGGTGATTTTGGTTGATTTTTTCTAGCTCTACAGTATCCTTTTTTGAGATGCAGCTATGGCCTCATGCTGTCGGTTTTGATATATGAGCCATGTTCTGTTACTGGGGGTTTAATACTCCTGATCTTATGCCATGATGTGAGAAACTGCTCACCACTGCCCCATTTGGGAGCAGTGTCACTACAGATTTTCAGGGAAGAAGCTTCTTGACTGACTCTGTCCATTGGCTCCTCCTGGACAGAAAGGCATGTAAGAGAGCTTCTTGTCTCAGTGGTGCTTTGATCAAGTAAGAAGATTCACTTGAACTCTAGTGTGTCTTGTGCTTCCAGTTTTGCTCTTTGGTCTGGACATGTTCTCCAGTTCTTTCTTGATTTGCCCTTGCAGGCTTCCTATAGGCATCTGGTTGGCCACTTTAAGAACTGACTCCCAGTTCTCAGATACTGACTCACTCCAGCCCACAGCTGAGCTCTGACACATGATTAGCTCCTGAGTTAGGCCAATTCTAATTTCAGTATGTATGTTGCAAAAGCAAGAGCTTTTTAGTCAGAACCCTCCTCTGATGTACTTGAAGGGGGGGGGAGATGAACTGGTAGCTATATGAGTTCTCTACTGATTTCATTGGAAGTGTGTTTAACTTAGCTACCCTTTTCATTGACATGATATTATGCCATTGTCAAGGACAGGAAAAACCTCCTAAGAAAGTATAGGATTCAGTCTGAGCTCTGCTCCTCTCCAGCAACACCCTGAAATCTACCCATTTTTGCCTCTTATTCTGGCATTGTGTACCATCAGCACAACAGTAATATTATATAATGTTGTGTTGTACCAGCACAGTAGAATTTTAGTTGTGATCCTGGAAGGACCATAGGTCAATGGTAGAGCATCTGCCTTGTATGCAGAAGATCCCAAGTTTGATCTCTGGCATCTTTGGGCTGAGAAAGACCCTTGCCTGAAACCCTGGAGAACCACTGCCAATCAGTGTAGACATTACTGAGCTAGATAGACCAATGGTTGATGTTCCCATCCATTTGGAGTAACTTGAGGAAAGTACTGAGAGTTCTCGTCTGATCTTTTTAAATTTCTTGTTGCTTAACAAATGCACAGTAGTTACCAAGTTAAGCCCAGCAATTGAAGTGTAATTTCTCTTACAGCATTACATCTAAGCAGTTCCGTAGTAGCTAATCTGGACGTCTTGTGTGATTTCTGAAAGTACACTCTTCAATATGCTGAAGAGTTAATGTGAACAGTCTTCAAGGATTGGTAACATCCTTTCTGAATGCTGATTTAATTCCACAGATGACTAAATTGCTTCACCAATGCATGCTAGATGTGTTCTACTAGTTTGCTGGCCTTTTCTTCATGTTTCAGAAACTAAGTGCCGAGAGTATGTCTTATTCTTATAATACACGCTTTCAAACTGTTGACAACTTGGGAGAGGAAAAGGAGATTTAATAACCAAAAAGAAACTTCACAAAAGTACTGTAGTTGATTTCTTGCACCACAGGGTTTGGGCTAGCCAAAGAGTGTAGAAGGCACAGATCAACGGGCATGTATTCAACCAGATCCATATGGATCTACAACTAAATTGGGGTATTATGTGGATCCAGAGTCTTTAGCCCTCTCCCATCTGGGAAACAATTCAAAGAGAGTTGAGAATTTAGGGCAACTCTTACCTGTGGTGCAGAATTGTCCCCCAGTTTACCAAGTTAGTGTAGAAATTAATTCATTAATTATATAGCCACGAGAATGGCTGTATACTATAGCCAGAGTGGGTTTTTCACACTCCGCAATGTTAAAATGAAAATACCCCCATGCCATTCTGATTCTTCCCATAAGCTCATTTCAAAATAAAACCTTACAAAACTTATAGTTCTGAACTCAGAAACGCTTGTTTAACAACCCTCTCAATTTTCATGGTGATACACAAAACAGTCAAAGAGAATAGAGAGTTCAAAGTCTAAAGAGAGAGAGAGAAAACCAGAGCCCTTTTGGACTTTTTTCTGTCAGAGTTCTCATAATATGTTGAAATTCATTAAAAATCAGCCATATTCACAGAGTACCTGTAATCCTAATACTGACCTTGCTCCATACTGTGACCTTCATCATCTGCAGTTTAAAAGTTAAAAAAATGCCTGGCTGATTTTTAATTAATTTAATAAATTTTGGCTGGAAGCCTATGATAACGCGGGGCATGCTCAGTAAGAACCAACTGTCAGAATTCTAAAAGCCAGACACAGCTGCTGGGCTTGGCTAATCAGGGGGCCACACCCACACCAGACTTTGATTTCACTTGAGACAGTCATGGACTCCCTCAGAGAATCCTGGGAAGTGTAGTTTGTGAAGGGTGCTGAGAGGAGATTCCTGTTCCACTGAGAGAGCTCCAGCGGCCAGAGTGGTTTAACAGTCAGCCACTCTGATTGAAGGTCTGTGAGGAGAACAGGACGTCTCCTAGCAACTCTCAGCACCCTTCACTAACTACACTTCCCAGGATTCTTTGAGAGAAGACATGACTGCCTAAAGTGAAATAAAGGCCTGGTGTGGATGAGGCCAGGGACAGCTTTGGTTTAAATCTGGATGGGAGGCTACATGTGCCTGCTGTAGAATAAAAAGGTGGGGGAAAGCCTGAAAAAGAATGATACTGTTCACAATGTTTTCCTTTTGGAAAGGAAAGGGTCTTCCCTTCTACCCAGTGCTCACCCACCCAATCTCCTCCCCCTCCCCTCCCTGCCCCTTCCCTGGGTCAGTGTTGGACTATGACCTGGGAGACCAGGGTTCGAATCCCCACACAGCCATGAAGCTGACTGGGTGACCTTGGACCAGTCACTGCCTCTCAGCCTCAGAGGAAGGCAGTGGTGAAACCACCTCTGAATACCGTTTACCATGAAAACCCTATTCAAAGTGTCGCCATAGGTCAGGATTGACTTGAAGGCAGTCCATTTCCATTTTCAAACATGATTGCATAGAAATAAATCCCACTGAAGTCAAAAAGTATGCAAATGATCAAATCCTCCTGTCCTCCTCCCTCTTGCCCCTTCCCTCCCCATCCCCTTTGCCCCTCCCTCCCCATCCCCTTTGCCCCTCCCTCCCCATCCCCTTTGCCCCTCCCTCCCCATCCCCTTTGCCCCTCCCTCCCCATCCCCTTTGCCCCTCCCTCCCCATCCCCTTTGCCCCTCCCTCCCCATCCCCTTCCAATCCCCTCCTTCCCCATCCCCTTCCAATCCCCTCCTTCCCCATCCCCTTCCAATCCCCTCCTTCCCCATCCCCTTCCAATCCCCTCCTTCCCCATCCCCTTCCAGTCTCCTCCTTCCCCATCCCCTTCCAATCTCCTCCTTCCCCTTCCAATCTCCTCCTTCCCCATCCCCTTCCAATCCCCTCCTTCCCCATCCCCTTCCAATCCCCTCCTTCCCCTTCCCCCTCCAATCCCCTCCTTCCCCTTCCCCCTCCTCTTCCTCCTGCCCATGGTCAGTTTTACCTATCTTAAGCATGATTGCATGGAAGTAAATAACATTCAACTCTATAAGCATGCAAATGATCAAACCTGCCCTCCCCTCCCCCTTCCTTTGCCCCCCTCCAATACGCTCCTTCCCACTCCCACTCCTCCTCCCCCATTGTCAAGTTTTTCCTATCCTAACCAAGATTGCATAGGAGTAAATCCCATTGAACTCAATAAGCATGCAAACCTGCTTTTCCCCTCCTTCCTCTCTCCTCTCCATTCCTCCTCCCCTCCCCTCTTCCTTCTTCCTCCTCCCCTGCCCACTCCAGCCCTCCCTCCCTCCCCCTGGTCAGTTTTACCTATCCTAAGCATGACTGCATGGGAGTAAATTGCACTGAATTCAATAAACATGCAAATGATCAAACCTGTCCTTCTCCACCCCTCCCCCTCCCCCTCCTGCCTGCTCCCCTCCCAGTCCTCCCCTCCCAGTCCTCCCCTCCCAGTCCTCCCCTCCCAGTCCTCCCCTCCCAGTCCTCCCCTCTGCGTTTACTCCCCTCCTCCGCAAAAAACCTTGCAGTTTAAGAACGTACCTATAGCCCACAGATATTTCTATCGAACTTTAAAAAGCAGGGAAATTGGGCAGCTATAGTGAATGCACCAGGGGAGCAGGAGACCTGAACTCCTCTCTGAGATATTGGACTGCCCTACAAATTGGTCAAAATGCAAACACCATTTGGGTTGGTCTTTCACAGTCCAATCCACTTGCTGTGTAGCTTGGAAGAATTTAGTAACATGTGCCTCTGAGCATATGGTGAGTGGTGACAACACCTGCAATCAGCGCAAATAATAGAAAGAAGACGTGCTGTGCTGATCTTGTTTTAGCAGGGAGGAAGCAACATTATTGAGACAGTTGATATAGTTGAGATGGTCACTTTGAATATGTCTGATTTCCTTTGAAATTTTAGTGAAGTTTCCTATAGGAAATCATTTTCTTTTTTTCTATTTCTGTGAATATGTGAAGTACAGCAACACTTTGCAAAATGTACACTAAAAAAACTCCAAACATAATTGTGGAATAATGGCACTGATTTCTGCAGAATAGTCTCCAGTGGACCTCAGGAGTGTCTCAATTTGCACAAGATAAAACAGTGGGAGGTGAAATATATTCTAGCAAAATGCTAGGAGTGCTCTATGTTTTTAATTGACTGAGCCCACCTTGCCTTAAATGAAGTTGTTTAAACATAGCAGGCCAGTGTGAGAACAGGATGCTGGACTAGATGGGCCACTGGCCTGATTTAGCAGGCTCTTCTTATGTTCTTAAAACATGCATCCTCTTTTTTCCAACAGCTAGAGTCATTGCTGAAGGAGCAACATATTGGAATCAGTCTGATTTTACATCAAACTGCACTTTCAGATTCCACTGTTAATGCACCCAAAATAGAAATAGAACATAACCTCCCATTTGAAACACAAAAATATGCTGTCTTCACCATCATATGACACTGACCAATAAAAAGGCTTTGAAATTAATAAAAATAATGGATGAATAATGAGGGAAATAAAATTTTCTAGTTTAGATTCTCTGTAGAAACATTAGTAACACAGGAAAGAAGCAAAGTACGAACACCAACAAACATACAAAAATGTAATTCTCCATCTTTGGAGATGGCAGGTGTTGCCACCACTCACCATATGCTCAGAGGCACACGTTACCAAATTCTTCCAAGCTACACAGCAAGTGGATTGGACTGTGAAAGACCAACCCAAATTGTGTTTGCATTTTGACAACTTTGTAGGGCAGTACAATATCTCAGAGAGGAGTTCAGGTCTCCTGCTCCCCTGGTGCATTCACTATAGCTGCCCAATTTCCCTGCTTTTTAAAGTTTGATAGAAATAGCTGTGGGCTATAGGTATGTTCTTAAACTGCAAGGTTTTTTGCCTATTAGTGAATAACTAAGATTTATTTAAGATCCCCTAAGAAGGATCTATGAGAGCCAGTGTGGTGTATTATTATTATTATTATCTTTATTTTTATCCTGCCCTTTTTCCAGAACTGGAACTCAAGGCAGCTTCCAGATAAGATGGATACATATAGTTACAAATATACAAAGCTACCTTAAAAATCAGACTATTTGCAATATTAAAACCATTTAAATATACTGTTAAAATGAATCAAACTCAGTTAAACAGTAAAAAACAACACAGCACCCTCTGCAAGCTTCGTCCTTATGAACCATCAGTTCTAAAAGCCTGTCGGAATAAAAAGATCTTCATCTGCTGATGGAAGGACTGCAAGGAGGTTAAGGTGAATACCAATTACCATGAAAACCCTATTTATAAGGTCACCATAAGTCGGAATCGACTTGAAGGCACCCCATTCCCCCACCCCCCCGAGAAGGATCTAGCTTACAATACACTCACTGAAAATTTTGTGTCACCAAAGCCCAATGCCTGGCTGAATATGAGACACTTAGAAGAGAAGGAAATTGGTTCCTCAGAGAGGATATCTGTTTCTGCAGTTCTCCCAACAACTATCCCAAGACCAGTCATCTCAAATTATACCCTTAGAGGAAGAGCCAGACAATCCAAGGAAGGCCATACAAAAAAATTATAAGCTATTAGGAAATTTGAGTACTCCTTCAGCTAACTTGATTCAACAAGGTTTATTCTATAAGGAATCTGTAAATATAGGGCAGTCATCCCTTATGAAGGACTTGACTATCTCTCGGAAATCTATCCAGGGAAAGATACCAACTAATTCAGGATGACAGAAATGCATCCAACCAAATAAGTTATCATCTCTTTCATGGAATATCGCTGGATGGTTAAATGAAGCTCCAGACTTCCATTTTTGGGATTATATTAATAATCAGATCGCCTTTGCTGATTTAGTTTTTCAGTGTCAGGCTTCTTTTAACATGCTTTGGGGGCAGAGTAGTCGGAAGTCTGGCATTGAGGTAATTCTGGGTAGGGGGTTGATTGGCCATCACAGGGGAAGGGATATAAGACACCTTCATGCTTGTTTCCCTCCCGATTCCCCTCCCAACCCACGGGACCCTGGCAGTCATGCTGGGAACTCCCTGGATTTACTGTTCTGCTGATGAATGCAAGGTCAGTGACTAATAAAATCACTTTAATCCAGGACTTAATCCTGGATAAGTGCGCTGACATTGTGTGTATTACTGAAACCTGGTTAAATGACCAGGGCAGAGTGGGACTTTCCCATTTCTGCCCTCCAGGTATTGTGGTATTCCAGCAGCCCAGATCCAGGGGATGGGGAGGTGGGGTCGCAATTGTCTGTAGGGAATCTGTCTCCCCTGTCAGGTGTCCTATCCCTAACTCCTCTTGCTTTGAGTGTGTGTGCCTGGCATTGGCTCAGGGTGACAGAGTTGAGACTTTGTTGGTGTACTGTCCACCCTGCTGCCCAACAGTCTCCCTCCCTTAGGTGGTGGAGCTGGTCTCGGCGTTGGTGTTGCGGTTTCCCAGGCTGATGGTCCTGGGTTATTTCAACATATATGCTGAGGTTAGTCTCACAGGGCCAGCTCAGGACTTCATGGCTGCCATGACAACCATGGGGCTGTCCTTAATATCTTCTGGACCAACTCATGTGGCAGGACACGTGCTCGATCTTGTGTTTTGTTCGGGACAGGAAGGTGCTGATCTGAGGGTGGAGGGGTTCTCTGTGACTCCGTTGTCCTGGTCAGATCACCACCTGATTAGGTTTAGACTTTGTGCCCCTGATAACCTCTGCAGGGATGATGGGCCGATTCAGATGGTCTGCCCCTGGAGACTTGGGGATCCTGATGGTTTCCTGAATGCTCTGTGGGATGTTCCCAACATGGCTGGCACTACTGCCGAAGCCCTGGTCAACCTCTGGAATACGGAGGTGACCCAGGCGGTAGACACTATTGCTCCAAAGCACCCTCTCCCACCAGAGAAGGCCTGTAATACACCTTGGTTTACTCAAACCTTGGGCCTGATGAAACGGCAGGGACGACGGCTAGAGCGACAATGGAGAAAAACTCAATCTGTCTTTGACCGAACACTGGTTAGAGCTCATTTTCAAGCCTACCATGTGGCTGTGATGGCGGCGAGAAAAGCTTACTTCTCTGCTACCATTGCTTCTGCCCAGTGCCGTCTGGCGATGCTTTTTCGGATGGTCCGGGGTCTTTTGGGCTCTGGCCCAACAGCAGACTCTGAACCATCAGTTGCTCGCTGTGAAATGTTTGCGAGGCACTTTGCAGATAAAATTGCTCGCATTCGGTTTGACTTGGACTCCTCATTAATTACAGTTGTGCCAGATGTCCCCATTGCTCCCTCTGGTCATTTTTCCATGGATACTTTTCAGCTTGTAAAGCCTGAGGATGTGGACAGGATTCTGGGAGAAATGAGGGCCACTACCTGCTCGCTTGATCCTTGCCCATCCTGGCTAATTAAATCCACCAGATTGGGAGTAGCTGTTTGGTTGACATATCTGATTAACACCTCCCTAAGGGAAAGCTCTATGCCAACATTGTTGAAGGAGGCTGTGATTAGACCTTTGTTAAAAAAAAACTTCATTAGGTCCTGCGGATCTTAATAACTTCCGGCCAGTCTCTAATGTCCCCTTTCTGGGCAAGGTGATTGAGAGGGGGGTGGCGTCTCAACTCCAGGTTATCCTGGATGAATTGGATTATCTAGACCCTTTTCAATCAGGCTTCAGGCCTGGTCATGGGACAGAGACTGCTTTCGTCACCCTACTTGATGACCTACGCCGGGCATCAGGCAGGGGCAGTGCGTCCCTGTTGGTGCTGCTGGACCTCTCGGCAGCCTTTGATACCATTGATCATGGTATCCTTCTGAGCCATTTTGCTGGGATGGGTCTAGGAGGCACTGTTCTACAGTGGCTCCATTCCTACCTAATGGACAGGACCCAGAAAGTGGTGCTGGGAGACTACTGCTTGACCCCCTGGCCATTGGCCTACGAGGTACCGCAGGGTTCCATTCTGTCTCCCATGCTCTTCAACATTTATATGAAACCACTGGGAGAGGTCTTCCAGAGATTTGGAGTGCAATATCATCAATATGCTGATGACACTCAACTCGTATCTCTCCCATCTGATGGCAGGGTGGGAGTGCTCATCCTAAACCAGTACCTGGAGGCTGTGAAGGGCTGAATGTGGGCTAACAAGCAGACAAGACAAAGTGTTGCTGGCCAAGGGGAAAACTGCCCGAGAGATAGGGTTGCAACCTATTCTGGATGGGCTTGCACTCCTTTTGAAAGAGCAGGTCTGCAGTTTGGGAGTTCTTCTGGATCCTGCCCTGCTGCTAGAATATCAGGTGGCTGCGGTAGCCAGGAGTGCTTTTGGCCATCTCAAAATGGTCTACCAGTTGCGTCCGTTCCTGAAAGCAGCTGACTTGGCCACAGTGACACATGCATTGGTGACATCGAGACTTGATTACTGTAACACACTCTATGTGGGGCTGCCTTTGTAAACGATTCAGAAACTAAAGTTGGTCCAAAATGCAGCAGCCGGAATGTTAACTGGCGCACGGCACAGGGAGCATATCACCTGTGTGCTTTATCAACTCCACTGGCTTCCAATTTGTTTCTGGGCCCAGTTCAAAGTGCTGGTTTTGACCTTTAAAGCCCTAAACGGCCTTGGACCAGTGTACTTAAGGGGCCGCTTATGTCCATATGTCCCAGGATTTAAGATCATTTGCATCTGGTCTCTTCTGCATGCCTGGAATGAAAGAAGTTAGATTGACATACACGCGGGAGAGAGCCTTTTCAATTGTGGCTCGCAGACTTTGGAATTCCCTACACCAAGAAGCCGGCTTTGCTCCCTCCCTGATGATCTTCCGGAAATTTGTAAAAACTATTTTGTTCCGGAGAGCCTTTGCTTGGGACTGACAGGTCAGCCTGACACTGTTTAAAGTTTTTTATCTTTTATTTTTATCTTTTAAGTGTTGGCAGCAGTGTATCGACTGCCTGTGCCCAGCAGGATAGATCACGTTGAAAGGATACCCACACACGGGCCGTTAATTGTTAAGAGTCTTTTACTGACAGGATTTCGTACAGGAACGGTTACAATACAGATACGAATACTTTCCTTTACTCTCCTAACACCCCCACACCTTGTAGTTTCTTTTTCAAGGCTTTATAGACTGGGTTTGCTCTGTGCCAGCTGCAGCCTCTGCTGTGAGCTGTCCATGAGCTGTCCTTGAGCTGCTGCACACCTTAACCCTTTACTTGTCTTTCATTTCTGTCTTTCTGGAAAACTAGACAGATAGACTGCTCAGCAGCCTACATTAAGTTCTTTTATTCTCACTCTGTTATACATGTATGCACATATATACACGTATGTGTGTTCGTATGCACAATGCATTTTATGTATTTTAATTGTATTTTATGCATTTTAAGTTACTGTAATGTTTGTGTTTTTATTTGTGTATTTTACTATGTATGTGTGCTATTTTATTGTAGCCGCCCTGAGTGCCCTATTGTAGGGTAGAAGGGCGGGATAATAATAATAATAATAATAATAATAATAATAATAATAATAATAATAATAGATTATTGAGGTCCCTTCCAGCGTCATGGTTTTATACAATATATGGCCAGGAGTTAGTTGCTTAGCCTTTGGATTTGTGTGCTTATGCAATACACTTTTGATTAAGAGATTCTTATTGATAACATGAGAAGAACCCTGCTGAATCAGGTCAAAGGCACAATTAGTCCAACATTCTGCTCTCAAAATGGTCAACTAGATGCCTATGGGAAACTCACAAGCAGGACGTGACTGCAAGAGTACTCTCACCATTTGTTGTTCCCAGCTACTGGTATTCACAGGCATTTTGCCTCCAATAGTGCAGGTTGAACATAGCCACCTTGGCTAGTAACCATTGACAGCCTTCTACTTCATGAATTTGTCTTCTTTTTTTACGTTGGAGGCCATCATTATGTTTTGTGGTTGTGAATTCCATCGTTTAACTATGAGCTATGTGAAGAAGTGACAGCTGGTATAGCACAGTAGGGAGGAGAGCCTGGCTGGGAATCCAGAGTCTGTGAGTTCAAATCTCCACTCATGTCTCCTGGGTGTAAAGGGCCAGCTAAAGATCACCCCCACAGTGAGTGGCTCAGGGTTTATGTGGTCTTGCCACCTGTGCAGCCATGGGCAAGCTGCATAGTCTCAAGGAGCCCAGTTGCCCCAGCTGGGGAGGACTAGCCTCAGAGAGAGGCAATGGTAAACCCCCTCTGAATACTGCTTACCATGCAAACTCTATTCATGGGGTAGCCATAAGTCGGGATCGACTTGAAGGCAGTCCATTTTCATGTGAAGAAATACTTTCTTTTGTCCACTCTGAATTTTCCAACATTCAATTTGGACGGCCCATAGTTGCATTTTTTGTGTTGAAATTTCTAGAAATATTAACACTTTTATTTTGCTTTTTATAGGCTATATGTGTAGGTTCAGAAAGCATGCAAATAATGTATCCTGCTATCTTTGATCAGTTGCTGACATTTGTTGAATTTTCCTGTAAACCACCACAATACGGACAGCTAGAAACAAAGCACATCGCAAATGCAAAATATAATCAGGTGAGATTTTAACAGTTCTGCTTTTCCGTTCACTTGCTTCCAGATGGCTTCCAGATATGACTAGCTTTGCATGAGTTATTTAAATAATATAATTGTCCTGAATTTGGACATTTGTGTTATCAACTCATTTGATAAACATTTTGGGGGTTTGCATTTCCAGTTCTTTCCCTTTTTTCCTTTGCTTTCCATTTTGAGAAGTACATTCAACTAAAAAAAACCCACTATACATTTGTAGTGAAAACCAGCAAAATAGATCTGTATTACCCTAACAAAATTGCCATAATCAATTTGCACTCAATTTTGCATTATGAGATTTCCTATTTGGCTTTCTTTTCATTCTTCTGTTTTATGGCATCATTACTTTGAATTTATTTGCAATACTAATCATACTCAACAGGCGAATGAGTCATCAGAATTTTAATAGGTACTATATATGTGTGTGTATTAATTTTTCCTTATTCTGTTTATCATGCAACACAATGGAATCACAATAGATACAACTGTTTGCACCGGTGAGTTCAAATTCCTTAAAGATTGTGCTTAAGTGTTTTTGCTGCATAAATTGCAACATTTCACTGGCTTAAAATTTACCTTTTAAAATTTCAATCATGTGCCCCTGTTCACAATTCTGTATGTGTAAGGGTTGGGAGTTTCTTTTTGTAAGTTTTTTCATGGATCATATATTTTTCCTTGTGGAATTCTTTGAAAAATTTGCATGCCATCAAAATAGGTCCATTGCAGGCTTTGTTTTCTCTCACTTACCTTGTTTCTCTACATACATTGACATCCCAATCTTATTTTTTTAGGCAGAATGGGTAGCACTGAATTATGTACCATTTGCTGAGAGATCTTTAGAAGTTGTGGTAGATCTATACCAAAAGACAGCTTGTCACAAAGCTGTTGTAAATGAGAGAGTCCTTCAAAATATTATCAAGGTAAATATTCATGTATAGATTTTAAGATGATGCTTTAAAATGAGTTCTGTTGTAGTCCTTTGTGGCTGGTTGTGGAACTATTCTGGACCCCTAAGTGTGATTCTACTTTGTATTGCAAGAATTACTGTCCATAACTATGGACTGCAGAAATTTGGGTCAACTTTGTCAGCTAGCCTTGTCGATAGTGCTTATATCTTTGTTCCAATCACCTGCAGATTGGAAAACAATGCCATTGTAAGGGATTAAAGTTTGGTAATCAGAAGCAAGAGGACTGGAGTACCCTTCCTATGAAACTACTATTAATATAATTTTGATGACTGAATAAAATCTGTAATTAGCTGGCATGTAATGAATATACTCTGTATTGCATTTAAGAATTCATTGCTGAGCTTTAGTGGCATTTGCTTTCTTCATGAGATTGTGTATAGAACTGTGATAACTGTCTTTTTCAAAGTGAGAGGCTGGTCTCCAAAAGAAACATGAGCTGTTGTGAACAACTGAAAATATGTTGAGCCAATTTATTACTTCATAGTGCTACAAAGTAAAGAGAGAACTTGTTTGTAGCAGCAAATACAATACAGATGTTAGTCTTTAAGGTGCTACAAGCCTCTTTGCTGTTTTGTCCAAGCACAGTGTTTTTAGAAGTGACAATAAAAGCTGGCTCCTACATTATGCAGCTAACAAGCTTGTCCACCGCAAGTCTCTGATGAGTGTCATCATGCATTTCACTTTTAAACATTACCTGTAAACACACAGGGCTGTGTGGTAGACACAAATTGGGGAAATGTAGCATTAAGAACCTACTGGACCAGGCCAGTGGCCTCGCTAGTCCAACATCTCACACTGCCCAACCAGAAATGGCTATGACTTCTTGATATGTGCTGGGTCTTTATAAATATAGATAATCCTTCTAAACATTAAAGTTTTTTTTACTAGAGATGCATGATGGGCAACCACCAATGTGAATCAGCCCCAAGAATAGTATTTGAAATTTCCACATGTGCAAATTATATGAGGTGGCCTGTGTAGATCAGTATTTATATTCATTTTTAAAATGCCTGTCCATCAAATTAAGACTAGAGTGTTCAGAAGTAACACTGGAAAGGGAAAAGCATTTTAGTACTATATAATTTCTAAAATTTGTCCATTTCCATTACAGTATTGTTCATTGTTGTGACAGGTCCAATCCTGTAATATTTGCATTTAATGGGTCAAACCTATGTGATGCCTTTTGCTTCCTTCCTTGGGTTACTTTCTTCCTTGCTTACAGTCACACTCTTTCTCTATTTTTGTATTTGATCTGTACTTGAGTGAGATTTTTTTTCTTTTGTTGGCAAGTGTCAGTGTTACAAGTACAAGAAATGCTGTGTTACACATTTCTTTCCTGTACATCTTACTGTTCAGCTTATGTAAGTATAATTATTTTCACAGACATTGAGGATGCCACTTAGTTTGAAGTATGCTTGTCCTTCAGAAAGCACGTGGAAGCTGGCAGTTTCTTCTCTCCTTAAAGTTCTTTCCATTGGGCTACCAGTTGCAAGGCAGCATGCTTCCTCTGGAAAATTTGACAACATGTGGCCAGAGTTAGCCAACACTTTTGAAAACTTTTTATTTACTAAAAGGTAAAGTGTAACTTCTTGTTTGTGTGGGAATTAAGGCAGAATGAAGAGCAAGAAACTTGAAATAGAATATATCTAATTTTGTTACTTATGAAATTGGCTTTGTAATACCTCTATCTTTAGAACATCTTAATTCTTGATTTTCCATGACTGGGAAAGCACTAAATAGGCACAGTTGCAAATTATGGCAGTTAATAATGCTGTCATGTCATTTCCTAAATTATTTTACCTTATGAAAAACAACTGAAAACACTGAGGCTCATCCCTCTTTTCCTATTGTGTCATACTGATGGCTTTCAGATACTAGGTGGGTAATTGTTCTAAAACCTTTGTATTCTTGAGTGGGTGAATAGCCTGAAGTGGCCCAACAGATAAGGTTGGAATCGCAGTACTGTGTTCCCCCACTAAGTGGAACCTAATCTTTTTGAGTGGGTGTAATGTATGTTTGAGAGCCAGTGTGGTGTAGTGGTTAAGGTGTTGGACTACGACCTGGGAGACCAGGGTTCAAATCCCCACACAGCCATGAAGCTCATTGGGTAACCTTGGGCCAGTCACTGCCTCTCAGCCTCAGAGGAAGGCAATGGTAAACCACCTCTGAATACCGCTTACCATGAAAACTCTATTCATAGGGTTGCCATAAGTTGGAATCGACTTGAAGGCAGTCCACTTCCACAATGTATGTTTGGCTCTCACACCAGAATATTAGTGGCCAAGAAGCCTTCTTGAACCAAACATATGACAAATCAGGATCTCTGAAAATACTACATGCAGCAGAAGTGAGGTTATCACGAGGGCCCATGATTTATGCTTATACCTAAAAAGCTGCTTTTCTGAGCATGGACACTTGAAATGTTCTGAGCAATAACAAAATCAGTAAGGCTGAAATCCAAACATACATTAAGCCCCGCTGAACACAGTGGCACTTACTTCTGAGTGAATTTGCATAGCATTGCTTTGTAAATTGTGTATGTGCAATTTCATATTTTGGTTATATTAGCTCTGTTCCATTGCCTCCCCACTCCCACTCTAGGGAAGGAACAAGCAATAACTAGTAGAGTGAAGTTGGGGGAAAAACAAGAAAGGAGCTGCCAAGAGTAGTGCAGGGGGGCAGGGGACACAAAAAACTGTCAGGAAAAAGTCAAAACAGTCAGACAAATGGGGACCAAATACAGGCAATAGACACAAAAACACAGTAGATCCAAAAAAAACTAGGGAAACTACAGCCCATGGGATGGACTATCATCCATCTTTACCTGAAAGAAAGGACCAGAGTCCCCATTTGGATACTGAAATATCTTCCAGTAGTGGTGTTGGTGTTGGTGGTGTTAAGTAGCAGTAGTAATTTCATTTACGAATTGCTTCCTATGAAACATCTCAAACTGATTTCACAATACAATAAAAACTTACGTAAAACAATTGCATTTATAAAATATTAAAACAATTGCATATATAAAAAAGAAAATTGGCCTCTCAACCCCATATGTTAAGGCTGTGCTTTTTTTCTTTCAGTTCACCTCCAGATAATCTTTCTATTCAAGAGTTTCAGAGAAATGAAAGCATTGACGTTGAGGTGAGTGTATATTACCTGTCAAGCAACCTAGAATATTTGCTTGCAAAATGTTTTATAATTATACCAATTAATCAACACTTGATTAATTTACTTAATTTGCATTATATTCTTCCTAAAGAATTAACTTCTATTGGTGCTGAATGAAAGTTACCAGGAATGTATTCAGCTAGGGATTTATACACATCTTGGTTCACATTAAAGGTTGTATTGATGGTGGGGGGAGAGCGTGTGAGCCCGAGGCTTGCTCCCGTATGTGTACATATCTTATGCCTAAAAGAGTTTTTTTTTTACTCTTGTGGTGTACGTTTCCTGACTTTAATTCTGCAACAGTGTCCAAATATTCTGTGTATTAATGAACTTTGGCTAAATGAATTTTCCAAGTAACATATGTTCTCATCTGTTATAGGTGGTGCAGCTTATCAGCACAGAGATACTGCCATATGCTAATTTTATTCCCAAGGAATTTGTTGGTCAAATTATGACTATGCTCAATAAAGGCTCAATACATTCTCAGTCATCTTCATTTACAGGTATATTAACCAAAGGATAAAGTAGTATAAAGAGACATATGGAAGCATTCCTCTCAGGAGTAAAAATTTGAACTGAACTATTAAATGACATGTGCAGCAACTGAATAATTGGGGTATTGGCACACGGAAGTGAACAGTGCAGGACCAGCAGGAGGACAATTGTACTTGCCCAATATTTATATAGTTGTTCAGAAGCTACATTCCCAGTTGCAGTTGGCTCAATCTTAGTGGTTTGCTTAAATGAAGATTCAGAAATCTACAATGTTCCCATTTATGTAACATTTTCAGATAAAATCTCAGGGATGAGGGATAAAATGGCCCTTTTTTGCCATTTTGTATACTACATGTACTGGCATGCAGTATTCTGAATAAGTCTATAGTATGAAGCAATTACTGCCACTTTTCGTAAGTAAATATATTGCAGTATCAGTAATTTTGATTAAATGTGTTTTGTAACCTTCCGTTTCGTAATGATTTCTTTTCTGAAGTCAGCAGAACTTAAGGGTCCTTATTTGGAGAAAGTTAGTCACACGTAAGTCTCATTTAAATAATTAGTGCAGGAGTTAGCTATAACTGACTTATCCCTTTGATTACAAAAGCACAGATTAGTGTCAGTTCTTTTATTCTCTAGCATAAATAAATGGTGGATAACATTTATTTTTAAACCTATGATCAAAGTTGTCTAATTTTATTTACATTTTTCAACATATATATTTCTGTATATTATGTTATCTACTTTGATTTTGTAATAATTGTCCTTTGCTCTGCTATTTTCAGTAATTCATTTAAATTAAATATTTAGATAAATATATTTAAAGATGCATTTTTGATTTTGACAGAAGCAGAAATAGATATTCGTATGAGAGAGGAATTTTCAAAGATGTGTTTTGAAACATTGCTTCAGTTTTCATTCAGTAATAAAGTAACAAGTCCTCAAGAAGGCTACATTTCACGAATGGCACTGTCTGTTCTATTAAAACGATCACAAGATGTGCTGTATCGCTACATAGAAGATGAAAGATTAAGTGGCAAGTGTCCCCTTCCACGGTATGTACTACTGGGGTTTTTTTGCCTTTTTGTGATCAGGTTCCAAACTATGCCCACCCAGTATCTAGAGGAATGTTGTTATAAAAGCCTTGGTAGCTAAAAGACTTGTGTATCTCTGGGGTTCAGTCACCTGAAAATAGTAAGCATTATATCTTCTAATGTGACACATATAACACCCTAACAGAATGGGTTTTTTTAGTTTTATTGGAAAATACTGATGATCTTTATCAGTTAATCTGTTGATGAACCACAATAGATTTGAGTTGCTGCAGCTGATCAAAACTTGAGTGTGCATTACACAACAATAATGTAGTTCAAGTGAGGCTCTGTAGGTTGACCTGGTGGGCCAGATCTTTGTTTCCCCCCACCACCGTTGGCCAACTTTGACAGGTGGGGTGAAACCACCCACCTGTCAATCATCTGACATCATGATGTCTGGTGATTTGACAGGTGGGTGATCCTGCCCACTTGTCAGAGTTGGCCCATGGGGGAGGGGTGGGGAGATAGTGACCAAGCATCAACTGATGCGTGGGCAGTTCAATTCTGTTTACTCTGGATGTGCAAGCAACTTTCCCACATACCTGAACCAAGCAGGATTGAACTCCCAACCCATCAGTTGATGGGAGGGGAGCTCAGTTCTGTTTTCTGCAGGGATCAGCTGTGCCTCTGACTGCCCCACACGATGTCAGTTCTGGGGCAAGCGGCCATGATTTGGGGGATAAGGCCTGGGGAGCCACATGGAGGGCTTGGCGGGCCAAATTTGGCCCACATGCCTGAGGTATACTTAATTGGAACAACCTTTATTCTTATTCTTTCAGATCAGGAGTTGGTTAACTGTAATTAGTAATCACCTAGAATATAGTTCTGGTTTTGTTTAAATATTTGTGATGACTTAGTTGAAGAGTAGAATTTTGACTTGACTAACTTAAATACTTACTAACCTTTACAATTAACATAGGCTGTAATCCAAAGTACATACTTCTACATGCCCACGATTAGATTTTTCACCTTTATTTGAATGGCAGACTCCCATGCCCTAATGGAAGTTGGTTTTTGAAATATCCCTTAATTTCCAAATGATGTGGCATGATGTGGGGATTTCTGATTGAACAGTTCTTTGTATTCTAGCCGTAGTATTTTTACATTCTGAGAACTATTCATATTGGAAACAACACCAACAGTCCTGAGCACTCTGCGGCTGCTAACCATAGTCAGAGCTATGCAGGTGTTGTGCCCCAGGCGCAAGGGGAGTTAGATCAGGGAGAGGAGTCAGATGAGGACAAGGTCCCTGGGGATGTTATAGGAGGGGGGGGGCTCTGTCAGCCTGCAGACTTCCTCACCCATCCCTTCTATCAAGGCAGATCCCGCCCCTTCGTATGCACCAACCCTGCCCGTGCCAGAATCCCCACCTGGCACTTCAAACGCTTCCCCGCCAACCAGCGTCCTGCTCCCTGAGGTCGCGCCATCACCTAGTGAACCCCCACTGTTGGATGAGGCGTCGGAGGCTCGCCCCCTCTCACCCCACGCAAGAAGGTGCAAGAAGCGGGACTCTCAGAGGGTAGAACTGCGGAGGAGCCGTCGGTTATGGGCAAAGACCTTCCCTACTTAAGCAGGTGCCCACCCAGACTCTAGTGCTGAGTCAACTCTCCCCACATGCTGCAGAGACTGCTTAGTTTAACTAGTTAGAGCAAGTAGTGAGTCAGAATAGACAGGTGTATGAAGTGCACTGCTTTGGATATAACCATCACACTAATAAAACAAGAATTAAACCAAGCCTCACCTCCGTCCCGGGCTCTGGGCAGGACAGCAGGGGATGGTCCCCATTAGTTGTCTCCACCCCCAAAGAGTATTGTACTACTGCAAATTTTGGGGTTCCCCATAGGATCTGATATCTGCCTCTTGTTCTTCAGAAGCCTTATTTTGACTGCAATCCTGTCATCACTCACTATATTAGTTTTCCATTAGTATATATAATGCCAACATACGCCACAGGCCACCCTTGTACTTCATTCTAAAAATAAAACTAGATATAAACCATCTTAAGTTTTAATGTTATAGAGAAGATAGCAGTTTGAAAAAATTTTTAAACATCATTGCAGAAATTTCTTTTACACAATCAAATCGTGTTTAAAACTTTCTACAAACATAAATTCAGTGTTGATTTTGTTCTCCCCTATATAGGCAACAAGTCACAGAAATAATATTTGTTTTAAAAGCTGTCAGTACCCTCATAGATTCTCTTAAAAAAACTCAACCAGAAAATGGTAAGTGAAACAATAATTGTGTTCTCTGTGTGTATATATAAAATACATATTCACACATATTCCTCAGTGAGATGACCTACTATACTATATACATAATTAAATCTATATATAGTTCATTATACAGCCAGCATGGATTTTTTACATTTCGCCATGTTAAATTGATAATACCCAGCATTCCATTCTGATCCTTCCCATAAGCTCATTTCAAAACATAATTTTACAAAACTTACAGTCCTGAATTCAGAAACGCTTGCTTAATAACCTTTATTTCACTTTAGACAGTCATGGTTTCCCCCAAAGAATCCTGGAAAGTGTAGTTTGTGAAAGGTGCTGAGAGACTTTTACTCCCCTGACAGAGCTCCAGTGGCCAGAGTAGTTTTAACAGTCAGCTGCTCTGATTGAAGCTCTGTGAGGGCATCTCCTAGCAACTCTCAGCACCCTTCACTTAACTACACTTCCCAGGATTGTTTGGGAGAAGCCATGACTGTGTAAAGTGAAATAAAGGCCTGGTGTGGATGAGGCCAGAGACAGCTTTGGTTTAAATTTGGGTGGGAGGCTACATGTAGAATAAAAAGATGGGGGAAACCCTGAAAAAAAATGATACTGTTCACAGTGTTTTTCTTTTGGAAAGGAATGGGGCTTCCCTTCTGCCCAGTGCCCACCCACCCAATCTCTTTCCCTCCATCCCCCTCCCATTCCTGCCCTCCTCCTCCTCCCCTCCCTGCCCCTTCCCCTGGTCAATTTCACCTCTCCTAAGCATGATTGCACAGGAGTAAATCCCACTGAACTCAAAAAGCATACAAATGAACAAACCTGCCCTTCTATCCTCCTTCCTCCTATCCCCTCCCTCTTGCCCCTTCCCTCCCTCTTCCTTCACCTATCCTAAGCATAATTGCACTGGAGTAAATCCCATTGAACTCAATAAGCATGCAAATGATCAGATCTGCCCTTCTCCCCCTCCTGCCTGCTCCCCTCCCTGTCCTGTGGTGAGTTCCACCTATCCTAAGCAAGATTGCAGGCAAAAAACCTTGCAGTTTAAGAACGTACCTATAGCCAACAGTTATTTATATCCAAGTTGAAAAAGCAGGGAAATTGGGCAGCTATAGTGAATGCACCAGGCGTGCAAGAGACCTGACGTCCTCTCTGAGATATTATACTGCCCTACAAATTTGTCAAAATGCAAACACAATTTGGGTTGGTCTTTCACAGTCCAATCCACTTCCTGTGTAGCTTGGAAGAATTTGGTAACGTGCCTCTGAGCATATGGTGAGTGGTGGCAACACCTGCAATCAGCACAAATAAAAGAAACAAGACATGTGCTGTGCTGGTCTTGTTTTAGCAGAGAGGAAGCAACAATATTAAGACAATTGATATAGTTCACATAGTCACTTTAAATATGTTTGATTTACTTTGCAATTTTAGTTATGTTTCCTATAGTAAATCATTTTCTTTTGCTTCTGTTACTGTGAATATCTGAAGTACACCAACACTTTGCAACATGAAAAAAGCTTCAAAAACAATTGTGGAATAATGACACTGACTGTTCTGCAGAAGTGTTTCCAATGGACATGAGTAGTGTCTCAGTTTGCACAAAATCACACAGTGGGAGGTGAAAAATATTTTAGCAATATTCTAGGTGTGCTCTATGTTTTTAATTGACCATGCCCACCTTTCCTTAAGTAGAGTAATTTAAGCATAGCAGGCTGAAAACATGCATCTTGGGCAGGACAGATATGTTGTTTCCAACAGCTAGATTCATTGTTTAAGTAGCATCATACTGCAGTTTCAGATTCAACTGTTAATGTGCCCAAAATAGAAATAGAACGTAACCTCCAGCTTGAAACACAAAAGGGTATCTTCACCATCATATGACATTGACCAAAAGGCTTTGAAATTAATAAAAATAAATTTGACACATTTCTAGGATGAATAATGAGAGAAATGTAATTTTTTAGGTTAGATTCTCTGTAGAAACAATAGTAACACAGGAATGAAGCAAAGTAAGAACACCAACAAACATACAAAAATATAATTCTCCATCTTTGGAGATGGCAGGTGTTGCCATCACTCACCATATGCTCAGAGGCACATTACCAAATTCTTCCAAGCTACACAGAAAGTGGATTGGACTGTGAAAGACCAACCCAAATTGTCTTTGCATTTTGTCAAATTTGTAGGGCAGTACAATATCTCAGAGAGGAGGTCAGGTCTCCTGCTTCCTTGGTGCATTTATTATAGCTTCCCAATTTCCCTGCTTTTTAAAGTTTGATAGAAATATCTGTTGGTTATAGGTACATTCTTAAACCACAAGGTTTTTTTTCCTATTAGTGAATATAGAAGTTGCAAATAGTTTGTGTGTTTACTTACCAGTTGTGATAGTACATACTAAGATTTTAAATATTCTTTATAGGGAAAAATGTTTATTTGCCTGCACAGCTAACAATTGTATCTCCAAACAAGCACATTAGAGTTCTCATATGCCACAATAAAATGATCATTTTAGGAATGAGAGATAGGATTGGTATGCAGTAGTCACACAATTCTGTCAGTCTTCCAGAGTTCACAAATCAAACATGAATCTGTAATTTTTCACCTGTGCTAGATTATTTGATAGGAAGTGTACACATATTTTCTAATTTATATGGTGGAAGAATTGCATCCAAGAATGCAATCCTATACCTACTGGTGAATATATGGCAATCTGGCAAAGGAATTGAGAAAAATGTATGTTTATTGCATCTAAGCTGCAGTGGATTTTAGCTAAACATATTGTTTACCTGTTATTGTTACCGGTAGGAGGGGGCATCTGCATTTACCTTTCTATTACTCTGTGAATAATATGTGTCTTTGTCATTATAGCAAATGTCTTTACTATTATGGTTGGGGGGTGGACTTCAGTTAGAAGAATATATTTTTTAAATCATATACTAGAAAATTACTTTTTTTTTAACAGTTGATGCCAACACATGGGCACAGGTTATTGCTTTGTATCCAACATTAGTAGAATGTATCACCGGCTCATCTTCAGAGGTCTGTTCTGCTCTCAAAGAGGCTTTAGTTCCTTTTAAGGACTTTATGCATCCACCACCATCCAAGATACAAAATGGAGAATCCTGACCAAAGAAATTTTTGCTTTTGAAAAAATGCATCTGTCCAATGAATGTTTATTCTAATGTGAGATATCTCTGAAATCTCGAGACTAGTACTTGGCAAGCAGTATTGACCACCTTTTAAACTGTACTAACCAGAACTCTGTGATTCATATCACTTCAAGCTTGCACCTGAATGGGGTGAAGAGCAGTGCAAGTCTTGGTGATTCACTGACTGAAATCCATTTTAAAGTACAGTTGCTACAATAACTTGAAGTGGTGATTGAAAAGTGGGCTTATGTACAGCTTGTTGTGTATGTGTTAATGATGTAATTAGGAAAAAACCTGATTTATTTGGATTTATTAGGCAGGTGTTTTGCACCTTTTTTCAAGTACAAGATTGTACTAAAATTTTATGCAAGAAGGTACTGTAACATTCCACATTATCTGTAACCAGCCTTTGTAAACAAAGGGAAGATGTACTTGTGTGTATAATAAATCGTACAGGTCTGTAAAAAAAAGTTGCATTTATTATTTAAATTCTTTTTAAAACATTGATAATGTTAAAAGCTTGAAAATATTTATTATGAATACCAAGTTGTATGCTTGCATTTTTACTTAATATTTGCTTTCTTTGTTGACAGACATGCTTATTCATATCCAATCATGCAGTTGATTTTCTTTTCTTTTCTGTTTGAATGTATCTTATCTGTGGCCAATTAATAATTCTGCTAACAGGATTTATGAATAAAGATAGTGGCAAAAATCTGTGAGCTGCCATGTTGAAATAAATGAATCTGCATAAGCAGAAAATTGCTGTGTAGCAAACACTACCATACCTCATTTCATTAAACAACTGTTTTACTGTCAGCCCTTTTTTTTGTAGTTCTGCTTTAAAAAAAAAACCCTTCTATTTGAAGTGTATATATACTTTTTTCCCCCTTTGGCCCCGAATGGCATTGGTCACCTTTGTTCAGTTGACTAAAGCAAAATGATTCAAAGTATCAGCAATATTTTACTTGTATTTCTTGTCATTGTTTCAATAATCTTAAGTGCTTTGTTTTGTAATGTCTTTTCAACCTGAAGAATAACTGTTCTACTCTTTGAGTATAATACTTGTGTGATACAAACCAAGAAGTGTATTTTTTGAAGATAGTTTAGAGATACAGTAAACTGTCATGAAGTAAAATTGTTTGTTTTCCTTTACTATGAAGTGCCATGGAATGGGTATTTCCTGTAGGACTTCTTCATTGTTGCATAAAAATTTATATAAAGATCTACTTAAATTTTAATGATTTTTTTAGTTAGATCCTGATTTTGATAACACTGCAACATGCTGGATGAAAACAGATTTCCTCTATTGTCCATTCCCTGATGTGAGAGAGAACCTCAGTAAAATAGTAACTTAAACACAGATGGCAATTTTACAGACATATCTGGTCACCTGCCACCATAAATAGTGTCACAAACATGGCACATTTCATTAACTATTTTTATATGACAACAATGTGTTCTGTTCTGGTCTCAAAATCCTCCATGATAACAGTTTATGGTGCTGTGTAGACCTGCCTCTCTCGCCCTGAGGTGGCGAAGATCTGCACTTGTCCAAAAATATTCAGCAGAATCTTGTCCATCAGTGGCAATTCCCAAGTTCATGTGTTTAGGACTGCAGCCACTGAATTAAAGGCTGCTGCTCTTTGGGAAGAAAATCTGCAAGAACAGTTTCCTTTTGAGGTCAAGCATTGACTATGATACAGTGGATCATGAACTGTTTATATTACAAACTTGATACAAGGGCTGAGGGGATGGACAGGTAAGTATCTCACTGCCATCCATGAGATGCCTTCTTGTATTCCATCAGAATTGCCCAATTATTATTAATCACCTTCCATATATGTCTCAAGCTGATGTACGAAATACAATAAAACAGCTAAAAAGCAGTTAAAAATACAGAAAACAGTTAAATTTTTAAACGTTTAAAAACAAACTATAAGCTCTGCAATGTGCTTTCAAATTGTGACTATGTACTAGCCAAATCGTTTTACATTTACTTTCTGTGTTGTAGAACAATAACAATCTGTCTAATACCTACCCACTGCAACAGGCTACATGAACACAAGTTTTGGATTATCTTACTACCTTGATTTAGGGTGCAATCCAACTTGATTTTGCATCAGGCTGGGGGGAGTTGGATGAGGTGGACCCCCGGATGAGTTCGCAGGCTCCCAGCTCTTCCAGTCTCCACCAGCAGAAGACCCTCATCCCAGCCGAGCCACAGGGCTGCCAGGACCCTGCTGGCACCGCTGGGGACAGCCAGCTCAGTGGATGGAGAGCTGGCAGAAGCCGGCAGTAGCCCTGAAAATGTGGTATCCAGGGGCAAGGCAGGGAGACTTGCACAAAATCCAAGTCCCCTGTGGAGTGCTCCTCTGGGTCCCGCTCCACACAAGATTTCTGCCAGCAAGAAGGCCGGTGGAGTAGAATAATGACATCAGTGGTCTATGGGTAACACTTACTCCCTGGTAGGCCTATTTTTGGGAGCCAGCTCTTCCCATCCAGTCCTGCATGCGGTTCCTGACAGAGCCTCCAGCGAGCTGGTGGCTCCTGAGTAGCAAGTGGACATAGCAGAATTTCCTGCTGGTTTCTCTTCCGCCAGCTCCCCCTTCTGCCAGCTACCCGTCAGACTGCAATGTTAGTAGTAAATCAACATTTTTAATAGATGTCAACCAATATCTATGTATTTTTGTTTAGGAAATATCAGGCATAACTAGGAAACTTGATTTAAATTTATTATTACAATTGGCATTTTCTGTAATTTAAGGCTGCAATCCGATGCCTGTTTTCATGAGTAAATCCTCCATGTAGTGAATAGATACGTATAGGATTGTGCAGTAAATTATCTTCATTTAAATCAATTTACACTAAGCTAGAGCTTATGATTAAATATATGAAAAGGCAGATTGTATGCTGGCATTTATACTGCTTGAAGTTGGCAGAGCAATCCTATCTATGGGATATGAGAGGGAGAAACCAAGGCAGAGGAACCATCTGTTCATGCAGCTGCGGAAGGGTGTGTGTGACTTTTCCCCTTTTTAATTTGGCCTTTTTAAGGTGGTTTTTCTAAGATTTTTTCCCTCCCATTGGGAGTTTTCCACTTACTCTTGGGGTGTGTTAGCAATGGGAAGGCTTGGGATCCTGTGGATCCACAGTCTCTCTCAGCACATCTTTTTTGTCCTTTCTGACAGTGGAGCTTTAACATCAGAGGAGCATCAGCTCCAGTCCTTTCCTTGGCCTCAAAGAGAAGGCATAGATGGACCTTTATCTCTTTATCTTTGGAGAGGGAAATCCAAAAATTGTATGGCCCCTGGGACACATTCCAGATAACATAGCATTGCAGCCTTAAATGTATTTTGGGAGTTACCAAATTAAATGTTGGTTTTACTTTTTTACAAATGTTCACATTATATAGTTTCCCTTATCCCCCACCCCCCAAAAAGTGTATGATGCTATATTTCCTCCATAATTAAAGAGAGAAAAAATCAATTTTTGCTTATGTTCTTTAACAATGCTAAATATTAGGCAACCATTAACTGACTGCTGCCCCCCCCAAAAAAATTGTGAAAGTCAAAACATTCTCAAATCACTGGTCTTTCTCAGCTCCCTCCAATAGATTTGTATGCAGTGTAAATAAATGTGTAAGTAAAAACTTCATTAACAATTTTTAAAAATAAATAATATATAATTATACTAGAATATGTTCTCATAAGCCTTGATCTTCATGAATACTGTTTGTGATGTATCTTACCCTAACAAATTTTATAAATTCCCCTCCAAAGCCGCCATCATGAGACTTGTATATCCATAGGCTTTTTCCACAAGAGGGAGGGGCCTTACAACAACTCACAGAATCTAATTGGTAATCAAGCTATTAAAATACACCTGAAGGCCTTGCAAGTACCTGCAAAGACAACAAGCAGTCCCAAGACTGGGCCTTTACAGACCAATTACCTACATGAACAAGATTCAGTCCTCACATTCTCCAAAACTCCAGAGGTTATATTTCTGCTCAAGGCTAGACACAGTCTGTCATGAAATCTTTAAACATAGTGATCCATGGGACACAGTGACCTATTTTGCACATCACATTAAACCATACTTAAAAAGAACTCGTAACAGTGCAACATCCTAATGGCTTTCATCTCCTTTTTCTAATACTGTCCCTTGTCTCCCCCAAACTAATTGAAAAGCCCTCAGCCATTATTTATTGTTCCTACAGGAAATGGCATGCTGCAAAGTAACTTTTACTAAATAATGCAGCTCAAATTACCCAATGGAACCTTTTCTTATAATAGGCATAGCCCACCTCACCTGAACTGGGACAGCAGCCAGGGGTGGTGGTGGTTGAGATAGGGACCCCGTGCCTGCTATTTAACAAAAACCATTCATACAACTGCCAATTGCATGAATAGCATCTTATCTAGTTTGGAGCTCTGTGCTGCTATTGATAAGTGTCACAATGTACTGCCTTCAAGTCGATTCCGACTTAAGGCAACCCTATATAGGGTTTTTGTGGTAAGCGGTATTCAAGGGGGTTTACCATTGCCTCCCTCTGAGGCTGAGAGGAGTGACTGGTCCAAGGTCAACCAGTGCACTTCATGGCTGCATGGGGATTCAAACCCTGGTCTCCCAGGTTGTAGTCCAACACTAACCACTACACCAAACAGGTGGCTAATTTATGTCTTCATATGTTGTTGGACTATAAGTCTTAACATCCCTGTCCATTGACCATGGTTTCTGGGGCTGATGGGAGATGGGGCCCAACATCTGGAGGGCACAGGTTAGCCAACCCAGATCTACACCAAGGTTTATAATCTGTGGTCTTTTATTTCTTATGTTTCTAGCATATTTGCATAATTAGACAATGCATACTGCTACTTGGGTGTCTTCCGTAATGTTATTATCTTGTTTAAATGAGATAACATATTGCTCTGACCAGAGTCTTTGTGGGCACTGTACCACACATACACCTTTTGCATCCATAAGCTACCACAGTGAAGGGTAAATTCCATATGTAGAAAATGATAAATGCAGAGTTTCCTGATGCCTTTTAATAGAGCTCTTGCAAGGAAGTGCTCGATGTCACCTTGATAGGCAGCAGGCAGCAAGCAAACAGGATGAACCACTAGGTGAGTGGAAAAGCCATCCCTGCAACTTCTCTTCCTCCCCCCCACTGCAAAACAAAAAACTCCAAACCAACCAGAATGCAAATGGACAGCCTTTCTAGCTCCAGGAGCTGCTGTCATTTATCCCTCCCCCCACCCCAAAAAAAATAACCAAAAATTGTTCAGAGTCATCAGCTCAGTGCCTGTGGACACTGAGTTGGCAATCCCCGGACTATGGTTAAATCAATATCATGACACACTGCTCTATTTTTTCTTCTTCATCAAATCCAGGAGCCAATCCCTCAATCAATGCCTAGATGAGGGAGAAAAAATAAACTTAGTACCAGTAAATGGAATGGAAATACTACTGATTGGTAGTTAGAGTAGATGTTTCTACCTTGGATGCACAAGAGGTGGCTGTGGCTAGATCTCACTTTTATCAGCTAAGGGTGTAATCCTATGCATACTTTCAAATCAATTCCCTAGGAACAAGACGTTTTCTGAGTAAATACATAACAGAGCAATCCAATTCAGGGGAAGCCCGTTTAAGTTGTGCTGGAGCAAGAGAAGCTGGCATAAATTTCCACTGCATCCAGTTGCCATTCGGGAGCCTCTGGGTTGGCTGAATGCCAGCTCAGCTGGGAGCTGTGTACAGCGACCAGAAAGTAAAAGCCTGCTCCCCCAAATACCCTGACCTGGGAGTTAAGTCCTCTGCATTGACTTTCATTGCAATCACTTTTTCAGACTGACCCTTTTCCCAGCATAACTTTTACATGGATTGGGACCTGCAAGAGCACTCCAAACACGAGTTGGATGTGGCCCAAGTCCCCTCACCTTGGCCCTGCTTTCAGACCTTATGTTGGTTTCCGCCGGCTCCACTTGCACTGATCCCAGCTGAAAGACTTACACTGGCATAGCCTGGCTGAGCCGGGACCCAGCCATTTCAGCTGGAGATCCACCACATCCAACTCCCCTCATCCCAGCGTAAATGCAAGTTGGATTGCACCAAGTCTGGTAAATTAGCTGCCCGCTTCTTTTAATCAAGCTTGCTTTTGTCACTCATGCGCTACTTAATTTCACTATCTGTAACTGTTAAGACAGCTACCAGAGTATAGTACAGCACATTAGGATCCCTAAATGCTAATGGTTTCAACTTTTGAGTGTTAAAGCCTTACACAACTTGAGACTGGCCTTCTGGTGGAAATCTGTTGCCTCACATAAGTTTTTGTGCTAAGCACTTCTGGAGATGATGTAGTTTATCAGTAGCAGCAACAAGTATGGTTAACAGTTTTATGGATTTTAGCTGTGTTTTATTGAATTTATTTTGTACACTGCTCATAGTTTTGTGACTGTGGTCTATCTTTTCTAAATTAAAATAAATATTCGTGGTAGTACTGAGGTGATGAAATTGCCTAACATTTTTTGTGATTAGGGCTGCAATCCAATACACATCTACTCAGAAGTAAGCTCCATTGGGTTCAATGGGACTTACTCCCAGGTAAATGTGTAATGGATTGCAGCCTCAGGCTACAAGCCTATATTCACTTATCCTATTCAACTCAAAAAGGCTTACTTCTGAATAAACACATACAGGATTTCACAGCTAGGTTCGTCTTAAAATCTTTTAACACACTGTTTTAAAGTTTTATGCAAGGGTGATACAGAGACTTAACTTTTTCATCATTTTGCATGTCTTTATCTGCTTAAAACTATTAGAAATTGTTCATTTATGGCAAAATGTAAGTTCTTTTAAATAAGAATATCCATTTTCTAAGTAGTAGTATTTGTCCATTCCATTGCAGGTGATTAGCTGTTCTAGGCTCAGACTCTATAGGAAAGAGCAGTGGTTTCCAAATATTTTCCCTACAGACCACTTGTCGGATTACCTAATGATTTTTCTGCCTGTTGTTGCAATTGTAATACACTGTGCTCGATGCCATACGATTTTTAATTGTATTTTGATTGATTCTTTTATTATTTTGTATTGTATTACAATTTGCATTCCACAGAACTCAAATTCTAATACAATAAAATACAAGAAATGAAAGTAATCAAAATATAATTAAAAATCAATTATGAACTTTTAATGTAGGCATGTTGCAAACCACCTCTAAGTGAAGCTGGTCCACTGTTCAGGAACCCCTACCATAGAGGGTTAAGTTACAGCATTATCCTATATAGGGTATTTCAGAAGTCACCTTTTGGTCACGATGGTTTACTTTTAGGTAAATGTTCATAGGACTTCAGCCGTAGTTTTTATCACATTATAGCGTTTTTTGCGTTTTTCTCTGTTGTGCTGCTTCGCAGGTCGATAGACAAGCAACGCCTCAAAAACCTAATCGCACTTACTTCATGAAAAAATTACTTCATTCACCACCTTGGCCTAATCTGTCCTGGTCTACATTTCCCATTAGCCTTCGCTCAGAGCGCGCGGCTGGTTTTTAGGCGTCCACACCCTATATATTTGCGCGCCGATTTTTGCTCTTCGTCCTAACGTGAACTACAGCAAAATAATTCAGTTTTCCAGCCTTCCTTGTGGCTAGGCTTTCAAGGCGAATTCGTGTCTCCAAGCGGTCGACCACAGCGTGACCAGAGCGTCCGTGTCGGGGGGGGGGGAGGGGGCAGGGGGCAGCAGACGCGCCAAAGAAGGTCGCGAGCCGTAATCTTCCCTCGTCCGCTCCTTTCCTTCTTCAAGATGGCGCCGGAAGGCTATGTGACGAGCAGGACTAGTCACGTGGATAAAGTGTAAGTCCTCCTCCCCCATCTCTATGGTTTGCTAACCGGGCGCGCGAAGAGTGAGGCGAGCAACAGGAGGAGTGAAGTGAGCTTCTCATCCTTCCGGAGAAAGGAGAGGGGTGGAAATCGGCGGGGCCTCGAAAAGGGCGGGAGCGCGGCTGAATTCTCTTTTATTCCGGTACCATGGGAGAGGAAGATGCTTTCGCTACCGTTGGGAGGGGAAGAGGAAACGTGGGGTGGGAATAACCACTGTCCTTAAAGGAAGGAACCGAAAAACCACGGTGTGAGTCCCGTGATCGTTTTCTTCCTTCTTTCTCTCCCGTCTTCATCCATCAGTCTGGCAGTGCGTGAGGAAAGAGGAAGGCGGGGAGGCAACAAGCGCCCACAGCCGCGAGGAATGGCGCCTTGCTGAGCTGTTCCTTGTTATCCCCTTCGTGTCCCCAACTGCCTTTTCTTTCCTCGAGGGCGGGGGGGGGAGCTTGGAACGGTCAGGTTTGCCGGGGTGGGGGACGGCTTCTGCGCCGCGACTGCGGAACGTGGTGATAGCTGCACTGAAGCCAAGCCAAAGGCCAGTGAGTGGAGGGGAGGGTTGAGGTGTAGCTGTGCGGCAATTTTTTCTCGGTTTTCTTTATCTCCCTCCTCCCCCCTCCTCCTCCCCCCCTCCTCCTCCCCCCCTCCCCCCTCCTCCTCCCCTCCCCCCCCTCCTCCTCCCCCCCCTCCTCCTCCTCCTCCCCCCCTCCTCCTCCTCCTCCCCCCCTCCTCCTCCCCCTCCCCCCCTCCTCCTCCTCCTCCCCCCCTCCTCCTCCCCCTCTCCCCCCTCCCCCTCCCCCCCTCCCCCCCCCTCCTCCCCCCCTCCTCCTCCTCCCCCCCTCCTCCTCCCCCTCCTCCTCCCCCTCCTCCTCCTCCTCCTCCTCCTCCTCCCCCTCCTCCTCCTCCCCCCCTCCTCCTCCCCCCCTCCTCCTCCTCCTCCCCCCCTCCTCCTCCCCTCCTCCTCCTCCCCCCCTCCTCCCCCCCTCCTCCTCCTCCTCCTCCCCCCCTCCTCCTCCTCCCCCCCTTCCCTCGGCGGAGCTGCGCTCCGATTGACAATTAAGCTCCTGGTGACTGTACCAGCTGGGGCCTGTAATGTACTTAATGCACGAGACCTCCTCACGTCATCTTCAGGTCATGCAAGGAAAAGGGCAAAGCTTGCGGGAGGGGGGGTTCTGGGCGGGGTTTCCTCATCTGCTCTTTGCAGAGTGATGTCTGCTGCAGATAAAGGAGGCAAGAGGATCGTCAAAAAGAGCGAAACCCTTTGCCATGGCTCCTTTTCCTCTCGGCCCTTCATTGTACTGAGGGTTGAGCATGCTTTTTTCCCTCCAGGATGGGTCGGGTGCACCATGGCCCTGGCTGAGGTAGTAGTTTGTGCTGTTGGTCGGGTTGTGACATTGCCCGCTGTGGAGATAACTGCGCAAGCTACTGCCTTGCTAGTGCTGGTGATGATCAGCTGCGGATGAAGACAATGACAATGGGAATCCCCTTTGTTTTCTCAGGGGTTACATGCTGAAGAGGTAGCAACAGAATCAAGTTTGCATTTGCTACTGTGATGTGTATTTTTTTTAATGACTCTCATTCGTATATGGCTTTATATTTGAAGCCTGGCTTCAAACATTTTATATTTCAGATTTGGTTTTTTTGCCTTTAAGTAAGCGGCTAACTTTACATGATACATTGTTTTTGCATGCTGTATTTCTTTGTGACATGCTAACAGATACTATTGTATTCAGATTATTAGTTTGACTAAAAGCCACTGTATGTTGATATCATTTGGTTATCTGTAGAAAGCCAGAATTTGTTGTACATCTTGCATGTGCTGAATAGACAACCTGTCATAAGACAAATCAATTGAGCCTTTAGATGAGCGGTTATGTATTTACAGTACCATTTTGATACTTTACTACACCATGAAGCATGTGAATTTAGATTATGGTACATTGCTGATGACTTTGGGACACAATGAATTGTGATTTCCATTTGAATTCTTATTTTGGGGGTCACTTTAGTAAAACACCATTTCAGAGGTTTTTATAAATTTTAATTACTGTGAATGTATCCTGCATTGTAAAGAAATAATGAGAAACGGTAATCGTTTGGGTTCTAAAAGACAATATCATTGCTTTATTGTGTAACCATAATGTTATGTGCCAGCTGTCTTGCTAATGAAAAGTGTTATAAATGTGTGTTCAGCTTTTTAAACTGTGTAATTCTGCACATCTACTCAGAAGTAAGTCACACTGACTGTAATGGGACTTACTCCCAGGTAAGTGCATATAGAGATTGCAATCTTAAAAGTAACTTGGGGGGGGGAGGCACAATAACTTGTTAACTAATGTGCTGAAAGGCATCTAATTTTTAATGAATTCCTATATCTCCATATTTCAAAGCTTACTTAGGGTAGTAAAATAAAGTAAAATTGAACTACAGTGAAAGAGTGATATTTAGTATTAGTCATACTCAGAGTAAACCCATTGAAATCAATTGCCCTTCTCAGAGTATGACTAATGTTGGATATTCCTCAAAAATAGAAAAACTCCACCCTTATTAGCTCACAAGATTAAAAATTAATGAAAAGACCTGTGTGTAAATAACTTAAAGGCTTTTTTTAGTACAGTACTGGTACTAGAACAGCTAGAAATTCCAAAACTAAAAGAAATTTTTCATTTGTCAAACTACACTTTGCCCTTGCGGAAGTGAATATACTGAGCTAT
This sequence comes from Rhineura floridana, assembly GCF_030035675.1. NCBI lineage: Eukaryota > Metazoa > Chordata > Lepidosauria > Squamata > Rhineuridae > Rhineura > Rhineura floridana. The sequence continues at coordinate 76,659,631 of NC_084487.1, read as the reverse complement.
TGATTGGAAAATAATAGTTCAGGTTGTTTTGTGAAGGTTCATTGTCTGGTGCTTAGTAGTGTGAGCATCATCTCTGTCTTGCATACTTTTCTAGTTAGGTGTTAGATTTCATATTGGTTTTTCCATTTTGTAAACGTCAAAAAGACTAAAGTAATGACAACAGAAGATTTATGTAACTTTACAGTTGACAATGAGAACATTGAACGTCAAGGATTATCAATACCTTGGCACAGTCATTAACCAAAATGGAGACAACAGTCAAGAAATCAGAAGAAGGCTAGGACTGGGGAGGGCAGCTGTGAGAGAATTAGAAAAGGTCCTCAAATGCAAAGATGTATGACTGAACACTAAAGTCAGGATCATTCAGAGCATGGTATTTCTGATCTCTATGTATGGATGTGAAACTTGGACAGTGAAAAAAGCAGATAAGAGAAAAATCAACTCCTTTGAGATGTGGTGTTGGAGGAGAGCTTTGTGCATACCATGGATTTTGAAAAAGACCAATTTGGGTGTTAGAACAAATTAAACCAGAACTGTCACTAGAAGCTAAAATGATGAAACTGAGGTTATCATACTTTGGACGCATCATGAGAAGACATCATTCCTTAGAAAAGATAATAATGCTGGGGAAAACAGAAGGGAGTAGAAAAAGAGGAAGGCCAAACAAGAGATGGATTGATTCCATAAAGGAAGCCACAGACCTGACCTTACAAGATCTGAACAGGGTGCTTCATGACAGATGCTCTTGGAGGTCGCTGATTCATAGGGTCGCCATAAGTCATAGTCGACTTGGAGGCACATAACAGCAACGGCTAAAGCATGCAAAAATAGTTCTGCTAGTTAATTTTAAAAGGTTATTTTATAATTAAACCAATTTAACTTTATTTGGTATTTTGCTTAAATATGTCGAGCTCCAGTGGCTTTTATATACTTTTTAAACAACCCAACCTTTTAGAAAGTTGTAAAGTCTAGGATTGTTTGATTAAAGAAGATATGATAGAAAAATGAAGTGTAGCAATGGCCAGTAGTGCAATAGTGGGAAAAGGTAGTCTTTGGGGAAGCCTTGGTATTTCTCACTTTATATAACTGTAGCAAAACCCTGACTAGCAACTTTTAAAAAAAACACCTTCAGGAACACACAAGGAACATTTCTGATTGATTTGGTTTATGATTTGTTGAACACAGCCATTTCCACCTTGAATGATTTTATGAAGCCTCCAAAACTAACTGATGAACAGTACTTTATCCTCTCAGTAGTGCTATTAGAATGACAGGACAGCTGACTACAGTATCCCATAAGAACAGAGACTGAAATGTAGTTTTTGAAAATGTGCAAAATTGTTCTTCTAAAACAAAATAAGGCCAGGATTCTACTTTGAATTAAATTGCCAGATTAATTCCTGTTTGAATTTTAGAAGGTTCAAATGTATCAGTTTGGACATCAGTCAGATTTTTACAAACAAAGCACAACATCATAGTACTACTATGCAGATCTACTCAGACAAGTTTGTTATAATGTAGTTTGAAGCATACAATCAGACATGGGTCTTCATTGCAGACTCCTACATCAAATGCAGAGCTTGGAAAAGTTACTTTTTTGAACTACAACTCCCATCAGCCCAATCCAGTGGCCATGCTGTCTGGGGCTGATGGGAGTTGTAGTTCAAAAAAGTAACTTTTCCAAGCTCTGAAAATGATAGGGAACTTGGGGATGTATTCAACTAAGTTTTACTCAGGGTAGACTCATTGGAATTATAGATCTCCATTAAGTCCATTAATTTCAATGGGTCTGCTATGAGTAAGACAAACATCGGATACAACCCGTTATAAACTTTATGTAGGTTTAGGACTGATGTTTACAATTCATTTCAGCTGCTATTGGCTACATTCAGGAATATAAGGGATCTTGAGTAAGATTTATTTCACTAATGTAGTGTACAAAGATTCTTGGGGTAGAATTGACTATAAAAGCAGGATATGGATTATATCATAAATGAAAGTACTCATCTGTGTGTGTAGGTAGGTAGGTACTGAGTGTAATTTTCTTTCCCTTCCTGATTCCAGGGCCCAAAACAATGTAAAGTTGGTTCTGCAATTTTACAAAGCAATAAATGATTGCTTGAAGTAATTGAAGTCTTTTGCTCTTAAGTGGATGTCTTTCTCATAGCTAAGTCATCAGTTGCTTTTCTGTTTTTCAGACTAGTGCCTGTAATGCCAACACTTCATATGACCCCTAGCACTCACAGGAGAGCATTCTTTAACTTAGTCCTAGCAAATCTACAATAAGGATTACAAAGATGAGATCCAGTATAGATTATATACAACAATACAGCATAACTTCATGGGACTATAACATAGAATTTCTAATTCATTAGTGAATATGAAGTGAATAGGAGCTTTTCCTAAAAGGCCTCAAAGAATTCCCTCGTGAGTTTTGCCTGTAAATAACCTTTCTGGCAATAAATGAAAGGGTTACTCTGGTATTTTGCTCAATACATCTTTGCAGTTGTATTTCATTGGTACCATAGCTAAGTCATAGCTGAGGGACTAAATGCCTTGTGATGAATTCAGTATTACATTGATGTTATTCAAGTAGAAATAATGGCTTGAATCCAAGAACTAAGGAGAAAATATATTACTGCTGTTCTGTGAACTCTTATGGAAACTAACAAGATTTATTGCAGTGCCACATTATCAGAGTATGAGAAACATGGTGAATAAGGCAGATATAGACTGGCCTATAAAACAGCTTTGCAGAAGAACTTTGGGCTTTGCTTCACTTTTCTGACTACTAAGTTGGGAACCACTTCTGTGAATATGTTTTGTACTAATGACAAAAGAACTTTGTATCCAAGCTATCACTGTACGCGTCTTCCCTTTCCTCCTGGCTCATAATGTTAAAGAGTCTTTTAAAAAATTGGGAGGAGCTAGTATAACATTGCTTTTGCACAAAATAAATGTAAAATGAGCAGTCATTAAACATACATGAAGTTAATGTTTTGGGGGCTGAAGGTGCTGTTAAACTTTGTTAAAATTGACTAACTTTGCCTAACTACTCCAAATGTTTGTAAATAACATATTTAAAAATATGAAATATGAATTGATCAAGAACCAAGATCTGAATGCACTTGGGAAAAATACCCAGTTGTGGACATAGGCTTAAAGATTATATTGACTCTTTACACTTTTATTTAAGTACATTTATATGCTGCCTTCCTTCTATCATAGAAGACACCATGATGCCAAACAATTCATTCTGAAACGCTGCATAGTACATTCTTTGGATTATTCTATTTCAGGAAGTTCGAGGGAATGGTTACATGTGTGAATATTCATCAGTCTTCTGGAACAGATTGCAAGTGGGGTTAGAAAATGAGATATGGTTATTTGATTTATCTTTTATTAAAATCTGTTACAAAGGAGATTGCTACAAAATAAAACTACAATAATATATACAATTTAAGGATTAAAGTAATCACATCCACTGACAGCAATAAAGTAAGTCTACCTCTCTTATACCTGGGAGAAAAGGCTATTCAGCCTATTCCCTAAAGGCTAATAGTGGTTTTGGCAGACAAACAATGTCTGGAGGAGTGCTGCAACAGACAAGGTTCTTTCCCTGCTTGACACCTACCTAATTTCAGAAGTTAAGGCAAGTAGGAGGAGCACCTCAGATGCTTCTACCCATTAATGTAAATATGGGGAATCTGGCCCTTCAGATAATGGGTAGCAACTCCCATCATCCCTGACTATTGGTCTTGCTGGATCTCATATAAGTTGGAGCCCAACAGGTTCCCTATCACTGCATTAATGGATCATAAGAATATGGATTAATGCGTAGTTCCATTGATTTAAGGTTGAGAGTACAGTATAGAACCTTCAGGTCACTAGGGGTGTTCTCAGGCATTGTTTTGCTTGCTCAAACATGCAGCTGTCACCCTCAACATGCACCCTCAGCCCCTTGCCTCCATGTGATCAGGAACCTTGATAATGCAGAGTTCCTGATCATGTGGAATCTACTCCTATAACAAATCCTAGCATTCTGGTTCTAGAGTTAGTTGTCTGCATTGTTTAGGGGCCCAGATACAAGCATCTCTGATGTGACATCAGGGGAGTGGCGGTGTGTTTTTAATGTGGGGTTGGTACATCTGTAGCCCTGGTTTATAGTTGCCATGGTCAGATACTTGAAACAATTACCATATATAGTTTCTCCAACTTGATAACATGTAAAGCTCCCTGCTAAGATGCAGTTACTGCTACCACATATATGAAGTACTAATATGGAGCACACCCAAGTAAGCATAATGTGTAAGTAGTATGAAGAATATCCTGCAATCCTTTCTGCAGAGTACCCATACAGCTCATAGGCTTGTTACATCAAAAAAAAAAAAAAAAGAGGATAGAAAATAAGGAAAGTGGACAAAGGTGAACAAGACTTGGTTGGAGCGTCTTTATACCTATTGAACTTTCCAGTTCAATATTTCCAGCAGTCCACAGGATTTTTCAGGAGCCATTTTTCTACCATTGCTGAGCGTTTGAAACAATAATTTAAGACCTTTGTAAAATAAAATATTCTCAGATTTAGACACTAACCATCACTGCCATCATAACGCTAGTAATAGAGGACTATGGCCACACAGGCTGCATGGGAACTACCCTAGATTTCTCACAAGATTTATTTAGATCCCACCTTTTCTCCAATAAGCTCAAATGTGGCTTACAAACATGATTCTCCCCTTCATTTAATCGCCAACACAACCCTGTAAGGTAGGTTGGGCTGAGAGGTAGTGACTGGCCAAGGTCACCCAGTGAGCTTCATGGCTGAGTGGAGATTCGAAGCCTTGTATCTTGGATCCTAGTCTAACACTAACCACTAGATCACATGGACTCTTTAGCTGATGAAGAATGTGGTAGCAAACTGATTGGAGCCTGCCACAAAGTATGTATTATATAACTAGTTCGGGATTGACCCTTCTGAACAAGGTAAAGATTTTGTCCTAATCCCTCTCCTTCCCCAAATAGTTTGGAACATATATATCATAGCTCCTGTTCATACGACCTATTAGAACACACTCTGAAGTACTTCCTAAACATTCTACCTGGGTAGTAGAGAGCTATGAGTGGTTATAGTGCCACAGCTGAAAATACAGGTGATTTTAAAAGGACCAGGTCTTCCTGATGGGACTCGGCCTTCCATAGTCAGCATTCAAGCAGGCTACTGATTTAATAAGACTAGATGTTCTATCCAGAATTTTTTATTACTAGGACTACGATGTGACACATGCCATAATAGTTCACTAGTAGTTTAAGTTTAGGGTGGGTTCCTATCCAATAAAAGATAATTGCTTTTTTTTTTTTTTCAATAATTTTTATTCAGATTTTCATAAAACATACAAGACAAAATCATAAAACATTCAAAGACAAAAAACAAAATCAAAAATAGTTAAACAAAAAGAAAAAAAAAACAAAAATAAAAAGTAAAGAGTAAAATATTGACTTCCCATTTGTCAAAGATCAAATCAGTTATAAGTCTATAATATATAACAATCCTGTCTCTTAAGTCATATTATAAAATCACTTTCCTCCAGTAGTTATCTTACTTAATCATCAAATCTCATAAACATTACTTTATTCTTTCCACAAAAAGTCAAAGAGAGGTTTCAATTCTTTAAGAAATATATCTATCAATTTTTTTTTCCAGATAAGCATATCGATTAATCCATCTCATTACTAATTATGATAATCTTATTGTCATAACCATAGTCAAAATAAACATTTCAATTAATCCATCACATCAGAATCTGTTAGGTTCAGTAATTTCAGTAGCCATTGTTCTATTATCCCTATTAGTTCCATTTTCCATCTTCCATCTTCAGTAGTCTTGTTAAGTCCAGTAATTTCAGTATCCAATCTTCCATTATCAGTATTCCATAATAATCTTGCTGTCAAAGCCATAGTCATATAGTAAGAGTCTGATGGGAATTACCTCTATCCCAAATATTTTCTTGCCATCCATTCTGAATAGGTTGCTGAAATACTGCTGTAAAATCATATCTCTGTTCTTTTTTTCAAAATACACTGGGTCATCTCTTGAAAGTTTTTCCATTGTCACATGGCTGCAGTTAATTCCATAGATTTTCTCTATATTGGGCTCCATCACATCATTCCAGTCCAGAAGATTATCCATGCCATTGATAACTTTATCTCTAGAATCTTCATTAATTTCTTCAGAGATAACATTGAGTTCCAAACAATAGATTTTATTTCTAAAGTCCATAGACTCCAAATCTTGTTCCTGTTCCACGTTTGTTCCAATCTCCGGGATCTCCTCTCTCACAGGGACCCCTGTTCCAGTCTCCAGGGTCTCCTCTGTCACAGGGACCCCTGTTCCAGTCTCCAGGGTCTCCTCTCTCACAAGGACCCCTATGTCTTTAATCTCCTGTGTCTCCAAACAATAGATTTTGTTTCTAAAGTCCATAGACTCCAAATCTTTTTCCTGTTCCACGTTTGTTCCAATCTCCGGGGTCTCCTCTCTCACAGGGACCCCTTCCAGGGTCACCTCTCTCACAGGGACCCCTATATCTTTAATCTCCTGCTTCATTTTACTCAATTCAATTTTCAGCTCCTTACAACCCTGTCGCAGGTTTTGTTTCGTTATCTCAATCTCATCCATTATTTTCTGAAACATAGTTATTTCCAGCTTCTCAGCCACTTTCTTAATTGCCATTTTAAAAGAAAAATATAGGAAAACCACTTCTTATTTCAGCAACAATTGGGTTAATACTCCAAACTTGGTGACATCACAGTATAAACAGAGCAGACAGCCTTATCTCTCCATGCTTAAGTAAACAAAATGCAGTTCCCAGGATCGAAACAATTAATGGCGGTCGTCAGGAAACAGATTCGTCAAAATAAAATAGACCAAAAAGAGAGTAGTCTCAGACAATATAATATTCTTCAAAATAAAAATCTGGAATAGAAATTCCTCTTCTGTGTATATCTTTAGAATGCAAATCCAGGACAGCTTTTTGCAACAAAAACAGAGATAAGCTATTAATTAGTGAGTAGCAGAGAGAAGTTATGGCTCCCCAGTGAGATGTCAAAAACCGATCAATCTGGCAAATCTCTTTTAAACAGCAACAATTTAAGTCAAGTAAAAGAAAAATATAGAAAGAAGGGTGCTTGCCTGTTAGTGCGTTCTCTCTTAGAAGATAAGATGAACGTTCGCTTTATCAGATAGAGCTTGTTGTTGAAAATCCGTCCCACCTTCGTCGGCTGGACCTCGTCCCATAAATTAATGAGATCTGGTCGTCCCAACAAAAATAGGCTTTGAGGTTAATCTCTTCGTTTCTCCCTACCCGGGAGAAGTTTAATCAGTCAAAAAAAAAAAAATCTGACTGATATATCTGAATAAGCTTCTTTTGAGGCAGGAGCCCGTCTCAAAAGCAGGCACAGGCTAAGTCACCCTTCCCGGAAGTCCCCAATAAAAGATAATTGCTGATTCAGGTTTAGGGAATTCTATATTCCTCCTGCTTAATTCTCAAAAGTGAATCATTTTCTGTATAAATTACCATCTTATTTGTATTATTCACAATTGTAAATGCTGGCCATTTTTGGTCAAATACATGTCTATTTCCTCTTGGGGCCTTATGTAAGGGAGCATCAAGCACTTAATGTAATCCACAAGGCTGCTCAGTTTTAACCCATCAGGCTGGAATCTTCATAATATCACTTTACCTATGGTGGTAAGATTTCAAATGGAAAGGTAGCAATTAATTTAATAAATTTTGCAGTGAACTGATGTCAGGCATGCTCAGTAAGAACCAACTGTCAGTATTCTAAAAGCCAGTCTCACAGCTGGCTGGGACTGCCTAATCAGGGGGCTACACACCAGACTTCCCTCAGAGAATCCTGGGAAATGCAGTTTGTGAAGGGTGCTGAGAGACGACTCCTATTCTCCTGACAGAGATCCAGTGGCCAGAGTGGTTTAACAGTCAGCTGCTGTGATTGAAGCTCTGTGAGGGGAACAGGGCATCTCCTAGCAATTCTCAGCACCTTTCACTAACTACACTACCCAGGATTCTTTGAGAGAAGCCATGACTGTCTAAAGTGAAGTAAAGGTCTGGTGTGGATGTGGCCAGGGACAGCTTTGGTTTAAATTTGAGTGGGAGGCTACATATGCCTGCTGTAAAATAAAAAGGTGGGAGAAACCCTGAAAAGCAATGATACTGTTCACAATGTTTTCCTTTTGGAAAGGAAAGGGGCTTCCTCTCTGCCCAGTGCCCACCCATCCAAGTCACCAAATTCTTCCAAGCTACACAGGAAGTGGATTGGACTGTGAAAGACCAACCCAAATTGTCTTTGCATTTTGACAAAGTTGTATGTCAGTACAGTATCTCAGATGGGAGGTCAGGTCGCCTGCTCCCCTGGTACATTCACTATAGCTGCCCAATTTCCCTGCTTTTTAAAGTTTGACAGAAATATCTGTTGGCTATAGGTACATTCTTAAACCACAATGTTTTTTGCCTATTAGTGAATACCCTTCTGTGCTGTTTGCTTATGCGGGTACAGATACACAATGCACTGTGCCCTAATTAAATTGTCTGCATACACCTTTTAGTGTGCAAAAGGATGCTTAGCACTATTTGGAGCCCCCCACTAATTATATAAAACTTGTTGCCCAACAAGTTTTTGTTTTTGAAATGTTTACAGATTGAAAGGGAAGTTGCATTGTCCATTATCCAGCTCGTCTTCTAAGAAGACTGATACAGTCATTTTCTGCCTTTTGTAGAACACATCTTCATCCAAATTAATTGCAGATTGCAATGCCTTTTGACTGCTATACTGACTGGATGCAAAGATGAATTTAGGGACTATAGCCTTATCTCACAGGATTGGTGTTTTGTACTTTCCCAAAATTATACAGAAGATATAGAATGAAATGTGAAGATGTGCTGCAGCAGGAACAGTCACCCAGATTGCACATAGCCATGATGCAGATCTGCACTCATTCTTCCTGTGTGCACAGGAAAGGAAATTATTTATTTATTTAATTTGCATACCACTTCATACTTCCAAAGAAGCCCTTAAGTGGTTTACAGTATTATTAAAAAATCACAAATACAATAAAAGATTGCACATTTTAAACAATACAAAACATTTTAAAAGATCTTAAACATCAATATACACTAAAACAACTAACATAATCACAATAACTACTGGCAGATCAAAGCACAAAAATACAACAGAGACAACCAGCCCCACCCACCAATTACACAAGCATGTGTACAGGTAGCAGCAGCACTCCCACTTATGCTGCTACCTCCCCAACTAATGCTCTCACCAAAAGGTGGGCAAAACCACACAATTCCCATCTCTGGAGCTCCCTCCTATCACCAGGGAGCACCCACAATCATTCCACCCCCACACAACACCCATAACAACAACGGGGTGACACCCTCATCCTGGGGATAATCCAAAAATGGTGATCCGCAGTAGCACTAGTTGTATGCCCATGGGTTGGGATGTAGAGATGCATCTTGGGGAAGCCATCCAACAACTTCACTTTTCTTCCCCCCCTAGTAAGGTGGCATACTCCATTAATGCCTTATAGGCCAGCATCTTGTACTCATCATGCTGCTCACCCCTGGCTGAAATGGCATTGCTTACTTCTTTGTCCCTGTACCAATAATACTCCATGTGCATAAAGCGCCTTTACACAAATAAAACCATTCTTTAAACTCCATGTGCATGATTAAGAAAGAGAACATGGTTATGCAAGATTTTATCAGCTTGCAGATGTACTAATACTTCTAAATAGGAAACATTTAATTGAAAGAGATACCATTTACATGGTATCATCTTATGGGAAATTCCCATGGCTTAATTCATTCAACAGCTGCAGCGAACTGCCCCTTCCAAAAAATACATTGCTTTTTTTATCAAAGTGACTCCATTGTGATAAGGAAATTTAGATGGAACTATTTGTTTCTACATAATATTATATATGGAATTCTTCAACCTATCCCAGCTAATTCATGTTTCGATTGTACCAAGCTGCTTAAATTGCACTGCTCAGAGATTGCCTTGATCCCCAGGTGGAGGTATTCCATCTGTGTTGCTCTGAAAGACTATTTACAGCAGAGGTTAGGCCAGTGATTGCTGGGATGGAAAACTCATTTCTCAGCCTGGCTTTTATTTACACTCTTATTAAAGATCCTTTCACTCATGTTGGAATGGCAGCTAGTGGCTGCAGCAAGCATTTGGCACCAAGCCAAGCAGCAAAATTACCATGTCGATGAAAGATAGCCTGCTTCCATTTTAACCTTTCACTGTTCCCTCCATCTACATTTGCATGAAGAAGGAAGATTATTGAACAAGATAGTGGGGACAAAGGCATAAGACAGTCCTGGGCAATTGAGCTCTCCAAAGAAAATCAACTGAGTTATCAATTTGGAAACAAGTCATTGCTTTGCTAATATGCATTTACCCGTAATTATTAATTATTTTAGAATAAAACAGTGGTACCATTCATGCCCCATTTTTCTTTTTGAAATTGCTGCCTAGATTATGATATAAAATGCACTAACATGTTTGTCTTCAAACTTTATGCAAACAACAAAAAAATACACAAGGAACAACCTTAAAATATCTTCTAAATGATATGTGGGTATAGGTATGTTCTTAAACCGCAAGATTTTTTGCCTATTAGTGAATTTCTCTGCTTTGTAATCTGGGACGTAAGAAATGGGGTCCTGTGCAGGTTTGCTGAGAATGGATTGATCATTTGCATGCTTATTGAGTTCAGTGGGATTTACTCCCCTGCAATCATGCTTAGGATAGGTAAAACTGACCAGGGAGGAGGCAGGGAGGGCTTGAGTGGGCAGGAGAGGAGGAAGAAGGAAGTGGGGAGGGGAGGAGGAAGGAAGCGGGGAGGGAAGGGGAAGAGGGGAAAGTCAGGTCATCATTTGCATGCTTATTGAGTTCAATGGGATTTACTCCTATGCAATCATGGTTAGGATAGGTAAAACTGACCATGGAGGAGGAGGGAGCAGATTGGGGGGGAAGGAAGGGGGAGGGGAGGGCAGGTTTGATCATTTGTATGCTTATAGAGTTCAATGGCATTTACTAGTATGCAATCATGCTTAAGATAGGTAAAACTGACCATGGGGAGGAGGAGATTGGAAGGGGATGGGGAGGAAAGGGGAGGGGATAGGAGAGAGGAGAAGAGAGGGTGGATTTGATCATTTGTATACTTTTTGAGTTCAGTGGGATTTATTTCTGGGCAATCATGTTTGAAAATGGAAATGGACTGCCTTCAAATCAATCCCAACTTGTGGCGACTCTATGAATAGGGCTTTCACGGTAAATGGTATTCAGAGGTGGTTTTACCATTGCCTTCCTCTGAGGCTGAGAGGCAGTGACTGGCCCAAGGTCACCCAGTGAGCTTCATGGCTATGTGGAGATTTGAACCCTAGTCTCCCAGGTCGCAGACAAACACTAACCCAGGGGAGGGGAGGGGGAGGAGATAGGGTGGGTGGGCACTGGGCAGAGGGGCAGCCCCTTTCCAAAAGGAAAACATTGTGAACAGTATAATTGCTTTTCAGCATTTCCCCCACCATTTTATTCTACAGCAGGCACATGTAGCTTCCCACCCAAATTTAAAACACTCTTGTGGTTGTATAATTATCTTTTAGACAAAGGAAAGTTGCAGCTCCTCATTTTCTGGTAATATCACTGTTTCTCACCCAGTAAAATAGATATAGTCACATCTTTGAAAATGTCTCTAAAATTAATTATATTAGGGTTTAACTAGAGCCAGTGAGCTGCTCTTCTCTTCCTTGAGTCATCTAAGTAAACACATCATATCTGATAGCATCATGTTATATGCTGCCATGTCCCCACCACCACATCACTGAGGGTTAGATGACCTCATATTTAGCTAGATGCTTTGAGAAATTGGGCAGAGAAAACCAGAATGTTGGACCCTATCTCAGTTTTTCATAAACTGTGATTCCCAATTTTTCCTGCAAGGGTAGCACAGTGAGAGGCTTCCCCCTCTCCTTCATTCCCAGGTTGCCGTTCCGAGGGCCAGCAACACACCATTATGATTGTGAAGCCCTTAAAAGAGACATGCTCACTTGTTCCTTCTGTCATACTTCATTTCTCTTCAAGTACATACTGCCTATATTTGTTTATATTCATATTAAAAATAAATATAGACTTGTTCAGTGTTGATTACTGATGTGATATTCATGCACTTTTTATAAAGGGGGAAATAGGACCTGAAAGGTGGAGTTAGTTTACAAGTGAGCCCTGAAAAGTTTAAGTTTACAGATGGGTCCCACATCAAAACATGTGAGAACTGCGTATCAAACGCTTCTGTTCTGCACAGGCAGGAGACTTCTACTTCCACCACAGGCTTTCCTCTTCCCTCTGCAGTCCCTTGCGCATCCTCAAAAAATGCTCCAGAGGGCTGGGGAACCCTCTAGAGCAGATTTTGGGGGCATATGGGAGGAAAGAGAGGGGAAGTCCCAGTGTGAGAGTGGAACTCGGCTCCTAAATACAACCCACTGCCCTAAGACCTTAGTCTTTTCTAGCAAAGACAGCAGTCTTATGAAATCGTGTATATTTTTGTGTTTATTGTGGCATACACTTTGATAATTAAGAATCATCAACAAATGCTGGTTCCAGTTGTGTTCCAGAGCATTGCCAAATCATTTTAATCATGCAAAAAGATAATGCCGGAATGCCACCTTACACTGTTGTTGTTGCTGCAGTTCATGCTCACAGCCTGGCACCCCATAAATATATAGTAAACATATTCAAAACATAATATTATGGCAGCATCAACAATGCCACTTCAGAAGGTCCAAATATTTGCTTTCAACAACACAAAGAGAACTATTTATCCCATATACACAATTGGTATTTTCATAGAAGGCAGGGCTCTGTATGGTATAAGATTGTTTCTTTTAAAAAGCGCAACTATGGTTGCCTGGCTCAATTACTTTAAAAATAAGCCAAGACAACTTTGAAATCATTCTAATCAATGGCAGATTCTCATGAAACAGACTGTTTAGGGAATAGGTAACTAGACAGAGTTGGGCTAAATCTAACCTTTAGGGTATTTCTGCCTGGCCCAAGCAACATCTCCAGTCCCAAGAACCTCCATTATACGTTATACTAGGGGTGGGAAACCTCTGACCCGTGAGCTAAGCTTGGCCCACCAGGCTGTTTTGGAGATACCACACCCATCGACCCTACATCTGATGTCTGATATGGGTGGATAAGGGTGGGGCTTCAAAGGAACAATTGGGATCTTAAAATAGTCTCTCAAATGTTCCTTTGCTGCAGCAAGGTACACTCCCAATCGCCCATCAGCCTTGCTCACAGAGGGGCAAAACAGTTTCCATTGAATGGAAATCACTGCTCCTTCCCAGTGTTGTTTGAAGCCCCCACCCCCAGCCACTGGTCTTTTCCATCTCCAGCATAGGAGGTGGAAAGGAGATGTGTGTGTGAAAGCTCTTTGTGACACACACACCCCGCTCTTTTCCTTTGCATCTCTGACATTGGTGGTGCAAAGGAGAAGAGGGGGAGATTCACAAAGGGCATTCCCATTCTCTTCCTTTCAACTCTTTATGTCCAGGTTGAAGGAATGCGGGGCAGGGTTTGCAAGTGTTTCGGTGCTCCCCCTTTCAACCTCAAATGTTGGGATTTTAACAGGTGAATGTGGCAACCCACCTGTCAATCATGTCACAATGCCATGTGATTGGCAGGTGGGTTGCCCTGCCCACCTGTCAACATTTGCCCATAGGGTGGGACCGAATAAAGATCTGACCCTGGAATCAAAAAGTTTTCCCACCCCTGCATTATACATCTTGCCTTCATTCTTCCACCTGAATCCAGGGACTAGTTGAAGTCCCCCTCCTCTCTGTCAGGACCATCAGCCAATCTTAGCAGAGCTTTCCCCCCTTATTATGCAACTCATCTGCTCACTTCAGTGCACAGTTAAATCAGTTAGAAGAGGACTCTGCCAAAGTCTCTTGTTGCTGTTCACACTGGGAAGGAAAGCCCTGATGGTCTTTGCTGTTACCTTTTTCTCCCATCCCTCTCCCTTGTACTTTTGCCACCCCTTCCCTCAGCAGCTTTAAGCCTTGCAAATGGAGCTAAAATATCTCCATTTTATCTTCATTGTCACAACACTATACAGTACTATGATTTGAAGCTTCTTGGTATTGTTTGATGTGTCTAAATCATTTTTAGTATTCTTTCAGCTATTTAGAAACACAGAATCTCTTTGAATCCCCCCATCTCTGCCAGTATTTATAATATATTTGTAGAATAGAACTAATAGCAGTTGGGCTCACCAAACCTCTGCAACATGCATTACAGCTTTCACTAAGTTTTATTCTTAAGCATGCTTCTATCTTCTGACTTCTAATTACCGAAAAGCAATTAAAATACAATAAAATGCTAGTTGACATATATTCACTTGACAGTAATAGGGTACAAATTGTTTTAAAGTAATTTTGCCCATATGCAGAAACTGCTAGCAGCTGTTCAGTAATCAGTATGTGCTTTCACATAATTTTACAAGCAGTGTTCCACTGACCAAAGCCATACACAAATTTAATATAACCAATTGGGAACTTGCTCTCTAATTCACAGCTGGGTAAATCAGACCTAGAAGTAGGGCTTTCAAAATGTATTCACATCAATTTTCTTCTCTGCTTATTCCCACCATTCTTTCAGCAAGCAGAATTGACAGCTAACTATTTGAACATGCACCTGACTACAACAGAACTTGACAAATGGAAAAATGTAAAAAGACACTGTACCTATGGAACTATACTTGGGTTGAGACAGCTCAAAAGAAATCTCAAGATCTGAGAGTTCTAGACTTGGTCTCGTATTTTCGCAGGCAGATTTCACCATCTATATATCCCAGAAAAAAGCTCACAGCAATATTACCCAAAATAAAGAGCCAAAAAAAGGTTTTATATTTATTTTTTTACAATATCATTTTAAAACTTTGTTGTGCATACATTTTTCCAGCTTCCTTCTTTATTTCATTGCACTTAAACATTTCAAAACACATAAAATATATCCCTTTACTAAACATTTTTGTTCTCATGTTACAAAAAAGTTTTGACATTTCACAGTCACAATGCTTAAGTACATTGATCCAAACAATTTTATCCAACAGACTCTTTTCATAGTTTAGAACGCTGAGCCCAGAAAATAGTACATTCCTTACTTACAGTCACTGTACCAATAAAGGAAGAAAATGGCAGAATTAAAATGAAATACAATGGAACATCAGAATAAAGTGGAGGTTGACAGGGAAAAGCCTCCTTCAAGTATAATGTAGGTAGAATTTGGCAGAATGATTGAAGAGGTATTTGGCCACTGTCTACATCCTCTTCATACAGCCGGAAAGCTACGAATGTGCAATTTTCACATAACTCACAATATGAGATGCAAAACTTCAGGTGTGCATTATGCAAAGGGCAAGAGAATTAAGGAATTTGATAGGTTTGTAGTGTATGAATGACAAGTAAAGCTCAAAGGAATGACCTATGAAGAGTTTTTTACTTCAGCATGGCACACAGAGAAGCACTTTGAAGTACCTTCGTGCAGTGGAGACTGGTGGCTCCAATGTCAGTCAGGCAGTGAATCTGCTCCGGGTTTTAGTCTGAACTTTCAAGAAGCTGTCCAAAGTGCCAGGTAGATTGACAGCTCCTTGAAAGTTCAGACTAAAACCTAGAGCAGATTCACTGCTCCACTGACATTGGAGCCACCAGCCTCCACTTCCTCCTTCAACAATTTTAAAGTTTCTTTATGGTTTTAATGATCTTGTGCTGCTGGTTTTAAAATTTAATTAAGAAGCACCCGTTTCATGGGCATTGGGGGAGTACTGAAAGAGAGCTCTTTGATTATTTGATAAAAAATAAAATTATAATGGTAAGTAGTATCAAGGACTACTAGATGAACTCAGCAAATGACATTTTAGGTTACATCTGTCAAATCTTAACTGTAAGGAGGAATTTCCCTTGAGTTGCAATACATCTTTACAAGAACTGAAAATGGCAGACAGAATCAGGAGATTGTTCCAGAATATTTTAAAATCAAGGGAGGAGGAAAGAGATGCTAGATGAGGTAAGTGACCTAATAAAATGTATCTCAAGGGCATTTTCTATACTTCTAATTTGCAAATATGGTCAATCTTATCACTGATAGATTTTACAATCCAAGATTCAACACTGATCATATGGTTGTAACTGCTTCATATAAGACAAATGAATTTCCTCTATCTTTTCTCTCAATCTTCCAATTCTGGCCTAGGTGAGATAGGCAATATGAAAGACTGAGTTCCCCCCAGTTCTCTTTGGATAAGTTATTTAGTTGCCAATAGAATTGAAATGTATAGTGGCCCAATGACAATTTCCAACCCACCATTTTTCCAAGCTATACTGAAGTGCCCTTAATGTCCAGTAACCTTTTACACTGTAACCTGCTTAGCTTTAAACATGATTTCCAACAGTGTTTGGGGTTGTTGAAGCAGCAACAGAGTGAATGTAGCTCGATTATTTCTATGAGTAGACAATGCTAAATTCCATGTTATAATTTTGAAGAATACTTTTAAGTTTTACTACACACATGGAATTCAATTATAAATATGTGTCAGGGAAATGTGAACTAAATTTTGCTGTCCTAATAGAACTTACCTTTCAAAAAACCAAAAAATGGGAATACCGTTTGCATAGGTCTCTACTGGGTTTGGCAAATGTCTCATGCTACAGCCTAGTAATAAAGAGTAAGGGGTGAGATCCAGCTCCACCCCCTGCTTCACTGAATGCATAAGCAGAAAACACGTTTACTCACCTACAGGAGAAAGGGCAAAAATTCCAAAGATAGCCTCTTACAGTTTACAGAGTGCCATTGTGTAGGTTTTCCAACAGTAGGATGAGTCTTTAAAGGGGAGAAAGGAGTTCCATTCACTTCTGTCTAGTTCCTGTCCATCAGAACGTATAAAATGTTCATCTAGAAAGTGCAATGCTATCTTGAAACTAAGTATATGCTTCTATAGTTCTTGGCTAGGGAGATAATACCTGAGGAACTAAATTTTGAGTCACTTATAACCATTCAAATGATGATCATTTGGGAAAGGGGAAAAGACTGATATTCCCATTCTAGAATACATAACCTGTATGGCTGTACAGGTAAATGTAAATCCTTTGCTTAAGTAAGGTTCTTACTGAAATGTTTGCTGCAATCTATTCTGATGCTACATGAATATTCAGAGAGCACAAGTACCAGAACAGCAAACAAACTGAAGGGTCTCATCTTTCCTGCAGTGGCTCTCCCTATACCTTCCAAATTAATGTCAAGTACTACGACTGGCCATTACAGTATCACAGAAGCAGTAAAAGAAATTAATGCTGAAAGGGTAGCGCATGAAAAGATAAACAGCTACTGTTCTGGAGGAGACTTCTAAAACATACCACCCTTAGATATTTAAAGAAAAAAAATCAGAAGACAAAAAATTACGAAGTACAACAAATTAAACAGTACTTATATAATGATCCTTTCAACAGGATATACTTGGAGAAAATAGAAGCATTCAATGAATGAAAATTTGTGCCAAACAAAAGTGATTTCTGGGGAAGTCTTTCTAAAGTAAGAATTCTCCCAGTTTGCTACATCATAGTTATACATACAAAAATCTTGACAAAAAGGGACACATTTCCAGCCAAACAACTTCCCTATTCTCTTAGGCAACTTTGCTAACAAGTGCTAGACCATGTCCAGAGAAAAAGTTTCCTTCACCGCCTAAATATATAAAAGGAACTGTAAGTTCCAAAATGTTTATGATGGTGTACAAGAGCAAAAAGCCTGAATTATATACATAAATAAAACTCTTTAGAAGTTATCTACTAACAGCTTTTGAACAAACAATCATTAAATGTCATATCAGGCTTTGTTCACCTTAATACCTTATAAATTAAATTTGTTCAAAAGCAAAGTTAACCATTCAACTTATACTGGGGGATACTGGCTACATTACCAGTTTTAACAATGGTTTTTCCAATTCACATCTCAAATGGCATTTCCAGCTACATTAAACTGGTAAAGAAAAAATCTATCAGGTCACAGCAAGGTCCTCACCAAGAAAACACTAATGTATTAGCAGCATTAAAGTTCTGGTTCTGATATGCACGCACACAAAAAGAAACCCATAGGAAAGCTGCGCTTTCTAGGAGATGCCTTTAAATCAAGTACAATTCAGCCTCTATGTTTCACACAGAAGCATCCAAGTCCACTCAAGGTTAGAATATAATATTTCAGTTAAGCATCTCTTCTCTTGATAACCTATCTTTTCCAAAGATTCTTACTAATAGCACATCTTCCCTTTTACCAGCACTGATGCTTGTTTTTACACGACTCTGTTTCCATGTATTAAAGGAATAATGTAGACAGAAATATCATCTCCTGAGCCCAGTCTGTCATTGGATATCCTCCAGCCTCTGTCCTTCAGTACTCCTCTTGCTCGCATTACCAAATCCTGAGCTGCTAATGTGTACCTGTGCAAAGAAAAAACAGCCACAGATTATAGGTCTTGTACAATAGCAAAGTTTTATTACTTGCAGGGCAGGGGAAGCATTCCAAATAGTTGTGCTCCCATTTTACAGACTAGTCAAATCTGAGAAGATTGCCAGCCTTCTGCTTATACAGCAGTCTTTCCCAACCTAGTAGCCCGAAGAATTGAGAACGCAATTTCCATCAGCCTCAGCCAGCATGGCCATAGTCATGATGGCAGTTATAACTCCAAAAACATCTGGAGGGCACCAAGCTGGGAAATGCTGCAATACAGGCTGTTTCTCAATAACACAATAAACATACTTCATCATGTATAATTAATGTCAATCAGTTCTTAGTCTGGCAATGTGAATCAGTTTAGTCTCATAAAAAAGGATACTAGTGTACATGTCAAGTATAGTTGCTAGGAACAGAAAACTATCACAACATTAGATTTGTGCAGAGTGGTAGAGTTTGTAATAGTCCAAAACTGTAAACCTGAGTACGAGGCTTAACCATTCCTTCTCCCAAAGTTCTAGGGCAGCCTTTCCCAACCAGTGTGCCTCCAGATGTTGTTGGACCACAACTCCCATCTTTCCTGACTATTGGCAATGCTGGCTGAGGCTGATGGGAGTTGTGGTCGAACAACATCTGGAGGCACACTGGTTGGGAAAGGCTGTTCTAGGGCATATCGGATATTACAACTTTGATCAAGATTCAGATATTTTATAAGACTATTTGGGGAAGGGGCATAGCATGTAAACGGCCCTTGGTGCTTGAGGTAAACACACAACATTTTCAGGCAATATATACCCAAGACTCCTGCCTCAACCACTGGAGAGATTCTGCCAGTCTGTGTAGAGCATACTGAGCAAGAGTAACCAGCAATCTGACGCAGCTAGTTTCCTGTCTTCCTAAGACATAACCATATCCAGAGTGTAGGGGCCAAACCAGATGAAACGTTGGAGATCCATGATCAGATCTCCTGTCTCTCTTGCCAAAACACACACACAGAGCTATAAATTGCAGCAGGACCTCAGTGCTAGGAGAACTTTTCCCTTTCTTAGTATCAATCACACACATCTAGCCCTAATACTTGCCCCATTAGGGAAAACATGGGCCCTAATACAAAAAGTAAAAGATGCCAGACATTACTATATTGATGACTGGGGGGGGGGAGGGTGTTGTGCCACATACAGAGGATTTTTATTGTCTGCTGGAATCACTCCATGTGTATTCTTTTCAGTAAGGAGCTGAAAGAAAACCTGTGGAAATTTGCAGTCAACAGCACAACAAAAGGATTCTCAGTACAAGTCAGAAAACAATTAAAACAGATAAAATCAATATGATATACATATCAGACACTGAGATGTACAATATGTAAAGCCTTAAAGTAGAATGTGACGGAACTGTTGTCTTACAAAATAAAAGCTTATTCTCTTTGTATTCTTAAAAACAGGGATGAGGAACCTTTTCTGGCTGGTGGGCCAGACTGTTACCCCCCCCCATCCCTGGCAGGCCAAATTTGACAGGCGGGTGGGGCCATCCACCCATCAATCACCTGATGTTATAGTGGCATAAGGTGATGCCGTGTTTTGAAGCACAGTACAGGGCTTATTGAATGCTCTTTGCAAGGCTGCTTGCAAAGGATTTTAAAACAGCATCATGCTACTCCTTTAGACCTTCAATTTTCAGAGTTTAAAGGAGCAGCACAAAGCTGCTGCAAAGAACACTGGGAGGGAGAAGTAGTTTCCACTGAATGGAAACCACTTTCCCCTCCTTGAGCAAGGTGCGCTCACTGTACCCATCAGCTGATACCTTGCTCCAGCAAGGGAACAGTCGGGAGTCCACTCTTAACTTCCAATTGTTCTTTTGAAGCTCCATACTTGTCCACCCCATACCTGATATTATGTATGACATCAGAGGTAGAGCAGGTGGGATATAAATTTAATTAATAAATTATAAATCAATAAATAGACTTTCATAGAGTGGGGAGGGTGGCTTATGGGCTTCCCGTGGTGAACTTTGACTTTTATACTTTGTTTACATATATGTTTATGTAAATGGATATTGTTTATGTATTTTGCTTTGTAAATTAATTATATATATATATATATTATTGTACCTTGCGTATTCTATTGTAAACCGCTTTGAGATCTTTTAGCTAGTAAGTGGTCTACAAATGGAAATAATAATAATAATAAACAGCTTAAATTCCAGTGCATCTCTTTAAGATCTGTGTTTATGGATTCACCTACTCAGATGCCTCCATGGCGCAGAGTGGTAAGCGGCAGTAACATAGCCGAAGCTCTGCTCATGGCCAGAGTTCGATTCCAACGGAAGGAGGAAGTCGAATCTCCGGTAAAAGGGGTCGAGGTCCACTCAGCCTTCCATCCATCCATGGTTGGTAAAATGAGTACCCGGCATATGCTGGGGGGTAAAGAAAGGCCGGGGACGGAACTGGCAATCCCACCCCATATATACGGTCTGCCTAGTAAACGTCGCAAGATGTCACCCTAAGAGTCGGAAATGTCTTGCACTACAAGTATGGGGACACCTTTACCTTTTTACTCCCAAGTAAGTGTGAAAAGGATAACAGCTCTAGTTAACTCAGTTTCCCTAAATGTATTCCATATTATTATTTATTTATTATTTTATTGATACCCCACCCTTCCTTCCAGCAGGAGCCATATCCCACAGAAACTCATCCATTCATCTGACACATTTCCAGAGAGGGAAATGAATAATTTTCCCCCACTCTCCAAAGTTTTTCTTTAAAGCTTAGAAGTATTTCCTAGTGTGAAACCTTAATTGCCTTAAGTTATGCCATAAATTATTTCACTATCTTAAATTATGCTGGGATGAAGGATTTATGCTGGTGTATCTCCAGTTTAGATGGGGTGAGAGACTTACACTGGCTGAGACCTAGCTCAGCTGGGAAAGCCCAAGATCCACTAAACCTCTTCTGACAGTTCTTGGGTTTATATTGCCCTATACTCACCAGAGAACTGCAACAGGGTTATAGCAGTGTCACATGCTTTCTACAGCAACAGAAATATAATTTCTAGAATCAGGTTGTGGGAAGAATATAGGGATGGATATTTTCAAAAAAAGCAAGGAAATGGAATCAAATAGTTGTAAGGAACGTCCCCAAAACTCTAGTCATCAATCTGTTATAAACATACATTTCTATTCTCTTCTACTCTATCATTTCCAAAAAATGACAATGGTGCCTTACATTGCCCAAGAAACATACATCTGCTGAAGATTTTCAAAAAGTTAGAACTAATAAGCTGTACTAAGGTAAAGGGCCCAGATCATATATATCACCTTGTATATCAGACTCGTGTACAATCACCTTTGAAGAGATTAGGGACAAAATGATACATTCCAGCTTCTTGCTAACCATCTAGTTACGTGAAATTCCATACAATGAAATGCTATTTATATTCACCAACATAAAAATTGAAATGTACGAGTTCACTGCAAAATGGTTTTAAAAATCATCATTGGCTGTACTTTGTTTATTTATTAATCCTCCCTTTACACAAACTTCCCAAAGATGGTTACAAGTCATTAAGAACTTGTTCTTGTATGTTAAATGTAAGGAAGGAAATAAATAAATAAATGGTAAATTCCTATCACATAGGAGCCAGTAATTTTCAGAAAAACACAATGCATAGTCATATCCTAAAAAAAAGGGCAAGGGGAAATCTGAAAGACACCCTTGCTAAATAAATATAAAAAGGAGAGATTGCAAACCTGTGGGGATCATCAGGGTCACAGTTTGGCAGGAAATTAGTGACAGCTTCTGCCACTTCTTCATTTAACAGTACATCCCATAGCCCATCTGTAGCTAAGATCAGAACATCATCAGGCCCATGCTCATACTGGAGAAGATCATATATCCTTACCTGACAAAACAAACAATTATGTGGAGGAGACAAAAACAAGTTGTTGCTTTTTTTTTAAATGAATAGATGTTGTGTGTTTCTCTCCTACCAGAAAACCTACTTAGTTCCCCTAAAGGATAATATCAATCATGGCCACAAAAACAGCCCTACACATTATAGAGGAGATGTTTAAAACAGAGACCACCTTATGAAGTGAGGCTCCAAGTGAGTTGCATCAGTACTGTGCCTTGTGTGCAGGTTTCCCTCAAGTATTGTAAATCAATACTTTAAAAACATTACCTGGTTCAATCCAACCCAACCAAGTAGTACAGAAAATCTGCTAACACAGCATTCATCCTGCAAATACATTAGGCAGGAATGCCATCACAAGACTATTCCAGTCTATAGCTTTTCACCAGGCTCTCGCTTTTAAAGCCATAACACAGAGGAAGCCAATGCATATTGCTTGCAGATCAGCTACATGACAATCAAGAGACCAACCTGAAGCTGATCTATGTATGCAAAGGTCAGAATATTCTTAAATGCTTTGACAGAACAGGAACCAACTAAAAATGTTCTCACATACCAGAGTATTTCTCATAGTTCTGTATGCAGATATACAGCTTATGAAAGAAATGATCTCTGACAGCCTGTTGAGTGTAGCATCTAAGATATATTCTTTGGCTGCCTTGTCAGATTTTATTGAACCAGGTTGAGGTCATTTTATGTTTTTCCAAGTGTGTCTTCTATTAGAAACAGGTCTGGCTGCCTGCATTACACTTCCCATTGTCAAACCACCTGGCTCCTTGCATTCCAAAACCAAAACCTTCAGGAGTCCTGCTGAATTACCAACAGAACACTTTTAATTACTCTAGCAATAACTGTGTTTTCAAAGAAGTGAAGTAGCAGACAAGAGAAAATTATTATCACTAGAATTTGAAAACAGCTCAGCCAGCTGGTAATGCTGACTTAACCTTGTGGTTGACAGGGCAGTGCTCTACCGTTGTTGAGAAACACACTTGGCATTGCGAAGAGAGCTGTTTATCCTCTCTTTGTGTTGCGTAAATCTTAGAAATCCAAGAATAGGAGATGTATATGGAGTACTTCGACTTCTTGACACAGGTCCCAGTGCAAACCTTCAATTTTCCATTTAACCAAAGGGAAAATTGGATTTTAAAAAATGATGTGCCATTTTAATTTCATTTACTAAGGTGCAATATGTGGTTAAGGATGAGTCTCATTAAAAGGGTCAAAATAGAATCCAAAAGTTGGCAAGTCCACTGCTATGGGACATTACTTAACATCCTCTAAATGCCAACAAAGTGTTACAACACAACATATCACTTATTATTCCCCCCCTCACTAGTCAAAAGCAAAATCCAGTCATCTCATATTGTAAGGCTAGATCTCCTTCCTATTAAAGTATGTATCAAAACATCATACTGAATATACAGCAGCTTGTGCATAATTATAGCAAATCCTTTAAAATATTAAATCTAGCTAACGAACACAAAAATACTCAAAAGCTGTGAGTCAACACTTAACCTTTTTAATACATATTGGTTGCTAACAATTAAACAACATCTTGAAAGGCAAAAACCAGATGAACATTCCGCACATGCCCAGAATAGGAGGCCAAGCTTTCATGTTCACACATTGCAGTCCCACAGTCTTTGAGAAGTCACTGTACCAATATCCAAAGTCTCAAGAATCAACTAATAAATCCTTTCTTCCTTATTAAAAAGGATGCATGGACTTGGGATAAGAAAAAAGCCAAGACAACTAATGATAAAATAAATTAGACCACCTGACACCATTATTATGTCAGATGACAACTTCAAATAGGCACATTCTCAATGCCCATCAGCTGACCAATGCTGAGCATGATCTCTCGGAAGGCATGCTGTCAGCTGACTGATTTGATTTGATTTACCCACCTGCCTCTTTGAATCTACACCCTGTTGAGCCTCAGCTCTCCCTGAAGGAGCAGGGAGGGGAGAGGCATGAGTTTCAGGTGCTTCAGCTGCCAGAAGGCGCAGAATACCTAGGAGTTGTTGAGTCTGCTCGGGGTCTTGGGGGGGGGGCAGTGAACTTGAACTCCAGCCAATTCCCACAGGTGGCGTGAGCTCCATAGAGGAGAGTGCACCGCCCCCAGTTGTTCCCAAGAGCCCGTCAGGGGACGCCTCAGAGGTTGTACCAACTACTCCCTTGCCAAGCAGTTCCCAGGACGCTTCCAGCGTGACGCCACCTCCTGACCTTGAACCTGCAGCCCAAGAGCAGGTGTCTTCCGACGAGCTGTTGGAAACACGCCCCCCCCTCGCCTCACACCCGCCGCCTTGAGAAGCGGACAGGGCAGAGACAGGACTTACGAAGGAGTCAGAGATTACGATCAAAAACGTTCCCTACATGAGCTGGCCTCTCAAAGAGGGGAGTCGCTGAGTCAACTTCCTTCACATGCCGC
Organism: Rhineura floridana; assembly: GCF_030035675.1. Classification (NCBI taxonomy): domain Eukaryota; kingdom Metazoa; phylum Chordata; class Lepidosauria; order Squamata; family Rhineuridae; genus Rhineura; species Rhineura floridana. The sequence goes on along the minus strand of NC_084487.1, from coordinate 76,634,695 downwards.
AGAGCATGTCTGGAGTGTAGTTAAGGGTTTCTAGTGAGTAAGGCAGGTTTCTATATGAAGCGCAATGTCCTAGATGTATCCATTACTCTAATAAAGCAAGATTTAATTGCACCCGCATCTCCGTCCCGTGGTTCCAGCTCTGGACGGGACACACCCAAACAGAAAAATCTACACCCACAAAATAGTCTCATTAGCATCTCTGCAACTCTTGCGGTTCTTCTGGGTAGCCTCCTTCCTTAAGAAACAGTCGTATATTTTATGAAAGTGATTGTCTGAAACGGGGAGACAGCTATCTTGGTGTTATTGTGGGCTTAGAGTTCCATGTGAACATGTTCTAAACGAGACAGAAAATGAATGTTGACAGCTATGCAAAGTTCAGAGTGTGATGTGCAATACACCTGAAGTAGGTTATTTCTCTCCATGGACTTAAAGAGAAGCAGTCAACATAAGCAGTCCTCTGCATTACCCACTTTACAGTTGATCAACAAAGCTACTTCAATAAAATAAACCCTCTCTTAATTGCATTGTGCGCTGACAAACATAAAAATATAATACAAGTGATTTATGTTTGTTTGTTTTTAAAAAAGTCTAGTCCTCAGCAGTATTATCTATAGTACTCATTAATTAAGCCTCTTTTAGGGTGGGTTTTTTTTTAAAAAAAACATATTAACACCCACTGAATAGCTCTTCTATGTTTCCTGTCCTGTAGCAAATTCCAGTGCAGAATGCCAAGTGTCCAAGTCATGGTTCTATATCTTTTATACTAATATTCTGTCAAATGTGTTTTATGGGCTTTCTAAATCCCTCTAGATAGCTATACATTTTATTTACATCCCCTATCAGTCTTTGGCTACAATTCTAAACTCATTACTAGGGAGTGAGCCCCACTGAACAAAGAAACTTACTTTTGAGTAAAACATACACAGAATAGAGCTCTTAAGAAACAGAGTTTGGCCATCTTTTCCTTAAGCCATAACCATGTTCCTTATTCAAAGTGCCAAAGCAGCCATTTTTCATGTGAATACTTCCTAAACTTTCACAAGCAGATTTAACAAACTATGATGTGTCGCAAAGACGTTTTTAAAAATAGTTTAGTTCCCTTGTCCTGTCCCCATAATAAAGGTGTGAATGTTCTACCTCTGGTGACGAGGATAAAAAAGGCTTGATGTAGATGTTAGAATCGTGCACCTTCAGGTCATGGTCTCCAAGTCCTCTCGTAACTCCAATAGTTGCCATGACACGAGCCTGGGAACAGAGAGACAAACCAGTCCTAAGGCTGTTCTGAGTGACAGGAGTATATGTGAAAACTGTTACCAGAAACTGAACCAATACATCATGATCAAAAGGCCTCTTCATGTATTCAGTCTACCTGAATGAAGGGGCAAGTGGGAACTGATGAGAAAACTCCACCACATTGATGATGTATGTGCTGGGCATTCTTCCTGGTCAATACATGATCAGCATTAGTCTGAAGGGGAAGTTGTCTTACTCATGTGTAGGGTTTCCAACATGGGACAGGAACACTAATCATTCAGGGTTCCTGTCCCATGCTGGAAATCCTACATGCAAGTAAGACAACTGCAATTAGTCTAATGCGAATCCTGTGTTGGCTGGTGAGGATTTTCTGTGCACGCAGCTTCATCCAGGGCTTTCCTCCTGCATTCCCATATGCCCCTTCATACATTCAAACTGAATCCCTAAAGAGGGCAAAAGACACCCAGGATAGCTAATATCACTAAGATCAATAGAAGATGCCATGCATTTAACAACATAATCAAAAATCCCACTAGATATATTTTTCTAATACACACTTATTTTGCACACCAAACACGCTCAATAACAGCACAATATTCGAGAACAGGCAAACAACCTACACCACCCCAATTACAACACAGAAGAACTGAGCAAAGCCAAGAATTTGTGGTACTAGGGAAGAACAACAGACAAGTACAAGTAGCGCTGTGACTAATGACGCAACTGGGTCAAAGCCAAATGGAAGGCTGGAAGGGTTGATGTGCACAGATGCGAAAGGAGAGTCCGGAGTTGTACGACATACACAATAGGATGGCAAACACAGAAGAAGAGGAATGGGAGAGCTTTTACTCAGAAGTACAGGAAGAAATTGATCACGCACCAAAACAAGATGTTCTCATAATAGTGGGGGACTGGAATGCAAAAGTAGGGAACAGAGAATAACTAGGAATTGTGGAAAATGGGGCTTAGGAAACAGAAATGAAGCAGGAGAAAGGCTTGTTGAATTCTGTGAAGCCAATAATTTGTTTCTTGCAAACACAGTTTTGAGCAACCAAAAAGAGTACTGTACACATAGACATCATCAAATGGTCATATAGGAATCAAATTGATTATATAATTGGCAGCAGAAGATGGAGAACTTCCAAACTTTCTGCAAAAACAAGACCAGGAGCAGACTGTGGTACAGATCACTGCCTTAATACCCCATGCAAGTAAAGTAATGCTCAAGATTCTACAACAAAGGCTCTTACCATATGTGGAGTGAGAAATGCCAGATGTCCAAGCTGGATTTAGAAAGGGAAGAGGTACCAGAGATCATATTCACAGAATCATAGAATAGTAGAGTTGGAAGGGGCCTATAAGGCCATCGAGTCCAACCCCCTGCTCAATGCAGGAATCCAAATCAAAGCATTCCCGACAGATGGCTGTCCAGCTGCCTCTTGAATTCCTCCAATGTCGGAGAGCCCACTACCTCTCTAGGTAATTGGTTCCGTTGTCGTATGACTCTAACAGGAAGTTTTCCTGATGTCCAGTCGAAATCTGGCTTCCTGCAACTTTAGCCCATTATTCCATGTCCTGCACTCTGGGACGATCGAGAAGAGATCCCTTTCATGTACTTGAAGAGTGCTATCATATCTCCCCTCAGTCTTCTCCAGGCTAAACATGCCCAGTTCTTTCAGGCTCTCCTCATAGGGCTTTGTTTCCAGTCCCCTGATCATCTTTGTTGCCCTCCTCTGAACCTGTTCCAGTTTGTCTGCATCCTTCTTGAAGTGCAGAGACCAGAACTGGACGCAATACTCAAGATGAGGCCTAACCAGTGCTGAATAGAGGGGAACTAATACTTCACGCGATTTGGAAACTATACTTCTGTTAATGCAGCCTCATATAGCATTTGCCATTTTTGCAGCCACATCACACTGTTGGCTCATAATCAGCTTGTGATCAACAACAATTCCAAGATCCTTCTAACATGTCGTACTGCTGAGCCAAGTATCCCCCATCTTATAACTGTGCATTTGGTTTCTTTTTCCTAAGTGTAGAACTTTGTATTTATCCCTGTTGAATTTCATTCTGTTATTTTCAGCCCAATGCTCCAGCCTATCAAGGTCCCTTTGAAGTTTGTTTCTGTCTTCCACAGTATTAGCTATGCCCCCCAACTTTGTATCATCTGCAAATTTGATAAGCATGCTTTGTACCTCCTCATCCAAGTCGTTAGTAAAAATGTTGAAGAGCACTGCGCCCAGGACCGAGCCCTGTGGTACCCCACTCGTTACTTCCACCCAGTTTGAGAAGGAACCATTGATAAGCACTCTTTGAGTACAATTCTGGAGCCAACTGCGGATCCATCTGATAGTTGTTCCATCCAGCCCACATATAGCGAGCTTGCTAATCAGAAGATCATGGGGCACTTTGTGAAAAGCTTTGCTGAAGTTGAGATATATTATGTCCACAGCATTCCCACAGTCTACAAGGGAGATTACCCGATCAAGAAATGAGATTAGATTAGTTTGGCAGGATTTGTTCTTCATAAATCCATGTTGGTTCCTAGTAATCACTGCATTGCTTTCAAGGTGCTTACAGATTGACTGCTTTATAATCTACTCCAGAGTTTTTCCAGGGATTGATGTTAGGCTGACTGGTCTGTAGTTCCCCGGTTCCTCCTTCTTGCCCTTTTTGAAGATAGGGACACCATGAGCTCTCCTCCAGTCATCCGGCACCTCACTAGTCCTCCATGATTTCGCAAATATAATAGACAGTGGTTCTGAGAGTTCTTCAGCCAGTTCCTACAATACTCTAGGATGCAGTTTATTGGGACCTGGAGATTTGAACTCGTTCAAAGTGATTAGGTATTCCTTGACCATTTGTCTATCAATCTCAAGCTCCAATCCTGCCCCTTCTACTTCATGTTTCCCGAGAGGGTCACAGACCCTTTTTTGGGAGAAGACTGAGCCAAAGTAGGAATTGAGCACTTTCTGCCTTTTCTTTGTCATCTGTTATCATTTTGCCATCCTCATTGAGTAGCTGTGCCACCATATCCTTTCTCTGTCTTTTACTATGGACATACCTGAAGAAAGCTTTTTTGTTGCTTTTAGCATCCCTCGCTAGCCTCAGTTCATTCTCAGCTTTAGCCTTCCTGACACCATCCCTGCAATTCTGCGATACCTGCCTGTACTCTTCCTTTGTGGCCTGGCCTTCTTTCCACTTCCTGTATGTGTCTTTTTTTTTGTTTTCAGGTCATCTCTAAACTTTTTGTGAAGCCACATTGGCTTCTTTTTCTGTTTTCCCCCTTTTTTCCTTGTTGGAATTGCTTGCCATTGCGCTTTTAGAATTTCCTTTTTTAGAAACTCCCACCCATCTTGGACTCCTTTTCTCATTAGGGTGGCTTGCTATGGAAGCGCACTTACAATTGTTCTGAGTTTATTAAAATCAGCTTTCCTGAAGTCCAGGGTGCGTATATGGTTACTCTCAGCTTTTGCTTCTGTTAAAATCAAGAATTCAAGTATGGTGTGGTCACTTTCCCCCAGAGTTCCCATAACTGCCACTTCATCCACCAAATCATCTCTATTGGTTAGAATCAAGTCCAGGATAGCTTCCTCCACTTTCTGTAGGAGGAAGTTATCACCAACACAAGTCAGAAATTTCTTGGAGGGGCCATGTTTGGCCGAATTTGTCTCCCAACAGATATCGGGATAATTGAAATCCCCCATTACTACTACTTGTTCTGAGTTTACTGAACCTTACTGAGTTGGTTAAAAACAGCTTTCCTGAAGTCAAGGGTACATGTATAGCTACTCCCCACTTTTGCTTCCTTTAAAATCAAGAACTCAAGTATAACATGGTCACTTTCTCCCAGAGTTCCCATAAGTACCATGTCATCCACTAAGTCAACTCTGTTGGTTAGATCAAGTCAAGGATAGCTGATCCTCTAATTCCTTCCTCCATTTTCTGTAGGAAAAATATATCAGCAATACAAGTCAGGACTTTTTTGGTGGAGCTGTGTTTGGCAGAATTTGTCTCCCAACAGATATTGGGGTCATTGAAGGTCCCCCATTACTACTGCATCATACCTCCTTGAAACATTGGCAGCAGTTTGCTTTTCAAAGGTTTCATCCTTGTCTTCTTGATTGGGTGGTTGGTAGTAGACTCCAACCACCATGTTCCTTTTATTCCTTGCCCCATTAATTTTAATCCAGATACTCTCGGTGGAGCTACCAAGCTCATCTTCCTGTATTTCTGTGCAGGGATATATATTTTTAACATATAGCGCAACTCTACCTCCCTTTTTATTCCTTCTGTTCTTCTTGAACAAGTTGTATCCTTCAATTGCTGTATTCCAGTCATGGGAGTCATCCCACCAAGTTTCAGTTATACCTATCAAGTCATAATTGCCCTCCTGTATTAAGGGTTCAAGTTTGTCCTGCTTGTTTCCCATGCTCTGTGCATTAGTATACAGATATTGAAGACCATGTGATTTATAGCTTGGCGTCCTTACTACATTTTTCTGAGGGCTGTTACTGGGCCCTATTAGAGCTGATCTCTCTGGTCCTGCTACTGTGCATAAGCCTTCATCAGTTGTTACCACCAAGTTTACGTCTCCCTCCCCTTTAGGATTCAGTTTAAAGCCCTTCTGATGAACTTCTCCATGCTGTGACCAAACACATTCTTCCCAGTCATTTTGTGGTCCCAGAATCCAAATCTCTCACGTCGGCACCACCTTTGTAGCCATTCATTCACACAGAGTATTTTTCTTTCCCTTTCTATTCCTCTTCTAAGTACTGGAAGGATGGATGAAAAAACTATCTGCGCCCCGAAGTCCTTGAGTTTCCTTCCCAGAGCTTCAAAGTCTGACGTGATTTCTTCATAGCTCCCTTTGGCAGTATCATTTGTTCCCACATGGATGAGAAGAAAGGGATACCTGTCAGTGGGCTTGATGAGTGATGGCAACCTTTCCGTCACATCTCTAATCCATCCTCCTGGTAGACAGCATACCTGGCAAGTCCACAGATCTTCTTGGCATACTTGGGTTTCGATCCCACGCAGTAGGGAGTCTCCCACTACTAGTACTCTTCTCTTCTTGTTGTGGGGCGTGGTTTCATTGTCCCTGCTTGATTGAGCTTCAGCCTCTTTCTTGTTGTTGCACAGGGTCTCCTGTAATTCTTCCACCACAGGCTGTCCTCCAGTCTCCTCGAGTGGTTGAAAGCAGTTCCATAGCTCCACTGGTGAACGGTGTCTTCTAGCTCTTCTGCTCCTAACTGTCACCCTTTCCCACGGAGTTTCCTCCACTTCGTTATTCCTCTCCAAAGCAGTCTCCTCTTCTGCTACCACTTGCTGTTGCTCCTCCACCTCCATGTCTCTTTGCTGCTGTTGTTCAGCGTTCTGTCTAAGAACCCTTCATCTTCTCTTATAGTACTCAGTGTGGCCACCCGCCGTTCCAGGCCTCTCACTTTTTCTTCCAACAGTGCCACGAGCTTGCATGTGTTGCACGTGTACGCCATGTTGTTCTCAGGCAAGAAAACAAACATGGCACAGACCTTGCAGGTCACACACCTTGCAGGCCACAACCACTGGAGAATCCTTCCCGTTCATACTCTCTTCTACCTTTTGTTTCTTTCTAACTACTTGTTTTGGAGTGGCCTGTGCTTTGTCCTGTCCTACTTCAGGGTAAACTTGAGAGTCCCAGTGGTGTGCAGAGCACTGCCAAGGAGAATTAGTGATTTTTTTAAAAAAAAAATTAGGGACCTCCCCCTTGACCTCCCCTGTGGAACTCCTTTGTCAAACTCCTGTTTGCCCTCCCTGTTCGCTCGCTCTCTGAAAGCTGGCTTGTTTATATGTCCTCTCCTGTAGATCAACAGAGACAGCTCCCTCTGCTCTGCTCTGTTAGGAGTCAGGAAGCAGAATGAGAGTCCCAGCACACACAGCTGCTGCTTGTTGCTCTCAGCAGTTCTCAGGCCATGCCCTTCAGCCAACATACATTGGATAATGGAAAGGACCAAGGAATTTCAGAAGAAAATCACCCTGTGCTTTATAGATTACAGCAAAGCCTTTGTTTGTGTAGATCATGAAAAACTATCGAATGCTTTATAACAAATGGGGGTGCCACAGCATCTGATTGTTCTGATGTGCAACCTATACTCTGGACAAGAGGCTACTGTAAGGACAGAATATGGAGAAACCGATTGGTTCCCCATCAGAAAGGGTGTGAGACAGGGGTGCATTTTATCACCCTATTTGTTTCATCTATATGCAGAACATATCATACAGAAAGCGGGATTGGACCAAGATGAAGGAGGTGTGAAAATTGGAGAAATATCAGTAATTTAAGATATGCAGATAATACCATACTACTAGCAGAAACCAGTAATGATTTGAAAAGAAAGCTGATCAAAGTTAAAGAGGAAAGCACAAAAGCAGGACTACAGCTGAACATCAAGAAGACTAAAGTAATGACAACAGAAGATTTATGTAACTTTAAAGTTGACAATGAGGACATTGAACTTGTCAAGGATTATCAATACCTTGGCACAGTCATTAACCAAAATGGAGACAACAGTCAAGAAATCAGAAGAAGGCTAGGACTGGTGAGGGTAGCTATGAGAGAACTAGAAAAGGTCCTTAAATGCAAAGATATATCACTGGACACTAAAGTCAGGATCATTCAGACCATGGTATTCCTGATCTGTATGGATGGATGTGAAAGTTGGACAGTGAAAAAGGCGGATAAGAGAAAAATCAACTCATTTGAAATATGGCGGAGGAGAGCTTTGCAGATACATTGACTGCAAAAAAGACAAATAATAGGGTGTTAGAACAAATTAAACCAGAACTATCACTAGAAGCTAAAATGATGAAACGGAGGTTATCATACTTTGGACATATAAAGAGGATTCACTAGAAAAGACAATAATGCTAGGAAAAACAGAAGGGAGTAGATAAACAACACCAAACAAGAGATGAATTGATTCCATAAAGGAAGCCACAGACCTGAACTTACAAGATCTGAACAGGGTGGTTTATAACAGATGCTATTGGAGATCACTGATTCATAGGGTCGCCATAAGTCATAATCAACTTGAAGGCACATAACAACAACAGGATCCAAACAGCTTAAGGTGCATCCCAAAGCTTAGACTTTTTGACTTTTCTTCTTAGAAAAACAGGTCCTTGTGCCACACCACAAACTGTTTGGAAACTCATCTCAGTTTCCAAATGTTTATCAGCCACCACTGGGAGCTGTTGCTGTTTGAGAAACAACTTTAAAGCTACCTTTGGCATGTGCAACTAGTTGTGTGGTTCTTTGGAGCTGGACCACTGAAAGTTACCAAATCTTCCCTACAACAGATTTCTACAGCTCATCGTCCAACATGATTTTTTCTTGTACTGCAAGCTTACCATGTGCCACCTTTCAATGGAAAACACAAAAACAAAACCCAGATGTATAGTTTGAATTTTAATTTCCCAAGTCTGTGATACATAGGATATATCAGTTTGCAAATCTTATACTTCATCTAGGTTACTACATGAACCCACAAGGCACTGTGTGAGGATAGTAATGTAATGGATCAAGCACAAGTGCTCCAGCACAATCCTCATACCCCTATATCAATGTCACAGCCTAACCCATGAGCACCAACCACTATGACAAATTTGGCCTAAACTCTTCAACTGCCTCAAAACTCCTCTTCCTTTTCACAAGCCACTGCCTTTGACTTACATGTGACATATTACATGTGATATTACATGTGATTTCCATTTCCTGACTCCTAACTGAGCAGAAGAGCAAAGGGAGCTGTTTCAGCTGGTCTAGAGGATAGACAAGTGAGCCAGCTCTCAGAGAGCTAACGGGTTTGGCAGGGGGGTTTGGCGGGGGGGGTCACTAACAAAAAACTTTTTTAGTACACATCACGTACCAGAGGGACTCTTCTGTTAACCTTCAAGGATAGGACAAAGCACAGGCCATTCCAATTCAAGTAGAAAAAAAGAAACAAAGGGTAATAGCAGTTATGGGTGAAAAGGACATTCCAGTGGTGGTAACCTGCAAGCAGTGTGCAATGTTTTCTTGCCTGAGAACAACATGGTGTATACGTCCAACAAGTACAAGCTGGTGACACTGTTGGAAGAAAAAGTGAGAGGCCTAGGGCGGCAGGTGGCCACACTCAAGGGTATAAGAGAAGACGAAGAATTCTTAGACAAAATGCAGGAACAGCAGCAGCAAGGAGAAGTAAAGGAGGTGGAAGAACCGCAGCATGCTGAAGTAGAAGAGGAGTGTTGAGGAGAGAAACAACAAAGAAACAGAAACTTTGTGGAAGTGTGACAGGAACAGAAGAGCTAGAAGACTACCTGCAGTGGTGGAACTATGGAACTGATTTCAGGCACTTCAAGATGAGATTGGAGGACAGTCTGCTGATGAAGAATTACAGGAGACACCATGCGACAGCAAGCAAGATGCTGGAGCTCAGTCAAGCAGAGGCAATGAAACCACGCCCTACAACAAGAAGAGAAGACTCCCTGTTCTGTGGGATTGAAACCCAAGTATGCTGAGAAGACCCATGGACTCGCCAGATGTGCTGTCTCCCTGGAGGATGGATTAGAGATGTGACAGAAGGGTTGCCATCACTCATCAAGCCCTCTGACATGTATCCCTTTCTCCTCATCCATGTGGAAATGAATAATACTGCCAAGAAAATCTACAAAGAAATCATAGCAGATTTTGATGCTCTGGGAAGGAAGCTCAAGGACTTTGTGGCCCAGATAGTCTTCACATCCATCCTTTCAGTACTTAGAAGAGGAGTAGAAAGGGAAAGAAGAATATTCCAGGTAAATAACTGACTAGAAAGGTGGTGCCAACGTGAGAGATTTGGATTCTGGGACCACGGGCTACACTTCCTGGAAGATGGACTGCTGGCAAGTGATAGGTTGCACCTCACAAGGACTAGGACGAACGTGTTTGGCCACAGCATGGAGAACCCCACTTGAAGGGCTTTAAACTGAATCCTACGGGAGAGGGAGACAACAATTGGAGATAACAATTGACAAAGGCTTATGCATAGGAGCTGATAGAACAACTGTAATAGGGCCTAATAATAGCCTTCATAAAAATGAAGGATGGAAGCCAGACCGTAAACTACATGATCTTCAATGTCTGTATACTAATGCCCAGAGTATGGGAAACAAACAGGACAAATTTGAACTCTTAATACAGGAAGGTAAATACAACTTGATAAGTATAACTGAAACTTGGTGGGATGGCTCCCATGACTGGAATATAGCAATTGAAGGATATAACTTGTTAAAAAAAACCAGAAGGACTAGAAAGGGAGGGGGAGTCACACTATATGTTAAAGTATAATATCTCTGCACAGAAATACAGGAGGATGAGCTTGGTGGCCCCACCAAGAATATCTGGATTAAAATAAATGGGGAAAGGAATAAAAGGAACATGGTGGTTGCAGTCTACTACTGACCACCCAATCAAGGAGAAGTCTAGGATGAAACTTTTGAAAATTGCCAACATTTCATGGAGCATGATACAGTAGTAATGGCAGACTTCAATTAGCCCACTTACATCTGTTGGGAGAAAAATTCTGCCAAGCACAGCCCCTCCAAGAAATTCCTGACTTGTGTTAGAGATAACTTTCCTTGACTTGATTCTAACCAAGAGAGATGACTTAGTGGATGAAGTACAGTTACAGGAATTCTGAGGGAAAGTGGCCATGTTATACTTGAGTTCATTATTTTAAAGGAAGCAAAAGCTCAGAGTAGCCATACATGTACTCTGGATTTCAGGAAAGCCTATTTTAATAAACTCAGAACAATGATAGGCAAGGAACCATAGCATGCTACCCTAATGAGAAAAGGAGTCCAAGATGGGTGGGAGTTTCTAAAAAAGGAAATTCTAAGGACAAAATGGCAAACAATTCCAACAAGGAAAAAAGAGGGAAGACAGCAGAAGAACCCAATGTGGCTTCACAAAAAGATGACCTGAAAACAAAAAGGGACATATATATAAAGTGGAAGGAAGCCAGGCCACAAAGGAAGAACATAGACAGGTAGCACGGAATTGCAGGAGTGGTGTCAGGAAGGCTAAAGCTGAGAATGAGCTGAGGTTAGCGAGAGATGTTAAAAGCAACAAAAAAGCTTTCTTTAGGTACATCCATAGTAAACAACTGAGAAAAGAAATGGTAGTACATCTACTCAATGAGGATGGCAAAATGATGACAAAGAAAAGGCAGTAGGGCTCAATTCCTACTTTAGCTCAGTCTTCTCCCAAAAGAGGGTCTATGATGATCCTAGTAAACATGAAGTTGAAGGGGCAGGATTGCAGCTTGAGATGGATAGGCAAATGATAAAGGAACACCTAATTACTTTGAATGAGTTCAAATCTCCAGGGCCTGATGAACTATATCCTAGAGTATTGAAGGAACTGGCTGAAGAACTCTCAGAACCACTGTCTATTATATTTGCAAAATCATGAAGGATGGATGAAGGGCCGGATGACTGAAGAGGGCTAATGTTGTCCCTATGTTTAAAAAGGGCAAAAAGGAGGAACCAGGGAACTACAAACCAGTCAGTCTGACATCAATCCCTGGGAAAATTCTGAAGCAGATTATAAAGCAGTCAATCTGTAAGCACCTTGAAAAAATGCAGTGATTACTAGAAGCCAATATAGATTTGTCAAGAATAACTCCTGCCAGACTTATCTCTTTTTTTGATCGGGTAACCTCCCTGATAGACTGTGGAAATGCTGTGGACATAGTATATTTCAACTTCAGCAATGCTCTTGACAAAGGGCCCCATGATATCCCGATCAGTAAGTTAGCTAAATGTGGGCTGGATGGAACAACTATCAGTTGGATCCAGTTAGCTGTAGAATCGTACTCAAAGAGTGCTTATCAATGGTTCCTTCTCAAACTGGGGGAAGATAACGAGTATGGTACTGCAGGGCTCAGTCCTAGGCCCAATGCTCTTCAACATTTTTATTAATGCCTTGGATAAGGAAGTGCAGAGAATGCTTATCAAATTTGCAGATGATACAAAATTGGAAGGAATAGCTAATACCCTGAAGGACAGAAACAAAATTCAAAGTGGTCTTGATAGGCTGGAGGACTGGGCTGAAAAGAACAGAATGAAATTTAACAGGGATAAGTGCAAAGTTCTACATCTAGGAAAAAGAAACCAAGTGCACAGTTATAAGATGTGGGATACTTGGCACAGCAATACTACATGCCGGAAGGATCTTTGAATTGTTGATCACAAGCTGTATATGAGCCAACAGTGCAATGTGGCTACAAAAAATGCAAATCCTATTTTAGGCTGCACTGATATCGTTTCCAAATTGTGTGAAGTACCAGCTTCCCTCTATTTGGCACTGGTTAGGCCTCATCTTTAGTACTGCATCCAGTTTTGAATACCGCAGTTTAAGAACAATGCAGACAAACTGGAACAGGTTCAGAGGAGGGCAACGAGGATGACTGGAAACAAAGTCCCATGAGGAAAGACTGAAAGAACTGAGTATGTCTAGCCTTGAGAAGAGTTCAAGTACTTCAAAAGGCTACCACACAGAGGAGCCAGGATCTCTTCTTGATTGCCCCAGCGTGCAGGATACAGAACAACCTGTTCATGTTACAGGAAGCCAGATTTCTATTGAACCTCAGGAAAAACTTCTTAACTGTGAAAGTGGTTCAACAATGGAACTAATTACCTAGGGAGATGGTGGGCTCTCCAATACTGAAGTGGCAGCTGAACAGCCATCTGTTGGGTATGCTTTAACTTGAATTCCTGCATTGAGCAGAGGGTTGGACTTGATGGCCTACAGGCCCCTTCCAACTCTACAGTTCTATGATACGCTGCTCAGGATAGATAAACACCATGCTCAGAGGCACATGTTACCAAATTCTTCCAAGCTACACAGGAAGTGGATTGGACTGTGAAAGACCAACCCAAATGGTGTTTGCATTTTTACCAATTTGTAGGGCAGTACAATATCTCAGAGAGGAGTTCAGATCTCCTGCTCCCCTGGTGCATTTACTATAGCTGCCCAATTTCCCTTGCTTTTTAAAGTTTGATAGAATAGCTGTGGGCTATAGGTATGTTCTTGAACCGCAAGGTTTTTTGCCTATTAGTGAATATTATCTCAGTTCGTATTACAAGGCAAGTAGCGGGAATGTTGCACAGTGACTGATCATCTGAAAACTACCTACAGTAGGGCCCCGCTTTACGGCGTTCCACGTTAAGGCGTTCCACTGATGCGGCAGCTTTCGTTTTTAATTTAAAAGCTATTTTTTCTCTTTTGCGACGTTTTGCGCTGTTTTCACATCATTTTCGTGCAACACAGCCCATTAAACTCAATGGGGTTCCGCTTTACGGCGGGGGTCCGGAACGGAACCGGCCGTATAAGCGGGGCCCTACTGTATAGTAATCTCACGTGTTCAAGTAAATGACTACAGTTATAACATGTGGAACAGATCATATAAATACATCTACAGGGAATAATCTGTACTCTTCTCCCTTCTTTTATTATTCAAAAAAACTTTGGCAAGAACTGTCAAGAAATTCTGTTTCTTTGTGCTAAAAACATGGCTCTGCCAAGAGGGATTGTGGGTAACATCTTGCTGCTGGAATGCAGACTTACAAGTATCATCTTTCTGCTGAGAAGCCGTCTGCTGCCACAAGCTCATGACTGAATACACATGTGAAATTCCCTCCCCTTAAATACTAGACAGGCGCCATCTCTGTTATCTTTTCGGCACCTATTGAAGACCTTCCTCTTTTAATAAGCCTTTTAAGTTGAGACCTATCCCAGTCTGCTTCTGTGTTGGAATTGCTTTTAAATATGCTTTTAAACCTTTTTTTAAAAAACAATATGTTTTTAACCTTTTTTAAAAAAGATGTCTTGAAAGCTTTTTAAAAAATGTTTTTAAAGATGTTTTGTTTTAATGTATTTTATGTAATGTATTTTAAAGTCTGTTTTTATGATGTTTTAAAGAATTTTTGGTGCTTTTATTTGCCACCTTGGGCTCCTGCTGGGAGGAAGGGCGGGATATAAATCAGACTGGTCCTCACGTCACCAGCTTCAGCTAGCTATGGCAGCCCACATCTGGGAAGGTGCAAAAAAACCCTGGAATATTCCACCTTCCAGGAGCCTCCTGACTGGCTAAGAGACCTCCTTAGCTGTTGCTATACTTTTCCCTATAACAGCTAGCCTTTTCATTGTCTAGTTGCCCCATTTTTTGCCCTGACATTACATTCTGGGCAATATGTGCTGCTGCACCTGGTGGCATCTAGTATCTTTGCTATCCTAACCTCTGTTGGCATGTTTTAGAGTTAGAAACATAGGCAGTTGCCTTATTTATACTGAGTCTGACTATTGGACGATCTAGCTCAGTATTGTCTGTACTGAGTTACAGGTCCTAGTTCCTGACTAGGAATAGATAGTTTATTTGTTTTTATACTGTGGTTCAATTCTCAACTTTTTTTTTTAATGTCTATTGATGATTTAGACCTATGCCTTGTGGGTGTTCTGGGTTTAAGGATTTTTATGCTAATATTTTTATGTACCTAATATGTTGTAATAAAGCCAGCTCATATTTACTGTGGTGCGTGTTTCTTCAGGTAAGCCTCGATTGGGTACTTAACCAGCACCATGATCATTGGCCCTGGTACTGAACAGTCTGTTTGGCTTGGGCTCCAGGAAGCAAAGCTTTTAAACTCTTGCCTCTTTGGAATCCCAGAGACGTCAGTTTAATTTAAGGTTTGGGTTTCCCCTGGCCCAAACTGGTGGACAAAAGGGGTAGTGGCAGCGTGATCTACCTTGCAGGGTTGGTTTTGGTTCTCTTCCAGCCCTGCTAAGATTAGCACCTAAGGGTGCCTTACAAGAGCTGGGATTTCCAGGGATCTGGGACCTGGTGTTCATTTAGACAGTTTTTGTCTAAAAAGGAGGCAGGAATTCTCCTTTACAAAGGCAAAAAAAACCCCCAACAAAATAACTCATAGTACAACATTCTCCAACTTGGTGCTTGCAGAAGTTGTTTGACTACAACTCCCATCATCCTTGACCACTTGCCATGCTAGCCAGGGCTGATGGAAATTGCAGTCCAGAGGGCAACAGGTTGGGGAAGGCTGTCATAGAACAATCAAACATCCTTTACAAACTCCCCTATCCTCGAAGCCTTTGCATCAGCACTGTGATCCCTTAGCAGTTGAGTGGAATTCTTGGGACAGCCTGTGAAGAAGGTGTCTCATTTTACTGATGTTCAACACCCTCAATATTGGTTCTCAAATATGCTAAGAATGAAAACCATTAGGTCCACAAATAAATAAAGAAAAATAAATTTAAAAGCAGCAAGTGCACAAATTTTTCTAAAAACAAAAAAAGCATCTAAAACATACAGATACGCCACAGCAGGTTTAAGTCCTTCATAACTAGATTAATTCCGAAGATAGGCTGTTTTATAAAATTCAAATAAGCAGTCAAGCCATTGGGGAAGAGTTGCTTAGACACACAGTGAGCATACTAATGCCAGCAATCTGAAACTTCAGTGTCCTTTTATTGATCCTAAAGCTGTATCTACAGGCTTGCTGGGATCACTGCTAATAATCGTGCTGTTTCTAATTATGCATTTGGTAATACATTGCTACTTCAATAGAATTCTCAGTCTCTCCCCCTTCCCCCACACTCTTGAAAGTGAATTTGATTCGTAAGATTGAACTGAACAGTGGATGCAATACAAAAAAATGTATATGCATATTAATATAATTCAATCTTGCCTGATCTCAGCACACTAAAATTGTGCTCAAAGCAAACTAAATCAGCATTATGCCTTTTGTCTTTTTCCAGCTTACTGGCTCACATTTAACTTCACAGTCAAACTGCAGTGAGCTGTCTGCAAATCAAACAAATATTTTCTTTTCAAATGGTCTCTCTTGTTCCCGATTTCTTGAAATAAAATAATTAATCAGGCAAAAAATTCATCAGTAAATGTTATTAAACTGTGCTTCCCCCAGCCCGCTCCAAATAGACTGTATTTGCCTCCTTACAGACAGCAGAAACTGATTTATGACAGGCACAATATTCTTTCAAGCTGTCAGAATGATAAAATAAAGAGATAAGAAGTGGAAAAAATTGGACTGCTTGGGGCTAAATTGAGTGGTAAACAGTATAAGGCCCCATATTCCTTTGAAATCACAAAACACTTATTCCTACCTTCTTGCCTTCTCCGTATATAAGAGGAAACTTCAAGTCATCTTCTTCAATGGTTTTGTATGCCCTGTGGGAGGATAAATAGCATTTTATGAAGCTTGCACTCAATTATTGACCTAATGCCCTGACACTAGTGGCTCCTCCCCTCTTTTATCCATCTTTGCAATATATTCCTGATTTTCTCTCTTCTCTTTATACTTTCCCCATTGGATTGCATTGTTTGAGCAAAAGAAAAAGTGGCTGCAAAGAACATAATTTAATCTTATAAACGAGTCCTGGCTTTTTGTTTTAAAAACAGACAGGAAAGCAAGTTGGAAAACACCCTGATTACCAAAAAGTGTGAGCCAAAGCACCCACCAAACAGCAATACAAATCCATTAAAGAATGGAATCATCTTATCAATTGATAGCTGTGAGAACCAGCAGGGTCTGTAGATAAAGGAAGGTCTGAACCAACTCTTTCTTTAAAAAATCTATCAGAAGCAAAATACATAAAGGAAAGTCTGAAGGCCATAATATTATGCTTTAATCAGGTTATTTAGTGCTCATCTGATCTTGACAATGACATTCAAATTTGCCAGAAATTCTCACTACCAAGTTCCCTTATCACTTTCAAATACTTAAGGGCTACCTAAAATGTTACAGTGTTCCCTCATGGAAAGACCATTGCTGAATTAACATGCCACATGTACCTGTGTGTTGACTGGCCCATACAGATGATCATACCTGCTGTATATACCCTAGGAACCTGCAAATGACCATAGATTCCCTAGATATGTCCCAATGTTGTATATATAGTGATAGTTTACTGACACTAATTCTTGCACTCCATCATCATCATCATTTTAGTTGATTTATATTCCGCCCTTCCTCCCAGCAGGAGCCCAGGGCAGCAAACAGAAACACTAAAAACACTTTAAAACATCATAAAAATACCTTAAAATACATTAAAACAAAACAACATTAAAAACATTTTTTAAAAAAGCTTTAAAAACATCTTTTTTTAAAAAAGGGTTAAAAACATATCATTAAAGAAAACATATTAAAAGCAATTCTAACACAGACGCAGACTGGGCTAGGTCTCAACTTAAAAGGCTTGTTGAAAGGAAAGTCTTCAAAAGGCACCGAAAAGATAGCAGAGATAGCATCACTTTCAGTATGAGATCTATCTTTAACATATGAAGCATATATAGGAGATACATGGGTGCTTATCCTCTGCATGTATTGCACACAACCACTGTCATTGGTGATCACTCATGGCCGAGTAAGATTGCCTTCCAAGATAAGGTACGCTTGGAAGACACCTGTCCATGAATTTATTTATGTGGGGAGATCGGTGCACGACGATCAACACACAATCTTGACAGAAAAGGGCTTTGATCCAGTGGCATGGATACCACGACGATTGGAAGTATTTTGTCTGCTGCAGCCTTCATCCACCTTCACTAATGGATAACTGCTAGTGATTTTGTTGGTGAAAAAGAGGAAAATCCACCGGGAAGGGTGACTTCGCTTGTGCCTGCTTTTGAGACGGGCTCCCGCCTCAAAAGAAGCTTATTCAGATATAAATCAGTCAGAACATTTTTTTTTGACTGATAAAATTTCTCCCGGGCAGGGAGAAACGTAGAGATCAACCTCAAAAGCCTGTTTTTGCTGGGAGGACTGGATTTCATTAATTTATGAGAAAAGGTCCAGCCAACAATGCCGGACGGACTTCCGAACATGCTCTATCTGTTTTAAGCGATACGTTTATCTTTTCTTCAAAGAGAAAACAGACTAACAGGCAAGCACCCTTCTTTCTATTATTTTTCTTACTTGGTTTAAATTGTTGCAGCAAAAGGAGATTTGTCAGATTGATCGGCTTTGAAGAACTTCTGGTGAGCTATAACTCTTCTCTGTTATTCACGAAATTAACTGCTTATCTCTGTTTCTGTTGCAAAAAGCTGTCCTGGAAGTGCATTCTAAAGATAATAAACAGAAGAGGGATTTCTATTCTGAGGAATGTTATATTGTCTGGGACTATTCTCTTTTTGGTCTATTTTATTTTGACGAATCTGCTTCTTCACGACGCCACTAACTGTTTTGATGCTGGGAACTAAATTTGTTTTGTATTCTTGAACATAGAGAGATAAGGCAGGCTGCTCTGTTTATACTGTGATGTCATCAAGCCTGGAATATTAACCCAATTGTTGCTGAAATAAGAAGTGGTTCTTCTTTATTTTTGTTTTGCTTTGTTTTCGTGGTTTTAAAAATGGCAACTAAGAAAGTGGCTGAGAATCTGGAAGTAATTATGTTTCAGAAAATAATGGATGAGATTGAGATAACGAAACAAACCCTGCGACAGGGTAGTAAGGAGCTGAAAACTGAACTGAGCAAAATGACGCAGGAGCTTAAAGGAATAGGGGATCCTGTGAGAGAGGAGAATGAGATCAGAGATGAGAAAAGAATAAATAAAGGGAAGATACAAGCCCTGGAGATTGGAACAAATGTGGAATTGGAAAAAGATCTGGAGTTTATGGATATTAGAAATAAAATCTACTGTTTGGAATTTAACGTTATCTCTGAAGAAATTAATGAAGATATTAGAGATAAAGTTATCAATGGCTTGGATAATCTTCTGGACTGGAATGACGTGATGGAGTTTGATATAGTGAAAATCTATGGAATTAACTGCAGCCATGTGACAATGGAAAAACTTTCAAGAGATGAGCCAGTGCATTTTGTAAAAAAGAAGAACAGAGATATGACTTTACAACAGCATTTCAGCAACTTATTCAGAATGGATGGCAAGAAAATATTTGGGATAGAGGAAATTCCCATCAGACTCTTATTATATGACTATGGCTATGACAGCAAGATTATTATGGAATATTGATAATGGAAGATTGGACACTGAAATTACTGGACTTAACAGGACTATTGAAGATGGAAGATGAAATTAATAGGGATAATGGAATAATGGCTATTGAAATTATTGGACCTAACAGATTTTGATGAGATGGATTAATCGAAATGTTTATTTGGACTATGGTTATGACAATAAGATTATTATTATTATTAACGAGATGGATTAATCGATATGTTTATTTGGAGAAAAATTGATAGATATATTTCTTAAAGAATTGAAACCTCTCTTTGACTTTTTGTGGAAAGAATAAAGTAATGTTTATGAGATTTGATGATTAATTAAGATAACTACTGGAGGAAAGTGATTTTATAATATAATTTAAGAGACAGGATTGTTATATATTGTAGACTTATAACTGATTTGATTGGTGACAAATGGGAAGTCAACATTTTATTTTTTTGTTTAATCATTTTTGTTTTGTTTTGTTTTTTTGTCTTTGAATGTTTTATGACTTTGTTTTGTATGTTTTATGAAAATTTGAATAAAAATTATTGTAAAAAAAAAAAAAAAGAGGAAAATCCAGAAGTCTATAGCTGACTATTAGGACTATGCACCATTGCCTCCAGATATCATCATATTAACTACAGATGCTGAAAAAACATAGATAGATTTTTCAAAGACCTGAGTGTTGAATAGTAGACTGGGGGGGGGGGTTGCTTTTTCCACTTTGGCTAATGATTTGTCTTTCTAAGGCATTGGTAAAACTGACCTGTCAATGAAGAGAAAGCAGTTCTTTTCCTAGCCAATAGGCTAGAGATTGTCAAAAGAGATTCAAAATAATCTGTGAAACGTTGTTTGATGTTCCTGACTCCTGTGTTTATAAAGCTGTGTCTATACTGTCCCTGTCACTTATAGAGAGTGTGATGTCTGAAATATACTATGCCACTGCTGTCATCCCATAAACACGCACACAGAAGAGGACACACCTTTTAGAGCATGCCAACATGACACCTCTGGGGAGATCCATGTAATCCAACAGCAAAAAACAATAAAATCACAGCTAAGTGGTAGCTCTCCAGTTTCCTCCTCATTTCCTAACCACTGTTTTTGAGAGAAATCCATGGCTGCCAAAGCATGGCAGAAACCACATTAAAGGTGAGGCTGTAATATTGCTCATGGCACTGAGCCTTAAATTATCTCAGCACCCTCACATCAGAATGGCTTCTAAAAGTAAATGCAGAATCATGTATACCAAATGCTGTGCTTTCTAAAATTGCTGCTGATTCCCTCCCTCCAGACACCTGTACTACATTTGTGAAGGGTTGTTGCACTCTACAGGAGCGCTCATTAAAGGGTAAGTGTATGTGCAAATTTGCATTTGGATACAAATTGAAAATGAAATAGTAACATGCTGAATTTTCAGAAGGAAGACCAAATAGTGCTTAAATCTCATAAGAGCATTCAATTTAAAAAAATAACAACACAGCAGCAGGTTGACACTCCAAAAAAACCCTGGTGTGACACAGTAGGACCACAAATGAGCCCTGTCCTGATCAAACTACTATAACACACACAGAAAACCTAATGCACATATGCTGCATTTTCCTACCCTACTGACAAACTGTTCCAATGAAGTTTTTAATTTAATGCCCAACATTTCCCTCCCCACACATTTTTACACCCATGCTTTCATACTATAATGGAAAGACCCAGATAATGGTCTAAAATAGGTATATAATGTGCTGACATCATTTATACATGCTTAGATTTCCCTAGAGATGCTTAAGACTTATTGAACTAGTGTATAAAGTTTGCCATAGGCACAAGAGCCAAAACAGTAAAACAGGAGTAGTTTGAAATTGCCCCCCTTCAGAGTTGGAGAAAAAGCATTTTAAAAAACCAAGCATTTCTGTACCCATTCTCCCCCTCCAGGAAGTCTGGGCGTATAGCCAAAATACTAGATTCAAAATACACAAGTCTGAGTTAGAACGTAAACAGTGACGAGAACAGGAAATATCTTAGTAGGATTTTCTGAATGGCTGGCAATAATCTGGCCAATTCACCTACGAACTGATATGAATTGCTGAGAACATTATTTACTTACTTACTTACTTACGTACATATTTATTTCTATGCCGCCTTCTGGCCAGAAGGCCCTCAAGGCAGCTTACAAAAAATAAATACAAATACACATCAAGAAAAACAATACAATTTACAAAAGTTAGATAACAAAGTATTAACACTATTAAAAAGTAGCAATAACAACTTTCAATGACAATACAATAACAGGCAACACTTTTCTAATACTTCCCTAATAAATTCCTAATAATTAGATGATGTCTACTAGTTCTTACATCAATATCAAAGCGTGGTACCACTGGGGTATCCTGCTTGTACTGCACCTGCCAGTCCTGATACAGGAAAGGGATCAGGAGTAGTCCAGTTTATTGCCAACATAGACGGTGTCCATGATAAGCAGTACTTCAACTTGATCACGGGAATAAAGCAATCAATGTTCCAGCCCACAATCTGCCTGCCCTGGCTGGCCAGGCTACTCTCATAGGCTGTGGCAAAGATGGAAATGAGGGGCTCAAAGGGAAAGGAGACAAAAGAAGTGGAAGCCTGCTTGGCGTGGGTGGGTCTGCCCGCAGCAGAGATGGAAATGACGGGCTCTGAGAGGAAAGAGGTGGAGGCCGGCTCAGCATAGATGGATCTGTCCATGGGGGAGGCCCCAGTGCCAGAGCTCATATTGTCTGAGAGTTGGTGCGGGTCCACCATCATGACAGGCATAGACGACGAGAGGCCCAGCGGGGAGGGTGACGAAGAAGAAGATGCGGTGAAGGAGATGGGCAGGCGGCACTTGGTGGCTCTGGGGTAGAGATGTAAAATTTCCAGAAATTTTGAAGCCATGGAAAAAAAGTTTTTTTCCAGAAAAAAAATCTTTTGAAAAATTGAAACAATGCAGTATTAGCATTTTTTACAGATTGAAAGTCACTTTGTTGCTTCAGGAACATTAAATGTAATTATTTACAAGTTGGTCTGGCATAAAATTATCACATTTGGTTTATTAAAAGTACATTTTATTCAAACAATTATTACAAATTGAATTTACTTTTTTAAATTTTTACTTTCTTTTGTAACAAACGGATCTACAAGATCCTGAACTGTAAGAAACACCTGAACCATAAGGAACTTCTTTCGTTTTGCCGGTTTATGAGGAGCAGGGGGGGAAAACAATTTTAAAAAACCCAGACCATCAACATTAATAATAAAATTATTTGTGTCCACTAGTCCTCCAGTGTCAAGCAGACATAAATAGCATCCATTCCCATAAAAAGAACTGAGAAAAAAAAGGGGGGGGACACCAAGATTCAGTGAAACATTTTATTCATCATGCTAAAATAAAACATTCCATAATCAATTTTTTATTCATATTTTTCAAATTTTTCAGGAAAAAAACAAAAAAGGCTTAGGAAAAAAAAATGGTTCTCTGGTTGTTTTTCCAGGCCTTCACATCTCTACTCTGGGGCTTTCAAAAGTAAAAGTGGCACTGCTGCCTCTCCACTGGGCTCTGAACTGCTTCTCTGTAGGCTTCGTAGGCCTCCCCTAGTGCAGGGTGGTGTTGGCAACGGCTTAAGGAGCAGCAGCAGTGGCGTCAGCGTCTTCCCCTCAGTCCCATGCAATGGTCTCCATTCAGCTTACTATATCAACATCATTCTGGAAGCACACACACACCTGCTCCTTATAACTCCTGTCTCTTTGAGTACCCTTCTTCCGGCTCCTTATATCAATTTCCCCAAGCACTGGAGATCATGTGAAATGCAGTTTTCCTTGTGTGCCTGGAAAACTACATTCCACATTATCCTTGGCTTCTGGAAAGCTGCAGTAGGAGTTCCCTTGCACCAGAAAACACCTTTGTGTGTTTCTAAACCATCTATGTTTATAAGATGGAAATCTATGAAAACAAAAAGGTGTTTATTTGTAAGACTATCCCACGAGAATGTTTATGACCAATCTATGAGAATGAATTCAAGAGAAAACAGCACGGGAACATGCCTTCCCATAGAAAAGAAAGTGTATAAAAATCCAGGTTTCATAGCACCCAGCCCCCCCCCCCCAAGCTCTGCTAGAGTAGAGGGAGGTCGAAGAAAGCAGGAGAACCATACATAACATCCGACGGGTGATGTATCACATGTATTCCCATGTCCTTTGTACTTTGGCTTTGTGGTATGACTTAGGAGTTTAACTCAGCCTTCAACTATTGTAATTTGTTTTAATTAAGATGTGCCTTCAGGGTTTTATACTTTGATGTTAAATGGATATCCAGCAATTTCATTTGTGCAGATATATATATTTCTATTTTTCTGTTTCTGCAATGATGGCTAAGGCCACCTAGAATGCATTTTATTAGTTGTAGTGTTCAAGATATGAACAAACATCATATATTATAAAGACTGTTCTGCTGTCTGAAGTCTGGCTCCCAAATAGAAAATTTCTGGTACCTCCCAAGACTCAAGAAATCTTGAGTGGGGTCTCTTCTATTCTACGCCTACACTAGACAACTGTTGATAACCTGTGACCTAACATTCGACATACAAGGACTCTGTGTAGATATGAGGGAAGGGAGAAAGCAAGAACCCTCGACCCTATGCACACACTGGCAAGGGCTAGTCTTGCCGGTAACAATACAGACACTCTCTCTTAACTAGGGTTGCCATATTGCCCGGTTAGCCGGGTTTTACCCAGATTCTATGCATGCCACCCGGCGCCTGGCTAGCCCTTTAGGTGGCCCGGATTCTCAGCTTTAATTTAAAAAAAAAAAAAAGTTTCTAGATGGTCCGGTTCTCGAGATATACATAAAAACGTCAGCCGCCCCCCGACTGTTAAATCTTTCTTTAAACAGTACTGTATAGCACTTCGTAGCTTTAACCCCGCCCATTCAGGATTGCAGCCAATCAGGGATTGTGTTTCAGTTTCATTGACCTTAGGCAGTGTCTAGAAAACAAAATGGTGGTTTCACCCCCTGTTTATCTGAAAATCTCATAAATTGGGTAAGTATATACATTTCAGTTTTTTTTCCTCTTGTGTGCAGGAGTCAGATCTTGGGCAGTGTTTTGAAAACCTTCCCAATACTTGCTTTTTGTAAAAGCAATGCTAATCCCATATGCCCAGAGTAAATCCCATTGAATTCAACAGGACTTACTTTTGAGTAGACATGGTTATGAATGTGCTGAAAATCAATGGGACTTTGGAGTGAATGTAAAAAAGAATTGTGTTTGTGCCCTCCAGTCCTATTTTAAAGCAAGTAGGCAGGGCTTACTTAGGTATTACAGTTTTTATTCTGTAGGAAACTAATACTGATTTTTTTTAAACTAATACTGAGT
The DNA here is from genome assembly GCF_030035675.1 of Rhineura floridana. NCBI lineage: Eukaryota > Metazoa > Chordata > Lepidosauria > Squamata > Rhineuridae > Rhineura > Rhineura floridana. The sequence goes on along the minus strand of NC_084487.1, from coordinate 76,610,014 downwards.
TTTCTGCAATGACCAACTGGTTTGACAATAAACTATTATATGGGCTGTATGTATTTATACATCTGCAGTGTGTGCGTGTGCATGTATGGAGTCTTTCCAACACCCCTGTGAGGTAGGGTTGGAAACCAAGGCAGCTCACAACAAGAAATAAAGCCATTTAAAATCCAATAACCATAAAAACAAGTATAAACAGTTGCAAAACAGCGTAAAGTGGCATGATTCGGAATTTTGGGTTGTGTGAATGAAGTTGCTTATCACTTGAAGTTGCATTTCTGTCCCTGTTTGAGTAAGCCCCACTGAATACGCTGGGACTTGCTTCTGAATAAATAAACCTAGGATTGCACTATAAATATCTTTACAGTTTGTGTAAATAATAAATATATTTGATAGTCATGCTTTTATATAAATATTTCTTCATTTATCATATTTTTGGTTTTTGGTTAGGAATCCTGACTGGTTGTGAGATGCTTAGTTTTCTGCCTTACTCATAGGAATCTTGTTGTGGTTGGTATGGTATTACATTTAGGAAAGTGTTACTGCCTTTTGTGTTGTTTTTTTCCTATTTGCATTTCACTTATCTTTAACCTCACTCGGTTACAGCCATAGAAGCAACAGCAGCATATGCAAGATAATGAACTCCCGTTAGTGATAAGAACAAGAATTTATAATTATTATTTCAATTAAAACAAGAGGCTTATCAATACTTTGAAGAGGACCAGATATTTATTTTCTTTCTGAGCCCAGGACTGGGTCTTTTATGATGCCCGGGGGGGGGGAAGCAGGAGAGTAGTCAATAAGACAGACATCCTGGCATTGGTAATCTAATTAGCAAGGTATGTGTGGGGTTGTTGCACACTTCCAGGCCCAGTTTCATTTTGAGTATGGAGGTGGAACCTGTGTAGATGTGGTTGATCAAAGGGAGAAGAAATTTTGAGTTAAGCAAAGCTCTGCTTTTATAAAACCTAAGAAACATACAGATACTTTGAATGTCTGAGTGCCTGCACCAGTGGAATACTGGAGGAACTTGTAAAGCTTGCTGCAACAGTATTTACAACTGAGCATGTTGTGTGAAAGACTCCTTTTCCTAACATTTTGGCTTCTTGTTTTTCTCCACCCACCACATCTTTGAAATATATTGTATATGGTTAACCGTACTGCTGCCCTGACTTACTTTATGTTTGTTGCTATTTTGTGTTTTTATTATGTTTTTATATTGATTGTGTATTTTTATTGTTTTTATTATATTTGTAAGCTGTCCTAGCTCTGTTTTTAACAGCAAAAGGGCAGGATATAAATTCTCTTAATCAATAAATAAATACTCCATAGTGTTGGAAAATAGGAATCTAGGCATTTAAGGCTAAAAATGTTGCTTTAAAAAAAAAGATTTCTCACATCTTTCCCCAGTTTTTGGTGGTAATTCCTAGGCACAAAAACAAAACAACTGGACAATCCAAATATTAATATGCAAATAATTTGCATAATATGCAAATTAACCTGCCCGGATTTGTGGAACTGGAATATGGCAACCCTACTCTTAACGCTTTTCCTTTATCTGGAGCAGAGCTTGGAAAAGTTACTTTTTTGAACTACAACTCCCATCAGCTCAATCCAGTGGCCATGCTGGCTGGGGCTGATGGGAGTTGTAGTTCAAAAAAGTAACTTTTCCAAGCTCTGATCTGGAGGAAGAACAACATTGGTGCCATTCAGTCTTCACCCTGTTCTAGTGTTCAAAAGAATCTAGCCTGCTCCAAATGTAAAACTTACAAGCCAGTATTACAAATCTATATCTATTATGAAAATATAGGAGTTTCTAGACATCTACACAGAAATGCAGGAATTTCTACACATCAACACAGAAAATACAAGAATGTTAAGGATATGACCAATTTTTGTACAGCATCAGATGCCATAATATTTACTGTATAAAATTAGAACTGCCTTGCTGGACCAGCCCAAAGGTCTAACTAGCCCAGCATTCTGCTTCTAGCAGTGCTCAGTTGGTAATACTAACAGGTCGTGATGGAGACATCTATCTCTTCTTAACAAGAAAGCCTTCCTTTTTTCCCCTTTTGCCTATTGACTAATAAGCTACTGAGAGTTCTAATTCTCCATGAATTTGCCTAACGTTGTTTGAGTAACCAAGCTAAATCCCGTCACCAAACCTTATAGGAATTTATGGATGGTATCTAATGAAGTTATGCTAAAAGTAGATCCAATGAAATCAATGGATTATTAGCTTAAATACCATTTATTTTGATGGGTCTTCTCTGAGTAGGGCTTATTTATTAGATTTTCTTTACCCACCATAAAGTCCCAGAGAGGGCTCTAACATTAAAAAAATATACAATTTAAAGAATAAAACCACTCACCCATACAAAACAATCATCAAAATAAACTCCTGGTAAGTCATAAAAATACTTTTCAGCTGTCAAAGGCCAGGATAAAGAAGTACTTCTTTAGCATATGATGAAAGCTGAATAATGTTGATGCTAGATGCACCTCTATGGGTAGGGAGTTCCACAACTTTGGAGCTAGCTATACAAAGAAAGCCCTCTCCCAAGCTGCTGTTCCCTGAACTTCTAAGAAGGCCTCTTCTGAAAATCTTAACACCCAGGGTGGTCTGTTGGAATGGAGGCAGCCTTTCAGATATTTGGTGTCCAAGTCACACAGGACTTAAAACCCATGAGAGCACCTTAAATTGGGTTCGGAAATAAACTGGCAACCAGTGCAGCTGCCTTAAGATTGGAGTTACGTGTGTTCTAAATGTCACCCCAGCCAGTAGTCTGACAGCTGCATTCTGGACCAGTTGAGGCTTCTGAATAGTTTTCAAGAGCAGCACCACACGAAGTGCATTAAAATAGAACAACCTGTGGGTTATCAGAACATGGAGTACAATTGTCAAATCATCTCTGTTCAAAAGGCGTCATAGCTGGTAAGCTACCTGGAGCTCGAAATAAGCACTCCTAGCCACCAAAGCCACTTGGGCCTACATTGGCAGCCTTGGTTCCAGGAGTACCCACAAGCTAGTCACCTGCTTCTTCCAAGAGAGTGCAAGCTCAGGCAGAACAGGTTGCCTCCCCATCTTTTGGACCAGATAACTTGGAACACATAACATTCCTTTTTTTGAGGGGGGGGACCTCTGCCTCAGTTTATTAGCCCACATCCAGTCCATCACAGTCTCCAAGCACTGGTCTAGCTCCTGGGATGTTTCTCCTGATTCAGTTGGGGAGGTGGGCATCACCCACATATTTGTGACACTTCACTCCGAATCTCCTGAGGACAGCTCCCTCTCAGCTTCATATACATGTAAAATAGCATAGGAAACAAGATGGATATCTATGAGACACCACAGGATAAGTTCCCATGGTGCTGAACAATGGTCCCCCCTGACTGCACTCTGAAAACAGCCCAAACATAGGAGTGGCACAACTGTAATGCAGTGCCCCCGATCCTCATCTGACGGAATCGCTTTCCAGGAGGATGCCATGGTCAATGGTATCAAAGAGGTTAAGGAGAATAAGCAGGGTTGTATTCTTGTCTCTTTCCTGACAAATGGTATTAGGATGACCAAGGCAGTTGCAGTATCATGCCCGGACCTGACCCCAGACTGCAAAGGATCCAGATAATCAGTTTCCTCCAAACATGCCTGGAGTTGGGCTACCATTACCTCTTTGAGCAACTTACCCCAAAGGGGGATATTTACCACTAGGAAGTAGCTGTTAAATCCCCACACAGCCATGAAGCTCACTGGGTGACCTTGGGCCAGTCACTGCCTCTCATCCTCAGAGGAAAGCAATGGTAAACCCCCTCTGAATACCGCTTACCATGAAAACCCTATTCATAGGGTCGCCATAAGTTGGGATCGACTTGAAGGCAGTCCATTTCCATTTTCAAGAAGAGGGACACCACCACTTCAAGGCAGATGGTACCTCCCTCTCCTCCAGTAAAGCATTAATCACTCCATGGCCCCACACAGCCATCCCCACACAGCTAGCTTTAATAAACGAAGATGAACAAAGTCGAGAAGTTAAGGGGTCAGTTGCACCCCTGTAAGCTGCTTGTCCACAGCCCCAGATCACAACCGAAACAGATTCAGTACAGCTGGAACTGACAATGTTCTGGACACCTCCAGAGAACTTGCTCCAACTGTGGCATAAAATTCTGTCCAAATCCAAATGATTTTATCCCTAAAGTGCCTAGCAAAATTGTCAAAGCAAGCTGCTGAAGGAATCAGAGCACTGCTATCCTGGTCAAATGCCGAAAGCCCATTCACCACTCAGAAGACCTCTGCCAGATGGCTACTTGCAGATGCAATGCCAACACTGCCACATGGTAGGTGCAATCATTCACTCTCAAGTGCATTTGATCAGGTTCAGATTGGAATTTACACCATCTGCCCTCCAGCCATTGACCTTACTGTTACATCACACGCAGGTCGCTGGAGTACCAAGGTGACCTGCATGCTCCACATGACTGGTGAAGAAACTCAGGAGCTATTCTGTTGATGGCCCTACATGTCTCACAATTCCATAGATCAGTCGAATGCTTCCCTATGCATTTTTTAAATATTTTATTATTTGGAATTTTGTTTTTGCCCATTCTAAGTTGCCTAGATGACTGAATTATAGGGAAGCAAACAAACAAGCCTTGAATTTCACTCACGTTTCCTATGTGCTGATTCAACATACCTATTCACTGGTAACTAAATGCCCGCAGGTAATCTATATTCATGCCAACATAGCAGGGACGAAGCACTGAATAGAAAAGCTGCAGGAGACACCAGCCACCCTTTTTAGCAAATGATAGTGGGAAATAAATGGAGACTTGCTTCTAACTTTCTCTCATAGTAATGCCTGTACAGCTACTACAATTGATCCATTATAAAAGATATGCTCCCTCACTTCTTTGTGAGGCAGGTGAATGCTGCATCCCCCTTTAGCAGTGGGAATAAGATGGCCAACAATGGTTTATGGGTGAAAACAGGCCACAGCTTTATTGATTAAAGCCAGTAAGCAGGGTTGGCATGACAGTAGGGCAAGGATCCACTTCCATTTCGGCAGCCCATGCCAAAGGAATGCCAAGTCATCCAACAAGTAGTTGGGAATCACCCTTAGGAGTTAGCCAGCATTAGGGTGGGATGGAGGCCCAAGGTGCCTGTGACCCTACTGACCAAACAGTGGGGGAGTTGTAAGCTGGATGAGATGGTACCCTTTCCAAGCTAGGGGCGCAGCCAGCACATATATCACTAGGCCCCTTATGGGTGTCCTCCTTATGTTTGATCCTCCCAATACCATTTCTGCCTAAGTTGTGACAGAAGCATAAAAACGCCTAACAACAGTTCCATGACACACTAAAACTGAGGGATGGTGGATGGTAAAAGCAAGCACACAAAGAATGAGGCTGGCATCTGGCAGACCGAGGCCTTTTATAGGCCTGAGCCTGTTTCTGCCCCTCTGTAGATCTCACAATCGTCCAGGATCCCAGGCTGATCCTGGGAGAGCTGACATGGACAGGAGAATGGCATTACCCCTTCCGTCACTGTCTGGGGCCACGCTCCACCCCACAGATGCCCCCCCTGCCAAGGGTGCAAGTCTCACCTTATCCTCCAAAGTCCTTAAGCAGCACAACTCTCTTGTTTATGTACCAGTTCAGAATCCAAATGCACTTTCTTTATTACAAGAAAGAAGACAGGACAGAAATGAAACAAGGAAAGCTGCAGAGCATCTTGTGGAATAGCCAAGAGCAGACCCACAAAGATGAGGGAGCGAAATCCAATTGTAGCTGACAACAGTAGACATGAAGGAATTCTTGTTGCTTTTGTACCTTGCAATGCATTTTAATAAGGTGGTGATGGCAAAGGAGGCCTGAACACTGTTTGAAATGAAATTACAGACATCTCTCTAGATGTATCCAGTACAAAAAAGAGAGAAACTCAAAGGAAGACCAAGCAAGTGCTTTAAAACAGAAAGGGTGCATTTAGGAGCAGAAGAAAGAGGTTTCAGTGCACCTTATTTCTATCTATCCATCTATTTATCTATTTCTAGAAAATCTGAGGAAGGGCATCCTTTCAAGATCCATTTGTTTTTTATTTTTCTGGGCAGACAGAAAGAGAGCCAGTATGGTGTAGTGGTTAAGGTGTTGGACTAGGACCTGGGAGACCAGGGTTCAAATCCCCACACAGCCATGAAACTCACTGGGTGACCTTGGGCCAGTCACTGCCTCTTAGCCTCAGAGGAAGGCAATGGTAAACCCCCTCTGAATACCACTTACCATGAAAACCCTATTCATAGGGTCGCCATAAGTCGGAATCTACTTGAAGGCAGTCCATCCCCCCCCCCAAAGAAAGTGCTTCAATTCTTGAATTACAAAGACTGGCTAAACAAGACTTTATTTAGTTGCTGGCAGAGCAAGAGGAAGCAAAGCTGAGAACAAACCAATTAAGTAACATGCAGAGTTAGGGAATGGCTATTCTCCATGCTCTTGCTTCAGCATTATTACTGTCAAGGATACTGACATTGAACAAGCAAGCCAGGGCAGCAGTGTCCCCAGGATTCAAGGCTCCAAAAGCTGGTATATTTCAGTGTGCCAACAAAACAACATACAATCTGAGTATATCTTGTGAAATCCCCAGCAATGTCATACAGGATGCCAGCCTGGGCAGTACACTTGGGTTCAGGTGATGCAGCTATATTATTATTATTATTATTAGTAGTAGTAGTAGTAGTAGTAGTAGTAGTAGTAGTAGTAGTAGTAGTCCAGGGTGGCAAACAAAAGCACTAAAAACACTTTAAAACATTATAAAAACAGACTTTAAAATATATTTTAAAATATTTAAAAACATTTTTAAAAAGCTTTAAAAACATCTTTAAAAAAAGTTTTAAAATATATTTAAAAAGGTATAAAAACATATTAAAAAGCAATTCCAACACAGACTGGGATAAGTTCTCCACTTTAAAGGCTTGTTGAAAGAGGAACGTCTTCAGTAGGCACCGAAAAGATAACAGAGATGGCACCTGTCCAATATTTAAGGGAGGAAAGTCCAAAGGGTAGGTGCCACTATACTAAAGGTCCATTTCCTATGGTGTGCAGAACGGACCTCCTGATAAGATGGTATCTGCAGGAGGCCCTCACCTGCAGAGCAAAGTGATCACCTCGGTATATAAGGGATAAGACGGTTTTTCACGTATCCTGGTCCTGAGCTGTATAGGGCTTTGAACACCAAAACCAGAACCTTGAACTTGACCTGGTAGCAAATGGGCAGCCAGTGCACTTCTTTCAGCAGCAGGGTGACATGTTGGCGATACCCTGCCCCAGTGAGCAGTCTTGCCACCCCATTTTGCACCAGCTGCAGCTTCTGGACCAGCATCAAAGACAGCCCCACATAGAGCACATTACAGTAATCCAGCCTTGAGGTGGTCAGGCTATCCCAGCCCAGAAACAGCTGCAGCTGTCTTACAAGCCGAAGCTGGTAAAAGGCACTCCTAGATACTGAGGTCACCTGGGCCTCTAGCAGCAAAGATGAATCCAGGAGCACCCCCAGACTACGAACCTGCTCTTTCAAAGGGAGTACGACCCCATCCTAATCAGGCAACTGACCAATTATCTGAACTTGGGAACCAACAACGCACAGTGCCTCCGTCTTGCTAGGATTCAGACTCAGTTTATTGGCCCTCATCCAGCCCACCACTGAGTCCAGGCAGCGGTCCAGGGCTTGCCGCCCCCCCCCGATCAGATGTTATAGAGAAACAGAGCTGGGTATCATCAGCATACTGCTGACAACTCGCTCCAAATCTCCTGATGACCATTCCCAAGGGCTTCATATAGATGTTAAACAGCATGGGGGACAAGAAGATACCCTGCTGCACCCCAAAGCACAACTGCCAGGGGGCCAAAAGATAATCACCCAATACTATTCTCTGAAAAAGGCCCTGGAAATAGGATCGGAACCACTGTAAAACAGTGCCGCTGATACCCATCCCAACAAGTCAGCCCAGAAGGATACAATGGTCGATGGTATCAAAAGCCGCTGAGAGATCAAGTAAGAATAACAGGGTTGCACTCCCCCTGTCCTTCTCCTGATAAAGGTCATCCATCAGGGTGACCAAGGCCGATTCAGTCCCATAACAAGACCTGAATCCAGACTGGAATGGGTCAATCTAATCTGTTTCATCCATGAGTACTTGCAATTGCTGCGCCACAACCCTCTCAATCACATTACTTAAGGGGGTATTTGCAACCGGTCGGTAACTGTCACAAACCAATGGGTCCAGGTTGAGCTTTTTCAGGAGCGGTTGGATCACCGCCTCTTTCAGGGCAGCTGGAACCACTCCCTCCCGCAACAATGCATTGACCATACCCTGGCTCCACTTGGTCAAACTCCCTCTGCAAGCTTCAATAAGCCAAGAAGGGCAAGGGTTGAGAGGACACATTGTTGGTCACATCATCACAAGCACCTCATCCATGTCATCAGACCGCATCAAATGTAACCATTCCCAAGAAGGTGCAGCAGACGTTGCACTGGACAGTTCACTGAGGACTACAGTAGATGTGGATGGGGCATCAAGATTACTATGGAGGCAAGCAACTTTACCCTCTAAGCGCCTTGCAAAAAGTCTACAGTGGACCTCCGAAGGGTCTAAAACTCCATTTCCTGGAGTTGATTTCAACAGACCCCTGACAATACGGGAATACTAGATAGCTACTTCAGGATGCGATGGTGGCAGAGAAGTGGGCCTCCTTCGCTGTTCTCAGTGCCACACAGTAGGCATGGTTATGATGTTTTACTCGTGCCCGATCAGCCTCACAGTACGTCTTTTGCCACTTGCGCTCCAGCTGTCATCCAGCCTGTTTCATTGCCCTTAGCTTACTGGTGTACCAAGGTGCAAACCACGCTCCACAATGCAAGAAAGCATGCTTGGGGGCAACCATGTCAATAGCCCGACGTGCCTTGCTGTTCCACACTGTGACAAGGGCAGGGTCACTTGCTTTATCTACTGGGAACTCCCCCAGGGCATTCAGGAATCCTGTGGATTCCATTAGTCTCCGGGGGCAGACGATCTTAATCAGTCCACCAGCTCTGCAGGAGAGGATTGGAACCACAAGTCTAAACTTCACCAGGAAGTGGTATGACCATGATAATGGAGTGACATCCACCACCCCCATCTCCAGACCACCCCTTCCCCCATCTGGAGCAAAAACCAAGTTGAGTGTGTGCCCTGCCCTATGCATCGGGGTAGTGACAACTTGAGACAGCCCCATGGTCATCATGGAGGCCATGAAGTCTCAAGCTGGAACACTAGAGGCAGCCTCCATATGGACATTGAAATCACCCAGGACTATCGTTCTGGGCTCCTTCAATACCACAGCAGAGATGGCCTCCACCAGCTCAGTCAGAGAAGGTCCCAGGCAGCAGGGTGGACGGTACATCAGCAGCAACCCAAGTTTACTATCTCCTTGGCTCAATGCCAGGTGCATGCCCTCACAGCCAGCTCCAAGACGGAGAGGTTTCCTGGTGACAGAGATGGAAGTTCTGTAGACCACAGCAACTCATCCTCCCCATCCATGCAGCCTTTGATGGTATTGCATTGAGTATCCAGGTGGGCAAAGTTGGGTCAGATCAACTCCTCCCAGCTCACCCACCTAGGTCTCGGTAATGCACACCAAATCGGCATCTTCATCCACAATCAAATCATGGATATGATCTTATTGTGTACCAATCTGGCATTAAACAACCCACACAGGCCAGGGCACAGCAGATGAGCAACGAGGAACCCATCCATGAGAGGAGTGGCAGCAAGGAACAAGGCGTAGATAGCCTTGCCCTCGTCTTCTATGGTAGGTCACCACCTCTCTATGGCTATACTTCCCTCTATCCGTGATCACTGAAATTGGGGTGGCATCACCAATGGTCCTCCTTACTAAGATTCCTCCTAAACACCTGATATGAACCCAACAAGAGCCCACCAAAAAAACCTACCTGAACCAGTTATCCCAGTAGACCTCAGAGATCTGGGAACAGTCAGACCCACTCAATATCTTTCACACAGGGCACATTTACTCTCCCATATATCAGACCCAGAGAGGGCCAGCCTTCTGCCAGTTGCAGACTCTCATTTTGAAGGCATCTGGCAACTTTCTCCTATCATTCAGTTCACTGCACAGGCTCTCACCCTGCACAGGAAATACATATGCCCTATACACCCTCCCCACTTCCAATCTCCTCTAGATTGGTTTAAAAAAGAGAAAGAAATAGAAGGAGCTAATGCCCTCAACCCTCAGGACTCCCTAAAGGGCTCCCCAAAGGGCAACCCCCAAGGGCAGCCAGGCTTTTATGCCTCCTGACCGACCAAAGAGCTGATGCAAGAGGCTGCAAGATTAACTGCAGCCTCTCTCTGGGGCAAGATCAGGCAGGAGCTCCCAGTCCTTGCAGCATTTACCAGGGACTTCAGCTGTCTCAAGAAACATCAACCCAGAGGAGCAAGCAGCAAGCACCCAGATGCTCAGATACTCACTCCCAGGGCAGGACTTCTCCAGTCACCCAGTGCTGCAGCTGTTCTATATGGGCCAGCTCTGTGCAAAAGACACACTTCCAGACAGAAGAGTCAACACAAGAGTATCCTTACATCTTTTGTGTGACATAGGAAGTGTCCTCTAGAGCAAAGCCAGACCAACATTCTCCAATTCAGTCTTCTTTGTCTTTCTCCTTGATCAAATATTTGCACATGCACTTTCTTCGCCCAGGATTGTGGGTTGGGTTTTTTTTTTCTTTCTTTCTTTTTAAAGCCTGAGTTTGTGCAACAGCACCTTTGTTCACACATACTAACACACACACCAAAACACAATTGCTCCAGTTAACCAGATAAAGAGAGAAAGACCTCCAACCAGGATCCTGAAGAGCTTTGCTCAGAAATGAAACTTGTAGCTTCTGTTTGTGTTACTTGTATAGGTGAACAGGTACAAAAATTATTATTTTTTAAAAGGTCCCATTAACAAAAAGGTGTTATATCAATAGCTAGGAACAGGAAATATAAAATTACACTTTAGAATGTTTCACAGGACCATGCACTACTACTTTAATGAAATAAATTAAGCTGACAGAAGCCAAGACCATCCAGCTGGCTTCATAGCTGTTTGGGGATAAAAACCAGAGTTTCCCAAGAAAGAACACACATAAAAACATAAGAGCCTGCTGGATCAGGCCAGTGACCCAACTAGCCAAGCATCATGTTTTCATAGTGACCACCCTTTTTCCTCACTCTAGCTATGACACCACGCAGGCTTCCTGTGTGCGAAGTTATATTGTGAGGTTATATAAATATCAATTAGAAGTATTGAGACACCAATTAAAAGTGCTTATTTTCAAGGTTCCCTACGTGTGGTAATGTGGGAGGGCAATCACACACTAAAAACATCTGTGGAGGTTTTTTAAAAAAACTGATCTCTATTAATAAGGCAGTGCAAACATTCAAAAAAGAATTTTATATTTGCTATTTCTTCCTTCATACTTATTGGGCGACTGTTGGACTCTGCTTTGTCTCCAGCTTGTTCTGCCCCAATGACTCTGTTCCTCTGGCTTGTGTGCACTTAGGGAAAGAAGAGCCATTTGTCATTGCCAGGAGATGTGCTGTACACAGCAGGTCAGATCTTCTCCCCTGCTGTTCCTGCAGCTAGAGCTGCAAATCTTGAAAAGATGCAGAACATGCATGTTGTGAATGGCCATTTATCATCACAGAAATGTGCTCTAAACAGAATCCATGGAGCTATACTTTACTGGAACACACAGAATCGGGAATAAAAAAGGAATAGTGAGAAGGAGTTTTGTTAAATATGACTCCCCCTCTCTCTTCTGTATCTTTCTGTTGTCAGTAGCTAACAATGATACTGACAACTGTGCTAACAGTTACACAAAAGTTGTATCTTTCTTTTTCTTAAAAGAAGTCCTAAGCTGTCTCCATAATCATTAAATTTTAAAAATAAAATAGATATAGATATCATATTCTCAAAGGGGGAAGGTTTATTTAACTATGCAACTGAGAAATGATCTCCCAAAATCATGATTTTTGCTGAAGTTGAAAAGTTTCACTAGACAAAAACACCCACTACATATACACAATTGTCAATGGGAGCTTGTCTAAATTACATGAATTAGGAAACAAGATGTAACTGAGCAGGTGAAAGCATAAAGCAGGCTAACTGCCAATTACTCTTTGTACCCTGGAGTCAGACTGTTAGGGAAGACCACTTATCTGAATAAGACTAATAAGAGCAAGCTAATTAGATCCACTGGTGCTGGCTGGCAGATAAATCCAAGTCTGGGAAAGGGACACTGCCACTTTAAATACTGCCTTGGGATGTGTAGCAAAGCTAATGAGGACTGTCAGTTGGGCCTTTTTTATTAGGCGGCTCTCTGGAGGATAACGCCTAAGGTTTTGGTAACAGGGCTTCTGTGGTTGATTCAATAAATCAATTTATATTAAAGGGGAGGGGAGGAGGCAGTGCAGGTCTGGTGTTGCTTCATAAAACATTCTGTGGCATTTCTCAATCTACTTATCCCCTTCTCTGTCAGACTGCATGGCCAGGCTGTCAAATGACATTGAGCAGAACAATAAAGAAGAAGAAGAGAGTGCCCACAGCTACAATATTTGTTGAACACAACATGCAAGTTACACAAAGGAAAGCATACATTAGTTACTGTATTGAGTGGGATCCCCCGAGAATTTTTTATTTTTTTATCCAATTGCATATTTTAAAAAACAGTTTTGAAGCTATTTGCAAGAAAAAAAGCAAAAGGTCTTCCCAGACAAAATTAGAAAACACACAAAAAAACCAGGAAAAATATTAGAATGTCGTCGTTTTTGTTGAAATATTCAAGAAACTTGAATACCTGTTCTATCAGGAAGTAAGAGCAATGCAACTAGACTAGCATCATTCCATGAAAGTAAAAACACTGCAAGCTTTCCTTCCCCAAGGCCCTCAGACTCTAGCCTCTGGTTCAGAAAGAAGCTCTCTCACACACATATAGATTCATTATGCCTGTTGGTGGCTAATTGCAACAAAGCCTTACAGAACACAGATCTACCAACAGCAAAGCCATTAGGGACAACCAACCAGCATGGACTGGCCCATCTGACTCCTACCAACTACATCGTGACTTGGGCTTTTAACCCTTCGCCTGTAGCAGGACCACACAATAGGAAAGCTTTTTGTGCTCCAAAGAGGATCTCTTTGGATTCATGACATTTATTTTGTTTTGGCCAAAAAAGGAAATTATAAGGCAAAGCACAATGGCATAAAGAGCGATGAGACAGCTAGTCAAGGCAAAACAATGTATCACAACAAGGTCTTTCCTTAATACAGAAAATGAAGCTGTGCCCAAGCAGTGGAAATTGCTCGAGGTACTTCCTTGGTTCCCCAATTATCCTATAGCTGCTGCTGCTGCATTCACTATGACCACTAGCAGCTTGTTGCCGTTCCAAATGAAAGGTGAAAGGTACAAGACTATTTCACAGCCCCTATGTGTAAAGAAACTGTCAGGTTTCTTTAAAAATATTAAAATGACCAAAAAGTTCAGAAAAAGCACAAGGTTTAATCTGCATGAGAATGTATCACCTTGGAATACATGCAGATTACATGCTTAGAACTACACCTCAACATACTAAGTTTGCTGCACATGAAAAGCTAGCACATCAGGGAGAACCATGTGTAGCTTTCAGTGTACAAGTAGCAACTGATGTGGGAGAGAAGTCAAACACATAATCTCCCATCTTTATTCTGAAGTGGCACAATCTTATGAGGATAGGAGCATGCCTTTTCACAATATTTCACGTTGCTCCTAGGTCAATGGCTGGAAAGATTTAAGTGGCTCACCAGAAAAAGAAGAAGTCCACACCAGAGGCAACATCCCCTGCTACCTGATCCTTCTAGCTGGAGATGCCAGGAGTTGAACCTGGGACATTCTACATGCAAATCTTGTGATCTACCATAGAGCTATGGCTTAGATCTTAGGAACTGCAAGGCATAGCCTGAGAGATGCTGGCAGAGTTTATACACTCCAATTTCTGGACTAACTTGCGCCTCTGAGAAATTCTTCAATTGTTCAGGACAATAAAATAAAAGGAAAAGGATGGTGGCAAGACAAGCAGGGTACTTACAGTGATGGCGACCTTTCCTCTGTTACCAACACCGTTGGAAATATCTAAAAAGGTAAAGGTAAAGGTGTCCCCGCACTTATAGTGTGAGTAGTTTCCGACTCTTAGGGTGACGTCTTAGGGTGGGATTGCCAGTTCCTTCCCCGACCTTTCTTTACCCCCCAGCATATGCCGGGTACTCATTTTACTGACCACGGATGGATGGAAGGCTGAGTGGACCTCAACCCCTTTTACCGGAGATTCAACTTCCTCCTTCCGTTGGAATCGAACTCTGGCCGTGAGCAGAGCTTTTGGCTGCGTTACCGCCGCTTACCACTCTGCGCCACGGAGGATCTTTTGCGCCACAGAGGAAATATCTACTAGCGGTCAAAAGGTCTACCATGTTATCCTCCCCCTTCACTCTTGCCCACTCCTTTCAACTGCTATGGGAAGCATTTGTACCTCTTAGAACCTTAACACAACATTTGCTATTGAGTTTGTTATTGCTAAGAGTGAGAGTGGGAGAGAATACACAGTTGTTGCATGACATTCACGGATGGCATTAACTGGACCCAGCAACGGACTCTTAGTAGTTCCAGGGCAAGGTAGAAGTAGTAACTGTCACAGCAACAAAGGCAAACAAAATCAGTAGCAGCAACCACAATAGGAGCTGCCTATGTTCTGGGCCTCTGCTGGGGCAAACCCTTGGATCTTATCTTAAAAAAAAAATCCTGTTGTGATGCTATCAGCGGGTCCCACGGAAACACTGAGCTTTGTGGAGCCAAATGCCTCCATTTCTGTAACTAAATGAGGTCTCTCTATTCCCAGGGGTTTGTAAAAAAGCACTGTCTGTCAATAAACCCCTATTGTGCAATACACATGCTTACACTACGGTAATGAATGACTAAATCTGTGGCTCTTGTTGTTTTCTAAAGTGTGCTTTCCAATGCTTAAAACAGGGAGGTGTATTCTTACCAGCCAGTCATGCTGAAGTCTCTGTAAAGCATTCTTTTTCCAACTTCCTTGCGCTGAACTCTCCTTGGAAACTCCAAGTGTGTAAACTCATTTCCCAGCAAGTGTGGCTGCATAAATGCCTACAGGTTTAAAAAGAAAAGAGGACAATGACAATACAATCATCCTGGGAGCTCTTGCATTTTTAACTATCACAATTTTCAAACAATGCTGCTCTTCCACCACTGTATGATTTGGACCTCAATCCATTTTGCTCCTGGAGCTGCACACAGACTACTGAGAACACACTTGCCTTATATCTTGTCAACACCGTCGGCTTTTCTAAACCATATTGACCAATTTTGTTGTGAAAAGGGATGTCTAGATTCAGTCCAGTTTGAGCCCATCAAACCCAACTGGCTCAGCCATCTGTTCTGCACATGGAGCTGTTCCACAATGGAACACAGCATATGCAGGCACAGGCTACTAGATGCCAAGGTGGTTATTTTTATTTTACATTACTGTAAACCCAGTCTGTGCATGTGGTACCCTCTTTATATGAGGATGCGATGCCATCCAGAATAAACCACAGATATGTCACTTCTTCAAATTTAGTGCTGTATCACTAGATAGAAAAGCTCAAACTCATGGTATTTGAGCTTGTCTTAACTCAAGTATCCTCGGCAGAAAAAACTAAGCAAATTAAGTTATTTGCATACTTGCCAGAGGATCAGTACATTCACTGAAATAATGGACAGCACATTCCTGCTTGAAGCAAACCAAACAAAATTTCCCAGGGAACTGCTAACTTATCATCATCATCAGAAGTTTAATCTCTCTTGCCTTTCTGGGGAAGGTTCTATTTTATCTCAGCCAACCAAGGCAGTTAAGTTTTCCTGATCTTCAAAAACAGCTGCTGTACTTAAAGCAAACCTAAAGAGCTATTTTGTAGTAGTATTTTAAAACCAATGCTATGTATGTTTTAACTTTTGTACATTTTGATACTTATATAGATAACTTTAATTTTTAAAAGGTTTGCTAATTTACCAAACGATTGTAATAGAAGTTCATAATAAATTTGAAGCAGCTAGGTAAGGTTTCTAACAGGGAAAGAAATGTAAATAAAAAAAAGAAAACATGCAAGAAGTAAAAAACTAAGACTCCATTGGAACAAGAGTCTATATTATTGGCACATACGTGATAATAAGCAAAGAATGTGGCATTGTTGGAGCCTTGCCACCATTTGGATAAGCCTTTCCAATAGTTGAACAGGACTGGACAGACAGAGGTACCCATGGGGGGAAAAAACACAAGAAAGGATGCATGGGTCCCAGGAAAGAAAGAGGCAAAGGCCAAAAGAGACAACAGGGCAAGGAAAGCGAGTGCCTTGGGGGGAAAAGGGAAGGGAATGTCCAATGGAATAACTAGAGAAAAAAAGTCAGTTTCAATTTTCTTTACCCATATTTTCAATATACAAAATCAAAAGATTTTCATTATATAAAGCTGTCTTGTGGCAGTTAGGTGTACTGCCGCAACCATGGAAATCATTGCTATGAAGCAAAGTGACCATCAAAGGGATGGCTCACATTTGAATGTTCTCTATGCAAATGCACCCCTACACTTGGGTCAAGAATACTGCATGAAGAATTGTAATGTCTAAACTAGCCCTGTAGTACACAGGCTCACTGCATTTTTGCTAAATATTATGGGTCACTCAACAATGATTGAGAATATTAAACCAAGGGGTGGTAAATATCCCTGATAATCCAGAAAAAGTGAACCATCCTAAAGTAAGATGTGCAAGGGCTCAAAAGTCACACTTTTGGGGCTCCCTCCTAACGCTGAGGAACAGACCCAGACTTACAAGAACATAAAAGCAGCCCAACTTGATCAAACCAAAAGGTCCATCTAGTCCATCAAGTCTTAGGGCAACAGCCATTACCTGCTGTTGTTGCCCAGCATCTGGTATACAGAAGCATACTGACCTGTAATCTGCAGGTTTCACATAGTCACTAATAAATTTATGTAGAGATGTACCACATAATTACATTGTGGACAGTTCTCTTCCTCCTCCCTTCCCTTGGAAGTTTCCATCAGTGTGTGTGACCTTCCTGGGCCCTCTGGACAATCCCCCTACACTTTCTACTTAGCTTGGCATGCCAGGTGGCCACTGGTACACTGGATTAGATGAGGGTCACAATTATTCCAGCTTTATCATTGGCACTGTAACTCAGTAGTAGGCCACATGCAAAAGGTTCTATTTTGCAGTTTCCTATATAAAAATAGTTTATGAATAGGAATCCTTTCACATGGCTATAAAACACAGTGTCAAGGTAAAGCAAGAACTCTAGAGCTGATTCTCATTCATTTAAAAAGAACAAACACTGAATTCTCCAGGAACAGAAACCTAGGATGAGATTCTTGACAATTCAGCCTGCAACTTTTTATGACAGCAGTGAACTATTTTCTTTATGTTAAGCGCACTTAGTATTCCATACTTTGTTTAACAAACTTTAAAATTAACGTAGGTTGGGTGCACAATGGAAAACCTTCTGGAAATGAGTTAGATGGCTTAGAGCACAAGAAAGCCACTTCTGAATTTGGGGTTATTGCCATCTAATTTTGGTAAAATATATGAATTTTTTTCTTCAAGTTACATAGGTACTATAGAAGGGCTTATTTGAGATTCCTCTTGATTTTGCCAACATGGTAGACAAGGGTGTCTGTCCTGTAACAACTAAACTATCCTTTCCATTTGTGGACAGCCTTAATGCTTTTATATATAATTAGCACCAGCAATATGCATGTTTTCTTTAGGAACTGCTAAATGGAGAAAGTGAAAAGAAAGTATTCAGGGAGTCCTCTTAGCAGATTTTGTAAAAATTTGGATGTGCACAAAATCATTTTTATTTTTTAAATATTTATATCCCACCTTTCCATTTATAAATCTTCTAGATGATTAGCAATAAATATTAAAATAACAAACAAACAAGTCTTGACCTCTTTTGCTTCAATAGGAAACAAAGAAAAAAGAAAATAATCAGTTCAATTTATTTTGCACAGCAGATTTTTACTCCCAACTAACTGCTTATAGTACACAAAACCAGACTAAACATTTGTCTTCCTTGCAAACCAAGGAATTCTGTTGATACTGAAGCAATTGTAGAGAATACTTGGCAGGAGAGGTGTGTGAGGCTACATTCAGATGTGGGTTTTATTATGTTATGTTTTCCTGATTATAATGCTAACACTTCTTTCCTGATTTCTGATGCTCCTTTCACACTACATATTGCATTATAGAACTGTGTTTTTTCCATCAATATAGAGTAATACCTCAGTTAACAAATCCTCTAGGAAAGAGGACAAAGACTGTTTTGGGGGTGGGGCGGGGGGTGCACACTCTGACACAGAATGTTGCTCCTTGTCTACTGGATTGCAGCTGCTGCAGGCAGCGCTTACACACATGGGCAGAGCTTGGAAGATTACTTTTAAAAAGTAATAAATTACAATTACTGTTACATGGCCCCAAAGAGTAATTACAATTGATCTGAAAGGAACTGATTACTTTACCGTTACTCAAAAGTAATCACTACAATTACACTTAAGTTGCTTTTTAAAAAAAAACAGAGTGCCTACAAGGTGCTGGCTTTGGCTGCTGCACATCTGAGTAGCCTGAAACATTAAAAATAAATTCACACACACAGAGGGTAGGTTTTTTTTAATCCATAAAATTAACAGAATAGTATAACAGCACCTCACACCCACCCGCCCCCACCCTTACCCCAGCAATGGTGATACCCCAGCACACGTATACTTTTTCACTAGGAATCAAATTTTACACTTGAAATGCTGCTTACACAATATATTTCTGTATGTCTCATCCTTCCTCAAAGAGCTCAGACAAGGAATTTCTTTTTACAGTCATTACATTGCCACCAATACTGAACAGGCGTTCTATTGCTGCGCTTGAAGTCATGCCTGTGTTGTGCTGCAAAAAACACCACAGCACCTCTTTCAACTAAAAAACATTTTTATCAATATGACAATCCCCTATCATCAAAGAAAAATGCAAACTTTAGTACTTTACTATATATGCATGATTAAATTGTTGGAAGCAGAATGTAAGGAACATAATGTAGGTAAACAAAAATTGCACATATCAAAAGTAAGCCACCAGAATAAATGTTATCCCTTCTCCTACAATTAAAAATATAGTCTTGTAGACATTTAAAAGAGGATTAGACAAATTCATGGAAGATAAAGGTATCAGCAGCACCTAGCAATGATGGCTATGTTCTACTCACACTGTCAAGAGACAGTATGCTTCTGAATATCAGTTGCTGGGAATACAAGTGAGGAGAGTGGTGCTCGTGCACTCAGGTCCTGCTTGTGGCCTTCACTTTAGGGCATCTGATTAGCCGCTGCAAGAACAGAATGCTGGACTAGGTGGGCCACTGGCTGGATCCAGCAGGCTCTTCTTATGTTCTTGTATGTATTGCAACAAACAACAAAAGTTACTTGTGGGGCCTTTCAGACCACGTATAGCCAATGTGGTGCCCTCCAGATGTTGTAGGACTACAATTTCCATCATCCCTGATAACTGGTTATGTTGTCCGAGACTGATGGGACTTGTAGTCCAACAACATCTGGAGAACACTATGTTAACAATCTAATTAGATTAATACAACTCTCTTCCCACCTACCCACCTGTTTCAAATATGTCCGGAAAAGTATGTCTCTTAAATTCTATGTCTGACAGTGCGTTCCTTTCAGAGGTAAAAATTAATTTGCAATCCTATATACTTATCCATTTAACTCAATGAGGTTTAATTCAGAGTAATATCTAGGACTAGACTCCACCAGACTACATTTGAGGGGCTATACTTTATTAATGCTGTACCAACTACAACTACCAACTGCTGTTTATGTACATATATTGTCTCAACCTAAGCTACTTCACAGGGTAGTTGCAAAGAAACTGGGGAAGGGAATGGCAATGGTCATGGCATTCACAAATCAAAAGTAATTCTGGGGAGGGAGGCACACACAAGTAACGATGTCTGACAGACAGAATGTTAATATCTACGCATTGTTCCTCACTCCCACTCCTCTCATGAATGGGTTCCTCGTTGCTCATCTGCTATGCCCACTGGCCTGTGTGTGTTGTTGTTTAATGCCAGATCAGTACACAATAACACCACCCTCATCCATGATTTGATTGTGGATGAAGATGCCGATTTGGTGTGCATTACCGAGACCTGGGTGGGTGAGCTGGGAGGAGTTGATCTGACCCAGCTTTGCCCACCTGGATATTTGGTGCAACACCAGCACAGGCTGCATGGATGGGGAAGAGTTGCTGTGGTCTACAGAACTTCCATCTCTGTCACCAGGAAACCCCTCTGTCTTGGAGCTGGCTGTGAGACGTGCACCTGGTGTCAGACCAAGCAGACAGTACACTAGGGTCGCTGCTGGTGTAACATCCACCCTGCTGCCCAGCAGCTTCTCTGACTGAGCTAGTGGAGGCCATCTCAGCTGTGGTGTTGGAGGAGCCAGAATGATAATCCTGGGTGATTTCAATGTTCATGCTGAGGCTGCCTCTAGTGTTCCGGCTCAGGACTTCAGGGCCTCCATGACAATCATGGGGCTATCTCAAGTTGTTACCAACCCGATGTATAGGGCAGGGCACACCCTTGACTTGGTTTTTGCCCCAGATGGAGGAAGGGGTGGTCTAGAGATAGGGGGAGTGGATGTCACCTCATTCTCATGGTCATACCACTTCCTGGTGAAGTTTAAACTTACGGCTTCAATCCTCACCTGTAGGGGTGGTGGAAAGATTGAGATAGTTCACCCCTGGACACTAATGGAATCCACTGGATTCCTGAATGCCTGGGGGAGTTCCCAGTAGATAGAACAGGTGACCCTGTTGACGGCCTTATCATGCTATGGTACAGCGAGGCACATCGGGCTCTTGACATGGTTGTCCCTGAGCACCCTCTCCGGCATTGTGGAGCCCAGTTTCCACTTTGGTACACCAATGAGCTAAGGACAATGAAACAGGCTGGACGATGGCTAGAGAGCAAGGGGTGAAAGACGTGCTGTGAGGCTGATAAAACATCATAACCGTGCCTACTGTGTGGAGGTGAGGGCAGCGAAAAAGGCCCACTTCTCTGCCACCACAGCATCCTCAAGTAGCCATTCAATGGAACTTTTTCATATTGTCAGGGGACTGTTGACATCAACTCCAGAAAATGGAGTTTTAGACCCTTTGGAAGCCCACTGCGAATTGTTTGCAAGCCACTTTGAGGGTAAAGTTGCTTGCCTCTGTAGCAATCTTGATGCCCCATCCACATCTACTGTAGTCCTCTGTGAGGTGTCCAGTGCAACATCTGCTGCAACTTCTTGGGATCGGTTTCACTTGATGAGGCCTAATGACGTGGACAAGGTGCTTGTGATGATGCCGCCAGCAATGTGTCCTCTTGACCCTTTGCCCTTCTTGGCTTATTAAAGCTTGCCGAAGGAGTTTGACCAAGTGGATCCAGGGTATGGTCAACACATTGTTCTGGGAGGGAGTGGTTCCAGCTGCCCTGAAAGAGGCACTGATTTCACCGCTCCTGAAAAACCCCACCATGGACCCATGGGTTTGTGACAATTACCATCCAATCGCAAACACCCCTTCTTAGCGAAGGTGACTGAGAGGGTTGTGGCACAGCAATTACAAATACTCTTGGATGAAACAGATTACATTGACCCATTCCAGTCTGGATTCAGGTCTTGTTATGGGATTGAATCAGCCTTGGTCGCCTTGAGGGATGACCTTTATTGGGAGAAGGACAGGGGGAGTGCGACCCTGTTATTCTTACTTGATCTCTTAGGGGCTTTTGATACCATTGACCATGGTATCCTTCTGGGCCAACTTGGTGGGATGGGTATCGGAGGCACTGTTTTACAATGGTTCCGATCCTATCTCCAGGGTCATTTTCAGATAATAGTATTGGGTGATTGCCTTTTGGCCCCCCGGCAGTTGTGCTCTGGGGTGCCACAGGGTAATATCTTGTCCCTCATGCTGTTTAACATCCATGTGAAGCCCTTGGGAGCGGTCATCAGGAGATTTGGGGAGAGGTGTCAGTAGTACGCTGATGATAAACAGTTCTATTTCTCTGTAACATCTGAATCAGGAGAGGCCTTGAAAGCCCTGGACCACTGCCTGGAGTCGGTGGTGGGCTGGATGAGGGCCTATAAACTGAGTTTGAATCCTAGCAAGACGGAAACGCTGTGGGTTGTTGGTTCCCGAGTTTGGATAATCGGTCAGTTGCCTGCTTTGGATGGGGTCGTACTCCCTTTGAAAGAGCAGGTCCGTGGTCTGGGGTTACTCCTGGATTCATCTTTGTCACTAGAGGCCCAGGTGATCTCAGGGGTTAAGGGTGCCCTTTATCAGCTTCGGCTATTAAGACAGCTGCAGCCGTTTCTTGATCGGGATAGCCTGACCACCGTTGTCCATGCACTGGTAACATCCAGGCTGGATTACTGTAATGTGCTCTATGTGGGGCTGTCCTTGATGTTGGTCTGGAAGTTGCAGCTGGTGCAAAATGCGGCGGCAAGACTGCTCACTGGGGCAGGGTATCACCAACATATCACCCCGCTGCTGAAAGAATTGCACTGGCTACCTATTAGCTACCAGGCTAAGTTCAAGGTTCTAGTTTTGGTGGCCCTATACAGCTTGGGACCAAGATACCTGAAAGACCATCTTACCCCTTATATACCCAGCAGATCACTACGTTCTGCAGGTGAGGGCCTCCTGCAGATACCATCTTATCAGGAGGTCTGTTCTGCACACCATAGGAAATGGACCTTTAGTGTAGTGGCACCTACCCTTTGGACTTTCCTCCCTTAAATATTAGACAGGCGCCATCTCTGTTATCTTTTTGGTACCTACTGAAGACCTTGTTACGAGGCAGAGCCATGGAGCCTGCTAAACTACAATTCCCACCCCACACCTAATGGTATGGCTGGTTATGCTTTCCCAAGAGGTTTTGTGCGAAGAGTAACAAGGGCAGAAATTAAGATACAAAACTAAAGCTACAGCATAAATGTTCTGCATAAATGTTATCTTGTTCTTTGGCAAATTTTCCTCACCTACAGTGAATCCCATTGTTTGTTAGCAGCCTTAGTTTTCAGGGTCAGTTAGCGATACACACACACATACACAACATCACCAGAGTTCCTACCCCCCTTGGCAGGAGGGGGAGAGAGGAAAAAGTATTTTAAAAACCGAGGCTTGAAGGTAGAAAAAAAGAGAAAGAGGAAGGGGGGTTGAGGAACATCACAGCTCCCACACACGTGTACGACGCTCTCAAGGAACTGATCAAGGACTGCAGGGACAGAACCGGTGACACTCTGGGTCTCAGTGCAAAACCTTGAGACCAAGAGATTCCTTCCTGGTTTTGGATCAGAGCTCTTCCACATAGCTTCAGCTGTATTCAACCACCCACTCCGGGCATAGGATAGGTAATCTCTCCTACCTTTCACCTCTTATAGTAATAGGGTCCTTTGATTTCTTTAGTTTAAAGTTATGAACAGGTTAGGATATTAATGATTAATGCTGCCACGCACCCAAGTAATTCTGTAATGCTTTTCGACTCTTTCTCTCAATAAAAGAAAGCTTTGCTTTATTTTGGTTTGGACCTGCATTTCTTGCGTTAAATAGATACACCATTTAGGCACATTTCAGGGCAAAGTGCTTGTTTTATCACTAGCAAAAGATCCCCTCCTCTCAAGGAGGTGTGTTTCATGGGACATGAGGGTGGCAAATTCACACACTCAGGTTCCCAAGAGCACATGTTGTAACAACCTTCCTCTTTCAACAAGGCTTTTAAGTGGAGAACTTATCCCAGTTTGTGTCTGTGTTGAAATTGCTTTTTGAGATGCTTTTAAACCTTTTTAAAATATGTTTTTTAAACTTAAAAAAAAATGTTTTTAACGATTGTTTTAATAAGTTTTTAAGGATGGTTTTGTTTTAATATATTTTAAAGGCTTTTTCTATGATGTTTTAAAGTGTTTTTGTGCTTTTGTTGGCTGCCCTGGGCTCCTACTGGGAGGAAGGGCGGGATTTAAATTTAATAAATAATAATAATAATAATAATAATAATAAGTGACGCTTTCCCCGTAATTGTATTTCCATAGTAGAAAAGGCTTACCCCATTTAATTTCTACCTGCCCCACAGCTGCTGAATGCACAAGAGCCTGATCTCCTGCCATGCCAACCCTCAACCATGCAAAGAAATCAAGTTAAAAAAAAATCCACAGAATTCGGGATTTTTTTAAAAAAATAGGAACATCTATAACTGTATGAAATATGACATTCTCAGGCAAAAAGAAGTGATGAGACAGTAGACATAAAAAACCCAAAGCCTTGACAAACAGCAACAAAAATATTCTGAGCATCAGCATTTTCACATTTTAACTGTTTTAATTATTTTTGCTTATTTACTGCCGCGAACCAGTCCCTAACTCTCAGCCTAACCTACCTCATGTGGCTGTTGTGAAGATACAGAAGGCAGAATTAAAATGGCTGCAAAAGGATACTAAGGCTGCAAGCCAATACATGTCTACTCAGAAGTAAGCTCTACTGGGTTTAATAGGACTTACTCCAAGGTAAGTGTGTACTCCAACACACGCTTATCTGGGAGTAAGTACCATTAAACCCAAAGGAACTTACTTATGAGTAGACATGTATCTGATTCCAGGTTAGTCCTTGTATTATAGGTATCAAATTTTACTTGCCTTAACCAGATTGATGCATCTTTGTACTAAACTGTCTTATTTGCTCTCTCTTCCTCTTCCCCACAAATTAGTACAGCTTCAAGGCTTCAACCAGTCCTTATCTCACCTAATTAGTACAATCCTATACCCAATTTGATTTACCTAGGAGTAAGCTCCATTAAACAAAAAGAGACTTACTTCTGAGTAGATGTATATATTGTAGTTTAAGTTAACTATACAATGATTTTTAACAGGTGCCTGGACAAGTGCCTGTTTGGAACTCTTTGCATTTGTCATGGGGAGGGGAATTTTTTAATTTGCACCAAAGAACTTCCAGGAAATACCTTCCTCAGAAGACGAAGGTGCATCCTGGTTGTTAGGAAGGAAGGAAGGAAGGAAGGAAGGAAAACTGGAAGCAGCAGCTCTTTAGGACACTGGCTGCTTGCTGCTGCAACTTCTGCCTGCCCCTTGCTCGCCTCAAAGCCAAGGCTGTAAGAAGGCTTTTGGCTCTGGTCCTTGCTCTCTCAGCAACCCTGCTACTTCTGGGCGGCTAGCTAGTGTGGTGCTTGAGTGTATAGAGAGGAGAACTGTGCTCAAAGCTTTTTCAGTGTTTCCCAAACTTTTTTATTTTTTTGTTGCTGGACTATAGTTCCAATCCAATCCAATCCGGTTTTATTACGGCCAAAGGCCAGTATAAAAGTAAAACAAACATCATAAACGATTATTAAAAGAGGGACATATTCAAGTCAAAAATTAATCAGGAATTAGCTTCCAGATCTATATAAAATATTGATTATTCATTCGTCATTCATTATTATTTGTTACAGTAATAGACTGAATATTATAGGAATACAGATCATAATATTAATATAGGATAGGAACATATTAGTTAAAATTTCTAAAACTCATCCCAACATATTTAAGAGTAAACAAGGAGAGCCAGAAAGAACTCAATTTCAAGAGTCATTTACCCGATTCCTCCTAAGTAGAATAGCAATTGCGCAAAATTTAGCAACTTTCTCTGTAATTAATTGTTGGTGATCTCCCAGTAGGTATTCCAAACACTTATCCTCACTTCTACCAGGTATGAGGTCTAGGATAGGTTTAATTATTTGATTTCTGAGATCATGGTAGTAAGGGCAACGTAGTAAGACATGGGCAATAGTTTCTACCTCATCCTCACCGCAGGGACATTTCCTATCACAATATGGGATTTTATTATATCTGCCATCTAGAAGCATTGATGGTAGAGTATTCATTCTTGCGAGGGAAAATGCTCTGCGGTAACTGGGAATGGTGAGATTGGACAAATATGGCATTGGAGATAAGAATCTTGGGTTATATCTATGTTTCCTGACTTGTATTGATTGGTGTTGATAATCGATATATTTGATTCTTTGTGAAATATTCATCTTGGCTTTTAGATAGCCCATTTCTTGGATTACAGGGACAGAAAAGCCAAGGTTCTGAATTTTATCTATTATCAACTTCTCCCAGGGAGATTGAAAATTATCTTGAAGAATTTGGGGAGAAAGCCCAGTGGGATCAAGTTTCAATTTCAACCAAGTGGAAATTCTCAAGGTCCAGATCTTAGATTCTATAGTTGGTAAACCAGCCTCAAGTCTAAGAATAAAACTAGGAATACACTTAGGGACAGCAAATATAGTCCTCAGAAAGGAATTTTGTAACGATTCCAAAGCAGAGAAGTTCTCATTGTATTCCATAGAGTAATTTAGAAATTACTTTAGCAGTGAATACTTTAATTGCTGGAATAATAAGCTGTCCCCCTTTATTGAAAAAGTATGATAACAGAGCTTTCAGCGTTTTTTTAGCATTCCAGATCGTTGCCTTGATCTGCATTTGCCATGATCCAGTAGATTGAAATGTTAAACCCAGGTACATAACAGTATTTATTTGTTCAATTGAGTGACCCTTAATTTGCCAACGATGTTTCAGTCTTTTTTTGGTAAATATTAAAACCTTAGTTTTCTCGTAGTTAATTGACAGCAATTCGTTTGAACAAAATGTAGTCAAAGCTGCTAAGAGTCTTCTAAGGCCAACCAAGGATCTTGCCAACAGAACTATGTCGTCAGCGTATAAAAGTATGGACCTGGGGCTACCAGCATAGTCCCACTATGGGACTATAGTTCCCATAATTCCTGACCATTGGCCATGCTGGCTGGGGCTGATGGGAGTTGTAGTCCAGCAAAAAAAAAAAAAAATTTTGGGAAACACTGCTTTAGATTGATATAGCAAGATGCTATATGATAAAAGAAAAAAGGCAAGGCAGGCATCCCTGGATGAATTTTGGAAGAACTCTTCAAGTGGTTTATATGCAAGGCTTACCTGACCTGGATGTTTCAATTCAGACATGCATATTGTTAGTTTTGAATAAAAAGTTTGCTGAAATACATTGAACTACTCTTTTTTTGTGTGGTGTAGGAACCTATCCATTTTCTTACCATGTTATTCTTACCTCTGATACCAAAGTTTCTGTTAAAGTAGTAATGTCCAGGAACGCATGTACTTCGTTATCTGAGGTATTACTGTATCACCATGCCCCGCTAAATTTCATTTACACCAGCAGGTGTGGTGTGACACAACAGCGGACATGTCTCTCTCCTCCTCTCCCCCTCTACCCCCCTCCCCCTCTCTCTCTCCCTCTCTCTCTCTCTATGCATGAACACTTCTGTATGCCAGAACACTACACTAAATGTTATTATATAAGCGGTGGTAGTTTGACCCAAAGAAAACTAGGAAACATAAAACACCAAACTCACTCAAATTTCTGGCTTAACAGGGTTGCAAACAGATTTTTTTCTGGAAGCAATTAACACGGATATGACCACAAAACTTCCACTTGATTCCACTAGATTTACAGAAGTGGCTTTTACATGAAAGATTACATAACATAACAGGCAAGGAAATGTCAGGAAAATGAAATAAAGTGCTGTATAAATACAGCCTAAATGGATACTGCTGGATCTAAGATGGAGGAGAGAATCCTCTTCAGAGAACTATAAATGTTTTAAACAATAATAAATATTAATTGCAGGAATACTTGAAATATCTGACCACCAACCTCAGTAATCAGTAGACAACAACTGAGAACTGGACAGAAATGCCAGTGATTTTAAAATCAAGCACTAAAACACCTGGAAATGTCAGAAGCAGTAAAAGAGCACTTCATTTTCCTAGCACTGATAGATGGCTATATGTTACTTCTAGTAT
This sequence comes from Rhineura floridana, assembly GCF_030035675.1. Lineage (NCBI taxonomy): Eukaryota > Metazoa > Chordata > Lepidosauria > Squamata > Rhineuridae > Rhineura > Rhineura floridana. Next base: position 76,581,947 of record NC_084487.1, on the reverse strand, counting down.
ATATGAAAATATCTCTTTAATATGGTTTCACACTTCTGGTATCTACCACCTCTTTCCTTTGAACTTGATAGACATAGCCCAAGCACATTTACTACATATGGAGATGAGGTAAACAAACAAAGGTAGAGAAAAATTTAGGGGAAATAGCAAAAATGTTGTTCAAGTCAGCTGCTATTTTCAGATCTTACCAAAAAGGACATCAAAAGAAGAAGCAGAGAAAAAGACCCTCATAGGCAATGTTTTATCTTTGCTTTCTTCAAATAAACTCCTACTCCCAAGATGCTATAGATCCCCTTTAATTTAAAAGACAACAAACATTTTTTTTAATGTGGGCGGCATAAATATTTATTTATTTATATTACAGATGTTTTGTATCCATCTCTGTGAATAACATGTCTTTCCTCTGAAATGTTTCAGTCTGGTTATGTCTTGTAAATAGCAATAAAATCTGAGTACAAGAGAATATAGTTCCCCACCACCACCACCACCCACATTTCTTTCTGCATTTATAGCCAGCCAAGCATTGTTCTACTCGGAGCAAGCATTTCTCAGAAGGAAAGGCCATCTGGCTTATACAAGCCTGCCCCAATCAGCCTTTGGGCACAGTGGGAGAGGGCACTAATGATGACGTGTTAAGTTTTAAAGTCAACTTTTAGAGACAGAAACAGATTGGTTTGGAGCATCTGCCTGAAGTGCCAGTTGTACTGGTGGAATTTAAGACACAGGCCAGGCTTGCCAGATGCCACAGCCTGACAAAAGGGATTTCAGTGTTTTGCTTTTTACACCCACAATGCAAGCTGAAAGGACAGAGATGACCATCACCATGTGGGCCTTGCAACATCTGCCAAGTCTGAAGAGAATAAATTAGGCAAGTTGTTCATTTTGAAAGATCCAAAGCACCTATTCTCAGAGCAAGTAAAAACATATCACTATTACTGGATATATACAGGGCTCATCCTTGCTGTTAAGGAACCCTGGGTAGGAACACAAGGCCAAGCAGCATTTATTTGTTTGTTTGCTTATTTCTAAAAGTATTTAGAAATTAACAGCTGCATAGGTCTTTCAACATTAAAAAAGTCTTCATGAGACACTTGAAGGTCAAAAGTAGGGGTTCCTGCTGAATCTCTTTACGTACATGCTCCCACACTCTAGCTTTCCCATACTGCAAGCTGCACCCAGAGCTGGCCAGAGTGCAAAAGCAATCTAAGCAATTGTTTGGGGTGAAAATAGTTTAGGAGTACCAAAGCAGCAGCATGCAGTCTAACAGGCACACTCCAGCACCTTTGGGGCAAGATTCTCTTCATGTACCAACTTGCCTATACGCAATGTAGAATCATAGAGTTGGAAGCAGCCTATAAAGCCATTGAGTCCAACCCCTTGCTCAATGCAGGAATCCAAATTAAAGCATACCCTACGGGTGCCTGTCCAGCTGCCTTTTGAATGCCTCCAGTGTTGGAGAACCCTCCCTAGGTAACTGGCTCCATTGTCATACCGCTCTAGCAGTTAGGAATTGTTTTCTGATGTTCAGTAAAATTTTGGCTTCCTGTAACTTGAGCCCATTATTCTGTGTTCAGCACTCTGGGACAGTCGAGAAGAAGGCCCTCCTCTGTGTGGCAACCTTTCAAGTACTATCATATCTCCCCTCAGTCTTCTCTTCTCAAAGCTAAACATGTCCAGTACTGTTGCGACCCAGGCACAAGAGGAATTAGCTCAGGAAGAGGAGTCAGATGAGGACGAGGTCCCTGGGAGCATTGAAGGAAGGGGGAGTGCAGTCAGCCCACAGACTCCTGAGGCCAGTCCCCCCCATCAAGGCAGTTCCCACTCCACCTGCGAGCCTGAGCTGTTGGGAAGCGACCCCGCCCGTGCGCCAACCACGCACCTTCTGGTATCCCTGCCTGGCACTTCAAACGCTTCTCCGCCAACCAGCTTCATGCTCCCTAAAGCCGAGCCATCACCTAGTGAAGCCTCGCTTTTAGATGTGCCGTTGGAAGCTCGGCCCCCTCACCCCGTGCGAGAAAAGGGACCTTGAGAGGGTAGAACTTCGGAGGAGCCGTCATTTACAAGCGAAGACCTTTCCTACTTAAGCAGGTGCCCGCCCAGGCTCTAGTGCTGATTCAACTCTCCCCACAAGCTGCAGAGACTGATTAGGTAGTTTAGCTAGGGAAAGTAGTGAGCTAGAATAGACAGGTTTATGAAGCGCCCTGCTTTGGATGTAAGCATCACCCTAATAAAATGAGAAATTGACCAAGTCCCGCCTCCGTCTCATGTCTTGGGCTCTGGGCAGGACAAGTACTTTCAGCCCCTCCTCTAGACTGATGGGAATGGGTGAGAGATGGCACAGCAAATCTCTCCATCAGTTTTGCTAAAATACCAGCAACTTTTAGGTGCTCCTCCTCCTCCTTGAAAATCTTTCCATTTTAGATAGTTATTACAAGAACGCTGTAACTAAGAAATAGTGACCAAGTGTGCTTTTTTGCTCCTCCTCCATTTCCTTTTGTGTTGTGTCTTTTAGGTTATAAGCCTGAAGGGCAAGGGATTATGACTGGCATGCATAAACAATGATAGGTGTCTTTTTTGGCTACAGAGTGGGATAAAGTACTTCCAAACAAACCAAAATGTTATTTGTGTGTTAACTCCTGGATAGTTCCTAAGGTACTTAAATGAACTACAATAATATAAACTCCACAATGTTTAAAAGGAGAGGGGAGAGAGAAGAGAATGAGGTAAATATTTTACTCTTTCAAACTTAATGACATGTTTTTTTCCAGCAGGCTACAGAAATATGGCTTGCAATGTTAGGAACAAACTTTGGGGGTCACATGACTTTGGAGAAGTATCCAAACTCTAAAATTTAATCCACAACAGATAAGACTATGGCTATAGCAGAACAGGATCTTTTCTTCAGACAGAATAAGAAAAATGATATCCAATGCATTTCGAGCTAACAAATAATATTTGGAACAGACCAAGGACCATAAACATAGACCAATGATAAACCCAATACAGACATTAGATCTCAACAGTTTTCTGTCCATTCTCTCAAAAGCTAAAGTATTTGATGCACACAATATTTTATCTTCATTCTGCAATAGCCTGCAGTAGGATATGAGCATGAATATAAGATCCAGCTTGTGGCTGTACGTCACTTACTTCCTCTGTGTTAACAGACAGAGAGTGGTATTCCATGCTAGTTCTACTCAGAGTAGACCCACTGAAGTTAATAGATATGACTAACTTGGGTATGTTCAACTCAATGGGTCTACTCTGAGTAGAATTTAGTTGAGAAGAAGCTTGGATAAAATGTGCATAATATAGATGGAATGTTATAATGCATTGATAAATTGACTTGAGCAATGCTTAACAATCCTGGTCAAAATGTACAGCTCAGTCTTATAGGTCAGCCTGACAAATAACAGAGCAATCCAACTCAGGGAGGCTGGCAGAAGGGGCCGCCACATCCAAGTGCTGTCCAGGAGCCACTGGGAGGTGAGGGTGCTGGCTGTGCCGGCAGGGCGCAAGGGTAGGAAACAAAATGTATGTTTCCTTCTGCCACCCCTTTTCTCGGTGTATCTACTGCCACAAAGGAAGGGCACAGGACTGAACCAAACTGGCTCAGGAGTGGCGTAAGGCCCCCTCCCCTTGGTTCCACCCTGAAGCATCCCCAGAAAGCTCCTTTTTGGGGCTTTCCCACCAGGTCCACTTGCATCTATCTCAGCTGAGCAAGCTGGGTCCTGACTGAGCCCAGATGGTGCTGGAGTTCGCTGGCAGTGGCATGGCTGTGCTGGGGGGAGACAATTTCTGCCGGCAGAGTAGAACAGTGCTGACACTCTTCCTCCTCTGCCTCATCCAGCTGCCCCTTAGCTCAGCATAACCAGCAGCTGGATTGTGCCCTAAGTCTATCAAAATGTGTAGGTAGTAAATTGTTGCATTCCAGCTTGCCCACATAGTATCTGTTAATCACAGTGCTGAATATTTGATATTTTATTTCTACAGGTTTTTAAAAAAATATGTATCTTTATATTACTGCTATATGCTTGCTTAATTTATAAATTTTGTATGCCACCTTGCAAAAAAGTTTCATTTTAAAAGGTGGGATATAAATTTATTAAATAAAAATAAATAAGTGGTATACTGATATGTGAATGTTAAGAGAAACACCTACACTAAGTTATGTGAATATTGAGACTGATGAAAATCAGTCTGGAGTTGAGGTTCATGAAAATCTAGAGTAGTCTCTGCAAAGATTAATTTTTTCACATTAGACATCAGATGTAACAAAAAAGCACAGTTTCCCACTACATGAATGATCCTGTGCAAGCTTCAGGCTTGTGTGCTTTTCCTTCCCATCTCCTCCCGCACAGTTTTTCATGATGTCTCATTTCTTTTAAAATATGGTTTGGAAATAAGTCAGATCTGAAACTATGGTTTGATCCTGGTTGGTCTAACTAATCACAGGTTAAACAAATCAAGAGTTGCATGGAGTTTGGACATTTAAAAATAAAATTTAAAAAGGATAGTTTCAATCTCCTTCTCTGCACATGAAATTGTAGAAAGAAAGAGCAAGAGAAGAGGAAACACACAAATCCTCATGTAATAGGAAAACATAGTTTCCCGTGATATATGAATTGGCCAATTGATTAATGCACATCTTCCAAATGACAGCGCACCTGTGTACAATTAATCACTGTAATAACCAAAGACAAAATATCTTTATTTGACCTATTCCTCTGACTACTGAGAGTGGTTTCAGAAGGGCTGAGAAGGCAGTAGCTCAATGTTAGTTATCAACCACTATGCCAAGTCTTTAGGCTTCTTACCAGATATTGAAGACGCTGACGTTCTGTTTCTGGAGTGAATTCTGAAGACATCGGAATGACTTCTCCGTTTCTGATTATAATGGCCCTGCAATATTCAGAACATACAGTAAGAAGTGGAGAGCAGTCTCTTTTGGAAAATATGCATTGCTTAAAAAAATTAAATGGCGTCTTATTCTATTCTGGCAAAGCACAGACAGCATCTTCACTGCATCTCTCATCAATGTAATACTAAAGGTATCATACACACTGTTGTTGCATTCTGTTTATGCCAAAGAGTAGAAAAAGCCCATTTCTAATACTACAGGAGACATAATGGATAGTGCTTTGTAGGCCTATGGTGTCTGGTGCACTATAATCTTCTGGCTTCAAATGACTCATGTTCCAGTCATGGATTGCTCATATGCCATGTCAGAACATATCCATTCTAGCAGCAAATGGAGATGGCAGAGCAAATGTAACTAGGTACCTGCCAAGGGACACAGGAAATGGGATGACTGGTAGTAGTACTGTGCCCCTCTCCCCCACAAACCACATCCTCCCTCCCTCCAACACACACACACACACACACACACACCAGTCTACCTGCAAATACCAATGGGAAAAGAAAATCCTCTCAAAAAATGGGCATTTTCCTGATTTCTATCACATAGTTATCACACTAAATCGTTATGAATCGTTATGGAGTCATTAAAGAAAAAGGTATAATTTGATCATACATGATCTTGAGAGGCGATTGCCCCAATAGTACAGTCAGGATTCTTGTTGCATCCTAACAGCAGTTAATTTTGTTTATGTGAACAAGTTTGTCTCTTTTTGTAATCTCGGCCTCATAGCTACACTTTTGAAGATAGTCAGAGATAGGGAAGGAGGAAAGAGACAAAGATGGGGAGGAGCTGTAGCATGGCAGCCTATCCTTTGATTAATATGTTGGACTTAGGAATTGGCAAGACTAAGAGGCATGTTGGGATTGGCCCCTCTTTGACCCTCAGCTTCATTTCATGATGTAAGACCAGACTGCCTGATACTGGGTTGCAATTAGGCATGAATTCATAAGGATTGGCACAATCTTCACGGGTTTTATTACTCTCTCAGTAAACTAGTTTCCTTCTGCCAGATTTACATGGCACAGTGATGTAAGCAGAACATCACTGTAAGCAGAAAAGTAATTTCTAAGCACATCCCAAAAGGAATTTACATCATTCACCTTTTTGAGCCTAACCATCATTTAGGTCAAAGGAGATCTCTCCCTTCCCCCCCCCTCATTCCTACACATCATCATATCCTGCTTTCTTCCATGCACACCCACGAGACCTAAAACTCTAGAAAAAGAGCGGATCACACACACAGCTGCCTCCTGTCCACTGGACTCTTTGCATGTCAAGTAGCATTGCATCGCAAGACATCAGGCCAAGAAATCTCTAGGTCAAGGGTCCTGTTGCCTTGTAGCGAGGAAAGGTCTAAGTGAGTTTCAAAAAGAGATGAAACTCTAAGGCATAGGATTTCTGATTCCAACTTCTGCTTCCGGCTTCCCTGCATACATGCGCAGGGACACAGCTACAACAGCCCCTCAAGGCATGGGATAGGTAACTTTACTCTCTGTTCTGTCTTCTGGAGTTTTCACACCATATTGTTGTGCTCCCACCCTTCACTTCATTTTGCAACTTCTTTTATCTGTAAAACTTAGCTTAAGCTTTAGTCTAAAGGCTGTGAATGAGTTAGGATTAAATACATCCTGGAATTTATACTTTATAAATTGGATCGCATTAATGAATTTGTAATCAAACACTTTCTACCTCACTGTAATAAACAAACACTGAACTGTTGTAAAATGAAACTCTTGTTGTGGGTGTGCATCCTTGGGTTTTAAAGTGCTTTAGACACATTCTCAAAATGGCGCATGACTGACCCACATAAAAGATCCTCCGCTGACACGAAATATGTTTTAAGAGTCATGTGTGAGTTCAGGCACACACAGGTTCTTAGACATGTGCAACAAGGCTATCAGAAAGGGAGGTAAAATCTATTATATTTAAATACTCCGCAGTATGCCATCCTTGACAGGAGCTAGGTACACCCATGTAGCTATATAAATAATTTAAGATTATCCCCAAACATCTCACTGAATGTGATCCAGAATGTAATGGCTAAGCAAATTTTACAAAAATTTGCCCATGAGCAGTGAATTTAAGCTCCCCTGCTGGAATAAAGTCAGCTTTTATTTATGTAAATGTACAAAAGAACTGCTATACTGATAATTATTAGTGAGAAAGTTAGCAACATCCAACTGCAACTCTTTGGCAGCTTTCAGACGGGATGCTAGACCACAGTTTATTGCTCTCCAGATTTTCTGGATTACAACCCCCATCAAGCTGAGGCAACATGGGCAAACTACCACCAAAAAATTACCACCAAACCTTTTGTTTCTATTTTAGATTAACCACAGTTTAGCAAGCTATTCAATCCTAAACTGTGGTTTGTCATAACTACATATGGAAAACAAGCAATTTTAATAAATTATAGTTTGAAGTTGTATCATTTTCACTAACCATAATTAAGATTAACTACAATTTATCTCAGTTCAGATGATACAACAAACTGCAGTTAATCTAAAATTGAAGCAAAGGCTTTTGAACTCCTCTTCATAACCCTACTTGAGGAAGGTGAGAGGAGGCAAGCTCAAGACTTGTCTAGGCTCGTTCTCATGCTAAAGTATGGTTTAGCATTACATCCGAGCCAGTCTTTTGAGTCAATAAGAGGTGGATCAGATTTAAGATTAAGACTTTCATTTATTTGAAGTATTGTACTATGGGTGTATATGAAGCAGAGGAATCCTCTCATCAGCATGTTTTCAGGATACAGAAGCTTGTCTGTTGTCCTCTAGTAACTGACTTTAGCATACACATTGTGAAGAAATGCACAAACGTTCTCATTACAATGGATTATCTATGCACCCATTTTAAACAGCAGGCATGCATTTTAATGCCTTTTCATTATTTGTGCTCCTCTAAGTTGTGCTTAGAGGTAAGTAATGCAATCTCAAATATTAATCCATTTGATATCTTGTTTATCTTTCAGTGAGGTAGGTTGTGTAAGACCTGTCTTTTTATCTATATTATGAATGTGTTTTTAGGCTTTGGTTTTGTATACTTATTTTAATATTTGCATCATTTTGAAAAACATTTTGGGTTCCTTTTTCTTTAAAAAGTGACTAAAATAATAATAATAATAATAATAATAATAATAATAATAATAATAATAATATCATCTGCCTACCTAAAATACTGGAGCAAGTAAGGATTTGAAAGATACTGCACAGATTTACCAAGAATATTAGTATATCAGATGCTGCTGTACTATAGGACACTTGTTTTTCAGAATGAGCTGTGCTCTTTTATGTCATACTTCCATTTGCTAAATACACTCTACCCTTACAATAACTGAATGCGCTGCTATTAGTTCTTCTGGTGCCACTGTAGAGTAACCAGAAAATGCTGGATATGCATAAGCATGTTGATAAGCTCCTAAAAGCTTCTTACAGTGAATGCTGAATACATTCTTTCTTTATGAGTGGCTGGGCAAATGTAAGCTCCAAACCTGCTTTTCTACCATGAAGACTGAACTGAAAACTTGAAAACACAAGAACAAATTGAAACCTGCAAAGCAGTTGATTATCAGTTGCCATATAATTTGTCAGAAAATGTAGCAAGACAGAAGCTTTTACCACAAGCATGAAAGCTACCCTGTAATAAGTTGGAACACTGGAAGTAAAAGATTATGGGAGTGCTAGGAACCACTTTCTAACACCACTTCTCAACCTTCCCAGAGAAATGATGGATGGCAAATAAGAAGTTTTGTAGAACATGCTTCTCCCATCAAAGATCCAAGCACCCCGATATTTCTGCGAACACTCCAGAAGATCATAAGAACATAAGAAAAGCCATGCTGAATCATGCCAAAGGCACATCTAGTCCTGTGTCCTGTTCTCACAGTGGCCAACCATGTGCCTATGGAAAGTCCACAAGCAGGATCTGTGTGCAACAACACTCTCCCCGCTTGTGATTCCCAGAAACTGGTATTCAGAGGCATGCTGAATCCAGCTGAATTTGGCAACCATTCAGGTGCTGATCCTATAACACTCTCGCTGAACGGATGGTCCAAACAGGTACAACTCTTCATCTATTCTGATGTCCACATCAAAAACAGAAAAAAAATCCTGCACAGAAAATATATGTATGTGGGAACTAAAAATGCTTCTGTTTTTCTCTTACACAGAAGAGAATGATCATACACAGAAAGGGGGAGGGAGAAAGAGAGAGAGAGAATAAATACTGTAGAAGTAACCTGGAAGCACCAAAGCAAGGTTTATTCAGAAGCAGGGCTGGCACCAGGCACAACTAGGCCCTTGGGCACCAGCCTCACCCGGGCCCATGGTGCCATAGCCCAACACACACACAATACAGGGAGCATGGCACTAATAAGCCCACCGACACACCCCACCTACCTCTCATGTCATGTGAATGACGTGTGCATGTAGCCCGCATACTTGCCATCACCCAAGATGGTGGGGGGGCATCAGCCCATTCGGGAAGCCCCCCGCCACCATCCTGGGTGATGGCAGACATGCATGCACAGCATTCACACTGATGGGTAGGTGGGACATGCGGGAAGGCTTATTGAAACCCACGCTGTTTGCATTGGGGAAGTGCCTGGGAGCTCCCTCTCCACGATCAGTGGCAGGGTTGGGTTGCAGGACATGATGCTGCCGCGGATCACAGAATGGGAGCGCCACCCTCCCACCCTAAGGAGGGGCCCAGGGGCCTCCAGCCAAGGTCCAACCTGACTGCCCTCTGACCCCAGCCCTGTTCAGAAGAGTGGAAACTGGTTCTATTTACGCAGGTATGAATAAGGTGACACACACAGGTTTTGTTTGTTTGTTTGACTTCTGGGACACACTGAATCCATTTCAAAATGGACTTGGATAACCAGAGAATAGGAAAGGAAGGAGTCATGCTCAGCTAAGTAACATAACAAAAACCCAATGCTCCCCTTTGTTACATTTTCATTTTTTCTCTGTAAGCACAATAAATTGAAATAATGGTTTAAAGCAAAGGTAGATGCTAGTGTATTGAATTCAATTTTGTCATGAATATTTAAAATATAGCAAGACTTGCATTAAATCGCAATGTACATAAAGTTATATCTGACTGGCAAGAAGGCAAACAAAATCTCCTAAAATTACACTTAGTGACTAGGATCCAAAGAGCTACTTTAGAATATTTTAGGCATACCCAGTGGGCTTGTTTTTTTACTTTCTACTTTTGAATAGCAGACCCCTTTATCATGCCACAAACTGATATTGAAAGTCCCCTTCATTTAAGAGGCTTGCCATACAGATTTGTTTTTGGGGGGAGGTGGAGGGAGCTGTTTTGAGAAGCATAAGTTCAAATACCCCTTGGTCACAATGAACTAGTTGCACAGTTCTTTGGATCCAGGCCAAAGTTGTTTCTTTTTAAATGTCTGGAGACAAAAGCTGTTTTATCATTTTAGAAGGGGAGGGATATGATTACAGATCAAGCTGAGGAGCTTAGATAAGGGAGTAGATATGCTTGCCATTCCTTGAGAGTCAGCCTAATTTTTTCCCAGACCACATTGTTTTCTAGCTGACTGGATCTTTTTTAATGCTCCTGAACTTTTATAATTAATTATTATATTGGATTGCCCATCCTCAACCCAGTGCCCACCAGCTGTTTTGGACTATAAACCCCATCATCCCCAGTCAACACTGATGGGAGTTGTAGTCCAAAGAGTCTGATGGGCATCAGATTGGAGAAAGCTGTATAATCACAAAAAACTGTGTTGGGTGTTTTTGTTTTTAAACGACTTCTTAAAATTCAGACACTCTTATTACACAAAATACATGAACAATCCTACTACACTCCCACCACCGTCTTCCATTCATCATGAAATCTTCCCACTCTGTTTTTATTATGTCTTAGCTCCAGATCCAAACCAGCTCTTTCCTAGAAAAGATGGGCATAACTCATGATTAAATATGTTGCTGTAATTCCCCTCTATTTCAATGTAATTACTACCTGTGAACAAGTCAGTTCCAAAAAGAGAGAGAGTTTTCAAAAGGTCAATTTGTTTGGACAAGGTAACACAGCTATGAAGCTTGAGAAAATTCCACACAGCAAGAGCAGCTTGAAATAATAAGATAACCACGGGAACATCCATCAAGACCATTAAACAAACAGCAGTTACACAAAAAGTATAACTGGTGCTAAAGTTCCTGGTTGATCAGTTGCACCCAGGACAAAACTGTAGATAGAAATTTAGAAATATGGAATATACAGGTAAAAAAAGCTAAACATCTACACAAATATAGCTAATTTATTTTATCAAGCATAACAGCAGCAACACCTAAAACCATTAAACATAGTACACAGTGAAAAGTGAAATAGACTATGTCCACAGATTTACTATCTGATGAAAGACATTAGGGAAGGAAAGCAAAAGAGTGCTAACCAGAAAAGGCTGGAGTGAAAAAAGAAGTCTTGAAAAGGTGCTTGAACATACTAATAGACAAAGAGAATGACATGTCAGATGCAAGGGCACTTCAGCAGTATGGAGCAGCAAGCAATGAGGAACATGGATGGGAGATTAAGAGGATTTCTCAAGAGGAGGAAGCATAATATAGAAAAAGAAGGGAAATGAGAAGGAAGACCTCAAGACATTTTGAAAATACAAGAAGCTTAAAGTGAAGGACAAGGAAATCAGTGAAGACTGCAATACAAAACATGTAATATCTGAACTATAAGCATCATATATAAGATGGGCAGCAAGCACTTGAGAGAAAATGCTTAAAGGCAGGTAGGCCAACAAGAAGGAGGATGTCTAAGATAGAAAGAGTAAGAGACCAAATTAAAGTGCTGATTTTGAGCAAATTATAGCTGTTACCAATCAAGTGAAAATGGCATAAAGAGGAAAAAGGGAAGAAAAGAATGTAGAAAGTAGGAACTAATTAACACTGAACTAATTTCAATGCTTAATATGAAATGCTTGTAGCACTTGAATGACAGCAATGCATGGCCTAAGTGCAGATACAGTAGATCTATGGGCCAGCAAATGGATTTAGAGCAGGCCTCAATACTAGTTTTAAAAAGTAGGCTAATGAGACAAAAGCTTGTATTTAATTGGATATAAAATACTAAACTTTCAGGCCAAGACTGATGGGCATGCTTCTTGATCTCCTGGAAGGAAGATTCCACAAATCTGGTCCCATATCACACTAGAGATGACCTTTCCCCCAGCCTGCCCCTCATCTGGATGGCTAGCACAAATATTCCCTTGCAAAGAACTCTGAAGCGGAGGAATCTTCCATTTGCACTGGAGTTTGGCAGAAACAATGCAAGTTGCTCAGCAAGAGCAGGACACTTTGAGGAAGGGCAAAGGAGCAAAGAAAGGGACTCCCACAACTTCTTCCATCCTCATGGCCTAGTTCAGACTGGTAGAAAAGATCTCCCAAGTCCATTTCTCTTACCAGAGGATCTTGACATGGGAGAGGTCTTATCTGATTGCACCTACAGCATTAACAGAAGACAGATGGAGCATGTTTCTATCTTCAGCAACCCCCAAAATGAAATGAGAACAAATGGCTCTGCTCCCTTGAGTTCTTGGAGGGGGGGAGCAAGGGGGAGAGACAAAGAGTAGGAAAGGGAAGGGATCAGTGGCAAGCATTTATTATGACCGGCTAGTGAATCACATTAGAAACACTTGCTTTTCTGTTTGAAGTCACTTTTGATTGAGCTGTTACGATAGAGAATAAAATTATAATTCAAGACAGGTAGCTCAACGACAAGAAGTACCTTGAAAACAATGCAGTGATTACGAGAAGCCAACATGGATTTATTAAGAACAAATCCCGCCAGACTAATCTTATCTCATTTTTTGATTGGGTAACCTCCCTGGTAGACTGTAGGAATGCTGAGGGCATAATATATCTCGACTTCAGCAAAGCTTTTGACAAAGTGCCTCATGATATTCTGATGAGCAAGCTAGGTAAATGTGGGCTGGATGAACAACAATCAGGTGGATCCACAGTTGGCTACAGAATCGCACTCAAAGAGTGCTTATCAATGGTTCCTTCTCAAACTGGGGGGAGGTGACAAGTGGGGTACTGGAGGGCTTGGCCCTGGGCCCAGTGCTCTTAACATTTTTATTAGTGAATTTGATGAGGAAGTGCAAGGAATGCTTATCAAATCTGCAGATGATACAAAATTGGAAGGAATAGCTAATACCCTGGAGAGCAGAAACAAAATTCAAAGTGATCTTGATAGGCTGGATCAGTGGGCTGAAAACAACAGAATGAAATTTAACAGGGATAAGTGTAAAGTTATACAGCTAGGCAAAAGAAACCAAGTACAGAGTTATAAGGTATGGGAAACTTGGCACAGCAATACTACATTCCAGAAGGATCTTGGAATTGTTGGCTCATGTTCAGCTTGTGATCAACAACAGTGCAATGTGGCTGCAAAAATGGCAGATGCTATTTTACGCTGCATTAATAGAAGTATAGTTTCCAAATCATGTGAAGTACTAGTTCCCCTCTATTCAGCACTGGTTATGCCTCATCTTGAGTACTGCATCCAGTTCTTGACACCTCACTTTAAGAAGGATGCAGACAAACTGGAACAGGTTTAGAGGAACATAACAAGGATGATCAGGGGACTGGAAACAAAGCCCTATGAAGAAAGAATGAAAGAACTGGGCATGTTTAGCCTTGAGAAGAGAAGACTGAGGGGAGATATGATGGCACTCTTCAAGTATTTGAAAGGTTGTCACACAGAGGAGGGCCAGAATCTCTTCTCGATCATCCCAGAGTGCAGGACACAGAACAAAGAGATCAAGTTACAGGAAGCTAGATTTCAACTGAACTTCAGGAAAAACGTCCTAACTGTTACAACAATGGAACCAATTACTTAGGGAGGTGATGGGCTCTCCAGCCCTGGAGACATTCCAGACGCAGCTGGACAGCCACCTGTCGGGTATGCTTTAAGTTGGATTCCTGCATTGAGTAGGGGGTTGGTCTCAATGGTATGATAGGCCCCTTCCAACTCTATTAACATAGAGTCACAGAAAAGTAGAGCTATTCCTTTGCCATTTAATAATGTGGTAACTTTCATTTTTCATTTATTAGAAGAGCCTTCTCACCTGCACAATTGAAAATGCTGCCTTTAGCAGTACTTAAGGGTTATTTTAAGAGTATTCTATTCCAAAATTGTGTATGTCCATGTAGAGATGGTAATACTGAAACACTGACTCATGTATTACTATTTTTACAAAGGTTTGTGTAAAGAGTCAATCACCCCATTATTATCATCTCATCCAGGCATTCAGCTGTTTATTACATGAATTTTCTCCTTGCAGACCAAGATGAGATGGTGGCAGCAAAAGAACACAAAATTTCTACCACCTGCCATGACAGTAAGAGTCACAATCATGTTCTCTTGAATTTTAATTTGTATAATTTTCAATTTACTTTGGCAAATTTATCTGCTTAGTTGCATTTTATATGTTTGCACTTTGTACACAAATTGCAATGGTTGGTGGCTGATGCAAATAAATATATATTATTTATTTTAAAATGTATGTCCTTGTGCTTTCTTCAGCATTCAGACACACCTATGTTGAAGTCTTTCATCTTTGTGTCTATGTTTAGGTCTGTCACTGAGTGTGTGTTATGCTTATATTTCTCATTTGACAGTTCAGGTAAACTGAACTTCATGGGTTAAGTTGATGTTTTGATGTGAACAGAGGGAGGGAAGGAAGGGATGGCTGGAGCTTGTTATTGTTATTGCAATGGTTAAAGTCAAAATTCAATAAGCCTTAAATATATTTAAAATTAGGTGGAGATAATCATCAACTAAAAGACCTTTGATCACTGGACAGGCCTTGTTAAAGGCCTTGAACAGGCCATGTGGCAGACTCGCATGGCTATGTGCTATTCAGCAGCCACTATGTCACTGTTATGACATTTAAATTGGTCCTCTAATCAGTCTCAGCAGATGCTTGCCCAGCCTTGTCCAGAACCTGCCAGCAGCAGCTCTGCTGCTGACTACGGCAAGCCCATTCTGTAGAAAATGCTTTTTAATTCACAGATTATCAATTCAACACAGAGACACACACTTTAAAGCCACTTTAACAATTACTTTAAAATATAGTCAATGAAAAGAACAATTGGAGTAATTTGTTTGACTGATATGGGCATTAAAAAACCATGCTGCTTTATGAAGGAACTGTATAATTTTCTGTGGCCTTTGGGGGTGGGATCCAGACCTTATAATGCATTTGCAACAACAGTACACAGCTACATTCTTCCATAATTAATGTTTATATATTTATGGTTTGGGGAGAATGAGTAAACAAACCAAACTAGCCACTAGAAGTGTTATGCCCTAAATTAATGCATAAATTTGATTATTTCATTTCACGGCAGAATTGAACTGGCAGAATTGTACACTTCAAAACAGTCTCCTTGAAATATGTGCTTGAAGGGAATATCTAGATATGAAATCTATTGGATTTTAAGAACCCACTCATCCTGCCACACTCTGTATTAACATTAATGTTTTTAAAAACATGCCGTTAGATTTCATGGTACTACTGCTATATGAGGCAAGATTACTCATGTTGGCGAGATCAGAATGTCAGCATTAACTGAAAGGTCCTCAGTGACAAAGTAGCCCTATCATAATGTGCTTCACCTCCAACAAAATTCACCTTCATGCATCTTTCAGCTCAAGAACCTTGTTAGTACTGTCAACACACTGAATGTTACAAAGAGACACACACCGTTTCAAATAATTAAAATCCTAGAAACTATGGTTAGCACCAATGTACATTAGAGATCTGAGAACCCCACCATGGCTCAAATCAAAAACTGATCAGCAATTATGAGTCAATTGTTAACATCCCACTCCAAAGAAGATTGAACTTTTTCAAAAGTGTAGTGTTTAAATTTTTCCAATGTCTTTTTTTATGTTTGTTGTTATTGTTGTTATGGTTCATGACTAAAAATCCCACTGAACTGAACTGATGAATTTAAGGAAGATGAAAGTTAGGTCTATTCCTATTCCAGTGCTCAAAACACAGGGTGCCCTGATTCTATTACACATCTTTTCAGCAAGAAATTATTTGAAATACAACACTGAAGTGCACATTTTTATAAGGGATGCTAAAATCTGGTAAAAAGAGACAAAGGGAAACCATATGGAAAACTCTGTTTGACAGCATGTTGTGAATTCCAAGCCACAGGGAGGATGTGCTCATTTTGTCAAAAGGCAATGTACATGCAGGTGAGGCAGAAGCATCTGGCTTGTCTGTGAAGAGAAAGCCAACATGTGTCAAAAAGAGGAGGACTGAGCAGACGAGAAGAATATGGCAAGGGTTCAAGTATATTTTGATTGTTTATATTAGAAAGCAAATGTGTGTGTGGGAGACTGTGAAAGCTAATAGCATAGTCTCTCCCACCCACCCCCCAGTTTACTTATTATGGCAGGTAAACATGCAGATATCTGGAATGTGTGTCCATTGGTGGTTTACAGAAAATCTAAACAGTTGAAGATAAGCTAAAACCTTTTTTATTTCAGCAAGTGTATCTGGAAATATAATTTAGTTACATAGTCTTGTTTTTAAATTCTGTTTATCATTGATAATTATTTTACTGCTACATGTAGATCACTTAGATATTTATAAAATCACATAAATACATAAAATATTATATTACTATTTTCTAGTAACTGAGAAGCTCACTGGAATAATTATTTAGATTTGTAATATGAAGGCTAAGGCACTGTTCACACAAAGAATCTGTGCCGAGTTCCTCCACATGGCTCATCACATGATTGTGTGGAGAAAATTTCACATGAGCCCAAATGACAATACAGAGGAATGTCTGAAAACTTTTCCTTGAATTATAACAACTTGAAGAATGGGCAGGCATACACATGAAAAACTGATGCAGTAGTCCACATAGATGGTTTTTGTGTGTTCCTATTTTTAAAAAAAATAGTAAGAAGAGCTTCTCTGTCTCACTTGTTTGCAAGAGCAAATCTTAATGAGAGATTCCTATCCTGTTGTATCTTCACTATAAGAGCAGATGAAGAAAGCTTTGAGGTGGCAAGTACAAAGACTGGGAAGAATTGGTAGCAGGGATGGAATGAAGCCAGAGAGCCTAATCAAAGTAGCCTCTAGTTATTTTCTTCACTTTTAAGACCTCAAAAGATACAGTGGACGAATACAAGCCCAGATACACAAACAAGAGTGCAAGCTAGCAAACTATTTGCTTGGCTAGGATATACCTGTCAAGCAATGCAAGCAATGATGAAAATCAATTTGTTCTGAATTCAAGCATGAGCAGCTTGCAAATCAGCTACCCAGTCCAGGAATGCAAAGGGATATAATGGTTCGGGAAAACAGAAGTGGCTAATTAGGGAGATGAGACAGTAGCTTAGGTTTATATATTGATTCAAAATGACAAATTTTTGGCTACAGATATGTAATAGCTTTTAGAACACAGCTGTAAATTCTTCACTGTAACAGAAGTCATTTCCACTAGAGACTGTAATGCATGTGCATTGCTAATCAGTGCATTGCATGTACATTGTATCCTGTATTGTAAGGTACTGCTGAAATATTAACAGAACGTTAACCAGTAATGCTGCAGAAGAAAGAAAGGTAAATTTGCGCAAACGCTGCTGAGGCTGGTGCTGAATTTCTTTATGCAATGTCCAAAGGACAGAAAAATCAATAGTTTTCACCTTGAGATCAACCCTTTTAAAAATAATGCACTGGAAACTACCACCTGTCTCAGGAAAGGGAATGCTTGCCACGTATTCTGCTTTATCTTGGAGAGACAAGAACACATAAATACACACTTTGGAGAAGATTCAGATATAGATGCTGAATGTATAAACAAGGTGTCTATGTCAAAAGCCAAAAATGAACTAGGCTATCTAATCAGTAAATAAAATGGGTTGTGTATTAGCTCTTTATCAGACTCTAAAGAAGCCACCCCAATTTTGAAAAGCATTCTGGATTATACAGGGTACGTCATATTTGATTTCCATTTCAGACAAGCTTTCTATCTTCCCTCCCTGCAAAATTCTTCCTGCAGCAAAAATTCGACCTCTGATCTAAATTTGCAGTTTTCATGGCCCCTGAATATGGAATCTGGTAGTCTGAACACCTAAACTCTCGATAGATAATAGACAGAGATATTTACATTCACCAGAAGCTGTTCGCCTCCACTTACTCGGAAGGCACAGTTGGTATGGTGCAGGTGTTTCAGCAGGAGGAAGAGACTGGCCAGCCTTCTCCCTCCCAACACACCTGCTAGAAGGCTAGCATTGCAGTTCCACCTCACTGGGCGAGCTGCTTCTGACATTCACACACACAATTTAGATACAGAATTGGACTTTGCATCATCATTTGAGGTTATTTGGATCATTTGGCTTCTCCAGACAATAGAAACCGAAGCTTAAAAAAAAGAATCATTCTGCTATATGTTTTTCCCAGATGGACTGACCACCAGCCTTCCCCAACACAACACACTCCATGTGTTGTTGGACTACAACTATCATACCTGACCGTTGTCTGAGCTGGCTGGAGATGATGGGATTCCAAAACAGGTACCAGGTTGGAGAAGGCTGCTATGAAGCATGTGCTTCAAATGTAGCTAAGGTGCAGATATAGGAAGATGGTCTGACTTTGTAGAAAGGGAAAGGCCCTGATATACACACACAGTCTCTGATCTTGGCCATAGTAAACATTTCCAACAGAGATTATTTGAAACATTTTATGTGGCACAGGATATCATTACTACTTGTTATGCCTAGAATATCTACAGCAGGGGTTGGGAACCTCAGGCCTAAGGGCCAAATGTGGCCCTCAGGACTATCTCTAGGCCACTCCCTCTTCCCAGGCCATGCTTCTCACCAGGTCTGCTCCATGCCAGTATAGTGTAGCAGTCAGAGTGTTGGCCTGGGATCTGACAGACGAAGGTACAGATCACCACTCGGCTATGAAGCTCATTGATCTTGGGCCAGGCACTGTCTTCAGTCTAACCTACCTCACAGGATTGTTGAGAGAATAAAACCGGGAGAGGGAGAACCATGTTTGTACACCACCTTGAGCTTCTTGGAAGAAAGGGGGCATATGAATGTAATAATCATAATCCCACTACCACCCACTTCGGGTAGCTGGAATGTGCCCTTGCATTGTGATAATGTCTCTTGCTTAGAAATGTGTGTATATAAAAAGAGCCACTGTTTTTTGCCTGTATACACAACGAACAGCATGGTTTTGTTTTATGGTTTTATGTGTGAAAATTGGAGGGAGAAATATCAATAATTTAAGATATGCAGATGATACCATACTACTAGCAGAAACCAGTAATGATTTGAAAAGAATGCTGATGAAAGTCCAAGAGGAAAGCACAAAAGCAGGACTACACAGCTAAACGTCAAAAAGACTAAAGTAATGACAACAGAAGATTTATGTAACTTTAAAGTTGACAATGAGGACACTGAACTTGTCAAGATTTATCAATACCTCGGTATAGTCACTAACCAAAATGGAGACAATAGTCGAGAAATCAGAAGAAGGCTAGGACTGGGAAGGGTAGCTATGACAGAACTAGAAAAGATCCTCAAATGCAAAGATGTATCACTGAACACGGAAGTCGGGATCATTCAGACCATGGTATTCCCAATTTCTATGCATGGATGTGAAAGTTGGACAGTGAAAAAAGCGGATAAGAGAAAAATCAATGAAATATGGCATTGGAGGAGAGCTTTGCACATACCATGGACTGCGAAAAAGACCAATAATTGGGTGTTAGAACAAATTAAACCAGAACTCTCACTAGAAGCTAAAATGATTAAATGAGATAATAATACTTTGGACACATAATGCGAAGACCTGATTCGCTAGAAAAGACAATAATGCTGGGAAAAACAGAAGGGAGTAGAAAAAGAGGAAGGCCAAACAAGAGGTGGATTGATTCCATAAAGGAAGCCACAGACCTGAACTTACAAGATCTGAACAGGGTGGTTCATGACAGATGCTCTTGGAGGTCACTGATCCATAGCGTCGCCATAAGTCGTAATCGACTTGAAGGCACATAACAAACTGATTTATTGATGCTGATATTGTTTAATTTTGTATTGTATAATGCTTTAGATTTTTTAAATATAAAGTGGTATATAAACAATTAAAGAATTACATTAAACAGGATTTTTCTCAGAACTACTGCAAGGGAGAAAAGGGTTCAATTCTTTCTTGCAATGCCTGCTTCAGTCCCCTGAATTATCATTACACACACACGCCACTGATGCTGTGTGCTTTAAAAATAACCACACACAACCAAAACCCTGCATCTTAGATGCAAAGACATATTTAACATCATGTGTAGTTTGGCTGAAGAGACTAAGGCTCACCTGGGTGTAACTGTGATGTTCCTGTATATATATAATACTGTAAATACGGTAAGTGCAGGTTTATTAGAGTAAATGAGGTAAGTGGACAGTGAGAAGGGGGAGTACATGGGTTGGAATGTTGACGAGTGTTATATTATGATTGGCTGAGCGCTTGAGTGTCTGAAGGTATAAATGAGAGGATGACAGTTGGGGCGGGGTTCATTCGATGAGTGCGGTTGGTTGGTTTTGGGAAGCTTTTATTGGGTGGATTGGGAGTGAGGCAGGTTACTGACGACTAGAAACATAAAGAGTAACGCAACTTATGAAACCACATGCTTGTTGACTATACCTTTAAGTAATCTTGTTATTCCCTATATATATAAATAAATATTTCTTGATTTACCAGAACGCCTGATCCTTGGCTGGGTTTACACAGACCAGAAGGTTGGGCAGGGCATATACCAAGGTTGAGAAACAGTATCAATTGTGGCAGCGGTGAAGAGATAGTGTAACATCATCAGGTATAAAGAGCAACCCAAGCCTGTATTCTTTATGGGCATAAAGATACAGGGCGGTTGTGGCCTGCAAGTGCAACCAGACACAGCGTATCAATAAACCAGGAGGAGACTAAGGCACAGTCTCAAGGCAATATTGTTTACAGGAAGTGTCTGGTGCTGCTGCCTAGCAGTGGGATCTTGTGAGATCTTTGCTAGAGCCGGTGAGAGAACTGTTTTGAGACCAGGACCCTGAGGTGGGACCGTAACAAGGCGGTGACCACGGGTAGGGGGCCTGACAGTAACCCGCACTGAATTCAGTAGGACTTATTCATAAGCAGACATGCTTTGGATTGTACTTTTAAGAGTGTGATGGCAAAGTGAAGGTGAGGACTTCAATTGCACCAGCAGAAGGAGTCAAGGAAAAAGGACATAACAAGGGAATGTTTAATTTTAAGTTATTGAACTGCTCATGATTCAATTTCTGTGAAACCAAGACCCCATGAAAAATGTTGCATGAGGACACAGATTCAGGTTCAACCAAACATATGCAAAGGCCAATGTCTCCACATGCTCAGGAAGGCTGCTCTGTTTACAACTCAGGGACATCCAGGGAAACTGAATTTGGAAGATTCAAGAGAGACAAAAGAATGTACTACTCCTCTATATTGAGACAGTAACATCCGAAGGATGGGTCTCTCCAGCGGCCTTTAGCACAGAGGAATTGCTGCTTATTGACAGCTTCGGTTATCTGCCTCTACAAGAACAAAATGTGATCATGGCGCGACTTACCACTTTGGGAAAAGTCTTACAAAAAACCAATATCACCAGGGCTCTAAATGCATACATGATCTAAATGCTCATAGTGCTAAGTTGGTCATTGGACCAACCGCCCGAGAAGGTGGAAAAAACCCTATAGGAGGGGTTGAGATCTCAAGCCCCAACCCTCCCCCCCTCTCTGTGAAGAGAGATAAACCCTTGAGTCCAGAGATCCTGGTGCTAAAATCATCCAAACAATACTACTCTTCCGACTCCCCAAAAAAAGGTGCCTGGACATATACTACGGCCTCAAATAGTAGTAGCATCAACAACTATCAAGCAATAAAACTTGCTGCAATGGAACATAAACCTTGCAACTACAATACACACGATTGGCTCACTTTCCAATATTTGGATCCACAAGAACTTGGATCCCAACCAGCAAATAACCAAGCTAGGACACCCAATGAAAAATGAATGCCTCACGTATTAACAACTAATGGTTGTGTTCTGATCCCAGAAGAAGAGGGTCTGTACACAATAGAGGAACTGGGCTGACTAGGCTTAAACGATCCTCTATACGAAACTGGTGACATATCAACCGATAACAGCAGGCAGAGATTTTTAGAGAATAGTATTGGCCCAGTAGAGCACCTATGTCAGTATGGACTGCCAGATCGGCAAATGAATAACCCATCGGCAGATCTGTCCAACTCCCGACTATATGAAAAGGCACCAAAGACCCATCCAGCTCGGCAGTTCCAGCAGTACTCTACTATAAAACTTTTATCATGGAACATCGCTGGATGGGCTTCCAAAAAATCAGACCCCCTATTTAAAGAGTACCTGGAAAATTTTGATCTAATCCTACTACAAGAGACATGGGCGCGAATGCCAGTGGAAATGGATGGGTATGTCACAAGCAACCTCAAGGCCACCGTTGGGGAGCACAGGGGAAAGCCTAAAGGAGGCTCGGCCCTCCTAGTCTCCACGAAGCTCAAGGCCACAGTTACTGAGCTGTATGACCGATGGGCCCTGGCAACTATTGTAAACTTCAACCGCTACCGTCTTTTGATTATAAATGTCTACTTCCCTCCCCCCCGGGGATCACATCTCGGGGATAAGGACCTGTGGACTTTCTTTGAATAATATTTAACAAAACTCCATCTCATGTTCCCCGAGGCGTATGTGGTGCTGGCGGGCGATTTTAACGCCAGAATTGGCCCCACGAACAACACCCTATATGCCCACTTTAATATGGTCCCCCCTACACAGGAAATAGGACAGCAAACTCTTCCTCGCCACTCCAAAGATTACAAACTAAACCGGAGAGGCCTCCATCTGGCACAACTAGCATTCAGGCTTGATCTCTCCATCCTCAATGAAACACTCTGCGGGGATCTCCCCAGGGAATATACCTTTTGGACAGAACATGGCGCCAGCACAATCGACTATGTGCTGACCTCGCACAACCTGCAGGGGAGCTTGATCCACTTAAAAGCTGAGCCCCGACAAGACAGTGATCATCTTCCCATCCTATTGGAATTTAATACAAAAGTATTACTTACACAACTGACAGACAAGTTTGAAATAGATTTTACACCTGCGGATAGCCAAAGGAGAGTTAGATGGACAAACAAAGCAGATGAGCAAACTACGATCTTTCTTGGGTCTGAGAGGGCTCTCGAATTATCCAGGGAGATTACTACCACAAAAGTACCTGAAACAGCAATAACCGCCTATCAAAATCTAGTCCTTGAGCTCTTGCAGGCTTTAACAAAAAAACTCTTGCCTCGCTACTACCCACCGCATAAAATACAACTCAAAATCCTGGTTCGACTCGGAGTGTGTGACAGCTAAGAAAGAGCTGGTAGCCTGTTACCAACACTATAGGCAAAGCGAAGCTACCTCTATTCCTATGGCCTTGCGCCTTCAAAAAAAAAACAATATAAGGAACTACAAAAAAGAAAAAAAAAGGAGGCGTTAGCTAAAGCCTGGGCCCAGCTGATTCATGCAACCAGAAGCAATGACTCTTCGCTATTCTGGCGTACTGTACGAAGTGGGCTTCAATCAGAACTCCCTAGGATGATATGCCTGGTGCCTGCCAAAACATGGGAAACCTATTTCCGTGAATTATACTCCACGGGCTCAGATACTCTAAAAGTTACCACTCTCAATCTGGCAGACACCCCCATATGGCGGTCAGTCTCGACATCAGAAATTAAAAAGTTACATTACTCAAATCCGGGAAGGCACCCGGGATTGATGACATTCCATCAGAACTAATTAAGAACAATATAGACTGGTGGGCCCCTCCCCTGGCTTCACTCTTTACATTCATTGGTCAGACAGCCCAGATCCCGATAGATTGGGGCCTGGCTGTCATCATCCCAATTTATAGAAAGGGACAAAAGGATGACCCCTCCAACTATTGTCCAATTAGCTTACTGAGTACAGTAAGTAAGCTCTATGCCAGGCATCTGTTATGGAAACTCTGGGACTGGACAGACCGGGAGAATATACTAGCTGAAGAGCAAGCGGGCTTTAGGCCAGGCTGCTCCACAATCGATCAATGCCTGATTCTGCACCATTTGATCAGGAAATATAGCTGCAGGCTTTGTGGACTTCAAATCCGCATTTGACAGCGTCCCCCAGAACAAACTGTGGGCAAAGCTGGAAGCCTCCTCTTTGGATCGCAGACTACTGATACTAATACGTACCCTGCATGAACAAAACTCCCTGAGAGTCAGATGCAATCCGCAGGGGCATCTCTCGGCCCCAGTCCCACTAAATAAAGGAGTGAAACAGGGCTGTATCTTGGCCCCTCTCCTTTTTAACCTTTATATCAACGCCTTAGCCCCTACCCTTCTGAATACTGACACTCACCCTCCTAAACTAGCGAACCGACCCATACCAGCTCTTTTATACGCGGATGATACAGTAATATTATCCTACTCTGAAGTGGGACTTAGAAGAGCACTCCGTGCCTTCACGGCATATTGCAAAGAAGAGGAGCTTATAATAAACTATGAAAAGACCAAAATCTTGCTCTTTTCTAAAAAGTACACCAACCGCAGATGGACTATCAATGGACACGACATTGAACAAGTTAAGATCTACAAGTATCTGGGTGTAGTCTTTCAATCAACTGGCATCTGGACAGCACAAACTGCCCACCTAATAGAGAACACCCGTAAAACCGCTACTGCTATACTTAGGTTTTTCCATACGAAAGGAGGTGCCCACATCCCCTCGGCTATTAAAGTATTCCAGGGTAAGGTGATGGCCCAACTACTTTATGGCTCACAGGTATGCATCTATAGAGATGTTTGCCCCATGGAGGCAGTTCAATCAAAATTTTTACGTTCTATTCTTGGTGCCCCGTGTGGCATCCCCAACGCCATATATAGATTGGAAGTCGGGCTAATTCCCTTTGAAGCCCGAATGTGGATAAATATATTCAACTATTGGATCAACCTAAATGCTAACACGCTGGGACTAACCCTGCTGATCCTAACAGACATTCTGACACGCGGGTGGGTAAGCCAAGTTGAGGAAAAACTACACCATTATGGGTTTTCTTGTTCAGTCTTGGCCCAGTTGGGCCCCATTAAGGCCAAAGAAGTGATCAAAAATAGGATAAGGGATGTAGCCCTACAAAATGACAAAGCCCGGGTGGCAAATTACCGGTTTCTGGTAAATTTTAATATCAACTTTGCCCCCGAAACATACCTTTACGCCTTGGATATCCCTAGGCTCCATAGAGCCTTTACCCTGGCCCGCCTAAACGCACTCCCGTCAGCCTTACTGGAGGGGAGATACCAGCATATCCTATACTCCCAACGCCGATGCCCATGCCAGTTGGGGGAGGTTGAAACAATTACCCATGTTCTTCTTTACTGTTCATACTACAAGGACACTCGTGATTATATTGCCCCAATCTTACAAACTCTGCCCCATAGTCCCGATACATCATATGTCTCACTCCTCCTTTCAGATCTCAGGAAGGAAACAACCCTTAAGGTAGTGAAATTTTGTGCTGGTGCATGCAACATAAGGAAGCAGACAGTAAAGGCACTATCCTCTTAGCTAAATAGGATTAAATGTCTCTTCTTCTCTTTGTATAAGTTTTATGCTGTATTTTGCATATGAGATTCCAAATTCATGTTTTTAATCTCAGTGTATTCGTATTTGTATGTATGTGTATGACTGGTCAATGACCGTAAATAAATGATACTTACTTATACTACTTATACAGCACATAGTGATGGACTGGTTTTGAATTGCTTTAAAAGAGGATTATACAAATTCATGGAGAATAAGTCTATCAATGGCTACCAGCAACAATGGCTATGTTGTACCTCCACTGTCAGAGGACGTCACTGCCTCTGAATTAGGGATGGGATCCGCTTGTGGCAGCCAATCTGATCCAAATTCAGCAGAACAGGAGACCATTCTGTCCCGTGCCTGTCTGCTTCTTTCCACCACCTTCTTTCTTTATCCGATTTGATTCCCCCAATCCAAAGTCATCAAAATTCTTGGCCATCTCTACTCTGAACATTAGTTGCTGGGAACCAAAGTAGGGAGAATTCTCTTGCACTCAGGTACTGCTTGGAGGCATGGGCATCTGGTTGGCAGGATGCTGGACTAGATGTGCCTTTGGCCTGATCCAGCAGGATTCTTCTGACGTTCTTATGTTATGTTCTTTACTTACCAACAAATGTGAAGAATTCTGCCTACCTGCTATCACCAGCGTTTGCCACATAAAGCTTTCCTAGTAAATACACCACAACAAGCGCTGTACAGCCACCAGATATATTGTATACTGTCCTTTCTCGCTCTATCTGCAAATCCTGAGGAAGAAAAAAATGAATTCCATCAGAGTCGAACACACAGATCCACAACTGCTATTTTTAGTGAGAGAAAAAGCTGTCAAACATACTTGTGTTGAAAAAATTGACAATGCTGGATTTTCTATTTCAGCTGCTTCAGGAAAATCAGACAAAGAAGTTAGACAAATGTTTGATACTTAGTGGAGAAGACGAGTGACTGAGGAAGGTAGTGATAAACTGACAGGGAGAAGAAGGATGAGTAAAAGGAAAAAGATATAGGTGAGTAGAAATTACCTCCTTGACAGAACAAAAGGAAAGCCTGGTCTGCACATGCACATGCAACAGAATGAAGGTGGCAGAGTGGACTGTATCAATTCAGAGTGCAAGTTGGGATGTTATTTTTCAATGGCATGTAAAAAATAATTTCCTACAAGTAAAGGGTAGCAGATCAGACATAAAGATTCTTGCCTCAGTCTACTCCCTGCTGTAATAATTTTATACTGGCAGAGAAGAATTTAAAGCATGATTACTATTTTTACATTGGGGGGCATCCAAGGGTGCAATTCCCTCTACCCACAAACTGAAGTGGTACGATCCATTCTACCACCTACCTTCTGGTGCATGTTTATAGACCATACATAATAGGAATATTGATTGCAAGAAGAACCTGATTTTAAAAGACTAAAGTTGCAATCATCATCCTGTCTACTCAGAGGTAAGTCTTACTGAATTCCACAGGGGATACTCCCAAGTGTTGGCTAGACGGGGAACAGAATGCATTTCAAGAGCAGCAGTATCAATACTGAACAACTGCCAAAAGAGCTGAATGTAAGTGCATAGTGCATCACGAAATAGGAGATAAATCCTTTTTACAGCACGAAGATCACATTTGTTATCCTTTTTGTAGGCCTTAAGAAGTACAATGGAATCCATCAATTCCATTTTTTATACCCCCCAAAAATTCACTAATACACAAAAAAACCTTGCGGTTTAAGAACATACCTATAGCCCACAGATCTTTCTATCAAACTTTAAAAAGCAGGGAAATTGGGCAGCTATAGTGAATGTACCAGGGAAGCAGGAGACCTGACCTCCTCTCTGAGATATTGTACTGCCCTACAAATTGGTCAGAATGCAAACACACTTTGGGTTGGTCTTTCACAGTCCAATCCACTTCCTGTGTAGCTTGGAAGAATTTGGTAACATGTGCCTGTAAGCATATGGTGAGTGGTGGCAACATCTGCCATCTCCAAAGATGGAGAATTATATATTTGTATGTTTGTTGGTGTTCTTCTTACTTTGCTTCTTTTCTGTGTTACTAAAGTTTCTACAGAGAATCTAAACTAGAAAATTTTATTTCCCTCATTATTCATCTTAGAAATCTGTGTCAATTCTATTTTTATTAATTTCAAAGTCGTTTTATTGGTCAATGTCATATGATGGTGAAGACAGCCTTTTGTGTTTAAAATTGGAGGTTATGTTCTATTTCTATCTTGGGTGCATTAACAGCTGAATCTGAAACTGCAGTTTGATGTAAAATCAGACTGATTACAATATGCTGCTACTTCAGCAATGACTCTAGCTGTTGGAAAAAAGAGGATGTATGTTTTCAGCCTGCTATGTTTAAACCACTTCATTTAAGACAAGGTGGGCACGGTCAATTAAAAACACAGAGCACACCATGCATTTTGCTAGAATATATTTCACCTCTCCGTTTTATCTTGTGCAAACTAAGACACTCCTGAGGTCCACTGGAGACTATTCTGCAGAAGTCAGTGCCATTATTCCACAATTATGTTTGGAGATTTTTTAGTGTAAATTTTGCAAAGTGTTGCTGTGCTTCACATATTCACAGAAATAGAAACAAAAGAAAATGATTTCCTATGAGAAACTTCACTAAAATTGCAAAGTAAATCAGTTAAAGTGACCATCTGAACTATATCAACTGTCCTAATAATGTTGCTTCCTCCCTGCTAAAACAAGATCAGCACAGCACGTCTTCTTTCTATTATTTGGGCTGATTGCAGGTGTTGCCACCACTCACCATATGCTCAGAGGCACATGTTACCAAATTCTTCCAAGCTACATAGGATGTGGATTGGACTGTGAAAGACCAACCTAAATTGTCTTTGCATTTTGACAAATTTGTAGGGCAGTGCAGTATCTCAGAGAGGAGGTCAGGTTTCCTGCTCCCCTAGTGCATTCACTATAGCTGCCCAATTTCCCTGCTTTTTAAAGTTTGATAGAAAGATCTGTGGGCTATAGGTACGATCTTAATCCGCAAGGGTTTTTTTGCCTATTAGTGAATTTCCCTGCTTTTTAATCCAGGAGATAAGAAATGGGATCCTGTGCAAGTTTGTTGAGCATGGATTGATCATTTGCATGCTTATTGAATTCAGTGGGAATTCAGTGCCCTCCACGGATTTTTATTGAAAATTGTTTATTTTGAAGATGTGTATTTGTATGCTGGTCTATGACCGTAATAAAGTTATTCATTCATTCATTCAATGGGATTTACTCCCCTGAAATCACGCTTAGGATAGGTGAAACTGACCACAGGGGATGGGGTGGGGAGGAGGAGGAAGAGGAGGAGGGAGGGGAGGAAAGACAGAAGGGAGGACTTGGATGGAAGCAGGCAGGAGGGGGAGGGGAGGAGAATGACAGGTTTGATCATTTGCATATTTATTGAGTTCAGTGCAATTTACTCCTGTGCAATCATGCTTAGGGTAGGTAAAACTGACTGGGGGGGAGGGCTGGAGTGGGCAGGGGAGGAGGAAGAAGGAAGAGGGAGGGAGGAGGGAGAGGGGGAGAGGGGGAGGAAGTGGAAAGCAGGTATGATCATTTGCAATGAGTTTGATGGGATTTACTCCTATGCAATCATGGTTAGGACAGGAAAAACTGACCATGGGGGTGGAGGAGGGGGAAGGAGCGTATTGGAGGGGGCAAAGAAAGGGGGAGGGAGGACAGGTTTGATCATTTGCATGCTTATAGAGTTCAATGGTATTTCCTTCCGTGCAATCATGCTTAAGATAGGTAAAACTGACCATGGGGAGGAGGAAGGGGAGGGGGAGGAGGGGGAAGGGATAGGGGGAAGGAGAAGGGAGGGTGGGTTTGATCATTTGCATACTTTTTGAGTTCAATGGGATTTATTTCTGTGCAATCATGTTTGAAAATGGAAATGGACTGCCTTCAAGTCGACCAGACTTATAGCAACCTTTTGAGTAGGGATTCATGGTAAATGGTATTCAGAGGTGGTTTTACCATTGCCTTCCTCTGAGGCTGAGAGGCAGTAACCGGCCCAAGGTCACCCAGTCAGCTTCATGGCTGTGTGGGAACCCTGGTCTCCCAGATCATAATCCAACACTGACCTGGGGGAGGGGCAGGGAGGGGGAGGAGGACAAGGAGGGGAGGAGATTGGGTGGGTTGGCACTGGGCAGAGGGGAAGCCCCTTTCATTTCCAAAAGAAAAACATTTTCAGCATTTCCCCCACCTTTTTATTCTACAGCAGGCACATGTAGCCTCCCACCAAAATTTAAACCAAAGCTGTCCCTGGCCATATCCACACCAGGCCTTTATTTCACTTTGGACAGTCATGGCTTCTCTCAAATAATCCTGGGAAGTGCAGTTAGTGAAGGGTGCTGAGAGTTGCTAGGAGACACCTTGTTGCCCTCACAGAGCTACAATCCCCAGAAGAGGGGCTGACTGTTAAACCACTCTGGCCACTGGAGTTCTCTCAGTGGAACAGGAGTCTCCTCTCAGCACCCTTCACAAACTACACTTCCCAGGATTCTCTGAGGGAAGCCATGACAGTCTCAAGTGAAATCAAAGTCTGGTGTGGGTATGGCCCCCTGATTGGGCAAGCCAAGCAGCTGTGAGTCTGGCTTTTAGAATGGTGACAGTTGGTTCTTACTGAGCATGCCCGACGTTATCATAGGGTTCAAGCCAAAACTTCTTAAATTAATTAAAAATCAGCCAGGCATTTTTTAAACTGCAGATGATGAAGGTCACGGTATGGGGCAAGGTCAGTGTTAGGATTACAGGTACTCTGTGAACATGGCTGATTTTTCATGAATTTCAACAGATTATGAGAACTCTGACAGAAAAAAGTCCAAAAGGGCTCTGGGGTTTTTTTCTTTCTTTTTAGAATTTGAACTCTCTGTTCTCTCTGACTGTTTTGTGTATCGCCATGAAAATTTAGAGGGCTGTTAAGCAAGTGTTTCTGAGTTCAGGACTATAAGTTTTGTAACGTTTTGTTTTGAGATGAGCTTATGGGAAGCAGCAGAATGGCATGGGGGGTATTTTCAATTTCACATTGCGGAATGTAAAAAATCCACGCTGGCTATAGTATACAGCCACTCTCGTGGCTCTATAATAAATAATTGAACTAGGCAATTTGTCATTTTCATCCCATCACATCCTGGACCATTCCCAAGACTAGATCAAAATGTACACAACACAGCCAGCATTGATTTCCATACATTTAAAATGGCCAAGTCATTTAACAATTGCAATTAGTCATTCATCATTTAACATTATTAATTCTAAAAC
Organism: Rhineura floridana; assembly: GCF_030035675.1. NCBI lineage: Eukaryota > Metazoa > Chordata > Lepidosauria > Squamata > Rhineuridae > Rhineura > Rhineura floridana. The sequence goes on along the minus strand of NC_084487.1, from coordinate 76,551,021 downwards.
TATTCTCATTACAGAAGAGGGCTGGTTAAAGCTTTGTCCCTGTTTTGTTGTTGTTCTTACATACACCACTTTAAGCTATAGCTCTAAGAACTCCCTGGGAAGAAGGGCATTTTCCCCACTCTTATAAAAACTAGATTAATCAGGGACAAAGCAATATAGCAACTAGTAGTCATGACAACCAGAGCTAGAGACACAATTTGTATTGACAACTAAGCCCAGCAAGCATGCTTTAGATCCAAGGAACCTCCACTAGAGAAATCAGAGTTATTTTGAACATAAGGAAGGTAAGAGGACTGCTCAACAGGACTTGGCCACACTCCTGAAGAGGAATGAAGCAGGGTATGGATTGTGATGCTAATAACGTCTGTCACAAATAAGATTCTGTGCAGTTCACCGCACAGGGCTCAACCCTATTTGTTTTATTAACAAATTAGTGATGGTTTTGTGACAGGCACAGATGAAGCAAGAGCTAAACTGCCCAATGTGGCCACCTTCTGGTTCATACGTGAATTGCATGTTAGACTTTCCAGAGCTCCTGTTTATTCAGTATTCATCCTGTTTAATGAACGGCAAGGTATAAAAGCGTAAAAAGCCCTCAAAGACTGATAGAACGCATCTTATAAATGCAAATACACAAAATTACTATTTTTCTTCTATTAATAGTTTATGGTAGGTTTCATTAAATTCAGCTTTGAAACATGTTCTGATGTTGAGTCAAATTATTTGCCAATTATTATACAAAATTATTAAGATTTTTATTTTAAAATCTGAACATGATCCACGAAGAGGAAACATTACTGCCTGCAGTTTAGCTCCTGTGGGTGGTAAGGATATCCTCTCACACAAAGAGAGACAGAAGTCACTGTGCCAAAAGTTATCCTAATAAATGACAGTACATTAACTAGGTACAATTTTTTGTAATTGATTGTGTGTTTTTATGTCTAAACTCTTCAGAGTTAAATGAATATGGAAATCATATGTAAATATGATTTGCTGCACCTAGATCTAAAGAGAGTTCTAGTGAAAATAATATGCATTACACATTGCTACTCAAAATAAATCCAGAAATTCTGCTTATTTTAGTGGAAGGGCCGTAGCTCAGTAACACTTGCTTTGCATGCAAAAAAGGTCCCATGCACAATTCCAGAAATGTCAAGTTAGGGCTGGACCCAGTTTGAAATTAGAGAGAGAGCTGCTGCCAGTCTGGGTAGACAATACTCAGCTTGATGGAACAATATCTGACTCAGTATAAGGCAGCTTCCTATAGACTCCACATGCTTTAATCTGAATTTAGAAATTGGAGTGAGATTTTGTTTAACCTTTAAAGGACAGTGTAATGGATTAGAGGTAGGAGATGAGTGCCACAGGGTTACAGGATAAGTGGATAGTCAACAAGCTCAGCTTCCTGAATACTGGAGCTTTATACAGTTATTGGCCCTACCCAGTTCTAGTTGTTCAAAAGCAAGATATTATCATAATACAAGATGCCTGAGAACCTGGATAAGGGCACACATGCAAATGCACACAGGATTGCACATCTATTCGAAAGCAATGAGTGCATGAATAGACTAGATCCCTCACTTGGGTTCAGATTTTTGCCCTTGGTTCCAATCTTACAAAAGATGGATGTACATTAGCCAAATTTACACATATATGATCCTGTTTTCCCATGTGAATCTCCTTAGCTAAATCAGGGCAACTGTCCATGGCTTGGATTCAAAGTAGCACATGTAGAACTCTACTCATACAACAAGCTTTCCCATCCTTTTCACTGCAGTCCCTTGGGCCCTCAGAGAAACCACTTCTGAAAACAAAATGGAATGAGAGTGGAAGGCGCTGTATCAATGTGTGTGTGGAAAGTCAGTGAAAATCACGGGACCATCTTGCATGGGTCAAAGTGACTTTCCACTCAAGCAAGCCACCATTGGATACACAGCTTCAGATTTTTCAAACACATCCAACTGTATGGACTAGAAACTTGCCATTTTTTAAAAAAACGACATTAGATTCTTTAGATTCTGCATGCATTATCAAATTCTGCTATACAAAATTCTGGATGATTGAAAACCTAAAATGTACAAATCATAAAAAATAAGTTACCAAAGAGTTTACAAGCATTAACTTATTCTTTATGTTCATCCAGTGAAAGAAAAAAAAGCCAAACTTTTACATAGGCCAGTAATATTCTGGCATTTGTGTTTAACTGTCAAACAACGTGTTTTAAAAAACTTTTAATTTTATCTGGCTAACTTATGCGTTTGCTTCCAATTATTTTTTAACTCCAATTATTTTTAAACAGAGTCTCTCTAAAGCCTCTGCAGTAGTATCAAAGAAAGGAAAAACACAAAAGATGCAACCTACAGAGATGATCAGAACACTAATTATCAAATAATTTAATGATTTAGTGACTGAGAATGATCTAATTATTCACAGCCAGTGGGCACAAAAGAGAAAGAATCCTGCAAAGCCTGTACAGAGAAAAGAGCTCTTTTTTTTCATCATAACACTACCACAGTGACCAAAACTGTTTGTAAAGGCAGTCTTGGTATTTTTTTAGTCTCCACACTTCTTCCTAAACTAATGTAACCTGTTTAATTAGAACTCAAATCATTCCCTCTATTTCCAAAGTTCATGGGTAACTATGGATATAACAGTAGATTTGGGGAAACCTGAAAGTTTGCATAAGTATATAATAATATCTAGAAAAAAATATAATGGAGGAAAACCAAAAAAACAGTCCTATGAGTGAGAATCCTCTGTGGCTGTGGAATGCTGACCAATTGTTGGGGGCAAGGGGGAGAGAGGAACAAAAAATCAGGTGGCAAAGGGAGTGAGATGGAGTATCATACAGTCCCAACCTGGGGGCTGTGACCCCCAGGAAGGCAGCAAAGTAATCCAGCGGGGGCTGCGAACAGTAAAGAAATGAATTATTCATTTTTTTAAAAAAAGTCTTCACTCCTGGGACACTGTCTGCTCCAAACTGCCACTGCAGACAACACTTCCCCCTTGCTCCAAACAAGAGGGAAGGACTTTTGCTGAAGAGCCAGAACGCCTTTCAGGCGTGCCGAGGGCAGGCATCTACCTATAAAACATGTGGCAGATGCTAAAGGAGGCTGAGGGTGGAGCTACCAGGAAGAGGGGATTATTATCAATGACTCCCATCTCCTCGCACTGCCGCTGCTGATGACGACACCCTTGCTCACAACGAGAGAGGAGAGGGCTTTTCATGAAGCAAAAAGAAGCAAGGCTGCAAGGAAAGGCTGCTTTCCTCCTTCCTTCCAGGAAATCAGCCTGCCTGCCTTTCGTGCCTCCTGATTCACTGCCATCTCCTTTTAAAAATTATTATTAGCTGAAAGGCCACCTAGATCTAGCCTTTAGCCCAGATGAAGCCAGGAGCAGTGAGGAACCTCAGGACTTGCTCGCTCCCCATCTCTGAGGCTAAGTGTGTGTGTGCCAGCATCCCTCCTTTCTTCCACCTACACTCCCCCCCATCTCTCTCTCCAAGATGCTGTGGCAGTTGAGGACTTCCCCCCTCCCACATGCCCAAAAACATGTATGCCTGCAGATGTTTGTATGAGGGACAGGTGTGTTTGTGAGTGTGTGTGCACTGATCTGTCTTCTGCTCCACTCTCATTCCCCAAGTGCACGCTAACCAAGTCATCAGTTCTGAGGATTATCGCAAGGCCTAAAAGCACTAACACCTCCCCTCAGTCTATCTACCCTTTTGTCTTCACAATCTAGCATCCCCATGACAACTACATTGCTGCTTCTATTATTATTATTATTATTATTATTATTATTATTTAAAAAATCAGCAGGGTGACAAAGGCTGGGGTCTACATATTGCAGCTGAACTGTATTAATTTATTTAATTATTATTGCATTTATATCCTACCTTTCCTCCAAGTTGCTCAAGGTGGTACATGTGTTTTATCCTTACATAGACCCTGTGAGATAGGTCAGGCTGAGAGACTGTGTCTGGCCCAAGATCATCCAGTGGGCTTCATGGGTGGGTGGGGATTTGAACCTGGATCTTAGTTCAACACTGTAACCCACTGGTGTTGGGAGACAAGAATGTACATCTTCGGACTATGTGTGTGTGTGGGGGAAGGGGATACCAATCTGATAAACTTTTGCCTTAAGAAAAGAAAGCAACACCTCCCTGTCTGCAGGAAGTTTTTATGAGAAGCGATATTTGGAGATGTGATTTTGCTATGCACCATTTTTTCAATTAACAGAGGCTAAAATTACAATTAGCATGGGAGGGGTCACAAAAAATTTTGAGCTTAAAAAGGGGGTCCCATATTCATAAAGGTTGGGAGCCACTGTCACAGAGGAGAGAATGGCTGACTGACTGGAACACTGAATAAGAGCACTTCACACACAACATTTTGTTGCAAACTCCACTTGTAAAATACAATTTCTAATTTCTCATATGCATTCCAAGACAAAATTAGTTGGTTTTTTTTAAATTAAACACTTCCATCATAGTTGCAGTTTGTAAATCTAATCTACTTCAAACAATGGTTAATGAAGGAACTATTATTTTCACTGGAACACGTGTAACATGAAAACATGGTTAACATCAGGAATGAAAGGGGAGAAATCATTTGAAAAAGGAAAGGAGTAGTAATTCACAAAACTGGTTCTGATTTACAAATCATGATCTTAGGAAATCAGCATTACACTAGCACTGTGGCAGAAGAGGCAATGCAGCAGGCACTAGCCATAAGTTCCTATTATATTTTATTACCTTCTCAGGACTCTTCAGGTGAAGTCCATTTTAGACCCAGCAGAGAAAAAAACAGGTGTATAAATGAGTCAGGCTACAGCTTTTCAGGCACACACCACTGCAACAGTAGCCAGCTGTATGCCCTCCATAGCCACATGGAGCACAAAGGTCACCCAACTCCAAACCAGGATTCTGTGCCCTCTTTTGGATACTAATTTGGAAGCTCTTGCCTGTGACATTAAAAGGCGGCATGCTATGTCAATACAATTATCCATATGAGGGCCATTACACGAGTTGCCGCTGGCATTTTGTTTTGCCAATAACAGCTTGATACTACCCCTATGAAGACAAACATGTATCTATTTTTAGAAAACAAGTTTCTTAAATGGGTTGATGTCAGCATGTCAATTTCCTTCCCCTGGGCTACACCCAAACACAGGGAAGGATACTACCAAAAAGGTACTAGGTCCAGCGGAATAAAACACCTACCATTTCCTTGAATGCTGTCTCAATAGCCCCCATGATGAGGCACTCGTGAGAGATCTTCTTCTCTGTAAAGAAACGAGTCGGTGGGGTGCCTGGTGAGCCCGGAGCTCCAACGCTCCCACGTAATGAGGCTGCCCTGGTTAGAGTTCGGGTGTTCGTATGCATGCTTTCTGGATCCTCCCCCAGGCAGGTAGGGGGAGGGACTGCTGAGTTTTTCAGGATGTCCACAATCTCCTGTAGCTGCTCCACAATATGATGTTGAAGCAGTTTTGATGCTACAACTGCTGCTCCAGATCCAGCGTGCCCATCAAATAATGACCAGTAGTGGAAAGATATCCCGTCTGATTCCTGGAGAAGAAAAGAAACATAAATGAGTGAAGGTGGAATGGCACCTCAATCATTAAAAGGATACATTTCCCAATCTCAAATCCTGAAATTACTTTTCAGAGAGAGATCCAGATTACTATGCCCTTGCCCGCCATGCACGGGAAGCATACACAAGATCAGTTTTTATATACTCAGGATTCATTCAGACTAACTTGCAACCTCATCTCATTATCATCACTCTGAATAAAAGAATCTATTGTAAAAAGGGAAATAAAAACCAATCTTCAGCCATTAGCACCATTGATGCATTATACAGCTACGAAAGCGGCTGTATACTATAGTCAGCATGGATTTTTCACATTCCGCAATGTAAAATTCTGATGCCATTTTAAATGTATGGAAATCAGTGCTGTCTGCGTTGTGTACATTTTGATCTAGTCTTGGGAATGGTCCAGGATGTGATGGGATGAAAATGACAAATTGCCTAGTTCAATTATTTATTATAGAGCCACGAGAGTGGCTGTGTACTACGTGGATTTTTCACATTCCACAATGTGAAATTGAAAATACCCCCAATGCCATTCTGATGCTTCCCATAAGCTCATTTCAAAACAAAACCTTACAAATCTTATAGTCCTGAACTGAGAAACGCTTGCTTAACAACCCTCTAAATTTTCATGGCGATACACAAAACAGTCAGAGAGAACAGAAAGTTCAAAGTCTATAAAAAAGGGGGGGGGAACCAGAGCCCTTTTGGACTTTTTTCTGTCAGAGTTCTCATAATCTGTTGAAATTCATGAAAAATCAGCCATGTTCACAGTGTACCTGTAATCCTATTACTGACCTTCATCATCTGCAGTTTAAGTTAAACAATGCCTGGCTGATTTTTAATTAATTTAAGAAATTTTGGCTTGAACCCTATGATAACGTCAGGCATGCTCAGTAAGAACCATCAGTGTTCTAAAAGCAGACTCAAAGCTGCTGGGCTTGCCTCATCAGGGGGCCACACCCACACCAGACTTTGATTAAATGTGAGACAGAGTTCCCCTGACAGAGCTCCAGTTGCCAAAGTGGTTTAACAGTCAGCCGCTCTGATTGAAGCTCTGTGAGCAGAACAGGGTGCTTCCTAGCAACCCTCAGCTCCCTTCACTAACTACACTTCCCAGGATTCTTTACCAAATGTTACCAAATTCTTCCAAGGTACACAGGAAGTGGATTGGACTGTAAAAGACCAACCCAAATTGTCTTTGCATTTTGACAAATTTATAGAGCAGTACAATACCTCAGAGAGGAGGTCAGGTCTCCTGCTCCCCTGGTGTATTCATTATAGCTGCCCAATTTCCCTGCTTTTTAAAGTTTGATAGAAATATCTGCTGACTATAGGTACATTCTTAAACCGCAAGGTTTTTTGCCTATTAGTGAATTAATATATGAGGTTCTCAAGTCCAGGAGATGGGAAGATGGTCTGTTCTGGATGAGGTTGTACTGCCCTGGAAGAAGCAGGTTCATACCTTGGGATACTCCTGGATCCAGCCCTGTCACTGAAGGCCCAGGTGGCCTCAGTGACTAGGAGTGCCTATTTTCAGGTACAGCTAGTTCACCAGCTATGACTCCTTCTTGGACAAGAACAACTTTGCCACAGTACTCCATGCTATAATAACTTCCAGACTGGATTATTGCAATGTGTTCAGCAAGGGGCTGCCCTTCAAGACAACTTAGAAACTTCAGCTGGACCAAAATGCAGCTGCTAGATGACTGGCTGGGGTTGCCTTTAGAATTCATATAATCCCTGTTTTAAAACAGCTCCAATTTAAGGTGCTCATGTTAGTGTTTAAAACCCTAAACAACTTAGATCCCAAATATCTGAAAGACTGCCTCCTTCTGGACAGACACTCTCAGGTGTTTAGATCAACAGAAGCAGCCCTCTTGGTAGCTCCACTGTCATCAGAAGTTTGGGGGATGGGAGATGGCCCAGGAAAAGCCATTCTGTGCGGCAGCCCCTAACGTGTGGAACTTCCTTCCCACAGAGGTGTGCCTGGCACCTTTATAATACAGTTTTTGGTAAATGGTGAAGATGCACCTCTTTACCCTGGCCTTCGGCAGCTGAGACGTGTATTTTCAGGACAAACCTATTCCTGTGACTGTAATTGTTCTAATTTTTTTAATACTTAAATTTAAACTGTTGCAGTCTGCCTTGGGACCTGCTGCATTAATAAATTTGATGATGATGATGATGTCCATTAGTAGAAAAGCATGTTAAAAGGATGATCAGTTTTAAGCACTGGTGGTGGTTACAGTAGCAGCATACCTGGGGGGGGGGAATCTTGAGTTTACAGTTGTTTAGCATCCTTAGTTCTTTATCTCTGAGATAAGGCACAACAAATACAAATACTGACCAGCTTCATTGTGGTTCTGCCACAGGAGAATCTACCAATCTGCCACTGGATACATTTTTTTAAAAAAAATCAGTGACACTTTTATAAATAAATAAAATAAAGATATTTTATACAGCACCATCTCATAAAATATCATGGCAGTGTACAGCAATATGTATACAATAAAACATAAAATACATTTAAAACACAAAATCATTAAAATGAATCAAGAAAGTTTAAAACCAAAGCATAGGCCTGTCAGCATAACAAAGTCTTCAAGAGACACCTGAAAGGCAAAGAGTGAGGATGACTGCCAAAATTCTACTGGAAGAGAGTCCCACATCATGGGACCGTCAACACTACGTATCTGACTTCTAGCTAGGCTGGTCGGGCCTCTGTAACATGGGGGGCAACAAACAACATTCCTCTGGATGATCTCAGTTGACCGAGTTGGGATATAAAGGCTCAGGCAGTCCTTAAGGTAACCTGGACACAAATGGTTCACGGCTTTAGTAGATAAACAGATGTACATGAGGCATGAGGGGAAGTACAACAAAGAACCGCCAACTTATAACACAATCCTATACATGCCTACTCAGAACTAAGCCCTAATGTAAGTTCATACTGGATTTAATTTTCTGACTGTAGCTCAGTGCAAGAGGGCACATACTCACCACCTTCTCCATCCACATTATGAGTCTGATGAAGTGACAGTTCATTTCACTGTTTTATTTTATATTTACAGTTAGGCTGATATGCTTTTTCACCCAAAGCACTCAAAGCAGCTTATGACCAAATATAAAAGCAAAGTCTGACCTTATAAATCATATAAACTAACATAAAACAGGATCAATCAGGTGTTTGTAAAATCCAATAATAAAATCCAGAAGGTTTTAGGACTAAAAATAGGTTTAACAATACAGTAGTCTTTTGCCTTTCATATGCCTCGGGATTCTTGTCATTTTCTTCTGTCCAGCAGAGAGAATGTGTTAATTAAAAAAAGAAGCAAGTCACACTATTTAAAATTACTTTAATAAGAAAACTAATTCATTTCCCCAACTATCACATTTTTGCAAATGCTTTTAAGGCTTTCTAAAAGTTGATGTCATGCTAGGAAACTTCTTAGTGGCCACAACCCTCCGCTTTTTAGCCATTTTCTCTAATAAGCTTTAAGAGATGCAACAATATCTCACCAAGACAGACATCCTGGAATGTCTCGCTTCTGTTTTACCATACATGAATGTGGTATGCAGGAAGGCCAGTTTTTAAAAAGTACACAAGGGAGAAAAAAATCCCTATGGTATCCTTATTGCTATAGTAGTATATAGTCCCATGTGCTGCTATATTTTATAGAAAAACATAACATTTTATCTAATTGCATTAACCCTGATACAGTGGACTAAAAAACATACAGGCTAACTTCTAGAGCAAGAGTGCCCTCTAGTAGCAAATGGTTTGCAGCAATAATATTTGAAAGTTACTCTGTTCTAAAACACTAAAGTCAAATAAATAAATAAAGTCAAAGTGATTAGGTATTCCTTGACCATTTGTCTGTCAATCTCAAGGTCCAATCCTGCCCCTTCAACTTCATGTTTACCAGGAGGGTCACAGACCCTCTTTTGGGAAAAGACTGAGCCAAAGCAGGAATTGAGCACTTCTGCCTTTTCTTTGTCATTTGTCCTAATTTTGCCATCCTCATTGAGTAGCTGTCCACCATTTCTTTTCTGTCTTTTATTATGGATGTACCCGAAGAAAGCTTTTTTGTTGCTTTAGGCATCCCTTGCTAACCTCATCTCATTCTCAGATTTAGCCTTCCTGACGCCATCCCTGCAATTCCATGCTACCTGTCTGCACTCTTCCTTTGTGGCCTGGCCATCAGAGAGCTTCGGCTATGGGGCGGTACAGAAATTTAATAAATAAATAAATAAATAAATAATAAATCAAAATATATATTTCAAAGTACATTAAAGTCTATATAATAAATTCTTAACTAGCTTTCAAATGAAGTGTGTGAAGAGATGGCAAATGGGCCAGAAAATAGCAAAAGTACATATGAAGAGAACTGGAAGAAACTGATCACACACCAAAACAAGATATGATAATGGGGGACTAGAATGCAAAAGTAGGGAACACAGAAGAACTAGGAATTGTAGGGAAATGGGGCTTAGGAGACAGAAATGAAACAGGAGAAAGACTTATTGAATTCTGTGAAGCTAATAATTTGTTTCTTGCAAACACATTTTTTAAGCAACTGAAAAGATGACTGTACTTGTGGACATCACCAAATGGTCAATGTAGGAATCAAATCGATTTTATAATTGGAAGCAGAAGATGGAGAAGTTCCATACTTTCTGTGAAAACAAGGCCAGCAGCAGACTGCACTATAGATCATGAACTGATAATATCAAAAATCAGAGTAAAGCTAAAGAAGAAGAACAATGCAATCATAAGGCCAAAATACAATTTAAATACCATCCCAGAAGAATATAAAAATCAAATAAGGAACAGATTTGAGGCTTTAAACTTAATTGACAGAGAACCAGAAGAACTATGGAGTGAAGTCAGAGACATTATCAGGGAAGAATGCAAGACAGTACCTCTAGTTTAAAAGAGAGAAAGACCTCAATGAATGACTGAAGAAACTCTTAAAGTGGTTAAAGATAGAAGGAAAGCAAAAGCAAAATGAGAGAGAAAACACAGTTAGAACCCTAAATGCAATAATACAACAACTAGTATGTAGGGACAAAGAGAACTACTTATTGTACAGAAATAAAAGAGGACAACAAAAAAGGTAGAACAGAGTCTTATTCCAAAAGATTAGAGGAATTAAAGGGAAATGTTAACCAAGAGTAAGGATGTTGAATAATCAACAGGGAAACACACTGATTGACTGAGATAAAATAAAAGGAAGATGGAAGCAATACACTGAAGAACTATATAAGAGAGATGACAGGATGATAGATTCATTCATGGAGGAACCGTATGATTAAGAACCAGAATTTTTAGAATGTGAGGTGGAAGCTGCTCTTAAAATACTTGGAAGAAACAAATCACCAGGAACAGATGACATACCAATAGAGTTGCTACAAGTTACTGAGACTGAATCTGTCCAAATTTTGACAAAAATTTGTCAACAAATATGGAAAATAAACAATGGCCCACAGATTGGAAACGCTCAATATACATCCCAATTCCTAAAAAAGGGGATCGCAGGGAATGCAGCAATTATCAAACTATTGCCTTAATATCGCATGCAAGTAAAGTAATCCTCAAGATTCTACAACAAAGGCTCTTACCATATGTGGAGCAAGAAATGCCAGATGTCCAAGCTGGATTTAGAAAGGGAAGAGGTACCAGAGATCATATTGGAAACATATGTTGAATAATGGAACGGAGCAAGGAATTTCAGAAGAAAATCACCCTGTGCTTTATAGATTACAGCAAAGCCCTTGATTGTGTAGATCATGAAAAACTATGGAATGCTTTAAAAGAAATGGGGGTGCCACAGCATCCGATTGTTCTGATGCACAACCTATACTCTGGATAAGAGGCTACTGTAAGGACAGAATATGGAAAATCGTTTGGTTTCCAATGGGAAAAGGTGTGAGACAGGTGTATTTTATTACCCTACTTGTTTAATCTATACGCAGATCATACGGAAAGCAGGATTGGACCAAGATGAAGGAGATGTGAAAATTGGAGGGAGAAGTATCAGTAACTTAAGATATGCAGACGATACCATACTACTAGTAGAAACCAGCAATGATTTGAAATAAATGCTGATGAAAGTTCAAGAGGAAAGCACAAAAGCAAGACTACAGATCAATGTCAAAAAGACTAAAGTAATGACAACAGAAGATTATGTAACTTTGAAGTTGACAATGAGGACATTGAACTTGTCAAGATTTATCAATACCTTGGCATAATCATTAACCGAAATGGAGACAAGAGTCAAGAAATCGGAAGAAGGCTAGGACTGGGGAAAGTAGCTATGACAGAACTAGAAAAGGTCCTCAAATGCAAAGATGTATGACTGAACACTAAAGTCAGGATCATTCAGACCATGGTATTCCCAGTCTCTGTGTATGGATGTGAAAGTTGGACAGTGAAAAAAGTGGGTAAGAGAAAAATCAACTCATTTGAAATGTGGTGTTGGAGGAGAGATTTGTGCATACTATGGACAGTGGAAAAAGCCAAATAATTGGGTGTTAGAACAAATTAAAGCAGAACTATACTAAAAGCTAAAATGATGAAACTGAGGTTATCATACTTTGGACACACAATGAGAAGATATGATTCACTAGAAAAGACAATGTTGGGAAAAGCAGAAGGGAGTAGAAAAAGAGGAAGACCAAACAAGATATGGATTGATTCTATAAAGGAAGCCACAGACATGAACTTACAAGATCTGAACAGATGCTCTTGGAGGTCACTGATCCATAGCGTCGCCATAAGTCGTAATCGACTTGAAGGCACATAACAACAACAACAAGGCAGTTACTTAAAGTAAAATACTGCAGTTTATTTGAGGGTAAGATCTTCCTTCAAAAATATACAATACAGAGAGAAATAGCTAATTGCAGGTGTGTCAGCAGGATTTTCTGGGCCCAGTTTACCCTATCTGCAAAAAGAGGGTATGAATCTGCATATATTTTGTATGCTATGTAAATTTGTGTCCTCTTTTGCAAGTGAGGCAGAGTCTAAAAATAAATCAGGCTATACACAAGTAATAAAATGTGTGACAGACAGAAGGTCAATAAGTGACCCTTTTCCCATTACATAATAATATTTCCATACTAGAATGGGCTTAACCTGTTGAATTTCTGCCTGCCACAGAGCTGTTGGGTGTTAGAACCCTGTTCCTCCACAATGTTAACCCTAAACCATGCAAAGAACTCAAATTTCATGAGTTGTAAACCAGTTATGTTTTACTGCCTTTCCCTAAAAAAAGCCAGTACATCAAGATACTGGATAACAACACTAAACTACACTTCAGGGTTAAAATACATTAACTTTTTCTCAGTCCTCCTCCACCCCCACCCCAATATAACAACACTGGGCTACTTTGGAGAGCTCTCATAACCCATGCTCTCTCAGCCACAACATAATCCTGCAGTTTGAATATACTAAATGAAATTGTTCATTTCTCACAAAGCAGTAAGAATAGTTTCTGTATATTTTTCTTGTCTCTTGTTTGACAAGGGCTAGAGATTTACTTTTAATAAATAAATAAAAAGAAAGTTCAGAGTCTCCCAGCTCTGGGCCAGTACAGCAGTACCCTCTTGGTAGCCCTAGCCAATTGGTTCATGACCGATACTAATGAAGTCATGTTTGGGGAAAGGGAGCAGTTGTGTTGTCTATGGCTGAAATGGTTTCTTAATAAAGCTCAAAGCATGCACCAGGAGCAGAAGCCTTAGAGTTGTATCCAACTTAGTCATACTCAGAGCAGACCTTCTGAAGCCAATGGACTTATGTTAGCATGTCCACTGATTTAAATGAGTCTACCCTGGGTATAACTTAGTTGGATGCAACATATAATTTGGAATGCCGCTGTTCAATACATAGCAGGGTAAATTCTGGAGCAGGCAAAACAGCAGCTTCTGCTCATGATAAACAAGCCTTACAACATGACCATCTCAAGCAGGGATCCACTATCTGTGAAGAAAACAGCAGCCACCATGACCTGCTGCATTATCTAACCTAGATTTATTAATTTTAAGACCACTTTTGATAGCTTTGGAGCATCTCACTATAAGTGGAGGATGAAGTTACCAGCATATAAGCACATAAGAGGAATCCTGCTGGATGAGGCTCTAGGTTCATCTAGTCCAGCATCTTGTTCTCATAGTGGTCAACCAGATGCCTATAGGAATTTTGCAAACAGGACCTGAGTGCTTGCAATCCCCAGCAACTGGCAGACTGGATGTCTGATTTGTCTAATCTTTTAAAGCCATCTCAGGCATTACCTCTTGTGCTAAAACAATCACTAGAAGACTTTCAGGGTGCTGAACTTACCAACCCACCCACATTTCATAGCACACTTGTTTTCTTCATGTGAGTTCACCTTCAAATGCAGTGAAATTATTTGAGATGTCTTTTTTTTTTACTATCCTTTCAGAACAGGAAAATGTTTTTAGGAATGCACAACACACTCCCTGTTTTCTGTACATGTTCTCCAAATCAAACATATTTGCTTGAACAAACTGGGCAATAACTGTTATGATCAGCAGAGAGAAAAGTATCTGTGAAATAATGGGAACTGCTGCCCATCATATCCACAACTGTCATGCTTACACATATATGCTTTACTAAGAGGATACCACAGCACAGACTGCTTGCACATACACAAGTAGTCTGCAAGTGAATCAACAGTCTTTGTAGACAGTTCAAAAAAGGAAGTGGCAACTTACTGAATTCTCTTTCAGCTGCAACCCTTCCCCATTTGGCAACGAAGATCTCCGTTTAGTAGAGGAATTTTTGTTTGGTGTAGAATTAGTTCCTCCTGTTTTCTTCTTTACCGAAAGGACTTCACAACTGGCCTGGTCTTCATTGTGTGTGCTTTTACCTGCATTGATCACCCTAATAAACAAATAAAATAAAAAGTAACAAAAGAAGTTAATTTCTAAAAACATTTTTTCATGCTTGTTTGAGGGATTTATATACCACCCTTCAATAAAATTCAAAGACTGGCTTAACAAAATTTAAATACACGCAAAGTAACACAACAGAAATAAAACAGACAAATTAAAAATACAACATTTCCTCAGCAAAAAGTGAAATCAAATGGTTTGATGTAACATTCAAATATTATATCCTGTCTAAACATTCCTATCTCACTGTAATAGGAATAGGAATAAGGTCAGTCAATTTAGTCTTCAACTTTCAGCCAAAGGTTTTAAAGATGCAACTTTAGTTCTCCACAATAATTTCTTGACCCTGGGAGAATCAGAATGAAAAAAAAAAAGGAATAGGAAGCCCACAGTATTAAATCCAAGGTGGATAAAAGCAATGGTTCATCTCCCTCAGCAACCTGTCCATCAACAATGGCCATATATCTGTTTCATGCCTATACCTCCACCTGCATTCCTTGTCGATCTCCACTGTTTTTCCTACGTTACTCAACATGGGAAAGGTTTGTTGCCAACATTTTGACAGACCTTGCTCCCTGTGTCAGCACATTTTGCCCACATTGTGACATACAATAGCATCATAGAATATAATAGGTAAGGCTTGCTAGAGATTCGAAAGTGGCACCGTGAGTCCTTTCAACTCAGGGTTCCTGTGCTTGTCATTTGTGACATTTTGGTCGGTCCTAATAAAGACATTCCCCTATGGCAGCTTTTAGAAAGTTTTCTAGGAATGTGTCCTAAATAGTAGCAACTGTTTTTTCCTTGCCCCTTTGTCTCTAAAATATTGAGCTGTGTTTTTCTCAAATCTGTTAACTGTGATATCCAGGAATGTATGGCGGGAGATAGCATGTTAGTCATTCATGCTGGTGTAATTAGTATTTTGGATCCCATGGCAGTTCTTGCAATCCATGTCTTTTGACATGCCAAAAATGTAAATGTTCACACTGGTTCCTGAAAACAATGCTGATACTACTTTAAACTGTCATTCCAGATGGTCCAATTATTTTGCAGTACCACAATATGAAAAGCGGACCTTGTAGGACCCACATTTCCAGACATTATCTGGGTAAGATAGGTTTAACGTGGCTATGTTGAAAGACCAGCCTTTTCCAGCCTGGTTTCTTTCAGGTGTTTTGGACTAGAACTTCCATCAGCCCTAGCCATAATAATTAGGGATCATGGGAACTGTAGTCCAAAACATCTAGTGGGCACGAGGTTGGGGAAGACTTTTTTAGACCAAGTCTGCATAACATGTGAACTATCAAGCTGAATATAGTTCCCTAGCCATTATTATTATTATTATTATTATTATTATTATTAAAATTATTTCCCGCCCTTCACCCAAAGGTCCCAGGGCAGGTTACAACAAATTTAAGTATATGGCAGCCCACTGTAGACAAATACCCTTTCTGTTTTTGCTGCCGCCTGCGATGACAGAAACAGGGAGACCACAAAAGATAACCAGCAGCCTACATTTGGCTTGCTAGGCCTCAATTTGTCAAAACAGAAGGAGACAAGTTCTGGTGGTACGTAGATGATTTATTATGTGCTCTACATGTGTCAGAAAATATAACTCCCTCCTCTTGAGCTAAACACAAAAGCATTCAATTGGATACAATTACTATCATAAAGACAACACTGTGGTCATTGCTATGAACATACTTTTACAACAATCCATAGGCCACCTCCATTGTTAAAATTAACTTTCTAAAACACTTGTTTTATTGCAAGTGGTTGCATCTGCAATCATGTAGCATAAAATATTACTACGCCCTGACCTTAAACTAGACAGACAATCTGAGAATTGCCATATTTCGCAACTGCACAGCTACTGACAACTCCTACCCCCCCACACACACACAAAACCAAACAATGCCCTGTACTGACCTATGGAGCCGTGTGTTTTCTTTACTCTGTCAAATTATAAATCAGAACAATAAAACATAAAAATCCTTTCCCAAAGCCCCACACAAAACACAGTTATCAGGGCATCAGGCTACCATACAAAATGCCAGATCTAAGCTGTTGTTATTTATCTTGAGTGTCTTAGATTCAGATATCTCAACTGTGTACCTACTGCACTAGTAAAATCCACTAGTCCTGCTAAAACTTAGTCAATTGCTAACATATAATGTTATCACATTCAGTAAGTAAATTCTCATACAATACCTCATAATTTTTCTTGTATTTATTTATATCCAAGAAATAAAATCTATATAAAAATATAAAACCTCATTTAACCTTAAGGGTCTCAAAACTTTTCAAAGAGATGATCCAAAACAGCTCCCTCTTACTATGTAGTTTGACTTTCTCACCAGTCTTTTCAATGGCCAATTGAATGTTTTTGTTTTTAGCTCCTGAGGAAAGAGATATATTCTCCAAAACATGCAGAGCATGTAATAAATCACCTACATAACACCAGAGCTTGTCTCCTTTTGTTTCGACTATTACTTGGTGCTTTTTTCCTCTCTTTGTTCCTGAGAATCTTAGTTTGTACAGGCTAGCTTTGGACTACAAGGTCTTAAACAAAGGTTTCTGCAGTGATGAAAATGACATCTGCAAACTTCTGAGAAATGGTCTTGATGACTGATGCACACTAGGCCTGTGAAACAACACAGTAAACTAGAGCAGCAGGGGACAACAGGATATACTGGAGATAATCTATCCATCTCAATCAATCATGAAAACTGTGTTTGAGAATGGCTAGTTGCCAGAAGCAAGAAACTAAGAAATTTAGTTATCTTAATAAACCCATACCCTGCTTTTTCGCCCAAAGATCCCCAAGGCAGCTAACAATCTAAAACACAAAACAGTAAAATTAAAAATCTAGATGTTTAAAAGCAATCACATAAATCAACAAGTTAAGGACAGAAGATCAGATAAGAATGTTTGCTGGAATAAACAGGTTTTCAAAAGCACCAGAAAACCCTACAAGGGAGTACCACACAGATTTGGGTGCAGCTACAAAAAAGCTGTCTCCCATATGCTTGTCCAGTGTACCTTTGATACCAGCGGGACACGTAAATGAGCTTCCTCAACCTATCTCAAGTTCATGAAAGGAAGGAAAAAGAAGATTCAATTCTTTAGTATCCTGTTAGTCCAGGCATTCATGACGAGGCATTCTTCCAACCACCCCTTAGTCTTCCCCTCTGAAACTGGCCCCTGTATTTACAGCACAATCATATGCAGGTCAAGTTGGAGCTAATTTCCATTGAGTTCACTGAGACTAACTCCCAAGTGGTTTGTATACGGTTGCAGCCTGAATACTAGAACATCCCAGTGATGTGGCAAAATGCAGACTCGGGGTCTCCCAAGGATCAAGGAAAATAATATTTTTAGAAAAGCTTTAAAAACACCTTAAAAAGCAATTCCAACACAGATGCAGAATGGGAAAAGGTCTCTACCTAAAAGCCTTGTTGAAAGAGGAAGGTCGACTGCTGTTGATAACCTGTGATCTTAGGTGAACTAACGTTCAACATACTCTACATAAACATGGAGGAAGGGAGAAAGCAAGAACTTTCGAACCTGTGCATTCATGAGAAGGGGGCTGCCCTTGCAGGTATCAGTTTGTTTTAACTATGGCTTGGTATTATGTGTAATCCCAGCACCCCTCCTTAGCCATGGTTTGTTTGACCACACTACCTCAGAAGCTCACCAAACCACAAAGAGCAGCAAACAAAACAAACTTTGGAGAAACAAGCCATGGTTTGTTTGACGGTCTGTGTGACAATCCATAGTTCATAACACAAACCATGGCTAAACATTATATGCGAACCAGACCTTTGGGGAATAGACAGGACATCTAGATATAGATATTAACAACATGCATGGAAGGTTCCAGAAAATCACTTAATAAACTTGATTCCAACAGCTTCAACAAATTTTACTATTTTGAATGAGATATGAAGTCATCAAGGTATTTTATGTCTAACATGCATTCGAATGAAACATTTGATCTTATACTTACAATTACACAAAAAGTTGTTTTTAATTACTTAGTGCTCTACTAGTGTTCTTTTATTTGCTTTCACAAATAAATGGATGTTATAATCCCATACAGATAGCAAAAATACACATAATAATTGCCTAAGAAATTATTTTTTAGACAATCAGACGAGGTCCAGCTTGATGCAAAACTGTTTTTTTTTAATCCCCAGTTGTGAGGCTCGCCTTATTACAAGTCAGATAAACACTGCAGGCCACCATCCTATAGGGTCTTTGGCTGCCAAGGCTTCTCCTCAGGTTCTGAGAAAGGGAGGAGCCATGCCCTAGCCAAACAGGAAATGGCGCATTGACAATACAAGACATGGCATGGTGCTCCTATGCCAATAGCAGCCAATGTATATAGGAATGAATGAGAAATAGGGGGTGTTTACCCCAAGCTAGCCTTTGGACCAATACAGATCATACACCTACATATTTAGAAATGTGTCCTCAATGATAATTGTGTCCAATCCGGTGTTTCTTTTCAACACAAGACAGTGTCAAGCATGGTGCCCCATGACAATAATAGCCAATGTATGTAGAAATAAATGAGGATTTGGAGTGGCCCAAAGCGTATCATTGGGAGCAGACAAAGAAAACCACAAAGATCACTGGAAGGTTACCTAACACCACCCTGCTCTATTTCTCTGTCACATCTGAGGAGAGGCTGTGACTGTTTTGATCCAGTGTCTGGATGCAGTGGTGGGCTGGCAAGGGACCAACATATTAAAACTGAATCCTGGAAAGATGAAGACTCTGTGACTGAGCAATTCCAAGGTCCAAGAGTTGGGAGTTCACTAGTCCTAGACCCCCCAGTGAAGCAACACGAACTTTGTTGGGGAGTGTGATGCCTCTGTATTTTGATAACTGTAAATATGGTAAGTGCAGGTTTATTAAAGTATACATGGTAAGTGGATTGAGTGAGAGGGGGGAGTACATGGGCTTGAATGCTGGAGAATGCTTCATGATGATTGGCTGAGCGTTTGAGTGGCTGAAGGTATAATTGAGAGGATGAGAGTTGACGTGTGGGCAGTTGGTTGTGGAGTGTGGATTGGAGTTGGTTGTGGGTTGGATTATATTTGGCTGGTATTAAGGCAGATTATATATGATTGGAAACATAAAGAGTGACACTATATGAAACCATACACTTGTTAAATATCCCATAAGTAATCTTGTTATTTCCTCATATTTATAAATAAATATTTTATTGGTTTACCAAAAGCCTGATCCTTGGCTGGGGTTTACACAGACCAGAAGGGAGGGCAGGGTAATTACCAAGGTGCAGATGAACAGTATCAAATGGTGGCAGCGGTGAAAAGATAGTGTATCATCAAGTATGCATGGCAACCCAGGGCTGTATGCTTTATAGGCATAAAGATACAGGGTGGTTGTGGCCTGCAAATGCACCCAGACACAAAGTAACAATAGGCCAGAAGGGGACTAAGGCAAAGTCCTAAGGCAATATTGTGAAACAGGGAGTGCCTGGTGGTGCTGCCTAGCAGTGGGATCTTGCGAGATCTGTGCTAGAGCCGGTGAGAGAACAAATAAAAACCAGGATCCTGACTGGTGGGACCTAACAGGTGGTGGTTTGAGGTGGGATCCTCACAGGGAGCTCCTAGATCCTCTTTGACACTGGAAGTCAAGGTAACTTCCAGAGGCAAGGAGCACCTATCACCAACTACATCCTTTTCTGGAAAGGGATAGCTTAGCCACCATGATTCATGTGTTGATAACCCCACAATTGGACTAACATAACACACTTTACGTGGGGCTTTTCTCAAACCCACTCGGGAACCTGCAGCTGAGGCACAATGCTGTGACCAGATTGTGTGGCACATCTTGACATGTGCACATTACACCAGTGCTGAAGAAACTGCAGTGGCTGCCAATTATCTACTGGGCCATGTTCAAGGTCTTGTTAGTAACATATAAAAGTCCTGAACAACTCAGGACCAGATTACCCAGAAGATCTCCTGCCCGTTTATAGACCTTTAAGATCACTTAGATCATATGGGAAAATTTTACTCATAGCACCGCACTCTACCAAATATAGGGCAGAGTAGACCCCCATTCTTTATTGATTTCTATCCACACCAGCTATCAGTGGAATGCTGGTGCTATGGTTTACTGCGTCTTCTGCCAAAAACAAAGCATTAGGCTCAACGAGACTCTGTACCCAAAGATTATTCAAGTGTTCAAATGTTTGCCTGAACACACAAATGCTATAACCATGGACAGGGATGCAGGGGTGTGCATGCAAGACCCACCTAACAATGTCCCAATGTGCACAGCCCCGCCTACCATGTCCTGACCTTCCCCATGTTGGCGGGGGGGGGAACATCTGCAAGGGCCTCTGATCATATGAAGGGTTCAAGCAAACACAAGTGACATGGAAATCAAACAACAACGATGTCTACAATAGGTATCTCTGGGGATCTCAAATCCAAACCTTACCTGTATTTCTACCTCATCTAAGATACACCTGAATAGGTTAAGTCTTTTTTAAAAAACATGCACACAAACACCACTTTCATTCTAAAGGTAGATGCATTTGCTGTTTCATTGACTTCAAGTTTGTCAAAGCGATGACACAAAGCCACGCTGTAGAGGAGAAGACAGGCATGAGAAGTGACCCTAGTAGTTTATTATCTAATCCACAGTGTACCACCTAAGTGCTTCAGACTGCCTCCCGACTTATGGCGACCCTATGAATAGGGTTTTCAGGGTAAGCGGTATTCAGAGGGGGTTTACCATTGCCTTCCTCTGAGGCTGAGAGGCAGTGACTGGCCCAAGGTCACCCAGTGAGCTTCATGGCTGTGTGGGGATTTGAACCCTGGTCTCCCAAGTTTTTTCAGCTGCTGACATTTCTACAGCAATAGCTCTTTTCAGGTGTGAAAATATAAACTTGCACGTATTCACTAACAGCAAGAAAGTTGCAGCCATGAAAATGAAAGCAATGGGTTAGTTATACAGGACATGAACAAATCATTTGATGATGTCAAGCGAATACATTCCTTACCTCCATTTAAAAGACTTCTAAACTTTTTTTTCTTTTATCCTTTCAATCTTGATGTGAAAGACTGAAATGAATAAGGCTTTTCTGATTCACATTTGCACCTTTAAAATTAAATTTAAACCTAGCTGAATTTAAATTGGGTACACACAAAGCCTATATTACTAGGATAAAAGTGGTGGAATTATTCTGTAATAAGAGTATGCTAGAAGATAGCCTGCCAAGAGACTCACGGAGTTGGGAGTTGGAGGTACTGCTTGGCAGTGGCTCCGCTCCTACTTGGTGGACCGCCTCCAGAAGGTAGGGCTTGGGGAGCATTGTTCGATACCCTGGACTCTCCATTGTGGAGTCCTGCAGGGATCGGTTCTGTCCCCTATGCTTTTTAACATCTACATGAAGCCGCTGGGTGCGATCATCAGGAGTTTTGGAGTGCGTTGTCACCAGTATGCTGATGACACGCAACTCTATTTCTCCTTTTCATCTTCTTCAGGTGAGGCTGTTAATGTGCTGAACTGTTGCCTGGCCGCGATAATGGACTGGATGAGAGCTAATAAACTGAGGCTCAATCCTGACAAGACTGAGACGCTGTTGGTTAGTGCCTTCTCTGCCCAGATGGTGGATGTTCAACCTGTTCTAGATGGGGTTACACTCCCCCTGAAGGAACAGGTTCATAGCTTGGGGGTTCTTTTCGATCCATTCCTGTCTCTCGAGGCTCAGGTGGCCTCGGTGGCACGGAATGTGTTCTATCACCTTCGTTTGGTAGTCCAGCTACGCCCCTATCTGGAAAGCGACGACCTCACTTCAGTCGTGCATGCTCTGGTAACCTCTAGATTGGATTACTGCAATGCGCTCTACGTGGGGCTGCCTTTGAAGACAGTTTGGAAACTACAGCTAGTGCAAAACGCAGCTGCTAGACTGTTGACGAGGACCAGGCGGTCCGCACATATAACACCTGATCTGGCTCGTTTGCACTGGCTACCTATTTGTTTCCGGGCTAAATTCAAAGTGCTAGTTTTGACTTATAAAGCCTTACATGGCACGGGACCACAATACCTAGCGGAACACCTCTCCCGATATGAACCTACCCGCTCACTACGTTCAACATCAAAGGCCCTCCTCCGAGTCCCGACCCACAGAGAGGCTCGGAGGGTTGTAACAAGATCCAGGGCCTTTTCAGTAGTGGCCCCCGAATTATGGAACAGTCTCCCCGATGAGGTACACCTGGCGCCTACACTTTTATCTTTTCGGCGCCAGGTTAAAACCTTTTTATTCTCCCAGGCATTTTAACTTAATTTATTTTTAAGCTTTCAATTTATACCAGGCTGTTTTACTGTTTAATATGTATGCTTTTTACTGACCTTTGTAATTTTATTGTATTTTACTCTATGTTGTGCACTGCCCTGAGAGCCTTTTGGCTGTGGGCGGTATAGAAATCGAAATAAATAAATAAATAAATAAATAAAATATGCTATCAGTGCTTACATCTGCACTGGCTTCCTTTAGTCTTCTAGCAACAATGAAAGGTGCTGTTTATGAATTATAAGCCCCCCAAGGCTTAGGCCCCATAGCTGCATGTATGTACAATAGGGCTGTGCCAAATGTTTAACCTTTTAACATTTGGGGGGAAATTCCCAGAAAGATGCAATAGTACCTTTTTTCATTGCTACCTACAGCTCTTCTGTCCCCTGTCTGACACTGCTGCAACACTACCACCATCCCTGACCTTCTTGTTTTTAATTTCTTATTACTGATCCAGTGCCTATGAATAATAATTTTAATGCTACAGATCTTAACTATTTTTTTGTCTTCAAATGTGGACATGAATACATAGATGTAAAAATCCACAAAAAAAGAACCCCCAAATTACTATTTTGTCTCATTATTTTGAATCGTTTACTATTTTATACCTAGATTTTATGTCATCTTAGAAAATTAGAGATGTAAAACCTGCAGAGTCTCTGGATTTAAGAGTCTTGTGGGTTACACAAATGTATGCGTGGGGGGAGGGAGTGCATACAACTAGAGCTATTCATTTTCAACATTTACAACCTGGTTCTGGGTATGTTTATACTCAGCAGTAAGTTCCATTGAGTTCTATAGCATTTATAATAATAATAATATTTAATTTGTTTGTTGCCTATCTGGCAAATAGCCACTCTAGGCAACGTACATTAAAATAAGGTAAAATACAATAATATCAGATGCAGTCACATTAATAACAATAGATAAAAATACTGGACAGTCATCAATACATATAAAAACAATTATATTAGCAGCATACGATAGATGACAAAATCATGGAGATTTACCCCTCCCAAGGACCTCAAAGGCCTGTTGAAATAGCCACGTCTTCAGGGCCTTGCGGAATACCTCTAGGGAAGGGGCATGTCGAAGATCACATGGGAGGGAGTTCCAGAGAGTGGGGGCCACCTCAGAAAAGGCTCTCTCCCTAGTACCCACCAACCTCACTTATTCTTAACTGCATAAGATAGTAGCCTTAAGCTACAATGTTTGGAGCATGCAAGCCTGTGTAAGTGTACAATTATTATTATTACTTATTTTTGTACATGTATATCCCACCTTTCTTCCATCCTCTTCACTCAGGCCTTTGGTCCTTGAGGTGTGCTATATTCGGCTGCAATCCAATACACACACCTGGGAGTAAGTCCCATTGAACCCAATTGAGCTTACTTCTGAGTAGACATAGATTGGATTGTAGCCTTAGTTTCTTCATTTGGATTAAGTTTCTTATATTGTATGTTCTTAAATTTGTTTAATATTGTATGTTTTAATATCTGCTTTATATTTTATGTTTTTAAATCTGTTGTAAATTGCCTAGAGACCATTGGGTATGAGGCAATCAACAAATGAAATAAATAAACAAATAAAGGAATAAAGGAATTCAAGGCGGCGAACATGTGGTTCTTAAGACAGTTCTCCCATTTCAATTGCGGTGATTCCACACAAATGCGCCCAAAGCAGTTCACAACGTAACAAAAAAATGCATACAGTACTACAATAACAGTTCAGCACCAATTCATTCTGAAAGAGAATATAACAATCCAAACAAAGTACTATATTATTATTTAATTTGTATGCCGCTTCCCCACACAAATACACCCAAATGTGTATCATATGTTAATACAGCTATCTAGACCATACCAAGGCAGAAAATGTTCACATGAGAATTTGAGCACTCAGGATGGCATCTACATGCACAGAACAGTTCTGCAACCAGAGATGACAAGTTCAGATTGTGAATTCAACACATACATTTTTTTAAGTGTGTATAAAATCCGATAGTAAAGATTACTTTACACGCCAACCTATGCATTTGAATTTACAGCATATAAAAATATTAATAAACTGACATTCAGCTCTAATCATGTGCTCCATTCTGCAGTCAATTTACATAATTCCATGTAATGTATTAATTTTTACTGCTCTACACAAAATGCTTTGAAGTTGTGTTCCTGCCAATTGCACAATTTTGCTTTACGAGGAGAAGTTTGGCATCAGTAGCCGTGGAATACAAAATGGGATGAGTAGCTACCAAACCATGAAAAATAAATACGCTATGGAAAAAATTATTTCAGGAACAGAGCCTGAGCTTTGTCTCCTGATTTTGCTTTGTTAATCTAATGCCCTACTTTATAATATCTTCTGGAGGTCAATTTTCTATTTTAATTCAGTTGAATCCTAATCAATGCTTTAAAAAAAAATCACCCATAGGCGCCCATACACACACACCCTATGAATGCCCCTGGGGAAGAAAAAAAGGACATCTCCCTGATTCTGCAGATACAAAGAACTGGCCTATCACCCAGTGTTAGATGGAAAGAAAGCTGGATGCCTATAAAAGCAGAAACCAAGAAAAAAGAGGCAGACATCAACACTGCTGAGGGGACTACCTCATTATAGAACAGTGGTAAATCTTCTCTCAGGAACCAGAACTGCCAACCTCCAGCAGAGGACAATCAGAAGAGATAAACAGAATTTTGAAAGGACAACAACATCCAAAACCAACCTGACTTTGTCTGCAATATTATCATCAGCTTTTCTTACTACGTTATAGTTTTGTGTCATGTTACCTGTGAACACTTCTGCACAGGCACATGATGCTTACAGGTGAGGATGGCAAGGAGAGGCAAACCTTGGCTGCAATGGTATGGAAAGGAGGAGGAGGCAGGGACAATGACAAGAGGGGCAGCAGGGGCACCCAGTGGGCAGGGCCTAGCAGGAGAGAGAGAGAGAGAGAGAGAGCAGCAGCAGCAGCAGCAGCAAGGTCTTAAGGTAAATGGGGAATGGGGGGGAAGGCTTGGCGATCCTTGGAGATCTGTGGGGGTAGGCTTGGAGACCCTTGGAGGGGGAGAGCTTTGGTGATCATTGCCCGTGTGGGGGAGGGGGCTCTGGCAACCGAAGTGCAGTGGGTTGGTGAGGTGGAGCTAGGGATACCTGGCAGAGGCAGTGGGGGGAGTGGGAGGGGTGGCATGGCAGAGGGGATGGGGAAATGGCTAGGGGCGCTTGACAGAGGGGAGGGGGGAGGGGTGTAGGTGCTGTTGGCAAGTGAAGCAAGCAGGGACAGCAGCCCTTAGTTAAAATATATAATTTTTTAAAGGGTGAAATGTGGACAGTGGTGGGTTTATAGTCTGCAGGGCCCTGCACACGGCCCTTTTTAGGGGACCTATTTGTTCACCTTTACTATTATTTTCATCATACTAATTTATAGACCACTTCACAGCATAAAGCCACTGAAGCGATGTACAAGATAAAAGCAGAAAAATAAATAGAATCAATTCAACAAACTCTAAAAACAATAAAACCATCCATGCAAACCCCAAAACAAAAAATTGTCATCAAATATAAAATGGATATTCCATAAACAACTGGATTACACCTCAGGGAAAGCCTTCCTAAACAAATTGTCTTCAGCCGGCGCCTAAACATCATCAGCTAGACACTGTCAAGAAAGGATGTATTCGGTTCAGAGAAATGGTTCATTTGCTCAGATTTCTGGTAGAAAGAGAGATCAGGGTAACAATGTTTTTTCCCCACTAATTGGCTGTGAGCTCATCCTTGCACTGTTGTTATCTGGTACAAGCTAGACTTCAAGGCCACTGTGGTGGTTTCTGCTAATTGGACTGAACACCTTTGTGGTGATATCTCATGTACACCCAAGTTCTGGAAAGTTCCTGCCAGCTAGTCCCCTGATTGGTTGAAAGAGTTGGCTTGCTGCTGCTAACTTTGTTCTATAAAAGTGATTTGGTTTCTTTGTTCCAAACCTCACCTCCTGTCTCACATCTTGGATCCTGACACTTGTGGACATCCCTATACTACTTGCCGGTTTTCTGGGGTGGTTTTGCTCTATGTGGTTGTATTAGAGTTAGGCAAGTTAGCTCTGTTGTTTTATCTTTTGTCTTATAATTCCCTAAAGGTACTTCTGTACTCTTAACATCTTTTTATTCTTATAATTCTTATTGGTATTGGTATGTGGATTCATCTTTTATGCTGCTATTTTTAAATAGTTATTTCCACTGGAGTGGTTTCTTGGATGAGAGTTGGTGCTAAATCCAGTCTTAACCAATTGGTCAAACTGCTACTTTGAGTAGCTAAAAACTTTGAGGCTTTTAGTTCTTGTTCCATTGAATCTCAAGGGACATCTGTTGCACAGCTTGGGGGAGGCACTCCTAACCCGGGTTGAAGTGGACTTAAGGACTAGTGGCAGCATTCCACCTTGCAGGGTTGGTTTTACGCTGGTCATTTGGCACCTACCACACCAACAAGGCTCTGGCCCAGGGTTTTGGAACCAGCAGTCCTTGACAGATGCCTGTCTGATTTCACTTGGTAATTAATTCCAAAGAGCTGGAGCTGCAACACTAAAAGCCCAGTTTCGAGTACAGGCTAAGCACACCTCTGAAGCATATGGTACACTCAGCAGTGCCCCATCTGAGGAGCGCTAGAAGCAAAACCTTGAACTGCGCCCAGTAGCATACTGGCAGCCAGTGCAGCTCCATCAGCAGGAGGGTTATATAGTGTCAACAGAGTGCCCAGCCAACAACCTAGCTGCTGCATTCTGCACCAGGTGCTATGGCCGGGTTAAGCCCATGGGAAGTCCCACATAGAGTGTGTTGCACAGAACCCTATTACTACACATACCTGTAAATCTGCACCTGTATGTGAATGCAAGTTGTTTGAACACATCTAAAAATGAAAACACAGCTAAATGACTTTTAAAAAAAATCACATTCAGATACATGCAGCAATATGGCCCTATAGGGTGCAAGCATCACAGGCCTTAAAGAAAGGACACTGTAAGCCTATGAGACTCTGCCTGATACATTCAGCCATGGGTGCCATATGAACCATGGCCTCACTATTTAGTCTGCTAAAAATCATAGTAACATGATGAAAACAAAAGGTAACAATACAACTAAGCCAATCATTTAACTCCGTAACAGCAGCACATTTTTTTAAAAAATCAGGATTGCTGAACCCATTGTAGTGGTAACAGCTTGAATCAACATAGCCTTTTCAGAAAGGAAAGGGGAAGAGCCTAGGGGTAGTATTCAGAATAGACCAACTGCATAATAATTAAATGGGTCTACTGTGAGTAATACTTAGCTGAATACAACCCAAAGTTTTTTATTTCAAGGACCAGCTGCTGCAGAGCTCATGGAAGGCAGAGGAAGATGGAGACTACCCATTCCCATCTCCATTCCTCTCTAGGAATGTGGTGGTAACTTTGGTACATGCGTTCAATCTTAGCCAGCCTCTCCCTCCCTCCACAGCTAACACAGGGCCACCAAATAACTATCTTACCCTGAGGGAGGAGAGGCCTAGCTTTCAAAACACTTTTTTCCTTGAAACTAATCTGATGGCCCGTCTAGATCACTTGGCCCATCTAGTTCAGTATTGTGGACACTGATTGACAGCAGCTCTCCAGTGTTTCAAACTCTCCCAGCCCTACCTGGAGATGCTGGGGATTGAATCTGGGACCTTTTGCATCCAAAGCGGATGCTGTCCCACTGAACTACAGCTCTACCTCAATGGCTCTTTACCATTTTATTATAGAGATTTTTTACATTTTACGTGCATATACTGTTTTGAGATATCAATTGCTGCTTTAACATGTGGAATTAATACTGCTACTGGGAGTAATATTATTAACATTGTTTAATATTGAATGTGGATGTTTTGTATTGTATATTTATACTGATTCTTTTTGTTGGGATATGTAAAGTGCTTAGAGTTTTCTGTTGAAATATGAAACAATATACAAGTTAAATAAATACAAAAAAAATGTGTATTGTTTTGGCCTTTGCATGTAAACCACTTTGTTATCTTATTTATTTGCAAATTTATAAAAACCAATTTGCAGCCAAAGCTATCAAAGTGATATACAATAAGATAAAAATTGGGTAAAATACAAAAGAGACAGATTCTAAAAACAATAAAGCCATTGGTTAACTTGAAAAGCAATATAATATATATATGTTTTATAAGACAGTTCAGGGTGTCAAGATCAACAGCAGATAAATTAGGACTGCAAATAAGGCAACAGTTGAATAAAAACAACAAAGGCTGCAATCCAATACATGTCTACTCAGAAATAAGCTCCATTGGGTTCAATGGGACTTACTCCCAGGTGTATATTGAATTGCAGCCTAAGAAATCTAGAGGCAAAACCACTTGGTGGAAACAGGACTTCATGACAAGCTGATTCTGGATGCATTGCAACAAAAGCCCTACCCTCAGAAATAGTTAAACAGATATGAGTACAGCATTCTGATTGTTTGCTGCTCATAAAGAAGTTGCTCCCTGTATTTTATCACCTCCTAAGTATCCCCACCTCTCTAGTTAGTTCATGTGTGTCCTTCCATTTCAGCAAAAGCCAAACAAAAGTAAGTTTTTTTACGTTTTTCCCTTCTCAGCAATTGGGCATAATGGGGCGGGTAAGAGGTAAGGTCTCTCTTCCACAACAAGTTAACAATCCCATCTCAGATTTACAGCCTGAACTCGCAGTGTGTTTTCACTCTCTTAATCAGAATCCCCCATTACCTGAACCCCTACAGCCATACACAAAGCTCAAAAGTTGATTTATCAGAGGGAAAATATTTGCTGTGACATCTTGTTTTATGGTAATCTTGTTTTATGGTAATCTAATATATACATAGGTCCTGAGGATGGATTTTGGCTGCCATTCTATTAAGGTTTATGATTTATAAAATCTTTATCTAATCCTCCAGAACTGGTAAAAAGTGGGGAAAATACAGATGTATATCCATATAATTGGAGCCAGTGTGGTATAGTGGTTAAGGTGTTGGACCACAACCTGGGAGACCAGGGTTCAAATCCCCACACAGCCATGAAGCTCACTGGGTGACCTTGGGCCAGTCACTGCCTCTCAGCCTCAGAGGAAGGCAATGGTAAACCACCTCTGAATACCGCTTACCATGAAAACCCGGTCGCCATAAGTCGAGATCGACTTGAAGGCTGTCCATTTCCATCCATATACTGATGCAATCAGAATTAGATCCGCTGGCACAGAAAACTCTACATTTGAGAGTTAGTAATCATTTCTGAAATCCAGATTAATATCTTTTTTAAAAAAAGCATTGCCCAATGCTTATTCAAGCTAGAATGTCAACAGCACAGTTATCAAATGTAGCCAAAAGACTTCATCCATACTTAGTACATTTGTTAGAAATATACATGCAGAATCTTCTCTTGAAGTTCTACTGAATATGATTCCCTAATACAATTAAGATGATTATGTGGAATGACATTTATAGATTTTGTATGCATTTTCAGAATTCCATTGGTTTGCAGCAAAGCTTAAAACCATTATTTTTAATAAAGCACGTATTTCTCCGTTGAAAGTGAAATGAAGCTATACTACCCATTCATGTAAAGCAATTATGATATGATAACCTGCTCTCTTTTGGAAGCTTTACCATATGAGATTTAAAGGAAATGCTTCCACCATCCATTTTTCTCTGGCATTCATTTTCTGCAGGAAGAGGAACACATTACTGAGCAGGGAAGACACTGGTCATATTCAGACATAACAATAAACACAGCAAACTTATTATTAGATGGAGCAAGCTTGCAGTACAGGGGAGACATACACTATTCTAGAAGTAGCTTCTCAGTCAACGACTGTATTGCTGTTTGGAAATGTAATGTAATTATTACATGTAACACTTTGTGATATAACATTGCACTAACCACTAAGAAAAGAATTTATCACACATTCCAATATGCTAAGAATATTTTCCTTGAAAACTAAACTACCCAAAATTACAGATTCAGTGGAGTCACAATCTGCATCCCTGTTAGGCTGATCAAATTCAACTTAAATCAACAGGATTTACCAGCTGTGTTCAGAATGGAAAGTGCAATCCTATACATATTTTTACTCAGAAGTCAGTCCCACTGAGGCGTGTATAGGATTGCAGTTCCAGGGTTTGTTCTCCCAATGCTCTCCCTCTTTAATTTATTCTACATTCTCATTTTTAAAAGATGAGGCAGTGGAAGACAGGGTGAGCCTAGGAAGCCTTGCCAAGGACACACACAAAGATGGCAGCTGAGCCAAGAAGTGAACGACAACCACATCTTCAAACTGGGAAAGGAATACATAAGCTTTCCTTCATGTATGAAAGTGAGCAGTCTATTTTTCTTTGCAAGAGCAAAAAAGAAAAAACTGCTACTAAAGGCGAACAGCTCAAATATTTATGCAAACATTGAAACAGCAGAACATATGGCTGTATTTCTGGGAAAGATCTAAAAGCAAGAGAAACAAGATGTATGCTTCTTATGTAAAAAAAAATCAATTATGCAGACAAGGGCAAAATACAGAATCCACAAAAGGAATAAATATATTTGTCCTCTAATTTGGAGCCCTTCCCAGACGTTTTAGCACTTTTCCTTTTTCACATCTCAACACACCACCCTGCGACTTGTTACGCATGATAAGGGGATAACTTCCTGCTTCACTAAGATGGACCTGGGCTCATGATCTCTGGATTGTAGAGATGGAGGGCCAAAGAAGGTGGGGCTCCATAATTCAGTGGTAAAGCACACCCTTTGAAACAGAATATTCCAGATTCAGTTCTTTGCATCTCCAGTTTTTGCACTTCAGGAAGTAGAGATAGGAAAGACTTCTGCCTAGGACCTTGAACAACCGTTGCCAGATTACTGGTCTGAATTAATGGTCCAACTCAGCATATAAAACAGCTTCATATGGGGGGGCATCTACCACCAAGTCAGCCAATCTCAACTCCCAAAGTGTACTTATACAATAAAACACGTTTAACATGTTTGTTGCATTCATGCTTTACATTGTTTAGGCGTACACACAAAAAAAGATAAAGGTGACATGTCATGGTAAGCCAAAAACCTCCCACACACATCTTGGCAGGAGCAGAGGTACCAGCAGCCACGTTGTCAAGAAAAGGGAGCAATCTGGTGCATGGGCCAGTGTTAATTATCTGCCACTGTGCAGAGGTGGGAAAAGTAGACTCTACCTGCCCTGAGGGTGTGTTTTAGGATAGGGGGAGTAAAGTCGAGCACACTGCAGGCAATAGGCTGCCCAGTGGGGGTGACACACAGAAGGACGTTAGGGGGTGGGGCAGCACCTCCAGAAGAGGCAGATAGATAGCAGAAGGAGCCTGAGTGCAAGGCAGGGAAATCAAGCTCTCCCAGGATGAGAGATTGGGAGAGGAAAGGAAATCCTGCAGGTGAGAGCATGTAGGGTCTGTCATTTTGTGGGTGGAGGTGGGATGAACAGCTAGCTTTGCACAGAAGGTATGTGTACACTGTTTCAGCACTCAGGTATGCTGTGATATTTTTAAAAAATATTTTGCAAACTGCCGCTATTGTTAAAAGTATCTTATTTTTTATAGTTGCACCTGAGAGGATTAGGTTTCTCAGGGGTTGAGCTGTGAAGTTGATGGCAGGAGTAACATTGTGAATAATTTAATAGTGCTACTTATTATAGTACATATTGTACTATGTACAATTATGTATTGATTATAATAAATTGTATTTATATAACTGTTTTTAACTTTTTGTATATATAGATATTGTGTTACATATGTACATTATGTTGTGTATTATGTTACCATATTCTAAACTGTCCTCTGGCCTTTTGATAAAGGGCAGCATATAAATTTCTTAAACAAACAACTGAGCTAGGGAGAAAAAAACATGATTCCTGACTTAATGTTATCTCCAAACAAGAGAATGAGGTTTGTTTTGCTCCAAACAAACCATGATCTGTAGCCAAAATTTGGACATAATGCTCCCTGAACTAGTGAGGAGCAAAACAATCCAGATGTTCAGGACAAACCACTACCTATGGTTTACTGAGACATGTGAACTGGACCAATGTATGAAAAGGACTTTGGTTTACATGCAAACAACTCAGATGTATCATATCTTGAAACCCCAGATGGGTAGTGAAAAGTATTCTGAAGGAAAAGGCCACATAGGGGATATACAACAACAAGAGCTTTACTATCACTAAAGGTATGAAGAGAACAAGGCCCACAGCATGGTGCTGCTTGTAGGCCCCACTGCAACTCTCAACTGAAACTAAACCACCACAGCCCTGGGCAGACTCAGCAGTTACTTGTATGGCAAGCCCGAAGGGCCAATACAGAACACCCCTTCCCCCTAGCTTTCATACTTGGGACGAGCCCTGATGCAGGTTGATTGGCGATAGTTTTGCATCAAAGCTGATAGCACATCACCTAGTTCCCCGTTTAGCTCTGGTTCATTCAGGTCCACTTCAGGGTCCAGGCACAACTGCTCTTGTCCAGCAACAGGAGCATCCACTGGCTCATTTTCTCTTCCAGCACCCTCAGAGAGAACTGATTGAGCTGGGCTTCATCCTCTCATCTGGTCCACATGTCGACGTAACACATGGCCATCTGGTGTTTGAGCTCTGTAGGACAATGGCCCCATGGCTTGGGTCACAGTCGCAGGAATCCACGTTCCTGACATTCACAGCAACAAACTCCCTTGGTCGGTCCTCAGTCAAGTCAGGATGCATCCGATCAAGCAAAGTCATCTGTTCATTACTAGCTCAACTGGGTTCCTTCTGGTTGTGGCACAAGGTGTGATGTGTTGTGTCAGGAAAAAACTTGCCAGGCATCGGTCCCAGTCACCTTCTATAATCCATTTCAATGCATCCTTTGTTGTCCTGACCATCCTCTCAGCCTGGCCATTGGTTGCTGGATGAAAAGGGGCTGAAGTGACATGCCGAATTAGTCCATTATCCAGGAATGTGTGGAATTCTGCAGATGTGAACTGGGCCCCATAGTCTGAGACAATGGTGTTGGGCAACCCAGGTGTTGTGAACAGCCTGTGTAAGTTCTCGATAACAACATGGGACGTCACCGACGATACAGGAACCACTTCTAACCATCTAGAGTATGAATCAACAACAATCAAGAAGGTTTGTCCCTGGAAGGGACCTGCAAATATGAAACCATGACCATGGTGTTTTTGTCGATTCCCATTTGTGCACTGGGGCACGTGGTGGAGCTGGTCTTGAAACCTTCTCACATCTCGACGCATTCTTCAATCTAGCTGTCCAACTTGGACCAGCATACATAGCTGTGCCCTATAGCCTTCATTCACACTATACCGGGGTGTCCAACATGTAGAGCCTCCAGCACCCATGTCTCAACACAGTAGGAATGACAACTCTATTTCCCCACAGAAGGCATCCCTTGTGCACCAATAGTTCATGTTGTTTGGATACAAATGGTCTGAATTTCTCCTCAAGCTTCCCTAATGGCCATCCCCTCCACACCCAGTTGAGGACACGGGCAAGAACTGGGTCCGTGGACAACACAGTGGCAATATTCCCAGCATGGAGGGGTGGTTCTAGTAACGACTCTAATAACAGCACGTCCAGCAGAGGGGTTTCACCAACCCCAGCAGAAAGGAGAGGCGGCTCAGAGCATCAGCATGGGCAATGCTGATGCCGGGCCAATGCTGCAAGGTGTAATTGTATGCGTTCAGGAAAATTGCCCACCGCAACATGCATGGAAATAATATTTGAGGCGTCTGCTGGTTAGGGGCAAACAATCCCAATAATGGCTTGTGGTCAGTAGCAAAAGTGAATGGTTGACCATAGACATAGTCATGGAATTTTTTTTACACTAGCTACAATAGCCAGGGCCTCCTTATCAATTTGGGCATGATTCCGTTCTGTTGAAGACATTGTTCTGGAGTAGAAAGCAATAGGCACCTCACAAGAGTCCTCAAGGCAGTGGCTCAGGACAGCTCCAATACCATATGGAGATGCATCACACGTGAGAATCAAGGGCTTCCGTTCATCATAGCACACCAAGACGCTGTCAGACAATAACAGGTGTTTTACAGCATGGAAAACCTCATCATGCCGGGCTGTCCACTGCCATGCAGCATGCTTGTCAAGAAGGTGATGCAATGGTTCTGCCACTGTAGCCTTATGTTTCAAGAATGCGTGATAGAAATTCAAGAGGCCCAAGTGAGTTCCTGCTTATTACGGGGCACTGGAGCTTCATGAATAGCTTTAAATTTCACTGGGGTAGGTCGAATGCCAGCGGCATCAATACTGTAGCCAAGGAATTCAATTTGGAAAACACCAAACACAAATTTCTCATGCTTGACCTGGAGACTAGCAACAGCAAAACGGTGCAGTACATCCCGCACCCATGTGGCAAGTTCAGCAATGGAGTTGCCAGCGACCAAGAAATAATCAAAATATGGTATGGCACCTGGGACTCCTTTAAGAATGTCCTCCATTAAACTCTGAAAAATTCCAGG
Organism: Rhineura floridana; assembly: GCF_030035675.1. Taxonomy (NCBI): domain Eukaryota; kingdom Metazoa; phylum Chordata; class Lepidosauria; order Squamata; family Rhineuridae; genus Rhineura; species Rhineura floridana. The sequence goes on along the minus strand of NC_084487.1, from coordinate 76,515,654 downwards.
AGCCACAGAAACACAAAACTGGAGGCGTTTTACTCTGAATGCTCCACGATGAGTGGCGATAGTCTGAGCATCAGCAGTAGCATCATCCACAGACTGTTGCTGATAGGCCTGGGCCAGGACAAACTTTGCAAAAAAAATTCCTTGTGAAAGTGATGCCAAAAGTTGACTCACTGCTGGGATCGGTTATGGATGCTGATGCAGGGCTTTATTGATAATACACTTGTAATCACCACAAATGCAGATGTCACCATTGGCCTTCAATGGAGTGACAACGTAGGGTGTGTCACTGGCTCCAAGACACCTTGCCCAATGAGGCGATCAAGTTCAGCATCAATCTTTGCTCACAGTGCAAACAGAACACAACGGGCTTTCATACGGATGGGGGCCACAGTAGGATCCAAGAACAACAAAATAGGAGGCCCCTTATATTTCCCAAGACCTTTATCAAAAACAGCTTTGAAATCATTTAGGATGCTATCCCATAATGATTCACCAATCTGGTGGACCCCCATGACAGCAATGCCCAATGGCTCAAACCAGTCTAAGCCAAGGAGACTGGTGTGATGCCCCTGAGCAACCAATAACTGTAAAGTTCCATGGAAAGTTTGGTAATGCACCTCAACTTCACAGATGCCCTCTACTGGAATCTGATTTTCCTGGTAATCAGTAAATTTGGAGTGAAAAGGGACAATTTGTGGGGCCCCACAAGGAAATATTTGCTGATAGGTTTCTGATGAGTTGATAGTATAACCTGAGCCCGAATCAACTTCCATGGTGCATGGAGTGCCCTGAATAGTGACTGTCACCTTCACCTTCCTCACATTGGCAGAATACTGCAACCCTGGCTTGATGTGGTTAATCATCTCCTCTGCGTTGCCATATGTGGAAAACTTCTGTACAGTGTGTGTGGCACTGCTTTGTGTCCTTGATGGTGTTTTCCCTTCCACCGCACTCCTGGGGGTGTCTGCTTCCACTTTGGCTTGGCGTACTCACTCAATATGCCCAACGTTTTGACAATACCAACACTGTGCACCTCTGAAACGGCAGGCATGACGTTCATGGGATCCACCACAGCTCTTACATTTCACTGGAGAAACTTGTCTGGATCTTGGATGTCCTGCAGCACCTACTCTGGTTGATGAGGATTTGCCCTGCAGCCTGTGGATCTCTAGAAGTTGTTGATTTGAATCTTTAGCCAGCTGGGTTTCTGAACAGGGTGAGTTCCTTGTTAAGCGCACTTCTCCGGTGCTTGCTGCTTCTGCTTCTGTAGCCAGAGCTTCCTCTAATGCAGTCTTGAATGAGAGCCGTCCTTTTGCAAACAGATGCTTTTGCAGGCCTTCATCATGCAACCCACAAACCAGGCGATCACACAGCATCTCCTCAAGGTTTGGGAAATTGCAGTATTTCGCCATGCGTCTAATTTTAGCAACATACAGTGACACACTCTCTGTTGGGCCCTGATGTCGTTTGTAAAAACTATTTCAAACAGTATTGGAGAGAAAAGTCCTTGTAAAACATTCAGGATATCCACATAAGATGTATTAGCAAGATTTGCTGGTGCTAGGAGGGCCTGGGCTAGGTCAAAAGTGTCCAGCCCACAGACACTGAGTAACACAGCACGCTTCTTCTCTGACTCTGTAATGCCATTTGCTGCCAAGTAAAACGCTAGCCTGGCTGCATAACTTTCCCACTTGCTGGGACATGCAGGGTTAAATTCTTCAAGATGCCCTTGGGTGGCCATTTTCCACAATATACACACTGACCTGGAGTACTTTGCAGTGATTTTAACAAGGCCCAACTGATGTCTTCATCCAGTCTAAGGAGAAATGTTCTCTCCCTTTCAGTCTTTAATGCATGAAGAAAGCACTCTGTGTGCCTCATGGTATCCCATCCTCGTCGCCAGTGAAAAGTATTCTGAAGGAAAAGGCCACATAGAGGATATACAACAACAAGATCTTTACTATCACTAAAGATATGAAGAGAACAAGGCCCACAGCATGATGCTGCTTATAGGCCCAACTGCAACTCTCAAATGAAACTAAACTGCCACAGTCCTGGGCAGACTCAGCAGTTACTTGTATGGCAAGCCTGGAGGGCCAATACGCAACAGGTAGGCACTGGGAGCAGACTGAGCCTCCAACCCCCTAGTTGTTCATTTCTGAGCTGTAAAGAATATGTGCCTCTGAAAATGTTTCCAATTGTCTAGACCAGGGGTGGTGAACCTTTGGCACTCCAGATGTTGCTGAACTACAATTCTCATCATCCCCAGCAAGTATGGCCCATGGGCAGGGATGATGGGAGTTGTGGTTCAGCAACATCTGGAGTGCCAAAGGTTAATCATCCCTGGTCTAGACTGGAAAAAAAGTGATGTTTCTCTCTTGAGCAGCAGAGTTTCAGCTTTGCAAATCAGAGACAGCACCCTAACCATTGTAGTAATAATCCCCTTGACAATGACACCTTGATAAGGGATGTCAACTTGGGGTTTTTGGTGTGTGTGTTTTCAATCCAGTTGTTACTGTATTTTTCTGAGGAAAGGCTAAGCTTCTGCGCAGCTTCACTAGGTTTCAATCAATTAGTATCTCAATTATAACCATTTGGAGTCATTAAAACAAAACAACACCCTAAGTATTACAATAGCTACTAATAAGGCTACCATGTTCACTGTTCCAAGTACCATCAGCAATGTTGTACAAAGACCAGGCTTCATTGTAGCTATCCACCAGAGCTTGGAAGTAACTAGTTACAAGTAACGAATTACTTGTAATTCATTACTTTTTCAAGCAACGAGTGGGTAATTCCTTTACATTTTGATTGTAATAGAACTAGGAGTAATTTTACTACTTTTGTGGAGTAATTGTAACGTTTCCAGAATTACTTTTGGGCATTACTTGAGGGGGGGCAGGGAAGTCTTCTGCCCCTCTGATTTGTGGATGAAAATCATGTGTCTCAAATTGGGCTTCTGTGCAGTATTGCTCTTTCCTCATGCTCTGTGGATGAGTAGGAGGCGATGCAGGAGGCGGCAGAGAGTGAGACGGGGTGGAGTGGAGAAAACAATTATTTTACAAAATGGATAGTGGTGGTGAAGAATGGAGTGGAGGGAAAAAGGATCCGGAGGTCAAGAACATGGATAAAGGAGGAGGAGGAGGCAGCAGCAGAATGGAGATAAAGAACTGTTCAGGTGAAAAATGACAGTGTGTGTGTGTGTGTGTGTGTGTGTGTGTGTGTGTGTGTGTGTGTGTGTGTGTGTGTGTGTGTGTGTGTGTGTGTGTGTGTGTGTGTGTGTGTGTGTGTGTGTGTGTGTGTGTGTGTGTGTGTGTGTGTGTGTGTGTGTGTGTGTGTGTGTGAATACTATGTTTGCACTTGGCCCACAAAGTGGCCTCCCCCACCCTCTCTGGCTACTGTGCTGCATTTGCAGTATTTTAACTTTTTTGCATCTCAGGGGAAAACGTTTGCTTGAGTGAGTGTCCCTCAGTTGGTGGCAGGGCAAGGTCTGGGAGGTGGTTAAGTGAGAGAGATTATGCTGGCTGGCTGAGTGGGGGGGGGTGCACTTGGTTTGGCGTGCAAAGATCTGAGTAGTGGCCTCAGCCTCCCTCCCCACCACCCTTACCAGCAGAGAGACCACCATTGCTATCTTATGAATAAAAATAATTATTCTACTACCTCTGTATGTGTGTGTTTATTTTTACTGTTGTTTTAGGCTACTTAGATGTGCAGCAGCCAAGGCCAGCACCTTGTAGGCTTTTTTTTAAAGTAACTGAAATGTAATTGTAGTGATTACTTTGGAGGAAAAGTAAAGTAATCAGTTACTTTCAGAGCAATTGCAACTATAACGGTAATTACTACTTTTTTGGGCCATGTAACTGTAACTGTAATTTATTACTTTTTAAAAGTAATCTTCCAAGCTCTGGAACCACCTGCATCAGTACATTACTGACATTTTTTGATGCTAGCTAACAATCATACGGATATAAAAAAAGTAATAATCGATGATGTTCTGATGACTGTATTTACTGGCACTGACATCTTATTGACTACAACAATCTTTAATGATGCCGCCTCATTCTATTTCAAATCAAAGTGTCAATAAAGTCTTAGTATACTTCTGTCTTTGGAGCTGCTATTTTCAGAGGATAACATCTCTTTTGGCTGTAGTTATGGTTGCACTGACAAACAATATCACAAGGCAGTCATTAGCAAGGGAAAAAACACTAAGTAGCAATAATTGATATAAAGCAGGCATTAATACGTAATGACAACTGGGACACATAAGCAATACATCACTTACAAGGGAGATACAAGAGAAAGTTAAAGTATACCAACACAGAAGAGAGAGTTGAGAGGGAGAGTTGCCAAACTTTTCTTGTGACTAAGAACATAAGAAGAGCCTGCTGGATCAGGCTACTGGCCCATCTAGTAAAGCAGCTTATTCACACAATGGCCAACCAAATACCTACAGGGACCCTTCCAAGCAGGACCTGAGCTCTCTTGTGGTTTCCAGCAACTTGTATTCAGAAGCATACTGTCTCTGACAGTGGAGATAGAGCATAGCCATCGTGGCTAATAGCCTTATTCTCCATGAAGTTGTCTAACCCTCTTTTAAAACCACTCAAGTTGGTGGCCATCACTGCATCCTGTGCATTCTTATAAAGCAAAAAGCTCTCTCCTAATAATATTCTCTTTCTGGCTGTTTGTCAAGATAAAGTGGGCCTCAGAATCTTGAAGGTCAGAATTACATTTAAAACAACCTTCTCCAATCTGGTTCCTTCCAGATATTTTGGACTCCATCTCCCACAATCCCTACCGCTGGCTATGGGAATTGGATCCCAACAATACCTGGAGGGAACCTGGCTGAGGAAGGCTCTTTTCTTGGAGGTGTTGTGCAAGATGCAAAACCAAATCCAATATCAACAGTTGTAATATCATCAAGGGCCACCAACTTGTGATCAAGAACAGATATCCCAGTACAACACACACATAAATAGTGTCACTGACAGAGGACACTCCTTTGTTTAGCCAGCAAGAATGCTTGAAGAATTAGACCTTTGTGAATTCCTGTTTGAAGTACTTGCAATTCCTTTGAAAGTGCACAATGTCAACATAAGATCAAGTTCACTGTGACCATATCACAATGTTAAACACATATGTAAAAAGAAAAAAACAAACAGCCAAAGTTATTGTTTCAGTCTTTTAAAGTCAGTCACTCCACTTGCTCGCAAGTTCCTCTTCAATAACTCAATGTGGAAGCAGACAACAAGTTTTAAAATAAACCCCATCCAAGTGGCATTTTAACCAAGGCAATCCAAAGCCCAGGAATAGATGTAGTTCAAACTTGTTGTAGTTCAAACTATGTGGCTAGAGACACTGAGTCATTCCCAAAATTCCTCAAGACTGCTTTTGGTCATCTACAGCAGAGGATGAGAGGATCTACAGAGCAGATTAGGATCTATTGGGAGATCTCTGGGTAATTTGCAGTAGATTGGCATGAGTTTTTGACTCCCAATTGTCTAATAGCAACAATGAAAAAGCTTTCCTCCTCCCCTCAACTTAAGCTGCTGAGAAAGAACACTAGGGAGGAAAGACAAAGTCTTTTTTTGTGTGAAAGAACTTGTAAACTTGGTTTGAGGGTGACCTTGGTTAGGAGTATAGATTTCTGGGCTAAAAGCATACCCAGAGGCACTCTGTTCCATAATTGCCTCTGGCTCCAGTTGATTGGTCTAGAAAAAGGGCTAGAAAAAACAAAGTAGATACCATAACCCTGAAGTCTGCTCAGCCCTAAGATAGAGAGCAGAAATAACTGATGTGAAAGCTATAGGAATCACATGGCCCTCCAACACTAAAAACCAACAACTTTTAATACAGTAGGCGACTAGCTGTTTATCATCTCTGTCAGCATATCACATGGGACTATGAGACAGAATGGAAGCATGACACAGATCTGCCACTTCCTTGCATATTACTTCCATCTCTTACATATTCTTGTCTTCAATGATAAAGTTATTTTAACCAGACAGATAATTGCTCTTCCACTGGTTATTTCACTTTTTTAGAAATGTTGCTTCAGTAGTTAGACCGTATCTTTCAATAATAGTGTATAATCTTTTGAAGATTTCAGCCCAAGCTCATATAGTCAAGAGCAACAAGACAGTTCTGAGTCCTAGTTTAATCATGAACTCTGTCTTGGAAATATACTATAGTCTTGAGTGCATGAAATATTCTGATAGTCACTCTCACACACTTACATAAAATGGGGCTGATTACCTGTTTCAGAGAACAACTAGGAGGGTGATCAAGATGATTGGAAAAGTAATCATTACATTTGTATTATCAGTTCTCGGGTAGGGAAAATACCTAGCAATTACATTTGGTTTAACTGAAGTTTCCCAAATGTCTTCAAAGGCAGTCCCACATAAAATGCATTACAGCAATCCAGATCAGAACAAAATTCATCCCACAGAGTAGGACCAGATGGTGAACTCAATACTTTCAAAGACTGAATTGCAGAACTAGCAGCATTTAAGCAAAGACATGAGCAGTGCTTAACAAACAGTCAAAGAAGCTACTGACAGTTCCTTCACATTATCCTGTGGTTCCAACTGAAACCACAGAAAAGCTCTGCTGGATGCCACCGCATGAATAAGATGGTGCTGGTGAAGTAACGTGGGGTTTTTTTTGCTGCTGTCATCAGCATAGAATAGGTGCAAGCGAGCTCTTACCTATGCTTAATCAGATTTGCTTTGGAGTGGTTCACCTCCTGCATACAAGCCCCTTCCCTAACTGCTTCATTGCCCACAACTCCGACATAGCAAAAAGCTCTGTTCAGTGGGAGTGGGTACTTAGGAGCTATTTTGCCAACTGCCCAACTCATCGCTTTTTTCTCACAGAACACGGCTTTGTCAAGAAATTCTCCCTGGCTCTCAGGAAGCTATCATAAGAACATAAGAACATAAGAAGAGCCTGCTGGATCAGGCCAGTGGCCCATCTAGTCCAGCATCCTGTTCTCACAGTGGCCAACCAGGTGCCTGGGGGAAGCCCGCAAGCAGGACCCGAGTGCAAGAACACTCTCCCCTCCTGAGGCTTTCGCCAACTGGTTTTCAGAAGCATGCTGCCTCTGACTAGGGTGGCACAGCACAGCCATCATGGCTAGTAGCCATTGATAGCCCTGTCCTCCATGAATTTGTCTAATCTTCTTTTAAAGCCGTCCAAGCTGGTGGCCATTACTGCATCTTGTGGGAGCAAATTTCATAGTTTAACTATGCGCTGAGTAAAGAAGTACTTCCTTTTGTCTGTCCTGAATCTTCCAACATTCAGCTTCTTTGAATGTCCACGAGTTCTAGTATTATGAGAGAGGGAGAAGAACTTTTCTCTATCCACTTTCTCAATGCCATGCATAATTTTATACACTTCTATCATGTCTCCTCTGACCCGCCTTTTCTCTAAACTAAAAAGCCCCAAATGCTGCAACCTTTCCTCGTAAGGGAGTCGCTCCATCCCCTTGATCATTCTGGTTGCCCTCTTCTGAACCTTTTCCAACTCTATAATATCCTTTTTGAGATGAGGTGACCAGAACTGTACACAGTATTCCAAATGCGGCCGCACCATAGATTTATACAATGGCATTATGATATCGGCTGTTTTATTTTCAATACCTTTCCTAATTATCGCTAGCATGGAATTTGCCTTTTTCACAGCTGCCGCACACTGGGTTGACATTTTCATCGTGCTGTCCACTACAACCCCGAGGTCTCTCTCCTGGTCGGTCACCGCCAGTTCAGACCCCATGAGCGTATATGTGAAATTCAGATTTTTTGCTCCAATATGCATAATTTTACACTTGTTTATATTGAATTGCATTTGCCATTTTTCTGCCCATTCACTCAGTTTGGAGAGGTCTTTTTGGAGCTCTTGGCAATCCCTTTTTGTTTTAACAACCCTGAACAATTTAGTGTCATCAGCAAACTTGGCCACTTCACTGCTCACTCCTAATTCTAGGTCATTAATGAACAAGTTGAAAAGTACAGGTCCCAATACCGATCCTTGAGGGACTCCACTTTCTACAGCCCTCCATTGGGAGAACTGTCCGTTGATTCCTACTCTCTGCTTTCTGCTTCTTAACCAATTTCTTATCCACAAGAGGACCTCTCCTCTTATTCCATGACTGCTAAGCTTCCTCAGAAGCCTTTGGCGAGGTACCTTGTCAAACGCTTTTTGAAAGTCTAAGTACACTATGTCCACTGGATCACCTCTATCTATATGCTTGTTGACACTCTCAAAGAATTCTAATAGGTTACTGAGACAGGACTTTCCCTTGCAGAAGCCATGCTGGCTCTGCTTCAGCAAGGCTTGTTCTTCTATGTGCTTAGTTAATCTAGCTTTAATAATACTTTCTACCAGTTTTCCAGGGACAGAAGTTAAGCTAACTGGCCTGTAATTTCCGGGATCCCCTCTGGATCCCTTTTTAAAGATTGGCGTTACATTTGCCACTTTCCAGTCCTCAGGCATGGAGGAGGACCCAAGGGACAAGTTACATATTTTAGTTAGCAGATCAGCAATTTCACATTTGAGTTCTTTGAGAACTCTCGGGTGGATGCCATCCGGGCCCGGTGATTTGTCAGTTTTTATATTGTCCATTAAGCTTAGAACTTCCTCTCTCGTTACCACTATTTGTCTCAGTTCCTCAGAATCCCTTCCTGCAAATGTTAGTTCAGGTTCAGGGATCTGCCCTATATCTTCCACTGTGAAGACAGATGCAAAGAATTCATTTAGCTTCTCTGCAATCTCCTTATCGTTCTTTAGTACACCTTTGACTGCATTATCATCCAAGGGTCCAATTGTCTCCCTAGATGGTCTCCTGCTTTGAATGTATTTATAGAATTTTTTGTTGTTGGTTTTTATGTTCTTAGCAATGTGCTCCTCAAAATCTTTTTTAGCATCCCTTATTGTCTTCTTGCATTTCTTTTGCCAGAGTTTGTGTTCTTTTTTATTTTCTTCATTTGGACAAGACTTCCATTTTTTGAAGGAAGACTTTTTGCCTCTAAGAGCTTCCTAGACTTTGCTTGTTAACCATGCTGGCATCTTCTTGGCCCTGGCGGTACCTTTTCTGATCTGCGGTATGCACTCCAGTTGAGCTTCTAATATAGTGTTTTTAAACAACTTCCAAGCATTTTCGAGTGATGTGACCCTCTGGACTTTGTTTTTCAGCTTTCTTTTTACCAATCCCCTCATTTTTGTGAAGTTTCCTCTTTTGAAGTCAAATGTGACTGTGTTGGATTTTCTTGGCAATTGGCCAGTTACATGTATGTTTAATTTAATAGCACTGTGGTCACTGCTCCCAATCGGTTCAACAACACTTAAATCTCGCACCAGGTCCCGGTCCCCACTGAGGATTAAGTCCAGGGTTGCCGTCCCTCTGGTCGGTTCCATGACCAACTGGTCTAGGGAATAGTCATTTAGAATATCTAGAAACTTTGCTTCTTTGTCATGACTGGAACACATATGCAGCCAGTCTACGTCCGGGTAGTTGAAGTCACCCATTACTACCACATTTCCTAGTTTGGATGCTTCCTCAATTTCATATCTCATCTCAAGGTCTCCCTGAGCATTTTGATCAGGGGGACGATAGATCGTTCCCAGTATTAAGTCCCTCCTGGGGCATGGTATCACCACCCACAACGATTCTGTGGAGGAGTCTGCCTCTTTTGGGGTTTTGAGCTTGCTGGATTCAATGCCTTCTTTCACGTATAGAGCGACTCCGCCACCAATACGTCCTTCCCTGTCCTTCCGATATAGTTTATATCCAGGGATAACCGTATCCCACTGGTTTTCTCCATTCCACCAGGTCTCCGTTATGCTCACTATATCAATGCTCTTCTCTAAGACCAAGCACTCCAGTTCTCCCATCTTGGTTCGCAGGCTCCTAGCATTAGCGTACAGGCACTTGTAAGCAGTGTCTCTCTTCAAGTGTCTTTGGCACTTGTGGTTAGGCCTGTGGTAATTTTGCTCTTCTGAATTTATATCCTGTGCCCCTGCTCTCACAATGCCTACTTCTAGGCCTACCCCTTTTAAAATTTCATCATTTCTTTGGTTTTTATCCCAGGGGGGAGGTTTATTCCGAACCGGACCTTTCTCAGCTCCTGTCGGGTTTCCCCCCTCAGTCAGTTTAAAAGCTGCTCTGCCACCTTTTTAATTTTAAGTGCCAGCAGTCTGGTTCCATTCTGGTTCAAGTGGAGCCCGTCCCTTTTGTACAGGCCCGGCTTGTCCCAAAATGTTCCCCAGTGCCTAACAAATCCAAACCCTTCCACCCGACACCATCGTCTCATCCACGCATTGAGACTGCGAAGTTGGGCCTGTCTGGCTGGTCCTGCGCGTGGAACCGGTAGCATTTCAGAGAAAGCCACCTTGGAGGTCCTGGCTTTCAGCATCCTACCTAGTAACCTAAATTTTGCTTCCAGGACCTCATGGCTGCATTTCCCCATGTCGTTGGTGCCAACGTGCACCACGACCACTGACTCCTTCCCAGCACTGTCTACCAAACTATCTAAACGACGGGCGATATCCGCAACCTTCGCACCAGGCAGGCAAAACACCTTGCGGTCTACACGTCCATCACACACCCCACTGTTTATGTTCCTAATGATCGAATCACCCACTACAAGGATCCCTCCACCCCCTGGAGATATATCCTCGGCACGAGAGGATAGCTGCTCATCCCCCAAGGAATGGGTCCCTTCTAAGGGATCGTTTCCCTCTTCCTCAGCTGGATGCTCTCCTTCCCCGAGACCATCGTTGTCCATGATAGCAGGAGAGCTATCATCGTTGGAGTGGGACACAGCTATAACGTCCCTGAAGGCCTCCTCCACACACCTCTCTGCCTCTCTCAGCTTTTCCAGGTCCGCCACCTTGGCCTCAAGGAAATGAAGTCGTTCCCGGAGAGCCAGGAGCTCATTGCACCGAGAGCATACCCACGACTTCTGTCCAACAGGCAGATAGTCGTACACGCTGCAGGGGGTGCAAAACACTGGAAAGCCCCCACACCCCTTCTGGCTTCTTACCTGCATAGTTTTGTTTAAGGTTTATTACGTCAATGGGTTGGAGACTGTGGTTTAGTTGAGGTCAGGGAACAGACGGGCAGAGTGGGGGGCCCTGGCCTCCTCGTCCTGCTGCCGAACTCGCTCTGCTGCTTAACTCGCCTTGACGCTTCATCAGCTGGGGCTCCCTCTAGCTCGTGGATCCTAGCTCCTGATCCATTAGCCTATAGGGTACACTAGTGCTGGCCCAAGGGTTTTTGGAGCACCTGGAAAGAAAGTAGTTTGGGGCCCCTTAAGGTATGAAAGCAAAGCAGGAGTAACATTTCACTTAATTCTATTCATGACACTGCAATGAAAGTATGGATAAACGTATTATAGTAAATTCCTTGTGGTCAATTTTTATTACAACTGGAGTGGAAAAATATTACTTAATACATTATAGCAACGCTACACTGTAAATAAATGTCATAAACAAAAAGAAACAAGTTGTTACCTCCATATGTGATGTTCTTACATACACAGAAAGAGCTCCCCCCCCCAAAAAAAACCCCTCCAATTCTGACCAGGAAGTGCTCCAATCACAACAATGAAGTCAAAGAATGCTCCCCCACTTTCAAACTAATATTGTCTTACCAAGTTGAGAGCACCAAGTCCACAGTGTGACTTGTCATATCATGGATCCAGTAACATATTGGGCTCAATGGAATAGCCCCATGGTTGTCATGGTGGCCATAGATCCCTGAAAAACACATACACAGACTGAACCACAAGGCTTAGAGTCCTCAACAGCAAGTCCAAAACTACTGAAGCAGAGAAACTGTTAGACAGCAAGATGGTCAGTGTACTAACAGAATCCCCAGTCACTGAGACCTGGGACTCAAAAAGACAGAAATTTACGATAGGGAAGCCCTCCAGATATTGGTGGACTACAACTTCCATAATACTTGTTCATTGGTTATGATTGTTGAGGCTAATGGGAGTGGGAGCAAAACATACATTTACTCCCATAGATTGCCCATCCCAGCTACAGACCACAACATGTCCCCTCCTCCTTAGCTGTCAACTTATGGAAAACCAGCTATCCCCTGCTTGCCCACGCACATTTTGGTAAAACAAGCCAGGTTGGCTACCCAATCCTGGGCAGTGTCAAGAACGCCTAGTTTGTAAGGTTGTTAACTAAAATGGTTCTGTGGCAAGGCATCGTGGTGAGAACATCTTGCCTGAATTAGGGCCTCTGGGAGGCCATGAGACTATCAGTTCTCACAGCTGAACTCAGTTAATTAAGCAATTCTGGCCCACTTGCACTGGCTGCCTTTATGTTTCCGAGGTCGATTCAAGGTACTGGTATTGACCTATAAAGCCTTACACGGCTTGGGACCACAATACCTGATGGAACGCCTCTCCCGATACGAACCCACCCGTACACTACGTTCAAGATCAAAGGCCCTCCTCCGGGTGCCTACTCCGAGGGAAGGTCGGAGAATGGCAACAAGGGAAAGGGCCTTCTCAGTGGTGGCCCCCAAATTATGGAATGATCTCCGTGATGAGGTGCACCTGGCGCCAACACTGTTATCTTTTCAACGCCAGGTCAAGATTTTCCTATTCTCCCAGGCATTTTAGCATGTGTTCTATATTGTTTTAAATTTTTAAATTGTGTTTTAAATTGTTTTTAAAAGATGTATTTTAAATTGTATTTGTTTTTAGTTATTGTAAACCGCCCAGAGAGCTTTGGCTATGGGGCGATATACAAGTTTAATAAATAAATAAGCAAGAACACTTGCTTATCAGTTTGAGACTGGTATCTCAAGGCCACAGGCCTGGAAGGTTGGAGAATTACACGACCCTTAGGTGCGAAAGCTCCAGAAGATTGCATCATCAGAAAGCCCCCTGACTGGCTAACTAATTCCTAGCTGTTGCTGGGCTTTTCCCCATAAAAATAGAACCAAGACTTTAGGTCTTTGTTCCCCAGTGGTCTTTAGTACTACCTGATGTTGGGGTTCTGTTTACCATCTGCTATAGAGGCTATACATCTCTGAGGAGATGTAGAACCATGAAGTTACTCTACTGGTTTTCCTATGTTGTGTGAATACAGATTAAGCTAGACAGCTTTGTTATTTTTATCTGTGACTTGAACTCTCTGCCTTTGGTATTTTACCTAACCCTAGGGGTGTTTGGTTTAAGAAATTATTTTGCTGCTACAGTTTTGCACTTATATTTTATGTTAATAAAGCTACCTCTTACTTACCAGTGTGTGTTTATTTCAGGGAGAAATTGGCTCTGAATCCAGCAAATTAGCCACAGACTATCACATAGGTGGGTATTTTGACTTAAGTCTCCAGAACAAGGAGTGCATTTTTGGCTCTTGTCTTTTGGAATCCTTGGCAGGTCTATTTCTGGCACTTGGGGTTCCCCTTGGCCCAGAGTGGGTGACCAGGTTTAAGGGGTGGTGGCAGTCTACCTACCTTGCAGAGTTGTTGTTGGTTTAACTCAGCCCTGGTAAGGAAGACAAGGGTTGTGCCTGGCTGGGATCAATTGCCCTGGACTTGGGAGTTGACCCTGGTGGGAATTTGCAAGTTCTTGATAGATAGCAGATCTTTTATTTAAGAATTTAACAGCCCCACCACAAGGATTGATGGCAAACTGGCAAGACAAATGGGGTCACTTGCTGTCTAAGAACAACAACTAACAGCAATTGCCAGACCTATTCTCCAGGAATTTGCCTGGAGAAGCCACGTAAAGATAGCAGCCATTATTAAAGCATGTGGCAGTACATGTTATACATTATGTCAGAGGTGGGAAACCTTTTACAATCCAAGGGTCACATTCCCTTGTGGGCAACCTTTTGGGAACCACATGGTAATGACAGGTGAGACCAGAGGCAAAAGCAGGCAAAGTAATGGATGCAATGCCTTCCTTTGTGTAGTAGCCTACATACCAGCCATGCAAAAGTCACCGGTTTTTACATAAACACACACACCTCACTCTCTCTCCATCCAAGGAAGCAAGATGCATTATCACTGTTCAAAGACACTTCTTGGCCACGTCAAAGCACTCAAGGAAGGCATGGGGCAAGGATAGTAAGAGGTATGGCCTGGAAAGAGTTGTAATAGTTGTAAGAACCATGAATAGCCTGAGGTTCTCTACCTCTGCATTATGTTTTTCTCTAGAATATTCTCTTTCAGTTGTTCAGAACTTACTGTCAATCCATTTTACTAGGTGACCGAGCTCCTTGTACTGCGAGAAGCTTTTGATCCAAAGTCCTACTTTAATAATTCTTAATTGATAATAAACTTGCAACATGCCCCCATACCCTTCTGCCCAAATTAAAATGCTCCAAACTTTCATCATAGGGAAAGTGCTCCAATGCCATGATCATGTTGGTTACCCCTGGGCAACCAGGGCTGCACCAGATTTATATAGAGACATTACCATACCATTTTAATTTTCAGTCTTTCTTTATCATGCTTAGCATGTCAATTTCCTTCACTCCCCTTGTATATTGAGTCAACATTTTCACCACACTTGCTGTGAATGAAAATTCCTATTAGCCACAGCCAGTACAGCTGTGCTGACAAGCTCTCTCTCTCTGTCCTATATAATCACAGCCAGTTCAAACCTCATTACTGTACAGGAAGGACGTGGTTGGGTTTTTATTTTCCAAATGTCTCTTTATGTTCTTTTCATACTTACTTGCATTAAATACCATTTGCAATTTTGTTGTCCATTCACCCAGTTTGGAGTTATCATTCCTCAGTTCTTGACAATCTGCTTGGGCTGCATGCCTTTGAATAAATTTGGGGCCATATGATTATTTGTCCACTTCATTGCTCACTCTGACTCTGGTTCATTTTAAAATAAGTTGAATAGCACTAGCATCATTTGGATTCTTTAGAGGCTCAACTATTTCCCTGCCTCCACAGAGAAATTTTTTTACGCACTCCTCTTCCTTTGACCAATTCCATTTACAGAAGATGATACGTTAAATTTATTCAAGGGCCTTTGGTGAGGAACTGTCCACTTCCAAAAAACCTTTTGATAATTTACCCAAATATCTATCAGCTATAGCCTATGTGGTTTGCTAATACTGTCAAAAAAACTCCTGAAGATTGGTGGCGCAGACCTTTGAAGTTGTATGATTTTCTGGATCTCCACACACGTGATCCCAATGAAAGCATAATTTGTGTGTGTGAAACCATATAGGCTTCTATGTGCATGAATTTAATTTTAAGAAAAAATATTTTACATAATCTTTAATAACTTGCCCTTCCAATGTTCTGAAGTTAGCTGTGAGGTTTTGTTGTATTTATGTAGATTTTGATTTAATTATTTTTGGTTTTATATTGAATTTAAACTGACTTGTTTCACTTATTTATTGACGTCACCCAGAGAATTCTACATTGTCAAATGGCATAGAAATGCTGTAAGTATATTAACTTAGAAATACAGACTGTGTTACAAGAAGTCTTGCAACTGTTACTTTCCAATTGGAAATAGGAGACCAAAGTATTCTCTTTGCATATAAAATATATGCCTGAACATGGACCATCACTGATTGCTCTTCATGGTGGTGAAACATCAAATATCAAGAGCACTAAAAGGGATAGGCCAAGTTGCCTCTTGCTTAGCCAGGCTTCATGTCCTTTAAAATCAAGAGTTACTTGGCAAAACCAGGAAGCACTCTTAGTAAGTGTTAAGCTGTTCTATCAGACAAGTTCTTGCCAAACTATAATCTGCTGCGACAATTTATATAAATATTGTATTATACGGCAAAGAATTCCTACAAACAAATCCTAAAGCAACTCAGAAGCAAAGCTATATCTATCATCCCACAATTCATACTGATTGCTTGTCATCTATCCTTGGGGATGTGGCATTAAATTGGTCTCATTTGCATTTTTTTTTAAACAAAATTCAATTAAAGACCTTTTTGAGTGGGCCTAGTTCAGCAACCACACTTGTATAACCTCCTCTGTTTGACAGATGGAAGAGACCTTGTGAGAGCAACACACAGTGCAGAGTGAGTGAGTGACTCAGCAGGGTTGGCTAGCAACACACCTCACCCCCCTCAATTAACTGGTGGACTGTGCATTTCAAAAGATGAGGAAAGCTGCACCCTGGGGCATACTTTAATGTCTTATTACATTAAACAAAAATCAGGCCCCGAAACAAAGAGTTTCCTGTACCTAGTTTATCACTCCACAAAGATAAAAGTTTTGCATACCTGTGTAGAACTTTAACTTCTAGCTAAGGCCAGTCCAAACAAGGCATTATTATTATTCAGTCAAATTGCCCGTACAACAATCAGAAATTAATTCAATCCTTTCTTAATCATCCCAAAACTATAGAGCAAGGGTATGGAGCCTGTGGCTTTCCAGATGTTGCTGGACTACAACTCCCATCAACTCCAGCCAGCATGGTCCAATGGTCAGAGGTGATGGGAGCTATAGACCAGCCAACATCTAGAGTATAATCCAACTGGCTAGAAAAGGAATCGAGATGAAAGACGCAACCATCATCAATTCCAAGAGAATTGCAGGGGACACAATGCAAAGAATGTATTGTTTTCTTACCATGCAAGTCAAAACCTGCAGTTTGTGTTTGTTCAGATACATGAAAAGCAGGGGTGTAGTTATGCAGGGTCTCATGGGGGTCTTAGACCCCTTACTGTTTTGGGAGCAGGGTCCCTATGTCTCCAGCATCCTATGTGCCAATCAGCATCCTATGTGCCACTCAGTCACTGAGAAGAGTCCTCTAACATGCTTCCTTGTCCTTTCCTGCTGATTGGTGTCAATCAGAGTGAAAGGAAGCAAGTCAGCCACTGAGAAGACACTTCTCACTAGCTAATACTCTCCCCTTTCATGCTTGTTGGCTCCTATGAACATTTGTTGTGGGAAAAGGCATTAACAAGGATCTCATTCTCAACCCAGCAGCAAAAAAAGGAGGTGTGTGGCTGTGACTTATCATGAAAGGACCCTGTATTTCTGAATATGCCACTACACCTCTGATGAAAAGAGAAATGATATCAAATGGTTATGTCTCAAATGCAGGTTTCCCTTCGATTACTTACACTGTCTTACAATGAAATTACACAGGGAGGCTCTGCTCTTTCTAGAAAAGCAATCCCTGTAAAAAGTGGAGGTGAGAAAGGGATTTTATTCATGTTCCTTATAGAAATAGCAGCACATACAAGTTAAGTGTACTCAAGTGCATGACTGACATGGCAGCTATGAAAAAGGCAGAACAGTCTAGGAGCTAGAAGAACATAGAAACACAAAAGAGTAGGGGGTTTTCTCAACCACATCCTGCATCCTCAGGCTGGATAAGATGAAGGATCACATTTAACCAGTTCGAACTTTGATAGACATAGAATCTATCAATGGTAAATGCTTAATGACTCATCTTTTAAAATGTGCAGTAAAGCCCATTAACTATTTTTTGGGGGGGGATGAGAGGCACAGTTGAACATGTACAGATTTTACACTCATAAGTGTAAAAGCATCTGCCTGAAGTTTAATGATTCAAGGGGCAAGTGTTAATTAGTAAACTTCCACTTTCTTTGTTTCTTATGTGAAAACTGTAACAGAAATAAAATACTAGAGGCTACTTAACCAAGCAGGTGGGTCTCTTTCTGCACTGTACTACCAGGCTTTCTTCAGTGTACAGAGCTGATGTCTGGAAAGCACAGTATTTGTATTAATTAGACAGCTAAATGTTGCTTTAAAATAGATGTCTTCATTTGAATTGTCACTATTTTTCTGCAGTAATTCCCATCATACTCTATGTATTCAATTTTTTTGTTCACATGGTGTCAGATTATCTTGTATGCATATGAGATCACATGAGTCTATCGGCTAGACTTCATGTAGCAAAGAGAAGGATATCACGTAATGATGCAAGATGCTGAGACATCACAAAGATGACTGTACGGCAGCACAATCCAAATGTTTGGGGGGGAAATATTCAACTCGTGGTGCAAAAGAAATAAAGAATTATTCTAGGGAAATAATTGTTTGAAAAAGTGTGGATGTTCGGCAAACCCTAAAAATGAGTCTCTTTGTCTTTTACTTTCATGGTTGCATATGCTATGTAGATACAAGGTATTGAAGAATTCATATTTACTCAACAATAACATCTACATGAGAAAATACAAAAGCCATGCCTATACAAAATGGAAATGGACTGCCTTCAAGTCAATTCCGAATTATGGGCAACCCTATGGATAGGGTTTTCATGGTAAGTGGTATTCAGAGGGAGTTTACCATTGCCCTCTGAGGCTGAGAGGGAGTGACTGGCCCAAGGTCACCCAGTGAGCTTCATGGCTGTGTGGGGATTTGAACCCTGGTCTCCCTGGTCATAGTCCAACACTCAAACCACTACACCACGCTGGCTCTCTATGCCTATACAAAGTACCTAATTAAAAGATATCCATATCCATGCTTCACTCACTGTGTTCACAAAATTATTCTTGCAGATAAGTATTTTTATTTATGTATGTATTTATTTATTTGTTTATTAAATTTATATCCTGCCCTTCCTTCCAGAAGGCACCCAGGCGACATGCTTTAGAAGCCTACAGTTATACATGCCTCCCCTACAGGTCTACATCCATTAAGAGCTGGAGAGCACCAGACTGCAGACCTGCGGTGTAGAGAAGTACTGTCTAGACCTACGCTTTCTGTCTTTCCAAAAAGAATTTAGAAACTACACCTGTAGAAGAATAAAAGTGCAAACTTGGATCACCGTGGTAAATAAAAACTGCATTTACTTCAGCAAGGTCAACACTTTGTTCTAAAGCTGCTCTAATCTTAAACACCTTCTCTCTCAGCTCCGCACTACCAATTTTAATTGGAGAGCCTTGTGCATACCATGGACTGCGAAAAAGACAAATAATTGGGTGTTAGAACAAATTAAACCAGAACTTTCATTAGAAGCTAAAATGATGAAACTGAGGTTATCATACTTTGGACACATCATGAGAAGACATAATTCACTGGAAAAGACAATAATACTGGGAAAAGCAGAAGGGAGTAGAAAAAGAGGAAGTCCAAAGAAGAGATGGATTGATTCCATAAAGGAAGCCACAGACCCGAACTGACAAGATCTAAACAGAGTGGCTTATAACAAATGCTATTGGAGGTCGTTGATTCATAGGGTCACCATAAGTCGTAACCAACTTGAAAGCACGCAACACACAAGCTGTTGAGAAATTGTGCTACAGACTGAGGCCTAACAGTTTTAAAGAAAATAAAAATAAATACTCATTATAGGCATGATGGTTTATCTTAACATTTAAGATGAAAATATACACATGTAATAAAAATATTTTTTCAAGTTTAACAAACAGAAAGGAAAACATCAGCTCAAGAAAATATAGATCGATCCAATTATAAGAAAGCTGTCAGTAAAAATTCTGCAGAGTCACATTCACTTCTTAAAGTTACTTCAACACTAATGTCACAAATATATAAAGAGACATTTTTTCCTGAACAGATTTGGAACAAAGGATTTTCAGTTTTGGTATACAAAACTGGATGAGCATTACAAGTTACCTTTGGACTAAAACTAAATACCTAACAGCAAGGAATAACCACCTCCTTTTGTTACTATACAGAAAGGGGCGGACAGATTGTCAAAGCTCAACAGAACTCAATTCATCTGGCTGATAGAGCAACAACAAGAGAAGTTGGTCTCCAAGGTAGTCTTCAGTAAAACAAAGTGGTATGTACAGTAAGAATCTACAGTTCTTCTGCAGATCCTATACTGACACTAAGAAAGGCTTCTGAGCAATATTATTTTAAAAGTCACTGGGGTGAGATTATGTTTTTTTGTAGACAACGAAGTTCAGTTGCAAGCAGAATATGAAAGGTAGTAGACGACAACTCCCAAAAAGTTACACAGATCAATTCAGTCAAACAAAATAATTAAAAATTGGGGGTGGGGATTTTTATTTTTTTAAATATACAATCATCCATTTGATGTAGCTGACTTAGGCTGCAATCCTATATGTGTTTACTTTGGACTAAATTTCATTGCAAGCAGCATAGTTGTCTTCTGAATAAACATGTATAGGATCAGACTACCCGTCACTTTATTCCCCATGCCAGAGTCTGCAATGAAAAGCAATGAAATAATCACACTGTATACTGGAGTACTTGGACTAGTTTCCAGCACTCTGTAAGTCAGAGATGGGGAACCTGTGGCTGTCCAGATGTTGTCAGAGTCCAACTCCCATCAACCCTAGCCAGCATCAGCAACATCTGGAGGGCCAGAGATTCTCCATCTCTGCTGTTAAGAAATCAGAGTAATCTAGACTATAAATGAACACTCACTGGCTTCTTTTGATAGCAACACAAAGAGTAGTACCACCTACACATTGCATCGAATTTGTGCAGGTGAGGCCTTATACCTGAAGTCATCTTTACTAGCTGTTACTTCACTGGGATCACATGAAGCTATTCACTGGTGAATATGGCAAGGAAATTATTGAGGATTACTCCACTGACAGCGACGCCATACACATACACACACACACACACACAGAATCATGAATGATTTCATCCAGCTAAATACATTGTGAGTCTTTCAAATATCCTGGCTAAGACTGCAATCCTAACCCCACTTTCCTGGGAGTAAGCCCACTGAATTCAGTAGGACTTACTTCTGAGCCCTAACTTATCTAGTTCTTCTTTGTGGAGGGAGATATGGGTCTTTGCCTCCACACAATGCTGTTCTCATTATCTTTAAGCCTGTGATCTTAAATAAAATTCACTAAAATTCCAGTGAGATTTAATCATATATTTAAACATCCATTTGGAAGAGGGTTTAAGTGGTTGCTTAACGTCTAGATTATGCTGGAAATGATTTTTGGCCACTGGCTACCACTAAACTCTTTTCAAGTAAATAGTAGTGATATGACAATGTGAAATAATGAACTGCAAGCAGCTACTGAATGACCAGAAAGTTCTTGGACCATTATATTCAGAGACAGTTTCTACCAACTTCATTACATATTATATCTGTCTTGAAATACTACTCAACCATTTGAAAGCCTTCAGTCTGGACATGTGCATTATGAAGGGAAATAAATACAACATATTAGGGAGATTCAGTGTGCTTATTGTAGAATGCAATACAGCATAATAGAGCTCTGGGCAGGATCAGATATCATCTTTTTGTCACTTATGAAAACTTAATCACAGATACCTATTTAGATAAGTGCTCATTTTTCATTTGCATCCAGGACTGCGGTAACATAATCCATCCCAAAAAACCCAGGGGTGTGTGTGTGAAGCATTTTTGCTACCACTTCAAGTGCTGCATATCACTCCCATCTTATTAAAATATGCACCCCTGCAATAAATTCCGGGTATTACTTCTTCATTTTTAGGTCTTCCACTCAGATATTAAAGCATACACTAAACACAAGAATAATAAAATGTGGCATTAAACAAAGAAGTTCAGAATCTGAGGAAAGACACCAAAAAACAACTGTAGTCTCCTTGACTCCACCTTCCAAGTCCTGCTACCACAGCAAGAGAGTGATTGTGTGCAAGGAGGATGGAAAATTTTGAGAATGGAACTGATCAATGACACACACTCCAGCCATCAGCTTTACAGCACAGGCCTGAAAAAGGGGATGTGCGCCAAATGCCAGCCTCCCGTTACCAAAACAAGAAGAATATATCACTCTCTCATACACCTCCCTCAGTACATTCACAGTTCTTCCTTAACCCCTTCCCCATCAGTAAAAAGAAACAATCCAGAGACTTGCTGCTCTGTTAATTCCACTCAGCAGAACAAAATGCAAAACAGCCTGTGGCCTGTGGGGAAAGCCTGTACATTGGGGGAGGGGGGGAGAGGCTCAAAAGCCTTTTCACTTTTGATTTTCCTCCCCTTTTTAGGACCCATTATCACTGCTAGACTTAGACTGGACAAGCTTGGCACACAAGGAGTTGCAAAACCAGATTGTGCATGATGGGAATGATATGCACTCGCTCGGTCAAAGGTAAGCACTTTATGGCTATACTATTATGTACGCTTACCCAAGAATAAATTGCATTAAATTCAACATAATTTACTTCCAAGTAAATATTTACAGGATCAGGTTGCAAGCCTATGCACACTCAACGGCAGTAAAGCCTTCTGGATTCAGGAGGACTTGCTTCTGAGTAAGCATGAATAAGAGAGTGTGTGTGTCCCATTGATTGAAATAAATAGGACTTAAAAGCTGCTCCACTTTCACCAATTCAAGACAGCCAACTGAGCCATCTACTTGAGCAGAAAAAACTTTGGGAGAGGGATCAGAAGAAGTGAACACTGCCGCAAACACTTGTAGAAGGGCATTGGATTAAACCACGCCAATACATAACATGTAGGGCTTAACTTGAAGCAGGATTTCCCAACGTTTCATCCCAAAACCTATGCATAGGAATTAGAAGAATAGCATATTATGAGTACCTGCTGAGTAAATTCCCATCACCACAAACAGTCTTACATTTACCAGGATCAGGGGGAGCCATTTAACTGCCATACACACACACAGCCACACTTTATCAGACAACCTGCTCTACCCACAAGGTAGGTTCTCCATACTGAGTGTTTGACTATTCCCACCCACCACTCAAAGGAAACCTTTAAATCTCTACTCTTTCCAGTGCGGAATACCTCCTTTCCCAGGAAGACTGGGCACTTGTCATTTTAGAAGTTAAGAACAGCCCCACCAATTCAGAAAACTAGTGCGCTGGCTGGCTCGACTCTCACACCCAGCACTCATCAGTTCATGCAGCCCTCTAAGCTATTCCTAGGGCCTAGCCCTAGGCAGACGATCTGGCCCGGCCTCTCCCCCCTTCTCTTGCTGCAGCGTCCTTGCTGCGAGATACTGTAGGGGACGTGCGTGCCTCCTGCCCAAGCCGGTCACCAGCAGCTAGAGGGCCGCGCGGACCGTTTCCCTCCCTCCCTTCCACACCCACCCCGTGCTTCTGCTTTGGGGCCAGGCAGCTTAAGGGGCTACTCACTCGGCGTATCCCGTGGTCCAAGGCAGGCGCTTGGTCTCCTTGTTGAGGATGAGGATAGGCCGGGCGATGTGGTCCGCGGAGCACTCGATCTCGTCCTGAGTCAACCCCAGGAACTCGGGTCTGCCGTAGGGGAAGCGAAGGGGCAAGTCCAAGCCGCTGCTGTGATCCGAGCCCGAGCTGCCAGCCATGATGCCTCCCATCAAATTGGCCACAGCAGACTTCACCCGAGTAAGCATAGTAGTCCTGCCGCCGGCGGCACTAACGGGACCAGGAAAATCACCATCCAAATGACGGCGAGCGCGCAGGGCTACGACTGAGATCACGCCGCTGCGGATCCTCCAGCCACCGCCGTCCCTGGAGCTGAGACGCGTCCGCAATGGAGGAACTGCATGGAGCGTGCGGCCAGGGAATTTACCTGCGGCAGGAGCAACCGCTGAGCCAGAGAGCAAGGAGATGGAGCTACCACCGTGGAGCGCTCCTCATTATTATTGTTATTGCTGCTCCGGTGGTGACGGTTCCCAGCTTGTCCCTCCCTCGGGCTGATTGCTGAACTCGACCCAACCCGAGCGGCTTGCGCTGCTACCAGCGCTGAGTCATGTGGCGATAATAATCAGCTCTGGCGCGTCTGCCACAGGAACTTCCTGCTCCTTTAGCTGCGGCAATAGCAGCACAAGCAGCGCTTCTCCATCCAGCGACTGAGTGGGATTGAGCCCCGAAGATCTAGCGGCACTCTCCCGCCGTTCTCTCCCCTTTGGTTTGTCGTAGTGGCTACGGGCAACGGGCAACGTATTGGAAGAAGTGGGCGGGGTTTGCTTGCAGACCTGTTATGAGCAATACTTCTGGGTACACGACAAGTCCTCCCGGTGTAGAATAGGTGTGAGTTTACAGTGCAAGCGTATATGCAGGTATACTCAGAAGAACTGAGTTTAATAAGGTTTACTCCCAGGGACAGGAGTATAGGATTGAAGAGCCGTGTAGGGCTGTACAGTCTGAAGGGTTTTCTAAAAAGAGCTTTTTCTGTGGCTCCTCTGGTGACCCCAGGTCTCCTTTTTGTTCTCTGGGTGTGTTCTAGGGAAAGTGCTCGTTTTCCTCTCCAGGGGAAGTAAGGAGATTTGAACACCGAACTGGTTTGTCTGTTCTGACAACAGCTCTCCAGGCGCTCAGGCAGAAGTCTTTTTCCAGGTCTTTTAACTGGAGATAAGAAGCTGGGCCCTTTTCCCTAAAGGATCTGATGTACCAGTTAGCTGTCATGTTTCCTCTTTAGGATATCATTTTTATGCCATCTTTTAGCCCAGAGCTTGGAGCATTACTTCTAAAGAGTAATCAGTTACAATTACTGTTACATGGGCCCCAAAAGTAAAAAATTACCATTACAATTGCTCTGAAAGGAACTGATTACTTTATCATTACTACAATTACACTTAAGTTACTTTTTTTAAAAACGGAGTGCCAACTAGGTGCTGGCCTTAGCCGCTGCACATCTAAGTAGTCTAAAACATTACAAATAAACACACACAGAGGGTAGCAGATTTTTTTTTTTATCCACAAGATTAACAGAATCTCACATCCAACTAGGGTTGCCAGGTCAGAACCATCCAAAAACCTGAGAAAATGGGGGCGGGCCCTAGTGATGTCACGGGGCGGGCCCTAGTGATGTCACGGGGCGGACCCTAGTGATGTCACGGGGCGGACCCTAGTGATGTCACGGGGCGGGCCCTAGTGATGTCACGGGGCGGGCCCTAGTGATGTCACGGGGCGGGCCCTAGTGATGTCACGGGGCGGGCCCTAGTGACGTCACGGGGCGGGCCCTAGTGACATCATGAAGCATGATACATTGTATCAACCACGCTTGCGTGCAGCATACCATTAAAAAAAAAATTTCTGATTGGAAATTAAAATAGAAATCTTACCTAAAAGAGGTCCAGCTGAAGTGACAAGGTCATTCCTTCTCACCATCTTAGGGAGTATGGATGGAAAATGGAAATGGAATGCCTTCAAGTCGATCCCAACTTTTGGTGACCCTATGAATAGGGTTTTCATGGTAAGAGGTATTCAGAGGTGGTTTACCATTGCCTTCCTCTGACTTTGGACACATATACTTTGGACACATAATGAGAAGACATGATTCATTAGAAAAGACAATAATACTGGGGAAAACAGAAGGGAGTAGAAAAAGAGGAAGACCAAACAAGAGATGGATTGATTCCATAAAGGAAGCCACAGACCTGAACTTGGAAGATCTGAACAGGGTGGTTTATGACAGATGCTATTGGGGTCGCTAATTCATAGGGTCACCATAAGTTGAAATTGACTTGAAGGAACATTAACAACAACAACTGAATTAAAGATACAAAAAAGGAAAGTGGAAGGTGTTTTATTTTTTACAGCCAGGAGAAGTGGTAAGAGGTAAAGTCAGGAATGAATGCATTTTTTTAATGAACAAGATAGCATGTTGAACTATCTTGTAAAAATGAACTAAGAGTGCTTGCAGCAGCTATGCTAATGCAGAGTGAGCCAGTTGTTATCTGCATGGTGCTATGAAGTCAGTTGTATGTTAACTGTATGTTCATGCAACAGATGGTATAGCACAGTGGGGAGGAGAGCCTGGCTGGGAGTCCAGAGTCTATGAGTTCAAACCCCCACTCGTGTCTCCTGGATGTCAAGGGCCAGCTAAAGATCACCCCCACAGTGAGTGGCTCAGGGATTATGTGCCCTGCCACCTGTGGGCAAGGTGCATAGTCGCAAGGAGCCATTTCCCCCAGCTGGCAGTTGCGGACAAGGAAGGGACTGGCTTGTGCAGCTGTGGCAAGCTGAGCAGGCCCTAGCCAGCTGGGGAGTACTAGCCTTAGATGGTAAACCGCCTCTGAATACCGCTTACCATGAAATCCCTATTCATAGGGTAGCCATAAGTCGGAATCGATTTGAAGGCAGTCCATTTCCATTTCCATGCATATAATTAAACAGATACAGTCAAGTTTTTGGACTTTATTGTGATTGCTGGCCAAGCAGGATAGGGCTCATGGGAGTTTTAGTACAATATCTGGAGGATGCTACTTTGGCTGCCTTTGGGATAATAGATGGCAGCCTTAAGTCTGAAATGGTGTTTGGAATTCTGTAGAGACCAGCCAGTACACATTATGTCATAAGGCCAATTCTTAACCATTTGGCTGTGGCAGTTACCTGAAATTGCTCTTTCGTGGGCTCTCACAAACACCACCAAGCTTTTCTTTTAAAACAGACCAGCTTGTTTAAGTACATACAAAGAATAAAAAAGGAAGTCAACTGACAAGAACAAGACACTTTTTTTCTAAGCAAAATTGATCAAAGAAAAAAAGTATGCTTGTGTGTGTGCCTGTGCGTTTGTGTGTAACACACACACACACACACTTACATGTAGCATAGAATCACAGAGCTAGAAGGGGCCTTTTAGTCCTTCTAGTCTAAGCCCCTGCTGGAAGTCCAAACCCAGAACAAGATCAGGTCTGTTCGCTTAAATTGCCACATTAGAGACTTAATGAGACAACACAAGTCAGTTTAATGGGAACTTTCCCACAACAGGGTGACCATATGCTTAGATCTGATAGACCTGAAGCAGCTGACAATTTAGGGCAGACTTCCCCAGCTTGGTGCCCTCCAGATGTTAGCTGGTGGCAGCTGTATGCCCAAAGATATCTGGAAGGCACCAGGTTGGGGAAGGCTGCTTTGGGGAGATGGGAAATGTGCAGAAAAATGGAACAATGGCACACATTCCTATTTGTTGTCATTTCAATCTCACTCCCACATCCTGTCAAGAAAAGACAATTACATGATGATTCTGTCCGTTTCCAGCAGTGCAATTATCCAGAGGAAATAGTAAGAAACTGAGGATTAGGGCCAAACTCTCTCTTTCTCTCTCCAGCCTCTCTCTCTTTCTCTCTCTCCAGCATCTCTCTCTTTCTCCAGCATCGCTCTCTTTC
This sequence comes from Rhineura floridana, assembly GCF_030035675.1. NCBI lineage: Eukaryota > Metazoa > Chordata > Lepidosauria > Squamata > Rhineuridae > Rhineura > Rhineura floridana. Next base: position 76,488,660 of record NC_084487.1, on the reverse strand, counting down.
TCTCTCTCTCTCCAGCATCTCTCTCTTTCTCTCTCTCTCTCAGCATCTCTCTCTTTCTCCAGCATCTCTCTCTTTCTCCAGCATCTCTTTCTTTCTCTCTCTCTCTCTCTCCAGCATCTCTCTCTTTCTCTTTCTCTCTCTTTCTCTCTCTCTCTTTCTCCAGCATCTCTCTCTTTCTCTCTCTCTCTCAGCATCTTTCTCTTTCTCCAGCATCTCTCTCTTTCTCCAGCATCGCTCTCTTTCTCTCTCTCTCTCTCTCTCTCTCCAGCATCTCTCTCTTTCTCTCTCTCTCTCAGCATCTCTCTCTTTCTCCAGCATCGCTCTCTCTCTCTCTCTCTCTCTCTCTCTCTCTCTCTCTCTCTCTCTCCAGCATCTCTCTCTTTCTCTCTCTCTCTCAGCATCTCTCTCTTTCTCCAGCATCTCTTTCTCCAGCATCGCTCTCTTTCTCTCTCTCTCTCTCTCTCTCTCTCTCTCCAGCATCGCTCTCTTTCTCCAGCCTCTCTCTCTTTCTCTCTCTCCAGCATCTCTCTCTTTCTCCAGCCTCTCTCTCTTTATCTCTCTTTCTCCAGCATCTCTCTCTTTCTCCAGCCTCTCTCTCTTTCTCTCTCTCTCTCCAGCCTGCCACCCACAGCAGCAGTGGACGCCGGACGGGGCCAGCTCCTTCTTAGCCCCGAGGACGCCTGGCTGCTTCACCCCTCGTGCTGTGGGCACCGCTGGGCGGCAGTGGCCGCGATGCGCTCCCCAGCCAGAGACGCTGCGGCTGCCACCGCCACCACCGCCACTGCCGAGCTCCATCGCGGCCACTCCCGCCCAGCGGCGCCCACAGCAGGAGGGAGAATGACAGCGCCGCGCTCGCCCGACTGGCCTTTTAAGCAGCGCCCGCCTCGCGCGCCCAGGGCCAGCCCCTCGTTGCCGCTCCCGCCCGCCCCTATTGCGGGAGGCCGGAGACGGCCCCTTTTCCCCTGAAACTCCAGCCAAAAACCGGAGACCTGGCAACCCTACATCCAACCCATCTCACCCCAGGAATGGTGATACCTCAACACACATACTTTTTCACTCAAAATCAGATTTTACACTTGAAATGCTGCTTATACAATATATTTCTGTTATGTCTCATGTTAGCTCAAAGAGCTCAGACAAGGAATTTTTTTACAGTCATTACGTTGCCACCAGTACTGAACAGGCGTTCTACTGCGGCACTTGAAGGCATGCCTGTGTTGTGCTGCAAAAAACACCACAGCACCTCTTTCAACTAAAACACATTTTTATCAACATGGCAATCCCCTATCATCAAAGAAAAATGCAAACTTTAATACTTTACTAATTACCTTTGTAACTTTTTTGTCAACAGTATAACTTAGAGGTAACTTAATCCTGTACATACTTACCTGGGAGTAAGTCCCATTGAACTCATTGGGTAGACATGTATGCACTAGGGTTGCCAGGTTCTTGGCCTGAGACTGATCCTGTATCTTTAGGAGAAGAGAAAGTCAGCCAAGTGCAGGTGTTCTTGCAACTCTGTAATGGGAAAAACCACAAGGTGGAATTCTCCCTTCCCTGTGCACAACTTTTAAAGTTACAGAAGACCTCTTGGTTGCCCGGCCCAGCCTCCAAGAGGTCTTCTGTATCTTTAAAAGTTGTGGAGGGGGAAGGAAGAATTCCACCTTGTGGTTTTTCCCATTACAGAGTTGCAAGAACACCTGCACTTGGCTGACTTTCTCTTCTCCTAAAGATACAGGATCAGTCTCATGGACCTGGCAACCCTAGTATGCACAATTGAACTGTCAGAAGTAGAACGTAAGGAATATAACATAGGTAAACAGAAAATGCATGTATCAAAAGTAATCCACCAGAATAAATGTTATCGCTTCTCCTGCAATTAAAAATGTAGTCTCACACAGCTTATAGTACAACCATAGGATTTGCTACCACAAGAAGCAGTGATGGGCACCAACTTGGATGGCTTTAAAAGAGGATTATTTATTTATTAAACTTGTATACCGCCCCATAGCCGAAGCTCTCTGAGCAGTTTACAATAACTAAAAACAAATACAATTTAAAATACATCTTTTAAAAACAATTTAAAACACAATTTAAAAATTTAAAACAATATAGAACACATGCTAAAATGCCTGGGAGAAGAGGAAAGTTTTGACCTGGCGCCGAAAGGATAACAGTGTTGGCGCCAGGCACACCTTGTCAGAGAAATCATTCCATAATTTGGGGACCACCACTGAGAAGGCCCTTTCCCTTGTTGCCAGACTCCCAGCTTCCCTTGGAGTAGGCACCCAGAGGAGGGCCTTTGATCTTGAACGTAGTGTACGGGTAGGTTCGTATCAGGAGAGGCGTTCCATCAGGTATTGTGGTCCCAAGCCATGTAAGGCTTTATAGGTCAATACCAGCACCTTGAATCAATCTCGGAAACATAAAGGCAGCCAGTGCAAATGGGCCAGAATCAGTTTTATATGTTCGGACCATCTGGTCCCTGTTACCAATCTGGCCGCTGCATTTTGCACAAGCTGCAGTTTCCGAACCGTCTTCAAAGGCAGCCCCACATACAGTGCATTGCTGTAATCTAATTTAGAGGTTACTAGAGCATGGACAACTGAAGCCAGGTTATCCCTGTCCAGATAGGGACGTAGTTGGGCCACCAACCGAAATTGGTAGAAGGCACTCCATGCCACTGAGGCTACCTGAGCCTCAAGTGACAGAGATGATTCTAGGAGAACCCCCAAGCTACGAACATGCTCCTTCAGGAGGAGTGGAACCCCATCCAGGACAGGTTGGACATCCACCATCCGGTCAAAAGAACCACCCACTAGCAGCATCTCAGTCTTGTCTGGATTGAGCCTCAGTTTATTAGCCCTCATCCAGTCCATTGTCGCAGCCAGGCACCGGTTCAGCACATTGACAGCCTCACCTGAAGAAGATGAAAAGGAGAAATAGAGTTGTGTGTCATCAGCATACTGATGGCAATGCACTCCAAAGCTCCGGATGACCACACCCAATGGTTTCATGTAGATGTTGCACAGCATGGGGGACAGAACTGACCCCTGCGGAACCCCATACTGGAGAGTCCAGGGTGCCGAGCAATGTTCCCCAAGCACCACTTTCTGGGAGCGACCTGCCAAGTAGGAGCAGAACCACCGTCATGCAGTCCCTCCCACTCCCAACTCAGCCAGTCTCCCCAGAAGGATACCATGGTCGATGGTATTGAAAGCTGCTGAGAGATCAAGGAGAATCAACAGAGTCACACTTCCCCTGTCTCTCTCCCAACAAAGCTCATCATACAGGGCGACCAAGGCTGTTTCTGTGCCAGAACCAGGCCTGAAACCTGACTGAAATGGATCCAGATAATCGGTCTCATCCAAGAGTGTCTGGAGCTGGCCCGCAACCACTCGTTCAAGGACCTTGCCCAGGAATGGAACATTTGCTACTGGCCTATAGTTATTAAGATTTTCTGGGTCCAGGGAGGGTCTCTTCAGGAGTGGTCTCACTACTGCCTCTTGCAGGCTGCCAGGGACCACCCCCTCTCGCAGAGAGGCATTAATCACCTCCCTGGCCCAGCCGGCTGTTCCATCCCTGCTAGCTTTTATTAGCCAAGAAGGGCAAGGATCCAGCATAGAAGTGGTTGCACGAACCTGTCCAAGCACCTTGTCAACGTCCTCAAGCTGCACCAACTGAAACTCATCTAAGAAATCGGGACAAGGCTGTACTCTGGATAGCTCGCTTGATTCACCTGCTATAACACTGGAGTCTAAGTCCTGGCGGATGCTAAAGATTTTATCCTGGAAGTGCCTAGCAAATTCATTACAGCGGGCCTCAGATGGTTCTACCATGTCCCTGGGGCCAGAGTGTAATAGCCCCCGGACAATTCTGAAGAGCTCTGCTGGGCGGCAGATTGATGATTTGATAGTGGCAGCAAAATATTGGTTTTTTGCTGCCCTCACTGCCCCTAAATACAGCTTACCATAGGCACTTACCAGTGTGTAATTGCATCCACTAGGAGTTTGTCTCCATCTGCACTCAAGCCGTCTCCGATATTGTTTCATCGCTCTCAACTCTGGGGTATACCATGGAGCTGTACGAGCTCCACACAGGAGAAGGCGCTCAGGAGCAATCATGTCAACTGCCCGGGTCATTTCTGTATTCCACAGCTCGACCAGGGTTTCGACAGGAGCACCAGCCCTATCAGCCGGAAAACTCCCCAGAGCCCTTTGGAAACCATTCAGATCCATTAGTCTCTGGGGGCGGACCAACTTAATAGGTCCCCCACCCCTGCAGAGGGGAAAAGCCGCTGTAAGTCTAAACTTCAGCAAGCAGTGATCTGTCCATGACAGAGGGACTGATATAAGGCTCCCCACATCCATGTCCAGATGCAAAAACCAAGTCTAGAGTATGCCCTGCTACATGTGTTGGGCCAATGGCATATTGGGACAGTCCCATGGTTGTCATGGAGACCATGAAATCCTGAGCCGCCCCGGGTAAGGTGGCCTCGGCATGGATGTTGACATCCCACAGAACCAACAGTCTGGGGGATCTCAACAGTACACCCGAGACCACCTCCGTCAGCTCAGCTAGGGAGTCTGTTGGGCAGCGGGGTGGGCAGTACACCAACAGAATCCCCAGTCTGTCCTGCTGACTCAACTTAAGGTGCAAACACTCCAGACCAGTAGTCACATGGATAGGGTGCTTGCAGAGGGAAATGGAACTCCTATAGACCACAGCAACCCCCCCTCCCCAACCCTCAGGTCTACCCTGATGCTGGACCAGGTACCCAGGCGGGCATAGCTGGGAGAGACTGACTCCTCCCTGCTCACCCACCCATGGAGGATAAAGCTATCAGCAGCACCTAGCAATGATGGCTATGTTCTACTTCCACTGTCAAAGACAGGATGCTTCTGAAGATCAGTTGCTGGGAATACAAGTGAGGAGAGTGGTGCTCGTGCACTCAGGTCCTACTTGTGGCCTTCCCTTTAGGGCATCTGATTAGCCACTGCAAGAACAGGATGCTGGACTAGATGGCCACTGGCTGGATCCAGCAGGCTCTTCTTATGTTCTTGTATGTATTGCAACAAACAACAAAAGTTACTCGTGGGGCCTTACAGACCAGACATAGCCAACGTGGTTCCCTCCAGATATTGTAGGACTACAATTTCCATCATCCCTCATAACTGGTTATGTTGTCTGAGACTGATGGGACTTGTAGGCCAACAACATCTGGAGGGCACTATGCTGACCATCCAATTAGATTAATACAACTCCCTTCCCACCTACCCACCTGTTTCAAAATTGTTCAAAACAGTATGTCTCTTAAATTCTATGTCTGACGGCACGTTCCTTTCAGATATAAAAGTTAATCTGCAATCCTATATACTTATCCATTTAATTCAATGAGGCTTAATTCGGAATTGACATATATAGGACTAGACTCCACCAGAATACATTTCAGGGGCTATACTTTTTCAATACTTTACCAACTACAACTACCAACTGCTACTTACGTACATATATTGTCTCAACCTAAGCTACCTCACAGGGTTGTTGCAAAGATAAGCAAGGGAAGGGAATGGCAATGGTCATGGAATTCACAAATCAAAAGTAAATCTGGGGAGGGGGGAACACACAAGTAATAAGTTGTATGATAGACAGAATGTTAATAGGTGAAGCTTTCCCCGTAATTGTATTTCCATAGTAGAAAAGGCTTACCCCATTTAATTTCTACCTGCCCCACAGCTGTTAAATGCACAAGAGCCTGATCGCCTGCCATGCCAGCCCTCAACCATGCAAAGAACTCAAGTTAAAAAAAAATAACAACTACAGATTTTGGGCAATTTTTTTTAAAAAAAGAACATCTATAACTGTATGAAACAACAACAAAAATACTCTGAGCATGAGCATTTTCACATTTTAAATTGTTACTCATCATTAGTTTTACTTATTTACTCCTTGGGCCAGCTCCTCTCAGCCTAACCTACCTCACATGGCTATTGTGAAGACAGAGAAGGCAGAATTAAATGGCTGCAAAAGGAGACTCAGGCTGCAAGCCAATACATGTCTACTCAGAAGTAAGCTCTATTGGGTTCAATAGAACTTACTCCCAGGTAAGTGTGTACTCCAATACACACTTACCTGGGAGTAAGTCCCATTAAACCCAATAAAACTTACTTCTGAGTAGACATGTATTTGATTCCAGGTCAGTCCTTGTATTATAGGCATCAAATTTTACTTGCCTTAACCAGATTGATGCATCTTTGTACTATAAAGTGTCATATTTTTCTCCTCTCCTCCCCTACAAATTAGTACAGCTTCAAGGCTTCAACCAGTCCTTATCTTGCCTAATTAGTGAAATCCTATACACAATTTGATAACCTGGGAGTAAGTTCCATTAAACGTAAAGATATTTACTTCTGGGTAGACTTGTATGTAACTATCCCCCTCTAGGATGCACACCTTAACGTGCTGAGGGGGGTTGAGAATGTTGAAGAAGCTGAGAGCAATGCCATCAGGAGTCTAGACCAACAGGCTAGACTCCTAGCAGGGGCACCCAAAGCAGAATGCTCAAAGCTGAGACACCAGACTAAGATGCATCCATACTCAGAGGAAGGCAATGGTAAACCACCTCCGAATACCTCTTACCAGGAAAACCCTATCAACAGAGTATCCAAAATGCAACATGAGACAGTGCTGGAAGATGAGACCCCTGGTCAGAAGGCACTTAGCGAGCTACTGAAGAAGAACAAAAGACAAGTACGAGTAGTGCTGTGACTAATGACGCAGCTGGGTCAAAGCCGAAAGGAAACCCAGAGGCTGATGTGCACAGTTGCAAAAGGAGTGTCCGGAGTTGTACAACGCACACAATAGGGACATGGAATGTTAGAAACATGAACCAGGGAAAGTTAGAAATTGTCAAGCAAGAAGTGGAACATATCAACATTACAATACTTGGCATGAGTGAATTAAAATGGACGGGAATGGGACATTTTCAGTCAGGCAACTACAAAACAATATATGCAGGAAATGAGAAATTAAGAAGAAACGGGGTTGCTTTAATAGTGAGAAGTGATGTAGCAAAAGCAAGAGCTATAATGCAAGGTGTGAGAGAGTGATATCAATGAGATCTAGTGGGAAACCTATTAACATAACCATCATCCAAATCTACGCTCCAACGGCAAATGCGGAAGAAGAGGAACTGGAGAGATTTTATGCAGAAGTACAGGAAGAAATTGATTATGGTAGTAATACTAGACCACCTCACGTCAAACAGCTACGCCACGCCCCTTTTGAGTTTGACAGGTGACATCAGCGGAAGTCCCACCGGAAGGCCCACCCCGGAAGGCCCACCCCGCCATTTCCGGATCCCCTGATGACCTCACCGGATATCCTGTTCCCCAGAAGCCCCAGCCCTCGTGCCCCACCCTGGAAACGGTAGCCCTGTGACCCCCCAGGAGCACATGGTCCTCGCTGGACCAATGGGCGTATTTTTACTCAAAATGGGGTCCCGGATTGGTCCCTATAGGGGCATGTGACCCCTCTATGAGCACGTGGATGCCAGGGGACCAATCTAAAGAGGTTTAAAACCCAAAGGTGAAAACAGGATACCGGAATTGCACCCCAAAGGGGTGCAATTCTGCCCCCCTCTCCAGACTGCTCCCTATAGGGGCATGTGACCCCTCTATGAGCACGTGGATGCCTGGGGACCAATCTGAAGAGGTTTAAAACTCCTAGGTGAAATTAGGGTGCCAGAATTGGACCCCAAAGGGGTCCATTTCTACCCCTCCTCTCCAGAGCAGCCCAATAGGGATAAGTAACCCCTCTACAGCTATGTCACCCATTAGTGGGAGGTTTTGATTCCCTAGCCAATCAGGAGAGGGGACGGAGAGACCTGGTACAGAAGTGCATTTTGCATGCCCAGACACGCTCTGAGGATCGAACATGGAACCTGGCCCATGTGGTCACTGCCATTTTTCTGGCCCATGTGGTCACTGTATGGCTGGCTAGTTTCTAGGATGCCATGCAAAAACCACGTGTTTTACAAAAATAACCATGGATACCTGCATCCTGAAAAATTGGGTATCTTTGATCTGTGATTGGTTCCACAATATTACAGGTATGTTGCAGAGTGGCTCTTTTTTGTTGTTAGGGGGTGGGGGGTAGGGGTGTTATAACTGAAGCTCTCTGGTAAGCCTGAATTTAACACAGTTCATTCAGATTATACAGTATAAAAACCCTACATCTTACAAGCATGCTGCATGCAGGGGCAGCTTCTTTAGCTCACGGGTAACCCTATATTTTAGTTTTCAGAGATTTACCTAGAGGGATATAAAAAACAGATCCTGTACATTTATTCTGTTTAAACAGTAATCTCCCCAGTTTGAATTAAGACCTAGGAGAAGCTGACCATATAGGATTAAATCCTAGGAAGCTGCTCATGGTCAGCATCCACTATATTTATTTACTTTTGGCATTAAAGCAGAAATGGTGAGGATGATTAGCTCACCACCGTGAGCTCTGTCCTAATTTAATCATCCATGTGTTCCACAGGAGAAGTCATGTATTTACATCTTTATTTTAAAAAAAGAAAGAAAAACACACTATGTTTCCAAAAGAGCGTTTTATTCAGAAGATTCATTGAGAGATGTAAGAAAAGTTTTGTAACTTCTGTTCTTAATAACATTTAAAATGTGGCTTAGATATGAGTGGTCAGTGTCTCTTAGTATCTTTTCAACAACTTTGACAGACTTCTGGGAACGGCCTACTCTGGTAACAAGGCTTAATATTGCATCAACAGTTGATTGTGTTAGAACAAGACAATTCAGACTGTATGCTGTTAAGATAACAACATGGAGCACACTTTTAAAACAGATCTTTCCACATTTAATTCTCAACATTCTAGAAAGGACAGGATTTGTCCAGGTCAGACATGGATGTGATTTCTGAGATGGGTCCTGAATTAGGCAGCCCTCACAAGAATTATACATATTTTGCATTAAACAGTGCTTCAAAATGGCATACACTGCTGCTCTGACAATGCATTTCATTGCTGTCTTCCGTTTTCTTGGTAAAATTTTGTCTGTTTCATGGGTTTGAATGCCAAGAATGCTTCTAAGGATCATATGCCTGGGATGATTTCTTGTCAGATCTGCAGAGTTCTAAAAAAGAAAAGAAAAAATTAGAAAAACCAAACACAGACCTCTGTTTGTTTTTATAATACACATGCAAATAATCACTCTACAAACCTGCATGTGAATGTTTCCTGTTGATACCGTCTTCCACAGGACTGTTGGACATGCCGGGGAGCTAGCTTCAGCAGAGTTTTCAGTTACTGAAGATCCCTAGAAAAGTAAGGACATTTTTTCACATTTTTTGCCTCTCCTATATTTTGCAGTTCTCCACGCATGTAGTTTACACTTAAATCTTACCGGCATTACAGCATTATCTGTTGCAATGGCCTCCAACATGCTGTTCCACATTTGGCTGTTCTCTTCCTCTTTTAGCAGTTTAGTTGGTGAAAAACGTTCATCTTCATTAGAACTTGTGCTAATAAAGCGCTTTCGAGGGTTAGGCCTCTCTGCGGGTGGAGGCATAGTTAATTCCGTAGGACTCAAAGGAGTGCTGGCAGGTTCCATGTTCGATCCTCAGAGCGTGTCTGGGCATGCAAAATGCACTTCTGTACCAGGTCTCTCCGTCCCCTCTCCTGATTGGCTAGGGAATCAAAACCTCCCCCTAATGAGTGACGTAGCTGTAGAGGGGTTACTTATCCCTATTGGGCTGCTCTGGAGAGGAGGGGTGGAAATGGACCCCTTTGGGGTCCAATTCTGGCACCCTAATTTCACCTAGGAGTTTTAAACCTCTTCAGATTGGTCCCCAGGCATCCACGTGCTCGTAGAGGGGTCACATGCCCCTATAGGGAGCAGTCTGGAGAGGGGGGTGGAATTGCACCCCTTTGGGGTGCAATTCCGGTACCCTGTTTTCACCTTTGGGTTTTAAACCTCTTTAGATTGGTCCCCTGGCATCCACGTGCTCATAGAGGGGTCACATGCCCCTATAGGGACCAATCTGGGACCCCGTTTTAAGTAAAAATATGCCCATTGGTCCAGCGAGGACCACGTGCTCCTGGGGGGTCACAGGGCTACCGTTTCCAGGGTGGGGCATGAGGGCTGGGGCTTCTGGGGGATGGGATATCCGGTGAGGTCATCAGGGGATCCGGAAATGGCAGGGTGGGCCTTCCGGGGTGGGCCTTCCGGTGGGACTTCCGCTGACGTCACCCGTCAAACTCAAAAGGGGCGTGGCGTAGCTGTTTGACGTGAGGTGGTCTAGTATTACTACTGATTATACACCAAAACAAGATGTTCTGATAAACATGGGCGACTGGAATGCAAAAGCAGGGAACAGAGAAGAACTAGAAATTGTGGGAAAGTGAGGCTTAGGAGACAGAAATGAAGCAGGAGAAAGACTTATTGAATTCTGTGAAGCCAATAATTTGTTTGTTGCAAACACATTTTTTGAACAACCGAAAAGACGACTATACACGTGGACATCACCAAATGGTCAATATAGGAAACAAATTGTTTATAGAATTGGTAGCTGAAGATGGAGAAGTTCCATACTTTCTGCGAAAACAAGACCAGGAGCAGACTGCGGTACAAATCATGAACTGGTCGTATCAAAAATCAGAGTAAAGCTAAAAAATAACAAAGCAATCATAATGCCAAAATACAATTTAAATAACATCCCAGAAGAATATAAAGATCAAATAAGGAACAGATCTGAGGCTTTAAACTTAGTTGACAGAGAACCAGAAGAACTATGGAGTGAAGTCAGAGACATTATCAGGGAAGAATGCAAAAATACAATACCTCTAGTTAAAAAGAGAGAAAGACCTCAATAGATGACTGAAGAAGCTGTTAAAATGGTTCAAAAGAGAAGGAAAGCAAAAGCAAGAGGAGACAGAAACATGGTTAGAACCCTCAATGCAGTAATACAGAGATTGCCTGGCTGTTCAGGCAGGCCTACAAGATTGGAACAGATTAACTTATGTTACAATTGAATTAATGAATGGTTTTTTAGCTTAAAATTTGATTATGTTGATGTATATGTATTGTTTTTATTCTTGTTGTTCGTCGCCTAGAGTGTCCCTAACCTGGACAGATAGGCGGCTGAAAAATAAAATTTATTATTATTAGTATTAGTATTAGTATGTATTTTATCACCCTACTTGTTTAATCTATGTGCAAAACATATCATACGGAAAGCAGGATTGGACCAAGATGAAGGAGGTGTGAAAACTGGAGGGAGGGAGAAATATCAATAATTTAATATATGCAGATGATACCATACTCTTAGCAGAAACTAGTAATGATTTGAAACGAATGCTGATAAAAGTTAAAGAGGAAAGCACAAAAGCAGGACTACAACTGAACGTCAAGAAGACTAAAGTAATGACAACAGAAGATTTATGTAACTTTAAAGTTGACTCTGAGGACATTGAACTTGTCAAGGATTATCAATACCTTGGCACAGTTGTTAACCAAAATGGAGACAATAGTCAAGAAATCAGAAACAGGCTAGGACTGGGGAGGACAGCTATGAGAGAACTAGGAAAGATCCTCAAATGCAAAGATGTATCACTGAGCACTAAAGTCAGGATAATTCAGACCATGGTATTCCCAGAGCTTGGAAGTAACTAGTTACAAGTAATGAATTACTTGTAATTTATTACTTTTTGAGTAACGAGTGGGTAACTTCATTACATTTTGCTGGTAATAGAACGAGTAGTAACTTCATTACTTTTGAGGAGTAATTGTAATGTTTCCAGCATTACTTTTGCGCATTACTTGGGGGGGAGCAGGGGAAGTCTTCTGCTCCTCTGATTTGTGAATAAAAATCATGTGCTTCAAATTGGGCTTCTGTGCAGCGTTGTTCTTCCTTCATGCTCTATGGGTGCTTAGGAAGTGACAAGGGAGGAGGTGGCAAGCGAGACGGGGTGGAGAAAACAATTGTTTAAAAATTGACAGGAGTGGAAGGAGAAAAGAGCTGGAGGCAATATATATATACAAAAAATATGTGTGTTGGGGTATCATTGCTGGGGGTGCGGTGAGGGGATGTGAGATTCTGTTATGCCATTCTGTTAATCTTATGGATAAAAAATTATTTTACTACCCTATGTGTGTGCGTGCTTATTTTGAATGTTATTTTAAGCTACTCAGATGTGCAGCAGCCAAGGCCAGCACCTTGTAGGCAATTTTTTTTAAAAAAAGTAACTAAAATATAATTGTAGCAATTACTTTTGAGTAAAAGTAAAGTAATCAGTTACTTTCAGAGCAATTGAAATTGTAACGGTAATTGCTACTTTTTTGGGGCCATGTAACTGTAACTGTAATTTATTACTTTTTAAAAGTTATTTTCCAAGCTCTGGGTATTCCTAGTCTCTATGTATGGATGTGAGAATTAGACAGTGAAAAAAGTGGATAAGAGAAAAATCAACTCATTTGAAATGTGGTGTTTTAGGAGAGCTTTGTGCGTACCATGGACTGCAAAAAAGCCAAATAATTGGGTGTTAGAACAAATTAAACCAGAACTATCACTAGAAGCTAAAATGATGAAACTGAGGTTATCATACTTTGGACACATCATGAGAAGACATGATTCACTAGAAAAGACCATAATGCTGGGAAAAACAGAAGGGAGTAGAAAAAGAGGAAGGCCAAACAAGAGATGGATTGATTCGGTAAAGGAAGCCACAGACATGAACTTACAAGAACTGAACAGGGTGGTTTGTAACAGATGCTATTGGAGGTTGCTGGTTCATAGGGTCGCCATAAGTCTTAATCTACTTAAAGGCACATAACAACAATGACCCCAGGCAAGTAGATGCAATTATGGTTTTTATCTGTTTTTAACTCTTTGTTGGTTTTAGTATTTTTTTTGCCAATAATTGTATTGTAATTCCTTTTGTAAACTATTTTGAGATTTTTTACAATAAAGCGGTAAACAAATGTTGTAAATAAAATGCATAAATAATTTCAGTGTACCTGTGGCCCTTGGGTCTCTTTCCTCTTTTAGGAATCTGCCTGATACTGAGTCCGGCCATTTGGTACCATCTAGCTCAGTACTGATGACATGGACTAGCATTGGCTCTCCAGGATTCCAGGCAATAGTCTTTTCCAGTAATTGAATTTTGGACCTTTGCATGCAAAGCATGTGCCCTGTGTAAAAACTATTTTAAAAATGAATGCACAGCACACCAATGGCAGATCCACACCATACATTTAAAGCACATTCAATGCACATTTGAAGCCCATAAATCCCACCACAGAATCATGGGAACTGTAGTTTGTTAAGGGTGGTTAGAACTATAACTGAGGGGGAAACTACACTTCCCAGGATTCTTTGGGGGGGTCATGCTCTTTAAATGCAAGTTGGATGTGCTTTAAATATAATGTGTGAATCTGCATTACTTCATAAGCTTTGCCTGCATACAAATTGATTTAATTATTTTTAATTACTTTTAAAATTACTTTTAAAATTACTTTTAAAGCTACAATGTTTACTGGGTGACCATGAGCTACTCACCATCTCTCAGCCTAATCTGCCCCTCAGGGTGAAAACAACAGAGAGGAACCATGACCACCCCAAGAAAGAAGTACACACTTAAAATGTAGAGAAAATAATATACAACCGTAGTGTGAAATCAAATACTTATTGGGACATAGCATGAAAAAATATTTATATGAGCATGACTGTTAAAGATGTTTTATTTACACAACCCATAAAGATATTTATATTGCAATCCTACACATGTTTACTCAGAAGCAAGTGCCAATGTACTCAGTGGGGCTTACTCAAACAGGGAAGTGTGCACAGGACTGCAACGTGAAGTAATAAGAAACTTCTTTCACCCAACCCAAAATATAGAATCATGCCACCTTAAGGTGTTTTTCAATTGTTTTATATTTGCTTTTATGGTTATTGGATTTTAAATGGATTATTTCCTGTTGTGAGCTGCCTTGGTTTCCAATTGGCAACCCTACCTCCCAGGGTTGTTGGAAAGACTCCACACACACACACGAGAGAGATGTATAAATACATATACTCCATATAATGTCAAAACCAGTTGGCCAGTGCAAAACTTTTTTTAAAAAAAATCAGTATTAGTTTCCTACTAAATAAAAGCAGTGACACCTAATTAAACCCTATTTAATTGCTTAAAAATAGGATTGGAGGAGGAAAGATTTATAACACAATCCTTTGCTATGATCACTCAAAAGTCCCACTGATTTACAGCACAATCCTAAGCATGTCTACTCAAGAGTAAATCTTATTGAATTCAATAGGGTCAGTGTTGGCATCAGGCATGCTTGGGCCCTTGGAGGTCACTGTAGCCCAGCACGCCCACACACAAATATTACTGGGCTAACCCTGCCGTGGATGGCGGAGAGAGCTCCCAGGCACTCCCCCAGTGCAGAAAGCACAGGCTTCAATCAGTCTGCACACACGCTGCACCTACCTTTCATGTTGTGTGAATGGTGTGTGTGCATAGTGTACATGCCTACTATCAAGCAAGATGGTGTGTGTGTGTGACCCCTTAGGGAAGCCGCTGCTGCCATCTTAGGTGATGGCAGGCATGTGCACACAGCACGCATGGCATTCACACTGATGGGAGATGTAGATGGGACACATGTGCAGGCTGGTTGAAGCCTGCACTGTCTGTATTAGGGGGTGCCTGGGAGCTCCCTCTCTGCGATCTGCAGCAGGGTCAGGTTACAGGACCCAACAGTGCTGCAGATCACATAACAGAAATGCCATCCTCCCACCTTAAGGAGATGCCCTTCAGGGGCCCCTCTGAGCTGCAAGGGCCCTCAGCCAGGCCTCAACCTGGCTGCTTTCTGGCACTGGCCCTGATAGGGCTTACTCCCAGGTATGTGGGATTAGCATTGTAGCTTTCCACCCAGAAAGGTCAATATAGGATTAAAGTTTCATATTGGGAAGGTTTTCAAAACAGGCTATGAATTAGATAAACTGCCTTCTTCAGCAGCCTAGGAAAATTTAAACTGGTTTGACTCCTTATAATTAGAAAAGTATAACACATTGTAATGGCATCAAAAAATAATGTACACTTTAAGAAAAATTCTGTTCAAAAATTATTTGAAAGATAAAATGTATAATATGCTATTTTGCAAGTAATTAAAAAACCCCTGCATGTATACTTTTATTATAATCATAACTGAAATTGTTTACTATTACTGCTGTGATCTTCTATTCTAGGTCTCCTGCTTGATTATTGTGCAGTATGCATAAGGAGAAAAAGGCACTTTTGCTGCAGCTGAAAGCTTTAAACTTATTCAGCTGGTGATGTGCAAATAAGCAGGAAAAGGAAGCTATTTTTAGGACTTGCAATGGGTTCTAGCTATTGCTAGGAGGTCAATAAATCCCTCATCAATCACAACACTGGCTTCACTTATTGGCTAAAAATCAGAAAGGCGGGGATTAGAGGAGCTAGCTACTAGGTCATTTAACAGAAGTTGCGAGGGGGGCTGACATTTTGGTGTATATCCCTTGAACCAGACCACCTAGGAACTTAATTTTTTTTAAATGAAAGCTAACAGTCTGGCAATTCAGGGGGAAAGTGTTTAAAATGGGATCTGCACTGACCCTATTCTACCACCTCCATCTGTAGATCTGAGCTGCCGCACAAAGAGCATATACACTACAACCTATATATGGATGCACATCATCATGGAGATGAATCTGCTTTTTATTAAATTAGATCTGAGAATATGTCACAGAGTAAACATGATAGTGAAGCTCATGTACTGTATCTGTATGTGTCTAAATATGCAATGAGCAGTGCTAAATCTCAGAACTAAGTAACAGACAAAATGTGAACATTTTTTCAATGCATATTGATGTTTTCCATTTGCTTGGATTTAATGTGAGTGTGATGAACCATTGCCTGATTGATTCACTGAAAGTCCATCATGTACTTGCCAGCTATCTATGCTCAAATACCCTGTTTACTATGCCTGTTGTTACATTCTACTTAGACAGAAAATAGCAGAAAAGATTGGGAAACGTTTGTGTGAACTATCCTTTAATCAGTAGGATCAATAGAATGTGGAGCAACTGTTTATACTTGGTAGTGCCATATATTTTTCTATGTACAAATTCCCCATCTATAATGTATAGAATATATTAAGGCTTAGACAAAAAATTGCAACTATCATTCAGAGTTTCAGGAGCCCTGACCCACCAGGAGGCAACATAATGTAGGTAGATAATGAGAGGTCTACATGGTAAAAATGTTCTGAATTTGTGAGACAGACAGGAATCCTTCTTGTATCTGATTCGCTTCTAGGAAAGTACTAGCTCCTTAGAAAGGCCTGTGGCTCTCCTGTCATTCAGAAGACCTCTTACAAGTGACTCTGTTCAGTATCTGCCTCTAGGGTGTCCCTAACCCATGAGTTCTCAGAGTGCCATAGGGCATACTGTGAGCAGGATTTTGAAGTTAGCAATAAAGTGAGTCGCATTTCTTATGGTAGTGCATTATTGCATTATCCTTGCAGGCACCGACTGAACAGACCCATTGCAAATTGCTTAATGAGAACCAGCCTGCTGTAGCTTGAGGATATGTTGTCAATTCTCTTCCATAAAAATAAGTAACTCTAGAAAAGAGAAAGGCCCAGGAATAAGCTGAGGGACATCTTTCTTCTGCCACTCCTTAATTGTGCAATAGTATATCTGTCAGATGCAGAATTTACAAGCAACATGGCCATTATGACTCTTTTTCTTTCTTTGAACATTTCTTTACTTATTATGTGGCCATTATGACTTTCTGACATTTCGTTTGCAGTCAAAATGGCAAAGCAATTTAGACTGAGGGTTTGTGTGTGTGTGTGTTTGCCATGAGTTACATACTGTTGCAAAGTTGTATTATTTCTAGACTGTATAAAGGTTCCTAAAAACATCAGCACTGCAATCTGGGTGATATTGGCTAATGCTGGCTGTGTTATGAGGCATGTTGAACACAGAGAATCCAGGCTTTCATTGCTGATTCTAAAAGCCCAAGCCAATACTTTTAGTCAGCAAATACATGCCACCAATCTGCTACAACATTCTGTGCAGTAAAGACAGAGCATTGGTAGTCTGGTCAGTTCTGTGTTTTATGGTGCTACAAACAATGCCATATTGATTATTTCCCCAGTGTTATTTTTAAAGCTTTCCTCTCCATTTGCTTGGCATTTTATGCAAGAGTGGGGGCAGGGAAATCTGCTAATTGTGGGGTAGAGCAAAAATTTGTCTGTTTTGTACTGTTTTTGATTGTTGTTTAATAGCAGAGACAGAGCAAAGCAATCGAATAGCCTTCTGTGGCTCTTGGCTCTTCTTTTTTAAACGACAGCTTGCTCAATTTATGCCTTGCTTCAATGTGTGTAAGAGGCATAGACAAATTCAGAGTTGTTGTGAGCAAACGCCTGGGATTTAGAATTGCCTAGTAAGGAACATCACAGTCCATCCAGGTTAATGAGACTGAGGAAGACAATACAATTTTTCAACATCGTCCTCAGTCCCATCACAGTTGTCTCTCCCTCGCTTACTCAATTCATTTAAAGCATTTTGAGGCCTCCCAAAAGTGTTCATTTAAAGCATTAATTGGTTTTCAAAACTAAAACTGAAATTCAAAGCGAAATAAATATCATGCCAATTATCTTAAAACTCCTAAAAACAGCCACCACCTTACCATTCTGGAAAACAAATAAATAAGGCTGCAGTTCTAACCCCACTTACCTGGGAGTACACCCCACTGAATTCAGTAGGGCTTACTTCTATGCAGACATGGTTAGGTTTGTATTGTAAATCAGTATTGATTTATGAATATAGAGAAGCTACTTCGGCTGCCATTGTTTTTGAATCATAGCTGGCTATGATTAAAAGCTCCAATAGAGCAGGAAGACTGTTCTGGAGGAAGAAAATGCACAGCTATTTTTTCTACTGCATACTGAGGAAGCAGAAATAGGAGAATGAGCGCATTAACCAAAGCTAGCCCTTCACTTTGCCCCTCCATAACAAGTTTTACCATTACTATCATCATCATCACCATCATGTTGTTATTGTTTATTTATTTAATTTATGAATTGCGTTTCATATATATTTAGTCCCAGTCAGCTATGCTGTTTTCAGTTGTGGGCTTTGCATAAGGATTGCTTGGTGTGTGAAGAAGGGAAGGGATAATTGATTTTTTTTCCTCGAATAGTGGTACCATAGTTTCAAATTATCTATCATTAGCATTATTATTAAATTTATATCTCATACTTCCTCCAAAGGAGCCCAGTGTGGCTAACATATCAATACTAAACCCATACAATGAAAACAATATAATAGAAATTATAGAACATTTCACAGCATTTAGTCCAATTGCTGGAGTGCGTATTAGGAAACATTATGGCGAATTGTGAACATTTACACTAGAAATGTACCTATGGTATCACAGGACTCATTGGCTTTTGTGATTTTTCTAGGTGCTAGCATTCACACTTTTGGTTTGCAAAGAGTTTTATAAACTTCTTAGAACTAGAACAATTGAACCTTGTCATTGCCAGTCTGCATTTAGTAGCACTCTGCCAGCAATCAGCTACCCATAACTGCATTTTATGGCCACAGTGCTTGGAGGCTGGCTATGCAAGCAGGAGAAAGGTTGAATTAATCTCCTTATGCCTGTGTTTATCCAGCTGTAAGCTATGCAAGATAATATTTACCAACCACACTTCCCAGAAGTATTTCATGATTTAATATTTCCAGATTAATAAAATATATCCTTGGAATATGAAGGGATTTTGATCTAGTGATCAAGCTGTAACTCAGGCGTCTGTCTTAAATGTCCTCGCAGGCTGCAGTCCTTCACATATGCTGCTTAAAGGTAATTTAATTCAATATTTTGGTAATTTGGGCTGTAATCTAAGCACATTTATTTAGGAGCAAATCACAGTAAACTGGATAGGGCTTATGCCTGCCCTAGACATGTATAGGAGTGCACTGTTAACAGTGCTTTTGACAGAATCCTAGCATTGGAAGGGACCAACAAGGAGCATGTGTTCCAAAGAGGAGCTAAGATGAGGATACTGGCATTTACATCTCTATAGCACACAACAGCAGTATTAGCTGTGCCTGTCCCTTACACAATTCCAAAAGCCCTAGTAGGGTGATGCTGTCATTAGGATCAACTAAAATGTCACAAAGTTGTGAACAAACTTTTGAGTTCTTCAAAACCTTTCTCGGGATGGATGTTGAGCAAAGCAGATGGGGCGGGGTGGCAGGAGAAACAGCTTTAAGATGGAGCCCAAGGGAATTATGCAGACTTAATTAAACTAACCTCTGCTAGGTATGGAACCTATTTTAGGTTGCACTGAGAGCTATTATAACAAAGAAACAATAATGGCTATTTGTTTGTATAGTTAGAAATCCAAAATACCAGAGACCAATGCTTGAAGCTTCTTTATTCTAGCCTCTCCTCAGAGAACTAGGGCTGGGCTCCTGCTGGGAGGAAGGGCGGAATATAAATCAAGTAAACAAACAAACAAACAAACAAACTAATGGTAGAAACACCCTCACTGTGCTGTCGGTTCCAGTGCACCTCCATCTCTCTCTTCTGAAAATGGGGGCACATGGTGCTAGTTAAACCCAGCCCCTTTTTACTGTAAAACCTGGTGGGAGCAGCTTGAGTGTGCTTTTTAAAAAATTCAGTTCAAAGAGATTTCTCAGCTGATCAGCAGATCAACCCATGCCCCCTCCAGGTCTGGCTAATGAAAAAGCTTTGCTGTGGTGACTAGTGTGTTCACAGCCTAAGACTACAATTAAACTCAGTTCATCTCCAAACATTCCAATCCCACCCTTGCTTTCTGATCCCCATATCTTTTTTATGCCTTTAACTACAAATCCCAGCATACCATTGACCTAACACAATGCTACTCTGTTCTTCCATTCTCCCCCCCAAATATAAAATCTAGAATTGGGTTTTTTTTTTAGCAAATATGATTAGGTTTTGTTACCTTGCAGAGATGGACCCTACAATCCTATGGTCCCAAGGAGGGTATCCGAGGGGGCATAGGAAAGATAACATATCCTTATCTGAGGATGGGAAGGGGGTAGAGAGAGAGAGGATCAGGAGAAGTCATGGACTCAAAGAACCCAGTACTCTTCCACTCAGGAAGTGCCCCCAAACCAAGGAATGAACCATGCCAGCCATGGAGGTGGCAAAGGTTATTTCCCCCAATGGGAGGGAAATTGTAAACCAACAACAGAGGACATAAATTCAAGAGTGTTCCTCTACCTTCAGTTCTGCTCTGCCTGCAAGAACTTGGCAAGGCTTTGGATGGGTGGACCATCCACCTTTGGTTCTCCCCTCCAGCTTAGGATCGCAGGCTAAGCAAACTGAATCTGCCAATCATGTACTGCATTCCATCTCCAGACATATTGATAGCAATTCCAGAAGGGGAAAGTGCTCTGGCACCTGGTCCTGCTTGCAGGCTTTCCACAGGTATCTGGCTGGCCACTCTGAGTACAGGATACTGGACTAGATGGGCCACTGCCCACAGATCCACCAGGCTCTCCTTATGTTCTTATGTTAACGGTAGCTTGTGGACATCATGCCCAGATTTTTCTCCTCCTTATCCTCTGTTTTGTTTAACATCCAGCCTGAGGAGGATTAACATTCTCACAGAATAGGAGATTTGTTCTCTGCTGACCCAAGGAGCAGGGCTAGATCTAATGGGCTTAGGTTACAGGAGGTTTTTTTTTATTTCAGCTGAACGTTAAGAGAATTGTCTTGATAGTAAGAGCAATTGGACAGTGGAACCAATTCCCTAAAGGGGGCGAGTGACCTCTTCCTCACCTGAGTTCTTCAAGCAGAGGCTACAGAACCAACTCTTTGGGATGCTCTTCTTCAAGCGAAGAATTGACCTAGATTGCCTGCCAAATCCTCTTCACCAGCGGAGTCGCTGCCCCCCTGACATCAGAGCCACCAGTCTGCACTGCGTGTAATACTACAATCTAACCTATTTTATCAAGCTTCTGACTTCACAACTGCCACAGGTATTGAGCGTGCCGAAACAATTCCACAGTATCAGTGCATCTTTCTTACCATGTATCTATTGACGTGAACAATACATTGCAATGTGTTACTTACCTGCTAGCAAAGGAGGGGCCTAGACAATGAAGACGTGCCAGGAGATGACAAAAGAAAAAAACACGGCTTTGAATCTGCAGTCAGATTCATACTGTAGCTGCTACAAGGCACAATATTTTTGTACCCTGTGCTGTCTATCATAATTGTATCCCCACTGCTACTCTAGATTAAACATCAGAGTGAGATCTAGCAATGTTAGGGTCTCTCAGATATTAAAATCACCTGAGGGAAGGGATGGGGAACTCATTTGATTTAAATGTGAACCTACCTAATTTGCACTTTCCAAATCAGTATACCAACCAAAACACAGCCATACTTCAAAGTTCACACTGGTCTGAATTTTGCAGTGCAATTCTCCAATCAAGTAATGGGTACACCAATGTTTATACTATGGTAAAGTGTGCATAAAATGCATACACTAGTGAAAATAACAGACAAACATGCATTGTATTATGTTAGGGACAATTGCTTTGCAAAATGTGTATATTAGGGATAGAAACGTATAAGGAGAAAGTCACACTGAAATGCAGTTTATTTTCAGGGGGACTTAAAAATATTGCAAACTGATATGGAAATGTGGAAAACTGAACTTAAGACTGGAAAAATGAGAAATGGAGAGAATTCAGAACTGGCCGTTTTGCCCATCCTTACCTCAGAGCTAGGTCTGAGAATGTTGTTACAGCAAGTGCCATCCCCACTCCCTGTAGGTTGTTGAGGGTGCTAGGAATTGCAGCTCTGTGAGGGGTAAACTTTCTTTGGGAGAAGCTTTAAATGTATGGTATGGATGTGCTCAGAAAGGTCTACATAGTTTTCAATAATGTCCCAGGGCAGGAAGGTTTGAAAGACAATTTACCATACAGATTGGAAGCCAGAAAAGAAGTGACATGACATATTGAACTGAATAATCCTTTTCAAATAGCTAGTTGTGAATGGCGTCCCGTACATATTTCAGAGGAACTACTGAAAGCTTAAATGGCAACACTCACAGGCCTAATACTGCATTCAAAAGGTGTACTTAAGCAATAGTTATCATTAATCTACAGTGCCAAAATATTTTTCTTTTATCCTCCATGCTTTCTCAGCATCTTTTTTCTTTTCTTTTTCTTGCTTCTGTGCCCCAACAGCATGAATGCTTCATTGCATGATATAGTGCCTGTGCTTAGAAGAGCATAGACATGAGCTGCATATCAAATGCAATAGAACAAAATGAAGGCTCCCAATTTCAAACAAGTAGGTCATATTTTTCTCTTAGCATTTTAAGGGAACTACCACAAACCCATGTTTATTTTTTAAAAAAACATAATCTTATTTGGAGCAATTTGTTTATCCTTGTTGACATGGACATGAAAGGATGAAGCTCACACATCATGAGCCTTGGCTGCAATTCCCCCGGAATCAACTCAAGTGCTACTTCTTGGGAAAGATGGGACCATTACAAAGCTGATAATCACAAATGTGAATTGCTAAAGGTCCAAATGACTGGGTTGAGTCCTCTGGAAGGGTATGCCAAAGGCATCATGCTCCAGCCCTTCACACTTTTTCTCTGACAGGACACTCCTCAGTGAATGAAGTCTCAAGTTGTTCTGCAAGGTGGTAAGTTCTCCTTTTACTACTTCTTCCCCAGCAGAGATGCTTTTGATGGAGGATGAGAGTGCCCATGACTAACACAGCTGTCATCAGAAGCTCTTAACTGTGTCACAGCCGAATGATATGAGCTTCTCAAAATTGTCTCTCTTCATCTTGTTTCCTCAGAAAATCTGAGCCAGGGAGAGCAGTGTGCACATCTGTGGAGACATCTCAGAACCTCTTCCAACTGGAGGAACCTCACCACCCAACCAGGACAACTTTTTTCATCTGGATGTTGGCAGGACTGAATTCTAATTCTCATTTTCTTGGTGGTCTTTGGCAGACTTTCACATCCTGAAACTAGCTAGAATTACTAGCTGAATGCTGTCCTTGGCAGCCCACTAGGCAGAAAAGAGCTCTCATGCAGAGGACAGAGACTTGTTCTTTGTTGCTTCAGAGGGCAAGACTAGAACTGATGGGTGGAAACTGCAGGGAAACAGATTTCAGCTAAACATTAGGAGAAACTTCCTGATGGTATAAGCTGTTTGACAATGGAACAGACTGCCTCTGGAGGTGGTTGACTTTCCTTCAATGGAGGTATGGAAGCAGAGGTTGGATGGCCATCTATCAAGGATGCTGTAGTTGTATTCTATGTTACAACTCCTCCCAGTAGCAGACAACACCGTGGGGTGGTAGCGCTCTCCTGACCACTGATCCATCATGTCATTGCTGCTAATGGGAGAGGGGGAGAGATGCAGCAGCAAGATCAGTGCAGTATAAGCACATAAGTGGGAGTACAGTAGGGCTCCGCTTCCCGGCGCTTCGCTTCCTGGCGTTCCGCTAATGCGGCAGCTTTCATTCCCCATTTTAAAGCCACTTTTGCCACTTTTGTGGCATTTTGCGACATTTTCGCACGATGCGCCCCATTATACTCAATGGGGTTCCACTTTACGGTGATTTCTGCTTTACGGCGGGGATCCGGAACGGAACCTGCCATATAAACAGGGCCCGCCTGTACCAGATTGGCTCTGCTGGTGTGTTTGCACTGCACCAACCTTGCTGCTGCCACCACCCCTTCCTGGTAAGCAGCAGTGATACAACTGACCAGAAATCAGGTGAGTGCTGCTCGCCCACCCTGCTGTCCATTACTACTTCCTTCACTGAACAGGGGGTTGGACTAGATCACCTCCAAGGTACCTTTCTACTCTATGATTCTATGAATAAACCCATTTTTTGCTGCCTGCCTGGAATAGCCAGATAAGGGGATTAACACACACCTAGCAATAAATAGGTTGTATTTGGCTTGGTAGGACAAATAAGGTGAGCATGATCCTTGAGCTACATACATTCTGCACTAAACATTAGCCTTGCACTTCAGACTCCTCAAGCATTTAGACTTTTAGAAGGTTAACTTTGTTAAAATTCACTCCTAGCTACCTTTTTCTTGAATAGCTGCACACGGTGCCCCCTTGTTCTGATTTCCCACAAACAAGTGTCTGTTTCACTGGCTTTCTTAATAGAAAAAAAGAAGTGTGGGTCATCTTAAGTGAATGTCAACAGAACAGGCAAACATGCCTGTAGTTGGGTGTAGTTGTTATTTCAGAAGATCTGCAATATAAAGGAGAGAGCAGTTATGTTGAAAAGACTCATTCAGAATAATAAAGGCATATCCTTTTATGATCAGAGCTTGGAAAAGTTACTTTTTTGAACTGCAACTCCTATCAGCCCAGTCCAGTGGCCATGCTGGCTGGGGCTGATGGGAGTTGTAGTTCAACAAAGTAACTTTTCCAAGCTCTGTTTATGATACACAGAAACTCCAGTTACATTTATCATAAAGCCAACATGATTATCATTTGTCTTAAACAAATTAAACAAAAGGAAAACACAATCTTAAAAGAATTCAAATGGAAAAATATTGCCTTACTTTAAGGTTAAGAGGTGTAGCATATTTTCTTAACTTTTGACAGCACCAAGGGAAGGTATGTGTTTAAATTCCAATGCACCAACTTGACAGTTTGATTTATTTAAAAAATGCTGTAGGATTCTTATGTTTTATGTATCTTAATGTAATTAATTTTTTTTTAAAAAAAAATCTCTTCAGCAGCTGACACCTTGTCACTATCCTGCACAGGGTGAATAGTTGTTTTGTGAATAACTACTATTTTTCAAAAATGTCAGTCATGTAAAACCCTCATTAGCTGACTGTGATATATTGCCATTTCACAAATTATCATATTAGTTAACATCAGATGCAGTTTATAAAGAGCATGGTGGCAGATATATGAAGTCTCTTTTATGTGTATGTGGTGGAGCCAGTGTGGTGTAGTAGTTAGAGTGTTGGACTATGACCTGGGAGACCAGGATTCAAATCCCCACTCAGCCATGAAGCTCACTGGGTGACCTTGGGCCAGTCACTGCGTCTCAGCATAACTGACCTCACAGGGTTGATATGAGGATCAAATGTGGAGGTGAGAACCATGTATGCCACCTTGAGCTCCTTGGGATATAAATGTAAGAAATAAATATTTTAAATGTTTGTGATAAAATAAGCCAATGCCTGTTGTGAATGGGAGATGGTACTGGAGGGTGGGAAGAGAGTGACTGAGGTGCAGGACAAGAAAACACAGGCCAGATGCGTTCTGTCAAGCTCAATTCACTAGTCTGAATGGCAAGCAGGGGAACAGCCATGATTATCCAGGGCTGGAAAAAGAGGATGTGTGGACATTAACATGCCACAGCTGTTCACAGAAAAATTGGATCTTTATGACCCATTGGTGATATAGGGTCACCCTGTCTAGAAGCATCCAGAGAAAGACAGAGACAGACAGTGAGCTTTAAGTGAAAGGTATCTTAAGGATGCAGAAATCTCTCCCTGGGTTTCTGATGTGATGTAGCATAGTAGGTCTGCTGCATTCAGGGAAGACTTGTATTGCTTGCTTCCACTTATGCTGTCTTAGTTTGGGTTGTTCCAGTGAAATTGTCCTGTTCATACAAGGACATAAGAACATAAGAAGAGCCCTGCTGGATCAGGCCAGTGGCTCATCTGTTCCAGGATCCTTTTCTCACAACCAGACTTCCACTTTCACAAAAAAACTCCCCCCCTCCTCTCCTTCATGTCCCCACAAATATGTTCTGGTTTCCCCCCCCAACCCTCTGGAGCAGATTTGGAGGGGGGTATATAGAGCACACAGGAAGAGGAGAGGGAAGGGAAGTTCTGTTGTGCAAGCATAATTCCTTGCACAAGCGGGATGACTTTGTTGGATACAATTCTTTCTATATTTGTAAATAAATCAAATATTTTGACATTCCATCAAGTGTCTAGTTTTCTCTCCTCCAAAAAGAAGCCAAGCCTGGGTAGCATTGGTCATGGAACTTCTTCTTGCAGAAGTGGGAAGCATATAATGACAGTGCTGGCATGCATGATAGAGATGTGAATATTTTGGGAATAGGTTTCAGCACCTTGGACAGGTCCTTGGAAGTTGAAGCTAAAACCCGGAGTGGATTGCACTGCCCCACTAACATGGAGCTACCAGCCGCCACTGGATGTGATAGCTGAGAACAGGGGTCTTTGTAAGGTATCCACAAGTCCAGCACTACATCAGATTTGGGGTCACACATCTGGGGTGAGAATATTCTTCTGCATCTCAGTGAGAAGAAAATAGTTAATTGAAAAGATGAGCATGGGAAATCTGTCTCAAGAAATGTGCCAGAAATGAAATATGATCTATTGAATCCTATCAGCATTGACTGTCTGTTACTGACCATGTATCTGCAAAGACAGCACAGCAGGAAGGAAATGAACAAGTATCTGGAAAGAACATTAGGTCCTGGTTACCCATGAAAACAGATACAGTAAGGTAGATGCTAAGTACATTTTATTACATTAAAATAGAAAGCAGTCTTTGGAATACAAGGAGGATTGAACGTCAGATGAGTATATTGTGAATATACTGAAATAAAACTAGACAACCCTGAAAGTCTAAGACATTCCATTTTGTTGCCAGGAAAGCTATTATTTGCATTTTATATGCTTAACAGTAGAAAAAATTGATGATTGCCTCACAATGCTTTTAAATGGTTTATTTACTGCAGGTTGCATATTTATAGAAAAATCGAAGCGAAATTTGCAGCCCTAAAAGAAAAGCATGTTGGAAATAGCGTTTTTAGACCCACCCCACCCTTTAGTATCTCCAAACATTTACTTAGAATTCAAGAAGAGATACGAAGTTTGAAAGTATTAGAGTTTGTGTTTTCTGGTTTAAAAAAATCCACCCACATTTTACCAAGTAACAATTCCCAGAATATTGACTATATTAGCATTGCTTGAAGTTATTTCCCATGATAAGCAGTGGTTTAGAAGTAAAGTAGCCCTCCTTCATTTTTGTTGCCAGAGCAAATTACTCTGACTCTATATAGCATGTCTAGTTTGTGACAGGTTGTCGAATACATTAAAAATGGTTTGACTTCAGAGTCTTGTGCTACATACACAAGATCAGCCATCCCATCAGTAGAAAAGCATGCAAAACCAAACCAAACAATTCTACACTGCACTGTAGATTGTAAATTGCACAGACAATTTTAGGGCTCTTTTCCTCTTCCAAATTGTGTTTTTAAAAAGGCTGTTCTTGGAACAATGCCATGGCATGGTGCCTGCAAATATTCAAATCTGCATTGTCATACTGCACTGCTTTGCATCCTCCTCCTGCACTCCTTTTAGGTATGAGGGCATGTCTGGCATCCTATCATTCATTCCCTATAGCCCCCATTTGTGAACTTGTCACAGCCCTGCTGCTATTTATTTATTTATTAAATTTATTAGTCGCCCATCTGGCTGGTTGTCCAGCCACTCTGGGCGACGCACAACATAAAAACATATAGTTCACATTAGAGCCTTAAAATTCCAACAATAACACTAAAAACTAACCCACCCCAAAGGCCTGCCTGAAGAGCCAGGTTTTCAGAGTCCGGCGGAAGCTCATCATGGAGGGGGCATGGCGGATGTCATTTGGGAGGGAATTCCATAGAGTGGGTGCCACGACTGAAAAAGCCCTCTCCCTAGTTCTCGCCAGTCTAGCTGTTTTGACTGGTGGGATGGAGAGAAGGTCTTTTGAGGCTGATCTTGTTGGGCGGCAACATTGATGAT
This sequence comes from Rhineura floridana, assembly GCF_030035675.1. Taxonomy (NCBI): domain Eukaryota; kingdom Metazoa; phylum Chordata; class Lepidosauria; order Squamata; family Rhineuridae; genus Rhineura; species Rhineura floridana. The sequence continues at coordinate 76,460,773 of NC_084487.1, read as the reverse complement.
GCTAGGTAATGCTAACGTCTGCAAAACATTTGCCTTTTCTTTCTTTCTTTCTTTCTTTCGTTCTTTCTTTCTTTCTTTCTTTCTTTCTTTCTTTCTTTCTTTCTTTCTTTGCCCCCTCGCTTCTAAGGGATTATTTGGGACAAGGGGGAAAGCATCCCTTCTTGCTCACCTGAGTCTGGACCACTCCAGTCAGCCACTCAGTCACACATAACGCTCAGCCATACTTCTTAAAAGTGTGTTTCCCTATATTGCAGGGATGTGGGAGAGAAAAAAACCCTATTCAGGTGCTCAGTCAAATGCATGACGGCACAAATTGTGTAGGAGGTGCAGAGGCATGCATGTTGGCCCCACCCCCTACACTCATGACCTTTGCACATTCAGCGTGAAGGTCTGAAGGAGATTCTGAGTGCATTCAGCTGAATGTACTTAGAAGCATCACTGTGACAGGGAACCCTGCATTATCAGTGTTCCTGATCATAGGGAGGCTTTTAAGTATGCTCAGCTGAATGTGCATGGAATCTCCCTTCAGACTTTCTGTGCTGAACATGCAACGGTCAGGAGTGGAGGGGCCAGCATGCACACAGACATTGGGGATAAGGCCACCACATGTGGGCTCTACACAGTTCCTTATAAGGTATAAGGGGTAAGACAGCCTTTCACGTATCCTGGTCCTAAGCTGTATAGGCCTTTATAAACCAAAACCAAAACCTTGAACTTAGCCTGGTAGCTAATGGGCAGCCAGTACAATTCTTTCAGCAGCAGGGTAATGTGTTGGTGATATCCTGCCCCAGTAAGCAGTTGTGTCACTTCATTTTGCACCAGCTGCAGCCTCTAGACCAGCCCCGAGGGCAGCCCCACATAGAAGGCATCATAGTAATTCAGCCTGGAGGTTACCAGTGCATGGACAACAGTGGTTGGGCTATACCAGTCCACAAATGGTTACAGTTGTCTTACCAGCTGAAGCTAGTAAAAAGAACTCCTGGCCACTGAGGTCACCTGGGCCACTAGCAACAAAAATGGATCCAGGAGCACACACAGACTACAAACCTGCTCATTCAGAGGGAATATGACCCCATCCAAAGCAGGCAATTGACCAATTATCCTGACTCAGGAGCCATCTACCCACTGTGCCCCCATCTTGCTGGGATTCAGGGTCAGTTTACTGGCCCTCATCCAGCCCACTGCTGAGTCCAGGCACTGGTCTGGGGCTTGCATGGCTTCTCCTGTTGGCAAAGAAAGAGTGCCTGAATGTATTTTTCCACAGCAGAGTTACAAGGCCAAGAGCACAGAGTCCGTGCAGATCTCAAGGACAAGTATCCAAGGCAACCAGCTGGCCTTATCTATAAGACTTAGCAGATCTGGCCAGTCGGTGTGGGGGTCGAGGAGTTTGTACAGAGAGAGAGCTTGTGATATATTCTATTGTCAGTAAAGTGACTCTTAAAACTTATTACTTGTCTGGCTCATTGCTTCAACTGGCATCTAGCCTGTCACTATACTGTTCTGCATCCTGGGCATCTGCTTGCGCCAGATACAACATCGAACAAGTGGTAGCAGAGGATGGTTACCTGGTGCTGATGGTTACCTGGTGCTGAGGATTGCAGAAAAGCGGCAGAGAAAAGCCAGAACTGCAGACCAGCGAGTAAAACAGCAGAGAGATGGAGAAACCGAAAGCTGAGCTGAAAGCTGTGAGAGAGCCGTGGGACTGAAGGACAGAGGTGAGAAGCTCTAATTACAAAGGCGGTGAACTGTGAAAAGTGAAAGTATGTCTATTACGTTATCGGCCGGGATTCCCTTGGAAAGGCTGACAGGGAAAAATTATGGCACTTGGAAACAAAGAATGCAGGCTTTTCTAGTGAAAGAAGACCTGTGGAAAGCTATCGCAGAAGACCCACCCGCCGGGGTGCCTATTCCAGCAGATTGGAGAAGGCTGGATGAGAGGGCAAAGGCGTTAATTGTTCTTGCTATTGATGATTCTCAATTACTGCACGTGCGTGATGCAACAACAGCTAAGGAAACCTGGGAAACTTTAAGAAATAGTCATGTGAAAAAGACTGCCAGTTCTAAAATATATCTTGCCAGAAGATTGTATCAGATGCGCTTATCTGGAGATACAACCATGTCAGAGCATTTGTTGGAAATAAACAGACTGTTTACTGAGTTGTCAGAACGTGAAATTGAACATTCTCAAACGCAAAAAGTGTATATCACATTATCTTCACTAGATTCTTGTTATGATAGTCTGGTGAGCTCTTTGGAAGCAATGGACGATGCAAATCTCAATATGGATTACATAGAAGGAAAACTTTTACAAGAATTTCAAAGAAGGCAAGAAATGGTAAAGCAAGAAAGCACTGAGTCTAAACACGTGGAAAAGCAGAACAACAAAGCAGCGCAAGAGAGACTGTATGGACAAAAGGCATGTTATTTTTGTGGTTCCAAGCAACATCTTCAAAGGAATTGTGAAGCAAGAAGAAGAGAAAGAGGAAGAAAACCATGTGTACAGGTGATCTATGCTAGTAAGAATAAGCAATGTATTAACAATGAGCAGGGAAATAACTGTAAAGATTTATGGGCAATTGACAGTGGGGCAACAAATAGTATAATCAAAGATAAATCCATGTTTCATACATATTGTGACGTAGAGGATCATGTGATAATGGCTGATGGATCTAAGAAACTTATCAAAAGTAGAGGAACAGTGAAATTAGCAGGTTTCAATATCATTATGACAGATGTGCTGTTTGTTCCTGATATCGAATGTAACATTATGGCTGTGTCGAAACTCAATGAAATGGGGTTCAATGTAATGTTCAAAAGGGGTTCAGTGCATATTATGAGAGGAGAAAAAATATTCATGAAAAGAATAGTAAGGAACTCATTGTTCTTCTTACACGTGAAACAAACAAATCATGTACTCATGTGTGCTAATGAGAAACCCCATAATAATTGTGTTCATTTATGGCACAGAAAACTAGGCCATATAGGATATGAAAATGTGGTGAAAACAACAGAGAACAGTAATGATGTGACATTGAGAAACTGTGAAAAATATGTAGACTGCCACGTGTGTAAACAAACTAAGGCAGTTGTGGCTGCAAAGAACAAAGAAGCCATGCCCAGTACAAATGCACCTTATCAATTAATACACGTGGACTTAGTGGGGCCATTTCAACCTACTCAGGGGGGTGCAAGATATTTCCTGACAATAGTTGATGATTTTTCAAAATTCTGCACTGTTTATTTACTAAAAGCTAAAAGTGAAGCTGCAGAGAAACTGAAAAGATTTATTACAAAAATTGAAGTGCAGTTTGGTGTCAAAATACAGAGAATAAGATCAGATCAAGGAGGAGAGTTCTTAGGACACTCTTTTACTGAATACTTGGATAAAAGAGGAATAAAACAGGAGTTAACAGCCCCTTATAGTCCTCATCAGAACGGGTTAGCTGAACGCTGGAACAGGTTGCTTCAGGACTCAATAAGATCAATGCTATGTGACTCCTCTTTAACACAAGGTTTCTGGGGAGAGTGTGTTCTGTATTCAGCTTACATTCAAAACAGAATATTCCATAAGGCCACTGGAATGTCTCCTTATCAGAAATTGTATGACAGAAAACCCAGATTAAAACATTTGATTAGGTTTGGAGCAGAATGCTGGGTACATGTTCCCAAAAATAAAAGGACAGGGAAGCTGCAAAGGAGAGCAGACAAAGGGTACATGCTGGGTTTTGAAAACATGTATTACAGAATTTGGATGCCAAAACAAAGGTCTGTGGTGTTAAGCAGAAGCGTGCAAGCAATAGAGCAGGATTGGGAAGAGAAAACATATGTGGAGTTGGGAAACACTGAAGGTAGTAATGAACAAGAACAGGCAGACACAGTACCAATAAAACAAGAACAGGCAGCAGTAGTGAATCAAGTTCTAGCTCTGAGAGAGAAACAGAGGAATCGCCTGACACAGACACAGACACTAAGGCAGAAATACAACCACGCAGATCAGAGAGAACAACAAAAGGTATTCCACCTGTTAGATTTAAAATAAATTCCATTAAACATATAGACTTCAGTAACTGGAAAAAGTGGGATGATCGAAATCATGAAGAGTAATGGAGAAATGTAATTTAAGTGACTGCAAGAAATGTAACTGTAATTGTGATAACAAAAGTTAGAAGAAACATGAAAGATGTAATGTAAATGATAAAGGTTTATGCTATGGAAAAATAGGTGGGGGGTGTTGGCAAAGAAAGGGTGCCTGAATGTATTTTTCCACAGCAGAGTTACAAGGCCAAGAAGCACAGAGTCCGTGCAGATCTCAAGGACAAGTATCCAAGGCAACCAGCTGGCCTTATCTATAAGACTTAGCAGATCTGGCCAGTCGGTGTGGGGGTCGAGGAGTTTGTACAGAGAGAGAGCTTGTGATATATTCTATTGTCAGTAAAGTGACTCTTAAAACTTATTACTTGTCTGGCTCATTGCTTCAACTGGCATCTAGCCTGTCACTATACTGTTCTGCATCCTGGGCATCTGCTTGCGCCAGATACAACATCCAACATCTCCTGATTCAGATGTTACAGAGAAATAGAGCTGGGTATCATCAGTGTTCTGCTGACACCTTGCCCCAAATCTCCTAATGACCGTTCCCAAGGGCTTCATATAGATGTTAAATAGCATTGGGGACAAGATGGTACCCTGTGGCACCCCACTGCACAACTGCCAGAGGGACAGTTATTAAAAATAACCTTTCTTATCACTACATTTCCTATGTCTTATAAAGATATATACTGTCCTTCCATAACCCATTTTATCCTCAGTAGTGTACACCTTTGTTCCAATTAAGTCTAGTGTTCATGTTTGCAGTAAATTGCTTACACAGGACATTGGAAATCTCAAAAAAATATTAAATATTCCATATAGATTAGGTGATTTTGCATTCATGTAACCATTCACGTATATGCTTTGGTTTGCACACTACCAATTTATGAAGACAAATGTTATCTGTTTATTGGATTCTTAAGATAGATACGTATGTAGTGCCTCATAGTTTTAATTGAAAAGGATACGTTTAGCCTCTTTTCTTCTTGTAGAGTGGTTTCAAGTTGGCTGCATGCTAATTGAATTTATTTCTATTTTTCATGTTTTTTATTCTGCAGTCTATAATAAGTTGTTTCCTGAGAACATTCAAAATCTAATTTTCAGTATTCAAGACCATTTAGTACAGATAATATCAATCACATGGTATTGGTGTGTTCCTAGATGGACTTTTTACAATGTTTATAATTAAATGGAGATTGAAAGCCATGTCCCACCAAAGCCATGAAGAGTCATATTCGCACGTAAATTGGTTTAGTTTTTAGGTGGTATTAAGTTTGTGTGGGTATATACAGACTGGTTCGCATGATCTATACAGAACAGTGTCTTTTGCTTATTCAGAGGTTCTAACCTGTCACATGGAAGGGGGTGCTGGAACCTTTCCCAACTAAGGAAGGACAATCAGGTAATTCTTGTGCTGCTCTATGAGAAGAAAAGTGGGAAAGAAATATATTAAATATAAGAAATAGTTAAATGCCACTCCCCTGTAGATGAATATCCTCTGCAAGTCATCTGCAGTGTTGGGAGACATTTTCCTTCATTAGTGATTGGCAGAGCTTGGAAGATTACTTTTAAAAAGTAATAAATTACAGTTACAATTACTTGGCCCAAAAAAGTAGTAATTACCGTTACAATTACAACTGCTCTGAAAGTAACTGATTACTTTACTTTCTCTAAAGTAATCACTACAATTACATTTCAGTTACTTTTTAAAAATACTCCTAAAAGGTGCTGGCCTTGGCTGCTGCACATCTAAGAAGCCTAAAACAATATTAAAAATAAACACACACACACACAGGGGGTAGTAGAATAAAAAAAATTATCCATAAGATTAACATAATGGCATAACAGAACCTCACATCCCCCCAAGCAATGAAGATACCCCAACTCTTGAAATCAAATTTTACACTTGAAATGCTTTTATAATATGTTTCTGTTATGTCTCAAAAGAACAAGATGCTCAAAGAGCATGTCAGACAAGGAATGTCTTTTTACAGTCATTACGTTGCCACCAGTACTGAACAGGCGTCCTACTGCGGCGCTTGAAGGCATGCCTGTGTTGTGCTGCAAAAAACACCGCAGCACACGTGGAAAGCCATGGAGTGATGACACTTCCCTGCTGGGAGATCTCAGGTACCTCACCAGTTCCTCCTCAGCAGTGTCCACTGCTGACTTCTTGCCCTGGGGCAGAAAGTTAAAGAAGTCATCTTCTAAGTCATCTCCTTCCTGGTCTTTATCTGAAGACTGATCACTGTCCTCATTAAGTACACCCATCTTTATTTCGGCTTTCAGCAAGGCTTCCATTGTGTATCTAAGAAAGAGAGAGGATATGTTAACATATATATGTTAGGAAACCATCATCTGCTCTTCATTTCCTGATGCTTGTCATGTCCCCTGGTTCAGGGTCCAGCCTGAGCCTGTGGATGATGACATGGAAGGTAGGAAGGTGACCAAGTCACCACACTCATGGGGCAGCACAGCAGACCCTTAAGGATTACCTGCAGCAACCCAAGGTTGTGATGAGGAGCCCCAGGAAGAAAAGGGCCAGTCCCTGCCTACCACCTTAAGTCCTCTGATGCCTCCCTTGAGACAACATTTCCCTTGGAGTAATCCACCCAAAGGGCTTCCCTAATGTTCTTACTTGTTGGTATGGGTGGCGGCCTGACACGATTCCAGCCAATCTAGTTTGAAGCGAGGGTGTAGGCGGGCTGCCAGAAGAAGCCTCTTGTCCTCCCAGATAGCTGCAAACCGCTTTCTTAGGGCTTTGCGCACGCCTCTCAGCAGCTGAAAACAGTATGTGTACCTCTCAGGTTTGTTTTCCAGTCCTTCTAACTTGCGGTCCAGATTGCAGAGTGTTGGTAGCAAATACCCCATGAACATGCCGTTCTCCCGTTGCAGGATATCTAGGGACTGGGCTAGTGGCTCCATAATCTCTGTGTATTCCTGTACCACTTCAATCTCAGCAGCTGTGATCCTGGACAAGGAGCAGTGGTCCATTATGGCATGCATTTTTAGTGGCACAGTTGACAGGAGCTCATGTAGTTGCTTCAACGCATCAAAGGTGGAATTCCACCTGGTCTTATTCGGTACCTTCAGATACACCATATTGCTCATGGATATACTCAGCAATCTGGGCTGACTGGTTCTGCTTGGACCACAACTTGCTGCACTTTCCCATCAAGGAACGAAACTGTTTCTTGAAAGGACCAAGAAGACTACTTTTGGAGGAGTCAGAAAGCATGGCCTCTATGTCTTGTGTTGCCACAAGGTTGAGGGTGTGGCTAGCACATCTCTGGTGTGGTGGTAAAACAAAATCCTCTCCTGAGTCTGCAGCTTCTTCCTCTGCCTCAGGTCCTGTGTCCAGGATCTCACAGATAGGCACAAACTCCACCTCAGTCTCCTCCTCCTCCTGGTTATCACCATCATCGTCACTGGTGCCTGCAGCTTCCACTGGTTCTTTGGCCATGAAAACTCTGAACGCTTTCACAAAGTTGGAGCCATTGTCTGTAGTAGTGCACATAACTTTGTTGTGGATCCTGTACTGCACATGTACATCATGCAGTGCTTTTGAAAGGACATCGTATGTATGGCGCCCTTTCAGACGCTTACAAGCCAAGGCCCCGACCTCACGTTTCATGGTAGTTGGGTTGATCCAGTGGGCTGTTACCCCAAAGTAACTCTTCTTGCCATTGGTCCAACAATTTGCAGTGGTTGCTATATATGCCACAGCACCCATTTGGTTTGCAAGAGTTTCTCTCATGTGGCATGCTCTCTTCTCAATTGCTCTCTTCTGACTGAGGGGGGAAAACCCAACAGGAGCTGAGAAAGGTCCGGTTCGGAATAAACCTCCCCCCTGGGATAAAAACCAAAGAAATGATGAAATTTTAAAAGGGGTAGGCCTAGAAGTAGGCATTGTGAGAGCAGGGGCACAGGATATAAATTCAGAAGAGCAAAATTACCACAGGCCAAACCACAAGTGCCAAAGACACTTGAAGAGAGACACTGCTTACAGTGCCTGTACGCTAATGCTAGGAGCCTGCGAACCAAGATGGGAGGACTGGAGTGCTTGGTCTTAGAGGAGAGCATTGATATAGTGAGCATAACGGAGACCTGGTGGAATGGAGAAAACCAGTGGGATACGGTTATCCCTGGATATAAACTATATCGGAAGGACAGGGAAGGACGTATTGGTGGCGGAGTCGCTCTATACGTGAAAGAAGGCATTGAATCCAGCAAGCTCGAAACCCCAAAAGAGGCAGACTCCTCCACAGAATCGTTGTGGGTGGTGATACCATGCCCCAGGAGGGACTTAATACTGGGAACAATCTATCGTCCCCCTGATCAAAATGCTCAGGGAGACCTTGAGATGAGATATGAAATTGAGGAAGCATCCAAACTAGGAAATGTGGTAGTAATGGGTGACTTCAACTACCCGGACATAGACTGGCTGCATATGTGTTCCAGTCATGACAAAGAAGCAAAGTTTCTAGATATTCTAAATGTCTATTCCCTAGACCAGTTGGTCATGGAACCGACCAGAGGGACGGCAACCCTGGACTTAATCCTCAGTGGGGACTGGGACCTGGTGCAAGATGTAAGTGTTGTTGAACCGATTGGGAGCAGTGACCACAGTGCTATTAAATTAAACATACATGTAACTGGCCAATTGCCAAGAAAATCCAACACGGTCACATTTGACTTCAAAAGAGGAAACTTCACAAAAATGAGGGGATTGGTAAAAAGAAAGCTGAAAAACAAAGTCCAGAGAGTCATATCACTCGAAAATGCTTGGAAGTTGTTTAAAAACACTATATTAGAAGCTCAACTGGAGTGCATACCGCAGATCAGAAAAGGTACCGCCAGGGCCAAGAAGATGCCAGCATGGTTAACAAGCAAAGTCAAGGAAGCTCTTAGAGGCAAAAAGTCTTCCTTCAGAAAATGGAAGTCTTGTCCAAATGAAGAAAATAAAAAAGAACACAAACTCTGGCAAAAGAAATGCAAGAAGACAATAAGGGATGCTAAAAAAGAATTTGAGGAGCACATTGCTAAGAACATAAAAACCAACAACAAAAAATTCTATAAATACATTCAAAGCAGGAGACCATCTAGGGAGACAATTGGACCCTTGGATGATAAGGGAGTCAAAGGTGTACTAAAGAACGATAAGGAGATTGCAGAGAAGCTAAATGAATTCTTTGCATCTGTCTTCACAGTGGAAGATATAGGGCAGATCCCTGAACCTGAACTAACATTTGCAGGAAGGGATTCTGAGGAACTGAGACAAATAGTGGTAACGAAAGAGGAAGTTCTAAGCTTAATGGACAATATAAAAACTGACAAATCACCGGGCCCGGATGGCATCCACCCGAGAGTTCTCAAAGAACTCAAATGTGAAATTGCTGATCTGCTAACTAAAATATGTAACGTGTTCCTTGGGTCCTCCTCCATGCCTGAGGACTGGAAAGTGGCAAATGTAACGCCAATCTTCAAAAAGGGATCCAGAGGGGATCCCGGAAATTACAGGCCAGTTAGCTTAACTTCTGTCCCTGGAAAACTGGTAGAAAGTATTATTAAAGCTAGATTAACTAAGCACATAGAAGAACAAGCCTTGCTGAAGCAGAGCCAGCATGGCTTCTGCAAGGGAAAGTCCTGTCTCAGTAACCTATTAGAATTCTTTGAGAGTGTCAACAAGCATATAGATAGAGGTGATCCAGTGGACATAGTGTACTTAGACTTTCAAAAAGCGTTTGACAAGGTACCTCGCCAAAGGCTTCTGAGGAAGCTTAGCAGTCATGGAATAAGAGGAGAGGTCCTCTTGTGGATAAGAAATTGGTTAAGAAGCAGAAAGCAGAGAGTAGGAATCAACGGACAGTTCTCCCAATGGAGGGCTGTAGAAAGTGGAGTCCCTCAAGGATCTGTATTGGGACCTGTACTTTTCAACTTGTTCATTAACGACCTAGAATTAGGAGTGAGCAGTGAAGTGGCCAAGTTTGCTGATGACACTAAATTGTTCAGGGTTGTTAAAACAAAAAGGGATTGCGAAGAGCTCCAAAAAGACCTCTCCAAACTGAGTGAATGGGCAGAAAAATGGCAAATGCAATTCAATATAAACAAGTGTAAAATTATGCATATTGGAGCAAAAAATCTTCATTTCACATATACGCTCATGGGGTCTGAAATGGCGGTGACCGACCAGGAGAGAGACCTCGGGGTTGTAGTGGACAGCACAATGAAAATGTCGACCCAGTGTGCGGCAGCTGTGAAAAAGGCAAATTCCATGCTAGCGATAATTAGGAAAGGTATTGAAAATAAAACAGCCGATATCATAATGCCGTTGTATAAATCTATGGTGCGGCCGCATTTGGAATACTGTGTACAGTTCTGGTCGCCTCATCTCAAAAAGGATATTATAGAGTTGGAAAAGGTTCAGAAGAGGGCAACCAGAATGATCAAGGGGATGGAGCGACTCCCTTACGAGGAAAGGTTGCAGCATTTGGGGCTTTTTAGTTTAGAGAAAAGGCGGGTCAGAGGAGACATGATAGAAGTGTATAAAATTATGCATGGCATTGAGAAAGTGGATAGAGAAAAGTTCTTCTCCCTCTCTCATAATACTAGAACTCGTGGACATTCAAAGAAGCTGAATGTTGGAAGATTCAGGACAGACAAAAGGAAGTACTTCTTTACTCAGCGCGTAGTTAAGCTATGGAATTTGCTCCCACAAGATGCAGTAATGGCCACCAGCTTGGACGGCTTTAAAAGAAGATTGGACAAATTCATGGAGGACAGGGCTATCAATGGCTACTAGCCATGATGGCTGTACTCTGCCACCCTAGTCAGAGGCAGCATGCTTCTGAAAACCAGTTGGCGGAAGCCTCAGGAGGGGAGAGTGTTCTTGCACACGGGTCCTGCTTGCGGGCTTCCCCCAGGCACCTGGTTGGCCACTGTGAGAACAGGATGCTGGACTAGATGGGCCACTGGCCTGATCCAGCAGGCTCTTCTTATGTTCTTATGTTCTTAATTCTGTCTCTCAGAGTCTTGGCACATATGATGGTGAGATCTTTGGGGAGTCCAATGCGAACCAGATTAATGAATGATGGTTTGTCCACAGTCTGAAGTGGTAATGTCTCCTCTACAATGAAATCAATGATTCTCCTGTCGAGATTGCTCTGGGTGACAGGCTCCCTGCGAGATCCCCACCTCTCAAGGGTTGTCTGCTGCTGCTTCAGCATTTTGGGAGGAGGGGTGTCATGCATTGGTTCAGGAAGGCCACGTCTCCTTGCCTTTATTGCTTCTTCAATTGCTCTCAGCTTCTCAGGGTGTGCCCTCTGAGGAAGAAGAACAAAGCATGAATCCAAGAAAAAATGGTGCAAGATCCCCCAGTCAGAGTGGAAGTAAGCAGGTCGATAGCACAATTAAAAGAGATCCTATTTGCATCATTTTTGCTCACTAAATAACCCTGCCTGGGCCAGTCTAACCTACTATCTCACAGGGTTGTTGTGAGAACAAAATGAGACTAGGGTTCAAATCCCCACATAGCCATGAAGCTCACTGAGTGACCTTGGGCCAGTCACTGCCTCTCAGCCTCATGAAAACCCTATTCATAGGGTCACCATAAGTTGGAATCAACTTGAAGGCGGTACATATATTTTTTATTTTGAATATGATGATATGATAATAAATATGCAGCATTTCAAATTAATTCTGTATGAGAAGCATTCCATGCCAAGCTTGGAAAACCAAGGATGAGGTATAAAATGTAGACAAAAATACTTTTGACAAAATGCCGTTTATCTTTTATATATATGAGCCTGGGTAGGGAACATTTAATCTAGCCTACTTGCTTTCAGCAAGAAGGGTTAAGTGCCTTCAGGCTAGGGCAGTCACCAGAAGGACACAGCAGAGACAAAGGAGCCTAGTGTTGTGGAGATGTTAGATGGGAGCTTTGGGGAGTAAAGATGGAGGCTCCTGAAGGCTGCAATTCTAAACACACTTACTAAGTGATTAAGCCCCAGAGAACTCAACAGGACTGACTTCTAAGTAGATATAGTTTGGACTGTGCTGTTGGTAAACCTTGACTAGGGTTCTTCTGCAAAGACATCCATATCCAAGCAGGGTTGGCAACCCCCTGCCTGGAATACCCTGCCCTTATCTTTTAATGTGGCTGCTCCAAATGTTTTTACAGATTTGACCCTTTACTTCAGAAAGAGGTCTGAAAAATGAGTAAGAGTAAGAAGTATCTTTTAAAATTGTTCTTTTCAATTCACTCTTGAATGAACATCATACCTAGGGCAGATCCACACCATTCCTTTAAAGCACATTCAACACCCATTTGAAGTACATGAATCCCACCACAGAATCATGGGAACTGCAGTTTGTTAAGAGTGGTGAGAACTATAACTGTGAGGGGGAAATGACAATTCCCAGAATTCTTTAGGGGAAGTCATGCGCTTTAAATGCGAATTGGATGTGCTTTACACATATTGTGTGAATCCGCTTAATAAATTTTGCCTGCATGTAAATTGTTTTAATTAATTTTTCAAAATGAAAATAAGCTATAAAGTGTAGTGGGTGACCATGGGCTACTCACCATTTCTCAGCCTATCTGCCCCTCAGGATGAAAACAATGGAGAACCATGACTACCCCAAGGCATACTTAAAATGTAAAGGAAGTATTGTACAACCATAGTATGCAATTGGATACTTATAGGGACACAGCATGACAAAACTGGGTGGAAGTAAAAGTTCTACACTTAGGAAAAAGAAACCAAATGCACAGTTATAAGATGGGGGATACTTGGCTCAGCAGTACGACATGCAAGAAGGATCTTGGAATTGTTATTGATCACAAGCTGAATATGAGCCAACAGTGTGATGTGGCTGCAAAAAAGGCAAATGCTATATCAGGCTGCATTAACAGAAGTATAGTTTCCAAATCATGTGAAGTGTTAGTTCCCCTCTATTCAGCACTGGTTAGGCCTCATCTTGAGTGCTGTGTCCAGTTCTGGTCTCTGCACTTCAAGAAGGATGCAGACAAACTGGAACAGGTTCAAAAGAGGGCAACAAGGATGATCAGGGGACTGGAAACAACGCCCTATGAGGAGAGACTGAAGGAACTGGGCATATTTAACCTGGAGAAGAGAAGACTGAGGGGAGATATGATAGCACTCTTCAAGTACTTGAAAGGTTGCCACACAGAGGAGGGCCGGGATCTCTTCTCAATGATCCCAGAGTGCAGGACACAGAATAATGGGCTCAAGTTGCAAGTAGCCAGATTTCGACTGGACATCAGGAAAAGCTTCCTAACTGTTAGAGCCATACAACAATGGAACTAATTACTAGAGAGGTAGTGGGATCTCCGACACTGGAGGCATTCAAGAGGCAGCTGGACAGCCATCTGTCGGGAATGCTTTGATTTGGATTCCTGCATTGAGCAGGGGGTTGGACTTGATGGCCTTATAGGCCCCTTCCAACTCTACTATTCTATGATTCTATGAAAATATTTATATAAGCATGACTATCAAATATGTTTATTTATATAACCTGTAAAGATATTTATAGTGCAATCCTATGTTTGTTTACTCAGAAGCAAGTCCCAATGTATTCAATGGGGCTTACTCAACCAGGGAAAACTGCAGCCTCAAGTGATAAGGAACTTGTTCTTTTAACAAGTCCTTTAAGTTGAGAGCTTCTCCCAGTCTGCGTCTGTGTTGAAATTGCTTTTTAATATGTTTTTAAACTTTTTCTTAAAAAAAATGTTTTTAAAGCTTTTAAAAATGTTTTTAAAGATGTTTTGTTTTAATATATTTTAAAGTCTGTTTTTATGATTTTTAAAGTGTTTTTAGTGCTTTTGTTTGCTGCCCTGGGCTCCTACTGGGAGGAAGGGTGGGATATAAATAAAATAATAAAAATAAATAAATAAACTTCATTAATTTTTTAAAAAAATGAGTATTAGTTTCCTACATAATAAAAACTGTGATAAACCCTGCCTAATTTCTTTAAAAATAGGGTTGGAGGGAGAGAGATTTACAACACAAACACAAGTCTGCACTTTACTCACAATCATGAAAGGGCGGGGTTGCAGCCAGAGCTTTGAAAAGTTACTTTAAACTACAACTCCCATCAGCCCCAGCCAGCATGGCCACTGGATTGGGCTGATGGGAGTTGTAGCTAGAGCATGAATCTGTTTAAAAAAAAGTTGTGCAGGGGGGGGTTACGTTTTGGTGTATATCTCAGGAATTAGACCACCTAGAAACTTAATTTTTTTTTAAATTGAAGCGGAAGGTCCAGAGAGTAAGGGGTGGTAGCCAGAGAGCCGGAGCCCCCCCCAAAACCAGAGACTCCAGCCGAAAACACACACACCGGGGCACACACACACACAAATCATCGTCACTCACCTCCACAGCTCTTCGCCATTCTGCTGCAGCCTTCTCCTCCGTTGTTGTCCGTGCTCTGGCTTTTTCCTCCGGCGTCCATTTTTTCCTCTCAGAGTCAGACGCTAGCAGGCTCCCCCTGCCTATTCAACCTCTTCCCTCGTGCCTCCTAACACAGATCACGAGGGAAGAGACAGTCTGCACAGAGGTCCAATCAGTGTGAGGCACATGTCTTGTGTTAACCAATCACAGCCAGGAGCTGACTTCCCCTTGTTCCCGCCCCCAAGTAACATCCAATCTAACGTGGAAATGTTAAAGTTGAAGCTGAAAAGTAGGGAAATTACTATTCGTTCCGTTACTTGCCAAATGTAATGGAATTACCCACTCGTTAATTAAAATTGTAACGAATTAAAAGTAACTCGTTAAAAATAATGAGTTACTTCCAAGCTCTGGTGATTGGGGGGGTTCATCCTATTTATCGCCTCTTTGCAGTTCAGAGGAGTGATGTTGTTTGCATGTGTTCCTGATCTCTAGATGCAAAGAAGCTCTTTGCTGCCCAGGAAATCCCCCTTAGTCTGCAGGTGACTGGATACCCTTTGCAACCAGAGGTCAAGGGCATCTGGGGTAAATTGGGGACTCTTCTCTAGCTCAGATTAAAATCCATAGTCACTAATAGGCAAAAAACCTTGTGGTTAAGAATGTACCTATAGCCCACAGATATTTCTATCAAACTATCAAACTATCAAACAGTTCTGTCCCCAATGCTGTTCAACATCTACATGAAACCGTTGGGTGCAGTCATCTGGAGTTTTGGAGTGTATTGCCATCAGTACGCTGATGACACGCAGCTCTATTTTTCCTTCTCATCCTCTTCAGGTGAGGCTGTCAATGTGCTGAACCAGTGCCTGGCTGCGACAATGGACTGGATGAGGGCTAATAAGCTGAGGCTCAATCCAGACAAGACTGAGATGCTGCTAGTGGGTGGTTCTTCTGACCAGATGCTGGATGTCCAACCTGTCCTGGATGGGGTCACACTCCCCCTAAAGGAACAGGTTCGTAGCTTGGGGGTTCTCCTAGAACCATCTCTGTCACTTGAGGCTCAGGTAGCCTCAGTGGCACGGAGTGCCTTCTACTAACTCCGCTTGGTGGCCCAGCTATGCCCCTATCTGGACAGGGATAACCTGGCTTCAGTTGTCCATGCTCTGGTAACCTCCAAGTTAGATTACTGCAATGCACTCTATGTGGGGTTGCCTTTGAAGACGGTTCGGAAACTGCAGCTTGTGCAAAATGCAGCAGCCAGATTGGTAACGGACCAGACGGTTCGAACATATAAAACCAATTCTAGCCCGCTTGCATTGGCTGCCTGTATGTTTCCGAGCCTGATTCAAGGTGCTGGTTTTAACCTATAAAGCTTTACACGGCTTAGGACCACAATACCTGATGGAACGCCTCTCCCAACACGAACCTACCCATACACTACGCTCAATATCAAAGGCCCTCCTCCAGATGCCTACCACAAGGGAAGCTGGGAGGATGGCAACAAGGGAGAGGGCCTTCTCAGTGGTGGTCCCCAAATTATGGAATGATCTCCCTGATGAGGTGCACCTGGCACCAACCCTGTTATCTTTTTGGTGCCAGGTCAAGACTTTCCTCTTTTCCCAGGCATTTTAACAGCATTTGAATAACATGTTTTTAACTTGCTTATCGGTTTTTATGGGTTTAAATGGTTTAAATTTGTATAGTTTTTAATGTTTTTAATTGTTGTAAACCACCCAGAGAGCTTTGGCTATGGGTGGTATATAAATGCAATAAATAAATAAATATTTATAAAGCAGGGAGATTGGGCAGCAATAGTGAAAGCACTATAGGGGAGCAGGAGACCTGACTTCCTCTCTGAGATATTGGACTGCCCTACAAATTTGTCAAAATGTAAACACCATTTGGGTTGGTCTTTCACAGTCCAATCCACTTCCTGTGTAGGCTGGAAGAATTTGATAACATGTGACTTTGAGCACATGGTGAGTAGTGGCAACACCTGCAATCAGCCCAAATAATAGACACAAGACATGTGCTATGCTGATCTTGTTTTAGCAGGGAGGAAGCAACAATATTAAGACAGATATAGTTTGGATAGTTGCTTCAAATATGTTTTACTTTGCAATTTTAGTGAAGTTTCATATGATAAATCATTTTCTTTTGCTTCTGTTTCTGTAAATATGTGAAGCACAGTAACATTTTGCAAAATATATACAGGCGGGCCCCGCCGTAAAGCAAAACCTATTGAAAATAATGGGGTGCATCGTGCGAAAATGATGCCAAAATGTTGCAAAATGTCACAAAAGTGCAAAAACGGCCTTAAAACTGGGAATTTCCCCTCATTGAAAGCCGACGCATCAGCGGAACACTGGAAAACAGAACACTGGTAAGCGGGGCCCTACTGTACTAAAAAAATCCGAAAACAATTGTGGAATAATAGCACTGACTATTCTGCAGAACAGTCTCCAGTGGATATCAGGAGTGTCTCAGTTCACACAAGTTAAAACAGTGGGAGGTGAAATATATTCTAGCAAATTTCTAGGTGTGGTCTATGTTTTTAATTGACCATGCCTACCTTTCCTTAAATGAAGTGGTTTAAACATAGCAGGCTGAAAACATGCATCTTGGGCAGGCCAAGCCTGTTTTTTCCAACAGCTAGAGTCATTGCTTAAATAGCAACATATTGTAATCAGTCTGATTTTTCATCAAACTGTAGTTTCAGATTCAATTGTTAATGCACCCAAAATAGAAATAGAACATAACCTCCAGTATATAGAAATAGAACATAACACGAAAGGCTGTCTTCACCATCATATGACATTGACCAATAAAAAGGCTTTGAAATTAATAAAAATAAATTTGACACAGGTTTCTAGAATGAATAATGAGGGAAATAACATTTTCTAGATTAGATTCTCTGTAGAAACAGTAGTAACACAGGAAGGAAGCAAAGTAAGAACACCAGCAAACATACAAAAATATAATTCTCAGATCTTTGGAGATGGCAGGTGTTGCCACCACTCACCATATACTCAGAGGCACAAGTTACCAAATTCCTTGAAGCTACACAGGAAGTGGATTGGACCCAAATTGTGTTTGCATTTTGTAAATTTGTAGGGCAGTCCAATATCTCAGAGAGGAGGTCAGGTCTCCTGCTCCCCTGGTGTATTCACTATAGCTGCCCAATTTCCCTGCTTTGTAAAGTTTGATAGAAATATCTGTGGGCTATAAATACATTCTTAAACTGCAAGGTTTTTTGCCAATTAGTGAATTTCCCTGCTTTTTAATCCGGGAGGAAAGAAATGTGATCCTGTTGTGATCCTGTGCAGGTTTGCTGAGAATGGATTGATAATTTGCATGCTTATTGAGTTCAGTGGGATTTACTCCCCTGCAATCATGCTAAGGAAAGGTGAAACTGACCATAGGGGAGAGGAGGAGGGGAGGAAGGGCAGAGGGGAGAAGGAGAGGGGAGAAGAAGGGCAGATTTGACCATTTGCATGTTTATTGAGTTCAGTGGGATTTGCTGAGAGTTGCTAGGAGATGCACTATTCCTCTAACGGAGTTTTAATCAGAGCGGCTGACTGTTTTCTACTCTGGCCACTGGAGCTCGGTCAGGGAAATAGGAGTCTCCTCTCAGCACCCTTCACAAACTACACTTCCCAGGATTCTTTGGGGGAAGCCATGACTGTCTAAAGTGAAATAAAGGTCTGGCATGGGTGTGGCCTCCTGATCAGTCAAGCCAAACAGCTGGGAGTCTGGCTTTTAGAACACTGGCAGTTGGTTCTTACTCAGCATGTCCGACGTTATCATTGAGTTCAATGTAAAATTTCTTAAATTAATTAAAAATCAGCCAGGCATTTTTTAAACTTTTAAACTGCAGAATATTACGGTCAGGGTATGGAGCAAGGTAAGTGACAGGATTACAGGTACTCTGTGAACATGGCTGATTTTTAATTAGATGCCACTATTAAGGCATCTCTTTCCCGCCCAGTGGAGCTTTTCAGAGTTGTCCGAGGGTTACTTTATACTTGCCCTCAGGACACGGTAGGGTCATCGATGGTCCGCTGCAATGAGTTTGCTGGACACTTCCAGAATAAGATCTTATGCATCCGCCGGGACTTAGACTCCCAGTTTATAGCAGATGTTTCGAGTGAGGCGTCTGGAGTGCAGTCTTGTCATGTTTTACTGGATGAGTTTCAGTTGGTTCAGCTTGAGGACGTGGACAAGGTGCTTGGACAGGTACGTGCAACCACATCGGTACTAGATCTTTGCCCCTCTTGGCTAATAAAAGCTAGCAGGGATGGAACATCTGGTTGGGCCAGGGAAGTGATAAATGCCTCTTTACGAGAGGGAGTGGTCCCGGGCTGTCTGAAGGAGGCAGCAGTAAGACCACTCCTGAAAAAACCTTCCTTGGACCCAGAAAATTTCAACAGCTACAGACCAGTAGCAAATGTTCCATTCCTGGGCAAGATTTTGGAACGAGTGGTTGCTGGCCAGCTCCAGGCGCTATTGGATGAAACTGATTATCTAGATCCGTTTCAATCGGGGTTTAGGCCCGGTTTCGGCACTGAGACAGCCTTGGTCGCCCTGTATGATGACCTATGTCGGGAGAGGGATGGAGGGAGTGTAACTCTGTTGATCCTCCTTGATCTCTCGGCGGCTTTGATAACATCGACCACGGTATCCTTCTGGAGAGGCTTGCAGAGTTGGGAGTCGGGGGTACTGTTTGGCAGTGGTTCCGCTCCTACTTAGTGTGTCGTCTCCAGAGGGTTGTGCTTGGGGAACATTGCTTGACACCGTGGGCTCTGCAATGTGGAGTCCCGCAGGGTTCGGTTCTGTCTCCCATGCTTTTCAACATCTATATGAAGCCGTTGAGTGCGGTCATCAGGAGCTATGGATTGCGTTGCCACCAGTACGCTGATGACACGCAGCTCTATTTCTCCTTTTCATCCTCCTCAGGTGAGGCTGTCGATGTGCTGAACCGTTGCCTGACTGCGATAATGGACTGGATGAGAGCTAACAAACTGAGGCTCAATCCAGACAAGACTGAGATGCTGCTGGTGAACGGTTTACCGGATCGGATGGTGGATATACACCCTGTCCTGGATGGGGTTACACTCCCCCTAAAGGACCGGGTTCGTAGTCTGGGGGTTCTTTTAGATCCTTCCCTGTCACTTGAGGTGGCACGGAATGCTTTCTACCAGCTTCGGCTGGTAGCCCAGCTACGTCCCTATCTGAGCAGGGAGGACCTAACATCAGTCGTACATGCTCTGGTAACCTCACGACTGGACTACTGCAATGCGGTCTACGTAGGGCTGCCTTTGAAGACAGTTCGGAAACTACAGCTTGTCCAAAATGCGGCGGCCAGATTAATAACGGGGACCAGGCAGTCGGAACACATAACACCTGTTCTGGCTCGCTTGCACTGGCTGCCAATATGCCTCCGGGCTAGATTCAAAGTGCTGGTTTTGACCTATAAAGCCCTATATGGCACGGGACCACAATACCTATCGGAACGCCTCTCCCGATATGAATCTGCTCGTACACTATGCTCCACATCGAAGGCCCTCCTCCGAGTTCCGTCTCATAGGGAGGCTCGGAGGACGGGGACATGATCTAGGGCCTTCTCAGTGGTGGCCCCCGAACTGTGGAACAGTCTCCCCGAAGAGGTGCGTATGGCGCTGACATTGCTCTCCAATCGCCGCCAGGTTAAGACTTGCCTCTTTGCTTTGGCGTTTTAATATGTAACTCATTTTAGTTTTAAATTTTGTTGTAATTGTTTTTTATTTCTTGTTTTATATATGTTTATGCTGTATTTATTATGAGATCTGAGATGTTTTGTATTTTTATATTCTGTTGTTCACCGCCCAGAGAGCTAATGCTAGTCGGGCGGTATATAAATCTAATAAAATAAATAAAATAAAATAAATTAATTTCAACAAATTATAAGAACTCTGATAGAAAAAAGTCCAATAGGGATCTAGTTTTTTTCTCTGTTTTTACACTTTGAACTCTTGATTCTCTCTGACTGTTTTGTGTATCACTGTGAAAATTTAGGTGGTTGTTAAGCAAGCGTTTCTGAGTTCAGGACTATATATTTTGCAAGGTTTTGTTTTAAAATGAGCTTATGGGAAGCATCAGAATGGCATGTACGGGTATTTACAATTTAACATTGCTGAATGTGAAAAATCCATACTGGCTATAGTATACAACCACTTTCATGACTGTATAATTCTTATATGAGTGTTCCTGGTGCTTACCTCTTCTTTGACATATTACAAGTCTCCAAAGCTCATATCTGGACCCACATGTTGTCTACTCTAGATTATAATGTACACCCTTCTTTGTCCCAGAATGTTTTAATGTTGTCTTAAGGGTATAGAGTATTATTATTATTATTATTATTTATTAAATTTATATACCGCCCGACTAGCAATAGCTCTCTGGGCGGTGAACATAAAATAGCATAAAAATACAATGAATAACAAAATAATACTAAAATACAATCAACAGTCCAATACAATAAACATTTTTAAAATTAAATCAGTGTAACTTAAAATGCTTCAGAGAATAGGAAGGTTTTGACCTGGCGCCGGAAGGAGAGCAGAGTCGGCACCAGGCGTACTTCCTCAGTAAGAGTAGAACAGCCTTCCCCAACCTAGTGTTCTCCATATGTTTCAGACTACACTTCCCATTAGCCTCAGCCAAGGAGAGTTGCCCCAAATATCTGGAGAACACCAGATTGGGGAAGGCTGGAGTAGAACATGATGGTGTTGCAGGATAAAGAAAAAAAACATGTGTATTCAAACACTGTCTCAGAGGAGGTACAACATTTATATCTTTCCCCACCCTAAAAAAATACATGTGCCTGTTCATCTGTAGCACCTAAGCTTGGCGGGGGGGGGCAGGTACAGGCGATCCAAGGGAGACCACCCCAGGTTGCAACCCTATTACCATGAGCAAAAAAATGAGGCTGAACTGTAAATCTTGCTTGACGAGTTATATGGAAACTTACTCTTCTGTATCTGTGTGCCTATTGTCCAGGTATTGTGAGAGTTGCTGGAGCCAATCAGAGAAGCAGTGTTAGGGCAAAACAAGCAACACTCTGAACAGTGAGTTGTTGGCTAGCCCTTTCTCTAGAACAGACAGTGTGTGCTTGGACAATTAAACTATGACTTGTAGATTGCGAGACAGAAATATTTGTGCTCCCCTATGTGACATGCTTTCTCAAGGACTCTCAGTTCCAGAGTCCCTTGGGCATAGGCAGGAGGAAAGGACAGCTGGTGGGAGGGATAAAGTGATGGAGAATTTTTCTCCTATGCTGGGGGTTCTTGAAGAAATTGGAAGGCACAGGCTTAAAGCAAAAAGGTAGGCCTTAATTCTTTACAAGCATATGCATGGTCAGTCTTTCAGAAAGTCTGGAGAGGACTGCACTGAGGCACTGTGTGAAAGCTCTTTTAAGCAGTACAGTTACAGCATGTGACAGTAGTTCACCAATCCCACAAGTTCCTTCCCACATAACATCACAGTTTCTTCTCTCTGCAATCATTCCAAACCAATCAGAAAGCATTAGGTAATATACTTCTTATTACAATTTTCTGTCTGTCTTACTAATATCACCATTGTTCTGCTGTCCACCTTGACTAATGCTCTTTCAGGCCAGTTGAAACTAGTTACTATTGTGAATGTGCCTTCACGCAAACCCGGTACATCCATTGTTTCATTGTTCTTGATCGGCCAGGCTAACATGTTTCTTAACGATGCCAAGTTGGGTTTGGCTTAGCTTTAGGGTGCCTGAAAGTTTATGAGCACCACAGCTTTAATAGGGTACTTATTGTTGGGCTGTGACCCATGGGCATTACTGTCTCTAGTTGTTTTCCATAAAGCCTGCAAGTTTGGAGAAGTAACTGTTATCTCTTGGCCTGAGAGTGAGCAGACATTCAAGGCCAGCGGTTGTCATGGTAACGTGAGATAGCAACTGGGAAAGTTCTAACAGAGTCTGTAAGTTGTGTCTTCTGAATATTGCCTCTGAACTGAGAGGTTGTCTTTTGTGTTTACCTTTGGAGAGAGATGCCCCAGAGGGGGGGGGATGACTGAAGAAACTCTACATGTATTTACTCTTAAAGCCTTAAGCCATAATGTCTTAATAAAAGACTCTTAACATGCTCTAATGTTCTGAAGAAGTTTCTTGCTCAACTTAACTCCAATGTAATGTATGCTGTTTCACGCAACAACGCACACACACCAACAGGGGTTATGGGCCCAGATCCACAGCGCATTACACGGGAGTAAGTTGCTGGTCTGAACGGCAGACGGAGTTCCAGAGAGGGCAGCTTGATTGATTGTACCAGATGGAGGTGAGCAACATGGCTGTAAACCTGTCTGGGGGAGGCTTGCCGATGGAACGGCTTAATGAAAAGAATTATGGCAGCTGGAAGCCAAGAATGCGGGCTTTGCTAGTAAAAGAAGATTTATGGGAAGCTATTGAAGGTACACCCCCTGCACCCCTTTCAGCGGCTTGGACTAGGAATGATGAGCGAGCTCAAGCTTTTATACTTCTGGCTCTATCAGACTCTCAACTGCTACACGTGAGGGATGTTACAAACGCCAAACAGATGTGGGACCGGTTGGAAGGCATTCATGTGCAACAGACTGCGGGATCTAGATTGTGTTTGGCATGGAAGCTTTATCAAATGCACTTCACGGGTGAGTGCGACATGTGTGAGCATCTCACGGAATTCAGACGCCTGTTTGCTGAGCTGACAGACCGAGGCGTCGAACACTCTGAACTTCAGAAGACCTATCTGATCCTGGCTTCACTCGATGGGACTTGGAATAATATGGTCATGGCTTTCGAAGCCATGCCTGACGGAGGTTTGAACGTTGCGTTTATTGAGGAAAAGCTGACCCAAGAATGGCAGCGGAGACAGGAGGCGAAAAGAGCCGAGTCGATGGAAGCTGTCAGGAGGCAAGAGGTGAAAAATGCCATGCCGAAGGATAATAAACAGGAGCAGCAACAGAGGCTGAAGGCTTGTTTTATTTGCGGAGATCGACGGCATCTACAGCGGGAATGTCCAGTCAAGCGCAACTCCAGGGACGGAGGCTTGAAGCAAGGCAGTGTGAACTTTGTTTGTAAACAGAAGTCTCAAGATTTACGACCTATTGACTGGCTGCTTGACAGCGGGGCAAGCCATATATTAATCAAAGACAGAAGTTTGTTTTACACTTCAGAAAAAGTGCAGGATTTTGTGCAACTTGCTGATGGATCACATAAACGGGTGGAAGCCCATGGACTGGTGAGATTTGATAAACTTGGGATAATGTCAGATTGTTTGTTTGTTCCAGAATTGGCTCATAACATATTGTCAGTCAGAAAACTGGTAAGTTGTGATTTTTCTATCTTGTTTCACAAAGACCAATGTTTTGTAATGAGGGGAGATCAAGTGTGTTTGCAGGGAAGCCTTAATGATTCACAGTTTAAAATGTCCATGGGTGTGAAGTGTGCTGATGCCTTGAGTTCAATGGGGCAGAAAGGGAATGACGGTCAGGGCTGTAAACAGACAGCCGTAAAAGGCATGCCGTCGGTATTCACTGCCCAGATGGAGGAAGTTCACAGAGAACTAGAAGAGCCAGCATCATTTTAAGCAATCAGGCTGATGCCTGAGGCAGAGCAGCACAAATGGCAGCAGGCCATGCAGGAAGAATTACAAGCCATGCAAAAGAATGGCACGTGGACATTAGTAAAGTTACCCATGGGTAAAAAGGCCATAGGTTGCAGATGGGTGTTTAAGAAGAAGAAAGCAAGTTCCGGGGAAGTACAGAGGTACAGGGCACGTTTGGTTGCCAAGGGATTTACCCAGCAGCATGGGACAGATTATGATGCTGTTTTCGCCCCAGTTGTGAAACATGAGTCCATTCGTGTGCTGCTGAAGCTGGCAGCGATGCAAAACATGAGTGTAAATCACTACGATATAGGGACGGCATTCCTACATGGTGATTTAAGAGAGGAGATATATATGGAACTGCCTCCGGGTTCTGTGTCAAAGGAAGGGTTCGTGTGTAAACTGCATAAATCAATATATGGACTGCGGCAAAGTGCACGCTGCTGGAATGAGAAATTGGACAGTGTTGCATGGAATGGGATTCCAAAGATGCAAGGCAGATCTATGTGTGTATATAAAGAGACAGGGGATGAAAACCACGTTCTGTGCAGTTTACGTTGATGACATCATGTATTTTTATCATGAGCAGCAAGAGGAACAAGAATTTAATGAGCAACTGGGCAGGCAGGTGGACACAAAGAATTTGGGGCCTGTCACACACTATTTAGGCACGGATATTGTGCGTGCAGAAGACAGAAGCATAACATTGAGTCAGGAAAGTAAAATAAATCAGATCATAGAAGAATGCAACATGACAGAATGCAATGTTGTGAAGACTCCAATGGTTGTGGCTTTCCAACAGAATGTACAGGAGACGCCCTGTACAGAACCTGAGAAGTACAGGCGCATAATAGGGAAATTGCAATACTTGGTGAAGGTGTCTCGCCCAGACATATGTAATGCAGTCAGTATTTTAAGACGGAAGGTAGAGCATCCTTCAGAGGCTGACTGGCAAGGGATTAAAAGGATAGTGCGTTATCTGAAAGGCACGAAGACAAAGAGTCTGGTTTTGTCAGGAGCAAAGACAGGAGGTCTTGAATGTTTTGTGGATGCAGATCATGCAGGGGAACTGAGCAGTCGTAAGTCAACCTCTGGCATAGTTGTGATGTGGCACGGGTCATGCATTGACTGGAGCAGCAAGAAACAAAATGTGGTGGCAACCTCAAGTGCAGAAGCAGAGTATGTGGCTCTATCACAGGCCTGTAATGAGCTACAATGGTTCGCAATGCTCATGCAGGAGATAGGCATTGATATGCAATTTCCGATTACTGTATATGAAGACAATCAGACCTGCATCAAGATAGCCACATCAGAAGCTCATACCAAAAGAACAAAACATATTAGTGTCAGATACTTTCACGTAAGGGATTGTGTGCAGCAGGGGTTTGTTAACCTAACATTTTGTGACACTAACAACATGGTGACTGACATAATGACCAAGCCTTTGTGTGAGGAGAAATTTGGCAAACTGGTGACAAGGCTTGGAATGAGCCAAAGTTTGATTGAATAAAGTTCTAGTTAAATGTACAGAGATGTTCTGAAATGTACTGCAATGTACTGAGATGTAATATGGATCTGTATGATGCAATGTATTGAAATGTATTACCTTTGTATTGCTGAAATGGAAAAGTTATAGATGCAATGGAAAGTATTTGCAGTCTTAATGGATAAAAAAGGGGGGTATGTTGGGCTGTGACCCATGGGCATTACTGTCTCTAGTTGTTTTCCATAAAGCCTGCAAGTTTGGAGAAGTAACTGTTATCTCTTGGCCTGAGAGTGAGCAGACATTCAAGGCCAGCAGTTGTCATGGTAACGTGAGATAGCAACTGGGAAAGTTCTAACAGAGTCTGTAAGTTGTGTCTTCTGAATATTGCCTCTGAACTGAGAGGTTGTCTTTTGTGTTTACCTTTGGAGAGAGATGCCCCAGAGGGGGGGATGACTGAAGAAACTCTACATGTATTTACTCTTAAAGCCTTAAGCCATAATGTCTTAATAAAAGACTCTTAACATGCTCTAATGTTCTGAAGAAGTTTCTTGTTCAACTTAACTCCAATGTAATGTATGCTGTTTCACGCAACAACGCACACACGCCAACACTTATTTCTTATATTTTCTTTGAAATCCTATTCCTAACTATAAGATCATAGCTATAGAGGAAAAGTTAGAATTAAGGTACTGTACTGTGCTTGGAGACCATACATTTAAGACAAGGCACTGGGAAATTCTGAATCAGCCCTGTCTCTCAGCCTCTGAGGAATAGAAGAGGCAGACCACCTCAGAGTACTTTTTTCTTAATGAAAACACACTTATAAAGTTGTATTACAATCTAACATACTGGGCTATTTTAGAAATCTTTGTTAAATCTCATTAAAACTAAATTAAAACTTTGATTCTTGTTACAGGATTTCCCCCCAGTCAGCATCCTTGCTCTACGCAAGAAGCCATCTCCCAAGATCAAAACAGCATAATTTATTAATCATACCTTCACAGGTTATATGCCCATTTGGTTTTACACAATACGCTAATTAATATATGTCAGTTACACACCAGCCAAATCTTGGCAAGAAAACAAGAGTTCAAACTTAGTCGAATTGCCTGCTTTCCAAGTTTTGCTCACAGGCCTGAATTTAATGCTAAGATTTTTAGGGTTCCCTGAATATATCCCCTATTTTATATAGCCTATATAACCTACAGGACTTGTATATATGTAAATAAAATGAAGTCAGGGAACCAGGATTAAGAGGTTCAGGCTGAACCTCAATTGTCTCTCTATGAGACTGGATTTTGTGGTCTCAAAATAAGGCCTGTGGCCTATTGCTTAATTCCTTGTGATTTTAAAACATATACCTTCTAATATTTATGATTATATGTGTGGATATATAAAATTATCCATTAAAAGCACCATAATAATTAATTCATTTATTATTATGGACATTGCTCCCTTGAATGTGGGAGCCAGTGCTGCTGGTAGGACTTACATACTCAGAATATATGTGATAATATATGTCTACTACACACACACACACACGCTGCTATATCTGACTCTAAATATTTATTCATCTATTTTATTTATTTATTGAAATATTTATAGATCACACTTACATAAAAATACAGTTAAGCAGTATACAGCATACAAAATTGCAATAAGATAAATAAAAACATCAGCAAAAACATTAATACATCCTGGCTAGTAAAATGAAATTCACATGGCAAAGGCCTGTTTGAATAACACCATTTTAGGAGACATCTGAGACCCAGTGTGGCGTAGTGGTTAGAGTGTTGGACTAGGACCTGGGAGACCAGGGTTCGAATCCCCACACAGCTATGAAGCTCACTGGGTGACCTTGGGCCAGTGACTGCCTCTCAGCCTCAGAGGGAGGCAATGGTAAAAACCCCTCTGAATATCGCTTACCATGAAAACCCTATTCATAGGGTCATCATAAGTCGGAATTGACTTGAAGGCAGTCCATTTTTCAGGAGAAATCTAAAAGAAGGCAGAAATTATTCCTGCCTAACCTTTACTGGCAGGAGTTCCACAGGACAAGACCTGCCGCACTAAAGGCTTAGTCCCTTGTAAAGGCTAAGTTTACATTTTTAAAAATTGTTTTTAAATTTTTTAAATTGTGTTTTTAAATTGTTTTTTTTGTGTTTTAAAATTTGTATTTTTGGTTTTAATTGCTGTAAACCGCCCAGAGAGCTTAGGCTATGGGGCGGTATATAAATGTAATGAATAAATAAGTGAACTTCAGGGGCATGGCGAACCACAAGAAATGTCCCATCATCTCAGTGATTGAAGCACAGCATAAGGAATAAAGCTTGCCTACTCCACTCTTCAACAAAAAGGGTCCCAGAACAGTTTACTACAGAAATAGTTCAGGGAAAGTAGGAGGCAAAAAGAGCTTCTCTCTCTGCAGACGAGACAGCAGATAAGCTAATTTCTTCCTCTGCTACAGCCTGATAGAATGCTAGGCAACCGCAGAGAGAGGGAAAAGCCCAAGGAAGCTGCCCTGTCGTCTCAACACAGGTGATGTCCTTGCTTCCTTCCCTTCATCTGTTGCAACTTGCGAAGGTCCCTCAACAAGTCAGATGGAAATGCCCTGCTTCTCTTCTTTCCCTCTTTGGCACCCTGGTGGCCAAAGCCACTTAAACAAAGGAAACAAAGAAACAAAACAGCTGAAGTACACTGTTTTGCCCAAATAGGCAAGACCTTTCTGCAGTCTGGCTCAGGCAATATCTGGGGGGCTGAAATCCTCTACTCTTTTCATTGGACCATTCACCCACATGAAAGCAGAGAAGGATTTCCACCCCCATTCAAACAATAGGTATGTTGTTGTTGTTATACATTTCTCCCCAAGGAGCTCAAGGTGGTGTACATGGTTCTGCTCCCTCTCCATTTTATCCTCACAACTACCCTATGAGGTAGGTTAGGCTGAGAGATTGTGACTGGGTCAAGGTCATCCAGCAAGCTTCATGGCTGAGTGGGGATTTGAACTCTGGTTTCCCAGGTCCTAGTCCAACACTCTAACCACTATACCACACTGGCTTATACCACCTTAGCACCATTAATTCATGGTTTTGCCATGAAAAATGCCAGAAAAATGAAGCCGTAAAGTCAATACGCAGATATTTATTTATTAGGTAGTTCATAATGTCCTAAAACCAATATAATCTAAAATGGTAGCACTATTAAAAATAATCTAATGCATACGTCAGTATAAAACATAAAATTTTTGCAGCTACATTAGGCCATTAGAATCCAAAAATCAAGACATTCTCAGGAAAATACATTTATTAGAACTTATCCAAAAGATACAAAATAAACAGTAAGTTTTGCAGGACTCTTTGTCAGGCTGGATATATTAAACAATGTAACACAAAGGGGGTGCATGGTAGAAAACTTCAGTGTGGGTGATGGTGTCATTTTAGAAACACTGCAAATATAATTTTCAGAAAGAAAATAGGAGCTTTTTTCATGTCATGGGACTGTATGTATGTGATGGGATAGTTGTTATCTATTGGGCAGGGGGTCCATGATTCAAGTGTGTACTGGGCCCACAAAAGTGATGCTTGTGCCCTGATCTTCTAGCTTGAGAGAGGGTGTGCTCTGTTCAGATGTGATAGCATTTTTGCTTCCTGTGCTTTTCTCATCTACTTTGAAGAAGCATGTGGGACTCAGCTTCTGATCCAGCTGCACTTTTTGCTCATATGCACAGTTCATCCCATTGAGTGTAACCACCCTAAAGCTTTTACCTTTTCTTTATTGTATAAAGTTGTGGCAATTTATGGGATCACAACTTGCATGATGAATTTTATAAAAGCATACTTATTTTGGGAGCGTATTGAGGAATGGAACTGCAGAAAGCTTTTCCCAGTTGTGTGATATGTATGATATGACACTAAGGAGAGCAGACCCTGCAGGTATAATGGCCTTCACAGTCATTGCATACATTGTCAAAACACTTGCTCTATTAGCCTTAATATTTGGCTTTTATCTTTACAATGCTTACTTTCTGCAGGTCTTTTTCAAATGCATTTTTATGTAATATAAATGTATACTGTAATGTGTTTCTATTAATAAAAAAAACTGATTTATTTACTAAGTTGCTTAGACAAGATGAATGCATCACATTAAGTTTCAATCAATGAAGAAAGTTCCCCTGGAAAGAATCAGATGTGATAACACAATGTATGCATATATACAGTAGAATGCCAGCTAGCATTGCACAGGCTAGAATATAAGGGTGAGGGAACATATTGCTCTCCAGATGTTGCTGGACTCCAACTCCCATAATCCCCAACCATTGACCATGCTGATGGGGCTGATAGGAGAGTCCAACAACATCCAGCTGGAATCCAACATCAGACAATTGGTTAATGCACAATTGCCCATTTGTCTCAGGTATGTAAGACTGCATAATTAAGATGGCAAGCTTTAAAATGCCAGGTGGCAGTTATTATAAATTATGCTCTCAGAAAACCCTTAAACCCCAAAAATAGGGTTGTAGGGTATCTTCTTACATAATAAGCAGAGCCTGCCAATGGCCCATCTAGTCCAGCATCCTGTTCTCACAGTGGCCAACCAGTTGCCCATGGAAACCTGCAAGCAGGATCTGAGTACAAAGAGCACTCTCCCTTCCTGCAGTTTCCAGCAACTGGTGTTTGGAAGCATACTGCCTCTGCCTAGAAAGGCAGAGCACAGCCATCATGGCTGGCAGCCACTATAGCCTTTTCCTCCATGATTTTGTTCAACCCCCTTGAAATCCATCCAAGCTGGTGGCCATCACTGCTTCTTGTGGGAGTGACTTCCATAGTTGAACTATGTGCTGCACGCAAAAATACTTTATTTTCTGTTCTTTTCTTCTTTTGAGCAACCAAACCAATAGGTCTTCTACTTGGAGAAATTTATTTTATATTTATTTAACACATTTTGAACTTCCCACACAAGCCAACATCCCAGTCCTTGGTGTACAATTGCCATGTATCTGAGTCCCTTCTCCACTACTGATGTTCTTTCAAAAAGAGACTCACCGAATTACAGGCCTGTTTTCATATGCGGTGGTGGCTCCACTGCTCAGTTCTGCTGGACAGCTCCATGGCTAGAGTTTGGCTTGCTCTGAAAGTCTTTCTGTGACGGGGTAGCCAACATGTGTCCTCCAGAAGTTGTTGGACTCCAGCTCCCATCATTCGTAGCCAGCATGGCCAACAGACTGGGACAACATCTGGAGGGCATTATGTTGGGTGCTCCTGTTCTAGGTCATTGTCACTTGCACAGTGGTACAAAAATTTCAGCTACTTACCATTGGCATGGTTATTTCTGCAAACCAAAAAGTGCTGGGTAAAAAAAAATCCTTTCAAATTTATGGATTTTTGCCATTGGGGTGCTTTTCTTGTCCCAGCCAATAAAAAGTGTTTGAGTTTTTAAAAAATTACATCAAGTGATCTAAGGAAGCAGTATTAACACAGAGTACTATCCACTTCCTCTGGTCTGAGAAGAGAGAGTCCACAAGTGAAAGAGCTCTCTAAAACAAAGCTGAAAGTCCATTTAGAAAGGAGTTGTTTCATGCTGTAGGCAATCCCACAATCTCAAAACAGCAGTAGATAATAATCTACTAACTAAACAGCTCCTTCTGTCTCAACCCTCTTTGTTTATAAATAGCTAAATAAGTCTGATAATTCCTGTCCAGTCATAAATTTAATTTACTTTGTTTTTGAAAGTGAAAACAAAAACATTGATAGCTGAGTAGCACAGAATGAGATTCTTTGCAATTCATGCTGTCTTTAGACATAAAATAATGGCTTCAATTTATTTTAAATTATCCTTCCCTTGAAATATGTCATCCTTTTCCCCACTATAATATTCACCATGTAACACATCATTATTAAATGCAAGCAAATTTGTTATTATTAAGAACATCCTGTTGTCTTTGGCAATTATCAGCTGCAAAGCTGGCTTAAAATAAGAAACAGGAAGTTTTGTATGTCTCCTTAATGAAAAGTTGACTATAATGCGAAGCTGCTTCCTGCTGTTTGCCCTGTCAAGAAAACAGCTGTAGTGTATGGAACTGGAAAGAACCAGGCACTATAAAATTAAATATTGAAAAAGGTAACTTTTCTAGAAGCTCTCTAAAATGGGCAAAAGGGTAATTTTAACAGATAAAGACCACTTCATCTCAATTAATTCAGGAAGAGTATATTGTGTTAAGATATATCACTTGTTTATATATCATATATGTGACTTCTTCCAGTTTATTGTGGGGATGTTCCAGGATAAACAGAATTTGAGATCATTCCAGAGTTCAAATTAACTTATGTGTGAGTTAGTTGACAAATGTAAACAGATGTTGTTGGACTACAGTTCTCATCATCACTGGCCACAGCTGGGGCTGATGGGACCAAAACATCTGGAGGGCACCAGGATGAGGAAA
Source organism: Rhineura floridana (assembly GCF_030035675.1). Lineage (NCBI taxonomy): Eukaryota > Metazoa > Chordata > Lepidosauria > Squamata > Rhineuridae > Rhineura > Rhineura floridana. Next base: position 76,428,694 of record NC_084487.1, on the reverse strand, counting down.
GAGAAACTAGTGAATGTACCTACAAGTGCCTTGCTACTAATCGCTACAAACCACATATGATATCCAGGAACCAAATATCAACACAATCCACACTACAGTTATGCCAAAATTGGAAAGCAAGGCAGTGGAGACGGGTGGCTCCGATGTCAGTGGAGCAATGAATTCGCTCTGAGTTAGTCCAAACGTTCAAGGAGCTGTCCAAGGTGCTGGAGGCACACCCTCACGGCCCTTTGGATTTGAGATGATAGGGACAAACAACCGTGGAAAGATATTAGGTTTATGTCCCACTTGAAACATCTGCATAAAGGGGCTCAGTCACAGCCTAGAAGTGTCCCCTCTTAAGAAACCTTAAGTGAAAGAACTTTGCCTGAATGGGAGTACAGTGCACCTTACATTGGAATCAGCTACTTGATGGAAATGCGATGAATCTAGATAATCTGGAGAGTTATGTAATTAAAACTGGATCACTAGAGGGACAAATCAGAATTTTGCACTGTACAAAAAAATCAATGAAATTAATAAATACAAAAGTTAATGGAGATCCCTGCAATATCTTCCACTCTTCTTGCAGATCCAATGCAAACTCCTTGTCCTAACCTTCAGTCTTCTATGGGTGTCCCTCTCCTTTTCTGTCCCAAGATACATCCTGTTTGCAACATTTGCCCCTCTGGCCCCACCACCCTCTACCAACTGAAAGCTTCCATTTGAAACTGCCTCCTAGATCACGAGTGTGAAACCACCTCTTCCTTCTTTAAAATCCTGCCCCCAAATCATCTTTTCCACAAAACCTTTAGCACAATCCCCAAGTTCTCGTACTGTACTGCAATTAAAGTGACATACATGTAACTTAGGCTTCCAGTGATTACCCCTGCCTCTGTACTGTTTCTCCTGCACTGAATTTCATCTTGTAAGTGCCCTTGGAGCAGGGACTTGTCCTCTGTAAAGCAGCATACATGTGATAAGATGTGGTGGGGAAGAGTCATCTCTCAGTGGTAGGCATATACTTTGCATGCATTCAGACCCAGTTTCAATCCCTGGCATCCCCAGGTAGGGCTGGAAAAAATTTCTGCCTGATACCCTGAAGAGCTGCTGCCAGCCAAGGTTGAATTAGATAGACCAATGGTTTGACTCAGTATATGGTAGTTTCCTGTACTCTACATTGATGACACTATAAAAACAAGTAAATAATGTGCTAGTGCAGCATCTTAATTCAGAGACAGATTTATTCATAGACAACTATTTTAAAGGTCAGAATACCAAAGTGTTAATAAAGAAACAGAAATCAGCCCCAGAAGTTAGATAAATATGAATGAAAGTTATGGCTGAATGTAAATGTTTTGGAAGCATGGAAAACGAAATGTAAAGGTAAAGAGAATGGCTGACACAAATGCTCTGTGTTTCAGCTGAACTTTAAAATGAAACTTTACATTTCTATTATTTTTAATTACAGAAAAAGCTAAATCTTATCAAGCTAAATCTTGTTATGTCCCATTTCCTTGGAAGAACTCTAGAGAACATTTAGGAAGCCCACATAGGCCATAGTGAAGAACAATACTGAGTGCTGTTCATAGGTAACTAGGGGGCTTGAAAGACATATCTTTGTCAGGGTGAATAACAAGTTTAATTCCCATGTCCATCATACTAAAAAATGATTGTTCATCTAATTCACTGGGAATAACAAAACATTATTCTGCAGAATTGATTTCTCTAACACTCTCACTGAACAGCCAGATAGTGGAGCAGAGGGGATGCAAAACACTTATGGTTAGCCTGTTCTCTTTCGGTCATGGCTTAGGTAATTGAAGAGCAACTTTGCTATTAGAAAAAACAGAAATGCACCAAGTACAAAATAAACTTAATTATTTTCATGTGTTGTTTTCTTTTCTTTTCAAAACACACACTTCTCACTGCTTGATTGATTGCTTCATTGGTTGATTAACAACAGATGCTTCTCATCAGGCACTCAAAAGTTCTCAATAAACATTAGAACTCATGTAAAGACATACATTATTTGAAGTGCAATGTATTAAAGATCCCCTAGCTATTTTATCATAGACAAGCTAAAGGCTTGTTCAGTTTTCTCCATGGCTGATACAGCCCTGTGTAGAAATAACAGGAAGCATGAGAGGAAAGTGCCATAGGAAAAAGTTGGTGCCATAAGAGAGAGCTATGAACCAGCATGGAATTTTTGCATCAGATTTACTGTTTTGGACCATGCCACAAATACCATCCTCCATTCTTCTTCCTGGACTAGCATGGATTAAAATGGAGATTGGCACATTCCCTGTGTTTCCTGAAGATGTTAGATGCACAAAATTCTAATTTCTTCAGTATTTGCTATAGAGTCCATCTGGTCAATGTTGCATGAGGCAACTAGGGAAGATCATATAGAGAACGTCTCTGAACTAAATTCAGCCAATTATGCTAATATAATAAAGTACAAGTTATATTCTAGTCTGAGGCCTCTTCTGCTGTCCCTGACCTTTCACATGCTTTGCCTTGAATAAGTACTTCCCCCTCTGTTTGCTTTCTATATTTTCCACATTTAATACTACATCTACACATAGCATAAGGAATTTTAAGGGAGCCAATGTTTTTCAGTCTTCTGTTGAATTCACTTTCATTTTTATTTCACATGTTCGCATCTTTACACAGATACTGTAATTCTGCTTGTTTGGGTTTCTGAGAAGCCATTGGATTGAGCATCCCAAGGGCTAATAAGAACTCTGACTGTGCTTATGATGTCTCTCTTGACTCTTGACAACTATTGTCATTAAGAACATTTAAGTAATTATCTAGGAAAGGGAAATATCAAAACTGGCAGTAATTGGAGAGGCTGTACTTTCTTTTCTTTTTTCATTTTTTTGTTCCATGTAATTCAGCTTTATAGCAGTTGGATGCCAATTAAAATTTAACTATACCTAACAGCTTATTCACGCTGTTCAACAGAGGTGGGAGACTTCTAGAGTGAATACAGAGATGTTCTAAGTGGTAAAAGGTTACATATCTGATGCTATTTGCTTCGTTCCAGTGGTATGAGAGCACCATTGAGAGGACTTATTGCTTACACACCAACCTGTCTGGACTCTAAGGCAGGGAGGGGAACTTGTGACACTCCATATGTTGTTTGTTTATTTATTTATTATTTGATTTATATCCCACTCTTCCTTCCAGCAGGAGCCCAGGGCGGCAAACAAAAGCACTAAAAATACTTTACAACATCATAAAAACAGACATTAAAATACATTAAAACAAAACAACTTTAAAAACATTTTTTTAAAAAGCTTTGAAGACTTTAAAAAAAAAAAGGTTAAAAACATTAAAAAAAAAAGGTTTAAAAGCATATTAAAAAGCAATTCCAACACAGAAACAGACTGGACTCCAGATGTTGTTGGATGTTGTAGCCAGCAAGGCCATCTGCCAGAGATACTGAAAGATGAGGTCCAGGAACATCTGGAGGGTTGCAGATTCCCCACTTTACCCTAAGGTTACTTTCTGAAGACCTTCTCCATAGACCTTTCCTGCCTGAAGTGAAGTGAGTGGTGGCAACTGGGGGAAAAAAAAAGGTTATTTGTTTGTTTGCTATAGTGCCCTGGTTATGAAATGCCCTCTCGTGGGAGGTTCATCTGGCATCAATGTTGCTTTGTTGACAAAATCCTCTTTATTTGGTCAGGCTTTTAAATTTACGTGGACTGGAAGAAGTGCACACCTTTCTCTCTCTTGCTTTTGAAATATATTGAAGAGTTTTCTTGAGAAATACCCTGGCCCACAATCCTGGCAATAATTTCAAGTGGGAGAAGTGAAGAAGAGACACATGCTTATTTATTTGTTTAAAATAGTTATACCCCTATCCCCATATAATTGAAGTGCCCAAAACAACAACAGTAAAATACAACATAAGGTAGTATGTAAGCTTATCAGCCAGGTGTATAGGGAGAAAGCATGGGGAAGTGTGTGGTTGCTTCACCCTTGCCTCTGTCCCCATCCCCATCTGTTCTATCCCTGACCATCCTATGTTAAGCAGGAACTCCTGAAGGGGCTTGTAAGCACATTCAACTGAACCTGCTTAGAAACCTCCCCATAGCTGGGAACCCAAAAAACACAGGGTTTCCAGTCACACAGAGGGCCATAGCTGCATTCAGCCAAATGTCCTTGGAAGTTCCCTTCAGACCTTCCTGCTCAACATGAGAAGGCTGAGGATGGAGCAAGTGGGAATGTGTTTCTTGGTGGCAGACTGACAAGTGTGCCTCTGTACTCCCTATGGCCTCAAATGTCTTCTGATCATTTGAACAGGGCTAAGGACATGATAATGGCTGTAGTTGGTACCGATTGCTGAGATTCTAAAATCACCTTAAAAATATAAGTTGCTTTAAAGATATCTAATGAATACCAAGTTGTATTAGAAAATAATGCAGAAAATTTCAAAAAGTCCTGGGAGGTAGGGAGGGAACAGCTCATTCTCCTATTGTGCAAAGTTTAGCTATCATACCCTACTGAAAACAGACTTCTTCCACTTCCCCCCCCACTTTTCAGTGATATTTTGCAGTAGACATTATTGCATCACCCAAACCTTATCCATTCAATGTATTGTTTTATTTTCTATATGCATCTGCTATAGCTTATTTTCAACGTTGCCTTATGCAAACAGCACTACAGTTTATCTAAAGCCTTCTATCCAAACATTCTGGATTCATACAGATACTGCCTTTTTGATTTTGTGATTTAAAAATGTCGGAATGTGACATTTTATGTCTATAAGATACATCTGGAGGTTTACATGAACAAATGTTGCTCCTTATTTTTGGCGATGGGTGGATCACTTGACTGAACATCTAATGGAACAGACATCAGTGCACACATTTGTGCCATAAGCTGTAGCTGTGGCAGACAGAGAATAACACTGTGCAGTTGAATATAGCTGACCTCCTTTACTTTCCGCCAGCAAACTAGCATAAAGATGCCACTTTGGAAATCTTAAAGAACAATCCAAACACATTCTAGGTCCTAAATTTAGATTTTCCAAAACATATGCCTTTCGGTTCCTCTTTAGTTTCATTTAAAATGTAGCTTTCAACAGATGGCATCATTTTTTTGGCATCAGAGCATACACCATTGAAACATATATCAACAAATACATGCACACACAACTGTCTTGATTTTTGAAGCAATGATTTGTGATTAATATTACAAACAAGCACACATTATATTCTGGGTATCAGAAACTGTTGCCAAAGGGTCTAGCTTAAAGAAACTGAAGTTGTCAGTATAAGATAATTTGATGCCCAATATTGAAAATACAAACAACCTGTGTAGTGATGAAAAATACTGTTGTAAGTTTGGGGGAGGGTAATCTGGATGTCATATGAGGGCTCCCTTACAGCGCTGTGTGATTCTTGCCTGTAAGACTGAAGTCAGGAGAGGGTTAATGGAACCAGTAGGGATGCTGGAGACTATCTTGTTGGCTCTGGCAGAGTGGTCAAGTAGGGCTGTAGCTCAGTGACAGAGCATCTGCTTTACATGCAGAAGTCCAAGGTTCAATCTGTGGCTACAAGTTTAGTTTTGGAGACAGTATGGCTGAGGAAGGGTCAGAGCTTTTTGGGAGCTCAGAAGGACCTGGGTGGCCCTAGAAATGTAATGGGGGAGCAGATTCTTTCGGAATGAAAATGCTGTAAACTTCTACATATGCTCAGTCTATGGTCACATCCACACTGTACATTTAAAGCACTTTTAAAGCAGATGACTCCCCCCTAAAAAGCCTTTGAACTATACTTTCTCAAGGTGCTGGGAATGGTACCTTTAGAGAGGCAAACTACAGTTCCTAGGATTTTAGGGGGGAAGACATGTGCTTTAAATCAGGTGTTTATATGTGTAAATAAACCATACACCACAAAAATGACATAACCCTCCAGTTACCCACTTTCAAAGGAAATTGAATCCTGTGAGAGTGTTGCACCCCTGAAATTTCTCAGTGCTCAGAAGTGGGATGCACACATACAACAGCATAATAATTTAACTAATTGAGAATTTGATGTTCCTTATTGCAGAGCTGAGCAGAGGTAAGCCTGTGGGATCTTGTTCCCCTGCCCCCTCCCCAAACCTTGAGATCCAGCAGTGGGAGCCAAATGCAAAGCTGTGGAGGGACCCAAGTGCATATGTTGGCTTAGTCACCTACAGCACCTGACTTAGTACAGCCAGTCACCTACAGCACCTCACAAGCCATTCACTGGGATCAGCTGCGCATACAAGTACAAATCTACATCTAAGTTATTACAGATCAGAGATTCTAACAACCTGGTTTAGCTGGGAGAAGAAAGCTGCTTTGTTGTTGCTAAGAAACCCTTGCCATCTACTGCTGTCATCCAGAGATCTACCAGTAGATCCTGATCTACTCTCTGCCACTCCTGCCTTACTGGTATAGCAGTTCTGTAGCTGAGGTGGATGCCTCTCACTACTTAATGGTAGGGACGCCATGGGAAGGACAGGATTTGTTAGCATTGGAGTTGAATGCTGGTAGAAGCTCAACTGCAGCAAAAACCCTGTTGAAGGCGCATACTTCACCCTGGATGCAGTCACAGTGACACTCTGGCTTTTAGAAAACAATAAACAGGCCTTTATTAAAGGAAATACATATGGATAGGAAAGATCCCTAGTTCCCTAGGTGGCTCCATGTCAGTGAAGCAGTACAATCCGCTCTGGGTTTAGTCTGAACTTTCAAGGATCTGCCCAAGGTGCTCCTGGGGGTAATATTGCCTGACTTACAGAACTTGATGTCTGGAGAAGCCTGACTCCCCATTTCACATATTCAGGGAATTTGCAGCTTTATCCCTACATGTGAACATTCCTAGAGCAGCAAGTTGTGCTCTGCAATTCTGTTACTTTTAGTGTGGTCTTATGGGTTGATGTTGATTGTGTTCTTGTAATGCATTTTGGCTCACTTAAAAAGTTTACAGTGTGTTGAGGAATGTTATGTAATTTTGAGTTGAGTTTTATGTTTTATAATGCTTCAAGGGCATTGCTGAAAATAGGATTTAAATGATGATGATGATGATGAAATAATGAAAAAGTCTAATCCAACAAGAGACAGAAAAGTAAAAGTGTACTGAGAGAGAAGGACATTGTACAATCTTTGGTGAGCAGCTGTTTTCTCAAATAAATTGGAAGTGATAAACAAAGAGAACTGTCTGCACTTGCCAATGACTTGATTGACTGAAGAGGCAGAGCTTATGAGACCAGCACAGTTTACCTTGTCCAAATTATCCATCCAGTGTCTAATTAGTTCATATAATTAAAATGACAAATAAGGAACATACCTGAAGCTTTTAAAACAGGACTGGAGAACTTTTTTTCTATGAAGGGCCGTTTCATCGCAAGAAAAGTAATCTGACGGACAGATCCAATGTTAGGCAGAGCCAGAACCAATGGTGGATGGAGCCAGATCTGACAGTGGGCAGAGCAAGTCTGCCAAAATGGACAGAGTTTTTGCTGGATTGTAAAGTGCACTCTCTCTCTCCTACTCTTTGTGCCACTTCATTTTTGAACACCCCATCAAGTAAAGAACAGTTTAATTGGGATGGGTGGGGAAGACCTGAGCTTTGGCTAAAAACCATGGTTTCAGAGGACAAATAGCACGGGGGGTATTTGGCAATATTACATAGAAAGCTGCCTTATATCAAGTCCAAACATTGGTCCATCTAGCTCAGTATTGTCTACACTGACTGGCAGCATTGCTCTAGGGTTTTCAGGCAGAGATTTATCCTCAGTCCTACCTGGAGATGCTAAGTACTGAACTTGAGACCTTTTGCAAAACATGGGCCCTATTACTAAATTACAACCCTTCCCATAAATGCACACACACCACCAAACTAGATAGAGCCCAGGCATCCAAGTAGGTAGAGTGGAACATCACATAGTTTACATCTGAGACTTCATATTATTATTATTCATTATTATTTGCCACCCACACATGTCTCAAGGTGATGTACAAAATGCAACAAAAACAGTTTAAAAAGGCAGAGAAAATAGCAGCACATAAAAATAATACCAAGTAGACACCCATGGCAGAGACCCATTCATCCAGCTGGAAAGGCTTGTTGGAACAAAATCATATTCAATATTGCCAACTGTGGCATTCAAAAATCTTTTTTTACCTGCAGGACGTCAAATATGCATATGAAAGTGGTCTCCTGGAAGTGTGACTCATTAGCTCATTTCCCAATGAAATCAGTTTCAGCTATAAAACATCCTCATAAAAATAGTAAAAGTGGCTGATCGGAGAAGGGGGAGCATTAACTGTTAACAGGAAACTGCATTAAGTACGGCAGCTACATCTTTGGAGAACTGCATTTTAGATACACACTTAGAGCAATACTAGCCCATCTTAAATATATAAGCAGCCATTAAGAGTTATGCTGTTTATTAATGAAGGAAAGGAGATATTGTGGCATAGACATATCGTAGCAATAGCCACATTAACTATTTCACAGCTGTCATTTCAACTTTCATGATAGTAACTCAAGGATTATGACAACATTATGAAAATGTGTCATCTGCTTCTCCATGCCTTGAATCATTCATGAATTATGACCCATTATGACACCAAGGCACAAAGGTTTAGTTGTGTTTTTCCTCTGATTTTTTCACCATTGCCTCTATTATTGCATAGCCACTCTGGGAACTTTTATGCACTTAATGCTAAAGGATAAAACCTTACTGTAGGGCATTAATCCCTGACCATGGCTTGCCCATAAAAATACATCATGCAAGAAAAGAAAATTAACATCATATAGCCATCACAAAATTGGTAGAAAACAACTGTGCATGAGGGAAATACTCTGAACTCATTCTGCCATTTAACATTTGGACAGCCTACTGAATATTAACTGTGTAGTGGAAAATTAATCCTGTGACCCAAAGCACTCACAAAAACTTTGAACCAAAGATACTTATGCAGCAATGGGCATGCCCCTAATATATATATATAGTATTTGAACTGAATAAGCATGCAAATGATCAAACTTGCCTTCCCCTCCTCCTCCCTCCTATCCCTCACTCCCACTCACCATATGCTCAGAGGCACAGGTTACCAAATTCTTCCAAGCTGCACAGGAAGTGGATTCTGTGAAAGACAAACCCAAATTGTGTTTGCATTTTTACAAATGTATAGGGCAGTACAATATCTCAGAGAGGAGGTCAGGTCTCCTGCTCCCCTGGTGCCTTCACTATAGCTGCCGAATTTCCCTGCTTTTTAAAGTTTGATAGAAATATATGTTTGCTATAGGTATGTTTTTAAACCGCAAGGGTTTTTTGCTTATTTGTGAATATCAGGCTGGTGCTGCCATGCTTGCTCAGGAAACATGTTTCCATTTAGCTCATTATTTACAGTTCTACCCCCACTTCATTCCTGTTCCAGAAAGAAATTTTATTGCATTTCATATTTCAGTGAAATGGGTGATCAATAGAGAATATAATGACTTTGTTGTTATTTGATAAATAGGATAGGAGTATATACCTTGCCAAGTCACATTGTTTGCAATTGTAGCCAGTGGCATAGTGGCAAATTAAGAAGTGCAGGGTCCCTTCATGATAGTCACAGCCACCACCACCACCCTATTTTTGCTGTGGGATTGAGAATGAGATCCTTGTTAATGCCTTCTCCCACAACAACAGACATCCCTAGGAACCAAAAAGCATAAAAAGAGAGTGTGTTAACTATTGAGAAGAGTCTTCCCTGTGGCTGACTCATTGCCTTTCACTCTGATTGGTTCCAATCAGCAGGAAAGGACAAGGAAACATGTTAGAAGACTCTTCTCAGTGGCTAACATACTCCCCTTTCATGCTGATTGGCTCATGGGATGCTAGAGATATAGGGACCCTACTGGGACCCTGCTCTCAAAAAAGTAAGAAGTCTAAGACCCCCCGAGACCCTGGACCCCTACACTCCTGATTGTAGCAAAGCAAATTTGAGTGAGTACTTTGAATCAAGTGGCAGTAGATTGTAAAGATGATTCGTTAATTTGAGTAAGCTAAAATTGAGAGTAATTCCAGAATGCTTCAAGGATTTGTTTTTTTAAAAAAAACTAGGAATATATATATATATATAGTTCGTGTTCATGTGCTAAATCTTTCTGTCTGAGAATGTTTTGAATGAGTGATTCCCATATCTAGGCTGCCATAAAATCATAATGTATAGTTTTATGCACAATATAGGAAAAATGTTGCATGCATTCCAAATGCATTCAATATATTTTTATGGGTTCTTAGACACTGAAATTACTTGTGATAGGATCTGCAGCATGGGGAAATGAAATATATTAACAATCAGTCTTCATACATTGGTATAAGCTGGCTCAAATCTACACAGGTGTATAGTGTCACATATCTTTCAAACATTTAAATGCTAGACCTGAAGAGATTTAGCGCAAATCTTTTTGAACCATCAGCTTTCATTTTAACTCTGCATAATATTTGTGGAACCAACTGTAACCTTAAATCTAATAAGTCAACCACTGAAATTAATAGAAGAATATATACAAGAAAGCAGGTACAATATCATAACCCGTCAATATGTTTCTTCTTCAGAAAATCTAGTTAATAGAAACTAATCCTTATAAGCGTTACATAATCATTGTGAGAGTTTAAGGAAATTAAATAGCATAACATTGAAGAGCTTTCCAGTGCAATCCTTTGCATGGGTACTTAAAAATAAATGCTGTTGAGTTGAATAGGATTTAACCTATGCGTCTGCAAGATTGTAACCTTTATGTATTTATATTTTTAAATCAAAGTCTAAAGCTGTATTCCATGGACTCTTACCTGGGGAGTAAGCCGGATAAAACATAGTGTGAGTTTCTTCCAAGTAAATGTGCTGAAAAATACATTGCTAGGCTGTACTCCTAAACATATTACTGGAATAAGTCCCATTGCATACAGTGGGATTCACTCTGAATAAATATGCATAGGATTGTGCTGCATAAGAATGCATGCTATAAATACCTTATCATTAGTAAAAGTGTCTATAACCTATCATGCACTCTGATTCAAATTATGCTTGGTTTCTGTACATAAGTAATCTGTGAACTCTAGCTGCACTGACCTGGCCCAGGAATCTAATGAGAACTGGACGTCAGGAGATAGGGGTGGATAGGCTACCTTAGACAAGGTGTGAGGAATCTGTGGGCCCCCAGATGTTGCTGGACTACAATTCCCATCACCATGGATGATTGGCCATGCTAGCTAGGGCTGATGGGAGTCGGTAGCCAATAACATCTGGAGGGCCACATGAAGCAGCCCCCTGTGAGTTTCTGAATTGATTACATGATGAAGCTATTTCTCTTTTCCCAGATATGAGCTGTGATTTAAGTAAACAGGGAAAGGCATACATCAGTAGCATAGAATGATAGATGTAGAAAATCTCAGGCTCAGCTCCTGACATCTCCTGTTAAAAGAGCTCAGGCAGCTACATGGGGAGAATCTCTGTCTAAACAATGGAGATCTCTTGCAAGTCATGATTAAGGACCAAACTGTGCTATGCGTGAGCTTAACTTTTTTGTTGAGTACAGGGTGCCCCCCCACATATTGCCAGAATACTCCCCCCAGTGGTAGTAGTAGTAGTAGTAGTAGTATCATCATCAGAATTTATTTTCTGCCCTTCACCCAAAGGTCCTGGTGTGGGTTACAACAATTTAAAAACATTAATTAAAAACAGTTAAAAACAACCCAAACAACATCACAGAAAAGAAAGGTGTGTCCTAAAAATATACATCTCAGATGTCGAAGGCTGGGGTGAAGAGGTGCGTCTTCAGCATTCGCCGAAAGTTGTACAATGAAGTTGCCAGACGCACCTTGGTGGGGAGGGAGGTCTACAGCTTAGGGGCTTCCACAGAGAACACCCTTTCCCATGCCACCACCTCCTGAGTTTCTGAGGGTGGCAGAACTACCAAAAGGGTGCTGATCTCAACACCCAAAAGGGTCTGTAGGGAAGGAGGCAGTCTTTCAGATGTTTCGGACCTAATTCATTTAGGACTTTAAACACTAGTGTGAGCACCTTGAACTGGGCCTGGAAATGAACTGGCAACCAATGCATCTGTTTTAAAAGAGGGGTTATATGAGTTCTAAAGGGAACCCCAGCCAGTAATCTGGCTGCTGCATTTTGGACCAGTTGAAGTTTCTGAGTCGGCTTCAAGGGCAGCCCCATGTAGAGTGTATTTCAATAATCCAGTCTGGATGTTACTAGAGCATGGAGTGCTGTGGTCAAGTCATCTCTGTCCAAAAGGAGTTGAAGCCGGCAAACCAGCCGGAGCTGGAAAAAGGCATTCCTAGCCACTGTAGCCACCTGAGCCTCCAGTGACAATGTTGGATCAAAGAGTATCCCCAGGCTGCAGACCTGCTCCTTCAAGGAAAGAGCAACCCCATCCAGAACATGCAGTCTTCCCGCCTCCTGGACATGAGAGCTCTGGATACATAACACCTCTGTCTTTTCAGGATTCATCTTTGATGTATTGGTTTACATCCAGTCTATCACTGCCTCCAGGCATTGGTTCAACATCTCAACTTCCCTCTCCTGATTGAGATAGAATAGAGAGGTAGAGCTGGGTGTCATCAGCATATTGACGGCACCTCACCTCAAATCTCCTGATGACAGCTCCCAATGGCTTCATATAGATTTAAATAGCATGGGGGACAAGATGGAACCCTGCAGAACACCACAGGATAATTCCCATGATGCTAAACAGTAGCCTCCCATGACTACTTTTTGGAAGCAGCTCTGGAGGTATGAGAGGAACCACTGAAACACAGTGTCCCCAGCCCCCACCTCCTTGAGACATTCCAGAAGGATAACATCATCAATAGTATCAAAAGCCTCTGAGAGATCTAGAAGAACAAGCAGGGTCACATTCCCCCTATCTATCTTCTGACAAATGTCATCAACCAGGGTGACCAAGGCAGTTTCAGTGCCATGGCCAGGCCTGAAGCCAGATTGGAACAGATCCAAATAATCAGTTCCCTCCAAGCATGCTTGAAGCTGGACTGCCACCACCTTCTCAAACACCTTGCCCCAAAAGGGGATATTCGCCACTGGGTGTTAGTCGTTTAACACATCTGGGTCCAGGGAGGTCTTCTTGAGGAGGGGATGCACCACTGTCTCCTTCAAGGCAGATGGTACCTCCCCCTTCTCCAGCAAAGCATTAATCACTCCCTGGACCCACCCAGTCAATCCCCTACAGCAAGTTCTCAGCAGCCAGTATGGGCAAGGATCAAGGGGGCAGGTGGTGGGCTGCACTTCTTCAAGCAGCTTGTCCCCATCCTCAGGCTGCAGTAATTGAAACTGATCCAATACAGGTGGAACAGACAGTGCTCTGGATGCCTCCATTGGACTTGTTCTAACTCTGGCATCCAACTCTGTCTGAATCTGATCAATTTTGTCCCTGAAGTACCTTACAAAGTTGTTACAGCAGGCCTCCGAGGGTGTCAAAGCAACACTCTCTTGGCCAGATTTGACCATAGCATGAGGGATGGGGTGGGAGTTAAAACTTTGCCCCTGCCCTGAGCCAAATTGGAGGCCCAATGCCTGCAGTTTGCACTGCAAAAAAATCCCATTGAAACAAATACCCCCTTTAATTTGCAATGCAAATTGCAGGACCATGCTACAGTTATGGCACTTTATAGGAGGAAAAGGGCAAAACCATATAAAGGGCAGAATTAATTAATGTCATATGTGATGTGTAGCTCTAATAGAATTGGGCTGGACCATTGTTCTAAAGCTGTGCTTCCAGGTGTTGCTGGGCTCTAACTCCCATCATTCCTGACCATAAATATTTTTATATGCTCTAAATGTATTAGATGGTTTTTAAATGTTTTAAATGTATTTTTTTTTAATTTCAGTTTAAATTGTATTGTTTTAAACCTTTTGTGTTTGCCACCCTGGGCTACTTTGGGAGGATGCACGGGATGGAAATTTAATAAAGAAATAAAATAATAAAGAAATAACTTTCATCATCCCTGACTGTGGCCTTGCTGGCTGGCTGGCTGGGGCTGATGCAAGTTGGAGTACAATAGTATCTGGAGAGCCACTGGTTCCCCACTCCTCATCTCAAGCAGTATAAGGCATACTTTTAGAAACTTCATTTCAGCTTACTTCAACCAACTGTGAGGCCAATAACTACAGTGAAACCATAATCTATCTTAAAAATCTGTTTAAGCTATTTTAGGATTTCCCCCCCCAAAATAACTTCCTCCCTTCCCCCTGAAACAAAATCAGTGAAGAAAAGAGTGGGGTTTTTTTCTTTATCAGTATGTGTCAGAGAGTGAGACTATTTGTATAATAATTACAATGCAATGAGTTGGTACTATAATTAAGTGTTGCTATTTTTATATATTGATGAGATACAAGAGCATTTGCTTAAATCAAAATGCCTGATGACTAGAAAATATAGGATTTCAATGGTATTTTAAAACCCTGTAGAGCTAATAATGGAAGCCACAGCTGAAGCAGAGAGATAATTTCAAAAGATGGACTAGCTATTGCTTAAAAAAACTAGATGATGTCATTATATACAGCCCTACCACAGCATGTTTATAATGGGGGGGATGCAAGACAGATTTAAATATAAAATGAAATATTTTAATTTTTAAGAGCATGAACCCCAATATAAGCAAGTCTGAAATATAATCCACTCTGGAGCAGCCACTCTACCAATTACTATTATTCACTACTAAAGAATTGTCAAAATGAATTTGCAGTTTGGACTGTAATTCACCCTGGCTCTCGATGGCTATTATATCCCTCCCTGTCTTACAACAAATATTATATATTATTGTGTTAGAAAGCGTTTGTATTTTGAACATTTTATTTTTCAAATGGCTTATGTATAATAACATGGTCACTGCATTTATATGGTTCCTCACTTATATTGAATTGAAGGTCGCAGAAATCCCTGCTATCTTCACCTAAAAGGAAGGAAGAGGGTTTTCCTATCCCTTCTGAGAACATTATCCAGGTGGAGTAGGTAATAATAGGCTAAATTGACCTATGGTCTGTTAGTGTAAGGTAGGAATGTTCAGATATGTTTACCTGAAGAAATGCCTGCCCATCTCTTAAAATCTTTCACTGTCTCACCACTGGTGGGATACATCATGCAGTGATGTGGGTAAAGGCCTTCTTTGTTGTGGCACCCCTGCTTATGAAATGCTCTTCCCTCTGATGTATGGTCATCGCTGACTTGGTTTACTTTTTGGGCCCACCTCAAAATGTATCTCTTTGATCAGGCTTTTGCCAGAGTTTCACTATTCAGTGATGGGACCAACAATAGTAGCATGAAGATAGTTGTAGAGCTATTATTGTTTTCATTGTGATATTTTTATCTGCTTTAATATGAATTTGATTGTATTGTTTTATGTCTTATGTTAGTATGCTCTAACCTACTCTGTGATCATTATATTGATTAAGGATGGGGCAGAATTTAATAATAAATATTACTTCTGATTCATGTCAGTTTTGCATGTGTTCATTCACTAGCTCATCCATCTCTTTTCTGTATTAATCCATGATTTTTTTATTTCAATGTACACATTTCTAAATTTCTTTTATCCAAAACAGACATTATTTTTTATCTCAGAACTGAATCTTAAAAGTCAAAGAAGTGTGAAATCCAAACAATAATTGCATTCTGAACTGCATATTAGTCCAGGAGGTGCAAACTGCTTAAATATGCAGACAACAAAATTCTCCTCCATTCCTAAAGGTAGCATAATATGTTCATATTATATCCTCCTACCTTAAAATGGCTGCAGAGCCATGTGGTGCCCTTGCTCTGAACACCACACAATTTTAGAGTTTTGCGCGTGCATGAATATTCTGCTTTTAAGTTTTATAAAGCACATCTTTGTGATTCTAGTAACTGAGTCATGTGAAACTCTGCAGGTGAAGAAATGTGACAATTTATACAGAGTGTTTATGTGTTTTGGCAGAAAACAGGTTAAGGCTAAAACAATAGACTGCAAGATACTGTCTTCACTTCATAGTTGTTTTTTTAAATGATATGGCATACTCAGTATTAGGCCACATCCGCACCGTGCTTTAATATACCACTATATAGCTATAGTTTATTAAGAGTGTTGAGAGTTATTAGGAGACCCCTATGCCCCTTACAGAGCTACAATTCCCAGAGTGGTTTAACAATAAATTTCTCTTGTGTGGTAGCAGCATATTGCGCCCACTAACACAGCCAGACACAGATTTATGGGTGAAGTAAGGCCACAACTTTATTGATAAGAGCAAATAAAGCAGGGTTGGCATGGCAGTAGGGCAAGGATCCGCTTCATTCCAGCAGCCTATGCTGGAGGAATGCTGAATCAACCAACAAGCAGTTGGGAACTACCCTTGGGAGTTGGCTTGCTTTAGACCCAGGTGGGGTGTGAACCCAAGGCACCTGTGGTCCTGCTGACCAACCAGTGGGAGGGGTTGTGAGCTGGATGAGGCAGCACCCCTCCCGAGCTAGACTCCTTATGGGAGTCTCCCTTATGATTGATCCTGCCCAATGCCATTTCCGCCTAAAGATGTGACAGAATTGAGTGAACGCCTAACAATTGCACAGCAAACCACTGAGGGATAGGCGAAAAAACCTGCTCAACCATGGGGCCAGATTCGTTGAGAGGAAAAATTCCTATCCGGCCCTGTCAACCAGCAACCCAGATAAACACAGCTCAGTGACGCCCTAAGACCGAGGGACAGTGGGTGCGAAAACTGGCACACGAAGAAAGAGGCCAGCTCTCAGGAGACTGGGGCCTTTAAAGGCCCGGGTCTGGCTCCACCCCTTGGCTGCTCCCATGAGACTGCCCAGGATTGTGGGTGATCTTGCGAGAGCCAGGTCATAGATGGAAGGGTTCTAACTCCTCCCTCCCGTCGCTGCCTGGGGCGCGCTCCACCCCACAATTAGCGCCCCATGCAGAGGCTCGAGGCTTGTCTTCCCAGAGAACTGTAGGTCTGTGAGGGGAACAGAAGTCTCTTAACAACTCTCAGCACCCTTAACAAACTACAGTTTCCAGCATTCTTTCAAGAAAGTCAAGACCATTTAAAGTGGCCTGATAATGCTGTAAATGTATGGTCTGGATGTGGCCTCAGTAACTATCTGCTTCGTAGACTATGAAGATAAGAAAATCTGGTTATTCTTGGAACACCTTAGCCTAGTTTATTTCTGTAATCTCCAAAAGTACACACACAACACTGTCACTGAAGAAGCTTGGCTTTAACATACACAGCAGTATACTAAGTACAATGCAAATGAGCAATGCTTGTCAAGCAGATGAGAGATCTGCTCATCAAATGTTCCAAGCTTCTTATATTAGCACAAAACTGAGCATCCAGTCTCCAAGCAACAGATTGAACACAGAAACAGAATAATGATTATCTTAAGAGATGAAGTTCAAGCATTTGAGAATCCTCCACTGTGAGGGTTGCATTTCATAAAATATATGAACAAGGCTCAATGGAGTGGTGCTATGACTTGTCTTGAAGTATTGGAATTGGAATAATGAACTGAACTTGTATTTCTTTAGATGAGCCTTTGACAACACAATTCGGGAAATATGGAGGATTTGTGGATGTCTAAACATGCTGGAAAAGTTAGAAAGATCAACATGTGGTCAAGAGCAGCAAAAAGTCAGGGTATACCGTACAAACAAGATGCAAGACGTTAGAACCTATCATACAAACAAGCAGTAATGAAAAGTGGAAGAGAATGTTTAGAAGACATGCTACTGAAGTCAAGGAAGTTATTAGAAACAAGGGGGCTTCCTTCAGAAAATGTGTATTATGGATATTTATATTTTAATGCTTGCGCAATTAGTCCTTGTAAACTGCGTAAAACCTATTTTCACATTAAGAGGTATATAAATAAATGAATTAATGATAATAAAAATGTGACTTTAACTGCATAGTTCTTTTCTTGAGTTCAGGTTTCCCATCTTCCACTGCTGGGGCAGGTGTGCAATCGAGACTGGTATCCTAGGGGGGGGCTTTACTCCTTTGTCCTCCACTGTGGTTCTGATCAGGCCCCTGTGCCTGCAATTTGCGTTGAAGAAGAAAAAGTCCCATCCAGGAGTATATATCTGAGACACTGGGTTCAGCATGGGCTAAGAACGGGGTGCCACCATAGCTGTTAGCCTTGATTTCCCAGCAAAGGGAGGAAAATCTTCCTCATCCCAGAATTTACCAGGACCTAGTTTTTTATGTGGCTGCTGTTTTTGTTTGCTATACTGATTTTTATTGTTTCACATTGACTTTATATGATTGCAAGCTGCTTCCTGAAGACTTTTTACTTTGAAAAGTGGTGTGTTGAGTGTCCAAGTAAATAAGCAAGTAAATATTAAAAGATTGGGGCCTGGAGAGTGTGCTGCCTCTCTTCTTCTAAGGCAATCACAACCAATACATGATTTGTTATCTGGCAGGTCTGGACACTGTTTTTGCTCTCAGTTGCAGCCCTGTTTTTTAAAAAAAATTAAAAAGGATGAGTGGGAGATCATGTAGCTGAGAGTTACCTGTACTTGTTTTATTTGCATTCACCCACCCACTTTCATACAACTTAGAATTAAACAGTGAGAGACTGGGCATGCCATCTCTACCTGCTGGAGCATCCACCTGCCTGTGAGCAGGAACTGTGTCCACCCGGAGATCTAAAGCAGGGGTTCTTACCCTGTGGTCCATGGCTGGGTTTCAGGGTGTCTGTGAATAGGGTGCAAAAATAAAATCAGTTTCCATTGCAATAAAATAAACTATTCAAAATTTTGTGTGTATGTGTTTATGTGCATTTGGGGGGGAGGTCCATACCTTTCACCAATTTTTCAAAGGGGCCCATGCCCCCAAAAAGGTTAAGAACTACTGCTTTAAAGGGTGTGGCACAACAGACTCTTTAACTTACAGAGATCGAAGGCAGAAAATGTCAGTATAATAGTCAACACAGAGTTGGAAAGTTAAGGAGAAGCCTCAAGAGCTACCCAGTAATAATCAGCCCTACTGGTTTCTTATCTGATTCCTAGCACACTAGGAAGAACTTAGGAGGCTCTCCTCTGACAATATATCTGCTGGAAATTTGAGAGCCAACCCATGGTATGTAGTCAGTCCATTTTCCAAATATAGAGTGAAACACAAATATAATGTGTCCTTTAAATGCAATGTTTACTTGGAAGTAAGTCATTCTTTTCATTGAGTTTAGGACTGCAGCTTTAGGATTGAGTTGAGTTGAGACGTTTTAATATTGACATAGCAGCACTCCAAGAAACTCGAAGACCAGAAGAGGGACAACTGAAGGAAGAAAAAGGAGGTAACACCTTCTTCTGGAAAGGACTACCTGAACAAGAAAGACGAATACATGGAGTAGGGTTTGCTATTAAAAATTATCTTGTGAAGCTCTTGTCAGAAGTTCCTACTGGCATTAATGAACGACTCTCAACTCTCTGGTTAAAACTCGCCAAAAACCAGCAGGCAACTATTCTAAGTGCTTATGCACCAACATTAGATGCTGATGAAGACATCAAGGAAATTTTTTATACCCAGCTGGACACCATCTTATCAGAGATACCTAAAGAGGATAAAATTATCCTCCCAGGTGATTTCAATGCAAGAGTTGGGTGTGATTTTGATTTATGGACAGAAACCATTGAGAAAGAAGGATTTGGCAATAGCAACCTGAATGGAATTCTACTTCTGACTAAATGTGCAGAGCATAATCTTGTTATTACAAACACACTCTTTTGCCAGAAAGATAAATTTAAAAAATCATGGAAGTACCCTCAGTCGAAGCACAGGCATCTCCTGGATTACGTAATTGTCCGTGCCAGAGATCGTCGTGATGTACTCCTCACCAGGGCCATGACGAGTGCCGATGACTGCTGGACAGATCACAGATTAATTCGATCCACTATGGCCATTAATATTGTTCCTCAACGTAGGCTCCAAGGAAGAAAACCAAGGCATAAAATGAACATCCACGCCCTTCAAGATCCTATTAAGCAAGCTTGCTTTCAAACAACTCTCAAGAAACATCTACCTACGGAACTCCCTGAAAACGTCGAGGAACACTGGATTAAACTGAAGACTTCCATTATTGCAGCATGTGAACAAACTATTGGATACCAAACTAAGAAACATCAGGACTGGTTTGATGAGAATGATAGTGAAATTGAACATATCATTGACAAGAAAAGGAAAGCCTTCCAGATATGGCAAAAAGACATTAACTGTGCTGCTAAGGAAAATATCTATGCCGGTGCAAAGGCTGAGGTCTAGAGAACTTAAGAATGCCTGGTGGATAAAGAAAGCTCAAGAAATCCAGCATTTTGCTGATGCTCATGATGCACAGAGCTTTTTTAATGCCACAAAGGCCATCTACGGGCCAACAAATTATGATACAAATCCCTTACGTTCAATAGATGGTACCAAACTTCTGAAGGATAAAGAATCTATTGCACTGCATTTGAAAGAGCATTACCACAACCTCCTTAATCGTAACTCTCATGTGGCTGGTGAGATCTTCTCGCAAATCCCACAACAACAACCTAGAGATGAGCTTGCAGTATCCCCTAATTTGGATGAAGTCGGTAAAGCCATCAATCAAATGAAGAATAACAAAGCTAGTGGTCCTGATGGGATTCCTGCTGAAGTCTTTAAAGAAGGTGGGCCTGAACTTACACAACAACTTCATAAGCTCATCGAAAAAATCTGGATGAGAGAGGAGATCCCGGAAGACTTTAGGGATGCCATAATTATCACTCTTTTCAAGAAGGGTGCTAGAACAGATTGTGGGAATTACTGAGGCATCTCTCTTCTAGCTACTGCAGGTAAAATCCTTGCAAGGATCCTCGCAAATTGCCTCCTACCTATCTCAGAAGACATCCACCCTGAATCCCAAAATGTTTTCCACCCTTCCAGGGGGACAGTGGACGTGATCTTCACTGCACGACAGCTTCAAGAAAAATGCAGGGAGCAAAACCAACCTTTGTATATGGCGTTTATTGATCTGACTAAGGCCTTTGATACTGTAAATCAAACTGCTTTCTGGACCATCCTTCTGAAAATTGGATGCCCTGATAAATTTGTGAATGTTTTGCGACTCCTCCATGACAACATGATGGCTACAATTTTGGATAACAATGGCTCTCAAAGTGATCCATTCAAAGTGGGATCAGGCATCAAACAGGGATGCGTCATTGCTCCAACCTTATTTGCTATTTTCACTGCTATGATTCTACACCTTGTTGAGGGGAAACTTCCCACTGGTGTGGAAATCACATATTGAACAGATGGAAAGTTTTTAAATCTCAGTAGGCTGAAAGCAAAAAGTAAGGTAATTACAACCTCTGTTGTAGAACTTTAATATGCCGATGATAATGTAGTCTCCGCACATTCAGAGGAAGATCTTCAAACTATCCTAAATGTCTTTGTGGAAGCACATGAAAAGCTTGGCCTCTCGCTTAACATCAAAAAACCCAAAGTGCTTCATCAGAAGGTGCAAACCAATCCCTCTGTAGCACCATCAATCCAGCTTAATGGTGCGACCCTGGAGAATGTCAATCACTTTTCTTATCTTGGCAGCCATCTCTCTGTAAAAGCTGACATCGACGCTGAAATTCAGCATCGTCTGAGCTCTGTGAGTGCCTCATTCTCCCGAATGAAGCGGGAAATTCTGCAAATAACTTGGGAAGATAGGCGGACTAATGTTAGCGTATTGGAAGACGCAAAGACTACCAATGTTGAAACAATGATCCTCTAACATCAACTTTGCTGGACCGGCCATGTTGCTCGAATGCCTGATCACCGTCTTCCTAAGCAGCTACTTTACTCCCAACTTAAGGATGGAAAACGGAATATCGGTGGACAGCAAAAGAGGTTTAAAGATGTTCTTAAAGCTAATCTAAAAAAAGTAACATGAGCATCGAGAACTGGGAGGCTTTGGCCCATGAGCGTCCCAATTGGAGGTTGGCTATTATCAAAGGTGCTATGGACTTTGAAGAAGCACGAGTACAGGGTGAAAGGGACAAATGACATAAGCGGAAGGCACTTCAAGTATATCCTCATCATGACCATCTTCCATCTGGAAACCTATTTCCTCACTGTGGGAGGCTGTGTGGATCCAGAATTGGCCTCCACAGTCACTTACAGACCCACTGTTAAAGACCTTACCCTGGAAGACAATCTTACTCGGCCACAAGTGATTGCCAATGAATGAATGTAGGATTGCAGCAGCGTGTAAAGTTTTGAATGTAGAACTGTTATCCCTGTGGCAATATCTATGTAATAGGGAGTGCTTAGGTTTTAAGGATGAGGGATGCTCAGGCTCAACCACACCTCGACATCTTACCTGGAGCCCTGGAAGTGTAGGAGCTAGTTACTGCCTTTTCTCAGCAAGGAAGATGTAGCACCCCTGTAAGGTTTAGAAACCAAATGCTTTGTTTCCCACTCATAAATGTTGGAAATGTAATAGAAATATGCCTTAGCGAAAACAATTAACACAAGCCTTTGTTTTTACAAGGGATCCACCAAGTATTCAAAAAACACTTGCCCTTCCCTGCCTTTTGATGAGTCCACATGGAAAAATGAAGAATAAACTGGGATGTACTGACCTCTAGTGGGAACAAAAAATTCTGGTATTTTGGAAAACTTGCTTTGCCTCTTGAGTGAAATAAGTTTCAGGGTCTTAGAAACAAGACATTGATTTGGCTGTTGACAACTTGTTTCTCTCACACACATAATTTGGGTGATATTTCACTATTTATTTTATTGAAATATTATATTATATTTATTTATTTATTAAAGTATTTCTTTGTTGTCGTTATATGCCTTCAAGTCGATTATGACTTATGGCGACTCTATGAATCTATTTTTTTATATATTCACGGTAAGAGGTATTCAGAGGTGGTTTACCATTGCCTTCCTCTAAGCCTATGGCAGCCGGTATTCCCAGGCAGTCTCCTACCCAAGTACTAACCAGGCCTAACTCTGCTTAGCTTCCAAGATCAGACAAGATTGGGCATTTTTAGGGTAGTATGGCAGAAGGCAAAGTATTTGTAACCCACCTTATATAGCTTGATCTCTGTGTGGGGTACATAATTCATTTACCACAATTAATTATGTAAAATAGCACACCTAACACAATAAATAACCAACACTAATCTTAAGCAAACACCAAGTGGATTACAGTATTAGGCAGCTAGCTTAACGGCACACAAATGCCTGGGTGAATAATGAGGTCTTAACCTGCCACTGAAATGAGTCCAGAGCTGGTGCCAGGCGGACCTCAGAGGGGAGGAATGACTGTCCCATAGCCAGAACACCACCATGGAGAAGGTCATTTCCCATGTTTCCCCATAATGCTGGCATGGGGGAGCCTGTGTCCCTTGGCCAGAAGTTGTTGGACTCCAACTTCCTTCCAGCTAGCATAGTCAATTATCCATGGGCAGCCAGTGCAATTCCTTTGAAACCAGTTATATGGACTCTGTATGCTGTTCAGCTTAACAACCTAGCCACCACATTTTGCACTAGTTGCAGCTTCCTTTCATCTTCAGCAGCAACTAAAGTTACTCTGAGCCGCCAAGGTCACTTGAGCCTCCACTAATAATGCTGGATCTAAGAGTATACCCAAGCTACGTCCCTGCTCCTTCTGAAATGATGCAACCATGTCTAGATCAGTTGTCTGCCTAATTCTTAGACATAAGAACTACCACTTTACAGGGTCTGTCTTGTTTGATTTTTGTCTCAGTTTATTATAAATATTATATTAACATATTATCAATATTTTAATTATTATAATAATGTTATATAATAACACCATCTACCTCTGATTCAGGCTTAAGTTACATCCTATACATTTAAAGCACATTTAAAGTACATGGCTTCCCCCAAAGAATCCTGGGAACTGTAGTTTCTTAAGGGCGCTGGGAATTATAAGCTCTATGAGGGGTATGCTACAAATCCTAGGATTCTTTGGAGGATGCCATGTGCTTTAAATGTATTGTGTGGATGTTCATGTGCAGGTGTTAGCAGATTGGGGAAACCCTGAACTTTGCAGACGTACAAAAAGAAAAACCTTTTAAAAAACCTTAAGGTGTTGGGGAAGCCTCCAAAGAAGTCCAATGAAGACTCAATGGCCTTGGAAAACTGACTGAGAGATGGAAAAAATGAAAACCAGATCGGAGAGGGAATGGAACAGCCAGAAAGGGAGGACAGCGGAAAAGGTCCTGGTTACACAGATATAAAAAGTGTAGAGAGCATCAACCCTTTGTCTGAATAGGTCACTGTCTGGTTCACACTGAAAAACTATTTTTAAATGTCCCTAGGGATGGAAGTGAGTTACCCATAGAACTCAATGGAGAAACCCAATATTTTAATGTAGATCAGAATGGGCACAAGTGTGTTCACAACCACCAAAAAGACGCATCCAAAATGGGGAGGGGATACCTCTATACACCCCCCCAAAAAAGGCAAATGTGAATGCTCCCAGGGCATGAATGCACACTGACTGTTGGCGGAAAAAACAACAGAAAACAGGGGCAGGGCAGGAATGAAGTGTCTAGTACCCTGAACAGAAGCACTGAACACTGCAACATTTTCTTGCAAGGCCCCACATGTTTATATATAAATTGTAATGTTATATTGCAAAGAAATGTATATTGCAAATAAACACATGAGTAAAGAACCTGAACTTCAAAGATACACCATGTAGCTAAAAAGAAACCTCTGCTTCCTAACAAAAAGCATAAAGAATTAACCTGAATTAATATTCAAAGAAGAACAACAAAGCAACCATTATGCCAAAATACAATCTAAATAACATCCCAGAAGAATATAAAGATCAAATAAGGAACAGATTTGAGGCTTTAAACTCAGTTGATACAGAAGAGCTATGGAGTGAAGTCAGAGACATTATCAGGGAATAATGCAAAATATAATACCTCTAATTAAAAATAAAGACCTCAATGGATGACTGAAGAAACTCTTAAAATGGTTAAAAGAGAGAAGGAAAACAAAAGCAAAATGAGACAGAAACACAGTTAGAATCCTAAATGCAATAATACAGCGACTAGTACATAGGGACAAAGAGAACTACTACAATAATTATTGTACAGAAATCAAAGATAATAAAAAAGGTAGAACGAGAGCCCTATTCCAAAAGATTAGAGAAATCAAAGGGAAATTCAAACCAACAGTAGGGATGCTGAATAATCAACAGGGGAAGACACTGAGATAAAATAAAAAGAAGAAGGAAGCCATACACTGAAGAATTATATAAAAGAGATGCAAGGATGACAGATTCATTCACAGATGAACCATATGAAGAAGAACAAGAAATTCCAGAAAGTCAGGTGGAAGCTGCTCTTAAAATACTTGGAATAAACAAATCACCAGGAACAAATGGGATAAAATAGAGTAGCTACAAGGTACTGAGACTGAATCCGTCCAACTATGACAAAAAAATTGTCAACAAATATGGAAAATAAAACAATGGTCCACAGACTGGAAGCGGTCAATATACATCCCAATTCCAAAGAAAGGGGATCCAGGGAATGCAGTAATTGTCAAACTATTGCCTTAATATCCCATGCAAGTAAAGTAATGCTCAAAATTCTACAACAAAGGCTTTTACCATATATGGAGCTAGAAATGCCAGATGTCCAAGCTGGATTTAGAAAGAGAAGAGGTACCAGAGATCATATGGCAAACATACATTGGATAATGGAAAGGAACAAGAAATTTCAGAAGAAAATCACTCTGTGTATTAGAGATTACAGGAAAGCCTTTGATCGTGTAGATCACGAAAAACCATGGAATGTTTAAAAGAAATGAGGGTGCCACAGCATCTGATTGTTCTGACGTACAACCTATACTCTGGACCAGAGGGGACTGTAAGGACAGAATATGGAGAAACTGACTAATTCCCCATTGGAGAGGGTGTGAGACAGGGGTGTATTTTATCACCCTATTTGTTTCCTGAATACACATCTGAATTTAGAGTCCGAAAGGTCCTGGAGGGCTGGACACGCTCTGCCCCTAGACCCCCTGATTGCAGGAGGCCTGTTACACCGGATGTACTTATACAATTCTGCCTTTATTTGGCACCTTGTGCTTTTCTCCTTATGAGACTCGTCTGTTCAAGGTGGTAGCCTTATTGGCTTTTTATGGGGCCTTTCGCCCTGGAGAGGTTTTGGCATCATCCAATAAAGATATCTCGTACCGGCCTTTATGCCTTGGGGATTGCGTCCTAAGTGACAATTCCCTTATCCTCTCTTTGCGTGTCTCTAAGACTGATCAGAAAGGTCACGGTAGAGTTGTGACATTGTATAGTTGCACAGTACCTGCCCTATGCCCACTTTCCGCTATGAAGGATTTCCTTTCCATAAGGCCAGCAGGCCAGCATTATTTGTTCATACATCTCGACGGGTCCGCCCTTACGCAGTTTCAATTCTGGGCCGTGGTTAGGCGAGCCTTGTTGGCCTGTGGGCGAGATCCCGGAGTGCATTCTTTCAGAATTGCCGCCCTAATGGGCATGCCTACAGAAAGTATCCAAGAGATTGGAAGATGGCGTTCTGTGGCGCTTAAATCTTATATTCGGCCGTGAGGCTCTGCCTATCTTCTTTCTTGACCATACATCTCAACTGCTCCGCCCCTTTATGCAGTCTCAGTTCTGGGCCGTTGTTCGGCGGGCCTTGTTGGCCAGTGGGCGAGATCCCGGAGTATCGAATGTTTCTTGTCCATACATCTCGACTGGTCCGCCACCCCCCTTTTATGCAGTCTCAGTTTTGGGCCATTGCTCGGCTGGCCTTGTGGGCGTTATCCTGGAGAGTATGGAATGTTTCTTGTGCATACATCTTGACTGGTCCGCCCTTATGCAGTTCTGTTTTGGGCTGTTGTTCAGCGGGCCTTGTTGGCCAGTGGGCAAGATCCCGGAGAGTATGGAAGGTATTCCGTCAGAACCAATGCAGCTATGGCTGCGGCCCTCATGGGCATGCATACAAATAACATCCAGAAGGTTGGTAGTGTGTTCTGGTGAATTCAACTCTTATATCTGCTGTGAGGTTTTGCTTACTTGTTTTCGTTTTTTCCAGGTCTTAGGAACCTTCCCGTCCCGGCAAGGATCGTCATGTGTGGCCACTCCATCTTATTCTGGGCCCACAAGAGAGCTGCTTCTTCATTGCATGGGGCCCAGTTGCAGTTATCAGTTCAGGCTATGGTTTCTTGGATCACCAGGCGTGGCATGTTGTGGGGGGAGTTGGTGCCCACTATTGTTAGGGTTATGTCTTCTTGACAGCAGCCTCATGTTTTGGTCTTGCACTTAGGTGAAAATGACCTGGTGCAACGCCCTGGGTTGGATTTACTCCATCAGGCTACTCATGACCTTACATTAATTAAGCATCATTATCCTGACCTAATCTTAGTTTGGTCGGATATGCTTGAGCGTAGAGTTTGGAGGGGGGCGATACACCCCAACAGAATTGATAGGTCAAGGCGGTGGGTCAATAGGAAGGTCAGGAACTTGGTTTTGACACTTGGGGGTGCGTTCATCCCTCATGATAGAATCAGGTTTTATTATCCCATCCTTTATCGCGATGATGGGGTCCATCTCTCTGAGTATGGTTCTGATATATTTCTTGAGGATCTTAGAATTGGTTTGAGGGTATTGTTTTCTTTGGGGTGAGTGGATCAAGCTTCAGCTGATCCCCTCTTGTGGCATGGAATTTGGGCAGGTGAGGAAGGTGGGGTACAAAATAGGTGACTGAGGCATTGTATTAAAGGGCACTCACTAGGGAACCGCCAGTCAGGCATGGCTGGTGGGGATCTTGGGGGTGTCCTTGTGCAACCAACTGGCGCATCAGGGTGAATGCCTGTACTGCAGGGCCGGGATGCGGAGGTTGGAAACACGTGATTGACTCCGCTGGCAAGGAGGGATAAGTTTACCCACATACTTTGCTAGGGAGTCATGGTCTGAAGAGACTGACATGCCCAGTAAACAGGAGGGATAAATCCCTCTCAGATAGGTATCCTCACCTGCCCGAAGTTGCTTTAATTTGGTAATTGGCAGCAATTGGATTTAATATAATTGTTATATTTTAAATAAATATAACATTATTCCATAACTGTGTCACGAGTCTTCTTTGGTGTGGTGGCAACATATCATACGGAAAGTAGGATTGGATCAAGATGATGTGACAATTGGAGGGAGAAACATCAATAATTTAAGATAGGCAGACGATACCATGTGACTAGCAGAAACTAGTAATGATCTGAAATGAATGCTGATGAAAGTTCAAGAGGAAAGCACAAAAGCAGGACTGCAGCTGAACGTCAAGACTAAAGTAATGACAACAGAAGATTTACATAACTTTAAAGTTGACAATAAGGACACTGAACTTTTCAAGGATTATCAATACTTTGGCATGGTCATTAACCAAAATTGAGACAATAGTCAATAAATCAGAAGAAGGCTAGGACTAGGGAGGGCAGCTGCGAGAGAACTAGAAAAGATCCTCAAATGCAAAGATATATATCACTGAACATCAAAGTCAGGATCATTCTGACCATGGTATTCCCGATCTCTATGTATGGGTGTGAAAGTTGGACAGTGAAAAAAGTGGATAAGAGAAAAATCAACTCATTTGAAATGTGGTGTTGGAGGAGAGCTTTGCGCATACCATGGACTGTGAAAAAGACAAATAATTGGGTGCTAGAACAAATTAAACCAGAACTATCACTTGATGTTAAAATTATGAAACTGAGGTTATCATACTTTGGACACATAATGAGAAGACAAGACAATAATGCTGGGGAAAACAGAAGGGAGTAGAAAAAGAGGAAGACTAAACAAGAGATGGATTGACTCCATATGTCATGGCCCGGTCAGAGGACTCCTCAGATGAGGACGACTCAGGAGTAACAGCAGCAGACACAGGAGCAGCAGACTCAGAAGGAGACACGGAGGAGCCTCCTGAGAATCCAGCTCCTTCTGCCCCTCAGCTGCAGAGCACCCCAGGGACAGCAGAGGCCCTGCAGCCAGACACAGACAGTGAACAGGATACTCCCCCCTCACCTCCAGAATGTAGACAGCAGAAGGTCAGGCAGAAGAGAGGCAGGCCTGTCTCCTTAAGGCCCAAACGCTGAGGGCTCACACCTGCTGTCCATCCTGCTCTTTATAAGGCACACCTTGGCTGCAGCTTGTTGCTGACTGCAACGTCAGGCGTGGCTTTGTGTAGACCTAGTTTCCCTGCAGCATCTCTTTGACTGACCTCCTTGGCACCTGATCCCGGACCTCTACTGACCTCGCTTCTGGACTTCTGACTCGGCAAGTATGCTTCGGATAGGCCTGGCAGATTTACAACCTGACTGCTGGCTAAGGACTTTCCTTCCCTGCCAAAGACCCAGGAATTTCCAGCCCCCCCTGACACTGCTGATGCAGTGTAGAGCTGACACCATAGAGGAAGCCATAGACCTGAACAAACGTGATTGGAGGTTGCTGATTCATAGGGTCACCATAAGTTGTAATCGACTTGAAGGCACATAACACACACACACACAAACACTATTCAAAGAATAAAAAAATAAATAATTAAACAGTTTAACACAGAAAACAGAAACTGCAGGGCAGATCATGAATCATTAACTCAGCTTTAACTACTGAAGGAAGAAACCCAGCTTATTACACTAGAATTATTATAGAGCCACGAGAGTGGCTGTATACTATAGCCAGCATGGATTTTTCACATTCTGCAATGTTAAATTGAAAATACCCCATGTCATTCTGATTCTTCCCATAAGCTCATTTCAAAACAAAACCTTACAAAACATATAGTCCTGAACTTAGAAACGCTTGCTTAACAACCCTTTCAATTTCCATGGTGATAAACAATCAGTCAGAAAGAATCGAGAGTTCAAAGTCTAAAGAGAGAGAGAGAAAACTCAGAGCCCTTTTGGACTTTTTTCTCTAAGAGTTCTCATAACCTGTTGATTATACAGCCATGAGAGTGGCTGACGTGGATTTTTCACATTCCGCAATGTTAAATTAAAAATACCCCCATGCCATTCTGATGCTTCCCATAAGCTCATTTCAAAACAAAACCTTACAAAACATATAGTCCTGAACTCAGAAACGCTTGCTTAACCCGCTCAATTTTCATGGCAATAACCAAAACAGTCAGAAAGAATCGAGAGTTCAAAGTCAAAAAAGAAAGAAAAAAAACCCCAGAGCCCTTTTGGACTTTTTTCTGTCAGAGTTCTCATAATCTATTGAAATTCATTAAAAACCAGCCATGTTCAGAGTACCTGTAATCCTAATACTGACCTTGCCCCATACTCTGACCTTCATCTTCTGCAGTTTAAATGTTAAAAAAAATGCCTGGCTGATTTTTAATTAATTTAAGAAATGTTGGCTGGAAGCCTATGATAACGCGGGGCATGCTCAGTAAGAACCAACTGTCAGAGTTCTAAAAGTCTCACAGCTGCTGGGCTTGGCTAATCAGGGGGCCACACCCACACCAGATTTTGATTTCATGTGAGACAGTCATGGCTTCCCTCAGAGAATCCTGGGAAGTGTAGTTTGTGAAGGGTGCTGAAAGGAGACTGCTATTCCATTGACAGAGCTTCAGCGGCCAGACTGGTTAACAGTCAGCCACTCTGATTGAAGGTCTGTGAGGGGAATAGGGTTGCCAGGTCAGAAGCATCCCAAAACCTGAGATTTTAGGGGCGAGCCTGAGTGATGTCATGGGGGTGGGCCCGAGTGATGTCATGGGAGTGGGCCCGAGTGATGTCATGGGAGTGGGCCCGAGTGATGTCATTAAGTATGATACATTAAGCATCAATCACAGTTGCTTGGAGCGTACAATTAAAAAAAAACTGACTGGAAATTAAGCTAGACATCTGAGCTAAAAGATGGAGCCTGGGTAGGGAACATTTAATCTAGCTTACTTGCTTTCAGCAAGAAGGGTTTACGTGCCTTCAGGCCAGGCCAGTCACCAGAAGCCCACTGTAGGAAGAAAGGAGCCTAGTGTTGTGGAGATGTTAGATGGGAGCATTCAGGAGTAAAGATGGATGCACCTGAAGGCTGCAATTCTAAACACACGTACTAAGGGACTAAGCCCCATAGAATTCAACAGGACTTACTTCTGAGTAGATATAGTTTAGATTGTGCTGTTGGTAAAGCTTGACTAGGGATCCTCTGCAAAGACATCCATATCCAAGCAGGGTTGGCAACCCCCTGCCTGGAATACCCTGCCCTTATCTTTTAACGTGGCTGCTCCAAACTTCTTTACAGATTTGACCCTTCACTTCAGAAAGAGGTCTGAGAAATGAGTAAGAGTAAAAAGATTCTCTACCATTTCTGTCTGCATAGATGTCCTCATCCTTCCACTGCGCCCAGCAAAAGCTCTGGGCCAGGCGGGACGCAGTGGCATCTCATAGAGGACACCCTCCCCTTTCAGGGGGTGTATGATTTGTCCTGGCCTAGAGCAGATTTTGGGGTGGGCATCCCCAGTTACTTATTTTTCCTGTATGTTTTGGTCTGCTTTGATTTTGCATAGATGCCCTCATCCTTCCCCTGCGCACAGCAGAAGCTATGGGCCAGGTGGGACGCAGTGGCATCTCGTAGAGGACACCCTCCCCTTTCCTGGGGTATATGATTTGTCCTGTCCAAGAGCAGATTTTGGGGTGGGCACCCCCAGTTACTTATTTTTTATGATTTTATGACATCATTATGTATTTATGATAATATCAGAATCCTGATTATTTTGATTGCATAAATGTATTGTTATTCTTGATGGGGAGAGTCCCCCGATCACAGTGTTATATCATACAGGGTACCCTAACATATATTTTGGGGTTCAGAGACATGTTAAGTTTGGTTTGAAGTTGCTGTAGTTGTCAACTCTTCTTTTTCAGTGTTTTGAACTTTCAAGCAAATAAGGAACTGGGAACTAGGAACCAACTTCAGCGTGGTATCAGTTAAATAGATTAAACGGTCGTGGGGGAACAGCTGACGTTTTGGTGTATATCTCGGGAACCAGACCACCTAGAAACTTAATTTTTTAAAATTGAAACTGAGAGTCCGGAGATTAAGGGGTGCTAGCTGGAGAGCCGAAGGGGCCCCCAAAAACCGAAGACTCTGGCCAAAAACCAGAGACCTGGTAACCCTAGAGGGGAACAAGGCATCTCCTAGCAACTCTCAGCACCCTTCACTAACTACACTTCCCAGGAATCTTTGAGAAAAGCCATGACTGTCCAAAGTGAAATAAAGGCCTGGTGTGGATGTGGCCAGGGACAGCCTTGGTTTAAATTTGTGTGGGAAGCTACATGTGCCTGCTGTAGAATAAAAAGGTGGGGGAAACGCTGAAAAGCAATGATACTGTTCACAATGTTTTCCTTTTGCTCTCTGCTATCTTTTTGGCACCTTTTGAAGACTTTTCCTCTTTTAACAAGCCTTTTAAGTTGAGACCTATCCCAGTCTGCATCTGTGCTAGAACTGCTTTTAATATGGTAAGCGGCGGTAACGCAGCCAAAAGCTCTGCTCACGGCCGGAGTTCGATTCCAACAAAAGGAGGAAGTTGAATCTCCGGTAAAAGGGGTCAAGGTCCACTCAGCCTTCCATTTATCTGTGGTCGGTAAAATGAGTACCCGGCATATGCTGGGGGGTAAAGAAAGGCCAGGGAAGGAACTGGCAATCCCACCCCATATATACGGTCTGCCTAGTAAATGTCGCAAGATGTCACCCTAAGAGTCGGAAACGACTCGCACTACAAGTGCAGGGACACCTTTACCTTTACCTTTAACCTCTTTTTTTAAAAAAAGATGTTTTTAAAGCTTTTATTAAAATGTTTTTAACGTTGTTTTCTTTTAATGTATT
This sequence comes from Rhineura floridana, assembly GCF_030035675.1. Lineage (NCBI taxonomy): Eukaryota > Metazoa > Chordata > Lepidosauria > Squamata > Rhineuridae > Rhineura > Rhineura floridana. Next base: position 76,395,821 of record NC_084487.1, on the reverse strand, counting down.
TAAGGTATTTTATGATGTTTTAAAGTGTTTTTATTGTTTCTGTTTGCCACCCTGGGCTCCTGCTGGGAGGAAGGGCGGGATATAAATCAAATAATAAATAAATAAATAAATAAAGTAAAGGGACTTCCCTTCTGCCCAGTACCCACCCACCCAATCTCCTTCCCCTCCCCTCCCCTCCCTGCCCTTCCCCCAGTTCAGGTTTGGACTACATCCTGGGAGACCAGGGTTCAAATCCCCACACAGCCATGAAGCTCACTGGGTGACCTTGGGCCAGTCACTGTCTCTCAGACTCAGAGGAAGGCAATGGTAAAACCACCTCTGAATACCATTTACCATTCATAGGGTCAATATAAGTCAGGATTGACTTGAAGGCAGTCCATTTCCATTTTCAAACATGATTGCACAGAAATAACTCCCACTGAACTCAAAAAATATGAAAACAATCAAACCCACCCTCCCTTCTCCTCCCTCCTATTCCCTCCCTCTTGCCTCTTCCCTCCCCCTTCCTTTTCCCCTCCCTCCCCATCCCCATCCCCTTCCAATCCCCTCCTTCCCCTTTCCCTTCCCCCTCCCCTCCCCTTCCTCCCTCCCATGGTCAGTTTTCCCTATCCTAACCATGATTGCATAGAAATAAATCCCATTGAACTCAATAAGCATGCAAATGATCAGACCTGCTTTTTTCCTTCCTTCCCCTCTATTCTCCCTTCTTCCTCCCCTTCCCTCTTCCTTCTTCCTCCTCCTCTGCCCACTCCAGCCCTCCCTCCCTCCCCACCTGGTCAGTTTTATCTATCCTAAGCATGATTGCACAGGAGTAAATCGCACTGAATTCAATAAACATGCAAATGATCAAACCTGTCCTCCCCTCCCCATCCTGCCGGCTCCCATCCCTCTGTGTTTCCTCCCTTCCTCCCCTGTGGTCAGTTTCACCTATCCTAAGCATGATTGCAGGGGAGTAAATCCCACTGAACTCAATAAGCATGTAAATGATTAATCCATTCTCAGCAAACCTGCACAGGATCCCATTTCTTACCTCCCGGATTACAAAGCAGAAAAATTCACTAATGGGCAGAAAACACTGCAGTTTAAGAACATACCTATAGCCCACAGGTATTTCTATCAAACCTTAAAAAGCAGGGAAATTGGGCAGCTATAGTGAATGCACCAAGGGAGCAGGAGACCTGACCTCCTCTCTGAGATATTGGACTGCCCTACAAATTTATCAGAATGCAAACACAATTTGGGTTGGTCTTTCACAGTCCAATCCACTTGCTGTGTAGCTTGCAAGAATTTGGTAACGTGCCTCTGAGCATATGGTGAGTGGTGGCAACACCTGCAATCATCCCAAATAACAGAAAGAAGACATATGCTGATCTTGTTTTAGCATGGAGGAAGCAACATTATTAAGACAGTTGATATAGTTCAGATGGTCACTTTAAATATGTCTGATTTACTTTACAATTTTAGTGAAGTTTCCTATAGGAAATCATTTTCTTTTGTTTCTATTTCTGTGAATATGTGAAGTAGAGCAAAATTTGCACTTAAAAAACTCCAAACATAATTGTGGAATAATGGCACTGACTTCTGCAGAATAGTTTCCAGTGGACCTGAGGAGTGTCTCAGATTGCACAAGATAAAACAGTGGGAGGTGAAATATATTCTACCAAAATTCATGGTGTACTCTTATGTTTTTAATTGACTGTGCCCACCTTGCCTTAAATGAAGTGGTTTAAATATAGCAGGCTGAAAACATGCACCCTCTTTTCCCCCACAGCTAAGAGCCATTGCTGAAGTAGCAACATATTGGAATCCATCTGATTTTACATCAAACTGCAGTTTTAGATTCAACTGTTAATGCACCCAAAATAGAAATAGAACATAACCTCCAATTTGAAACACAAAAGTCTATCTTCACCATCATATGACACTGACCAATAAAAAGGCTTTGAAATTAATAAATATCATTTTGACAGAGATTTCTAGGATGAATAATGAGAGAAATAAAATTTTCTAGTTTAGATTCTCTGTAGAAACAATAGTAACACAGGAATGAAGCAAAGTAAGAAGAACACCAACAAACATACAAAAATGTAATTCTCCATCTCAGAGCTTGGAAGTAACTCGTTATTTTTAACGAGTTACTTGTAATTCGTTACAATTTTAAATAACGAGTGGGTAATTCCATTACATTTGGCAAGTAACTGAACGACTAGTAATTTCCCTACTTTTCAGCTGCAACTTTAACATTTCCACGTTAGGTTGCACGTTACTTGGGGGCGGGAACAAGGGGAAGACAGCTCCTGGCTGTGATTGGTTAACACAAGACATGTGCCTCACACTGATTGGACCTGTGCGCAGACTCTCTCTTCTCTCGTGATCTGTGTTAGGATGCACGAGGGAAGAGGTGAATAGGCAGGGCCTGCTAGCGTCTGAGAGGAAAAAATGGACGCCGGAGGAAAAAGCCAGGGCAAGGACAACGGAGGAGAAGGCAGCAGCAGAATGGCGAAGAGCTGTGGAGGTGAGTGATGATGATTTGTGTGTGTGTGTGTGTGTGTGTGTGTGTGCCCCCCGCGGCACCATTCTGCCCTCCCCACTGCCTCTCCTTGCCTCTGCTGCCCCCTCCATCAATCACAAGGCACTTCCGAAACTTCGGCCTACTCAGAGCTTGGAAAAGTTACTTTTTTGAACTACAACTCCCATCAGCCCTAGGCAACATGGCCACTGGATTAGGCTGATGGGAGCTGTAGTTCAAAAAAGTAACTTTTCCAAGCTCTGGCCTACTTCTCTTCCTTCCCCCCCTTTTTGAACTCTCCCCCTTGTTCCCATGTATACCTGTGTGCTGTATTTATCCAGACAGAGCACTCCTGCCATTTAAAATGCCGGCTAGCTTTTTATTGTATATTTATTTGAACTCCATCTTTCTTTTTATTTGTATTTTTGTCCTGTTTAATCACAAGACTGAATTGTATGTGGGACAAAAACTGTCTCAGTAATAATAATAATAATAATAATAAATCATTAGGCGTATAATAAATGGCTTAAGGCTGATTTTTTTTGTTCTTGGCAGAGATGAGGTGAGAAGTAGGGTCCTTGCAGCTCCTCCTCTCAGTCCCCCAGCTCTCAAACTCATGTCCTGTGAGAAAGAGAGAGATTCCCAGTCCCAGAGAGAGATAGACTGTTGACAATCTCTGCTAATATCTATACAAATGTACATAACATGCATCACCTGAACTCACATGATCTAGAGTTACCTTAGATCTTGCAAGATTTGCAAATGAGAAGCAATAGGGTTTTATATTAGTTCTGATTGTCTATTGGGCTATCATAGGTTATATGTTTTTTTATTTTCTATGGCAAAAACTCCAACTTCAGTGGAATTTATGTGATGTGTTCCAATCATTTGAATTTGGCTAATGAATGCTTTATTCTTTCATCAGAACTTTAGCAGTAGTACTAAAATATTAATAAAAAAGAAAAGGGAAAGAAAAAATACTTTACATACATCATTCAGCTGTATTGCTAATTATAGATATAGATATAAAAGATAAACGGCATTTTGTCAGAAGTATTTTTGTCTACATTTTATACCTCATCCTTGGTTTTCCAAGCTTGGCATGGAATGCTTCTCATACAGAATTAATTTGAAATGCTGCATATTTATTATCATAATCATCATATTCAAAATAAAAAATATATGTACCGCCTTCAAGTTGATTCCAACTTATGGTGACCCTATGAATAGGGTTTTCATGAGGCTGAGAGGCAGTGACTGGCCCAAGGTCACCCAGTGAGCTTCATGGCTATGTGGGGATTTGAACCCTAGTCTCATTTTGTTCTCACAACAACCCTGTGAGATACTAGGTTAGACTGGCCCAGGCAGGGTTATTCAGTGAGCAAAAATGATGCAAATAGGATCTCTTTTAATTGTGCTATCGACCTGCTTACTTCCACTCTGACTGGGGGATCTTGCAGCATGGGGAAGAGATGGGGGCACATCACAGCTGAAGTTCACCCATATAGGAGCATTATCTCTTGTTTATTACAGAGACGCCTGTTGCAGGTTTTGCTGCTGAGAGCAGCAGTCAGTTAGTGCGGCCACTTGAGTCACAGCTTGTTGATCCTGAGGAGGCAAAACTAGAAAGTGAGGTTCAGAAAGGAGGCCCTGTGCACGAGGAGGAGGAGGGCATGAAGCAGTGCCAGTTGCCCACAGCCACATCTGCAGAACAGCAAGTACCATGGTTTGGCTTTGAGAAAGCTTGTACATTTGTGAGCCAGAGTGGGAAAAATTTTGTTGTACGATGCAATTACTGCCTTCCAAGGATCAAAAATCTGAGATCAGCTGTTTCCTCCTCATCCAATGTGAAGAAACATTTTGAGGTAAGCCTTTGTCGTGCTGGTCCTCAAAGAGTGTCCATTGTCTATTTATGTTTAAATTGTGAAGTTCCTCTTCCATTTTTTCTTGGATTCATGCTTTGTTCTTCTTCCTCAGAGGGCACACCCTGAGAAGCTGAGAGCAATTGAAGAAGCAATAAAGGCAAGGAGACGTGGCCTTCCTGAACCAATGCATGACACCCCTCCTCCCAAAATGCTGAAGCAGCAGCAGAAAACCCTTGAGAGGTGGGGATCTGGCAGGGAGCCTGTCACCCAGAGCAATCTCAACAGGAGAATCATTGATTTCATTGTAGAGGAGACATTACCACTTCAGACTGTGGACAAACCATCATTCATTAATCTGGTTTGCATTGGACTCCCCAAAGATTTCACCATCATATGTGCCAAGACTCTGAGAGACAGAATTGAGAAGAGAGCATGCCACATGAGAGAAACTCTTGCAAACCAAATGGGTGCTGTGGCATATATAGCAACCACTGCAGATTGTTGGACCAATGGCAAGAAGAGTTACTTTGGGGTAACAGCCCACTGGATCAACCCAACTACCCTGAAACGTGAGGTCGGGGCCTTGGCTTGTAAGCGTCTGAAGGGGCGCCATACATACGATGTCCTTTCAAAAGCACTGCATGATGTACATGTGCAGTACAGGATCCACAACAAAGTTATGTGCACTACTACAGACAATGGCTCCAACTTTGTGAAAGCGTTCAGAGTTTTCATGGCCAAAGAACCAGTGGAAGCTGCAGGCACCAGTGACGATGATGGTGATAACCAGGAGGAGGAGGAGGCTGAGGTGGAGTTTGTGCCTATCTGTGAGATCCTGGACACAGGACCTGAGGCAGAGGAAGAAGCTGCAGACTCAGGAGAGGATTTTGTTTTACCACCACACCAGAGATGTGCTAGCCACACCCTCAACCTTGTGGCAACACAAGACATAGAGGCCATGCTTTCTGACTCCTCCAAAAGTAGTCTTCTTGGTCCTTTCAAGAAACAGTTTCGTTCCTTGATGGGAAAGTGCAGCAAGTTGTGGTCCAAGCAGAACCAGTCAGCACAGATTGCTGAGTATATCCATGCGCAATATGGTGTGTATCTGAAGGTACCGAATAAGACCAGGTGGAATTCCACCTTTGATGCGTTGAAGCAACTACATGAGCTCCTGTCAACTGTGCCACTAAAAATGCATGCCATAATGGACCACTGCTCCTTGTCCAGGATCACAGCTGCTGAGATTGAAGTGGTACAGGAATACACAGAGATTATGGAGCCAGTAGCCCAGTCCCTAGATATCCTGCAACGGGAGAACGGCATGTTCATGGGGTATTTGCTACCAACGTTCTGCAATCTGGACCGCAAGTTAGAAGGACTGGAAAACAAACCTGAGAGGTACACATACTGTTTTCAGCTGCTGAGAGGTGTGCGCAAAGCCCTAAGAAAGCGGTTTGCAGCTATCTGGGAGGACAAGAGGCTTCTTCTGGCAGCCCGCCTACACCCTCGCTTCAAACTAGATTGGCTGGAATCGTGTCAGGCCGCCACCCATACCAACAAGTAAGAACATTAGGGAAGCCCTTTGGGTGGATTACTCCAAGGGAAATGTTGTCTCAAGGGAGGCATCAGAGGACTTAAGGTGGTAGGCAGGGACTGGCCCTTTTCTTCCTGGGGCTCCTCATCACAACCTTGGGTTGCTGCAGGTAATCCTTAAGGGTCTGCTGTGCTGCCCCATGAGTGTGGTGACTTGGTCACCTTCCTACCTTCCATGTCATCATCCACAGGCTCAGGCTGGACCCTGAACCAGGGGACATGACAAGCATCAGGAAATGAAGAGCAGATGATGGTTTCCAAACATATATGTGTTAACATATCCTCTCTCTTTCTTAGATACACAATGGAAGCCTTGTTGAAAGCTGAAATAAAGATGGGTGTACTTAATGAGGACAGTGATCAGTCTTCAGATAAAGACCAGGAAGGAGATGACTTAGAAGATGACTTCTTTAACTTTCTGCCCCAGGGCAAGAAGTCAGCAGTGGACACTGCTGAGGAGGAACTGGTGAGGTACCTGAGGTCTCCCAGCAGGGAAGTGTCATCACTCCATGGCTTTCCACATGTGCTGCGGTGTTTTTTGCAGCACAACACAGGCATGCCTTCAAGCGCCGCAGTAGAACGCCTGTTCAGTACTGGTGGCAACGTAATGACTGTAAAAAGACATTCCTTGTCTGACATGCTCTTTGAGCATCTTGTTCTTTTCAGACATAACAGAAACATATTATGAAAGCATTTCAAGTGTAAAATTTGATTTCAAGAGTTGGGGTATCTTCATTGCTTGGGGGGATGTGAGATTCTGTTATGCCATTATGTTAATCTTATGGATAATTTTTTTTATTCTACTACCCCCTGTGTGTGTGTGTTTATTTTTAATATTGTTTTAGGCTTCTTAGATGTGCAGCAGCCAAGGCCAGCACCTTGTAGGAGTTTTTAAAAAAAAGTAACTGAAATGTAATTGTAGTGATTACTTTTGAGAAAAAGTAAAGTAATCAGTTACTTTCAGAGCAATTGTAACTGTAACAGTAATTACTACTTTTTGGGGCCAAGTAATTGTAACTGTAATTTATTACTTTTTAAAAGTAATCTTCCAAGCTCTGCTCCATCTTTGGAGATGCAGGTGTTGCCACCACTCACCATATTCTCAGAGGCACATGTTACCAAATTCTTCCAAGCTACACAGTAAGTGGATTGGACTGTTAAAGACCAACCCAAATTATGTTTGCATTTTGACAAATTTGTAGGACAGTACAATATCTCAGAGAGGAGTTCAGGTCTCCTGTTCCCCTGTGCATTCACTATAGTTGCCCAATCTCCCTGCTCTTTAAAGTTTGATAGAAATATCTGTGGGCTATAGGTGCGTTCTTAAACCATAAGGTTTTTTGCCTATTAGTGAATATAGTAAAAAATAGTGAGTGACATGACATTATAAATGGCCATATAAGGGGAACACTTTTTTGTTTTGTTTTCAAGGGCAGTCATATGCACAAGCAGAAGCAGAAACCACAAAGAATGTTCTCTAAAATGAAAAGATGGGACTGCCTAGGAAGCAGTCTGTTCTGACCACTAGCAGGAGTCCACAGGGGACAAGAGACACCTGAGGGTAGCTCAGTCAGCCAGTAGTTGCCAGACATCCCAGAGCTTGGAAAAGTTACTTTTTTGAACTACAACTCCCATCAGCCCCAGCCAGCGCTATGCTGGCTGGGGCTGATGGGAGTTGTAGTTCAAAAAAGTAACTTTTCCAAGCTCTGATCTGAATGCTCTAAGGAACTTGGGCTGCAATCGAATACACACTTACCTGGGTGTAAGCCCCATTGAACCCAGTGGAGCTTACGTCTGAGTAATCATGTATTGGATTGCAGCCTTGGCCTAATAAAGTCTGAACCACAACATTGCAATTACTCGTCAAAAGTAATAAAATTACTCCTCATTCTATTATAATCAAAATGTAAAGGAATTACTCATTCCTCAAAAAAGTAATTTTGTAACCAATTACTTCCAAGCTCTGATAATTGTATTAAAGATGCTTTCTTGAAGCAGGTCCCACTGAGTGCAATATGACTCATTACATACAGAGCTTGGAAGATTACTTTTAAAAAGTAATAAATTACAGTTACAGTTACATGGCCCCCCAAAAGTAGCAATTACCATTACAATTACAATAGCTCTGAAAGTAATTGCTTACTTTACATTTACTCAAAAGTAATTGCTACGATTACATTTTAGTTACTTTTTTAAAAAAAATTGCCTACAAGGTGCTGCCCTTGGCTGCTGCACATCTGAGTAGCCTAAAACAACATTAAAAATGAGCACACACAGAGAGAGGGTAGTAGAATAATTTTTTATCCATAAGATTAACAGAATGGCACAACAGAATCTCACATCCCCTCACTCCACCCCCAGCAATGATGATACCCCAACACACATATTTTTTGTATATATATATATTGCCTCCAGCTCTTTTCTCCTTCCACTCCTGTCAATTTTTAAACAATTGTTTTCTCCACCCCGTCTCGCTCCCCACCTCCTCCCTCGTCACCTCCTAAGCACCCATAGAGCATGAAGGAAGAACAACGCTGTACAGAAGCCCAATTTGAAGCACATGATTTTTACAGGCGAGCCCCGTTTATACGGCAGGTTCCATTCCGGACTGCTGCCGTAAAGCAGAAATCACCATAAAGCAGAACCCAATTAAGATAATGGGGCGCGTCATGCGAAAATGACGCTAAAATGTTGCAAAATGTCACAAAAGCGCAAAAGCGGCCTTAAAATGGGGAATTTCCCCTAATTGAAAGCTGCTGCATCAGCGGAACGCTGGAAAATGGAATGCTGGTAAGCAGGGCCCTACTGTATTCACAAATCAGAGGAGCAGAAGACTTCCCCTGCTCCCCCCCAAGTAATGCGCAAGAGTAATGCTGGAAACATTACAATTACTCCTCAAAAGTAATGAAGTTACTTCTCATTCTATTACCAGCAAAATGTAATGAAGTTACCCACTCGTTACTCAAAAAAGTAATAAATTACAAGTAATTCGTTACTTGTAACTAGTTACTTCCAAGCTCTGATTACATAGTAGGTATTGTCAGGAACTTGACTTAAATCAAAGTACTTCTAATAATAACCTCAAGTTTGTAGATGTGCATGTGGGGTTCTGTTACTATTATCCACAAGGTGGTGCCAGTGTTTTGTTTTATAAACATGCTCATGCTCATTCATTGTATCCTACTCCTGACCTGTGCCTCTTATATCTGTATGACGAAACTGGGGCTATTGTGTTTTCCTGTACAACCTGGTCCTTTTTTGAAAGAGTGAGAGACTTTCCCCATACTTGTGCTAGAGTACCAATGAGCAGTGGAAGAATTGTCTATGCAGATAGACCTGTTGACAAATGGAAACCTTTGTGAAATTTTCAGATATGTTATTTAGCCTACAACAGGATCAGTGGGGCATGTAAACCAGCCTACTACTATGTAAAATAAAGCATATGATCCAAATATTTAGATATATCTCATATCCATGGGTGGATAGAGATAGCCATCTTGCCATGTGGTAGTTGTGGGGAAGTTTGCCCGCTTCTTAAATGTGTCCTAAAATGTAGCAATAGAAATGACTGGCTGGTTTTGAACTATTCAGTAGTTGCTCTTGTTCGTCCCCCAGTTACTGACATATTCTGTTTTTTATTTAAGTGTTTTTTTTTCTGTCTCAACAATAAACTATAAAAACTTTAACCAATATAGGAGCACTGGTGTTCTTGTCCCATTAACCATTTTCCTCGTTGAGTTCATACCTCTGTTGCAACACATTAAAGCATTAATGAATCTGCACTGGTCTCTACATAGCCTCCGATGCACCAAAGACACAATCAATGCCACAGTACCTTTGCCAATATACATTATGAAAGGCATTTAGGTATCTGCAAAACTGTCCTTCAGTTTAGGTCCTCTGCTAGCTCTGTGATGTTGCATAAGCTTCTCATGTAAATCAAGGTGCCAGACCTTGGCAATCCAGCCCTGTACTGAAAAGTTTGCTGTCTTCCATTTACATGCTATATCTGTCTGAGCAGCTACCAACATGAACACAATCAGATCTTCATGTGCTAGCTCCCCTTTTTGTGTTTCCAAAAGCAACAACAGAACTGGTACTGATATGAAGCTAAACACTGCCATACAGAATCTGTGAATCTCTGGGCAAGTCCACCACAACTGAGATAAAATTCCCAATACCCCACACCCCCTCCAATATTTAGACCACATTTATTGTGGTGAAGATGCCCTGATGCCAGATGCCACTGATAAATGATCTTAAGGGCAGATTCCCTAACTTTTGCAGAGATTGTTTGTCGTGGCTGCCAGATCCAGATTTTCTCCCAGTCTGTCACAGAGATATTCATCCCCAGATCTTGCTCCCATACCATTTTAAGTCCTGCTGTACCCCCAAAGGTTTCTGTTATCAAGGCCTTATAAACCAAAGAAAATATTCCTTTCTCTAAATAAGATGACTGAATACATGCATTTTCAAGTGTTAAGGACCTGCCTAAGGCAAATGAGGTAATTTGTGCACTCTGCAATCATGGCAAGGGTATGCTTTGCAGAAGGTCCCTAAACTTGCCATCTTCCAGAAGGTTTCCTCTGTTTAAGACATCTTATAATCTATAGATGCCCTTGTCATCTCAGCCAGCACATTGTCTATTTATCCTTATCAGGATCCCTAAAGCCTGGGCAATCTAAGACTGGAATCAGTGGTGATGGGGCAAGAGCCAGCAGTTGTGCTTATGGTTTCTATACCCACAGGAAAGATGTTATACAAGAAAGGGTTACGGACATGTTAAGTTGCTATGGAGTGAAGGGTGCCTCCAGATGGTTATTATGTTGCAGAAGAGATTCCAACACATACCATAAATTTAGGTTTGTGCAATTGAAGGGGATTAAAGCACTCTGTTGCCCTTGCACAACAAATCCACCTGGACTTTTTCCAGTTTAGAAAGTCAAAAGGAAATGCAAAAAACGTGCGATGAAAGAATGTTGAATGGGAATATGTATAAACTCCCTGCAAGTAAATCAGAATAAACACAGGATGGATGCTCATTGTCATATTACTGCCCAGCAAACAAATCAGAACAAATGCGCAATAAAGACTGGCTATAATCTTCCTGCTCTGTAAGCTTTGTTTAAGCAAAGCAGGATGAATGCTTAATAAATAGGTCATTTGGAAGAGACTGAGACCACCTATTCCTATTCCATGCATTAGTGCCATGTTGTGTCATTATTTTCTGGTAGGGATGAGAAAGAAATTCAATTCATTTCTTTGCATTTAAAGTTAAATCTACCTAACCTACACTTTCCAAAACAATATGTGAACCAAATCATAGCCATTCTTTGAGATCTGCACTTCTCTGAATTTGGCAAGGCAGTTCTCCAGCCAAGTCATGTGTACAAAAATGCATACACTAAAGTAAAATGTGCATAATATGCCCATATTAATGAAAATAGCATACAAAAATTTAGTATATTAGGGAAAATTTAAATATTAGGGAAATATGTTTAGAAAAATGTGTACATTAGGTAAAATTGCATACAAAAATATGTATATTAGGAGAAATTCACGCCAAGATGCTGATGAGTTTTCATAAGGATTAAAAGAAACCACACCAGCCAATGCAAAAATGTGGAGAACTGAATTTAAGACTGGAAAAACCAGAAACTGAGAAAAACTGGAATTGACAGAATTATCCATCCCTACTTCCTGTTTCCTTATCTAGGGAAGTAGATAGTTAATATGTTCTCACAGTCTTAAAAGATTATCTATACTGATAATGGTGCTGTTTCAAGAAGTTATGAAAACTTGTCCCCTTTCTCTTTGGAGTTGTTCTCTTAGGAAAATTTCATGCTTAAAAAAACAACTTGCATTTACTTTAAGCTTGTGAAATCCTCTGTTGCATTTCTTTTAAGTCTGTGAAGCCATTTACTGTGTGTGTTATATACACACATTTTGTATGTACATAGTCAGCTTTTGAAATCACAGTTTCGATGTGTTCACAATGATGCACACATTTCCAAGGTCTAAAGTTTGGCTTACTGTCATTACCCAGGGTAATGAAGTTACAGCTTTTGATTGTCAGTGTCTCTGCAACTACATGTATCTTTCAAAATACATTAACAATCCTTGGAATAGAAATATTAAATTATGAAAATTATGAAGAAAAAGAACATAACATAAGAAAAGCCTGCTGGATCAGGCCAGTGGCCCATCTACTCCAGCATCCTGTTTTCACAGTGGCCAGCCAGATGCCTGTGGAAAGCCCTCAAGCAGGACCTGAGGGCAAGAGCACTCTTCCCTCCTGCTAGTTCCAGCAACTGGTATTCAGAAGCTGCCTCAGAAAAAGGGAAGACAATGGAAGGGAGACAATGTAGTTCAATGGCAGAGAACATGCTTTGTATGCGAAAGGTCTCAGGTTCAATCCCCGATTCCCAGGGATGATTGGGAAAGGCCCGTGTCTGAGACCCTGGAGAGCTGCTGCCAATTAGTGTGGAGAGAATATTGAGCTAGATGGACTAATGTGGTCTGACTCCAAATAAGGCACTCCTACTTTTCTAAAAGTCAGCTCTAGCCATGAGACTCTAGAGCTCAGGGTAATCTCTTTCCTGTTCAGTGACTTCCACCATAGGTCACCAATACAGACAGCCATTTTACCAAGTGACAAGTGAATAAAACGTTACCACTTTATAACTCCATGCCCTGCCCTTAACCACATCCTTAGAATGTAAAGCAGAAAATATAACACCATATTATCAGTAGTTTCAATGTCCAAGCAAAATTGGTTGCAAACCTGACCATTTAAGCAGCTGGCCATCTTCACTGAGCTTCCCATGTTAATGCAGAGTGGGCACAAAGCCAGGTGAAAGTGTCTAGTGTATCTGGAGCATGTCCTTGCTGAGGGGCTCAGCAAAAGGCATCACTGCTATGTTTTTCATTGAATATACTAAGCAGAGAGTTGATGAAGAGAAGAGTGGATCAACCAGTAATTTCCAGGACTCACATTTAATAAAGAGCTAATCAAATAAATGGGAGAGAAAAAACAATCCACGAGGTTACAGGTATATCATCATCATCATATATCCTGCCCAGCCCAGGGAGGCAGAAGCACTAAAAACATCTTAAAAACAAAACATCTTAAAAATGTAATATCTTAAAAAAAACAGTTACAGTACAGATGCACACTGGAATAAGGTCTATACTTAAAAGCCTTGTTGAAAGAGGAAGGTCTTCAGCAGGCACCAAAAAGACAACAGAGATGGTGCTGTCTAATATTTAAGGGGAGTGAATTCCAGAGGGTAGGTGTCACAACATTAAAAGTGTACTTCCTATGTTGTGCGGACAGACTTCCTGATAAGATGATATCTGCATGAGGCCCTGGCCTGCAGGGCACAGTGATCGACTGGTTATATAAGGAGTAAGATGGTTTTTCAGGCAGAGGAGCAGTCATCTGGGGACTTGGGGTATGTATGTCTTAGACCCCTTACTTTTTTGGGAGCAGGGTCCCTATGTCTTCAGCATCCTACGGGCCAATCAGCATGAAAAGGGAGTGTGTTAGCCAGTGAGAAGAGTCTTCTAACATGATTCCTTGTCCTTGTATGCTGATTAGAGGCAATCAGAGTGAAAGGAGGTGAGTCAGCCACTGAAGAGACCCTTTTCTGTAGCTAACAATCTCCCCTTTCAAGCTTATTTAGGGATAATCTGTTGTTGTGGAAGAAGGTATTAACAAGGATCTCATTCTCAACCCAGCAGTAAAAAAGGGAGGGATGGGCATGGCTGTGACTATCAGGAAGGGACCCTGCACTTCTGAATTTGCCACTATACTATTGCTTTCAGGTATCAGAGCAATCCTTTCAGCACTGGGGAACATATTGGCTATCTCCTGCCTCAATTTGCAGTCACGCCACCACAGTTAGCATGAGCTACAGCTTCCAGACCAACCTCAAGGCCAGCCCCACATAGAGCTCATTACAGTAATCCCGCCTGGAGGTTACCAATGCATGGATGACACCAGTCAGGCATTCCCGGTCCAGAAATGGCCAAAGCTATCTTATAAGCCAAAGCTGGTAAAAAGCACTCCTAGCCACTGAGGTCACCTGAGTTTCTAGTAACAAAGTTAAATCTAAGAGCACCCCCAGCAGCCCTGCAGCTAGTCTTTCTTATTAGGTGGGGCAGCTACATTTCTAAGTGAGGCATTTTTTTGAGGGGGAAAGCTATACTCTGGACAAGAGGCTACTGTAAGGACAGTGAAAAAAGTGGGTCAGAGAAAAATCAACTCATTTGAAATGTGTTGGAGGCAGGGCTGTGGAGTTGGAGTCGTGGAGCAATTTTGGGTGGAGTCGGAGTAGGGAGCAATTTTGGGTGGAGTTGGAGTAGGGAGCAATTTTGGGTGGAGTCGGAGTTGGAGTCGGGAGAAATGTACCAACTCCAACTCTGACTCCGACTCCTTCATAAATGGCAAATGTATGTTAACTAGTAATAACAAATTTACTGTAGTAAAATGGTAGCACAAGTGTCGGAAGGCAGAGCTGGGGTCCCAATCCCGGGGAGCTGGATCCCGGAGAGTTGGGAGAAGAGTATTCGGATGGATGGCAGAGGGAAGGGGGAGGAACTTCCCCCCTTTGGAGCGAAGACGAAACAGAGGAACTGCCAGTGATAAGGTCGCTTAGCAACGGGGAGCCTGAGCCCTCCCTGGACATTCTCACACCTCCCCCTCTTTCAGGCTCAGAGCAAGAGGGGGAAGAGGGAGGGCTGCTCACAGCAGAAAAGCGGGGAGGCAGTTTACCATCAGCCCCTCCCCTATCCCCCATCCTGGAATTGGAAACTTCAGAAGAGGAGGGGGTGATGCTTCCCCCCTCACCGCGCACACGCAGACAGCTGAAAAGACAGGAGAGAAGGGGGGAAGGTGGGCAGTACCTGAGGGGCAGTTAAGGAGGAGTGAAAGATTGCGCGCCCGTTTGGCCCCTTCTTAAAGAACAGGCGGGAAGAAGTCCCTTGCTCTGTCAACTTTCTCCCAATGCCGCAGGACCTGTATCCCTGTATTGCTTCATGAGAAAATGCAGTCTTTGTTTGGACATTACCCCAATAAAACACGAATTAACTACAACCGCTGGTCTGGTTCCTGAGTCACATCCTGGGCCTGACAGCTTGACAGAGCCACCTAAATCACCCTCAACGCTCTCTTCACTTGACTGGGACAAGATGTCAAAGGGAGCAGCGGGGGGGACGAACCCCACTTCTGAGACGGAAGAAGTGAAACTCTTGAGGACTAAGGTAGCTGATTTGCAGACAGATGTTCAAGCCCTGCTAGCAGCAGTCAAGGCGCTGAAGACGGATAATCAAACTTTGAAGGCCACGATAGACCAGATGCAAACAGCCCCTCCAGCTGCCGTAGTAAAGGTTCCCATTGGATTGCCCCCAAAATACGCGGGACAAAGTGATCAGTTGGCAACTTTCGTGGCTCAATGTGAGTTATATCTGGATGTCAGGCACACGGAATTTCCAGACGATGGGGCTAAAGTGGCCTTCGTGATTAGCCTCCTGGAGGGAGAAGCTGCAAAATGGGTGACTCCGTATCTCGTGAGAAAGGATACTGTCTTAGGAAGGTACAGAGGATTTATACAGGAGATGACTGAGATGTTCCAAGACCCGCAAAGAGCTGAAACAGTAGCGCGGCAACTAGGCGCTCTGAAGCAAGCTAAAGGGACTGTTTCCGAGTACACTAACGCTTTTAAAATTCTGTCCCAGGAAACTGGTTACAATGACGCCACCCTGATGTTTATGTACCGGAGTGGATTAAATGCTGAAATCCTGGATGAGTTGGCCAGGACCTCCCCCCCCGCTGACCTACCAGGGCTCATCCGGCTATGCCTACAGACAGATCACCGGATGGAAAGAAGGCGCCTGGAAAGGAAGCAGGAGGTCCCGAGATACTCAGCCTCGGCATCCCGCAGCAAGACCCTTCCCTCTGCAGGGATGGCAGGTAATGCAACTGAGGGACAGGGAGGGGCTAGGCAAAGATTGTCAGAAGAAGAAAAGGAAAGACGACGTCAAGAACATTTATGCTTTTATTGTTCAAAGCCGGGCCACGTGGCCAGAGACTGTGGACTGAAAGGGGGGAAAGCCGAGCCGTCGGGAAACTAGAACACCCAGTCCACGTGCAGGCCGGTGGACTGGGGGCAGCATTGTATAAAGGCCCCCCAACGATCCAACCTCCCTCAAAGGGGGTGTTGGTCTTGCCTATTCGGATTACAACTTCCAGAGGAGTGGTGTTTAATTCCACTGCCTTAATTGACAGTGGAGCCTCCACAAATTTTATTGATGCAAAGTTAGTCAAGCGTCATGGAATTTCCCGGTGGAAACTGGACGCTCCCCTAGCTGTGGAGACTATCGATGGGAGACCCCTGAAGTCAGGAGGGGTGACACAAGCCACGGAGGAAGTGAAACTTCAAATCCCTGGGCACGAAGAGTTCATTTCGCTATACGTGTCAGATCTCTCGAACTTTGAGGTGATTCTGGGAATGCCCTGGCTAGCAAAGCATGAACCCAAAATAAGTTGGAAGGAGGCGGTGGTGTGGTTCACCTCACAGTATTGCCAGGAGAACTGTCAACCTGAAGGAATCAAGAACACCTTAGCGGGGGCAGTGCAAGAGATGGAGCAAGTGACCCTGCCACCAAAGTATGAAGAATTCAAAGATGTGTTTGATGAAAAAGAGGCAGAGACTTTACCCCCCCCACCGCCCTTACGACTGTGCGATTGATCTAGTGCCAGGAGCCAGCATCCCATCAGGGAGAATCTACTCTCTCACAGAGAATGAGAGGGAGGCCCTGAAGGAATTCCTGGATAAAAACCTGAGGCGAGGATTCATACGCCCCTCACAATCCCCTGCTGGAGTGCCACTATTGTTTGTGAAAAAGAAGGGGGCAGAACTCAGACCCTGTAACGACTATCGCGCATTGAACCAGATCACCATCCCCAACAGCTACCCGCTGCCCCTGATCTCAGAGTTGCTGGACCGACTGCGCTCTGCAAAAATCTTCACGAAGTTGGATTTGAGAGGAGCGTACAATCTGATCAGAATGAAGGAGGGAGATGAATGGAAAACAGGATTCTTGACCGCTTACGGACAGTATGAATACCTGGTCATGCCGTTCGGGCTTTGTGGAAGTTCAGGAAGTTTTCAAAAATTCATGAACGACGTGTTTAGAGACTTGTTGGACACATATGTAATCTGTTACTTAGATGATATCCTGGTGTTCTCAAAGAACCAGGAAGACCACGACCAGCATGTGAAGACGGTGTTGAAGAGACTGAGAGAAAATCACCTGTATGCTAAATTAGAGAAATGTGGATTTGACCTCAAGTCTCTAGACTTCCTTGGATATTGAATCTCAGCGGAAGGCGTGGAGATGGACACAGGGAAAGTAAGCTGCATATTGGACTGGGGCCAACCTGTCACCAAAAAGGATGTACAACAGTTTTTGGGGTTTGCCAATTATTACAGAAAGTTCATTCCAGGGTTTTCCAAATTAACAGCTCCTCTGACTGATTGTTTAAGGGGGAAGAAGAAGTTTCAATGGACAGAGAACGCCACCGAGGCCTTTGAGGAGCTGAAGAGAAGGTTTGCTACTGAGCCCATTCTGCGCTTTGCTGATCCGAACCGCCCTTTCGTAGTGGAAGCAGATGCTTCAGATTTTGCCATCGGGGGGGTCCTGCTACAATTAGACCAAGAAGGGAAGGAGCTGCACCCCTGTGTGTACTTCTCTCGGAAGTTAAAGCCTGCAGAGAAGAACTACACAGTTTGGGAGAAGGAGCTGCTGGCCATCAAGGACTCTTTTGAAAACTGGAGACAATACCTAGAGGGGACCTCTCATCAAATTGAAGTGCGCTCCGACCACAAGAATCTTGAAAGCCTCCAAACCGCCAGAAAGCTGAACCAGAGACAGATAAAATGGTCCCAGTTCTTCACTAGGTTTAACTCCCAGATTACTTACCATGCCCAAGCCAAAAACCAGAGAGCGGATGCCTTATCCAGACAGCCACAATACAAAGAAAGTGAATCCAAGGACCAGCCTCAGTACGTAATCCCGCCAGAGAAATTAACGTTGGGAGTATGCCAGCCTTCATGGGAAGAGGAACTCAAAAAGGCACAACAAGAAGATGCAGACATGCTAAAATATCAGCAGGAGACAGGACAAGGTCAAGAATCAGAAGTAACCTTTCACTGGAGAAATGGACTGTTATGGTTCAAAACCGCCAGATATGTGCCAGAAGGGGAATTAAGGCTCAGAATCCTACGCCAGTGTCATGATTCCATCACAGCGGGACACTTTGGGATTTACAAGACCATTCAGAACGTGGCCAAGGACTTCTGGTGGCCTAAAATGCGTTGGGATATTGAGAGTTATGTAAAATCCTGCTCTGTCTGTCTGCGGACAAAAACACAAACAGGGACACCAGCAGGACTGTTACAACCGTTGCCTGTCCCACACGAACCCTGGAAGGACCTCTCCATGGATTTTATAACTGATCTACCCAAGTCCCAAGGAATGACAGCCATCTTAGTAGTGGTGGATCTACTTACCAAAATGGCACACTTTCTTCCTTGTGCAGGGGCCTTAGAGGCTAAAGAAACGGCCAAGTTATTCATCAAAGAAGTCTACCGGCTGCATGGATTGCCAAACAGCGTAGTCTCAGACCGAGGAACTCAGTTCACAGCCAAATTTTGGAGAGCAATGTGGAAACAGTTGCAGACGGAATTAAAACTCTCCTCCGCCCATCACCCCCAGACAGATGGGCAGACGGAACGCTTGAACGCCGTTTTGGAAAGATATTTACGAAGTTATGTGTCCTATCAACAGACTGACTGGGTATCATATTTGCATTTTGCAGAGTTTGCCTACAACAATTCTCTGCACTCCAGCACTCAACAAACCCCGTTCTTCGCTAATTATGGATTCCATCCTAAAGTCTTTCCAAGCAGCTCAGAAGGAATGCTGGTACCGGCAGCTGAGAACTTCCTTAAGGAATTGCAAGCGGCGCAACAGACACTGAAACAGCAGTTAAACGAAGCCAAAACGGAGTACAAGCGAGTTGCTGACCTGCACAGGAAGGAGGCCCCCCCCTTCAACTGGGAGACCAGGTATGGCTGTCCACCCGCTTCCTCCAGATGCCGGGCAAATGTAGAAAATTACAAGACAAGAGGGTGGGTCCTTTCGAAATAGAAACTCAAATTAATCCCGTGGCATACCGACTGAAGCTGCCTGACACGTTTAAAATACATCCTGTGTTCCATCGATCCCTCTTAACGAAAGCCGCCCCTCCCAGTGAGTTACGGCCGGAGGAGCCTCCCGGAGCTCCACTCCTGGTAAATGAGCAGCTTGAGTTTGAAGTTGAGGAGATCTTAGATTCCAGGATCAGACGCCACAAGCTGCAGTACTTGATTCACTGGAAAGGCTATGGGGTGGCTGACAGATCATGGGAAGATGCAGCTGATGTGCATGCTCCAGAATTGGTAAAACTTTTCCATCAACATTTTCCCCACCGTCCCAAGCCAGACAAGGGGAGGGGGGCACAGCCTGGGAGGGGGAATGGTGTCGGAAGGCAGAGCTGGGGTCCCAATCCCAGGGAGCTGGATCCCGGAGAGTTGGGAGAAGAGTATTCGGATGGATGGCAGAGGGAAGGGGGAGGAACTTCCCCCCTTTGGAGCGAAGACGAAACAGAGGAACTGCCAGTGATAAGATCGCTTAGCAACGGGGAGCCTGAGCCCTCCCTGGACATTCTCACACCTCCCCCTCTTTCAGGCTCAGAGCAAGAGGGGGAAGAGGGAGGGCTGCTCACAGCAGAAAAGCGGGGAGGCAGTTTACCATCAGCCCCTCCCCTATCCCCCATCCTGGAATCAGAAACTTCAGAAGAGGAGGGGGTGATGCTTCCCCCCTCACCGCGCACACGCAGACAGCTGAAAAGACAGGAGAGAAGGGGGAAGGTGGGCAGTACCTGAGGAGCAGTTAAGGAGGAGTGAAAGATTGCGCGCCCGTTTGACCCCTTCTTAAAGAACAGGCGGGAAGAAGTCCCTTGCTCTGTCAACTTTCTCCCAATGCCGCAGGACCTGTATCCCTGTATTGCTTCATGAGAAAACGCAGTCTTTGTTTGGACATTACCCTAATAAAACACGAATTAACTACAACCGCTGGTCTGGTTCCTGAGTCACATCCTGGGCCTGACAACAAGGCATTTCATCACCACCACGTGAATCCAGAGCTTGGAAAAGTTACTTTTTAAAACTACAACTCCCATCAGCCCCAGGGATTGGGCTCATGGGAGTTGTAGTTCAAAAAATTCCAAGCTCTGGATTCACATGGTGATGAAATGCCTTGTGCTACCATTTTACTACAGTAAATTTGTTATTACTAGTTAATATACATTTGCCATTTATGAAGGAGTCGGAGTCGGAGTCAGACAGTAGAAAAATAGAGGAGTCGGAGTCGAAGGTCTGGCGTACCGACTCCACAGCCCTGGTTGGAGGACAGCTTTGCACATACAATGGACCACGAAAAAGACAAATAATTTGGTGTTAGAACAAATTAAACCAGAACTATCACTAGAAGTTAAATGATGAAACTGAGGTTATCAAACTTTGGACACATCATGAGAAGACAGGATTCACTGAAAAAGATGCTGGGAAAAACAGAAGGGAGTAGAAAAAGAGAAAGACCATACAAGAGAAAGATTGGTTCCATAAAGGAAGCCACAGACCTGAACTTACAAGATCTGAACAGGATGGTTTACAACAGATGCTACTGGAGGTTGCTGATTCATCGGGTTGCCATAAGTCATAATTGACTTGAAAGTGCATAGCACACAGATACACACACACACACACACACACACACACACAATGCACCCAGTCAAGCATTTTGAGAGAGTGGTGCTGACAACAATATACATAACCTTCTTGTTCAAGTTCATGAAACCGAGCCCTTTCCTTTGTAAAATATGTACTGCATAACACACTTCCTTTCATAAGCTTATAAAAATGCTTGATAAACATACAAGAAAGCTTTCTGAATTTTAGGTTCACAATACATCTTTTCAGAGAGAGAAAAAATGCATAGCACCTAAAGATCATATTTCAGAACAGGTGCAGCTTTCAGTTTTTCCTACAATTAAAGTAATGTAATTTTTAAAATCAAACTTAAGATTATTTGTCTATTCTTTTTCAAATGCAAGAAAAACCAAATTTGCTGGATGCTTGTGAGTCCCTGAACCCTGAAAAGGCCTCATGTTGAGCTGCACACATTGGAAAAATCAGAAATTAGGTCTGAATAGACTAGCCGGCCAGCTGTATTGTGCACAGCAGTGTTTCTATTCCTATAGGGCTGTTTTCATCATTTGCCAAGTACTCAAGAAAAAAGAAAAAATAGCCAATATGATTGTGACTATAGACAGTGCTTTAAAAGAGTAAAGGGTAATGTAGGGTAGATAATTTTTCAGATCTCTTTAAGTTATCTCTTTACTTTATCCTTTAGAAATAAGCACCCGATCCTGCTCTGCTCATCATAATAAGTTCAAAATAAACTCTTACTTCTTACTGCAGGCACACAAACATGTTTCTTTATTGCTGACTGGGCACAGAACATGAAACTGAAAAACAGAGCAAACGAAAGTCCTAAGGGGTGGAGTTTAACTCTAACCCATAATACAAAGTTCTCATCTTTAACTTGTCAAGGGTCATGACTGTTCTTTTCAGGATCACTGAAGTAATTATGGGGTGATTGTGAGCATGAGAAATCCACCCTCAGTCAGGGAAAGTCTTCAGTGTCCAGATTCTGGGGGCTCTTCCAGATGAGGCTTTTGTTGTGCTCTCACTCTGCTTCGTTCACTGAATTTTTTAGAGGGTCCTATTCTTAAATTGCTCCTGTTCTTAAAACAAGCTGTCATTCTTTAAAGAGAGGGTGTCATTGTTTATCATGTCGCAAGTTAAAACGTTTTGTCCAAAATATCCTGGGGTGGTGGTGAACAACAGCTCGGGGGACAGTGCCCCCATTCCACCCCCCAGGTTACAGGCCTAACCCCCCTATGAGCCTGCTCTTTCAAAGGGAATACAACTCCATCCCAAGCAGGTGATTGGCCATTTATCCAGACTCAGGAACCTACCCTCAGGGCCTCCATCATTCTAGGATTCAAGCTGAGTTTATTGGTCCTCATCCAGCCCACCACAGAGCCTAGGCATTGGCCAGGGCTTGCACGGCTTTTCCCGATTCAGATGTTTGTGAGAAATAGAGCTGGGTATCACCAGTTATTTTGACAATTTCAAATGATAATGGCCACTTGTAGTTTTTTTCACATCACCCTGTTTGAGTCTCCTCTGCAGGGCCAGCTATACAATCAGGTGCACGGTACTGGGTGTGTGTGCAGCAGCAACAAGGCATTGGAGGACAGAGATATGGATGCCATGCAGCCTGTTCTGCAGCCCCTAAGCTAGCCTGCTGTCCTTATATGTGGTGGAGGACTCTGTTCCATCACATGTATTGAAGTCAGACTCAATTCTGTGCCTGGAACAGAGTGGGTACCATCTTGTTCTTCACCACAGGGAGCAAAATGTCTTGGTCTGGCCCTGGTTCCCTACCTCCCTCACTCTAGGTGCTGCATTATAGAAGCAATCAAATAATTTAGTCTCAATCTTGAAAGTCACAGTGTTCCATTTCTTGCCTTTTTGTTTTTTTACATCTACATTGATTTCTCCTGTGAACAGAATAAGGATTCCAGCTCATGTTATTTGGCCTTGGAGAGTCCAATTCCACTGATTTCATTTTGTATGGTCCTGGTGCTTGGAGCGACAAAGTGGTTTTTGTTGTTCTTGCTTCACAGTGGGCTAAGCAGTAGTCATTTTGCAAAAGGATCACTTCAAAGTAAACACTTGGTCATGTAAGGGTTGCTTGTCTCCCTCATGATTGGCTTGCCAATATCAAGGATGGGGACTGGGGGAGGTAGGCGTGTAGGGACAAAAAAAAAGGAGCCTAGAAGTAATTTGCATCTTGTGGATATGCAGTGAACAAATACAAGAGATTCATAAAACATTAACAGGATAGGAGAAAACTGGGGGGGGAGGGGGGAGAGAATATTTTTAAAAGGATTACAGTCATCTAGCTGCTACTTCATTACTGTTTTGTGTCATGATTAAAGAATGAAGACATCACCTGAATGAGCTCCAGGCTCTTCCTGTTAGGAAGGGTGGTGTTACCTGCCCTGCAACTACAGGAGACGTGACATGCTGTATCCACTAAAGGAGGGAGGGAAGGATCTGTCCATTTTGGTTCTTTCAGTTTCTCATTTTTCCAATCTTAAATTCAGTTCTCCACATTTCTGTAGCAATCTGTGTAATTTTTATTTAAAAATCCCCATGAAAGTTCTTCTGCATTTACATGCACATTTTTGCAAACAATTTCTCCCAATATAACACATTTTTGTATCTAATTTTCACTAACATATTCATTTTTATGCACACTTTTTGCAAATAGATGGGGTTATTTAGACACTGTTTGATTGGAGAATGACTTTGCAAAATGTGGATAAGTGGAAATTTCAAAGGATGGCTGTCGTTTGGTTCTCATATTGCTTTAGAAAGTGTGGATTTGACGGATTTGGCTTTAAATGTAAACAGATCAAAATTCTCTCCCATCCCTAATATCTACTTGCCCACTTTTAAAGGAGAAGGATGGTTTTTTAATTATTTTTGTGTCCTGCCTTTCCTCTGAGGAGCTGTGAGGTGACCCCCACATCCTCACGGCAACCATTGTATAGTCTTTTGCTTGTGGCTGTGAAGCCTCCAACGCTGCTGATCAAGCTGGTGTGTTGAAGTGGAAATCCTGTAGCAATTTGTTCAGGGTCTTCTACATCCATCTTCTGCAAGGAAAAGGGAAATTGTCTGTTTGGTTCAGATTAAATTCTTACACAGGAGTAAATGAAGGACTAGAAAGAGGTCTTGGATGAAGGGAAGCTAAGAAGCAGGGAGCCCTCTTGAGCAAAAGGCTGAAGGAAGGGCGTAGAGTAGAGACCAGACTGTGAAAGAGGAACCTAGAGGAAGGGTAGGTGGCTCTAAGAAAAGAACAGATGAGAACTGATATAAGAACGGCTATTTAGACAGAGGACACTTACAGAACTTCACCCCAAATCTCCTGATGACCGCTCCCAAGGGCTTCATATAGATGTTAAACAGCATGGGGGACAAGATGGTACCCTACGGCATCCCAAACCACAATGGCCAGGGGGCCGAAAGATAATCACCCAATGCTATTCTTTGAAAACGACCTTGGAGATAGGATCAGAACCATTCTAAAACACTGCCTCCAATACCCATCTCACCAAGTCGGCCCAGAAGGATACCATGGTCAATGGTATCAAAAACCTCTGAGAGATCAAGTAAGAGTAGCAGGGTCGCACTCCCCTGTCCTTCTCCCAATAAAGGTCATCCATCAGGGCAAACAAGGCCGATTCAGTCACATAACCAGGCCTGAACCCAGACTGGAATGGGTCAAGATAATCTGTTTCATCCAAAAGTACTTGCAATTGCTGTGCCAAAACTTTCTCAATCACCTTCCCTAGAAAGGGGGTATTTGCAACCGGTCAGTAATTGTTGCAAACCAATGGGTCCAGGGTGGGCTTTTTCAGGAGCAGTCGGATCACCGCCTCTTTCAGGGTGGCTGGAACCACTCCCTCCCGCAATGATGCATTGACCACACCCTGGATCCATTTGGTCAAACCCCCTCAGCTAGCTTTAATAAGCAAAAATGGGCAAGGGTCGAGAGGACACATTGCTGACCCATCATCACAAGCACCTTGTCTTCATCATCAGGTCGCATCAACTGAAACCATTCCCAAGAAGTTGCAGCAGATGTTGCACTCGACACTTCATTAGGGAATACAGTAGATGTGGATGTGTTCAGTTCAGAGCAAGAACCACCAGTCGGAGACGAGGGTGCAATCAATTCTTGTTTTATTAAAGTAATGGATACATCAAAGGCTGTGCACCTCATAGAAACCCCTATGCTAACTCACTACAATCCCTAACTGCACTCTAGACATTCTCTGCAACTTGTGAACAAAGTTGACTCAGCGCCCTCTTCTGGGCGCGGTAGCCTCAAATAGGAGAGGTCTTGGGCGTAACCTCTCACTGTGTCGCACACATGCCCCCTTCTGCCCGGTCCGCTTCTCCTGACGTCGTGAGCACGGTGAGGGGGGGCGTGCCTCCGAAGGCTCATCGGAAAGCACAGGTTCCTGATTGGCAGGTGGGAGAACGGAGGGTGGGGAAGCGTCAGGCATTTCTAAGATACTGCTTGGTGAAGGAGGAGTGTCTGCTCTCTCAGGAGCATCCCCCAACAGTCCCGTGGGAGTGCTGGGGGGATGAGCGCTGTCCCATTGAGGACCAGCCATGGGAACTGGTGGGGCGGGCGACTCATTCTCTTCCCCAAGGTCAGGGTTAGACTCAACAACAGCTGGATCATCCATGCTCCCTAATGGCTGAGGCTTCTGAAACTAATGCCTTCCCCCTCCTTCCTCGGGAAGGACACTGGGTCCGTCACCCCTGGGCTCAACAGGATGGGGCATCTAGACCTCTGTGGAGGTGAGCAACTTTACGCTCAAAGTGCCTTGCATACAATTCACAGTGAGCCTCCAAAAGGCCTAACACTCCATTTTCTGGAGTAGATGTCAACGGACCCCTGCCAATACAGAAAAGCTCCACTGGATGACTACTTGAGGATGAGATGGAAGCAGAGAAGTGGGCCTTCTTCGCCTCCCTCACTGCCACACAGTAGGCACGGTTATGATATTTTACTCATGCCTGATCAGCCTCAGAGCATATCTTTCACCACTTGCACTCTAGCCATTGTCCAGCCTGTTTCATTGCCCCAGGGGCGTCACTAGGGCAGTGTGGCGGGTGCGGGCCGCATCGGGCGACACCACAAGACAGGGGTGACACCCAGAGCCGCCCCCTGCCATAGGCACCGCCGCCGGGAAGCGGCAGGCGCGGCCAAGGAGGAGAGAGATCAAGAGAGATTAGGAGCGAGTGCAGTGACTGCCCTCTTTCCTCAGTGCCCGCCCTGCCGCCTCACAGGCTGGCTCCTTCGCACTCCCTCGCAGCTTGCTCCCACACGCTCTTTCTCTCCCGCCTCCCTCCATCTCACGTGTG
The DNA here is from genome assembly GCF_030035675.1 of Rhineura floridana. Taxonomy (NCBI): domain Eukaryota; kingdom Metazoa; phylum Chordata; class Lepidosauria; order Squamata; family Rhineuridae; genus Rhineura; species Rhineura floridana. The sequence continues at coordinate 76,369,674 of NC_084487.1, read as the reverse complement.
CGCTCCCTGCAGGGGCATCACTAGGGTGGTGCGGCGGGTGCGGGCCGCACCGGGTGACACCAACCTTAGTGATGCCACTGCATTGCCCTTAGCTCACTGGTGTACCAAGGTGAAAACCAAGCTCCACAATGCCAGGCCACTGGGCACAGCAGATGAGCATTGACGAACCCATCCATGAGAGGAGTGGCAGCAAGGAACAAGGTGTAGATAGCCTTGTCCTCATCTTCTATGGTAATTCACCACCTCTCCATGGCTAGACTTCCCTCTACCCATGATCACTGAAATTGAGGTGGCATCACCCATGTTCCTCCTTACTAAGACTCGCCCTAAACACCTGATATGGACCCAACAAGAGCCCACCAACAAAAACTACCTGAGCCAATTATCCCAGTAGGCCTCTGTGAGAATTGGCAGGGGCGTCACTACCGGGCTGCAGAGGGTGTGGACTGCACCCGGGTGGCACCCTGAGGGGGGTGACACCCAGAGCCGCCCCACCCTGCGCCGTTGCCCAGCAAAAGAGCCGAGAAGCACTCCGGGTCGGCGCAGCCAACTCCTCCTTAGAGGCGGGTGGGCGGGCGAGACGGAAAGCAGGCACCCGCTCGTTGGTGGTGAAGCCGGGACGGGCCTTCCACTACCAGCCTGGAGTGTGTGCGCGTGCGTGCGTGCGCACAGGAGGGCGCGCACAGGAGGTCCGCACCCCCCCCGCACTCCCGCTAGTGACGCCGCTGAGAATTGGAAACAGTCAGGCCCACTCAATATTTTTCACACAGGGCACATCTACTCCCCCCACCCCCGTCTCACACCCAGGGAGGGCCAGCCTTCTGCCAGTTACAAACTCTCACTCTGAAGGCACCTGGCGACTTTCTCCTGTCATTCAATTCACTGCACAGGCTCTCACTCTGCGCAGAAACTACACATGAGCCATATGCCCTCCCCACTACCAATCTTCTGTAGATTGGTTGAGTGTAGTCTGGCAGTCTGTTTTGACTAATGTACACATTTTTGCAAGCATTTTCTCCTAATATAATGTATTTTTGTATGTTATTTCCACTAATATATTGCTTTTTATGTACACTTTTCCCTAATACATGCATTTTGGTAAACATTCTTTAGTGGGAGAACTGCACTTCCAAATTCAGACACATGCAGATTTTGAAGGCCATATGTCTTTTGGTTCTCACATTGAATTTGACAGATTTGGCTTTACATGTGAACTGAATCAAATTTCTGTCCCATCCCTAGTCAAGAGGCAGGGCAGCTAAAGAAGCAATTACTAGGTCTAAAAACTAAACCCTGACAGGCACTTCAGGTCACTTCAGCATTATGATCTGGCATCCCTAAGGGGGCAACAAGGCCCAAAATACAGGGGAAAGCTGTATGAAATCATATATTGATTTGAACTAACCAGTCTGTTATTGAATGGTTTCCAGTTTTTCTTCTAAGTTGTTAGGGTAAATGCAATTAATTTTCTTCCAAATGCAATTACTGTTCTTATTTATAGCGTACTTTCCCCCACCATACTCACTGGTGCCCTTGGAACAGAAGATCTTAATTTAAGCTCCATTAAAATGAACAGTTTGTGCACAAGTAGCGTGTGCTAAATTAGACATTGTTTGTAAATAACATTATCTTTTCACAAATGGGACTTGCAACATAATGTTGCAGTGTGTAATGCTGCTGCTGAGGTTTGTACACACGTCACGCCACTTAGCAGCCAGCATTCGAAGGCCACTTCTTGGAGGTGTGGGATGTTACTCACCAGATTTTTTGTTTGTACTTCTGCAAATCTTGGGTTTGTGTTATAGTTACAGGGCACATGCAGTTGGGTCAAATGTTGCTAAGGTACCCCACTTCCTTCTTCCTTTTTTATGTGGGAATCACACTGATTCCCATCCTGTTGCCTAGGAGGAATGCCAGGATTTAACTCCTTATATGCTGCAGTCAAAGTGGTCATTTAGAAATACTTTCCTACAGGCCTCTAGAGACAGTACATGGTTTTGCTTGTATAAGGTGATGTTTGGGGATAGCTACGTATTCTTTTAAAATCTTTAAAAAAGATTTTCTTAACTATATTCCTTTTTTATGTGGCATAAAACTTTCCATGTTGAGGCATGTCCCATGAGTATTGTGAGCTAGATTTCCCTTTCTCTCCCTTGCGAAAGTTTTGAAAATGTACATTGTGTCCCTTTCTTTTTATAGGACTAGCTTAACATTCATGCACACTTTCATTATGGGGACAGTTGTTTATGATCCATGCCTGCTAGTTTAAAAAACCTTTCCTTGTCTGACTGTTTAAATTGGTGTTTATGGGATAAGGGACTTTTAAAGTTATCCTGGGACATCTGTACTTTATCATGCATGCAGCTCAAAACAGTATTATTACTGGCATTAAAAACAGTGTTTTTAACAAACCCAGTGAGTAAACTTTTGTCTGCAATTTATAGGCATGAAAACCCACTGAAGCAGAGTGATCTGTTGTGTAAGTGATATTAGAGGCAAATAGTTCACATATGATGATCCTGACTCCTTCCTTTACTGTCCATAACATATGGAACCTCCTGGCCTTTTTTATTAAACACTTTATCTAGAAAACAGCTTATGATACTGCACAGCCATTCCTGGATAAGCACTGTGCATCTATGCAGGAAGCCCAACATTGCAAAGGGGTGTACCTACTTCCACTTTACCTTGCACCAAACAACAGTTCTGCTTTAAAACTTTTATCAGATAGCAGAGGTGAGCAAGATGTACCATTAATTCTATTCTAGTTTTAACTCCTGCTTTTTGGCAGATGATTAAATAGCATAAAGTTCAGAAGAGGAACTGATACTTCCAGAGTATAAGGAGAACACCAAATCCCTGGTGTACCATGACTATTACCAACCAGGCCAATTAATTGCTATTTGCAGGACTCTGCACATCTCATCTCAGGGATAGTGGCTTGCTGCTGATTGAGCAATCTAGACAATAGTTACAAGGCTTAGGACTTCAATCTGTTCCATGTTTTGCCTTAGTAATTAGAATAAGTGTTTATTTTTACAGAGTAATAGGATGGTGATTATTCAAGAGTGTTGTTGTTGTTGTTGTTGTTAATTTGTCACTTTTCTTGCAAAGCAACCCAAAGAGATTTGCAACAATAAAATCAAAACCAATTATAACAAACAAATCCATTAAAGTAACAAACACAATACAACCTCAGGATGGATCAACACAAGTAAAGACAGGCCTTGCAAGACCTGCCACATTAAAAGAGACCTTTGATACCTAAAGCCCTTCAGATTAAGGGCCAAAAGCCTGGGTAAAAAGGTAGTTTTTGCCTGGTGCCTAAAAATGGATAACGATGGTGCCAGGCGTAGCTCTCAGGGAAGAGCATTTCACAAGCAGGGAGCAGCCACTGAAAAGGTCCATTCTCGTGTCGCCATCCTCTGCCCCTCTCTCGGAGGGGGCACATGGAGAAGGACTTCAGATGAAGAACACAGGGTCCAGGTTGGTTCATGTGGTTCATTTATGTATTTATTTATTTAATGTTTGTGTTTCTTTTTTAAAAAAATTAAAAACAAATCCTACATTCATCCACAAACAATATCAATATCATCTACGTAACATGCACTCACACAAACACCAGACTGCAGTAGGCCTTTGAAGGCTGCAGTGGTGAAGACACAGCAGCGCTAGCACAAATAGGCCTGGCCTGTCACCTGCTATCACACAAGATGGCAGCAGGGGGTGTTGATGCCCCTGCCACCATCTTGGGTAATGGTAAATATGAGCGTGCAGCATGCTGACATGGCAATGCAGTGATGCAGAAAGTGGCACAGCCCAATGCTGGCACAGATTACAGAGCAGGAGCTACAACCATCCAGCCTGAGCAGTAAGGACCCACAGACAGTGCCCAACCTGACTGCCCACTGCTGCCGGGCCTGACAAACACCTACATATAGACTGTCATATGCAGAAGAAATGAGCACTGCTAAATAACAAAGGAAAAAACAAGGAAAAAGGTAGAAAAACAAGAGAGAAATCCTTACAGCAAATAAAACGAAATACATTGTCCTGCTGTTTACTGTACTAAACCATTGCAAATAAAGCCCATCTTTCAAAAGGCATGTTTGTCTGTATTTATTTATTTAAGTATTGATAGGCCACCCTTTTCATAGAGTACAACAAGGCGGCTTACAAGATACAAAGACATAAACATTTAAAAACAATTAAAATCATTAAAAGCAATACTAAAAGCATCAATAATACTGTATTGGCTAGGGGTGGGGGTGGGGAATCATGTTAAAAGGCCTGTCTAAAAAGTTCGGCTTTTAAAAGATACCGGAAAGTAGGGAGGGATGGTTCCTTCCAAACCTCTATTCATAGGGAGTTCCACAGGGCAGAACCTTTCCTCCTATCAGCTGCCATTTAAAAATGTTTAGGAGAAAATAGGGTATCTCAGGAAGGCAGCAAATCATTTTTCAGTCTAGGTTCAAAGTTTCAGTCCAGTTTCAAAGTTTACCAAAACATGAGCTGATCCTCCACTCTCTCAGGATCACCAAAAAGAGATAGTGGCCTTGTTGACCTGCTGGTCCATTCACTTCATGTTATACGCCATGATGTAATACAACACCTTTTCCTAACCTGGTGCCTCCCCCAGATGATTTGGACTACAATTCCCATGTGCGCCTGTATGGGAAATATCTTGGAAGACACTGCAATGTAACAAGGAAGTTTACGATGGCATGCTCAATTCCCCTGTCCCATGCTCCTATCTCAAGCTCCTTTGTTCCAGCCAGGTGGGCCTCTTGGCATGCTTTCTCACCCTGCCTATGTAGTATACAACAGTACAGAAGGCTCTATTTATGTAACACTGATGAGTCAAGGAGAGGCCCTTAACTGCCCAGATAGACCATGAATGCCAATAGCTCATTAGCGAAGATGTTTTCACACACTGCTAAGGGCTGGGAACATGGTCTTTAAGGCAGGTGCAAAGAATCATATTGCTACAAAGCTCAAGGACACTGACCAAAAGAACTGATAAACAAAGACAGAATTGTGAGACCCAAATTATAAATATCCCAATAGGTATAGCTAATTTAAGTCACAGGTGCAAACCTGCACCCAGGCCCAGGGGCTCTTTTGGTATAAATAAAGCTCCTTAAATTCTGTTCAGGGAGCTTTGACACAGACCTTGACAGCAGTGGTGCTATGTACCTGTGGGCAGAACTTGGAAAAGTTACTTTTTTGAACTACAACTCCCATCAGCCCAATCCAGTAGCCATGCTGGCTGGGGCTGATGGGAGTTGTAGTTCAAAAAAGTAACTTTTCCAAACTCTGTCTGTTGGCCATTAGCTGGGATCTCTCTGTTGTTGCCTATTTGGAGCTGCCAACAACTGAAAGGAGAATGTAAGATCGTCTTTCCTCCATAGCTGCTTGTATCTTTCTTAGCTCCTTGCCTAATAAAAGCTTTGAACTCTCCCTACTTGTGTGCTTATTGCCTCTGATCTTACAAGCCTCCTGCCATTGGCAAAACAGTCCCACATCTGTGCTGGCTGGAGCTGATGGAAGTTACAGAGTCCAAAACATCTGGAGGGTATAAGGTTAAGAAAGACTGCAGTAGATCATGTTGGATCATTTGGTTAATGAAAACTGAGTTAAATGCTCTTTTGCCTAAAGTCATAAGTCCTGTCACAAAAACCCCCGAAATAAAATATGTAGACAGTAGAGGGGAAATCTAAAATTTATTTACAATCCACAGCTGTTGCTGCTCTTCAGAAGCAGTAATTCTTATTCATAAAATCATACCAAAAATGACAAGCGACTTCAAAAATGACTTAGCTGAGACCTTGTAAAACAAAGCAAAACAAAAACAAACAACTTAATTTCTGGCTGAGTTGTTCAGGTATTTTATCTACTGCTCTGATAGTTCTTATCTGCTTTTATGCTCGTGTTTCTAATTTATTTATTTTTTAAATGTCAACTTCATGTGTTGTTATGGTTATACTATTAGCTGTTTTGGACATCCTCAAATGGAGAGGTAAGGCTAAAAATTTCCAAAATAAATAAACAGCACTGACAAATGCTTGTATGTATGAGATTTGCTGTTTCTGTAGGCAGGTACCATCCATCAGTGCCACAGAGTGGTGCCTTGTTCAAATGTAACATAGCTTTATATTGCCCCCCTGAAGGGTGGGATAAAAATAAAATAAAATAAATATATCCAGTATCTCATTTTTCTGTACTGTTTCAACTTTCTCTGTCTGCATTTGATCCTGACAACTAGCAACTGCTTCATTAACTGGCAAAAAGAATGTGAACTGTAGGGTGCACACCTACTCATTCCCTATGTTGGCAGATAGGTAAACCTATTTCAGGGTGGCAAGATCTGACAAGATGGGATTTTATTAATCTTTTATGTCTGCACAGTGAGAGGAGTTGAGAGCTTGGTAGGTTACTCTGACTCGTTAGGGAGACCCTGTTTCCATGTAGAGGAAACCTATTCCATAGATCTGGCTATTCTGAAAGCATTTGTGGTATGGTGTGGTTTTCTCCCTGCTGTGGTGGCACACTATAAATCTGGATTCTGTCAGGCAATCTGTAGGAAATTAATGCATCAAAGGTCCTGATTTGGACCAGGGGGTTCCTATAATGACTCAAAGGGCATTCTGACTTTTTGAATCTACCCTAAAATATCATAATGTTCACCACAGTAGCTGTGATGTGCAATCTGTACAAATAACTACTGTCAGGCTTCTGCTCTCCAGGCATCTTTGTGCATTCATTATGATTTGTGCTCATGTTGCTATTGGAGTGGTCATATATCCAGTCCCACTTTCAGTATTATCAGTATTATTTGCACCTGCAAAGGTTTTGGGGCAGTCACACTGCTTCATTTCCAATCATTGCATACCCTGTAACTTCCTGCTGAAATCCCTTACCTTTTCATATCATAAATGTTCTGGGATCCTTATTGTTCCACTTTTGTTGCATTGTAGCCTCTCCAGTAATATGGTAGCACTGGGGAAGCATTGCAGAATAATTTATAAAGCGGAATAAATCCACTACTAATGCACTATTATTGTGTCGACACAATGTTGCAGTAAACACCTGCAATAAAACACCAGTCTGGACGGTCAGCTCCTTCAGTGTGTCAAGCTGGTATTGGGGGAGGGGAGAGAGAGAGAGAGAGAGAGAGAGAGAGACTGTGTATACACACTCCGTACATTTAAAGCACCTCAAAACCACATTCCCCCCAAGAATCCTAGAAACTATAGCTTGTTAAGGCTGCTGGGAAGTGTAGCTCTGTGAGGGGTACACTACGGTTCTCAGGATTCTTGAGGGAGGGTGCCACCGATCTGCTGTAAATGTATGGTGGTGTTAGGGTTGCCAGGTTCTTGGCCTGAGACTGATCCTGTATCTTTAGGAGAAGAGAAAGTCAGCCAAGTGCAGGTGTTCTTGTAACTCTGTAATAGGAAAAACCACAAGGTGGAATTCTCCCTTCCCCGTGCCCAACTTTTAAAGATACAGAAGAGCTCTTGGTTGCCCTCCAAGAGGTCTTCTGTATCTTTAAAAGTTGGGCAGGGGGAAGGGAGAATTCCACCTTGTGGTTTTTCCCATTACAGAGTTGCAAGAACACCTGAACTTGGCTGACTTTCTCTTCTCCTAAAGATACAGGATCAGACTCAGGCCACGGGCCTGGCAACCCTAGGTGGTGTGTATGCAGCCAGAGAGAGAGAGAGAGAGAGAGAGAGAGAGAGAGAGAGAGAGAGAGACTTCTGGCCTTCCAAACCTCAGACTTTGAAGGGGGAGGAATTTAATGCCACCTAAATCCTTCTCTTATATCTCAGTCCACCCCTGTCCCTTCTGCTCGCAGAGAAGGATTGGAGCCTTTTCCTCCTTGGCAGGCACTTCCTCCTTCCTTCCCACTCTCCCCAATACAGTGTGGCAAGCCTCTGGCCTCTCACAAAACATCTGAGTCCAGCCAAGCATTTTGCTGCATCTCTGTTGCCCCAGAATGCTGACTGTGATCTCCTCCCCCTGCCATCACATCAGTAGTTGTGCCACAGCCCTCCCTCAGAGCTTTCAGCTGCTGCTGCTGCTGCTTCTCTGGCTTTTTAGCTGATCCCAGTGCCTCAGATGATGACAGGGAGTGAGCCAATGTGCCTGCTGACTGTGGCATGGTCTGGGATCCAGATGCCTGCATAGCAGTGTTTGATGGCTCCTCACAGTAATACTTTAAATGAGAAGTGATCGCTTCATGTACCTATTTAAAATGTCTAGTTTCTTGTACTCATTCATCATGAATATTTTATGAGATATACAGCTTCTGTCAACTCTGGCTTTGATCATATGTGTTGTTCCATTGCATGACATGGCATTTCACTTATCCACGACTTGACAGATTAGCTCTTTCTAAAGTTTGCACCACAGCAGAGCAATGAAATTAATCTTGGCGCTGCAGCTTTCTCCTTGAGGTTCCAGTGCATTTCACATCGCCTCATGCTCAAAAACAACTGTTCTCAGATAATAATGTCTGATTAACTGACACTCATTATTAAGGTATTTATTATTTCATTAGTTAAAACAATTATACCCAGAATGGTCATAAGGTGGCTTAACGATGCTTACAGTAAAACGACAATAAAAGAATCGTGAAACACTAGATTATAAAACCAACAGCAGTAAAAAAAGAAAAAGCACAGCATAGCCTGAAGGGCATTACGGACAACTAAACTACTATCCCCAGTTGCCCTCTGAAATAGCAGTCTTAGGGCACAATCCTATACTTGAGTGGTCTTAGGAAGCTGTGTAAGTGCTGCTTCATCTTCAGAGAAAGGAGTTACCCTAGAAGAATTACATTTACATCAATAGAACTCATCCCAGTACACTGGTGTATAACTCCATGGGCATGTGTATGTCTTTGGTCGCTATTTTCAGGCAGGATTCAATCACATACTGGCAAATTCAGGCTGCACAATTATAACTGGGAGATCTTGGGCAACAAATCGGCTTCTCCAATATACTGGACTTTATGCAATAAGGAAAGTGATGAGAAAATGCACTGGAAAGTGAGGGATAATACTTGCTTCGACACAACAGCATCCAACCTTCCTGCAAGCAAATCAGAGTGAATGCTCATTAAATAGCGAATGCTGTCTTATGTCTCTGCAAGCTATCCAGATGAATGTTTATGTTCCTCCTCCTGTGAGGAAAGGCAGGATATAAACCAAATAATAAATAAATAAACAAACAAACAAACATATTGTTTATTGAACATTAATAGGTTGTCTGGAAGCCTCCCTGGGGTAAATGTAAGTATAGGATTATTCTTCCTATCTGCCATCTGAACTCACTAATGCAGGGATGGGGAACCTGTGGCCCTCCAGATGTTGTTGAACTACAATGCCCATGAGCCCCAACTGGCATGGCCAGTAGTTAGGGATGATGGGAGTTGTAGTTCGGTGACATCCGGAGGGCTGCAGGTCCTCACCCCTGCACTAATGAACCCCAGTAGCCTTCAGATTCATGTAGTTACCTCTTTTTCTTAAGGCTGCCTCAAACATAATCAAAATACTGCACATTCTTTCCTGCTAACAGGTAATATAGGACCATCTTCAGATCTTACCACAGAAATTATGCCATGTGTATTGGGTTACCTGATTTTCACTTTTAATTTTGAATATTAAAAGATGCATGTTTAAACCATGTACATTATCATATTACCCAAACATAAGATGGGGTGGGGTTCTTTGTGCCAATCTATAGCCTAAACATCTATTGCACTAAAATCATATTTCTTGTTCACAATCCTATTTGTGATATAATCTGCAATGGCAAGAAAATATGTGCCTTATCAGGCAAAATTGTCATGGGCTCTTGGACTATAAGAAGCTACTTGAGCTGCTTGGAGGTTATTGAGGATGATGAAGCAGTATATAAATCCTGTTACTGTAACTAAAATAAAACAAAACATAAATATAGAGTAGGCAAGATAGTATCTTTTATTTTTAGAACATGTAGTTTAACTCAAGGTGTTTGCTGTGGAGCATTTTGAAGACCAGTGAAAGGTGTCACCTTACTGGACTGGTGTTCTGTATGTTTAATACACCTCTTTAGGATTGCACAACAGGAGAGCCTGGCTAGGAGTCCAGAGTCTGTGAGTTCAAATGCCCACTCTTGTCTCCTGGGTGTAAAGGGCCAGCTAAAGATCGCCCCACAGTGAGTGGCTCAGGGGTTACGTGCCCTGCCACCTGTGCAGCCGTGGGCAAACTGCATAGTCCCAATGAGCCCAGTTGCCCCCCAGCTGGCAGTTGTGGACAAGGAAGGGGCTGGCTTGTGCAGCTGTGGCAAACTGAGCAGGCCCTAGCCAGCTGGGGAGGACTAGCCTCAGAGGAAGGCAATGGTAAACCCCCTCTGAATACTGCTTACCATGAAAACCCTATTCATAGGGTAGCCATAAGTTGGGATCGACTTGAAGGCAGTCCATTTCCATTTTAGGATTGCACTAATATGTTCCAAGATGTTTAAGGCTCTCTTCATAACTTTGGTGTGGTGCACATTACATTTTAGATGGCTTGAAAGTCACTCACAGATCTGTACTATTAGTTAAATCCTGTTCTTAAGAGATGGTTGCATCTTGAATTACAACCCTCATAAATGAAAAACACCAAACAGGAGAAAAGGGGTTTAATGAGAAAACACTTCATTCAGAGAACCTAAGAACTAAGAAAAGCTTGCTAGATCAGGCCAACGGCCCATCCAGTCCAGCTGTCAACCAGATGCCTGTGAAAGAGTGAAAGAACTGTATGTGTTTAATATATATATATATATATATGTTGTACAATACTTTACCCATAAAAAGTGTGATAGAAATTATTATTGTGAATAAACTTATGAGGGGGAGATTACAGGAAAAAAGTCAACCGGATGAAGGAAGAAGGCCAGGAAATATATTACTCTACTTTCCCCCTCTTTTTCATAGAAGATAGGACAAGGTGGATTTTAATTGACATAAAAACTGACTGAGATAAAATATTAGGAAGAAACATAAGAATATTCCAGTACTATAAGATTATATTTAGAAAGACTGCAGAATCGTTTTGATTGTTTTCAAAAAGAAGCCGAGGAGAATCCTAAGAGATGCATTGGAATGGATATAGGTTAGGTCTCCCTACCTTAGGATTAGCTATGTGCTATCCCCTCTGAGTTCAAGATGATACAGTAAATCAAAACTCTTATCTGCCTAGAAAGTAATATGTTACAACATCCACATTTACAGCTGCATAAAAACAAACTGAGAACCAACAAATCACTTTCAGCACTCAGCGACTGCAATATCAAGTGATGAGTCACATTTGCACAATAGCCAACTCAGAACTAACACCAAACATGGACTCATCCATCACATCACTGACACAGCGTCACAACAAGCACAATGCTTTTCAGGGAAGGTGTCAGGCCCCTACCCGTCAGGATCCCACCTCAGACACCACCTGCTAGGATCCTGCCTGTGGTCACCGCCTTGTCATGGTCCCACCTCAGGGTCCTGATCTTTAAACAGTTCTCTCACTGGCTCTAGCAAAGATCTCTCAAGATCCCGCTGCTAGGCAGCACCACCAGACACTCCCTGTAAAACAATATTGCCTTGAGACTGTGCCTTAGTCTCCTCCTGGCTTATTGCTACTTTGTGTCTGGGTGCACTTACAGGCCACAACCACCCTGTATCTTTGTGCCCATAAAGAATACAGCCCTGGGTTGCTCTTTATACCTGATGATGTTACACTATCTCTTCACCGCTGCCACCATTGATACTGTTTCCCAACCTTGGTATATACCCTGCCCACCCTTCTGGTCTGTGTAAACCCAGCCAAGGATCAGGCATTAGGCAAACCAAGAAATATTTATTTATATACACAGGGAATAACAAGATTACTTAAAGGTATTGTCAACAAGCGTGTCGTTTCATAAGATGCGTTACTCTTTATGTTTCTAGTCATCAATAACCTGCCTCACTACCCGCCTAATTCAATCCACCCTCCAAAATCCAGAACCAACCAATGAACTCCTAAACCCACCAACTAAAACCAACCAACTAACCAACCTCTCATTTATACCTTGAGCCCCTCAAGCGCTCAGCCAATCATAATACAACATGCATCAACATTCTAACCCATGTACTTCCCCCTCTCACTCAGTCCACTTACCTCATTTACTCTAATAAACCCACACTTACCATATTTACAGTATTATAAATACAGGGGCATCACAGAAGTCTCTCTCTCTCTCTCTCTCTCTCTCTCTCTCTCTCTCTCTCTCTCTCTCTCTCTCTCTCTCTCTCTCTCTCTCTCTCTCTCTCTCTCTCTCTCTCTCTCTCTCTCTCTCTCTCTCTCTCTCTCTCTCTCTCTCTCTCTCTCTCTCTCTCTCTCTCTCTCTCTCTCCCCCCCCCCTTTTTAACCCATGCTATCAAGCCAGAAAAAGGTTTCTGAACTCAAATAGTCTCTGAGTGTTTTTATAACAAGTAGTGTACAGCTGAACATCAAGAAGACTAAAGTAATGACATACAGCTGAACGTCAAGAAGACTAATGTAATGACAACAGAAGTTTTATGTAACTTTAAAATTGACAACGAGGACATTGTCAAGGATTATCAATACCTTGGCACAGTCATTAACCAAAATGGAGACAATAGTCTAGAAATCAGAAGAAGGCTAGGACTGGGAAGGACAGCTATGACAGAACTAGAAAAGGTCCTCAAATGCAAAGATGTATCACTGAACACTAATGTCAGGATCATTCAGACCATGGTATTCCCAATCTCTATGTATGGATGTAAAAGTTGGACAGTGAAAAAAGCAGATAAGAGAAAAATCAACTCATTTGAAATGTGGTGTTGGAGGAGAGCTTTGCACATATCATGGACTGCAAAAAAGACAAATAATTGGGTGTTAGAACAAATTAAACCAGAACTATCATTAGAAGCTCAAATGATGAAACTGAGGTTATCATACTTTGGACACATAATGAGAAGACATGAGTCACTAGAAAGGACAATAATGCTGGAAAAAAAGAAAGTAGTAGAAAAAGGAAGGCCAAACAAGAGATTGATTGATTCCATAAAGGAAGCCACAGACTTGAACTTACAAGATCTGAACAGAGAGGTTAACGACAGATGCTATTGGAGGTCACTGATTCATAGGGGTCACTGTAAGACGTAATCGACTTGAAGGCACATAACAACAAGGATAGATGTGCCCTGTGTGAAAGATATTGAGTGGATCTGACTGTTCCCAATTCTGTCAGAGGCCTACTGGGATAACTGGTTCAGGCAGGTTTTGTTGGTGGGCTCTTGTTGGGTCCATATCAGGTGTTTAGGAGGAGTCTTAGTAAGTTTTAATTGACTTGAAGGTGCATAACAACAAGGGAGGGACAACTGCAATAAATATGAACACTCTTTCTTCTAAAAACTAGAACCCAAATGAGATTCAGCTCAAATTTAGTAAGGTGTGTGTGTGAAATTTGGGTCTTGCTGAAACTGGGGTCAGAATTATTCTAAAGTTTCAGGAGGCTTACCATTCATTACACAAGGGTCAGTTCTTTCTTTCTTTCTTTCTTTCTTTCTTTCTTTCTTTCTTTCTTTCTTTCTTTCTTTCTTTCTTTCTTTCTTTCTTTCTTTCTTTCTTTCTTTCTTTTGTCTTTCTGTCTTTCTGTCTTTCTTAGTTCTGCCAGTGGAAATAGACAAAGCTTCTCTTGGTGATTGCCAGCTGGCACTTGCCATTTTTCACCCACAGAATGCAGCATTTTCCCAGGACGTTATGGAGGAAAATGGTGGATGTCATTGGCAGCTGCCATTGCTTGTGGCAAATACCTTTTTTGTCCCAGAATGTCCAGAATCATTCCCCCTCTGGAATGATGTTGCACTCCGCGGGTGGGAAAAATAGCTGCCAAAGAGAGCTCCACCACAGGTAGCAGCCAGCTGGCATACAGTAGAAAAAAGAACAGAAACATCTAGCAACTACCATGTGAGAAGACCTCCAAGCCTGTTCCGGTTGGGCTCTCATCCCCACACACCCCGACAGGGCATCTACCACCAACTGATGATTTTTGATCCTGTTTATTAAACTTCTCCTCATGCATTTTGATACTACTCTGTAAGTAGGAGACAGTGGAGTGCCTTCTAGAGATTCTGAATCAAGTGAGGCTCTGAAATCTGTCACAGTACTGTTCTTATGCTAGGTGTGGGGGTACCAAAATGTCTAGTTGTGCGTCTGACTTGGCTAAATGGGGCTGGGGAGCAGAAGGATGGAGCACAACATTAGACAAATTACTGCATCCAAAGCTCAGCTACTCTCACTGGCCAGGGCAGAAGGTGGGAAGAATTCCCCCTCCCTTCTTTTTGCTACACCAGCTCCAGGCTGGCACAGCTGAGAGGGCCAAATTGAGCCCCCATCAGGGAGGTGGAACAACTTTGGATCCTATGGATACATTGCTGGCTCTGGTCCAATTCCACCACCACCCCTCTGCTGCTATAAGGCCCTGTTTCAGGGCTTCTGTGCTGGCTAATGACAGCAGGAAGACCTAAGCTTCAGTAACCACAGTTTTTCTAATCTTAACACCATCCAGATATGCTGACCAGGGGGGTTGGATTGCTCTGTTAAAGGATTGTATAGGATTCAATACATTGGAACATCAGAAGGGTCCTGATGGATCAGACCAAAGTCTGTCTCATCTAGCATCACTCAAGGTCAATCAGATGCTTCCTAAAAGCCCACAAGCAGGACATGAATGCAATAGCTCTAGGGTGACCACTTGTGCCTTGCAAAAAGGAAATGCATTCTCCAAGAGAAGACACAAATCTGTATATGCAAATATGTATGTATAGATGCAAAATTAGGAATATTTTTTACCACTTAAACAGAAATACAATTAGGGTTGCCAGGTTCTTGGCCTGAGACAGATCCTGTATCTTTAGGAGAAGAGAAAGTCAGCCAAGTGCAGGTGTTCTTGCAACTCTGTAATGGGAAAAACCACAAGGTGGAATTCTCCCTCCCCCCTCCACAACTTTTAAAGATACCGAAGACCTCTTGGTTGCCAGGCCCAGCCTCCAAGAGGTCTTCTGTATCTTTAAAAGTTGTGGAGGGGGGAGGGAGAATTCCACCTTGTGGTTTTTCCCATTAAACAGTTGCAAGAACGCCTGCACTTGGCTGACCTTCTCTTCTCCTAAAGATACAGGATCAGTCTCAGGCCATGGACCTGGCAACCCTAAATACAATACATCTCTCCATATTGGAGTGTGATCAGGTGATCTCTGTGCCAACTCAATCTGGTCTTCCAAGTGCTAACAGCTGATGAGTAAGTTCAAGGCCCCTGTTCTCCCTTCTTATGGTTCTTTATCTCTAACTGGACTTAGGGGCAATATCCAACAAAGTAGTTCCATTAGTGCAAGGATTTCTGTTTCCGTAATGGAACTTCCCCTCCCTCTCTTCTTCCCGTGTGCATTCCCAAATCTGCTCTGGAGGGATGGGGGAGTTCCCAGAACAGATGGGGGGGCACTCAGGGGTGTGTGGAGAGAAGAGAGGGAGGGGAAGTTCTGTTGCACAGACACTGTTAGATACCACCACATCCTCCCCCTGCCAATAGCCCTTCCTTGCTGTTGCATCCCCCTATCCCCAAATTGGTATTGAGTTGTATTACTGTCCTGGCCAACCCTGTTACATTCAGACTTGGACTCACTGGTGTGTTTAAGTTTAATGAGAAATTCAGAACATTTCATAGATCAGTGTACAGACTACATCAGCCTCTGTTGCTGCACAAGGCATGGTTAGACAAGGCTACTCATGTTAAAATGTTGTTGCAGCAACTCACCGTGCCCCGAGCCCACTTAAGTAGTCTCAGGGTGGGCTTTTTGCTTGCATGGGAACTGTCTCCTAGATCCGGACGGGGCAAGCAAATTGGCACCCCTTCTCAGGGGCTGGGAGAGAGCTCAGTCTGTTTGTGTCTTTACATCCTCCGACATGTCCTTGGTGACAGGGTAGAGACAGTTCAGGCAAGGGGAGCAGGTCTGTGTCTGATTCTATGTCTTCAGTGGTAACAGGTGCCCCCTCCCACTGCAGCCCTCTAGGCCGCTCCCCAGAATCCCAGTCCTCATCCCCTTCCTGCTCGCTTTGCCATGAATTCTCTGAATATGAAAACTCTGCTCTTTGTTTTAACTTCATCTGTTTTGGAAGACAATATGACACTTAGCAATGAAATGCAGATGTTTGGGACAATTATTCCGGAAAAGGCTATAAACCCAAATGCTGAGGTCATGTATTACAATGCTACTATTAAACATTGACATCAAAGCCATTGATTTCTGAATACATCTCTAAATGTAGAAGGAACCACTCTAAAATCTTAATTAAATCTAGAGCCTGGAATATATCCAAGTTTGGGACACAGGCATTTAGTTCTTTCAAATAAATTAGAAGGGATACTTAGTGAAAGGACAACAGAAGTAGCAAAGCTGGGAATACACTTTATGTTCCTTTCTTTTTAACTTTCAATTTGTTTTTATTGCTGTCCCATTGCTCTCAGTAGTATTTAACTTTTTCATTGCCTAGTTATCCACTCAAGTTACTTGTTAATTTTTACTTTTTTAGCTTTTTGTTTCTGTTTACTGCTGCGCATTTAGGTTCTGGTGCACATAGCACTTAAACAATGCCGTTAAGCTCCTGAGTTACAATTTTCATTATCTTCATCAAGATTACATACTGTAATGCTTTCTCTGAGTTTCTTGGTGCTTTGCTTCTAGAAATTGCTGTGCACCATTCAAGTAAATATGACCATGCAGGATTTACCTTACAGCCTTTGTTCTGAGATATAGGCTTCAGCTTAAGATCTATTTATTTTTGCAGGCCCCTGGAGCACAGCAGGCATTTGTTCAGCTGTCTAAAGAGCTTTCTGTTCCAGTATCTTGAATGCTGTCGGTTGTCATATCTTCATGTTATAGTATTTTAATGTAAATTGGGATTTTAATTGTGTTTATATGCTGTATTTTATTAATGTTGTTAACCATGCTGGCCTCTTTATGAGGAAGGGCAGGATACAATAAATAAATACATAATAGTTATTGGTTCAGGGTTGTGTTCAACAAAATGCTAAGGTGAAAGTGCTCCTTGTGCCGCAGAACAGTCTCCCCCTCTCCTCCCCCTGCACATCCCCTAAATCTCCCAGCTCTCTGGAGCAGATTTGGGGATGGCACAGGGTGCATGCAGGGGGAAGGAAAGTCCTTGAATGAAAACCTTGCACTCACACAATTATTTACCTGAATTCTACCCACAATTTGGGGCTGTATCCCTCTGTGTCCCTCTGATGGAAGGATGTTTTATCTGGTGGAACCTACTATCAGTGATGGACCAGGGATCAAGCTGGTCTCTTACACCCCTTTTCTCAGCAGCCCCTGCAACTACCTCCCCCAAAACCCCCAGAAGAGAGTAGGCCTCCAATATTTATCTTAACATATCTTTGATGTTGTGAACCGCCCAGAGAGCTTTGGCTATGGGGCGGTATACAAATTTAATAAAATAAATAAATAAATAAATGCTGTGATAAATTCTAACTCTCTCTAGCATAGGCTATTCATGGAAAAACAAGACACAACTTCTCACTCTTCTCAAATTAATGTTCTTAAACTTGTTGATTTTCCCAGCAAAACCTTTTGTGAAGGGAGGGGGGAATCTGGAGGTAAAATGAGAATAAATGAATTAGCAGGCTGCCTCATCTCATGAATAGCAGGCAGAGCTTGGAAAAGTTACTTTTTTGAACTACAACTCCCATCAGCCCAATCCAGTGGCCATGCTGGCTCTGATATTAGCAGGATATGAAATGAGGAAACCCTAGTCCTACTCCACATCATACATACCTGCTTCTGAACACTGTGGTTCACTCCCCTGTAGTTTAGTATATAAGAAGAGCCTTGTGAATCATAAGAACATATAAGAACATAAGAAGAGCCTGCTGGATCAGGCCAGTGGCCCATCTAGTCGAGCATCCTGTTCTCACAGTGGCCAACCAGGTGCCTGGGGAAAGCCCGCAAGCAGGACCCGAGTGCAAGAACACTCTCCCCTCCTGAGGCTTCCGGCAACTGGTTTTCAGAAGCATGCTGCCTCTGACTAGGGTGGCAGAGCACAGCCATCATGGCTAGTAGCCGTTGATAGCCCTGTCCTCCATGAATTTGTCTAATCTTCTTTTAAAGCCATCCAAGCTGGTGGCCATTTGAGTTCTTTGAGAACTCTCAGGTGGATGCCATCCGGGTCCGGTGATTTGTCAGTTTTTATATTGTCCATTAAGCTTAGAACTTCCTCTTTCGTTACCACTATTTGTCTCAGTTCCTCAGAATCCCTTCCTGCAAATGTTAGTTCAGGTTCAGGGATCTGCCCTATATCTTCCACTGTGAAGACAGATGCAAAGAATTCATTTAGCTTCTCTGCAATCTCCTTATCGTTCTTTAGTACACCTTTGACTCTCTTATCATCCAAGGGTCCAATTGTCTCCCTAGATGGTCTCCTGCTTTGAATGTATTTATAGAATTTTTTGTTGTTGGTTTTTATGTTCTTAGCAATGTGCTCCTCAAAATCTTTTTTAGCATCCCTTATTGTCTTCTTGCATTTCTTTTGCCAGAGTTTATGTTCTTTTTTATTTTCTTCATTCGGACAAGACTTCCATTTTCTGAAGGAAGACTTTTTGCCTCTAAGAGCTTCCTTGACTTTGCTCGTTAACCATGCTGGCATCTTCTTGGCCCTGGCGGTACCTTTTCTGATCTGCGGTATGCACTCCAGTTGAGCTTCTAATATAGTGTTTTTAAACAACTTCCAAGCATTTTTGAGTGATGTGACCCTCTGGACTTTGTTTTTCAGCTTTCTTTTTACCAATCCCCTCATTTTTGTGAAGTTTCCTCTTTTGAAGTCAAATGTGACCGTGTTGGATTTTCTTGGCAATTGGCCAGTTACATGTATGTTTAATTTAATAGCACTGTGGTTAATAATAATAATAATAATAATAATAATAATAATAATAATAATAATAATAATAATAATAATAGACCCAAGTTCTATCTAGTTCAGCATCCTGTTTCCCACAGTGGCCAACCAGATGCCTCTGATATGACCATAAGCAGGACATGAAGGGAAAAGCCTCTCCCATTGCTGCTTCTCAGCAATTGGTAGTCACTGGCATTCTGCCTCTGAACCTGAAGTTCCATGTAGTCATCATTAGTAGCCAGTGATAGCCTTGTCCTCCATGAATTTGTCTAATGCCCCTTTGAAGTCATCCAAGCTAGTGACCATCACCATGTCATGTGGAAGAAAATTCTAAAAATTATGTGTTGTGTGAAAAGGTAGTAGAATGAATAAGTGCCTCTTTCTCCATGCAGTATGCAAGAAAAGAGAAAAACCTCATCCAGGGTAAGCTAGAGCACTGCACATATAGAAATATGTGGTTTGGACTATGATGACTAGATTCAAGGCTCTCCTTATTTTAATTATTTAATTCATTCTGATACATTTTCTTGAAACGTTGAATAGTACATTCTGGTCCCATAAGACACATTATGTAAAATTAGTCAAAGAATCATGTTTTCATAAAAATACCCACACATAATTTAGAACTAACTGAAAAAATTGAAATGGACTGCCTTCAAGTCAAACCTGACTTATGGCGACCCTATGAATAGGGTTTTCATGGTAAGCGGTATTCAGAGGGGGTTTATCATTGCCTCCCTCTGAGGCTGAGAGGCAGTGAATTTATAGGACACCCAGTGAGCTTCATGGCTGTGTGGGGATTTGAACCCTGGTTTCCCAGGTCGTAGTCCAACACCTTAACCACTACACCACACTGGTTCTCTTTAGAACTAACCGAACATGCCTTTATTTGTTTGTTTCAAATATTTTTATCCAATTTTTCCCCAGTGATAATCACAACAGCTTACAAATTGAGTAAGACACTTTAAGATGTATCAGAAGCATTAAACAAATAATAATTTCTCAATAGCAATATGTTTCTTTGATTTGGTGACTCGTAACTGGCTTGCAAAAGCAGCCAGTGATGGAGCTGGGCAGATCTCTCTAGGAAGAGTTGTCTATAGTCTGGGTGCTGCCACTAACAGGACCTGTCTCTTGAACCCATGATCTGCTAAACATCTGGTAGTGATGGGAGAGATCAGGATTTAGGCAGGTTCATAGGGGAACAGGTGGATTTTAAGGTATACTGGTCCCCGACTATTTAAGGATTTAAAGTTCAGAACCAGCACTTTGAACTAAGTCCATACACTAATTGGGTTCTAATGAAGATAATTGAATAATCAAAGTGGTGGCTCTGGCAGCTGTATTATGCACCAATTTGAGCTTCCAGACTGTCTTCAATGCCAGCCCCATGTAGAGCACATTATAGCAGTCTAATCTGGACATAACTAAGGCATGAATGATTGTGGCCAGGATCAGCTTCCTTAGGAAATGTTTTCAACTAGTACACCAGCTGAAGTTGATAAAAGGCACTCCTGGCCACTGCTTTATTTATTTATTTATTTATTTATTTATTAAATTTATATACCGCCCGACTAGCGATAGCTCTCTGGGCGGTGAACATAAAATAGTATAAAAATACAATGAATAACAAAATAATATTAAAATACAATCAACAATACAATAAACATTTTTAAAATTAGATCAATGTAACTTAAAATGCTTCAGAGAATAGGAAGGTTTTGACCTGGCGCCGGAAGGAAAGCAGAGTCGGCGCCAGGCGTACTTCCTCAGGGAGACTGTTCCATAGTTCGGGGGCCACCACTGAGAAGGCCCTAGATCTTGTCATCACCCTCCGGGCCTCCCTGTGAGTTGGAACCCGGAGGAGGGCCTTCGTAGCAGAACGTAGTGCACGGGCCGGTTCATATCGGAAGAGGCGTTCCGCAAGGTATCGTGGTCCCGCACCGTATAAGGCTTTATAGGTTAATACCAACACTTTGAATCTAGCCCGGAAACATATTGGCAACCAGTGCAAGCTGGCCAGAACAGGTGTTATATGCTCGGACCGCTTGGTCCTTGTCAGCAATCTGGCCGCCGCATTTTGCACTAGTTGTAGCTTCCGAACTGTCTTCAAAGGTAGCCCTACGTAAAGCGCATTACAGTAATCCAAACGTGAGGTTACCAGAGCATGTACCACTGATGTAAGGTCCTCTTTACTCAAATAGGGACGTAGCTGGGCTACCAACCGAAGTTGGTAAAACGCATTCCTAACCACCGAGGCTACTTGAGCCTCAAGTGAGAGGGAAGAGTCTAAAAAGACTCCCAGACTACGAACCCGGTCCTTTAGGGGGAGTGTAACCCGGTCCAGGACAGGGTATATATCCACCATCCGATCAGAGAACCCGTCCACCAACAGCATCTCAGTCTTGTCTGGATTGAGCTTCAGTTTGTTAACTCTCATCCAGTCCATTGTCGAGGCCAGGCAACGGTTCAGCAAATCGACAGCCTCACCTGAAGAAGATGAAAAGGAGAAGTAGAGCTGCGTGTCATCAGCATACTGATGACAACGCACTCCAAAACTTTCACCTGTACACCCAAGGATTAATATAGGGTCCAGCAGTATCCCCAAGTTGCCAGCATAGTTCTTCAGAGGAAGTGCAACCCAGTTCACATCAGCATTTACTGCTTATAATATATGTAGAGTAGATACGCAGTAAAACATTTATGAATATGCATATGAACGTTTCTCTCACAAAACGTTTTCTGGTGACTACATGGTGGTAGAATACACCATGAAGAAATATCTGGATCTTGAGCTGCCTGGAATTGAGAGCCAGTGTTGTCCAGTGGAAAGGATCAGGCATAGAGAGAAGCCTATGTTCAAATTCCTATTTTGCCATGCTCAATGGATTCCTTGGGTTAATCACAATCTTTTAGCTGCAATTCCCCATTTGTAACAACAACCTACTTCACAAGCTTATTTTCAATAAGAAACAAGCTGAAGTTACAGAGCACTTTATAGTTCAAAGTGCTTCATACATACTAATTTCCATTTGTTTATAGTACAGCCCTTTTAGGACTGCACTATTCCAAAATGCAAGTGGAGGCATGCATGACTCCCTGTTGAAATATCCACCACTAGAAATCTAATATGTCAGGGAGAAGGCTGAGCTAGAACCCCTCTTCCTGATGACTGGCTGGCTTTCTACAGGCAATTTTTTTTTTAGATGAGGGAACATCTAAACATCCTAAAAGATGTTTTAGGAAGGCTATAACATATGATTCTCCTGAATGTGTAGACCAGTATATATTTTGTAAAAAACCTACTGTCATAATTATCCCCACAGAAAAGGGCTGCAGCATCAAGAACTCAGTTAATTTTTTAATTGTGAGGAGTAAATGTCCCTGAGTATGTTGATGACCAGGGGCCCTAACCTGTGCTTTTTAACACACACTGTCTCTCTCTTTACAATTCTTTACTGATGACAACAGGAAGCTAAAAGTTAAGATTGCTAAGAATGTAAGGGAATGGTTAGTATGAATTAACACTACCTCAGTCTGTGTCTTTGTTAGAATTGCTTTTACTATGTCTTTTAATATGTTTTTAACCCTTTTTCTAAAGATGTTTTTAAAGTTGTTTTTTTAATGTTTTTAACATTGTTTTGTTTTAATGTATTTTAAGGTCTTTTTATGATGTTTTAACGTGTTTTTGTGTTTCTGTTTGCCGCCCTGGGCTCCTGCTGGAAGGAAGGGCAGGGTATAAATAAAATAATAAATAAATAACACTAAAAATTGGTCAGGTTGTGTGTGTGTATGGCCAATGAACTGTGTGCCTATAAAGCAATGATGAAAATGGTAAATTTATTTTTAGACTCATCAGTCAGTCCTCCTTTTCTTCTACAAGATATAAAAAAGAGAAGAAAAAAAGAAATATAATAACTTTTAGAAAAAAGAAATATAATAACTTTTATTTCGGAGGCTGCAAAGCCCAGTATTTAGTACCATATTACTAAAAGTAGCTTGATGGCAAAATATGTTGTAGCCAAACACATGCAACAATCCTCTTGAGCCAAAGTACATACATTGAAATTGTTACTATCCAATTAACTAATTGATTTCAATTAAAACCTTATTGATGAGGTCTTTTAATGGCTTACACAATTTGTATAACACACCTTTAATGTTTCATATAGCTAACAGTTGAGAAGATTTTGAGAATACTAGCATTTCAAAAATGTCACTAAAAAATTAAAGTTTGTCCAGGATGTTATTTCACTTATACATGGACACACACACACCAGTACACTGTGAAAAGGACCTTCTTATTGTATTATTTTCTTCACATCACACATTCATATGAAATAAACTTAAATCTCTGCAAGAAAAAATATTAGAATATTGATATTCAAATACAGTAGACAGCAAAATAGTTTCACTGAATATGGGCTGACTGAACAACAGTGAGATGTGTGCGTGTGTCTAAGGCTGAGCAGCTTTTTTCTTGGGTACACAGGATGGCTAGATGCAAAAAAAAAAAAAAAAGTCTGGCTTCCTGTACCTTTTATATTTCAACATTCATTTCAGCCAGCGCTTGGAAGTAACTAGTTACAAGTAATGAATTACTTGTAATTTATTACTTTTTTGAGTAACTAGTGGGTAACTTCATTACATTTTGCTGGTAATAGAATGACTAGTAACTTCATTACTTTTGAGGAGTAATTGTAATGTTTCCAGCATTACTTTTGCGCATTACTTGGGGGGGAGCAGGGGAAGTCTTCTGCTCCTCTGATTTGTGAATAAAAATCATGTGCTTCAATTTGGGCTTCTGTGCAGCATTGTTCTTGCTTCATGCTCTATGGGTGATTAGGAGGTGACGAGGGAGGAGGTGAAGAGCGAGACAGGGTGGAGAAAACAATTGTTTAAAAATTGACAGGAGTGAAAGGAGAAAAGAGCTGGAGGCAATATATATATACAAAACTATGTGTGTTGGGGTATCATCATTGCTGGGGGTGGGGTGAGGGGATGTGAGATTCTGTTATGCCATTCTGTTAATCTTATGGATTAAAAAAAATTCTACTACCCTCTCTCTGTGTGTGCTTATTTTTAATGTTGTTTTAGGCTACTTAGATGTGCGCAGCCAAGGCCAGCACCGTGTAGGCATTTTTTAAAGTAACTAAAATGTAATTGTAGCAATTACTTTTGAGTAAAAGTAAAGTAATCGGTTACTTTCAGAGCAATTGTAATTGTAACGGTAATTACTACTTTGTGGGGGCCATGTAACTGTAACTTATTACTTTTTAAAAGTAATTTTCCAAGCTCTGATTTCAGCAGGTAACTTGCATTTGCTGAAATACCTTCTTCTGCACAACAATTACAGGTGCACAAACCCTGTCCTCTTCTGCATCTAGCCAAGCAGAGATGGCCATAACACGGATATCCCAGAACTGTCATAGACTGTACATTAAGGCCAAACAAGGTTTGATAGGTCAATCAAGTTGGAAGAGTGAAAAAGGGTTGCTGATAGTTGCATATATATTTATAGTCATGGTAGGAGAGTCTCTACTAGAACTATAATCTGAGTTTCTCCAAGTAAGAAAGACAGGGAAATTGAAAAACACTAAAATGCCCATTTCATTTGAGTGTTCACATGCAGAACTAGCAAAATGACGCAGCTGGACTACATCCCTCAGTTGCTCGGAATGTGAGAAAATACACTGAATATCAGAGCTAGACTTTTAATCCTGCATAGTTGTCTGTAACTTCATCTTACCTTTTACTTCTGTAAATTAATTGCAACCCTATGCCACATAGCAAGCATCTGTAAGGACTATGTTTTGAAATTTTTATAAAGTCATTGCTGAGATTTTATATTCTCAGACCAACAGGAAGCAATTCAGAGAAGCAACGTATGGTGTTACCACAGATAAAAAATTAAATGAAAAGAAATACACACCTTCCTGTCTTGTATCACACCTTCTGAATTGACAACCTGCACATAGTTTGATCAGAGGGACAGGAAGCCAGTCAGCATCAGCAGAGTTGTGGCAGACACACAAGACTCATCTGCCATGGGCTAAGGTTTAGAGGCCTGAGGGACAGCAAGAGTCATTTGGGATCCTTTCAGCTTGACTCCATTGACACTTTCAGTTATTTGAGAACATTACCAAAGCTCAGAGACCAAAGCCCATTAAAAGCAGGGACTGAATCCTACTCAAATATAAAGATAATTACAACAGTTTATAGGCTTCTTGCATGAGGTCTGATTCACACAACAGATATAATACATGCAACATTTTCCCTATACGCTCCAGAATTGATTACTGCTTTTCTATTTCTCATCACTAAATAGCTCTTTCCCTGACACTTCAGTGAATGGGGAAGCCTGTGCTGGCTAGAAGTTCCAAGTACATCATATAATATCACTTAATATTTGGCAAGCTAACAGGATTTGGGCAAAAAGGCAGCCATAAACATTTTACTCTTAGTCAGAATTCAGTAATTTTGTAGGACCACTTTGGTCCAGTGTCCAGGATGTTTCTCAACTAAGAACTATTAATTTTATTTGCAAATTTCCAGTTGAGAACTTCACTTGCATTGTTTTACAAATGTTATCATTCAATACCACTGACCATGAAGCTATATGTAATACACTGAACCATCCTGTGCTCAGTTACATATATGTCAGCCTCACTCGTTACTGTGAGAACTAAATATACACTGTGCACTGGACTGCATTCCAACTGAGGATCTGGACAAATATTTCTATTGTGTTGAAACAGCCATGACATTTAATGTTATACTGCATTTGATTCATATATAATTGATGCTGAGAGCACACAAACATTTAAAATTAGTATCTTTTTAGAAAAATATTACATGTATTACTTTTTGCTTCTTTTTCACTGAATATATATTCCTATGCCTTTTATACAACCTTTATTTACATCAATGCAAATCCATCATATATATATATATATATATATATATATATATATATATATTTAAAAATGTTACTGTCATCGTGTTCGTTCATGGACCATATGATGGCTAATGGTTAAAGTGCTAAAGTGCTGTTCTGGCACTCAAGGACATACCAGTTTTTAAATATATGGTTCAGGATGAAATAGGGATGAACTTAATAGATTGTGATAAATTTGGAGATTCTCTCCATGTGTCCAGACTATTTGTTGGACTCCTGTTATTGGTGAAAGAAGTCTGTCTCCTGCTAATGCTCTCAGAATCTTCTTTATTCAGCTTTTGTTCTATTTTTCGGCAGCACAGGAAGGTCTGTATGAAGTCTTGAAGGAGGTGCCCACTAAAGAACATGTAGATCCACGGATTGCAACAACTGTTCAAGCAGGCCAAAAGGGCAGTGACTGTAATTGAAATGTCCTCAGACTCTGTCAAGAAAAAGAAGAGACCTGCTTAGCAAAGATCTGCAACATAACTGTGCCATTAACCATTCATTTGTGATTTTTAAAAAAATGTCTAATATTTGAAAATAACAGAGTAGCTGGGTTTTGTATGTAATTACATGAAGCTAATGCACTGCACCTTGAAAGGAAATGGAAATCTGCACTTCATTCATAAACTAGCTGAGTGAGTACTCGACCACTTCATTAATGGAAAAAATGACTAAATAAAGACCAGTTCTGAAGATGCTGGCCACCACAGCAGATTAATACAAGATGTCCTTTATATTCCTTGACTATTCACCTTGTTTATCTATTTACTTTGCATAGGATTACTGTCCTAGTTTATTGTTCTAATTATGCTTACAAAGATAATTTGCCATGTATGATGCCTATTTGTGTTTTGTGTATAAATTTATGTTTTGCATTACATTTAGGTAGTTATTATTATTATTATTTATTATTATTATTTATTAAATTTATATACCGCCCGACTAGCGATAGCTCTCTGGGCGGTGAACATAAAATAGTATAAAAATACAATGAATAACAAAATAATATTAAAATACAATCAACAATACAATAAACATTATTAAAATTAGATCAATGTAACTTAAAATGCTTCAGAGAATAGGAAGGTTTTGACCTGGCGCCGGAAGGAGAGTTAAATAATATCAGAGGAGAACAAGAACAGGTATTCATAAAAAATGTCCTTACCCTTACCTTTCACAAGCCTCTTTGTTAAAAGGATATTTTTCTAATTGAAAAAAATTTTCCAATAGAAAAAATATCATACTCTGCTCTTCAGTTAAAAATGTACAAGGTGGCTCACCATCAAGGCATTTCAAATCCAGGATTAACTAGCTAAAGCTGACATAATAACATAAGAAGAGACTGCTGGATCAGGCCAGTGGCCCATCTAGTCCAGCATCCTGTTCCCACAGTGGCCTACCAGGTCAAGCAGGACCTGAGTGCAAGAACACTCTTCCCTCCTGAGGCTTCCAGCAACTGGTTTTCAGAAACATACTGCCTCTGACTAGGGTGACTAGGCACTGTATAGCAATAAAACATATGCTTTAAGTTGGATGCCTGCATTGAGCAGGGGGTTGGACTCGATGGCCTTATAGGCCCAAGTTCTACTATTCTATGATTCTAAAAATATTAGACACACTTATAATAAAGCAATGTAATAATTCTATAAAACAGAATTACTTCAAACTGGAAGATTTGTGTAATATGTTTATTATTTGTAGCAATGAAATTTTAGTATTGCCAAGTGTTGGAGGTAGTACCAATAGCAAGGATATATTGTGGTCTCTCTGGAGATTTTCTAGCAAAGAAAAATTGGGTGTGTATGGTTGCACTAATATAGTTGGCTCCATACTGCACAAAATGCTTACAGGGTAAATGGGCCAGCCTTAGATGGACCAAACCATGCCTTTCTCTCATGGAAACCTGAGGTGCTGGTAAACTACATCTGATGTGGGTGATGGCTACTGCTGATGTTGCAGGGGCAACCCAGCCTTCTGCACCTGCAAGATGTTCCCAGTTAATTCTCAACACCGGTTCAGTCCCACAGGTGGCAATGTTTTACTTACACATTTGTTATAGAACCCCAGCATGAACAGTTACTTGCTGGAATAGAGGCTCTGTGGTGTTTTTTAAAAAAAATGCATCTTGAAATCTTGTTTATACAATATATTTCTTAATCCAGTTGATATAAGCTTAAACAAGTTAAGCCTTCAGCATCATCAGAATTTGAGCTCTTCTTTATTGTGAAATTAGTGTCACAAATTATTAGTTTGTGGCTATTTTAGTTTTACAAGAAGCCTATAGACAAAAACAGCTGATTAGTTCAGATCAGTGTAATTCAGCCCCTTTTCTATTTGGTCCTTGTTATCTTTTTCAGTTAACAAGTTACAATGTTGCTCTGACAGTAAAAGCTACAACTGACAGAATTCCACTTCTATTCAACGTCCAAACTAGAGGAATCTGACCTGGGAACAAATGTTATTCCAAATCTTCCTTGCCTGTTATTGTAAGAAAAAGCCAGTCAGCCCCCTTCTGAAACTTCAAAAGAATCTATCTGCACACATTTCCGGAGGAGTTTTTGCCCCCAGAAACTCTCAAAAGCATTTACTAGGAGAAAGAAAGTCACTTCCTAAGCATCTCCTTCACAGGGAATGTTCCTCCCTCTGCCCCATATTTTTCATGCGGCATATGAGAACCTTCCAGGTAGCTTCTAGAGGTATAATTGCACATGTATAGACCTCAAATTCATACATTATGAATGTATTGTGCTATACTTTTGATATTTATGTTCCATAGCTTTCCAGACACATTTTGAGTATCTTGTAAAGTTAAGTGAAAAGTTTGCTGCTGTGCAGAATACTTGACTTGGTAAAGGAATTTAATTTTTACAGATACCTCTAGTCTTATTGATAGAATAACCTAATGCTCAATTAATGCAAGTTCATCTTTAGCAGAATATAAAAGCCATTGTCCACTGCAGTCCAGTAGTGAGTTTTCATTGTAAAATGTTTGATACCTGGAGCCCAAATCCATTTACTCCTAAGTAAGCCCTAATGTGGAAGTTGCAAGTTACTGTGCTTAAGTATTTAGTTACCCTTCTAAATATCACCTTAGAAGTAAACATTCAGAGATCATAACTGGGCATACCATCTTTAGGTTTCATCTAACTGAAATAAATAGCACATTTACTCTGGAATAATCTCCACTGATAAATATACAGGATCGGGCTGCACATTGCTTCCAAATAATTGAAATATATGGCCTTAGGCTCGGGATGTAAGGTTGAAGAACAGGGTTCAGGGCTTCCTGCAAAAACGCAGACTTCATGAAACTCAACTCTGATTGTTTAAGGAAGGCAACAAGTAACCCGAGTCAGCAGCTGCCAGTTTCATTGCATCCTGCGCTACTCGTTTTTGTTTGGAAACCCAGAATCATTCTGGACTTCATACTAGAGGAGAAAGACCACGGGGCCGGGTAGGGAAAGAGACCCAGGGCAGGAGGACATGGTACCTACCAAACCAGGAAGAGTGGTCGTCCCAGACGGACCGCATCTGGACGGTAAAGAAAGGCGCCCAGCAAACGACATAAGCCGAGACGATTACGAAGGTCATTTTGACCGTGCGGATCTTGGCGCGGGAGACATTCTTAATGCTACTGACACAGGGCGTGAGGAGCAGCCCCTTGCGTAGGGCGCCCCCTCGAGGAGGAACTCCCTCCCGCCTCTTCCGCCGTCGGGTCTTGTCCCTGACGTTGCTCCAGATGTGGTAGCAGATGAAGCCGTAGCAGATGGTCAGAATGAGGACTGGGGCCACGAAGATGCTGCCGGTGATCCAAGTAATGTAGGCGCGGGCCCCCCAGGGCATGACGAAGTGCGCCCAGCAGTCGTAGACCTGCGAGCCGCTCTCCACTTCGCTCAGCGAGAAGATGAAATACTGCGGCAGGCTGAGCAGGAAGCTGAGCGCCCAGGCGGTCACGATCATGCAGCGCGAGCGCTTGGTGGGCTGCTGGAGCGTCTTGAGCGGGTGGCAGACGGCGATGTAGCGGTCGGCCGTCATCACCACCAGCATGTACGCCGAGGCGAACATGCCGAAGACTTGCAGGTGTTTCACCACGCGGCATAGCCCGTCGGGACCGTGGAAGCGGTGCGTCACCTCCCAGCAGAGCTGCGGCAGGATTTGGAAGAAAGCCACCGCCAGGTCCGCCAGGCTCAGGTGCCGGATGAAGAGGTGCATGCGGGACGCCTTCTTGCGCGGCGTCCGGTGCAGCGCCAGCAGCACAAACGAGTTGCCCAGCACCGCCAAGGCGAACGTCAAGGCCAGCACCGCGATCTCCAGCTTAGCCAGCTCCTCGTCCCGCCCGTAGCGATTGCTGCTCTCGTTGGCGCTGCTGCCGGACCAGGGCGGCTCTGGGCTCCCGCCGGATTCCTCCGTCTCTCCGGGCCGCCCTCGGCTCCGGTTCCAGGCGGACGACGGCGCTGCCCAGGCGGACCCCCCAGGACTGTCCCCGAAGTGCATAGCGACGCTTTCCCCTTTCCTTCACGGTCTGGAGCGCTCCTCTCTTGCGGAAGCCCCCTCACGGCGTCAAAGGAGCGCTCCTTTCCTGCTCTCTTTCTTATGTGATTCCTTCTCGTCTACCTCGGAAGCAGCCAGAGGGAAGTTGACCCTTCTTTCTTCAGGACGTTTCCCGTTTATCTGCGCCGAAACCAGCCCCAAGCCCGTTCTGCCCGCTTCGCCTCTTTCGCTTCCTTCTCTTTTCCCGCCTTCCCACGCTCTTCCCTGA
This sequence comes from Rhineura floridana, assembly GCF_030035675.1. Taxonomy (NCBI): domain Eukaryota; kingdom Metazoa; phylum Chordata; class Lepidosauria; order Squamata; family Rhineuridae; genus Rhineura; species Rhineura floridana. The sequence continues at coordinate 76,338,974 of NC_084487.1, read as the reverse complement.
ATTCTACTCAGGAGGATCCCTCTCTCGTGGCGCCCCTCCCGCTTCTGCTTTCCGGCTCTCCAGTCTCTATCTTTTCCTTCGCCCTTCTCTGAAATTAGCCGTAGCCTCGCCCCCTTTCTCTCCCTGCCCCCACCCACAATCCGACTCTGTCAAAGCCCCTCACTTTGGCTCCCAGCCCAGGCGTCCGAGGCTTCCCTCCTCATTAACCTCACTCTGTGAGGCCACATTGCACTCACTAGTTCCGTTCGACGCCACCACGCTTTTTTATATTAAAAAAAACCACTTTATGTTTGTACGAACCAAAGGCCTGGTGGGTTGATTCGTATGCACATATCTCCCTAAACCTCGCTGGATGTGTTTATGGCCAGGCAATACTTGATGCCTGATAGCTGACAGGCAAGGTGCTACTCTGATGTTGCGACCACCAGCTGCTGAGAATGGATTTGGGGACCTCCCTGCTCCCTCCACCCTCCTCACTAACCAGGGTTGCCGCCCTTTTGCAGAAGGGTTCCTGTATCTGTAACTACAGGAATTCAACAAGTAAAGAAGCCTACTGCTTTACCTGTTGAACTTCATGCAGTCATTAAAAGCACTGTGTGTGAGAGAGAGAGAGGAAGTTGACAGTCTTAATGCTGCTCCTTCTGCCTTTCTCTTGGATCCTCTCTACCTCTCTTTTCACTGCACCAAGAAGCTTGCTGTATACGGTCACCACCCTTTATAGTTTCTAGAGTAGGGCTATTTCGGTGGAGGTGGTAACAGGGCTCTTGAAATCAAGGGAAATATTTGTTAAGCTTTTAAATATATACAGGCAAAAAGAGAATGAGTTTCAATTTTGAGATAGAGGAGGATGGTGGCAGATACTTGGAAAGAGGAGTGGAAGGGGAAAGGAGAATAAACAAGGTAGAGAAATGATGGGTGGTTTCCCCTTGATTTGGGAACCAGGAGCACTTGGACAGGCAAAGGTAAGTGAAGAGGTCTCTCTGCTTTCCCTTCTGAAGTATTTATTTGTTACTCAGACTCTCTGCCTTTACTGCAGTGATGGAAAGCCTCAAATGTCATATGTCTACTGGATTAATTAGTCTAAAATAACACCCATTCCCTAATTCTGTGATCACCCTCCTTAAAATGAATTCATCACAGCTCATCACACATGAAACATACATTGAGTGAGAAAAGCCTGCTCTGGGACCACTTGGAATGATCGTGAAAGGGTGTTTTAGGCTGAATTCCTATGAATGCTTACCTGGGAGTAAGCGCCACAGAACATAGTGGGGTTTACTTCTAAGTGAACATGAATAGAATTGTATGGTAAAGGACTTCAACAATAACGCTCTACAGCAGAGTAAAGCAAAGGGCCATCTCACCTCAAAGTGTAGACTACAATCTGAGGTCCAGCTTTGATTATTTACAAAAATGTCCCTTGTTTCTCAGTGGGGAGGAGGGGAAATTTGAGAAAGAAACAACTCAGCAGTTCTTGGCATGTATGTCTTCTTGTAGTGTTGATTGTTCAAAGCTCACTTTTTAGGATTGAAAGTGAGATTTTACTAAGTCTGAAATATGAAGCATAATGACCAAAACATATTTTATGCAAATTTGACTATCAGAGCAATACAATTTCAATAATGATTTATTAATTCCATGCCCATTAGCCTATGTATAAAAATCAAGTTGTCCATTTATCTGAGCTTCCACTTTTGTGTGTCTTCCATGCTATTTAGATAATTGTGGTAGTATTAGTGATGTGTATAATTTCACTTACGGTTAAGATAATGAAGAGTGCATTGCAATAAGACTTAGAAACTAATGATGTGAGTTCTATGCTACAACATTTCTACTTATGTAGATTTGCAACTTTACATTAAATAGCAAAACTGATATAAACTGTTTCATTTAATCTGGAATTCCCAGAACACTTTTGGTTCTGTATTTTATATTTATTTGTAAAATGATAAGCTATGTGCTGTGACTCCAGACAGCATCAAAAGTTGCACACAAATTAAAACAAAAACAATATAAAATCATAATACATGAACATCTTTTTGCAGAGATATAAAAATTACATATCTGTAAAAATTACACTGCCAGAGACAATATTTTGCTTCTGACAAAATATACAGTATAATATTGTATTTAAAATGCTAATGCTCTGGATGCAGCACCCACTTTAGATTTAGATATATTGAGTTCCCACATTTTGGCCACAGATAAGTATTATAGAGCACAAGAAGAACCACAGATTCTGCAATTTATTTGTTATATTCATTTTAAGCTAGTTCTCTTGCAGTCTCCTTTTGAAGTTCTTCGGGTGTTAATATATGCAGTTTCAAAATTCCACTGATCCTGTTTTTAATGCAAAGCCTGTTGCAGAATTTCTGAATATTCACTCAGATTTAATGCCTAATATAGAAAGCTATTAGGATTTTGCTTTTACTGCAAAAATGGATTCACCAAAGGTATATTCTACATTTCCTCTACACAGATTTTTCCATATGGACACCAGAGTACATACAATGACATGATGGTACTACGGGCTATAAATGGTTTGACTATACATGTTCCTCTCTGGCGGGATTGCAAAATGAGCATATCATTTTACTCTGTTACAAGGTAGACCTGTCTCACAAGGAAAAAAATCCTTTTAGGGTGCTGCTTCTGACCAAACCTGAGGGCCAAATTAGATGAGACATTGGAGATCTGTGATTCAATCTACCACCTTTTGAAGTTACTTTAGGAAGAAGCCAGCAAGGCAGGGAAATTTAATCAAAAACAGTTTACTGGGCAGAGGCAATTTAGCCCTTTTCCCCATGGCACTCCTCCCCAGAGGAGGCAGTGCCTCTCAGATTTTGCTTCCATTGGCAAAACATACATTGGGCTTGCATTTGAAAAATGGTGCAAAATGGAAAGGGATAGTTTTCTCTCTCTTTCTCCTAGTCCTAGCACACCTCCCAGAATGAGGCTTAACTCACTCCCATGGTTATTAAAAGAAAATGAAAAAGATTACAGCACTGTCCAATATATGACTATTAAAAGTAAGTCCCATCAAATTCAATGGGAATTACTCATATGTAAGTGGGTATAAGACTGCAGCCTTAAAGAGACAGAAGACCTGATCACAGATCTCCAATATCTTACCAAATTTGGCCTTGGGATTCAGTTTATATATTTGTACTGCATGCCTCTGTGTATGAAAATACTATTAATATGTTTGGTGCTTTTGGAAACAAAGATAGGTCTTTTGTTACATATAATTCATTAACTATGTGCTAACATGCTGTCTTTCATACTTTAATATGTAAGGCTGTTCTTTCCAGTCGAGATTAAGAGTGAGCAATTCTCTTGTTGAATGTTCTAATACTCTATGTTGTATCTACAGTTTTTGGGATTACCCTGCATCCAAAGTCCTTCTCCATTTTAGCAATCTTATTGGAGCAGTTTCCCCTCCTTAAATCCTTTAAATATCCACATTTTAATGTGAACAACTCTAATTGAGTTATGTATTTGAGTCTGTTGTCTTTCAATATGTGGAAGTGAATAGATAGTGACCTGACTTCATTAATAGCCATTTAGATTATTGTATAATGATGAAATTACTTGTTAGAATTTAACAATGCACAGAAATCCTTCAAAAAGACAAAGACTGAGACTTTCTAGACCATAAAGTCATTTTGTATATCTCCATCACTTTATAATGTGAGCAATAAGGGATATTACAGCAAAATGTATTCCATATTTAAAGTTTTTCTTGTTTGAATCATTGAGTAAATTAGCTAGCAATGCACTACTGTACATGTCTACTCAGAAATAAGTACCATGAGTTCAATGGAGTTCTGTCTTTCAAAGATTTTAAGGGCATTGATTGGACTTTTCCCAAGACCCATGTAGGAGCTTCCTGGCAGCTCACCATGTGCTCAAACATCCTTACCACCAGTTTCCCAAGTTGAGGAAAAGAAGGAAAGTACTTGCACAGAAGGGCATCTTTTCTAAAATATAAAATGTTTTATTAGAGTTTGATGATACATAGAAAGTGGGTGGTAAGGAAGGGGATGCTGACAATATATGGTACTGTATAATATATGGCACGGGCTCCTTTTGGGATGAAGGGCAAGATGATGATGATGATGATGATAGTAGTAGTAGTAGTGGTAGTAGTAGTACAAGAAACGTCTATCCAAAGAGAACTTGAGGGAAGGGAAGTGCAAAGCAAGGAATAGACATGATTCCAAGTAGGGGCATACTTTTAAAAGGATTACAATCCAGGAATATTTTATGCAATCAGGCTCTGTAATCACAAAGATTACAAAGAAATTCAACCTATACATGTTACATTATATTACAGGCAGTAATGTCAAGTCATGACCCATCTCTGAATGTTAAAAGAGAGGAAGAAAGAAAAGAGGGGCTCTTGTGGGGGGTGCATTTGGCTGGCGGACATCTTTTAATTCCTACTTTGTTCCCAGTGACACAATGCTCAGAAGCCTCCACCTGGAAAATGAAAATCTTGGGATCTGTAGTTTTTACCTTTTCAGGAAGAATAAAACCACAGATCCTAGCATACCCAGTGACACAAATGGAGGCTTCTAAGCATTCTTCAAACCATGCATCACTGCCTGGAACTCAGAGACCAATACTTTTTAATTTCTCTTGGCTCAACCCATTGTTACACACTGACCTCCCATTTCTCCTAACATCCAGCATGTGGTCTGCTTTATGCCCTGTACACACGTAGGCAGGGAAGATTGTGAAACCAGGACCCTATTGATCCCAATCAAAATCCTTCATGTATAAATATTGTCCCTCCAGTCCAAACAGATTTTCCCCATTGTGAGGCATAAGGCCTAATGGCCTTAATTCATGTTTCCAGTTCTAAGAATTAAGTATTATAAGATTCTGAAATGAATGCTTGCTGAGTTTCCCCTGTTTAGCCACACCAACATTAATGAGTACCATTTCAGAGATAATGAGATATGTATTAACCCTGGTTGAACCTGGCTAGCCTACCTGAATAAATGTTAAAGATTTAAAATGTTGGAAAGTTTTAATATAGATTCAATGAAAACCAATCAAGAAATTTAGCAATATAATTTTCTTAAACATGTTTCTTTCTCTGCTGAAGAGAATAATTTTGCAACTGGCACATCAAGAGAAACTCTGAAGAGATCAAACTTACACTTTTGCCTATCAAATTCATCCCAATTAGAGAGGGGGAGCTATCTGACCAATTATTAACAGCATTCTCAATGTTCTGTCTTGCAAACAGAGACCTATACTGTTAAGACAGAATAGTTACATTTTGTTCTCTTTATTCATAAGCAGAAAACATACAAGAATTGTAGCACTTTCTAGAAACATACTTTACAGAACTTAGATAGCTTTATTCCAGATTTATTATGATTTGTTTAACAATGGATGGATTAGTGAAAGAAGAACTGGGACCTTTACAAGAACTGGAGCCCAAAGATGTATACAGGTAAAGGGCCCATCACCTAAATCCACTCATTCATTCGTTTTAGGATTTATATACTACTTTCTTATACACACAAAAGAAGCACAAAGTGGCTCACCATACAAAATATCTATAGAATATAGCACAAGGGATATCTCTCTAAAATAATTTAAAATATTCATTCATACAACAATAGAGGAAAACAAATACAAATGTGTGTGTGTGTGTGCGCGCGCACACGCGCACTTACCCTCTTGAACTGAGGGAGACAAAGAGTTGTTCTTTGACCTTTGGGCTAAGATCATGTGTAGTGGCAAATTCAGTAGTGCAGACTCCTTTTATGTTAGTCACAGCCATGCCCCCCTCTTTTTTTTTATTGCTGGGCTGAGAATGAAATCCTTGTTAATGCCTTCTCCCACAACAACAGACATTCTTAGGAGCCAATAAATATGAAAGGGGAGAATGTTAGGTACTGAGAAGAGTCTTCTCAGTGGCTAACTCACTCCCCTTTCATGCTGATTGACTTGTAGGAGACATAGGGAACCTGCTAGGACCCTGCTCCCAAAAAAGTGAAGAGTTTAAGATCCCCTGAGACCCTGGATGACTACACTCCTGGTAGGAGCGGAGAAAAACCTTGTCACTATCATTCATTCCCTGCAGTATCTTGTATTCCCAACAAATCCTGAAGACAGCAAAGGAAGATTTGGTGGTCATTGGAATAAAAAGTAACTGAGAAGTACAGAAAAACATGACCCCCCCTGCTCTCTCTCTCTCAATGAAATTTGTCAATCAGGAAGAAGATTACCAGAATACACTTCCTCCTGCATGTGGGTGCTACACCCATATTGGACTGCATTGAATTGCCTTGCCCAGAAATGGTATATTGGAGAATGATCAGCAGTTTCCAAAACCACCCAGATCAAGTTAAGGTTTTCTTGACAAAGCCCACCACCACTCCTCCTTAAGGCCTTAATTCAGTGAACCATTAATAATAAAAGCCCTTACAGATGAAATCTGACTCTCCCTGCCAGATTTTACTAATCTGGGTGAGCAAAGATCCAGAGCACGTGTGGTTGCACACATTTCTCCAAGCACATTGGTTGTATCCTCATGTGATAAAAACAAAAAAGGGCTTTTTCAATTGTGGCCCCCACCCTGTGGAACTCCCTCCCAAATGATCTCCGCCATGCCCCTTCTATGATGAGCTTCCGCCGGGCCTTGAAGACCTGGCTCTTCAGGCAGGCTTTTGGGGTGGGCTAGATTTTATCTTCATTGTTTTTAGATTTTCAATGTCTAGGTATTATATGCCTATGTTGTACGTCGCCCAGAGTGGCTGGACAGCCAGCAAGATGGGCGACTAATAAATTCTATAAATAATAATAATAATAATAATAATAATAATAATAATAATAATAATAATAATAATAATAATAATAATAATTCAAATACTGACTGTGCAAATCCATACAGGTCTACTAATAAGTAGGTCCCATTGAATTCCATGGAGCTAACTCCCAAGTAAGACCTGAATGTGGCAAGAATACTTCCACCTTGGATTATGCCTCAGCTGTGGCATACCAGACTAGCTGTGAGTGGTTTTATATGCAAAATGCTTAGCTAATAAGATTAATAGCAGAAGTTTCTAAAATTATGAATGACGTGAACAATGAATTGAGAGGAAAAAATATTCCCTCAGAACACATGAGCTCAGCTGAAATTGACTAGCAGTAGATTGAAGACAAACAGAAGGAAGTACTTTTTTTAAACAGAGCAGATAATTCATTTATAGTATGCATTACTCCAGGAAACTGTGTGGTGGCCATCAGTATAAATGTTTTTTAAAAATATTAATTCATGGAGGGTGGGTGCATGAGATTGCTGCTAACCATGCCAATGAAGATTACAAACTCCATGTTCAGAGGCAGTTTACCTCCAATTACCAGATTCTGCAGATAAACAAGATATGCCTGTGTCATTGTCTATCATATTTTGAGGCTGTAGTTCTCCCTTTATCAGCCCGAGGAAAACAACAAGAGAAAACCATATAAAGCAAGAGCCAACAAAAGACTCATTGCTCTTTGACTTCCTCAAAAGTGATGTAATTTTAAACCATTGCAATATATAAGCTTTTGCACATTTATTCAAGTAGTGTGAGTCTTATTAAGCAACCTGTGAGTGTTTAGGCTATAAAAATGTAAATGTACTGCCTTCAAGTCGATTCCGACTTATAGCGACCCTGTGAATTATTATTTATTTATTTATATATATATTTAATTTATATCCCGCCCTTCCTCCCAGCAGGAGCCCAGGGCGGCAAACAAAGCGCTAAAACTCTTTAAAACATCATAAAAACAGATCTTAAAATACATTAAAACAAAACAGCATTAAAATTTTTTTTAAAAAAACAACCTTTAAAAAGGGTTAAAAACATTATTTAAAAACATATTAATAGGGTTTTCATGAGTCTGAGAGGCAGTGACTGGCCCAAGGTCACCCAGTGAGCTTCTTGGCTATGTGGGGATTCAAACCCTGGTCTCCCACAGGTTGTAGTTCAACACCTTAACCACTAAACCACACTGGCTTGTTTAGGCTATAGGAGACCCCATAAAGTATTGTTATGAGCATGCGGGGGGGGGGGTTGAGACTCAATCCTGACAAGACTGAGATGCTGTTGGTGGGGGATCTCTCTGCCCAGATGGTTGATGTCCGACCTGCCCTAGATGGGGTTACACTCCCCCTAAAGGAGCAGGTCCATAGTTTGGGGGTCTTATTAGATCCGCTCCTGTCATTGGAGGCCCAGGTAGCCTCGGTGGCACGGAATGCGTTCTACCAGCTTCGGCTGGTAGCCCAACTACGACCCTATCTGGACAGGGAGAACCTCGCCACAGTTATCCACGCTCTGGTAACCTCTAGATTGGACTACTGTAATGCACTCTACGTAGGGTTACCTCTGAAGACGGTTCAGAAACTTCAGCTGGTGCAGAATGCTGCGGCCAGAGTTCTTACTGGGACTAAAAGATATGATCATATAACTCCTGTCCTGGCCCAGCTGCACTGGCTACCAATATGTTTCCGGGCCAGATTCAAAGTGTTGGTTCTTACCTATAAAGCCCTTAACGGCATTGGACCGCAATACCTGGTGGAACGCCTCTCCCGCTATGTACCTGCCTGTTCACTGCGCTTGACATTGAAGGCCCTTCTCCGGGTTCCAATGCATACGGAGGCCCGGAGAGTAATAACTAGAGCTAGGGCCTTCTCAGTGGGGGCCCCCGAGTTATGGAACGCCCTCCCTGATGACATACGCCTGGCGCCTTCTTTGTTATCTTTTCGGCGCCAGGTAAAGACCTACCTCTTTGCCCAGGCATTTTAAATTTTAAATTTAAATTTAATTTTAATTTGTTTTTGTCTTAATTTTGTCTACATGTTCTTTATAGCGTACTGTTCTCATGTTTACTTGTATTTTAATCTGTTTTTACTTTTTTGTACACCGCCCTGAGAGCTTGTTGCTATAGGGCAGTTTAGAAATGTAATAAAATAAATAAATAAATGATTTCTATGGGTCACCTTTCCAGCCTCTGATTTGGAATCCTATACCCTGGAGGCTGGGTGAGGGACACACACGAGGAAGAGGGGCAGCTGTTTGTGCACAGGAGGGTTCCATCCGCCGTTCCAGCTTCCTCCCTTCCAGTCGGCTGTCTATTTGCAGACTCAGCTGGATCAGGCCCCTCAGAGTGTTTGGTGGTGTGGCACGCACCAGTTCATCCAGAACTTCTGCACTAAATCCATTTCTGTAGAAGTACATCAAGGCTGGGTCATTGTAATCTGTTTCTTGAGATAAGACGCGAAAGGCATTGGTGTACGCTCCCACTGAACCCCATCCCTGTCATAGGGTTCCCAGTTGATGGGCCACCATCTCCTTCCTCTGCGGGTCGTGGAACATCTCTCCCATCGCGTCCTTAAAGGCAACAAACTGTTGCAGTACAGGGTCATTGCAGATCACATACGGGGTAGCCCATTTGACCACTTCTCCTTCCAGTAGGCTAATGATGAACGTCACCTTCGCATCATCAGTCGGGAACTCAGCTTGGCACACCTGAATGTACAACTCACACTGGGCTAGGAACATAGCAAACTGTTTGCTTTGGGCCCCGTAACGAACAGGGAGCCCTACCGGAGATTTGACTGGGGCCGGCACTGGCCCAGCTGGCGCTGCTTGGACTTGGGCAATCAAGGCTCGGAGATTCTGGTTGTCAGCTTGCAGGGCCTGAGTGGCGGCTCAGAGGTTCTGGTTCTTGGTTTGCAGGGCTTGAGTGGTGGCGCGGAGGTTCTGGAGCTCGGCGTACAAGGTTTCCAAGGTTATTTGCATTCCCCCTGCTGCTCCGTTCTAGTCCATGTCATCTGCCATGGGAACAGAGTCAAGAAGGGATTGTGGCTGAATCAAACTGTCCCATTCAGAGTGGGATCCACGAGGCTGAGACGCAGGTGTAATTAATTCTTGTTTTATTAGGGTAATAGATACATCAAAAGCAGTACGTTTCATAGAGAGCACTAAACTAACTCACTAGAATTCCCTAGCTGCACTCTAGACATGCTCTCCAACATATAAAGAAAGTTGACTCAGCAGCTCCTCGCCTGGAACCGCAGGTTTAAGTAAGGAAAGTCCTTGATCTTAATCTCTGACTCCTGCTCAAGTCCTGCCTCTGACCCATCCATTTCTCACGACGACGAGCACGGGGTGACAGGGGTGGGCATCCAATGGCTTTTCTGAAAGGGCCTCGGCAACAGGCTCGATGTCAGGGGGAGGTTGCTCTCCTGGCACCTCCCGAGAACTGCTAGGCAAAGGGGGAGGGAGTGCGCCCTCCAGAGCAACTTCCAATGGCTCCTCGTCTTGGTCTGGGAGTGGGGCACACTCTTCTTCAGAGAGAGCACCATCCGTGGGAACTGACCCTGGCTCCAACTCACTCCCACATCCCCTATCCTGCGGAGACTCAACAACTCCTGGATCTACCGCTCCTTCTGATATCTGGAGACCCTGAAACTCATGCCTTCCCCCTTCCTGGCCCCCACGGAGGAGCTGAGGCCCAACAGTAGGAGAGCCTTCTCCCGACTCCTGGCAGCTAGCAGAAGGTGTGTGCTAGTAGTTTGAGTGTGTTCTAGGGAATGGCTGGGGCTGCAGGCATGCAGAGAGGCTATCCCTCTGCATCATGGCTATAGGATGCCCCTGCACCCAGATGGTAGACTGCTGATGCCTTGAACCCCTCCATTCTGAAGCTCAGGTTGGAATGTGTGTAAATAAACAAACCATATTTCATAAAGACACCGCAGTCTCTGCTGACCTTCTTCCCAAAGGAAACCAAGCCCTGGATGGGCGCAGGGACCCCCAAAATCTCACCACTAGGAGATTGGGGGAGGCGCGCAACACTGGTGTCAGAAGTGGGATTGAGTTTCCTGGGAGAAGCATTGGGAGCAAGGTGTGCCTGAGTCAAGATGGAGAAGATAACAGCAACCCTCCTGGAACAGATGAAAATGATGTTCCAGCAGCAAGCAGAACTGATTGAGAAATATGACCAGGAGGACCAGCAGCAAAGGCAACAAGAGTGCCAAGAAGAACGGGAACAAAGACAAAAAGAGTGCCAAGATGAACAGGAACAAATACAAAAAGGGTGCCAAGAGAAACGGGAGCAAAGACAAAGAGACCGCCAGGAGCACTGGCAACGAATGAGGGAGATATTGGGAAGTACCTTTGAAGAGGAAAAGGAGACCCCATGTGAGGAGGCGAGAGCCCTGTCTGATCAACCACTACAAGGGGTCGAGGGTGACCCGGGGGTCCAGCTGCAGAGCACCCAGACTGGGGTGGCTAAAGAGTTCCAGAAAGTGGATGGGCAGCTGGATGGTTTGGACTGTGAAGAGTTGCAGTCAGTAGTGGAGGAGGGAGAAGTTTTGATTGTCCAGGAGCCTGACAGGGGAGAAGACAGCAGGAAGCTGGAATTGAAGCCCCAAGATTTGAAGGAGGACAGCCTGGAAAATGAAGAGGAAGATGCCTTGGGAGGAAGTGAGACAGAGTCTGGAGAAGAGATGCTGCTGATAGATTTCTCTGCTCCCTGTGTGCCTGCTGTTAAAGTAGTGCAGGAGGAAGAAAAAGCCTTGGAGAAAGGTGAACTAGAGGCTGCAGAGGAGCTGCCAGCGACTGGAGAAATGGCTGTGCAAGAAAAGGTGCAGCAGGAGAAGCCTGAGAAGGGAGAACAAGTCGAAGAGGAATTCCCAGCGCCTGGAGAGATGGGTGAGATAAAATCCACAAGTGACTTTGTCGCTTGGGTGCCCCATAATGGTCTTGTAGGGTGGGATGCAGCTCCTATGATGGGTGCAGTCCCTGGGCAAATTGCAGCAGTGAGGGGCACCCAGCGCCCTGTGGGTTTGGAGGGCAAGAGACACTGGGAGGGTTACCTGCCTCTGTTTGGGCCCATGTTTTACACTGGAGATTGTGAGGGAGAACAGAGTAGATTCCTTTCTGCCAGCCTAGGTGGACTAGGCCAGCTAATCTTTAAGAAGATCCCCCCAGATAAAGACTTGTGGCAGTACTTTGATTTGGAGTTTGAGGCAGGAGACCAAGTGGACTGGCTTAAAGACTTTTCCCAGAGCAGAGTGTGGCAAGAACATGGCTACAGCCTGCCATGTGCTGAGGAAACAAATCTGTTCCTGGAGAGGAGTCCCAACCCGCTGCAGGCAGCAGCAGGGATCAGCCTGGACTGGGAACTCCATGAAGCCCCAAGACAAAGCACCATGTGGCCGACCGCATGGTTTGGGGGTGGGCTTTGTGCTTATGGGACTGTGTACTGATGGGACTGTATATTGATTTGCTGTATGAATTTTTCTGATGGCTTTAGTATTGCCTTTTTGAAATGCTGTTGATTTAATGCTGTTGTTTAATGATTTTTTAGTAATTATGCTGATAGTTTTTTTGTAATAAGATTTTAATGTTTAGGATTTGTTATTCTGTGACTGTTGGATTGTGGGTGTATGTACAACTGGTTGGGGGAGCAAGGAGTAAATCTGCATGTGGTTGAGGGCATGCTTAAACATGTCAGGAACTCAGGCCACTGCCAAGTTATGAGGACTGGGAGCTCCAAGAAAGAAGAGGAAGCTTAAAGAGAGAGTAATTAACTGAAAAAGTGCTGTAAGGGAATGGACTGGTTTTTGTACTTGTGTGGAAATGAGACTGTAATATGACTATGTTTTAACGATGTATATTTCAATGTCTTGCTAACCTGTATCTGTTATTTCTTTGTAGGAAAAGTTGTTATTCTGTTGTTTGTTTGCAGGTCTGGGACAGACCTTTTTCAGGGAAGGGTGTAGTGTTATGAGCATGGGGGGGGTTGGAATGGATATGAACCTGCCTGTACACTACGTTCAACATCGAAGGCCCTCCTCCGAGTTCCGACTCATAGGGAAGCTAGGAGGACGATAACAAGAACTAGAGCCTTCTCAGTGGTGGCCCCCGAACTGTGGAATAGTCTTCCCGATGAGGTGTGCTTGGCGCCGACGTTGTTATCTTTTTGACGCCAAGTTAAAACCTTCCTCTTTTCTCAGGCATTTTAGTTTTTTAGTTTTAAATATGTTGTAATTGATTTTAGATTTGTGGATTTTTATATACATGTCCCTTGCACTGATTTATTGGATTTTATTGTGTATATTTATATTTTTATGTTGTACACCGCCCAGAGAGCTATGCTAGTCGGGCGGTATAGAAATTCAACAAATAAATAAATAAAATAAATAAATAAATTTCTATGGGTCACCTTTCCAGCCTCTGATTTGGAATCCTATGCCCTGGGGGCTGGCTCTGCTAGCCAGATGAATCAACTTTGTTAATCAGATGGAGTGGCCAGGTAAGATGATGGGCCGATCAGTTGCCTAGCAACGGAGGATGGGCTAGGAAGACCCCTTTTGTGATTGAAACTCTGTAGGAGAGCCTTCCCCCGACTCCTGGCAGCTAGCAGAAGGTGTGTGCTAGTAGTTTGAGTGCGTTCTAGGGAATGGCTGGGGCTGCAGGCACGCAGAGAGGCTATCCCTCTGCATCATGGCTATAGGATGCCCCTGCACCCAGATGGAAAGCTGGATATTAGACTGCTGATGCCTTGAACCCCTCCATTCTGAAGCTCAGGTTGGAATGTGTGTAAATAAATAAACCATATTTCATAAAGACACCGCAATCTCCGCTGACCTTCTTCCCAAAGGAAACCAAACCCTGGATGGGCACAGGGACCCCCGAAATCTCACAGCTCGGAGATTGGGGGAGGCGCGCAAAAGTATCAAAGTACCTCTGATTTACTTTATAAGGAACATGGTTAAAACCTGCACTATTTTGTCAATTCACTCTGCTGGTGTATATAGCACAGTTTTGGCAAACGTTCTGAGGGAATTGGTCACACATGACTGGCAAGTCTCCAAGATGATACAGGAAAACCTTTCCTTCTACAATCACACAAACCACAAGTGGCTCACTTGTTGCATAACTTTCTAAATGTTTTAGGAAAGTGGATTGGTCACATTTGTTCATGGCCCTATCAATATGATGAGAAAAATAAATGCTATAGGAGTTGGTGGCTATCTTAGCACTTGTGCCAAGTCTACTTTTTGAAAGTTCAATATACTGGGTTTTACCCATTTTGTCTTTTTTCAACTTCATTTGAAGGATTTTTCTAGTATTATATTTTTTATTTATCTTTGCACCTTCCAAAGCAAAGACAGACATCTCCTGTTGCACAATGGACATTTCAAATCTACTAGGATCTACACTCAGTGATAAATGCTTCCTGACAATGTTCACCAATTATTTTGGTATACTTAGGAAGTAATCTCTGCAACGGATGCAGCCTTCCCAGAACCACTTTTAAGGATTTTTGTGGCACCTGATAGGATTTGGTACAGATGCTTGCTTTGGTTGAAGCTTGAAATGAACCCATTAAATCAGGCCATTTGTTTCTGTAATCAGTATTCCATATTCTATGAGTGCATAGGACCCTCCTGATTCTTCAGTATGGAGTCTTAAAGAAGGCCATCTGGATGTGAAACTCTCCAAATACAATGAAGAAGCTATCAAATTGTGAGGCAACGTCTGCTTGCATAGTCAACAGCAGTTTCTATGATTTATCTTTAAGCTGCCAGAAGTCTAAAGATGCATCTGCAACTCTACTTAATAGTAACATATGTCTGTTTAATGTACCAAAGCAAATGTGATTTAAAAATCTTAATATTATGCATGGGTCCTCACTGCCTTCTTTACATATGCTTTATAAAACTACATATTTATTGGAAGAAAGACTTGAATGCCCTTCAACAGAGTTTGATTACTGAACAATAACATCCCCTTTTGATCACTGAACTATTTCTAGAACAAATGTTAAGAGCAATTGGTTCAACTTAAAACGCAAGAGATGGCAAGAAATATAAATGAATACATTGGAAACAGGTAACCTTGGGCTCTTAAGACCTATCTTCCCATTGATGTTTTTTGAATAGGGAGAGAGAGGTAAAACAGCCAGTGGGGAGGGGGGCAGGGGCTTCATCAGCCTGGCTAGGTTCAACTGCTGTTACCTTCCTTCCCTGCCAGATCTGTCTCTATTTATCGCCATTCCAACTGTATCTGGGACAGATATGGCACAATAAAGCCCACTCTATTGACTTGCCTGGGTCTGATGCCATTTGGCTTTTTTACTCCCAGAACTACCTCCCTCCATGTCAATTTTTCCTGGTAATTATAACAATTTTATAACATGACATAAGAACGGCTGCCTGAATTTGCTTATTTATTTATTTTATTTATTTATTTATTGCACTTGTATACCTCCCCATAGCCGAAGCTCTCTGGGCCGTTTACAGCAATCAAAAACATTAAAACAAATATACAATTTAAAACACATATTTTAAAAACAATTTAAAACACACTTTTAAAATTATATTCCTCTTCCCTACCCATCTCTTACCCATCCTTTTCTATTATTATATTTAATAATTCTATATAATAAAGTAATAAATAACAAGGTAAGTAAAGAAATCTTATCTAGATAATTGTTATGGAGACGTTTCCTACTATCAGCTTGAAATGTTCACTGTCAGTGATAGCAAACCTGTTTGTGAACAACAGTTTATAGAGAATATCACCCAGATTATTACAGTTTTCTTTACCACCATTTGATGTTGCAAAGTAGCAATACATGTTTGATTATATGGCATTTAGTACTTTGTGAAATATAACACTCCATAGCCAAATGATTGTCTATATGTTAATCACAAGGATTCAATGGAATTCAATGCATTAACAATGAGGAGAAAATTTCTCTCTATCTGTGACTACCAAAAAAGTCAAGTCTATTACTAACTGCAACTTCTTAATTTGTTTAACTGTACAAAAGCCAGGGCTACTGTAGTCTTAAAATGCAATATAAGGTACCTGAAGTATTTGAGTTTTAAAAGTAATAATACTAGAAATAGATCAGCAAGTGAAATATAATGTACTGAAGTGAGATGTAGTACAACTGCATGTAATCTATAGCGCTTTATATAAGGCTCATACCCCATAACAGTCTGCATGCTAAAGTCATTGGCCGTTACCCTTCTCCAAGTGAAACTCAGTGACAGTAAATATGCATATCTTCAGGCTCTCAGTCTTCTTCAGATGGCCGATGCTGGGAGACATAAACAGACATAGGTGGATCCCACTTTCTCTCTTATTATGAGAGCATGTAAAACTTTAAAGAACAGTGGCAAGCATTGGCTCTGGGAAATGTTTAAAATGTAGGAGGGATTTTTTTTTTACAAGAAGCCAAGCCATGGGGGGAGGATGGGATCTCTGACTCATTAAATCAAGCATTGACATTGTGTTTTGCTGACTCATGTTTTCTCTGCTGTGTTGGGTTAGTCATATGGAGGAGTACAGCAAAACATAGTGGAGCAAACTAGGGGAAAGTGTGCAATGCAATACAAACAAAATGTCTTCCACAGCTTTCCTCCTTCTGGAATCTGTGGGGAGTGGGAATCCACACTGGCACATCCTTTGCACACGGGAGTAGCAAGGAAATGATATAACACAGAGGTGGTAGAAGCCATACCAGATGTAGATAGGCGAGCGTGTTTGAGTATGTAGCCTTAGAAAAGTTTGACACATTATGGAGCAACAAATCTACGGTTGTCACTGAAATTACACTTACAAGGGGAAGCACTGGCAATCCTGGTCCCCTAATAGATATACGTGTATGATAGACATCTATGCAAATTTTATTTATTTTATTTTATTTATTATTTGATTTATATCCCACCCTTCCTCCCAGCAGGAGCCCAGGAGCCAAACAAATGCTAGTTTGTTTTTGTTTCAAATGTACACTTAAAACATCATAGATGTGTGTGTATATATATATATATATATATATATATGTAATGTGTGAATCAATCTTCATTTGAGGGAAACTGCAAGAGGGGAGAGCGCTGTTGCACTCAGGTTCTACTTGAGTGCTTCCCATAAGCTTCTGGTTGGCTACTTGAAAACATGATGCTGGACTAGATGGGCCACTGGATTGATCCAGCAGGCTCTTCTTATGTTCTTATTAGAAATATGAATACAATATGTGTGCATGTCAAAGCCTCAGCAGGGTTTTCTTTGAATTGGAACTCACAATTCTTTCTCTGATTCCTTTGTATAGTCCCAGCATAGGTACCACACAGCAGAACAGAATATTGGGATCTTGATAAACAGTAGGGGGTCCTTCTTGTTATAATGATGCAAAGCTTAGGTTTCTTTTTCAGAGCAGCGTAATTTTTCAGATTCCATTTTGATTCAATCTGTTCCTCATTTCATTCCAGTGACAGTACCAAGTCACTGGAACTATCTTCATTATTGTTTTCCACAATGTGAGATGTTTGTGTACAGCAGAACACCATATATATAACAGGAATTCATGCTACTGCACATTCTTTCTCAGCTCTTTGTGGGATCATGGAGAAAATAATCTGATTCATGTGGTGGTCTTGCACATAAATGGCTTGTGATGCACATTACCCATGAGGAATCATTTGAAACTGAAGTTGGGGTGGCCACAGTATGTGCATGAGAAACACATACCTAAGCTCTTATAATAAATCTAATGCTATTCATTCATTATAAGAAATTAAGGTTTGTTCCTGATGGGCAGAGAAATCCAGCTCAGGCAAAGGCAGTGGAAAGGGAGTTGGCAGGAAGGTCCACAGCATTCAATTGCAGTTCAGAAGCCTCTGGGCTGGCTGAACGCTGGCTAAGCTGGGAGCTGTGCACAGTGACCAGAAAACAAAAGCTGGCTCTCGCAGGTAGGGGTATTTGTGAGTAAGAGCTTTCCATTGACTTCCATTGCCATTACTTTGTTACACCAACCTTTTCGGTAACCTTTGCCTAGATTGGGACCTGCAGGGGCACTTCAAACACTAGTTGGATGTGGCCTAAGTCTTCCCCTCAGCTCCTCCTCCAACATGCCTCTGGAACACCCCTTTTTCAGGCCTTCTGCCAGCTTCCATGACTCCCCTTCCACCAGGCTTGGCTTCCCTGGCTAGGTCCCAGCTATCACACACAAGAGCCTAGATGAGGAGATGGTAGCTCAGCTGAGCCAGGACCCAGCTTGCTTAGCTGGGGGTCTGCCATATCCAACTCCTGTCAGCCCGATGTAAACAGCAGTTGGAGTGAGCCCTAAGTTTGAATATTTAAGGCTCCTTTCACACTAGAGTGGAACATGTGGTACTGCTTTACTGCTTTCTGCAATCAACTGGAATTAAAACCATGCTTCATCAGCACTTGGTTTAATATACCACTTTATGTCCCATAGCCAAGATCCTTCTATCTCAGGAGTCAGTTTCATCAGAGTCAGAGTCAGTTTTATTCAGGAAAGGTTTCCTACCATGTTAATTAAAATGTTCCTAGTTATTGTTTCTACCCCTTTTATTTCTTCCTGTTGAGCCAACAGTGGAATTGTTGATACATAGCTTGTTAATTCCCACCCCCAAATAACTTCTCTTAATTGTCTCTTAATGTCACTTCTTGTTCCTGGGGCAAATGAGCTTTAATTACTGGTTTCTGGTAATTAGTTTTTCCTTTTCTTCCTTTTATAACAAAATAAAAAAGAAGAAAAATGTGAGAAAATGGGTAAGGTCTCCTTACTCATCCACTTGCAAAGGAACTGACATCAATGAGCAATTCTAGGAAGTACAAAGTATTTACTAAGCTAAAAGTTATATATATATATAAACTTTTATATTTTATATATATTAAAAAGTGGATCCCTTTCTAATCCAAAGCGCACAAACATCCAGACAGGTTTCTATCAATCCTCCTCCACTAAGACTTATATACTTAACTCTTTGGTGTATATTATGCTTTGTTACTTTCTCGTTGTTTAGTTTCTTACTACATATCAGTGTTGCTTTTGTTAATAATTTATTAAGTTTATGTTATTTACTGAATTTATATAGCTTCCCCTTAGATATGTTCTCTGTGTGGCTCAAAAAACCCTATGGGATGTTGTATTGTACTGTACCATTGCTATGTAAACTAATTTGGGGAACTGCTAACCCACAGAGTCTCCGTCTTTGCAGAACTGAGTCTCAGTTTGTTGGCCCTCATCCAGCTCACCACTGCATCCACGCACAGATTAAAAACAGCCACAGCCACCCGTGATTCAGATATAACAGAGAAATAGAGCTGAGTGTCAACATACTAATGACACCATGTACCAAATCTTCTACTGACCATTCCCAATGGCTTCATATAGATGTTAAACAGCATTGAGAAAAAACTCATGGAGAAAGTCCAGATGGTTACTGTGGTCAATGGTATCAAAAGCTGTTAAGATATAAAGCAAGAGCAACAAGGTCGCACTCCCTCTGTCCCTCTCCTGAGGAAGGTAATCCATTAGCATGACCAAGTCCAATTCTGTCCCAGAAAGCAGGCCTGAACTTAGACTGAAATGAGTCAAGATAATCAGTTTCCTCCAAGAGTATTTGCTGCTGAACTGGCACCACCCTCTCCAGCATCTTATTCCAAAAATGGATATTTGTGACTGGGCAGTAGTTGTCAACACCTCAGGGGCCAGGGAAAATTTATTTAGGAACAGCCACACTGCTGCCTTCTTCAAGGTGTCAGGCACCAATCCTCATCCCCACAAAAAAGCTGTGTTAACCACTCCATGGACCCACCCAGACAACCTCCTTCAGCTATCTCAAATTAGTCATGATGGGCAGGTGTCAAGGGAGCATGTTGTGATCTGAACCTCTGCAAGCACCTTTTCCACAACCTCAGATCTCATCAGTTGAAACTGATCTCACAAGATTAAGGCAGATGTGTTGGGCACTTCACCTGGCTCTGTGATAATGGTAACATTCCACTCAACATGGAGACAAGTGATTTTATCTTCAAAGTGCCTGGCAAACATATCACAGCAGGCCTCCAACAGTTGTAACACTATATTGCCAGGGACAGGTGTCAACAGTCACTACGTGGAATAGCTTTGCTAGTTGGCTACTTGGAAGTAGCAATGTAAACCTTCTTTGTTGCCTTCATGACCATGCAGTAGGCAAAACTATGTGTTCTAGTGCATGTCCAATCAGCTTCACGTCAAATCTTATGCCACCTACCCTGTTTCACAGGCTCCACAGTGTTGGAAAGGGCACTCTGGCATGTAAACATAGAAAGCACTAAAATGCAATAATCACAGTGAAGTTATTTAGATTCACTGTATAAATTGAGTGAATAAAATACAGTATGGCAATTCCAGACTAAACTGTATGTGTGGGCAGAGACAATCTGAACTGCAAATATTGTAAACAACCTTTTTGACAATTTACCATTGACTGAAATCAAAACCTATGAAAAAGTTTAGTTGACAATTGAGTTGCAGAATTATAGAAGTTAAAGGAACCATCTATTTCCCCCATTTTTTATTGTAAGCCTCTCCTGAAGCATCCTCCCAAAATGCATATCCAACATGCCCTATTCCTTCCAAGGAATGAGACTTGACAAGATGACAGATGACAAAGAAAAGGCAGAAGTGCTCAATTCCTACTTTAACTCAGTCTTCTCACAAAAGAGGGTCTATGACCCTCCTGGCAAACGTGAAGTACAAGTTGAAGGGACAGGATAGCAGCTTGAGATTGATAGACAAATGTCAAAGAATGCCTGATTACTTTGAACGAGTTTAAATCTCCAAGGCTTGATAAACTGCATCCTAGAGTATTGAAGGAACTGGCTGAAGAACTCTCAGAACCACTGTCTATTATCTTTGTGAAATCGTGGAGAATGAGTGAAGGGTCGGAAGACTGGAGGAGAGATAATGTTGTCCCTATCTTCAAAAAGGGCAAAAAGGAGGAACCTCAGAACTACAGACTAGTCAGCCTGACATCAATCCCTGAGAAAATTCCGGAGCAGATTATGAAGCGGTCAGTCTGCAAGCATCTTGAAAACAATACAGTGATTAACTAGAAGCCTACATGGATTTATCAAGAACAAATCCTGCCAGACTAATCTTATCTTATTTTTGATCAGGTAATCTCCTTGGTAGACTGGGAATGCTATAGACATAATATCAGAGCTTGGAAAAGTTACTTTTTTGAACTACAACTCCCATCAGCCCAATCCAGTGGCCATGCTAGCTGGGGCTGATGGGAACTGTAGTTCAAAAAAGTAACATTTCCAAGCTCTGCATAATATATCTCAACATTAGCAAAGCTTTTGACAACATGCCCCATGATATTCTCATTAGCAAGTTAGCTAGATGTGGGCTGGATGGAACAACTATCAGGTAAACCCACAGTTGGCTACAGAATTGTACTGAAAGTGTACTTATCAACTATTCCTCCTCAAAGTGAGGGGAGGTGATGAGCGGGGTACCGCAGGGCTCAGTCCTGGGCTCAGTACTCTTCAACATTTTTATTAATGACTTGGATGAGGAGGTGAAGTGAATGCTTATCAAATTTGAAGATGATATAATATTGGGAGGGATATCTAATACCCTACAAGACAGAAACAAAATTCAAAGTGACCTTGATAGGCTGGAGCGTTGGGCTGAAAACACAAACAATGGCAAACAATTCCGTCAAGGAAAAAAAGGGGAAGACAGCAGAAGAAGCCAATGTGGCTTCACGGAAAGCTTAGAGAGGACCTGGAAACAAAGCAAAACAAAAAGACACATACAGGAAGGGGAAGACCACAAAGGGAGAGTACAGACAGGTAGCTCAGAATTGCAGAGACGGCGTCAGGAAGGCTAAAGCTGAGAATGAGTAGGTTAGCAAGAGATGCCAAAACATAAAAGCTTTCTTCAGGTACATCCATAGCAAAAGACAGAGAAAAGAAATTGTGGTACAGCTGCTCAATGGAGATGATAAAATGATAACAGATGACAAAGAAAAGGCAGCAGTGCTAAGTTCTTACTTTGACTCAGTCTTCTCCCAAAAGAGTATCTATAAACCTCCTGACAAATGTGAAGTTGAAGGGGAAGGACTGCAGCTTGAGATTGATAGACAAATGGTCAAGGAATACCTAATCACTTTGAATGTGTTCAAATCTCCACGGTCTGATCAACTGTATCCTAGAGTATTGAAGGAACTGACTGAAGAACTCTCAGAACCACTTTCTATTATCTCTGCAAAAATGTGGAGGACGGGTGAAGTGGTGGGTGACTGGAGGAGGACTAGTGTTGTCCCTATCTTCAAAAAGGAGGAACATGGGAACTACAAACCAGTCAACCTAACATGAAACCCTGGGAAAATTCTGGAGCAAGTGGTCAGTCTGTGAGCACCTTGAAAACAATGTAATGATTACTAGAAGCCTACATGGATTTATCAAGAACAAATCCTGCCAGACAAATCTTTTCTCATTTTTTTGTCAGGTAACCTCCGTGGTAGACTGTGGGAATGCTGTGGATATAATATATCCCAACTTCAGCAAATCTTTTGACAAAGTGCCTGTCAGGACCCCTCCCATGGTCACCGCCTTGTCACGGTCCCACCTCAGGGTCCTGGTCTCTTAACGGTTCTCTCACCGGCTCTAGCAAAGATCTCTCAAGATCCCACTGCTAGGCAGCACCACCAGACACTCCCTGTAAACAATATTGCCTTGAGACTGTGCCTTCATCTCCTCCTGGCTTATTGCTATGTTGTGTCTCGGTGCACTTATAGGCCTCAACCCCCCTGTATCTTTGTGCCTATAAAGATTACAACCCTGGGTTGCTCTGGATACCTGATGATGTTACACTATCTCTTCACTGCTGCCACCATTGATACTGTCTCCCAACCTTGGTATATGCCCTGCCCACCCTTCTGGTCTGTGTAAATCCAGCCAAGGATCAGGCATTTTGGTAAACCAAGAACTAGTTATTTATATACACAGGGAATAACAAGATTACTTAAAGGTTTGGTCAACAAGAGTGTGGTTTCATAAGATGTGTTACTCTTTGTATTTCTTA
This sequence comes from Rhineura floridana, assembly GCF_030035675.1. Classification (NCBI taxonomy): domain Eukaryota; kingdom Metazoa; phylum Chordata; class Lepidosauria; order Squamata; family Rhineuridae; genus Rhineura; species Rhineura floridana. Next base: position 76,316,057 of record NC_084487.1, on the reverse strand, counting down.
GTCATAAATAACCTGCCTCACTACCCGCCTAATCCAATCCACCCAACAACCCTCTCCAAAAAACCCCCAAACCCTCAGAACCAACCAACAGAACCCACTCTCAACTGTCATCCTCTCATTTATACCTTCAGACACTCAAACGCTCAGCCAATCATCATACAACACTCATCAACATTCCAACCCATGTACTCCCCTTCTCACTCAGTCTGCTTACCACATATACTCTAATAAACCCACACTTACCATATTTACAGTATTATAACAGTATTATATATATATAGGGATATCACAGTGCCCCATAATGTTCTGATCAGCAAGCTGGCTAAATGCGGGGTGGATGGAACAACTATCAGGCTGATCCACAGTTGGCTACAGAATTGTACTCAAAGAGCGCTGAGCAATGGTTCCTTCTCAAACTGTGGAGCGGTAATGAGGGGGGTACCACAGGGCCCAGTGTTCTTCAACATTTTTATAAATGACTTGGATAAGGCGGTGCAGGGAATGTTCTTAACACGTTTCCCCCTGAGCACCCTCTCCGGCATTGTGGAGCCCGGTTTGCACCTTGGTATACCAGTGAGTTAAGGGCAATGAAACAGGCTGGATGAGGACTAGAGCACAAGTAGTGAAAGACGTGCTGTGAGGCTGTTCGGGCATGAGTAAAACATCAAAAGCGTGCCTACTGTGTGACATTGAGGGCTGTGAAGAAGGCCCACTTCTCTGCCTCCATCACATCCTCAAGTAGCCGCCCAGTGGAGCTTTTCCATATTGTCAGAGATCTGTTGACATCAGCTCCAGGAAATGGAGTTTTAGACTCTTAGGAATTGTTTGCAAGGCACTTTGCTACATCTACTATAGTCCCCAATGAAGTGTCCAGTGAAACGTCTGCTGCAACTTCTTGGGAATGATCTCAGTTGATGCGGCCTGATGACGAAGACAAGGTGTTTGCAATGATGGGGCCAGCAACGTGTCCTCTTGACCGTTGTCCTTCTTGGCTTATTAAAGGTTGTCGAAGGGGCTTGACCGAGTGGAACCAGGGTGTGGTCAATGCATCATTGCAGGAGGGAGTGGTTCCAGCCACCCTGAAAGAGGTGGTGATCCGACCGCTCCTGAAAAAGCCCACCTGGACCCACTGGTCTGCAACAATTACCGACCGGTCGTAAATACCTCCTTCTTAGGTGTTGAGCCTCCGCTCCCCCACGAGGGCCAGGGAGGGGGAAGACATGAGTTTCAGGTTTCCCAGCTGTCAGAAGGCATGGAAGACCCAGGAGTTGTTGAGTCTCAGCAAGACCTTGGGAGGGGGAGTGAGGTTGAGTCCGGGCAAGTTCCCATGGATGGCGTGGTCTCTGAAGAGGAGAGCGCACAGCCCACAGACAGGTCGAATGAGCCGTTGGAAGATGTTTCGGAGGGTGCTTAGACTCCCCCTTTACCAAGCGGCTCTCAGGATGCTTCAAGCGCGTCACTGCCTCATGACCTCGAGCTGGTTGCTAAGGAGATGGTTCTTTCAGACAAGCCGTTGGAAGCATGCCCCCCGTCACCCCACTCTCGACGCCGCAAGAAGCAGACAGGACAAAGGCAGGACTTGCAAAGGAGTCAGAGATTATGATCTAAAACTTTCCCTACTTAAGACTGCAGCTCTCTGGGTTGAGCTGCTGAGTCAACTTTCTTCACACGTTGCAGAGCATGTCTAGAGTGCAGTTAGGGAATTCTAGTGAGCTAGCTTAGAGGTTTCTATGAAGCGCACTGCTTTTGATGTATCCATTACTTTAATAAAACAAGATTTAATTGCACCTGCATGTCAGCCTCGTGAATTCCGCTCTGAACAGGACATTAGGGAAGGTGATTGATAGGATGGTGGCACAGCAAATGCAAGTACTCTTGGATGAAACAGATTATCTTGACCCATTCCAGTTTAGGTTCAGGCCTGGTTATGGGACTGAATCGGCCTTGGTCGCCCTGATGGATGACCTTTATTGGGAGAAGGACAGGGGGAGTGTGACCATGCTACTCTTACTTGATCTCCCAGTGGCTTTTGATACCATTGACCATGGTATCCTTCTGGGCCAACTTGGTGAGCTGGGTATTGGAGGCACTGTTTTACAGTGGTTCCGATCCTATTTCCACGGTCATTTTCAGAAAATAGCATTGGGTGACTGTCTTTCGGCCCCCTGGCAGTTGTGCTGTGGGGTGCTCCAGGGCACCTTCTTGTCCCCCATGCTGTTTAACATCTATATGAAGACCTTGGGAGCGGTCATCAGGAGATTTGGGGTGAGGTGTCAGCAGTATGCTGATGATACCCAGCTCTATTTCTTTGTAACAGCTGAATTAAGAGAGGCCATACAAGCCCTGGACCACTGCCTGGACTCGGTGGTGGGCTGGATGAGGGCCAATAAACTGAGTCTGAATCCTAGCAAGACAGAGGTGCCGTGGGTTGGTGGTTCCTGAGTTCAGCTGATTGGTTAGTTGCCTACTTTGGATAGGGTTGTACTCCCTCTGAAAGAGCTGGTCCATAGTCTAGGGGTGCTCCTGGATCCATCTTTGTTGCTAGAGGCCTAGGTGACGTCAGTGGCTAGGAGTGCCTTTTACCCGCTTTGGCTGGTAAGACAGCTGTGGCTGTTTCAGGACCAGAATAGCCTGACCACTGTTGTCCATGCACTGGTAACCTCTAGGCTGGATTACTGTAATGCTCTGTATGTGGGGCTGCCCTTGAGATTGGTCTGAAAGCTGCAGCTGGTGTAAAATGCAGCGGTGAGACTGCTCACTTACATACCCAGTCAATCACTGCTGCTCTGCAAGTGAGGGCCTCCTGCAGATACCATCTTATAAGGAAATGCATTGTGCACAACATAGGAAATGGACCTTTAGTGTGGCAACACCTACCCTGTGGAATTCCGTCCCCTTAAATATTAGACAGGCACCATCTCTGTTATCTTTTCAGTGCCTTTTGAAGACCTTCCTCTTTCAACAAGCCTTTTAAGTTGAGACCTTATCCCAGTCTGCATCTGTGTTGGGATTGCTTTTCAATAGGTTTTTAATCTTTTTTAAAAACAATATGTTTTTAACCTTTTTTAAAGATGTCTTGAAAGCTTTTAAAAAATATTTTTAAAGATGTTTTGTTTTAATGTAATTTAAAGTCTGTTTATATGATGGAGCAGGTTATAAATGTTTGTAATTTATAAATGTAATGTTTGTAATTTGATTTTAGCTTATGCAGTTTTTAGATTGTGAAATTTGATTTTAGATTGTGATGTTTTTGTACTATATTGTATTTTATTGTATTTATGTTCACCGCCCAGAGAGCTATTGCTAGTCGGGCGCTATATAAGTTTTAAAAACAAATAAATAAATAAATAAAATAAAGCAGTCAATCTGTAAGCACCTTGAAAACAATGCAGTGATTACTGGGATCCAACACAGATTTATGAAGAACAAAGCCTGCCAAACTAATCTTATCTCATTTTTTGACCAGGTAACCTCCCTTGTAGACTGTGGGAATGCTGTGGACATAATATATCTCCACTTCAGCAAAGCTTTTGACAAAGTGCCCCATGATATTCTGATTAGCAAACTAGTTGGATGGAACAACTATCAGGTGGGTCCACAGTTGGCTCCAGAATTGTACTCAAAGAGTGCTTATCAATGGTTCCTTCTCAAACTGGGTGGAAGTAATGAGTGGGGTACCACAGGGCTCGGTCCTGGACCCAGTGCTCTTCAACATTTTTATTAATGACTTGGATGAGGAGGTACAGAGCATGCTTATCAAATTTGCAGATGATACAAAATTGGGGGGCATAGCTAATACAGTGGAGGACAGAAACAAAATTTAAAGGGACCTTGATAGGCTGGAGCATTGGGCTGAAAACAACAGAATGAAATTCAACAGGGATAAATGCAAAGTTCTACATTTAGGAAAAAGAAACCAAATACACAGTTATAAGATGGGTGGTACTTGGCTCAGCAATACGAAATGTGAGAAGGATCTTGGAATTGTCATTGATCACAAGCTGAATATGAGCCAACAGTGTGATGTGGCTGCAAAAAAGGCAAATGCTCTTTTAGGCTACATTAACAGAAGTATAGTTTCCAAATCGTGTGAAGTATTCGTTCCCCTTTATTCAGCACTGGTTAGGCCTCATCTTGAATACTGCATCCTTTAAGAAGGATGCAGACAAACTGGAGCAGGTTCAGAGGAGGGCAACAAGGATGATCAGTGAACTGGAAACAAAGCCCTATGAGGAGAGACTGAAAGAACTGGGCAAGTTTAGCCTGGAGAAGAGAAGACTGAGGGAAGATGTGATAGCACTCTTCAAGTACATGAAAGGTTGTCACATAGAGGAGGGCCGGGATCTCTTCTTGATCGTCCCAGAGTGCAGGACACGGAATAATGGGTTCAAGTTGCAGGAAGCCAGATTTCAACTGGACATCAGGAAAAACTTCCTAACTGTTAGAACCATATGACAATGGAATCAATTACCTTGAGAGGTAGTGGGCTGTCCGACACTGGAGGCATTCAAGAGGTAGCTGGACAGTCATCTGTCAGGAATGCTTTGATTTGGATTCCTGCATTATGCAGGGAGTTGGACTCGATGGCCTCATAGGCCCCTTCTAACTCTACTATTCTATGTTTTAAAGTGTTTTTAGTGCTTTTGTTTGCCGCACTGGGCTTCTGCTGGGAGGAAGGGTGGGATATAAATCAAATGATTGATAAATAAATAAATTTACAGATGATACAGAATTGGGAGGGATAGTTAATACATTGGAAGTCAGAAACAAAATTCAAAGGGATCTGCATAGGCTGGAGTATTGGGCTGAAAAGAACAGAATGAAATTTAACAGGGATAAGTGCACAGTTCTATACCGAGGAAAAAGAAACCAAATGCACAGTTATAAGGTGGGGGATACTTGGCTCAGCAATACTAAATACAAGAAGGATCTTGCGATTATTGTTGATCACAAGCTGAATATGAACTGCCACTTTTTTGTGGCTGCAAAAAAGGCAAATGCCATAGTCGGCTGCATTAACAAAATGGCATGAAGTATCAGTTCCCCTCTATTTGGCACTGGGTAGGCCTCCTCTTGACTACTGCGCCCAGTTCGGGACACTGCACTTTAAGAAGTATGCAGACAAACTGGAACAGGTTCAGAGGAGGGCAATGAGGATGATCAGTGACTGGAAACAAAGCCCTATGAGGAGAGACTGAAAAAACTGGGCATGTGTAGCCTTGAGAAGAGAAGACTGAGGAGAGATGTGATAGCACTGTTTAAGTACTTGTAAGGTTGTCACAAAGAAGAGGGCCAGGATCTCTTCTTGATCATTTCAGAGTGCAGGACAGAGAATAATGGGTTCAAGTTACAGGAAGCCAGATTTTAGCTGATCATCAGGAAAACATCCTAACTGTTAGAGTGGTATGACAATGGAACCAATTACTTAGGGAGATGGTGGGCTCTCCATCACTGAAGGCATTCAAGAGGCAGTTGGACAGCCACCTGTTGGTTATGGTTTAAGTTAGATTCCTGCACTGAGCAGGGTGTTGGACTCGGTGACCATATAGGCTCCTTTCAACTCTACTATTCTATGATTCTATTATTCTAAGTCTTTTTGGCAATGTGTTTCCTTGCTAAAACCTTTTTTAATGTTTAACTGAAATCTATGATCCTCTACACTCCTTCAAATGCTTTCCATCATGGAGAAATTGTTTGTTCTGTTTTGCAATTTGGTGGTAAATATTTCAAAGTGGTTAGTGTAATCCCTGAATTACAGTGCAATCCTTTGCATGTCTAATCAGACGTAAATCTGAGTTCAATGAGACTTACTCCCAGGTGTGCATAACATAACTCCCCTTGAAGGAACAGGTTCGTAGTTTGGGGGTCCTTTTTGACCCTTCCTTGTCGCTTGAGGCTCAAGTGGCCTCGGTGGCACAGAATGTGTTTTACCATCTTCGCTTAGTAGCCCAACTACGCCCCTATCTGGACAGTGACGATCTCGCCTCAGTTGTTCACGCTCTGGTAACCACTAGACTGGACTAGTGTAATGCGCTCTACGTAGGGCTGCCCTTGAAGACCGGAAACTTCAGCTAGTGCAAAATGCGGCAGCCAGGTTGTTGACGAGGACCCGCTGGTCTGCGCATATAACACCTGTCCTGGCCCGCCTGCACTGGCTGCCTATTTGTTTCCGAGCCAGATTCAAGGTGCTGGTTTTGACCTATAAAGCCTTATACGGTGTGGGACCACAATACCTTGTGGAACGCCTCTCCCGCTATGAACCTACCCGTTCACTTCGTTCAGTATCCAAGGCCCTCCTCCGGGTACCAACTCATCAGGATGCCCGGAGGATTGTTATTAGATCTAGGGCCTTTTCTGTGGTGGCCCTCGAACTGTGGAACAGCCTACCTGAGGAGATACGCCTGGCGTCTTCGGTACTTTCTTTTAGGCGCCAGGTTAAGACCTGGCTATACTCCCAGGCATTTTAATGTTCAATGTGTTTCATTTAATGTTTTTTGTTTAACTTGTTGCTGATTTTATTGTAATATTGTATTTTAATATTGTATTTTAATCTTGTTTTGTTCACCGCCCAGAGAGCTACTCGCTATGGGCGGTTTAGAAATGAAATAAAATAAATAAATAAATAAATAACATTAGCAGCTTAATTATATTTTCTGTGAAGTTTAACACAACTCTGTTACTTCAGCCTTTCTGCTCAGAATGACCTTGCTTGTAAAACTCCATCATTCAAAGACATGTCCTTTTGATCCTTTACCGTCACTGAATTGTGGCATCCTGGGCTATTGATACCATTTTTGTCATCTAAGTAGAGAGGTATTTTTGCTTAGCCAAGTCTTGGAAACAACACACCAGTTATTATAACCAAAAATGGCAGTAGTATTTTGTGCTACAGCATCATTGTAACACTGCCAAATATATTTGCTGAAAGAAACAAAAGAAACTATTAGTTAAATCATACAGTTGTACTTCCTCCCAACAGTTTAATGGCATGGCTGGAATATTTTCTGTAGTAATTTGAATGAATTGAGGATAGACATGCATTCTGTAGCTGACTTTGCTGCACCCAACTCCGTTGATTATAAGATACAGCTATCAAGACAGAGATTCTTTTTCTCTCTCATATCCCTGCTGTTAGAATCCCATATGGACCTGCTGTTTTCTATATATCTTATGTAGAGCAATATGTCAGTGCAAACTTCTGTTGGTACTTCAGGTGCAATTATATACAAGATGAAATCAGTTTAACACTAAAAATCTCTTTTAGTTATTGAAACCATGGTGAGTAGATTAAGATATGTGGGACCCTCCCTCCTAGTTAATGCCTCTTCAGAGTTCCAGCCAAAAGATTCTGAACCCTGAGGCCTGGGTTTTTCTTTTGAGATTCTTTTTCGTATTTCTGCAACCCTGATACCTCTCTCTTATTTCTCAGTGGCCCCATTTTGTCTCCATTTCTGTTGGCACTATGGCTGGAAAGGTCTGTCAATTTCAGTTCTCACAATTTCTCATTTTTCCAATCTTAAATTCAGTTCTCCACATTTCTGCAGCAATTTGTGATTTTTTTAAAAATCCCCATGAAAATTGTTATGCATTTTAGTGCAAATTTCTCCTAATAAACAGTTTTGTAGGCAGTTTTGACTAATGTACACATTTTTGCAAGACATTTCTCATCATATAATGCATTTTGGAATGTTATTTTCATTCATATATTTATTTTATGTATACTTGCCCCTAATATATGCATTTTTGTAAACATGGTTTGGTTGGCAAACTGCAGCACAAAATTCAAAAAAGTGTGAATTTCAAAGGATGGCTGTGTTTCGGTTCTCATATTGTTTTGGAAATTGCAAATTTAATAGGTTTGGCTTGAAATGTGAAATGAATTGGAATTCTTGCCCATGCCTAGTTGGCACTCACCACCTGGGTTTGCTATTAGAGGGAGTGATGACTGTGTTGTTTCTCATGAATGCCATAACACCACATTATCCAAATATGATGTACATCTCCCTAGAGAACATGTGATTGGCCAGCCAATCAAGTTTTTGTACATGTATTGAATGAAGGACCCATAGTCTTCCTTTTTCAGTCTTTTTATTTGCTCTTTGCTTTGGGGCATTTTCCAGAGCACCTTGATAATGACTGGAAACAGCTGCTATGGTCACATCTCCTAATCTTGTTTTAGATCCCATAAAAACAATCAAATGCTACAGGTAGCAAGGAATAACACTTGTAATATTCTTCCTTTATTTATTATGGATACATTTTATACATTGTAAAAGCTTTCCAATAAAGGGAATTTAAAACATACTCCTCCCCACACACAGCATTAAATTTGTAAACAATTCCACACCACCAGGGAAAATCAGAGGTGCTTGGCTACGCTCATTTGAGATTTAATACTTCATTTGTTGTACAGATGGTTAAGCACATTGATTGCATAGATGATGCTTTCCATGACAACTGATAGTCTTTGAACACTTTGGTCATGGTATCACACTCTCAGATGTATTGTAGCAGTAGTTACAGCCGCTGGAACACTTAGTCACACATTCACTCTTGATAGGAGCTAAAAGCACTACTAGCATCAAATTGGTATTATATCTACTGTCAGAAAGTGTTCGTGCTGGACAGTTGTTGCCCTGCTCCAACCAGGCTGCAAAACCACAGAAGTCTTGGAGGGGATGACCTTGAGCAAAAGTCATCCAGCAGCAAGTAGCAGGTGGGGTGGAGGAGGAATCTGTTTAAAATGGATTTTGATATGCAGTTTAGGTTTCAGCCTGATCAAACTGTGTCCATAATCCACATTGGACCACCTCTTGTATTGAGCATTTGATTATGGTCGAGCCACTTGTGCAATGTTGGGTTGTTGTTTTTTAAAAGACAAACTAATTATATGCTCTCTCTCTCACACTATATCAGTGGGTGCTGGTACTCAGACCTCATACGTTTGGCCAAGATCCAGCAGGTGATCTCTCTTCTATGTATAGAAGAAAGGGACAATTACATTAGCTCACAACACTTTACTGGGGGATATCTAAAGAAAATGTTAAAAAACCATAATCTGACAAGAGGTACAACCACTGCAGTCCACTCAATATTCCAGAGCCAGAAAAAGTTACCTTCAAGCTAAAACTAAGCCGACTGCCAATAGCTCAAAAAGGATATTTCCAAATTAGGTAAATGGGCAAAAGGAAAATAAGATCCAATGCAAGCAAATGTAAAGTCATTCACATATTGGGCCAAAATCTCCAAAAATGTTGTACACTATAAAGGGTTCCACTGATGATGACTAACCAGTCTTGGAATCATGGTAGAAAGAAAAACGAATTTGCCTATTTTCAGAGCAGTGAAAATTCATGCTAGAGATTACAAGGAAAGGGAATGAAGATAAGAGCTGTTACCATTAGGTCTTTTCATAAATCTATGCCCTAGCTGCATTTGGAATGTAGCATATAGTTCTGGCTGCACGATATCAAAAGGATATTGCAGAGCTGGAAAAGGCAGAAAAGAGTCACTAAATGATTGAGGGATTGACAAACTTTTCCTTAAAAACAATGACTAATAGTTTGGGGCCTCTTAAGACAAGAAAGAGGAGGGATGCTAAACGTTAATTAAAATTATGTATAATGTGGAGACAGTGGATAGAGGGAAGTTTTTAATTCCTCTTTTATAATACTAGTACTCAAGGTCATCTAATTGAAATGATTGGCAGGAGTTTCGGAACTGACAAAGGAAATATATCTTTATACCAAGCATAATTAATGTATGCTTAGTCATTGGCTTAGATGACTTTAAAGGGGGATTAAACAAAAATTTTGGAGGATAGCATCATCAGTGGAACCTCTGTGTATTGAATCAGTATTCCACTGAATACCAATTGGTACTGGAGCACATCCATGGTGAAGGGGGTTGCCTTCATGCTCTGTCTGTTGCCTTGCAAAAAGCAACACCCTATTCCCCTCACAGAGCTAAAATCACCAGAGGGAGAGGGACTGACTGTTAAACCACTCTGGCCACTGGAGCTCTGTCAGGGGAATAGGAGTCTCCTAACAACTCTCAGCACCCTTCACAAACTACATTTCCCAGGACTCTTTGGGGAAACTCATGACTGTTTAAAGTGGAATCAATGTCTGGTGTGGGTGTGGTCCCCTGACTAGCCAAGCCAAGCAACTGTTGGTCTCAGGACATTATCCTGCGATTGCAGAGATTAGCTAAACTCTTGCAGGCCAAGATGATTCAACCTGGATCCACTATCTGCATAGATATGGGAATAACTAACGTCCCAAAGGGGGTGGGATATCCACAACCTGAATGAGAAATACAGAGCTTCTCCTCCCCGGTGGAGAAAGTCACCGCTCCCATACATCAATCTGTAGAAGTTATGTGTCCGAATCGTACATCTGTGCATGAACTGCGCTGGAAGATCTTTTTGAACACTTACTCTGTGCCATCATGGACCGATGTGAGATTCTTGGAGAAGGAAGAAGAGGGCTCCCCTGCTAAACGGCTAGCCCAGGCAGAGCCTTATCTCTCTACGGTGATGATTTCTAATGTCAGTAGACCGGCCCATACTTGTGAGGCGATAATCCATCTACCGGCAGATCATAGTCCAATAGCCTGTTCGGGAGGGCTAAACTTACTTTCTGAGGAGCAGTTTCTGTTACGATCACATTTAAATACAGTATGACAAGATAAGACCCCTTCCATACCCAAACTTTATTTTATTTCGTGGAATATTGCTGGATGGAGGAGTAAGTCTTCAGACCCCGTGTTTATGGACTATTTATGTAAACACGACATCATCCTTTTGCAGGAAACTTGGATGACAGACCCCATGGAGTTGAATGGCTTCTCCACTCACTCTTTGGAGGCTACCCCAAGCGATAAAGGTGGCAGGCCCAAAGATGGACTCTCAGTATTGGTTTCTACTGCCTTACATGCATCAGTCAATAGTTTAACCCTTCCGAGCTTGCCATGGCATTTTTGTTAGTACTAAATCAAACATGTTTTGTTCTTATAAATACCTCCCTCCCTCCTCTACGACAAAAATCCAGGGTGAAAACTAATTTTTATAAACTTGAGCTTTTTATATCTCAATTGATAACTACATTTCCCGACGGGACACTGGTACTAGCAGGAGACTTCAATGCTAGACTTGGGAGAAATGATAGAGCATTATATAAACATCTCCATGAATCTCCCCCACAGATAGATGAGGCAGCTAGGCTGCCGGAAAGACAGTCAAAAGACACAGGTTGTAATTACGCCGGATATTGTCTTCTCCACATGCTTCACAGATTTAACTTGACTATTTTGAATGGATCGGTAAAAGGTGACAGGAGTGGGGAGTACACCTTCTTCTTGGGAACGGGGCCTCGGTATTAGACTTGGTGATAGTATCATCTGATTTCTTGAATTCAGTGGTCAGCTGTCAGGTTTCGAATCACACGGAGAGCGACCATTTTCCTGTAATTGTTAAATTTTTCTGTGACAACTTATGTCCCAAGACTGAATGGCACCCATGTGCGATCATCTCTCCTTCAAATAAATCTGTTCGGGCTAAATGGTCATCTAAATTGGACCTAAAAGTCAAGGGAATTCTACACTCAGATGAAAACATCAGCCTCCGGCAAAATATCACAGCAGAGATGCCTGGAATAAATATACTAGCTTTTTTTCAAGAACTGTCCATAGAACTACAAAAAAAATTCAACTTTAATTCACCAATCAAATTTGATTCTTCAAGGTCCTATTCCAAGTCTTGGTTTGACCAAGAGTGCCATAATATGAGAATTCTTTCATTGGAAAAATATAAAAGTTACAGAAATTCAAATCTTACTGCTATTCCACAGGAATATATGGCGCTAAAGAAGAATTATAAGGCCCTGATTAAGAGGAAAAAGAGGACAGCCCAAACAAAGCTATGGAAAACTCTAATATTGGCCTCCAAAACCAAAGATGCAGCCACCTTCTGGAGCCTTGTTAATAGAGGATGGCCCAATCAACCTTTGAGATCTGAATACCACATCCTGGTACAAACCTGGGGGTCATATTTTTTTAATATTCATTCAAAAGTGCAGGAATGCGAGCTCCTTTACCTGAAACTTCTGAAGGATGCCCCAGATTGGCCCCCAGTTTCATCCAAGGAAGTAATCTCCCTAATAGCAAGATTGAAAGAGGGTAAGGCACCTGGTCCAGATAACATTCTGCCTGAAACATTTAAGTGAAATATTGAATGGGGGGCGGCCTGCTTTAGCGGCACTTTTTACGATAATCAATTGCACGGCTAACATCCCAGAAGACTGGGGTCTAGCCACTGTAATTCCAATCTATAAAAGAGGACCCTGACCTGACTCTGCTAATTATAGGCCAATTAGTCAGCTGAATATAGTCAGCAAACTTTATGCTTTACATCTCCTTGATAAATTACAAACTTGGCTGGCCCAGGAGAATATATTGGCTGACGAACAAGCGGGGTTCAGGGGAGAACGTTCCACAATAGACCATTTATTAGTCATACAACATCTGGTGGAGAAATACTCAACAAAAAAGGGAGAAGCTCTTTAAGCAGCTTTTATCGATTTTAAAAGTGCTTTCGATCTGATACCTAGAACTAAACTATGGGAAAAGTTAGTCATCCACCACAGACAGGCGCCTGTTAACGCTGATACGCTTGCTCCACGAAAATACTCGATTACAGGTTAGATGTGATAGCATAGGTCATCTCACTAAATCTATTCCTACTTATGAAGGAGTCAAGCAGGGATGCGTTTTGGCCCCTTCTTTATTCAATGTTTATGTAAATTCCTTGGTTAGCTCCTTGGCGCGAATTTCATCACACCCCCGTCTCTCGCTAATAGAATGATATCAATTTTACTTTATGCAGATGATGCAGTTTTATTATCATTGACATGCAGTGGATTGCGGCATCTTCTGCGTGCATTGGCTGACCATTGTGCTAGGGATCAACTAATTATTCATCATGCTAAAACAAAAGTATTAGTGTTCTCTAAGAGAAAGGTGAGACATAGTTGGCAGTTGAACGGCCTTAAAATTGAAAAGGTTTCATCTTTCCGATACCTGGGAGTGACTTTCCATGCCTCAGGTCTATGGTATCTCCATGTTAAGAACACCATCTCTAGTGCTCGGAGGACCTCGAAAGCACTCTTATCGTTGTTTTATACTAAGGGTGGACAACACATCTTTATTTCCATCCAAGTTTTTGTGGCAAAGGTCATCTCGCAGATGCTATATGGCTCTCAGGTTCTGACTTGTCCAAAATCACTGTCCTTTGAAACCATAGAAACAAAATTTCTGAGGGCTGTCCTCATGATTCCATCATGTGTCTCAAACAACATTCTAAGAATGGAAGCCAGCCTACCTACCATAGAAGCAAGAATTTGGAAACTCATGGTAAAACTATGGTTGAAACTTCAATTTCTACCTGTAGGCCTGGCCCCTTTCGTACTTTTTGACACCTTTCAATCCTCTTGGCACAATTCTTTGATTAAGAAAGTAGCATCCCTAGGTTTCTCGCCTCCTATAATTTTTAAATTGGGGTATGCTAAAGCATGGTCAGCCATCTCCCAACGCATAATGGATACAGAACTGCAAACCCATTTAACCGTACCATCTGATAAGTTCAAACTCATTACTGCCTACACGCGTTTCATACCAGCCCAATATCTCAGTAACCTTCCCATTGTTAGATACAGGAAAGCCTTTACTATGGCGAGATTCAACGTAATGCCGTCAGTTCTCCTCGAGGGCAGATTTCGTGGAGTCCCGCATGCAGCTAGGCTGTGCCCGTGTGGGATCAGAGAAGTTGAGACTATAACGCATGTGCTCTTATACTGTACCTTTTATCAAAACATTCGTTCTTGTAGCATTGCTCCTATCGTCCAAATGTTTCCTGGTCGTGATCCTCTATTTTATACAAAATTTTTGCTGCAAGATCATTACCCACAAATCACATATATTGTTGCTAGATTCTGTGCCATGGCCATCACAATTCGTAGAACAATGATTACTCAAATGTCTACATGAGAGACCTGGCATCGGAATGTCTATTTTAGTTTGTTGTAATAATGGTTTTAAATGTTGTGTGATGATTTTGTATTGGCCTTTGGCTGTAATAAAAATTCATTCATTCATTCAAGCAACTGTTGGTCTAGCTTTTAGAACACTGACAGTTGGTTCTTACTGAGCATAAGAAAGGAAAAAAGGGGGGAACCCCAAAACGCTTGAAAAAATATTTAATATAACAAAAGCCCAATGCATTTCGGCCACCCAGTAGTTTGGCCTTCGTCGGGGGATGAACTGGTCTAAAATATTCTTCTCCAGCAAATCTGCACAAAATAATAATGACCACCTAGTCATTATTATGCCACCTTCTTACTGAGCATGCCAGCACTATTATAGAGTCCAATATTAATTTTCTTAAATTAAAAATCTACCATACATTTAAAAACTTTTAAACTGCAGAAGATGAAGGTCAGAGTATGGGGCAAGGTCAGCAATAGGATTACAGGTACTCTGCGAACATGGTTGATTTTTAATTAATCTCAGCAAATTATGAGACCACTGACAGAAAAAAGACCAACAGGGGGCTGGTTTATTTTACTTGTGTTTTAGACTTTGACCTCTTGATTCTCTCTGAGTGTTCTGTGTATCACCATGAAAACGCAGAGGGTTGTTAAGCAAGCATTTCTGAGTTCAGGACTATACGTTTTGTAAGAGTTTGTTTTGAAATGTGTTTATGAGAAGCAGCAGAATGGCATGGGTAGTATTTTCAATTTAATATTGCAAAATGTTGAAAAATCCATGCTGGCTATAGTATACAGCCACTCTTGTGACTGTATAATATTGCTCTGCCATATCTCATATGTTGTAAAGTAGCTGAAATTAAACACTGCATAGTATTTTTTACAAACTACTTTAAAATGAATATCCATGCAATGAGTTTTATACCATAGTACAAGAATCAGAACATATTATTTAGTGGCTGTTTTTGTTTTATATTCCTTGTAATCTAGTTTTAGGTCTGAGACAATACCACTGAGCCTATATGAAACAAATTCACCTGTGGCTGTCCCTGATTTTCCAGTTGTATTTCTTAGAGCTCTAATGAAGAAAAAAACACTCCACACAACTTATCCAGAGAAGCACTTGCATCCAAATCAGACACTGAATTTCAACAATCTAGGTGAGAGAGCTTGATCTGAGACAAAAGGAGAAATCTGACAATATCATTTATTCAAAATTATTTCAATCTAACTGAATTGAAACAATGTCTTCTAGTCTCTAAACAGCAATGCAATATTTGCTCTTATGTAAGGTACATAAAAGCTACAATATCTGGAAATGAAAATAGTTTTTATTTATAAGGGATACTGCAGAAACACACATATTGTTCAGTACAAATTTGCATATCATTAATCCAGTCTGCAGTTTTATTGAATAAGGTCTAATTAAAATCTGTATAATAAGAAAAGTCACCTATAATGAAGGATCCTCTGAGATACCATGTCTCTGGAGTGGCCTTTCCCCTACTAAAAGGAAAGGAGGTAAGTAGGGGTAAGGGGACATATATCCGACCTCGACTATCTTTAAGAATAACGTTGTGTCAGATCAGGGCTTCTAGCCCAGGAGCTTACCAATCGAGGGCTAGTTCTAAATACTTCAAGGGAATTTTATGAAATTACAAAGCTGATTGGAGTATTCTGTTCTCTGCCAATCTAACATGGCACATGAATGTATATTGCAACCACCTCAGGGAGATGATAAATATATTAAAAAGGGGGCTCAACAGTTCACTTCCTCTGAGGCCCTGCCAACCCTTCCTCATAGTTGAGCTGACAGACAAGCATGCCAGCAGAGCAAAAACCTTTCCGCTGTACTCTGCCTTGCTGTCTCTTCATTCTCCTGCTCCAGTTTCACCTGGGGATGAGGACCAGACATCCGGGAGGCACTGAAGAGCAGCCAAAGTTTGGAACACATTTTTGTATGCAATTTGCCTAATGTATACATTTTTACAAACCAATTTCCCCTAAACTTGGCCCTTGCCAAAGAAGGCATTGTTTTTATTATTATTATTTTGAATCTTTCAAAGGTTGTAGTCTGGCACTAAAAACAGGTTCTAGAAACTTAGGTTCCAGTCAGCATAATAAGCCCTGGCATGAATAATAAAGGAGTTGTACATTTTGACAGCAGGATTTTTTAAAAAGATACTTCAGAAGCATCTTTGCAAGCCTCTTCATTAAGCTGAAAGCACAGTGATCACTTCAGTGGAACAAAACAGTAAAAGACAACTTACACTTTAATTCAAGACTTGAAGGTGCGACGTCACACTGAATATTACATTAGTTATTTGTGCATGTCAATTTAAATGCTGTTTCTTTGTGCACTTTTTTGTTTCAGTGCTCATTCAGTGCTCATTAAAACACATTTTAAATTCTTTTTTATTGTGAAAAAGTATTGAAAGTATATTCTCTTAAATACTTTTAAATGGGGCATTCAAACTTATCAATTACTGTATCCAAATAAATTAGTACAGAAAAGTCACAAACAGGACACTAAAATATCTGCAACCCAATTATATGTATGTACTCAGAAATAAGTTCAGTGGGACTTAGAAACAAGTGTGCAGATTATGACAGCGTTAGTTGCCCTGATAAATTACTATACTGTTAGGAGAGGAAGAAATAGGAAATTGGCAAGAGTTGGTAGAATGGATTCCTTCAATGTCAAAGAAGAATTTTTTGCACTTAAGAATGTACCCTAAGGAACATGACGCCATTAGACTTTTAAACAGCCAACAGTGAACCAACATGAACCAAGGAGACCATATTTCACATTGTGCTAATGGTGACTGGCACTTTAGTCTGAGGAAAACAATATGTACACAAAGTGAGCATTCTGAATAGTATGGAAACTGACTGCTTTTTTTCAACAATTACAGCTTGCAAAGTCAGACAAACATTCCAAGTCATTTGGGTGTTGGCAGCAGCCTCCAACTGCCCAACTCTGTTTATTTTCCTAGCCCAGGTAGAACAATTATCTTGGGGAAGGATTCCAGCTTAACCACGTCAACAGAAAGAAAAATGGTAAGATTAGAATCGTACAACTGACTTGCATGAGATCATAGTCGCATATGTTGCATGGATAGGCAGTGAACAGGAATCTTCTAAATCTGCTTATTATGTTTCAGGAACCTGAAGCCAATCAGCTGTTCCTTATTCAAAGCCCTGAACTATAAAATTCCTAACAGAATCTCAGAACTCCAGTGATTTTTCCAATTCAGTAAAATTAAGCGAAGTGTTTAAATGGCAGCTAGTTGTCAGTATTGGGTGTGGGGGACTAATTAGCAGTGTAGTCATATGTATATCTATTCAGAAATATGTCCCACTGAATTCAATTGGATTTACTTTCAGGTAAGTTTGTATAGAACTGCAGTTTGAGCTGATTAAATCACAGGTTGGAAATCATGGGAGCATTAAACATGGGTGGTATTTCATTTTAATTTATTTAGCGAGATTTATATGCTGCTTAATAAAAATAATAAAATATCTAAGCATATGAAATATTCAAGAACATCCTGCATTGGTGGGTGGAATTCTGAAGAAGTATTTGATTCACTCTGTGGATGTTTTTTAAAGAAGCTTAACATGAAAAGTCAAATAAAACATAAATTAAGTACTAATTCAACCTTTGAAAACCTTTGGTGGTTAGATAGTGGAGCCAATAGCTAGCAAAACATTATCAAAGATGAATGCGTGAGTTAAATAAATGCTTTAATCTTTGCAAAAGTCAGAAGATAATGACATTTAAAGGCCATCCACATTTCAGAAGCCCTGCTCATATAAAGAAATAGTTATGAAGAAAAAAGAAAGAGTGGTGCAAGTTTGTTTTGGCTACTTTAACTGGTTTGATTTGAACTCACTAGGGCTACTTACTTTTCAGAGATGTATATCTTAAGACTTTGCCAAGAGAGATAAATTTTACTTGATTAGAAATGTGGCTAGAGTTGCCAAGACACAACCCAAAGATTACATCTGTTGCTGTATTAGCTTTTCAGCTGCAAAAGAGGATGTAGCCATGGTTTCTCCTGTCCTACTCCCCACCCCCAGTCCCATTGCACACTCTCCCCTCCTACATGCTGGAACAAAGAGGACTCATGTTCTCCCAGAGTAGTTGGGAGAGGGGTGTGTGCTTTGGGGTCTGTGCACACGCAATGGGACTTGGAAGGAACAAAGAAAAAGGCATGGTTCCATTTTCCCCCCAAATCTGTTAAAAGACAGCTTTGCGGAAGAAAACATACAAGCACCTTTAAGTCTGTCTGTATGGCTCCCCCTGAGAGAAGCTTCAGGGGCACAATCTGTATTGTGGAATTGGGGCAAACTCTCTAACAGCACAATCCTAAATGTCCAGGTAAGTGAGGTTAAGATTAAAGCCTAATTCTCTTCAGCTATCTAATCCACAAAGTACCCTTCTCAACCAACTCTCTCCATGTTTCATTCACTCCACCTTCCATTGCATCACACTTCCCTGCTGTCAATCATGCTGGAAGTGCAACAGCGGAGATAATTCCATTTGTAGTTTAAGGGTTAATTCTGTTCTCAATGTTTGGTTTACTACCCAAGAGGAGGTGAAGGTGTTGCATAGTAATGAGGGAAAGTCCCATGGTCTTTTCTGAGGTAGCACATGCTCTGATCGGCTGTGAGGGACTTTTCTCATATAGGTTTAGTTGAATGTTTTCCTGCTCTCAACAAGGCCCAGAGCTGGTGCCAGAGGGCAGCCTGGTTGGGCCCTGGCCATGAGGTCCCTGAAGGGCCCCTCCTTAGGGTGGAAGGGTAGCGCTCCTGTTCCAACATCTGCAGCAGTGTTGGCTCCTGACCCTGCTACAGATCACAGAGAGGAAGCTCCCAGGCATTCCCCTGCAACTGCGCAGGCCTGCAATGCCCATCTGCATGCCCCACCTACCTCTCCCATTGTGGTGAATGCTGACTGTGCTATGCGCATGCATGCCATCAACCAAGATGGTGGCTGAGGCTTCCCTAAGGGGCTGATGCCCCTGCCGCCATCTTGGTTGATGGTAGGCATATGCGCACAGTGCAGCCAGCATTCACCTCAGTGGGAGAGACAGGTGGCACATGCGGGCAGATGCTGTGGGTCTGGTGCCCAAGGGCCCAGTCATGCCTGGCACCGGCCCTGACAAGGCCTGTCAAAAGGCAAAACTCCTCTGTTTCTTTCTGCTCAGGTTATATACTGTTTGGTCAGTTTGTTCAGTAAAGTTTTACTAGGATTCCTCCCTGGTCTCTGCCTGCTTTATTCAAGTTCCTCTGCAAACAAAACATTCTTCCACTCATTCTCCTGTTATAGTGCCCAACCCCTGTGCTGCATCCCTCATCCAAACTGAAAAAGACATGGGAAAGTCTCGTGTGATGTCTAGTTTAGCTTTGAATTAGCATGACTTAAGCCTATAGGCACATTTGCAAAGTGGGGAAACTGTTGTGAGCACCACACACTCCACAACCCAGCACACCCTGCAACCTATTCTATTAATTATATTGGTTACAATAGAGTGTTTCTACTTCAGCCTTATTTCAGCAGAGGGGGGGTACCCTGAGGGTGCCAGGGAAGACATCTGTGGGTGCATGGGCACCCATGTGGACAATATAATGTATAAACTGGATTACTGTAATGCTCTCTATGTGGGGCTGCCCTTAAGGCTGGTTTGGAAGCTGCCGCTGGTGCAAAATGTTGCAGTGTGACTGTTCACTGGGGCAGCATATCACCAACATGTTACCCCACTGCTGAAAGAATTGAACTGGAGGCCCATTAGTTGCAGGGCCAAGTTCAAGGTTCTGGTTTTGGTGTACAAAGCCCTATACAACTTGGGACCAAGATACCTGAAAGATCATCTTACCCCTTATATACCCAGTCGATTACTATGCTCTGCAGGTGAGGGCCTTCTGCAGATACCATCTTATCAAGAAGTCCATTCTGCACAACATAGAAAGAGGACCTTTCATATAGAGGCACCTACCCTTTGGAATTCCCTCCCCTTAAATATTAGAGAGGTGCCATCTCTGTTATCTTTTCAGTGCCTACTGAAGACCTTCCTCTTTCAACAAGCCTTTTAAGTAGAGACCTTTTCCCAGTCTGCGTCTGTGTTGGAATTGTTTTTAAAGCATTTTAAAAGCCTTTTTTTAAAAAAAGATGTTTTTAAAGATGCTTTGTTTTAATATATTTTATAGTCTGTTTTTATGATGTTTTAGAGTGTTTTTAGTGTTTTTGTTTGCCGCCCTGGGCTCCTAATGGGAGGAGGGAAGGGAAATAAATTTAATAAATAAATAAATAATAAAAATGTTGGTGACTTCTGACAACTAACAGTATGAGTGAGGGATGGGATTTGTGAACACCTGCCACTGGGGCACACTAATTAATCTAGAAGGAAATTACATACAATCAACAACAAAGGCTTGGAAATATGGAGCTGGTTAAATTAGTTGACCATATTTTTAAAAAATCCATCAGTTTTCTACCATACTATCCAGGATATAAGGCATCACCAGTTTCTTAAAGAGTAAAAGCTCTTCCTCCAAAAGCAAAGATTCATGCCCAGCTGATAGCACAACCGGGAGGAGGGGGTGTTGTTCTTTAGTTTCACAACAGCTTCTTTTAAATCTGGGAGCACTGCTCCACTTAATGAGGCATTTACTATCTCTTGAACCCAACTGCTCACTAGGAGTGGGTGAATATGTTAGTTTTCATTTCTCTCTGTTTCTCATTTTTCACAATCCTAAATTCAGTTCTCCAGATTTCCACATCAGTTTGCAAATTACCATTTTTTAAAGTCCCCAGGAGAATTCATGGAAATTCAGTACCACCTACATTCAGGTATATAAGACAATAATCCTAAAATGATATAGAAGACATCAAAAGTTCCCCCACCTGATATAAAAAATATTGCTGATAACATGTGGAGATTATAGTTGCTCATTCAGATCATTCAGTAGGATCATAATCTCATAAGGAGCTCAGATAATTGGAGGCATATGCGCAGTTATATTATCTAATGTACTTTTCTTGATTGTGCTGCCTGGGAGGACATTGTCATCTTCAGAAATATTTCCACAATCCTTTTCAAGTATATTATTCTTAGCAGTACAACACCTCATCACCGGAGTGATTTTTTAAAGGACCTTTTATTTAAAACAAGGCACAATGTTGCTTTTTAGTGATAGCACACTAGCCTGTAACAAGGACTGGTAGGAAGGCCTCACTGAGAACATGAACAGTGAAGATCAGGAGCAGAGAGGAAAGAAGAAAGATGGCCTGTTTCATTGGCCTGTTCCACAACTCATGCTCAGGGATGGGCAAATCTGTCTTTCCAGTCTTATGTTCAGTTTGCCACAATTTCACATCAGTTTGTGATTTATTTTTTTAAAAGTCCTTATGAAAATTCATCAGCAGTTTTGTGTGAAGTTCTCCTAATACACACATCTTGTACACAGTTTTGCCTAATATACATATGTGTGCAAATCCAATTTCCCCCAATATAATGCATTTTGTATGTTATTTTAATGAATATATGCATTTTATGGATTCTTCACCCTAGTAGGTGCATTTTTGTATACATTACTTGCCTTGAAAATGGCATTGCACAATTCAAAGAAGTGCAAATTTTGAAGGATGTCTGTGTTTCACTTCGCATATTTATTTATTTAATTAAGCTTATATATTTATTTATTTATTTAATTAAGCTTATATACCGCCCGACTAGCAACAGCTCTCTGGGCGGTGAACATTAAAAATACAATAAAAATAACACAAAACTGTACACAAAACTGTACAGTCTAAAATCAAAATATAATAATTTACAATTAACAAGAATTAAAATGCCTCAGAGAAGAGAAAGGTTTTAATCTGGCGCCGAAAAGATGATAGTGTCGGCGCCAGGCGCACCTCCTTGGGGAGACCATTCCATAGTTCGGGGGCCACCACTGAGAAGGCCCTAGATCTTGTCACCACTCTCCGGGCTTCCCTATGAGTCGGAACCCGGAGGAGGGCCTTCGTAGTAGACCGTAGTGTACGGGCCGGTTCATATCGGGAGAGGCGTTCCGACAGATATCGTGGTCCCGCGCCGTATAAGGCTTTATAGGTAAGTACCAACACTTTGAATCTGGCCCGGAAGCATATTGGAAGCCAGCGCAAACGGGCTAGCACAGGTGTTATATGCTCAGACCGCTTAGTTCTTGTTAGCAGTCTGGCTGCCGCATTTTGCACTAGCTGTAGCTTCCGAATCGTCTTCAAAGGTAGCCCTATGTAAAGCGCATTGCAGTAGTCCAGACGCGAGGTTACCATAGCATGTACCACTGATGAGAGGTCCTCCTTACTCAGATAGGGACATAGCTGGGCTACCAACCGAAGTTGGTAGAACGCATTCCGGGCCACCGAGGCTACATGAGCCTCAAGTGTGAGGGAAGAGTCTAAGATGACTCCCAGACTATGCACCTGTTCCTTTAGGGGGAGTGTAACCCCATCCAGGACAGGGTATATATCCACCATCCGCTCAGAGAAACCATCCACCAACAGCATCTCAGTCTTGTCAGGATTGAGTCTCAGTTTGTTAGTTCTCATCCAGTCCATTGTCGCAGCCAGGTGTTGGAAAGTATGAATTAGGCAGATTCGGTTCAAATGCAAACTGAACTGAATTTCTCCCCCATTCCTACTATGTCAAATGGGAATCCAGTTTTGCTTAGTCACTAATAGTATCTCTAGTTTAGGGCTTGAATGGTGGAAAAGCTCAGTAAAGGAGACAGCAAAGATCAGGGACAGTCCCATGTACATTAGTATGGAACTCTTACTTCAGACTGCCCTATTCTGATTTCTGAGCAGGATCAGGAGCAACATTATAACATAGATTACATTCCCATGAACACTGAAGCTGTGAAACTTGGACTTGCCTTTTACTGGTGAGGCAGAAATGCTGCCCAGCAGGGCAATGAGTGTTGTTCAGGGCAAGGAAGCAGAGGAGCTGTTCAGTCAGGTATCTGGAACTGGAGTCTAGAGACAAGGAGTGAGGCTGTGAACACATTAGTCTCCAGAGTGTTTCCATTAGCCACACCTGGAGGGGAAATAGGTTGGTCTGCTGATCAATTGCGAAATCACTTTGAACCTGAATTTTTAAAAACAACAACACTCAAGCTGCTCCCACCAAGTTTTATGGTAAAAAGGGGTGGGGTTCGACTAGCATCATGTGCCTCTGTTTTCTGAAGAGAGAGGCAGAGATGCACTGGAATTGGCAGAACACCCCTAGTCAGTAAAGGCACTGCACCAGTTTCAGACAAACAGCAAGCGAAAAATTCTATAACTGTCCCTGCTACCTCATCCCTTTCTGGAGCATCGGTGGAGCCCTGATCCAAAGGCTTCTTGGGTTCATGATTCTTCCTCCTAATTAGGGCTCAGAGTCAGAAGATCTCACACTGCCAGATGTGTGCTCATCTTGCTGTCTTTCATTTGAGATTTTAAAAGGATGTTTTGACCAGACATCTCCAGCAGAGCATTTGAGTTTTGTAATTTCCTTCTCGCTTTGCCCATGAAAAAGCTGGTCTGCCTTTGGTTCACACACGTTGTAATTGCCAGCGAAGACTGGTCCATTAGGCTGAATGGAGTGCTGCCTCACCAGTCTCATCCACCTGCCTACCTTCTTCCTTACAGCTAGGCAAGGCTGTCAGCTTCCTCCTCCTTAGTCTCAGTTTTGCCCTTGTTGAGCTCAGTAGGGAGGAGCAGCTGTGTAGTCCTGCCATGTTGTTCCAGGACACTGTCCTGGACCTTTTTTTGGAGCCAGATTGCTCCCAGATCCCTTTGCTTTCCTGGGGACACCCCCTCCCACCACCAGACTGGCTTGGTCAAGGCAAGGTGGAGAAGCGAATGCAAAGGGGGCAGGCTATCCAGAGCGGTGATACACAGCAGTGAGCATCTTTAGTCTGATGCCCTCTGGCAGGTCCTTGGCTACAGAGCCAAGAACCTCCCACAAGGATGCTCAGAGGGAAGCTCACTCTTTTGCACACCAGGGATAGAGAGGCAGAGGCAACCAGCTGGCCAGCTCCACTCAGGGTTACGGAAGGCAGGAGGGGAAAATTGGAGTGGATTCCAGAAGGGACGCATACACTTGGGAGGCTGAGGGGAGGTGCACGTACATCATACAGGAAAGTTAATCTGGAGTGGAACGGAGAGAAGGATTGAGGGGGGACTCTGTTTCAAAGGAAGGATTATCCTGATGACATCTGACTCAGAAGGCTGGAGAACAGGGGTATAATGGGTAGTAGAGGGAAGGTCTGCTGCAGAGATGGAGATGGATAAGCCTAAATGTAAATGTACTGCCTTCAAGTCAATTCCGACTTATGGCAACCCTGTGAATAGGGTTTTCATGAGGCTGAGAGGCAGTGACTGGCCCAAGGTCACCCAGTGAGCTTCATGGCTATGTGGGGATTCAAACCCTGGTCTCCCAGGTCCTAGCTCAACACCTTAACCACTACACCACACTGGCTCTGGATAAGCCTAGACAGGCATAAAATACAGACCAGCAAAGGTAGGGAAACAGGACGTGAGGGGAGGGGGTGAGGAAGAGAGTGTGTGCACAAGAGTGTGTGGTTGACTGCCTTTTATATTTTCTATGGTACCAAGGAATGTGCCCTGTTGTTACTGGACAAAAACAGCATCTCTCTCTCTCTCTCTCTCTCTCTCTCTCTCTCTCTCTCTCTCTCTGTGTGTGTGTGTGTGTGTGTGTGAGAGAGAGAGAGAGAGAGAGAGAGAATCAATATTGTGCTATAATCAATATTGTGCTATTGCCACAAACAAGATCAGCAGGACATAGCACTGGCTTCCCAGGGTAAGCATGAGGTGTTTGTGGTGGGGAAGAAGCAATGACTCTATTCTCTCTAATTTTGTGCTATGTCATGCTCCCATAGCAGATACTGTGTGCTTTGCCACACACCCCATGGTGGCCATTATGCGAGTGGTGCCCTTGGCACCAGTCTTAATTTTTAATTCTCTATAACTCAAAGTAATAAACATCACCTGTAAAAAGATAAATATTTTTATTTTTATTATTTTTATCAACTTTTTATTATTATTCAAATTCAGTAGAGAAGGGGAAGGCGCATGGCTGCGAGGAGGTGTAGCTGCGAGGGATCTTGCTTTTCTAAATTTGCCACTATACTACTGGGGAAGAAGATGAGGATGAAACTAGAATTAGTTGGCTCTGCTTGTCATTGGCTCTAGTTCTCTGGTCTCCCTGCCTTCCACTCCTCCAGTTTCAATGGGCACCAGTCACCACTGGTAACTGCTTCTCCTACAGTGCCAGAGATGACTGTGGGTGCTAATAGATGTGGTCAGAACCCCCAAATCAGAAGACTTCCTATACAAAGTATCTGCTAGGAATGGTACACTCAACAAGGCTATGTTGACTCTTCCTGGACCTGTAAGACCTTCTCCACAGCCAAGACTGAGGAATCCACACTAGAATGCAAGGATCCCGATAAATCAGCTTTGAGGATATCTCTTCTGGATTAGGCCCTGGTTAATGGGACATGACAGCTGAATTGTGTTCAACATAGAAAGTGACCTTTAGGTACTGTTTAGATATGTTCTCACTAATTGGACCCAGTCAACAGCCAGACACCGTTATTTTGAACTAGCTGCACTTTGTGAACATAGATGTTCCAAAGACAGCCCTACATAGATGGCATTGCAGCAGTCAGTCTTGGATGGTACCAGAGCATGGATAAATGTGCCTCCTCCTTCCTCCTTTCCTGTTAATCTTATTGGCTTGTTTTACATCTGGTGAATATGTGAGGCCACATCCACACCAAACATTTATTCCACATTAAAGAGCGATGGCTTCCCTCGAAGAATCCTGGGAAGTGTAGTTTGTGAAGGGTGCCGGATGTTGTTAGGAGACTCCTATTCCCTTGGCAGAGCTCTAATACTCAGAGTGGTTTAACAGTCAGCCCCTCTTCCCAGAGAATTCTGATGACTGGAGCTCTGTGAGGGGAATAATAGGCTCCTAACAACTCTCAGCACCCTTCACAAACTACACTTCCCAGGATTCTTGAGGAAAACCATGGCTGTTTAATGTGGAATAAATGTCTGGTGTGGAAGTGGCTTGACTCTTGCCAGATGTAGTTCCCTACAGTTTCTCCACATGTGTGTTATAATGTTTACAAGCCCTTTCTGTGCTGAAGACAGTGATCACTTTGTGAGCATCTATATCCCTTCTGTACATTTGCTGGGACTTCTAGCAGTACGTGATGGCTATTCTGTAAGCAGTAAGAGTTCCCCCCATCGTCAGACCTAAGGGGCTCTGGCAATGGTGGGCCTTTGCAGCCATGCAGGGAAATTGGGCAGCTATACTGAATGCACCAGGGGAGCAGGAGACCTGACCTCCCCTCTGAGATATTGTACTGCCTTACAAATTTGTAAAAATGCAAACACAATTTGGTCTTTCACAGTCCAATTCACTTCCTGTGTAGCTTGGAAGAATTTGGTAAAGTTCCTCTGAGGAAGGGCAGAGGGGAGGACGGGGAGGGGAGGCAGGAGGGCAGGTTTGCATGCTTATTGAGATCAGTGGGATTTACTCCTGTGCAATCATGCTTAGGATAGGTGAAACTGATCACAGGGGAAGAAGAAGAGGGAGGGAGGGAATGGGCAGGGAAGAAGGAAGAAGGAAGAGGGGAGGCAAGGAAGAAGGGAGAGAAAAGGGCAAGGAGGGAAGGAGAGGAGAGGGGGAGGTGAAAGGCAGGTCTGATCATTTGCATGTTTATTGAGGTCAATTGGATTTACTCTGTTGCAATCATGCTCAGGATAGGTAAAAGTGACCATGGGGGAGGAGAAGAAGGAGGAGAGGAGAGGGAAAGAGGAAGGGTGGGGAGAGGGGAGGAGGAAGGAGGGGATTGGAAGGGGAGGAGAGACGGGCATGGTGGGAGGGGTGAAAGAAGAGGGAGGGGATAGGAGGGAGGAGGAGGAGAGGGAAGGTTTGATCATTTGCATGCTTTTATCATGCTTAGGATAGGTGAAACTGACCTGGGGAGGGGCAGGGAGAAGAGAGGGTAGAGGGAGGAAGGGGGAGGAGATTGGGTTGAGGGGCACTAGGCCAAGGGAAAGCCCCTTTCCTTTCCACAAGAAAAACAGTATCATTGTTTTTCAGGGTTTCCCCCACCTTTTTATTCTACAGCAGGCACATGTAGTCTCCCACCCAAATTTAAACCAAAGCAGTCACTGGCCACATTCACACCAGACCTTTATTTCACTTTAAAAAGTCATGGCTTCCTTTAAAGAATCCTGGGAAGTGTAGTTTGTGAAGGGTGCTGAGAGTTGCTAGGAGATGCCCTATTCCCCTCACAGAGCTACAATCCCCAGAAGAGGAGCTGACTGCTAAATCACTCTGGCCACTGGAGGTCTGTCAGGGGAATAGAAGTCTCCTATCAGCTCTCAGCATCCTTCACAAACTACACTTCCCAGGAGTCTTTGGAGGAAGGCATGATTATCTAAAGTGAAATAAATGTCTGGCATGGGTGTGGCTCACTGCCAAGCTAAATAGCTGTGTCTGGCTTTTAGAACACTTGTCAGTTGGTGCTTTCTGAGCATGCCCGTGCTTATCATTGACTCCAATATTAAATTTCTTAAATTAATTAAAAATCAGCCAGGCATTTTTTAAACCTTTAAACTGCAGAAGATGAAGGTCAGAGTATGGGGCAAGGTCAATAATAGGATTACAGGTACTCTATGAACATGGTTGATTTATAATTAATTTCAACAAATTGTGAGACCACTGACAGAAAAAAGTCCAACAGGCATCTGGATTTTTTCCTCTTGTTTTACACTTTGAACTCTGGATTCTCTCTGAATGTTTTGTGTATCACCATGAAAACTTAGAGGGTTGTCAAGCAAGTGTTTGTGAGTTCAGGACTAAAAGTTTTGTAAGACTTTGTTTTGAAATGAGCTTATGGGAGGCAGCAGAATGGGATGGGGGTATTTTCAATTTAACATTGCAGAATGTGAAAAATCCATGTTAGCTATAGCATACAGCCACTTTTGTGGCTGTAGGATAATTTTGTATTGTAGTTATGTCCTGGTGTAGATATTTACGTATGCATACTTGGGGGGATTTGTTTTTTAAATTAGTTTTATAAATTAGAATCCAGCAAAAAAAAATACTTAGAGTACAGTCAACAAAATAACATTGTCATAAGATGGTTAATAGAACAGAAGATGGTTAATAGTAAATTTGTAACTTTTTCTTTTTTAAAAATTAAAGTTACAAATATTGATTTTTATTCAGGTAAATTCATCTTTCAAAACACATCTTTGAGACTCTGGAGGTTGAACAGCAGTTGTCCCTTCACTTATGGAAGACAGGTACAGGAACCAAATTTCTATAAACTTGCTTCACTAATCCTCTAACCAGTCTGCTATGCTGGATCATCTTCTTCATCAGCACTATTTGCCCAATGCTACTATACTAGCCTTGGATGGTATACTCTGTTTGAGATTACCAGTGTTTGGCAATCTGAAGGTGTGCTGCAGTTAACATCAGCAGTACATCGTCTTTATGTAAAATATGCATTTGTGAGTCATTATAATGATAAGGAACACTAACACTGGGTCTGTAGGTCTGTATCACATCAGAAATTATTCCAAAGATTCTGAACCAAAAGTCTTCTACAAAGCGACAACACTCCCATGTATGAATCAGGGACTTTCATTCTATACATCCTCTCTAATACCTCCAAACTATTATATATATTAGGGATAGGGATAGGGAACCTGTGACCATTCAGATGTTGTTGGACTACAATTCCCGATTCCCATGTTGGCCATGCTGTTCTGGGGCTGATGGCAGCTGGTGTCCAACAACATCTGGGGCCACAGTTTTCAGTCCTTCATCTGTTTTGTTGCAGGGAAGTGCCACCTGGGCTTTGTCCCTTTCTGGGGTTCTGTGGTGCTAACATTAGCAAAGGTGGAGATAAACATGGAGAATAATCATCATTTTTATATCACATTCATCATGCAATCCTTGTAATCCTTTTTGTTATTTGTCCTCATAACCACCACAAAATTTCCCAAAAAGATTGTCAAGTGCTATCAGTCTTAAACTTGATATGATCTTATGTACATATTCCACTGAACTCAGTGAGACACACTTCAAGTAAACATGCATAGAATTGGATTGTGTTATTGGTCAAAATTCCCGTTTTCCCATCTTCAAAGTCCTGCACTCCAGAACTAAACTGGATTCGAACTAGATGCATGTGAAGCATGGAACTGATATTACCCGTATACACCACAATGACTCATTCTGTCTCTTGGTACACATGCACACACAAGGATTGAAAAACAGAAGATTTTGTAGGAAACAGCCAAAAGAATTAGAGATGCTTAATGAGCTCGATCATATCAATGAAGCAAGTAAAAGCAATCTAATTAAGTACCTTCATATAAAAAGAGAGCTGTAGGTACTAAAGGGCTTTTGCATTTAGTACCAGTAAATAACCGTCTGGACAAATTCCTGCTGAAAAAGTTGTACAATTTCATTCAGAGTGAACAGGCTATCAATCCAGATTTTTTATGTTTCTCAAGGGGCTTCCAGATGACCTGTTTATTGAACATTCATCCTGATGGGGGTTAGATGAAGTTGTATCATAGCAAGTGTCATGCCACACTTTCCAGTGCATTTTCCCATCACTATCCTCATCATAACAAGTCTGATCTTTTGGGGAAGCATGTTTGTTACACAAGACCTCCCTGTCAATTATAATTGCACAACCTGAATTTAAGTTCTTAAGAAGAATCTGCTGGAGCAGGCCAATGGCTCATCTAGTCCAGCATCCTGTCCTCACAGTGGCCAAACAGGGAAACCCACAAGCAGGATGTGAGTGCAAGAGCACACTCTCCCCTCCTGTGGTTTCCAGCAACGGGTATTCAGAAGCATACTGCCTCCAACCATGCACCGACAATTGGACAGTATGTGATTTAATCCCACCTGAAAGTGACAGTCTGGAAGTGCCCTTACTGTGTTTGATATAAGGCAAGTCTGAATGTTAATTTATCCGATCAAACCAAACACATACTACTAGCAAATTCACACTCAGGGTGAACACAGAGAGACTTAGGTGGGAAGCATGTGCAAAGTGCCTTTCCCATAGATGCTCAGTGTCATGGCCTATGGCTCATGGATTCCAGATGAGTTCATTCTGTCCCCTGTGCTATTTGACATCTTTATAAAACTGCTGGGAAAGATATTCTAGAGATCTGGAGTTTGCTTTCATCATATGACATACAGATCTGTCTTTCCTATCTCAATCCAAGGAGACTACAGAGGTCCTGAACTGGTGCCTAAGATTAGTAACAGGCTAGATGTGGGCAAACGAACTGATGCTTAATCCAGGCAAAACAGAAGTGCTCTTATTCATTAGGACTACCAATCCAGTGAAGTTGATACAACCTGTTTTGGACGGACTTGCGCTCCTTCTGAAGAATAAGGTACATACATTACTTAATTTGCACCAGGCAGCAGCTGTGGCCGTAAACCCATTGCCCAGTTTAGACTGACTGGAGCAGCAATGATGCCTGTTTCTAGAAAGGGCAAATATGGCCTCAGATGCACTGAGATTACATGATTGCAGTGCACTCGACATGGGGCTGCCCTTGAAGATCACCTGGAAACTTCTGCTGGTTCAGAATATAGCTGTAAGTCCAGCGATTAAAGCTAGTTATTTTTAGTGTGTGACTCCTCTTTTGTACTTGTTTCATTGGCTTCTGGTTCATTTTCTGGCCTCAAAAGTGGTGGTTAAGCTAATAATGACTGCCCAAATGAAAAATGCTTCAACTGGATTGACTAAGGATATTCATTAAGACTGCCCAATCTCTATGCTAAACGTCTAGTGCTTGGAGCTTTCGTGGTGGTGGTGGGGAGGTTAATGAAGGAAGAGTGGCTTCCAACATCCTCCCTAGGCTTTCTTTTTGAGGGAAGGAATTGCTTGTAGGGGCTGTCCCTGCTCCCCAGAGACAAGGATGGGAACTAGCATTCTGTTTCCTGACTCCTAACTGAGCAGAGCAGAGGGAGCTGTCTTAGCTGGTCCACAG
This sequence comes from Rhineura floridana, assembly GCF_030035675.1. Taxonomy (NCBI): domain Eukaryota; kingdom Metazoa; phylum Chordata; class Lepidosauria; order Squamata; family Rhineuridae; genus Rhineura; species Rhineura floridana. Next base: position 76,284,908 of record NC_084487.1, on the reverse strand, counting down.
GTGAGGAGATATAAGCAAGCCAGCTTTCAGAAAGCAAGCAAACAGGAGTTACAAAGGAGCTGTAGTGAGGAAAAGAAAAAAGCCAAGAGGGCTGTGAAGCCGTGTGCTCGAAGCCGTGTGCTCTAAAAGGCTCCATAGCAGCTTGATTGGAAGGAGTGTGGCCTGATAGCTATTGGCTTAAGGGTGTGACCTCAGAACTGCTGAGGGCAACAAGCAGCAGCTGTGTGTGCTAGAACTTTCATTCTGTTTCCTGACTCCTAACTGAGCAGAGCAGAGGGAGCTGTCTCAGCTGGTCCACAGGTAAGGAGATATAAGCAAGCTGGCTTTCAGTGAGCAAGCAAACAGAGCAAGCAAACAGAGCAAGCAAACAGAGCAAGCAAACAGGAATTTGACAAAGGAGTTCCACAGGGGAGGTCAAGGGGGAGGTCCCTAAAAAAAATCCTACTAATTCTCCTTGTACAGTGCAGCACATACCAGTGGGACTCTCAAGTTTACCCTGAAGTAGGACAGGACAAAGCACAGGCCACAGGCAAGTAGTTAGAAAGAAACAAAAAGGCGAAGACAGTATGAACTGGAGGGATACTCCAGTGGTTGTGACCTGCAAGGGGTGTGCCATGTTTGTTTTCTTGCCTGAGAACAACATGGTGTACTCATGCAACAAGTGCAAGCTCGTGGCACTGTTGGAAGAAAAAGTGAGGGGCCTGGAACAGCGGGTGGCCACATTGAGAGCTATAAGAGAAGATGAAGAGCTTAGACAGAACGCTGGAACAACAGCAGCAAAGAGAAGTGGAAGTGGAAGAGCAACAGCATGTGGTAGCAGAAGAGGAGACTGCTTTGGAGAGGAACAACGAAATGAAGGAAATTCCATGGGGAAGAGTGACAGGAGCAGAAGAGCTAGAAGACACCCTTCACAGTGGAACTATGGAACTGCTTTCAACCACTCAAGGAGGAGACTGGAGGACAGCCTGTGGTGGAAGAATTGCAGGAGACCCCACGTGACAACAAGCAAGAGGCTGAAGCTCAAGTCAAGTAGGGGCAATGAAACCATGCCCCACAACAAGAACAGAAGAGTACTACTAGTGGGATAAGTTCATCAGGAGGGATTTAAACTGAATCCTAAGGGGGAGGGAGACATAAACTTGGTGGTAACAACTGATGAAGGCTTGTGAACAGTAAAGGGAACAGAGAGATCGGCTCTAATAGGGCCCAGTAACAGACGTCAAAAAAATGTAGTAAGGAAGCCAAGCCATAAATCACATGATCTTCGATGTCTGTATACTAATGTGCAGAGCATGGGAAACAAGCAGGATGAACTTGAACTCTTAATACAGGAGGGTAATTACGACTTGATTTGTATAACTGAAACTTGGTGGGATGACTCCCATGACTAGAATACAGCAATTGAAGGATATAACTTGTTCAAAAAGAACAGAAGGAATAAAAGGGAGGCGGAGTCGCAGTATATGTTAAAACTATATATCCCTGCACAGAAATACAGAAAGATGAGTTTGGTAGCTCCACAGAGAGTATCTGGATTAAAATAAATAGGGCAAGTAAAAAGAGTGTGGTGCCTGGAGTCTTACTACCAACCACCCAATCAAGGAGAAGACGAGAATGTAACTTTTGAAAAGCAAATTGCCAATGTTTCGAGGAGGCATGATGTAGTAATAATGGGGGACAAATTATCCCAATATCTTTTGGGAGACAAATTCTGCCAAACACAGCCCCTCCAAGAAATTTCTGACTTGTGTTGGAGATAACTTTCTCCTACAGAAAGTTGAGGAAGCAACTAGACAATCAGCTATCCTGGACTTGATTCTAACTAATAGAGATGATTTGGTGGATGAAGTGGTGATGGAGAATTTTTCTCCTCTTATGGGATCTTTTGCTGGGGGTCCTTGAAGTAATTTGAAAACAGAGGCTTAAAGCAAAAAGGTAGGCCTTTATTCTTTACAAGTATATGCAGGATCAGCCTTCCAGAAAAGCTGGGAGAGGACTGCCATGAGGCACAGTCTGCACAGATCATTTATACAGTACTGAACACACATGTGACATTAGTTTACCAATCCCATAAGTTCTTTCCCACATAACGTAACAGTTCTTCCCTCTTGCAATATTTCCAACCAATCAGATAATTTTTATTAAATCAAGTACATATATATTCATATTTTGTAGATACCTCCCATCCTATTGTCTTGTTGTCTTCTTAGATTGATATCCCTAATGTATCCCACTATCTATTTGACAGGACCTATTCTCCTGTCTTACGTTACTAATGATTTTGTACCATGCATTCCATTCCATCATGGCTCCTGATCAGCCAAGCTGGCCAGGAACATCCCAGGACACTACAACATGTTCTTTAAGTAATACCTGTTGGTCAGTGAAGCAGGCTGTGAGACTCACAGACAGGGTTTTTAGTGGAGAGAGTGAAACCTGAAGCAGAAGGGTTAAGCTGTGAGAACAGAGCGCCAGGTTTGCCAAGGTCAGTAGCTGGCTGGGAAGCCTGATAAGGTGGGATGCTTGGAAAAACTCAGTGTGGGGGAAAAGCTGTCTGTGAAGAGAACTGTGTCTAATGTCTTTGCCTAGTAAAGACTCTTACAAGAAACTTGCCTGGCCTGGCTTATTCCTGTTCTATGCGACTCTTGGATTCCATCCTTGTATGATCTATACACGCACACGCCCATGTTGTAAGGCCACATTTGGTTCACCTTAGAGTGACTGGAAATACTATATAAAATTCCATTACTAACTTATAACTACACTGCTATAGAGAAAGGGTTATATTTAAATCATTATACTATAGCTGAAAACCACGCAGTGTAAAGAGTGATTAGGGAACATAGTTAAGGAACGGGACACTTCTGAGCCAGCCACTCTCCATCAATCACAGAGGAATGAAGGAGGCACCCACCTCAGAATACCTCTTACCTTGAGAACACACTTATTATATTTATGAAGTAAAATTGTACACACCATGCTATTATAAAAATCAGTATCAAACTCAAGTTTTATCTCTTTTCCACTTTGATTCTGTTATGAAGATTTTCCATTTCTCTACAGCAGCCTTTCCCAACCAGTGTGCCTCCAGATGTTGTTGGACCACAATTCCCATCTTTCCTGACCATTGGCAATGCTGGCTGAGGCTGATGGGAGTTGTGATCCAACAACATCTGGAGGCACACTGGTTGGGAAAGGCTGCTCTACAGCATACGAAACCAGGAATCTCTAATAATCTGTTTTCCCAAGACCAAATAGTGAAAGATATATTAATCAAAAGATTATACGCATTTTGCTTAGGACAATATACCCATTAAAGGTAGTCACTCACAATGTGAATGTGACCCCTGCCTGCTAACCAGGTTTCACAGGATTCTAGGATTTTAGGATTCTCTGGATATATTTCTTAATTTATATATCTATATAGAAGTAAACATGGAAAGAAAGGATATGTGAATTCTCTATGATCTTAACTAAGCCCCCCATATCAACCATGGGAAGATCTAACCAGCCCCCCCCCAGCACTAGTTACTTTTCTTACTACATGCATGCTTGCTCATCAACAATATATCATTAATCATACACACAGGCCTATTTGCTTCATTGTCATGGGTTGGGCAGTACAAGCTGAATTGCTTTTCTGTGATCAGAAAGCCTATTTATTATTTTGCATAAACCTATACTTTCTTATATAATAACCTATTTTTATATGTGTGAATATATGCAGACAAACTGGAACAGGTTCAGAGGAGGGCAACAAGGATGATCAGGGGACTAGAAACCAAGCCCTATGAGGAGAGACTGAAAGAACTGGGCATGTTTAGCCTGGAGAAGATAAGACTGAGAGGAGATATGATAGCACTCTTCAAGTACATGAAAGGTTGTCACACATAGGAGGGCAGAGATCTCTTCTCAATTATCCCAGAGTGCAGGACACGGAATAATGGGCTCAAGTTGCAGGAAGCCAGATTTCGACTGGACATCAGGAAAAACTTCCTAACTGTTAGAGCCATACAACAGTGGAACCAATTACCTAGAGAGGTAGTGGGCTCTCCAGCACTGGAGGCATTCAAGAGGTAGCTGGACAGTCATCTGTCAGGAATGCTTTGATTTTGATTCCTGCATTATGCAGGGGGTTGGACTTGATGGCCTTATAGGCCCCTTCCAACTCTACTATTCTATGATTCTATGCAACCCGCAGCGATTTGTCATTGGGTGCATGCATGTGTGCAAGTGCACCTGATTGGTGACCAGAGATTGAAAATGGACCCTAGAGAGCCTAAATGAGTGATTTCATTAAGGATTATGGGGGGACAGATGGACAGAAAGAGCAGAGACTCTGGCAGGTAGGAGGCTGGCAGGCAGGGTAGTCTTTTTGACCTAAAAATAAATTTTCTATGAAAAAGTGAGTGAAAACTTAATGAAACGGGGATGGGGGAGGGAACAGGAGAGGGACTATGTTCTTTAGTCTTTCAGGGTTCTGGGATTTTGGGAGAGCACTGCCCCAACTGCCCAAGCTCATGGTCCTTCCTAGTCAAAGGACAACATTACAAAGTGCCTGCAAATCAAATAGCTCTAAACCAGGTGTGAGGAACCTTTGGCCATCTGGGTGTTGCTGAACTACAACTCCCATCAGCCCCAGAAAGCATGGATGATAGGAATTGTAGGTCAGCAACATCTGGAGTGCCAAAGGATCCCTGTACCTGCTCCAGATGATCAAAGCAACAGAAGCAACCCTTCACAAGTAGTCACCTGTCTCTATCAGGGGTAGCCAATGTGGTGCCCTCCAGATGTTGTTGGACTCCAACTCCCAGCCAGCATGGCCAATGGTCAGGGGCAATGAGAGTTGGAATCCAACAGCATCTGGAGGGCACCACATTGCCTACTTCCGGTCTACATCAATGTATATAATTCTGCTGTCAGTGGCCACATTCCAGGACATATCTGAATGGTTTGCAAATGGCTAATAGAACTTTTTGCATTCTTCGAGCAGCAGTGCTTCCCTCTCCCATTGTATAACGAAGTATTTTAGGAATTCCTCCATGCTTCATTCAGAGTGACATGTTACAGTTTTAGAAAAGTCTTAAAGCCCCGCTGAGTCCATGAGTGGAATTAGTTGCATGGGTTTCTAAATTTTAGCTTATATTTCCAAAATATCTTTTGCCACAAGAGGTTTGCTTTCCAAGTAAAGCCAGCAAGAGAAGATGCATGCAACTAAGAGTTGGAACATTCTTCTCTAATCCCATCTCTCCCCACTTTGTCATTTCCCATATCTTGTATCATGTCTCCTTCTAGATTAGATAATGTCTTCCTGCTTGCTGTGTAAATCTCTTAACAAATTCCTTAATGCTATATATAAAAATAATCATCAGTAAAACATCTTGCAAATCCTTACTATTAAAGAGCCATAGCTCTGTCACTACATCATTTTATGTAGTAACACTGGGATTTATGGAAGGCTCATACAACATGGAAGCATCTTCACTCTGAAAGATAAAGAGAAAAGCAATGGTCAGTGCACTGCCCTTGAAATTAACTTTAAATCTATGCTCTATAGAGATGCACCTGGCACCTTATACAGCCTTTGTCATATACTGAAGTCTCACCTCTTTGCCCTGGCTTTTGACACCTGATATATGTGTTTTTGAGACCCACCCTATTCCGGTGACTGATTTGTTTTAACTATTTTTAATGTTGGCTTTTAGATGGTTGAAAATATCCTTGGACCTGCTTGGTGAAGGACAATAATAAAATAATGATGATGATGATAATGATGATGATGATTTCCCATGCTTGTCGCTCCAGAAAGGCCACTATTTCTGAGACACAATATTTTCTCCATAAAATAGGACCCTTCTCACAGTACAATATTAAAGCATTAGCACTTCCATGCAGTTAAAGTCTAAAGTCACATCCGCACCATACATTTCAAGCACATATTTTTCTGAACTGATTCCCTCTATTCCCCGTAAAAGTTTTAATATTCTGAGAAGAATGTTCTGAATCTCTCTTATCAACTGTTAGCAGTCCTGTTAAATTGAAAATGTTATGCAGCAGTCATGCCTTTCAAGTGGAATAAAGTGCATGGAGCGTGATAGATTTTATGCCAGTGTTTAATTTTATTATTAAATAGGTTGTGCTTAGAATATTTTTTCTGCTCCTTGTACATGATACATTATAGTCACTCTACAGCTAGCCAGTGCCCAGCTGCATAAATATGGAGGTTTAGGCAGAATGAGAAAACAATCACAGATGGCAGATGCTGAGGGTCAGGAAGCAATGGTGAGGGGAATGGAGAACAGAGCTGTATGTCATGTACCCAGCTCTGTGTCCACATCCCCCCAAGCTCCCCCAGTATGGTAGTTGGAATGGGGGAGAAATTTGATTTGGTTCACATTTAAAGACAAAATTATCAGTATGCGAACTGAAACACAGCCATCCTTTGAAACTCAAAATTATCCAAATTCTGTGATGCAGCTTTCCAACCAACGAATGTTTGCAAAATGCATATATAAGGGGGTAATGTACCTAAAAATGAATACATTAGTTAAAATAACATACAAATTAGGAGAAAGTGTGTGCAACAATGTCTCCATTAGTCAAAACTGCACACACAAATGTGTTTAGTAAGAGAAATTTGCACTAAAATGCTGAAGAATTTTCATGAGGATTTTTTTTTAAAAAAATGCAAATTGCTGCCGAACTGAATTTAAGATTAGAAAAATGAGAAACTGAGAGAACCAAAATTAAGAGGTCTTTCTATCCTTGCTATCAAATTAAGTCCTGGCAATCTTACTACTGCTATGGGGTAATTGATGTTCATTTGAGGAGAAATGATTACTCTTTTCATAGGAATCTAGGAAGCTGCCCTACATTGAATCTGTGTACTCTCTGACCATGTGCTCTGAAGGGCTCCAAAGCAGCTTGATTGGGGCGTGGCTTGATAGCTGCTGGCTGAAGGCGCATGGCCTGATAACTGCTGAGTGCAACTAGGAGCAGTTGTGTGTGCTGGGAGTTTTCATTCTGTTTCCTGACTCCTAACTGAGCAGAGGAAGCTGTGTCAGCTGGTCCAGAGGAGATACAAGCAAGCCAGCTCTCAGAGAGTGAGCAAACAGAGAGAGTGAACAGGGAGAGCTAACTGGAGTTTGGCAGAGGAGTTTGGCAGGGGAGGTTAAAGGAGTGGTCCCCACCAAATTTCCCCCCCTTGTATGGCATACCACATACCACTGGGACTCTCCAATTTACCCTGAAGGAGGACAGAAGAAAGCACAGGCCATTCCAATAAAAGTAGAAAGAAAGAAACAAAAGGCTGTAGAGACTATGGAGGGGAAGACACTCCAGTGGTGGTGACCAAAGTGTGTGCAGTGTTTGTTTTCTTGCCTGAGAACAACATGGCATTCATGTGCAACAAGTGCAAGCTGTGCTGTTGGGGGGGAAAGTGAGGGGCCTAGAACGGCGGGTGGCCACATTGAAGAGTATAAGAGAAGATGAAGAGATCTTAGATAGAACTCTGGAACAGCAGCAAAGAGAAGTACAGGAGGTGGAGGAACAACAGCATGTTGAAGCAGAAGAGGAGACTGTTATGGAGAGCAACAACAAAATGGAGGAAATTCCATAGAAAAGGGTGACAGGAGCAGAAGAGGTAGAAGACCCTCTTCACCAGTGGGACTACAGAACTGCTTTCAGGCATTTGAGGATGAGACTAGAAGACAGTCTGCAGGGAAAATTACAAGTTTTAGAGAGAAGCTCAGGCAAGCAGAGGCAAAGAAACCACACCCTAAACCAAGAAAAAAAATAGTAGTAGTGTTGGGAGACTCTCTACAGTGTGGGACTGAAACCCAAGTATGCCGAGAAGATCCATGGACTTGCCAGGTATGATGGCTCCCTGGAGGACAGATTAAAAATGTGACAGAAGGGTTGCCATCACTCATAACGCTCACTAACAGATATCCCTTTCTTCTCATCCATGTAGAAACAAATGACACTGCCAGCGGAGCTATAAAGAAATCGCATCAGACTTTGAAGTTCTGGGAAGGAAACTGGGGTCTAGACAGTTTTCTCTTCCATCCTTCCGGTACTTAGAAGAGAAGTGGAAAGAGAAAGAAAAATACTCTAGGTGAAAGACTGGTTACGAAGGTGATGCTGAAGTGAGAGATTTGAATTCTGGGACCATGGGCTATGCTTCCTGGAAGACTGGACTGCTGGCAAGTGATGGTTACACCTCACAAGGACTGGGAAGAATGTATTTGGCCACAGCATGAAGAACGTCATCAGTAGAGTTTTTATATTGTACTATTGTATTTTATCTTATTGTGTTTTAACTGCTGTACGTTGCCTAGAGTGGCCATTGGCCAGATAGGCGACACAGAAATTAAATTTTTTATTATTATTATTATTATTATTAAGCTGAATCCTGAGAGACATAAACTTGGCTGTAACAACTAACAAAGGCTTATGCACACCAAGAGGAACTGAGGGAATGGCTCTAATGGGGGCCAGTAATAGTCTTCATAAAAATGTAGGAAGGAAGCCAGGCCATAAATCTCATTATCTTTGACGTCTGTATACTAATGACCAGAGTATGGGAAACAAAAAGGATGAACTTGAACTCTTAATGCAGGAGAGTAAATACAACTTGAAAAGTATAACTGAAACTTGGTGGGATGACTCCCATGACTGGAATACAGTGATTGAAGGATATAACTTGTTCAAAAAGAACAGAAGGATTAGAAAGGGAGGCGGAGTTTTGCTATGTTAAAATATATATGTCCCTGCACAGACATACAGGTGAATGAGCTTGGTAGCTCCACCAAGAGTATCTGGATTAAAATTAATGTAGCAAGGAATAAATGGAACATGGTGGTTGGAGACTACTACTGACCACCCAATCAAGGAGAAGACTAGGATGAAACTTTTGAAAAGCAAATTGCCAGTGTTTCAAGGAGGCATGATGGGGGACTTCAATTACCCTGATATCTGTTGGGAGACAAATTCTGCCAAGCATGGCCCCTCCAAGAAATTCCTGACTTGTGTTGGAGATATCTTTCTCCTACAGAAAGTGGAGGAAGCAACTAGACGATCAGCTATCCTTGACTTGATTCTAACCAATAGAGATGACTTGGTAGATGAAGTGGCAGTTAAAGGAACTCTGGGGGGAAATGATAATGTTATACTTGAGTTCTTGATTTTAAAGGAAGCAAAAGTTGAGAGTAGCTATACGTGTATCCATGGCAAGCAACCCTAATGAGAAAAGGAGTCCGAGATGGGTGAGAATTTATACAAGAGGAAATTCCAAAGGCACAATGGCAAACAATTCCATCAGAGAAAAAAGGGGAAGACAGCAGAAGAAGCCAATGTAGCTTCACAGAAAGCTTAGAGATGACCTCAAAACAAAAACAGACACATACGGAAAGTGGAATAAAGGCCAGACCACAAAGGAAGAGTACAGACAGGTAGCATGGAATAGCAGGGACGGTGTCAGGAAGGCTAAAGCTGAGAATGAGCTGAAGTTAGCAAAAGATGCCAAAAGCAACACAAGAGCTTTCTTCAGGTACATCCATAGTAAAAGACAGAGAAAAGAAATGGTGGTACAGCTTCTCAATGAGGATGGCAAAATGATAACAGATGACAAAGAAAAGGCAGCAGTGCTCAGTTCCAACTTTAACTCAGTCTTCCCCCAAAAGAGGGTCTTTGACCCTCCTGGCAAATGTGAAGCTGAAGGGGCAGGATTGGAGCTTGAGATTGATAGACAAATGGTCAAGGAATACCTAATCACTTTGAACGAGTTCAAATCTCCAGAGCCCAATGAACTGCATCCTAGAGTATTGAAGGAACTGGTTGAAGAACTCTCAGAACCACTGTCTATTATCTTTGTGAAATCATGGAGGATGGGTGATGTGCTGGATGACTAGTTGTCCCTATCTTCAAATAGGGCAAAAAGGAGGGACCTGGGGACTACAGACATTGATCAGAATGACATTGATCCCTGGGAAAATTCTGGAGCAGATTATAAAGTGGTCAGTCTGTAAGCAACTTGAAAACAATGCAGTGATTTATGAAGAACAAATCCTGCCAGACTAATCTGATCTCATTTTTTGATCGGGTAACCTCCCTAGTAGACTGTGGGAATGCTGTGAACATAATATATCTCAACTTCAGCAACGTTTTTGACAAAGTGCCCCATGATGTCTTGATTAGCAAGCTAGCTAAATGTGGGCTGGATGGAACAACTATCAGGTGGATCCACAGTTGGCTACAGGATCTTACTCAAAGAGTGCTTATCAATGGTTCTGAAACTGGGGAGGGTAATGAGTGGGGTACCACAGGGCTCAATCCTGGGCCCAGTGCTGTTCAACATTTTTATTAATGACTTAGATGAGGAGATGCAGGGATTGCATATCAAATTTGGAGATGATACAAAATTGGGACGGATAGCTAATACATTGGAAGACAGAAACAAAATTCAAAGGGATCTGCATAGGCTGGAGTATTGGGCTGAAAACAACAGAATGAAATTTAACAGGAATAAATGCAAAGGAAAAAGAAACCAAATGCACAGATATAAGGTGGGGGATGCTTGGCTTAGCAATACTACATGCGGGAAGGCTCATGGGATTTTTGTTGATCCCAAACTGAATATGAGCCAACAGTGTGATGTGGCTGCAAAAAAAGCAAATGCCATTTTAGGCTGCATTAAAAGAAGTATATTTTCCAAATGGCATGAAGTATTGGTTCCCCTCTATTCAGCACTGGTTAGACCTCATCTTGACTACAGTGTACAGTTCTGAACTCTGAACTTTAACAGGTTCAGAGGAAGCAAGTTACTACATGGCTTTCAGACCAAGATGCTTACAGACTGCATAGGCCAGCCAGAATCCATTTAAAAAGAAACAAGACCACTGTGCCTGGTATTGATGCCCAATGGCAAGTTGACTTACCAGTTATGCAGCATTTTTCTAAGTACAACAAAAACTACAAATTCATTCTAACTGTAATAGACATCTTGTCTAAGTGTGCTTGGGCACTGCCTTTAAAAAACAAGACGGGCAGAGAAGTATCTAAAGCTTTTAATACTATATTCAGACAGAGTGGAAGAAAGCCTGGAAAGCTCAAAACAGACCGTGGCAAAAAGTTTCTAAAGAAGCATGTGAACAGCTTGCTAAAACAACATGTCGCCAATAATGAACTCAAAACAGGTATTGTGGAGCGATATAATAAAACTTTAAAAACAAAAATATGGAAATATTTTACAGCTAACAACACCTTCAGCTATATTGATGTGCTGCCACAATTCTTAAAAAGTTATAATGGGTGAAAAGTTATAGTGGGTGATGCTTGACTTCCGGGAAGGGTTGCTTTGCCTGTGCTGCCTCTGAGCGAGCTCTCGTCTCAGAAGAAGCTTTTTCAGCTTTAAAAATCAGTCAGAACGCTCTTTTTGACTGATAAAGATCTTCTCCCGGGCAGGGAGAAACGTAGAGATTAACCACAAAGCCTGTTTTTGTGGGGAGGACTGGATTTCATTTATTTATGAGAGAAGGTTCAAACTGCAATGCCGGACGGACTTTCATCAAGCTCTAGCTGATTACAGCGACACGTTTATCTTTTCTTTAAAGAATAACGGACTTTAACAGGCAGATAAGCATCCTTTCTTTTTTCTTTTTTCACTTGATTTAAATTGGTGCAGCAAAAAAAAGAGATTTGTCAATGAATCAGCTGTGAAGAACTTTTTAGGTGAGTTATGGCTTTTCTCTTTCACTAACGAAATTAAGGAGGAAAGAAATCGAAAAAGCTTATCTTTGTTTATCGCAAAAAGCTGTCCTGGAGGTGCATTCTAAAGATACCAACGGAAGAGGGATTTCTATTTCGAGGAGGGGGGGGGAAATTTTTTTTTTAATTTTATTTTGGTCTATTTCACTTTGACGAATCTGCTTGTTCATGACGCCACTAATTGTTTTGATGTTGGGAACTAAGTTTGTTTTGTATTCCTGAACACATAGAGATAAGGCAGGCTGTATTGTCTACACTGATATAAGCAAGCCTGGAATATTAACCCAATTGTGGCTGAAATAATTTTTGTTTCTCTGGTTTTAAGAATGGCAGCCAGGAAAGTGATTGAGACCATGGAAGAAATTATGTTTCAGAAAATAATGGATGAGATTGAGATAACGAAACAAACCCTGAGACAGGGTAGACAGGAGATGAAAATTGAATTTAATAAAATGACGCAGGAGCTTAAAGAAATAGTGGATTCTGTGAGAGAGGAGTTTGATGGGATAGGGAAGCTACAAGCCCTGGAGATTGGAACAAATGTGTAATTGGAAAAAGATTTGGAGTTTATGGATGATAGAAATAAAGTTTACTGTTTGGAATTCAACGTTGTCTCTGAAGAAATTAATGAAGATTTTGGTGGTAAAGTTATCAATGTCTTGGATAATTTTCTGGACTGGAATGATGTGATGGAGCTTGACATAGAAAAAATCTATGGAGTTGGCTACAGATATGTGACAGTGGAGAAACTCTTAAGAGATGAGCCAGTGCATTTTGTAAAAAAGAAGAACAGAGATATGACTTTGCAGCAATATTTCAGCAACATATTCAGAATTCTTGACTGGAATGATGTGATGGGGCTTGACATAGAAAAAATTTATGGAATTAACTACAAATATGTGACAGAGCAGAGATGCACCCAGAGCAGAGATGTGACTTTACAACAATATTTCAACAACATATTCAGAATTGATGGCAAGGACATATTTGTGATGGGGGAAATTCCCATCAGACTCTTGTTATATGACTATGGCTATGATAGCAAGATCATCATGGGATACTGATTATGGATGAATGGATACTGAAACCACTGGATTTAACAGGACTATTGAAGATGGAAGATGGAATTAATATTGATAATGGAAGAATGGTTATGGAAATTATTGGACTTAACAGATTTGACTAGATGGATTAATTGATATGTTTACTTGGACTATGGCTATGACAACAAGATTATTATGGGATACTGATAATGGAAGAATGGCTACTGAAATTACTGGACTTAACAGGATTATTGAAGATGGAAGATGGAATTAATATAGATGGTGGAAGAATGGCTATTGAAATTATTGGGCTTAACAGATTTGAATTAGATGGATTAAGCGACATGTTTATTTGGAGAAAAATTGAAAGATATATCTCTCAAGGAATTGAAACCTCTCTTTGACTTTTTGTGGAAAGAATAAAATAATGTTTATGAGATTTGAGGATTAATTAAGATAACTACTGGAGGAAAGTGATTTTATAATATAATTTTAGAGATAGGATTGTTATATATTGTAGACTTATAACTGATCTGCGACAAATCGGAAGTCAACATTTTATTTTATTGTTTAATTGTTTTTGTTTTGTTTTGTTTTGTTTTTTTGTCTTTGAAAATTTGAATAAAAATTAATGGGGGAAAAAAAGTTATAATAACCACAGCTTTCACAGAACTACGAGAGCCAGGCCTGTTGATGCTAATCATTCTAATGTCCTGACAGTTTGGAAAACAGTTCTCTATTTTCTCTATAGAGACTCTATTTACAAAGAGAGAGAGAAAAACCTCAGCTCTTCAAAAAAAGGGGACCATTTGAGGATTTGTAAAAGCAAAAGGACGTTTGTTAAGGGTTATGAACAAAGTTGCATGACAGAGATGTTTATAGTGGATCAGGCAATCAGTAAAATTCCTGTTAGAAGATTATGCAGGGGAGGCAGTTGCTGATACCTTCTGTCCTGAAGAATTACAGAAGGTTACTGACAAAGGAGGCAAAGTGTACAGGACTGAGAAAATCCTAGCTACAAAAGGCAAAGGTGGGTGAAAGCATCATTTAGTGAAATGGTTAGGCTGGCCCAGTAAGTTCAACAGTTGGGCATTTGCTTCTGATCTTCGTGAACCTGCATAAAAGAATGGGTGATAGTGGATTTTACATTACTCTGCCTAGCAATGCCTAGCTGTTTTTCACAGAATGCTAGTTCATCCTTTACTATCTGCTTAGCAAGGCCCCTGGATCTACCAGGATCATGGGAAGCAGGGTTAGTTGAGATATAGTACCTGTGCAGCTGGAACAATCTAACATCTGATGCATGATCTGACATTCCTAACAGAGAAAAGGTGTGGTCCTACCATCTGCGATGTGGCTATTACTCAAGCATCCCTGAACTGCTGAAAAACATGAACAGCATTATACTAGATCACAGCAGGGAGCACCCTGATGTGGTCCTGCATTACGAGCAAGTGTCTAGAAAGGTTAGACTTAAATCAGATGATGCTTACACATTTCAAGTGAGTGAAGAACTAGCCCACATATTAGGGCTGCTCCCCAACAACTCTGCACATTGGCTGCCCTTTATAGCAAACATTACAGGAGACTTCAACATACTGTACATTTACACAGACATAGTAGAGCACCAGACAGTGGGGGACTTTTATGTACCCTTATTGTGCTGTTTTCCTGTGCATGGTCAGAACATGTGTGTCAATATTGCTTATGACAAGCCACACTACATTCCTGTAAGCATCATATTGACACCATTAATGTTGAGATAAAGACCAATCAGAACAAAAACATGCCATTTTGTTTTGGAAAGGTGATTGTGAATCCACACTTTCACCCTTGGAGAGCCCTGCTGCTTTAAAAAATGGCAATACTAAAATGTATGGGGACTCAGACCTTTACAGGAATTATTACAGGGCCCAGGCAGGAAATGCTTTTCCAGGGTACCAGGGCCCCCCTGTTATGTATGGGGCAGAATTGGGGGGATATTCAGGAGTCTTTTTCAAAAAGCTGTTCCACTTTTGAGAAGAGACCTAGAAATCATTAAACCATATGCAAAAACAGCTGCTTGGAATATTGCTAAAGATGTAGTTGGGCAGATTACGCAGGCCGTTTTGAACAGAGTGAACAAGAGGGATCAGGACTGATGTATGTTAAAAGGAGAAATGTCCTGAAAAGAAAAGCATCACAGGTACAACTAACAGGCCCTCTCCCACCCGTTAAAAGAAAAGCTCTGAGGGAGAAACCAAAGAAGCAGAAGGCTGGAAGAAAGAAGAGATGCACAGCACCAGCTCAAAACAGATATATTTTAAGCAACCATGGCTTTCATTCATTGCGGCTCTGAGGAATGCACTAAATCTGAATTATATCTATTCCAGATTGGGTTTACACAGACCTGCATTGAGATAAGCTTGTTTATCAAAGTGCCTCCGTTGGCAGCCCTGACAGAAACTGCACCACTAGATTTCTTCATTGCTGGAAATGGTGAAGATTATATGGACTTAAACAACACATTCCTATATGTGTGCTGCAAAATTGTAAATCACGATGGAACAAACCTTGCCAGAGATGCTAACATAGGCCTGGTGAATTATCCAGTGGCATCCCTCTTTAGTCAGCTTGATGTGACTCTGGGAGATCGATTCATCAGCCAGAGCAACAATTGCTACCCTTTTAGAGCCTTCATAGAATCTGTGCTGAACTACAGCGATGACACACTAAGCACACAATTCTCTGCAGGTTTATTTTACAAAGACTCACCTAGAGAACATGAAACAGCAACCCTGGATAGTGATAATGCAGGCTTTGTTAGAAGAGCAAACCTGACAGCTGACAGCTGAAAAACAGACCTCCTGGGTCATCTCTGCGCTGACCTGTTTTTTCAAGAAAAACTGCTGTTAAATGGTGTAGATGTGAAAATTAAACTTGACACATAACAAAGATGCTTTCTGCTTAATGACAAATGATGCAAATAGTCACTACAAATTGCAAATTTTGTCAGCCTCCTTTTTTGTAATGAAGGTGAGAGTGGCATCCAGTGTCCGGCTAGGCCACACAGAGGCACTGTTGACATCCAATGCCAAATACCCAGTGGACCTGTTTTTAGGCCAGCTACCCAAGCAGGCAATTTTAGGACTGGTTGATAACAATGCCTTCAATGGGACATACAATAATAATCCATTTAACTTAAAAACTAGGATATCAATTTTGTGTCTCTACATGTTGATGGTTTCCACATACCCACAAAACCTCCTCATCCTGAATATGAAACAGAAAACTGCATTAGAGAATGCATGAGTTTGGTGCAGACAGCCGGCAAATATATGAAAGACAGAGCTCTTTTAATTAACTGTGAAGAGTTTGCAAGAGGCTACACTCTTTTTGCATTTCACCTTTCACCACACCAAGAATGTGCTGACCACTATTCTTTGATAAAAACAGGAAACCTGAGGGCAGAACTACATTTTGCTAGAGCTCTACCGACCACTGTCAATATGATCGTGTATGATGTTTTTGACAATGTGATAGAGATAAACCACACAAGAAATGTGTTGTATCACTATATATAATGTAAGATGGATAGTGTGCAGTTAACCCACATCCTGTCTTCAAACCCCTACACTCAAAAGACTTTTTATGGAGTATTTCCATGTGACATACTGCCCAGAGAGAGATTACTACAAAGGCCTCTGGGGTTGCTGGTCAATACACCCCTCCACAACCTCCTGGGAGAACACTGGCTGGCCATCTACTTGACAGAAGATGAGAGTGAAGAGTTTTTTTATTCCTATGGACACCCTCCAGACTATCTTCAGTTCCCAAAAAGCATAATTAATTTTCTAAGAAAAAATACCTGTGAGATTGCCTTTCAACCCAAACAACTACAAGCTCCAGATTCTGTGGTGTGTGGCCACCACTGTTTTTTTTTCTGCACCAGCACTGTAATGGCTTCTTTTGTATTCTTTTGATTTAGAGAGAAATTGCCAGATGGTTGAACATTTTGTAAAAAGCAAGAAGAACACGTCCAAGCTTGCCACAGACATGCTTCAATCCACCCAAGGTTGTGTATCCTTCCATGATTTTCATAAATGGGTTTCCCAATAAAGCACACTCTAGGGCTTTAAAATGGTATTTTTTTGTCTGTAGTCATTTCACTTTATCTGTAAAACAATCAGAGAGAGTCAGCATATAAGTTTAAACCCTTTTTATTTATTTATTAATATACACATCCAAAGTAGAGACATTATAAGCTGAGCGAGGCAGGAGCCAGGTTAGCCTGTTTAATTTTTGAGATGACAGAGTGGCTGAGTGATCCCTGGTGGACTTCTTTAGGTTATCTAAAGTTTCTCTGTTGGCTGCATTGCCCACTACAGATGTAGGCATATTTAGCTCAGCTAGGGCTGTCATAAAAACACCCCAGCCTTTAGGGGGGCGGCTGATCAGAATGTCATGAGTTCCCTTGACCAAGTCCAGCATATTGGAACCAGTTATAGCATTTCCCTTGTACACAAATGCTCCTTTGTCATCCCATGAAGAAACACTCTTGTTCTGCATCATTTTGTTTAACAGCACCCTGGCGTGATTCTTTTATCTATTAGGCAGACTATCCAGTACTTTTTGGACAATTGTATCAGAATTGGGAGCTGAAGGCATGATGTTATGATGGTTCCACTTCTACCAGCAGGGTTGGTTCCAGAAGGTGGCACTGGGGGACTTTGGTTTTCCCCCATGGTCATTGTACTTTGCATTATATAAGATAAAATTGCTTTGCAAACGTGTATATTAGGCATAATTGCATACAAATATGTGTAGACTGGAAGAAATTTACACTAAACTGGTGAACTTTCATATCACAAACTGATGTGGAAAGGTAGAGAAACAAGATTGGAAAAATGACTAAGAGAAACTGACACTGATAGATTTGCACATCCCTACCTGTCACAGTATAACAGTGCCCCAGTTCCCTCCACAGGCATACATTTTTCAATTGCTCTTTACTGTAGACAATGCTACACTGCATGGGAGCCTGTGCTGCGGAATAATTTTAAAAATAATGGAAGAGGCATGCTAGGGAAAGAGTCCATGGAGGAATGCAAAACATGAAGGAATGGCTAATGAGAAAAGTTTCCTCACAAAAAACCATGTGGCATCATGTGCATGATGTGAAATTTCTGATGTTTCAGGTTTTGCAGAGAATCCAGCTGTATCAGTGGTGGAGCACATGACAGAAATCATGAAACCAGGCTCATCTTTACGGTGCCTCAAACACTGAAGGGAACAAAGGATACTTCATATACCTTGGGATTTATATTTCATTTCCCAATGATTCAGCAATCTAGTTCACTGCAGCACATCCTTAGCAGAGAAAGCAAGGAAGTGGTTCCCTCTTCCCCAAGGGCAAAGAAAACAGATGTAACATTGTCAGTAAGTCTGGCTTGGAACACACTTTTTCCCAGAGCTTGGAAAAGTTACTTTTTTGAACTACAACTCCCATCAGCCCCAGCCAGCATGGCCACTGGATAGGGCTGATGGGAGTTGTAGTTCAAAAAGTAACTTTTCCAAGCTCTGCTTTTTCCTCTCCAAAGCCAAGCTCTGGAAAACTAGCTCTATACATTTGCAGTGTGGCTCATTTTGATCTACAGAAAAGCAGAGCTTGGAAAAGTTACTTTTTGAACTACAACTCCCATGAGCCCAATCCAGTGGCCATGCTGGCTGGGGCTGATGGGAGTTGTAGTTTAAAAAAGTAACTTTTCCAAACTCTGCAGAAAAGCTAGTTGTGGAAGGCATCAATTGGCTAGCACCTGTTCACACATACCCCTTGCCCATTCCTCATGCCCAGAGCAGTTTTGTAATCATTTTTACAAAGCATGCATATTTTTAATAACATGAGAGAGAAACATAGAAATGAATAAATAAACATGCCTCTTTCTTTTTCAGGCAGGCAGCTTGCCTGATGTGTGAGGTCAGGGGCAAGTCTAAAGGCAGAGCCAGCATTCATTTGCCATTTTGTATGTATGGCATACAAGCTGCAAAGCCAGGCCCCACTATCAGTACTGTTTAAAAATCTACCATAAGCTGGGTTCGGTCATCAGGAGTTTTGGGGTGCGTTGTCATCAGTATGCTGATGACACGCAACTCTATTTCTCCTTCTCATCTTCCTCAGGTGAGGCTGTTGACGTACTAAACCGTTGCCTGGCCACGATAATGGACTGGATGAGAGCGAACAAACTGAAGCTCAATCCAGACAAGACTGAGACGATGTTGGTGAGTGCTTCCCCTGCCCAGATGGTGGATGTTCATCCTGTTCTCGATGGGGTTACACTCCCCTTGAAGGAACAGGTTCGTAGCTTGGGAGTTCTTTTTGATCCTTCCTTGTCACTGGAGGCCCTGGTGGCCTCGGTGGCACGGAATGCCTTCTACCATCTTTGCTTGGTAGCCCAGCTACGTCCCTATCTGGACGGTGATGACCTCACCTCTGTTGTTCATGCTCTGGTAACTTCTAGATTGGACTACTGCAATGCGCTCTATGTTGGGCTGCCCTTGAAGATAATTCGGAAACTACAGCTAGTCCAGAATGCAGCGGCCAGACTGTTGACGCGGACCAGAAGGTCCGCTCATATAACACCTGTTCTGGCTCGTCTGCACTGGCTTCCTATTTGTTTCCGGCCTAGATTCAAAGTGCTGGTTTTGAGCTATAAAGCCTTATACGGCATGGGACTGCAATACATGGTGGAACGCCTCTCCCAATATGAACCTACCCGTACACTGCGCTCAACATCTAAGGCCCTCCTCCGAGTGCCATCTCATCGAGAAGCTCGGAGGCTGGTGACTAGATCTAGGGCCTTTTCGGTGGTGGCCCCCGAATTGTGGAATAGTCTACCTGATGAGGTGCGCCTGGGGCCGACGCTGCTATCCTTTCGGCGTCAGGTGAAAACCTTTTTATACTCCCAGGCATTTTAAAGTGTATTTTAAACTGTTTTTAAAGTATATTTCTAATTGTATTTTACTAGTGTTGTATTATGATGCTGTTTGGTTTTTGTTGTTGTTTGTCTGTTTTTGGCTTTTGACTTTTATATTTATCGTAGTTATATATTGAGCTGTTTATCTCTTATGTACACCGCCCAGAGAGCCGTTAGGCTTAGGGCGGTATATAAATGAAATTAAATAAATAAATAAATAAATAAGAGTTGCTATTGATTGATTGATTGATATCCCACCCTTCCTCCCAGCAGCTATACTGGGCATCAGGGCTTAGCATTCAGCAGTGACTCCTTCAAAATTGTGAATTACCTACATCCCCCTCAAAGTCCAAACCGGAGCATTCTCCAAAAGTGCTGTGAGATTTTATTGTTACTATTTGAACTGGCTCTGTACAGGGTATGGTGTATATGGGATACGGTAATTGTGTCATTTATTATTTATTTTACTACAGAGTAAAATGACAATAATGTCATTTATGGCTACAACACTAGTATAAAAATGTGTAGCACTTCATCTACAAGTGTTGCTCCTCTTGGTGGACTTTGTCCACCACATTAGTACAAATCGTAACTGTAAGGACTGTTCATAACCCCAGGAGACAAATCAAGGAGGTGTATAGCTCACAGCAGGAACGTTCATTGAATGACATTTCTATACGCCTGCCAAAAGAAAAAGCCAGCTCTACATTAACCATTAATGGCTCTAAAGAAATACATAGTCAACTGGTGCAGTTAACATCTTTACAAATAATGATCTTTAAAAAACCATGAAGTATTTCAAAACACATGTAGCCAAATCTATTAGGAAAGAGTGGTGGATTGAATTATAATTAATGACACTGCATGGGCTGAGTTGTATTTGTCTTTGAATCATGGTTGGCAACACAATCTAAAAAATGGCTATTAATAACTTCCTTCCAACACACTTCATTGCTCCTGGCTTATATGGTGTCGAAAGTGTTCTTTAATGTGAACAGAAAGAACAACCACATCATTTTGGTTCAGCCTGAGCTATAATTAACATGTCAGCATTAGATTTGATTAAGACCTACACAGACTTGATCGCACAATCTGTCTACTGGGTCAGCTGATTTCACCCAACAGTCCTCTATACTCCCCACAGATAGGCTCCTTGGAGTCATTATTATACTTGAAAATGCTACATTTTTAATAGTAAAACACTTTTTGAAACATACTACAGTCACCTAAGACTCCTAAAAAGATAAAGGTTGGACACTGGTGTTAGATACTGAGATTTTTTTTAAAAAAGAAATAGATACTGGATCATCAGTGCCAATGAATATGATGCCACATGCTTCTAAAACGAATCAGAGTATGATTCCATACTCCAAATTTCTTGACAGTAATCGAACAACAAACATGTGACTCTGAGTGCAATCCTTTTCTTTGTTGTTAATTGTTATGATAGTAACTAATTACATTTCCCCCCAAATAAATAGGTAAAGTCTGAGTCATCATCTGCAAGTACTGTTAAGATTCATTCTTGCCATAAACATTGTAAAAATAATGGCTTGATTCAGCTGTGGTCCTTCGTACAATTAGAGTAAGGTGATAACTTTTTTTCAGTGGAAGGGTCAAGTCCTCTAGTCCTTGCCACCTCTAGTCCTTGCCACCTCTAGTTAAAGGATTTCAGGTAGCTGGGCTAGGGAAGACATTCCTGAGGGCTGAGGACTTTAGAGAGCATCTGACAAACAGAGGAGATTAACAGCTGGGCATCTAGCCCAATGCTGGGCTAAATGGTCTGGCTCAGTATAGGACAGTGATGTATGTTCACAGGTATAATATAGGGAAGTATCAGTAACATTTTTCCTTCATGTGCTTGCCCCACACAGATGGGAACTTTGTCTTGATGCTACTTTCATCCTATCTCCTGTGACTTACAACTAGCAGCTGATGGGGTTTTGGACTATCTAGCACCCTTTCTTTTCACACTGATTGCATTTCTCCAAATATGCTCACCTGTTTCACTCCTGGAGCAATATGGGAGATTTAATTAAATAACAAGCTAGTGCTCTTCTTGAACTTACAAGATCTGAACAGGGTGGTTCACGACAGATGCTCTTGGAGGTTGCTGATTCATAGGGTTGCCATAAATCGTAGTCGACTTGAAGGCACATAACAACAAAGTGCTTTTCTGCAGCCCAAGTCAAATCTTCTTCAGATTTGCTGAACCCAGTTCTAAGCCTGAGTTCCCTTCCATCTCATGGTCCTCTTGTTACAAGTCTTCCATTTTATACTTCTCACCTTTACACACTCACACACATATCAGGGATGCAGTCATCCAGGGTCTCAGGGGTGTGTGTCTTAAACCCTTTTTCATGCTCATTGGTTCCTATGGACATCTGTTGTTGTGGAGGAAGGCATTAACAAAAATCTAATTCTCAACCCAGCAGCAAAAGAAAAAAGGGGGAGGGGTGTGGCTGTGACTATCATGCAGAGACCCTGCACTTCTGAATTCACCACTACGTTACTGTAGTGGCACATGCTTTCTAAAATATTTTCAGAGCTTGGAAAAGTTACTTTTTTGAACTACAACTCCCATCAGCCCCAGCAAGCATGGCCACTGGATTGGGCTGATGGGAGTTGTAGTTCAAAAAAGTAACTTTTCCAAGCTCTGAATATTTTTATTTAACAAGATTTATATACCACTTGATTGTAGAAAACCTCTAAGTGGTTTACAAATATGTCATAGGAACATAGGAAACTGCCTTATGCAGAGTCAGACCAACTATCCATCTGGTTCACGGGTGGGCTAATCGTGGCCCATCAGGAGGTCCAATTTGGGCCCAATGCCCATTTTCCCCAAACTATGCCCACCCATACATCAGCTGATGTCACTGGTGATGATATCCGCTGATGGGCAGGACCTTCTTGGAAAGCCTGCCCTGTGCTGATCCCTTCAATCTCCAAAAAGAATTAGTGCAGGTCAGGCTTTCCAAACAACCCAGGTCAGCTTGATTTCAGTGTGCAGGCAGTTAGAAATGAGGAAACCCAGGTTTTTTCTCCATCACTGCCTGACAGAGTAGTCCCTGCCAGAGCCAATGTCACCTTGCAGACATCAACCCTGGCAGAGACTGCTCCATTGCAGCGATGAAGAAACATGTGCTTGTTTTGCAGCACTCTTTGAAGCAATCTTCCCCATCCCCTTTAAAGATTGCTGGAGTGATCTTTGAGGGGAGAGGAAGTGCTTCAAAGAACACCTCCCTTAAGACAGTCCCCATGAACTTGTGCTCAGACAGGAGTAGGGGGACTGTCTTAAAGCATTTTGCAGCACTGTTAGAAGCAATGTCTCTCCCTCCTTTATTTTATTTATTTAATTACATTTTTAAACCGCCCTATAGCAACAAGCTCTCAGGGCGGTGTACAAAAGATAAAAACAGGTTAAAACACAAATAAACATGAAAACAATACAGTATAAAAAATATATAAACAAAATTAAGCCAAAGACAAATTAAAGTAGAATTTAAAATGCCTGGGCAAAGAGGTAGGTCTTTACCTGGCGCCAAAAAGATAACAAAGAAGGCGCCAGGCGTATCTCGTCAGGGAGGGCGTTCCATAACTCAGGGGCCACCACCGAGAAGGCCCTAGCTCTAGTTATTACTCTCCGGGCCTACATATGCGTTGGAACCCGGAGAAGGGCCTTCGACGTTGCTAGAGTGAACTTTCAAGGTGGGAGAGGCTGCTTCAAAGAGTTTTTGCTTTAAGAGAGGCTCCACATTCTTGTGCTCATCCAGGAGTGTGGGGATTGTCTTAAAGAGTTTTGCAGTGCTGTTTGAAGCACTTTCTCCCACTTTAAAGAATGCTGCATCAGAGAGCACTTGCTTTAAGACAGCTCCCATTTCCCCCTTTAAAGGGAGAACAAAGACTATGTTTGAGTAAATGAACCATCTGGACTCCATCTTGGCCTCAGCCTCCATTTTGAATGAGCATATTTCCTTAAGTAGAAGTTAGAATCATGTTTGCAAAAGCTAGCATGTTTGCAAAGACTATGAAGGAAGACAAGGGAAAATGGAACGAGACCGTTTGTGGTTAATTTCCAACCCCTAACTACTGTTGCCAGGCTTATGGGTCGTTGCTAGGCTGTGGTTAGGAGAATGCTATAGTTAGTAGTTAATGTTTGAAGCTTCTGCAGTCCTGTTACACTTACTTGTAACTTGGTTTTCCTGAGTATAAGAATTGAACACCCTGCTCAAGAGAGCAGAGGGAGCTCCATTGTTTCCTTTATAACACAGTCTTGTAAGATCTCTCTCCCTTGCTGCAGCAACAGAAAAAATAAAGTTATCACAACCATCCTGAAAGGTGGTCAACCTCCGTTCTTTTCCACCACAACTGCTTCAAACAGTGCTGCAAAACAAACGTCTGTTTCTTCATTGCTGCACAATGGAGCAGTCCCTGTCAAAGCAAATGTCTGCAACCCACTTGTCAATTGTATGACATCATAGTGACATCATGTGCATTGTGTTGCCCATCTGTCAAAATTGGCCTACAGGGTGGGGCCAGATAAAGATCAGGACCCTGAAGCCAAAAAGGTCCCCCACCCCAATCTAATTGAATATTGTCTACACTGACTGGCAGCAGCTCTCAAGGGTTTCAGACATGGAATCTACCTAAGCCCTGTCTAGAGAGGTCAGAAATTGAACCCAGGGCCTTCTGAAGCCAAAACAGATGCTCTGCCATGGATCTATAATCCTTGCCAAACATCAAGTAGCATTAAAGATGATCTCAGCCCAGCTATATTCTCTTCTTGCTCAAGAAACAGGTACAACATTCTTTTTTCTTTGCTACTTGTATTTCTTATGAAAAAAAATTCAATTCTCTACTATGCTAGTAAGCAAAATTAAGGTCTTTTAACTTATCCCTTTATTATTCAAACCGAATGAAATTGATTTTAGTTCCATAGTGACTGGTTTTATAGCAAGAATGCTCATAAATTCATTCTCTGACACATGATGCCTGCAATATAGAGATTCATTTAATATTCAGGGCGCTGTTTCCCCCCGTTTTTACATTCTAGACAATAAAACTGCTTTCATTGATGGAAATAATGTTTTTTGTTAGACGCATGACAGTTGGGAACTGGAAATATAGTGCTTGTAAATGGATCAATTGAACATTGCAGTTTGGATGTCTTAAAAGATTACAGCACCAGGAAAGCAATTTTGAAATGTGTTATTTTATACTATGTAATTGTAGCTAATATTATAGCAATAATCACAAATGCATTTAAGCCTTTGGCCTTAATTTGTCTCTGACATTGATAGTATGAATCCATAAATATTCAAGTTAAAACAAGGCATCAATGTATCCTTCACATCTGTCTGAAAAGTGCTGAACTTTTTTCTGATATGGAAATGCAATCATCAGAATATGTTGCCTGCTGAATTTTGGTGACATGCAGAGGTCCTGATACTAGGTGTAAAAACAAATTGGCCACCCTATTCAACAGAGAGATTCTGAATGGAAATATCCAAAGCTGGGTTTGAGAGCCAAAATAAAAGTGTCTTGAGTAGAATCTTCCGTATCTTTCAAAAAAATTAAAACCAGCCTCAAGGGGCACAGATTCAGATCAGATGGGGGCATTAACTCTCCTCTCATGTGCTATTTTACCAATGTAAATCTCTTAGAAGCCAGTATTTTTCTCTCTACAGCATGGAAAAATTGGTAAGGAAGAGTCTGAAGGCAGGGTTGTACTTCAGGAGACAGTTCACTATGCCTGAATACAAGACAAAACTAATCCAGATCTTGTACAGTCAGTATTCTCTTATCTTCTCCAGATCTTGTGTTGAAAAACTGTTGTAAACAATTATGAATAGGAAAGGAAAGGAATTATCCTGTCAAACTATTACGAAAAGAGTTGTCTGACTCAGAACTCATGCATAGAATAGAATAGGCATAGGGTAGTGCAGACTAACCTCATGATGCTAGAAAAAAAATCACATCAATCACATCACATATAAAAAATAACCAGAGCAATACCAAACTCAGCAGCACTAAGTAGGATTATTGTTATTTTAGGATTTGAGATTTGCTTGCATTCTATCCACACTGCAATCATAATACACATGCCATCCCTAAGAAGTGTGTAGTCATACAACCCTCTATCACTTTTTCACTGAACATGGGTGGAACAGTATGAACCACACCCATCTGGCCACAGCCATCCCGTGGTGAACCACACCCAGTCTAGCCACACCCATCCCATGCTAATATGCTCACTTGCCACACTCCCACCAACCACAGATTTGGTGTAAATGAGAAAAGCTCTACACACATAGGGCATGACTGCTGGAGTGTGTGGCTAGCAGGTGCAATGGTGTGGGACTAACACAATGAGTGGGCACACACTGTCCCTTCACATTTTCACTGAACAAATGATGAGGTTTATATGAAAACCTCGACAATTCGATATGGGCTTGCCTTTCATCTACATACAGCAGAGATCATGGAATAAGAGAGCCAGTGTGGTGTAGTGGTTAGAGTGGTGAATTAGGACATGGAAGACCAAGGTTCAAATCCCCACTCAGCCATGAAGCTCCCTGGGTGAACTTGGGCCAGCTGCTCTCTCTCAGCCTAACAATCATAGGGTTGTTTTGATTATAAAACGGGGAGGACAAAATCTATGTATGCCACCTTGAGCTCTTTGGAAGAAAGAAAGAAAGAAAGAAAGAAAGAAAGAAAGAAAGAAAGAAAGAAAGAAAGAAAGAAAGAAAGAAAGAAAGAAATGATGGAACAGGAAACATTCATTTATGAGATAGGTCTGGTTTCTTGAACCAAGTTTGGCTTCTCAGTATGTTAAGGCAGCAAGGATTAATCTACATTTTCAGTGTTTTATTTGTTTTTGGCATGGTGCAGCACAGCTTTAAAAACTGTGCAAGAATAGTGAGTTGAAGGCATAATGTTTACCCTCCTTTGTTTTGAGTTAAAAAAATACACCCTCTGTTTCACATCTCTTTCTCACATATCCCACACATTTTTTTAAGTGGTAGGCAACACAAATATCCAGGTTTATTTCAAACGAATAGTCCAAAACAAATGATAAACCATAAAGTGGACAATTTTAAACACATCCCCTCTGTTAAAAGGGAAAGGGGTATAAAAACCATTTTAGTAAATGATACTGTTTGTGTAGCAACAATCACAGCTGTCAGCCGAATGGCTCTTAAACTTTGAAAGGCCCGAATATAGTTACCCAGCTATTTCACAGCTTCTGAGAAGTAGTTTATAGACCTCTGTGCATGCAAGTGAAAGCTCATATAAGTATTAAGGTCACAACCACACCATACATTTAAAGCACTGTTGTACCACTTTAACAGTAATGGAGTATCCTGTGAACTGTAGTTTATTAAGAGTGTTGACCTCACAGAGTTACAGTTCCAAGCACCCTTAAAAACTTTATATATAACTAGGGACAGCCCCCCCCTTCTTGCTTCATTCACCAATCCCACCTAATCCCACCCCCTCACCAAACCCCTCACTGCCCTCCAGACCTTGCAAAAAAAAAAGTGGCAGCTGTCAGCGGCCATATGAACTACAGCATGACAACAGCCTTACGCAAATTTAGGAAGAAATTATTCCTTGTCTCCTCAGCCATGTCACTGAGTATAGTTGTGAAAATAACATACAAAAATGCATTATATGATGAGAAATTGCTTGCAAAAATGTATACATTAGTTAAAATTTTCATGAGGATTTTTTTTTAAAAAGCACAAATTGCTGAAGAAATGTGGAGAACTGAATTTAAGATTGGCAAAATGAGAAACTGACAGATTTTTCATCCCTAGTTGGGACCTTAGCACCCCCCAAGGGCACCCACTGCAGTGTGATACCCAGCATCTGCTGCCTGAGGCAAATGCCTTGCTGTGCCTCAGGGCTGGGCAGTACTGCCTAGTGTCCTCTGGATGTTTGGGCCTTTGGATGTCAGCCTCAGCCATTATGTCCAATAGCTGGGGTTGGTGGGAGGTGTAGCCCAAAATATCTGGAAGCCCCAAGTTAGAGGGGAATGCTGGTGTGGACTGTGGTTATTCTAAGTAGAAATAGTAATACTTCAACAAGTTCTGTACTTTCAGGACAGAATGAAGACTTGTTTACTTCAATTAGTCAACTTAAAGTTTGACTTACAAAGATGTGTTCTTCAGGAACAGGGTTAGAGGGTAGAACATTTTTCAGAACATAATCTGTTAAGAAATTAGATACAACTGTGGAATGCCAGAAAGCTTTTCTGGCATTTATGAAATCCTGTTCGGGGGGGAAATGTGAGTAAGATAGCTTGGTAGAATGTGTGCCCTTTTATTGGCACCACCATGATTACATCCAAGTACTCCTCAATTGGTGAATTGTATTGGATAGTTGCAAAATGTGTAAATGACTTACCATACAAAGAGCTAAAGCTGAAGCCTATTTCAAAATGTAATTTTAAAGCACTAGGAGGTTATTTAAAAACATGTTTTACTGTAATTTTGAACAATGAAGTAGCTCTGATAACAATCAAACTAGTAGTAGGAAAGGCTTGATATGCATATTGCTTTTTTCTTTCATGCCATAGCATCGATTTAATTTTCATAGTGATGCTCATAGTGATGTTCTTTCTCTTCTTCCTCCTCCTTATGTGAGAAGTCAAACTTGAGACTAGGCAGAACGAACTTATGAGCAAAGAGCAGCCTCTACTAAGCATTACTGTAATGGAATAGCAGACCTTACTAGGTATTACAAACTTCTCATAAGCAAAGAACAGAACAGCAGGCCCTACTAAGCTACTCACTCATGATTCTCATGCATTCCCATACTTTCCAAATGTCTTCTTCTATCTGACAGACATCAAGAGAGGGAGAAGAAGGTTAAGATTGCTAACATGAACACTTCCTCACCTCAGGATGGAGCGGGTGAATAAGAGATGAGAGGCAGCTTAGTCTGTTCATTGTTCAACATTGTCATGGCCACTAACTGTTCCCCAGCAATATATTCTATCTCATGCCATTAGATAGCCCTTCTATTGATAACACAGACAATATCAAAAATTCTGCACCAAAAAGTTTATCTGGGATAGAGGTGTGTTTAATGGTCTAGTTATTGGTATCCAACATGGTGCCCTCCAGATGTTTTGGACTGAAATTCCCATCAGCCTCAGCATGGTTGGGGATTGTGGGATCTGTACTCAGAAACATCTGGAGGGTACCATGTTGGCTATCCCTGGTCTGGTCCAAGAATGGGAAAACTTTATTTATTTGTATAATTTCTTGCCCACGCTTCATCATAAGGTCCCAGAACAGGTTACAGCAATACAGTAAAAAACAAATAAAATAAGTAAACAGTTGATATAGAATTATAAAAAACAAAACAATTTCAGAAGTATAGATTATAGTATAATCTATACATATACAATATACAGTATATACTATAGTATATAGTATAGATTAACTGAAACAGAAGAGGTAGGTCCCATATGTATAGTGTAAGTGTCAAAGACCAAGGTAAAGAGACATCTTTGGCATACAATGGAAGGTAAGGCCTTCCAGATGTTGGTGGATTACAAGTCCCATCATGCCTGGGTCTTGGCCATACTGGCTCAAGCTGATAAGAGTTAGAGTTTAACAACATCTGGAGAGACATGGGTTCTTCATCCCTGGTCTAGCCAGTAAAAAGATATTATAGAAAAACTAGACTCCTTCAAAGCAAATAGGAGGATTTCCCTGATAACAGGAAAACTACCATGATGGTTAAAAATAGGGACGCTATAAAACTGGACTACCAGATTCTTTATAAAGCCAGTATCTTCCTCTTTTTTGACAAACCATTCCTGTCCAGGATCATGTCTCTGGAAATTTAACCAAGTAAGCAGGGAGAGCAATCTCTCTCTCTCTTTCTCTCTTCCCCTCCTTCCAGATGCTAGAAATATCTTCACTTCTTTTTCCTCATAAGAAACAGAGGAATGTCTAAGACTACTGTAATGTGCTCTACGTTGGGTTACCCTTGAAAACGGTCCAGAAATTACAACTGGTACAGAATGCGGTGGCACGTTTGATTAAGAACAGCCATCGCCGTGATCATATCACTCCGGTGTTAGGAGAACTACACTGGCTACCAGTTGTTTACCGGGCCCAATTCAAGGTGTTGGTGTTAACCTTTAAAGCCCTATATGGTTTTGGCCCAGTTTATCTGAAGGAGCGCCTACAGCATCACCAAGTACGCCGCCTGACAAGATCAGCCACACAAGACCTCCTCTCGGTCCCACCAGTTAAAACAGCTAGACTGGTGCAGACCAGAGAGAGGGCTTTTTCGATTGTGGCTCCCACCCTCTGGAATTCCCTGCCATATGATCTTCACCATGCCCCCTCCCTGGTAGGTTTCCGCCGAGCCTTAAAGACCTGGCTATTCAGGCAGGCCTACAGGATTTCCGGGGTTAATTTTATCTTGTTATAGTTGGATGGTTTTTTAGATTATTTATTGACTAAAGTTGGTTATATGTTGTATTCATTCTATTTATGTACGTCGCCTAGAGTGGCCGTTGACTCGGCCAGATAGGCGACTCAGAAATAAAATTTATTTATTTATTTATTTATTTAAATGAGAGGAAGCAAGTATTTCAACACTTGAACCCATAGCAGAATCCAAACCTGGAAACTTGGCATCCAGAGATATCCTGCAGGAAGTGTATCACTAATGGAGGAAACCATAGGGAGATCAATTGCCTTGGTCAAATGATCAGCCATTGGAGTGCTTGACAATAATAATCATGAGAGGCAATGTTTAAGCTTAGGATGGAAGGTGAATGTAGGCTGGCATGGTAACTGAGTTCTTGAAAGACTTCTTCATCAGAAACAGGCATGAACACAGAAAAAGAATTATTCATCTTTATTGTAAAACTATGAAAATCCTGTAGCTGCTAGAAACTTCACTCACGCTAACAATTTGGTAGTAGCTCAACCAAAGCATTGTCAATGAATTGCTTAATGTGAATATAATAGGGACATCACTGGAACTGGATATTGTTAACTGGGCTATTGGTATGTTTTAAGTTAATTTCAGTTTTCCTATTGTTTTAATAAACTGTAATTGTTGAATTAGGAATGTTATACTATAATGTATTACAGTTATGGTTATGATATATAAATTCTCTATCCTGTGAGCCTTTTTGAGTACAATGTATTTGTGGAAAATAAAATATACAAATTGACTTTGACAGTTCGCTAGAAAACAAGCCTCATGAAATATTCGGGGCAGATATGCTCTGGATAGAGAACACTGAGTGTATGGGAATGAAATAAGTAGCCAATTACACAAGACTGAGTCTGTTTGTTGATTGGAAAGCTCACTTCCCTTCATCTTCCTTATGCTAACCCAGTGATCTCATGTACCTTCACCAGGGGTTTTCTGATCATATTTATGTGTTTAGCCAATAAATATGAAGATCAAAACACTGACTACCCAGGTAGCTAACCTAGAAGCATCTCCAGATCATTCATCTCTGATTGGATCTGTTAAGGTACACATATCTCGACCAGGCCAGATGATGACAGATTTTAATATTACCTTGGAAGTCTAAAATGTAAACTTCTTCCTTGTTCTTTTGGAACAACTTCTATCTCCTTATCTAATCATTATCCTCTTTGTCATCATCTTCTATCTCTTCTTGGCTACTATTATTCACATCATTAGACTTATCCTAATCATTTGTCTTACAGGTTTTGACGTTACATATCGATAACATCGGACATCTTGTCTTTTGTTGTACAACTTAGGCTGCCTTTCATTACCATTGCAATTGGCACGCTTCAAAATTGCCAAGAAACAATTTACGAAAGGGAAGTTAAACTTTCATTTGATTCAGGTGATCTGATTGTTGGTTCATAACATGTAGACATAGGGAAACTGTTTTGATTGGGTGTTTGGGTGAACACACTTGAATCTTGGAAAAGGAGGCTGTCAGATGTCCATGACCCTGTCAACAGATCACCCAATCCTTCAAGAGACACCCAAAAATCTTTGGCCAGATCAGGCTATGTGAAAAGGCCACAACCCTGTAAGAACATGTTTTGTACCATAATCAAAGCTTAGCCATATGGGACATCTGCCAATGCAGAGAAAACAGAGAGATACTGACAATAATCCCTTAAATTAGAAGGAAAGATTTTTTTAACACATCAATTTATCAGTTTTCTAGCAGAGGTTTCATATTTGTTTTTGGCTGAATATTTATACCACACAGTGATGCTTGCAACATAATAAGGAAGATTTATTACCATTTGATGAAAGAATTATTTTAAAGTCTTGAGACACTTCTTTTGCTCCACAGTTGCCAAAAAGACAAATTGAAGACCTTTTCGATAGATCATGAAGCTAAGAAATAAGTTCTAAGAAATCAGTTCTAAAAAATTAATTTTCAGGATGGCATACAAATAAATTACACTTTTTTACTGCTACTTGATAGAAACAGAATTGACAGCTTTTTAAAAAAGTACTATATGGATTTATTTCAACTTAAGTGGAGGGTGGTTGATCCTTTTTTTCATGAGACAACTCTGGGCTCTGCATGCAGTATGGCATGCAGACATTCAACACTGCAAAATCTCTCATCTGTATATCCCTGTATATCTTATCACTGTATTTCCAAGCTTTCTTCCCCTGAGAAAGCACCTGTTGTATTTCTACAGTGTGAGGAGAGAGGATCTCCTTGCACCTCTCTTGAATATTTGTGAGGCTGGTCCATTGAGGCTCTGCTTTCAGCCAGCCTCTGCCTGCCTTCTTAGTTACATCTAGTCCAGGGGGTAGTTCTGGCTGTCAGCTTCTTCCTCCTTAGTCTCAGTGTTGCCATTATAGAACTCAGTAGGGAGGATGATGGGGGCAAAACTAGAACAAGCTCTGCCTGTCATTGGCTATGGCTTCACTTCGTGTTGGCCTCTCTGCCTTCTGCCCTACCAGTCCCAATGGGCACCAGCCACCACTGGTTATAAAGAGATGACTAACCAAAGTATCTAGAGACCTGGAGATGAAATGTGGGGGTGGGGGCTGTCTGTGCTGTAGGTCTAGTGAAAAGAATATTTCCAGCCCTAACCTGTGACTTATGCCAATGAATGGCATTTGCTGTTCCTATATAAGACCTAGAAGCATTAGGATAGAATAGTGTCCCCTTCAAGGCAATGAACACTTTGGGGAGAGTCTGTGAAAGTTGGACTATTAATTAAGAAACAGCATGTTTCTTACCCTATCAGGGAGAACATTTCTAGTCTACTCTGCCTGATGTGTCAGTTTTCTATTTGCAAGGATTTTTTTTCTTACATGGGTAAGCCTTCAGACATGTGATCCTCCTTTTATCTTCTGAAGGAGTAATAGTTTTACTCTGAAGAGTTGGGTAGACTGTAGTTCTATTAGGAACATAGAAAGCTACCTTATACCAAATCAGACCATTGATCCATCTTGCTCAATAATGTCCACACTGACTGGCAGCAGCTCTCCAAGGTTTCATGCAAGGAGTCTTTCCCAGCCCTACCTGGAGATGCTGGGGATTGAACCTGGGATCTTCTGCATACATAGTTGCCCTGTCACTGAGCTGTGGCCCTTCCCTCTTTATCCTTGCTCCCACTGCCACCATTCCATTTGTTGGGAGGGAACATATGTACATGGGGTGTCTGCTCTGTGCATGTAGGCTTCCCCCACCATGATATGGATCCCTGATTGTGCAGGGTTCTGAATCATGGGGGAGTCCACGTGCATAGAACAGGTTCCTCTCTTCAGGCCCTCCCGATGTGTAGGCCACAAGGGGAAGCCATTGTGCATAACCCCATTCTCTTCCTCTACACAATGAAGATTGCATGTAGGTATAACCCCCAAGTAGGGCTGTAGGGCCACTCCTGAAATGCCTCGGAGGACTTGAGTTATCTCTCTGTAGGCTATCACACCACCTTACAGATTTCCTTTTTTTGGTGAAGATTATATAACATGACAGTTGAAAGAAATATATATGCTCGAAACATTATAGAAATGAATAATATGACAACTGATGTTCAGATCATAATGATTTTACTCTTGCCCCAAACATTTCCCAGTGCAGTTTTCTTACGTTCAGAATTATTCTCTAATTACTTTGAAGTAATGGTTTCTAACAACCACTCCTGCTGTGGTTTTTAAAAGAACTTGGACTGGCTTAAATGTTCTCCAAGGTATAGGAGAACCGATCAGATTTTCCACAAGACTTCGTTGAGCTGTCGGCGGCTGGAATTGATCAGGAAATCCCTGAGATAAGAAGGCATGCCGATCAGCTGAAGACGGAGTCAGGATTTCCACGCAAGCTGTACTGGAAAAAAACGAAGCGTTCTTTTTTTTCTTCTTAAAAAAAAACGTTCTTAACCAGCGAGGCTACTTCTGTCTAAATCTTATCATTCGGCTTAAATTACTACAATAAAAGGGATTTGTTTACGAATCAGCAACTGAGAAACCTGGGTGAGTCATACTTTTTCTCTTTTAAATATAATTAAGGAAGAAAGAAAATGTAAACAACTTATATACTTTTTTTACGACAAAAAGCTGGCCTGAATTTGGAGCTTTAAAGTTTAAAAACGGATGAGAGGTAATTATTATATTTTGGACTATTTTTCTCTTTGGACTATTTCTTTTTGGACGAATCTGCTGCTCGTATATGTTACTAATTGCTTGGTGTTGGGAACCAGAATTGTTTTGCATTCTTGGATGTAGATAAGAACTGTGCTGTGCTGGCTGGATTTCAATAACAGGCCTGGAATATTAACTTTTTTGTTGGTGGAGGAAAAAAAAGAGAAATAGACTGCCTCTAGGTTTTGGAACAGTGATTAATATCAGAAATTAAAGGCTTCTCTTGAAAATGACAACTAAAAAAGCAACTAAGGCCCAGGAGCGAAGAGGTTCTACTGATCCACAGGAAGGGGCTATACCCCCAGATATGTTTCAAATAATAATGGAAGGGATTAATGATATAAAACAGGATATGAAAACTGAATTGACAGATATAAAAATATATATTAAAACACAAGTGGATGAGATTAAAGGGACAATTGGGCAAATAAAGGAGGATGCAAAAAACACTAAAGAAAAGGTACAAATCTTGGAGAATAGAACAGATATATTAAATCTGGAATTAGAAAAAAACTTGGACTATATGGCTGTGATTGAAATGAGAAATAAAGAACATTGTTTGAGATTCCGTGCAATTCCTGAGGAAACAGGTGAAGACATCAGAGATAAAATTGTTAATGCTCTAGTAAAATTTCTGGATTTGAATGAAGATCGGATGGAATTTGAAATAGACAAAGTGTATAGAATTAATTCCAGATATGCAACAATGAAAAAAATTCCAAGAGATGTGCTTGTTCATTTTATAAAGAAGATGACTAGAGATATGGTATTACAGCAACACTTTAAAAATACCTTTAAAATTGATGGTAAGGAAATACTGGTGATGAAAGAAATTCCTATTAGACTTTTACGTAAGAGAAAAGAATATGCTTTCCTTACAGAGAAACTTAAGCAACGCAAAATTCAATTTAGATGGGATGTTCCAGAAGGAGTGATCTTTACATTCAGACAACAGAAATATAGATTGAATACTGTTCAAAAAGCAAGGGACTTCTTGAGAAAAGCTTCAAAAGATATGGATGAAGATAAACTCAAAGATATGGATATAATTCCTGGGGAACAAAGTCAACAAGATATGCAGAGGAAGGGAAGGAAGATGATGGATTAAAAGGAGCATCAGGCACATTTTAAAATACACGCTTAAAGATGGATTACAAATATCTAACTTGGAATATAAATGGAGCCAATACGGCGCAGAAGAGAAAGAAAGTGTTTCATTATTTGAAAAAATTAAAATTGGATATAATTTGTTTACAAGAAACTCATATTAAGAAGAAAGATTCCAAATATTTGATTTGTAAAAATTTGGGTGAAGAATTTATTTCGGCTGGACCAAAAAAAAAAAATGGAGTTGTTCTCTACATTAACCCACAATTGCTTCCTAAATTGGTATTACTGGATGATAGTGGTAGATTTGTGGGGGTCGAAATTACTCTACAGGGTACAAACATTTTGATAGTGGGTATTTATGCCCCCAATGAAGATAAAACAAGGTTCTACACAGGACTTATGGAAAAATTGTCAGAGTTTTCATATGACCATTGGTGCGTTATGGGTGATTGGAATGGGGTAATCTCACCAAAAATTGATAGGCTTTCTGAAAAAAATATCAAAGAGACACAGGGTAAATTACCGAAGATTTGCTTTGAACTGATGGAACATTTAGAATTGGTGGATACCTGGAGATATATAAATGATAATGCAAAGGAATTTACTTATTTTTCAGAAAGACACAAAACATTTTCGAGGATTGATATGATTTGGATGTCTAAAATTTTAGTGAAGGACACTTTTAAAATGGATATATTACCAAAAACTTTTTCGGATCATAACCCTGTGATATTAACTTTAAAAAAGAAAAATCTTGGATTTAGATGGAGACTAAATGAATCTTTATTACAGAATGACAAAGTAGTACAAGAATGTAAGAAGAAATTAAAAGAGTTTTTTGAACATAATTTACATAAAGGAACAAGTGAAAATATCGTTTGGGATACAAGTAAGGCATTTATGAGGGGATATCTTATTAAATGTAACTATGAATTAAAAAAAAGAAACAACAGAAAATGCAATTAATTTTGGAAGAAATAAAACAAAAAGAGGAAGAATTGAAAAAGAATCCAACTAAAGTTTCTATTGTAAATCAAATCAAAATGTTACAGAAGCAAGTATCAATGCTGACAGTTAGAGAAATTGAAAGAAAATTAAATTTTGCTAAACAAAGGATTTTTGAATTTGCAAATAAACCTGGGAAATGGTTAGCATATAAATTAAGAAAAGAACGTCAAAAAAATATCATTTTAAAGATACAAGAAGGAGATGAGATGTTGACAGATAATGTAAAAATTAAAAAGATTTTTCATCAATATTATTCAACATTGTACAAATGTCAGGAAATTCCATCTGAAAAAATAGAAGAGTATATATCTAAACAGAATTTGCCTAAAATTACAGACTTTCAGAGACAAGCTATTAATGGTCCTATTACGTCAAGAGAGATATCTGAAGCTATAAACAAAATTAAATTAGGAAAGGCACCAGGACCAGATGGGTTATCTGCAATGTATTATAAATGTTTGGAGGAAGAACTCTTACTACCTTTACAGTCTACAATGAATCTTATTCTGCAAGAGGGAAAGATACCGGATAGTTGGAAAAATGCTAATATAACATTAATACCTAAAGAGGAGCAAGATTTAACTAAAACAAAAAATTATCGACCAATATCTCTATTGAATAATGACTATAAAAATTTTACAATGATCTTAGCAGAAAGATTGAAAATAATATTGCAACAATTTATTCAGGAAGATCAATCAGGGTTTTTACCTAAAAGACAATTACGTGACAACGTCAGGAATGTCTTGAATGTCTTGGAATATTTAGAACAACGAAATGATAAACAAGCAGCTTTGATTTTTTTAGATGCTGAAAAAGCATTTGATAATTTGAATTGGAAATTTATGTTCCAGGTTTTGGAGCAAATGGATTTTGGAGACAATTTTATAAAATGGATTAGATCGATTTATACATCTCAGAAGGCTCAGATAATTGTTAACGGAGATTTAACGGATTCATGTGAAATACAAAAGGGTACAAGACAGGGATGTCCTTTATCTCCCCTTTTATTTATTCTGGTCTTAGAAGTGCTGCTTAGAGATATAAGGCAAGATAAAAGAATTTCGGGATTAAAGATAAAAAAAGAAGAATATAAATTGAGAGCATTTGCTGATGATTTGATAATTGTACTAGAAAATCCTTTGGAAGGAATTAATGTATTGATGGACAAATTAAAAGAATTTGGACCGTTAGCAGGATTTAAGATCAACAATCAAAAAACAAAGATGTTGGTGAAAAATTTAACTTTAAGGGAACAGAAAGAGTTAATGGACAAGACAGATTTTACAATAGAGAAAAAGTTGAAATATTTAGGTATCATTATGACAAATAAAAATTCAAAGTTGTTTCATAATAATTATGAAAAATTATGGACAGAGATTAAGAAAGATTTGCTAAGATGGGATAAACTACAACTGTCATTAATGGGTAGAATATCTGTGATAAAAATGAATGTATTACCGAGAATGATGTTTTTGTTTCAAACAATACCTGTAATATCCTCTGATTTACCTTTTAAACAATGGCAAAAAGATATCTCTAAATTTGTATGGCAAGGAAAAAAACCAAGAGTTAAATTTAAACTACTACAAGATGCCAAAGAAAGAGGAGGACTGGGATTACCAAATCTGAGACTTTATTTTGCTGCTTGCTGTTTAGTCTGGATAAAGGAATGGATTTTATTGAGGAATAAAAGACTATTGGATTTGGAGGGCCATAATTTGAAGTGGGGATGGCATGGATATCTATGGTATGACAAAGTAAAAGTAAATGTAGACTTTAACAATCATTTTATAAGACGTCCTCTGTTGAAAATATGGAATAGATATAAACCAAGGTTTTATTCGAAAATACCATTATGTGTCTCAAGTCAAGAAGCGTTTTATAGAAGAGAAATGGCTGGAAAAGAGAAATGGTTAACTTATCAAGAACTATTAGAAAATGTACATGGAGAATATACAATGAAAGAGAGAGAACAACTGACAAAGGAAGGATATAGTTTTCAATGGTTTGCCTATTTACAAGTGTTAGAAAGATATAAAATGGACAAGAAAATGTATGGGTTTGAAATAAGTAAATCTGATTTTGAAATAGGATTGTGTACAAATGATGAAAATATAATTGCGAAAATGTATAAACTCTTATTGAAAATGGATATGGAGGAAGAACAAGTAAAAGAGTGTATGGTAAAGTGGGCAAAAAATTTTGGTCATAACATACAAATGGATCAATGGGAAAATATGTGGAAAAAAGGTTTGAAATTTACACTATGTTATAATCTTAAAGAAAATTTTTATAAAATGATGTACCGTTGGTACATGACTCCAGAAAAGTTGTCAAAAATGTATAGTAATGTTTCTAATGTTTGTTGGAAATGTAAACAACAAGAAGGATCATTTTATCATATGTGGTGGTTATGTAAAAAGGCAAAATCGTTTTGGGCACAGATAGGTAGGAAGATGCAAAAAATTCTAAAGATAAATATTCAGTCAAAACCAGAATTTTTTTTATTGGGTTTTATGGATAAACAAATAGAAAAGAAATATGGGAGAATAATATTATATATGATTACGGCAGCAAGATTATTATATGCACAAAAGTGGAAAATGGAATCAACACCAACAATGGAAGAATGGCTATTGAAATTAATGGATTTAGTAGAAATGGACAAATTGACATGTTTACTTAGAGAAAAATCGACAGATACATTTCTTAAGGAATGGAAGCCTCTCTTAGACTTTTTGTTGAAAGATCAAAATAAAATGATGATAAAGGGATTTGACGATTAATTAAGACAGCCTACGGAGAAAAGGGACTCTGTATGTATACATTAAGGGACAGGTTTGATGTATATTATATACTTATAGCTGATCTGCAACAAATCGGAAGTCAACTATTTTATTTTCATTTTTTTGTTGATGTATTGTTATGTTTTTTTGACTTTGTTTTGTTTGTTTTTGGAAAAATTTGAATAAAAATTATTAAAAAAAAAAAAAAGATCGCATACTGGCATTCACAACTAGTATTTTAGATTCACAACTAGACTGAGGAATCCAATGCTGATAGTAAGCCACGGCCAAAAATATCTGATTTCTAGGCATGTGGAATGGCTGCCAAATCCAATGCGTGCTCAGCCTGGAAGGGGGAAAACACACCTCCTGATAATAAAAAGGGCAAAAAATTGGCACAGACAGTATCACTGAGGATACCACCACAACCCACCAATCAGGGACTGTGCTAGCAACTATACCCACATGGAGATATACCCTTGCATCACTTTACAACATGCCCAAGATGATACCAGAGCATCCTCATTCTGTCAGCCCTAGTGGCATAGCTAGCAGTAAGCCCAGTATGGCTAGCTCCCAAGCTTCCTTTCAGGCAGAGCTTTGACTCCCCTTATATTTCTCACAACCA
The DNA here is from genome assembly GCF_030035675.1 of Rhineura floridana. NCBI lineage: Eukaryota > Metazoa > Chordata > Lepidosauria > Squamata > Rhineuridae > Rhineura > Rhineura floridana. The sequence continues at coordinate 76,244,968 of NC_084487.1, read as the reverse complement.
TTATTTTAGGAACACAACAATGGGGAAGAAGGAGAACCCACAGCACAGCACCTACATAGCTCCCAGGGTAGAGGAACTGCAGTAAGCACACATAGGCCTTCCTAGGGCAAAGGCTCAAGAGATCCACCTATGGAGGTAAACACCCTTTTGACAAACAGCCAAGGAAAGGGCCCAGGACACTCAGCAAGAGCAGCCATGGACACACACTGACAACAGCAGCCCCCAGTATGGCTCACTCCTTAAGAACAACAAATGGTCCACCTGTCCACCACCAAGTTGAATTTAGCTGCATAGCAACCAAAACTGACCAAGTTATTTTGGGCATATGTCAAGTGACTAGGGTTGCCATATTCCAGTTCCACAAATCTGGGCAGGTTAATTTGCATATTATGCAAATATCTGCATATTATTTGCATATGTTGCCAGGCACTCCAAGGGATACCTCCTGCTGCTGCTGCTGCTGCTGCTTATTGGAGAGTTGTGCGAGGCAAGCAAGCTCATCCAGCACCAGCAGGAATCCCTTGGAGGGCAACAACCAAGGACAAACACCAGGAAAGGAGGAGTGAGGATGAGGCTGCAAATAGGGTTGCCATATTCCAGTTCCACAAATCCGGGCAGGTTAATTTGCATATTATGCAAATTATTTGCATATTATTTGCATATTGCATATTAATATTTGGATTGTCCAGTTGTTTTGTTTTTGTGCCTAGGAATTACCACCAAAAACTGGGGAAAGATGTGAGAAATCTTTTTTTTTTTAAGCAACATTTTCAGCCTTAAATGCCTAGACTCTAGTTTCCAACACTATGGAGTATTTATTGATTGATTAAGAGAATTCATATCCTGCCCTTTTGCTGTTAAAAACAGAGCTCAGCACAGCTTACAAATATAATAAAAACAATAAAAATACACAATCAATATAAAAACATAATAAAAACACAAAATAGCAACAAACATAAAGTGAGTCAGGGCAGCAGCACGGTTAACCATAACATATACAATATATTTCAGAGATGTGGTGGGTGGAGAAAAACAAGCCAAAATGTTAGGAAAAGGAGTCTTTCACACCACATGCTCAGTTCTATATACTGTTGCAGCAAGTTTTACAAGTTCCTCCAGTATTCCACTGGTGCAGGCACTCAGACATTCAAAGTATCTGTATGTTTCTTAGGTTTTATAAAAGCAGAGCTTTGCTTAACTCAAAATTTCTTCTCCCTTTGATCAACCACATCTACACAGGTTCCACCTCCATACTCAAAATGAAACTGGGCCTGGAAGTGTGCAACAACCCCACACATACCTTGCTAATTAGATTATCAATGCCAGGATGTCTGTCTTATCGACTACTCTCCTGCTCCCCCCTCCCCTGGGCATCATGAAAGACCCAGTCCTGGGCTCAGAAAGAAAATAAATATCTGGTCCTCTTCAAAGTATTGAGAAGCCTCTTGTTTTAATTGAAATAATAATTATAAATTCTTGTTCTTATCACTAATGGGAGTTAATTATCTTGCATATGCTGCTGTTGCTTCTATGGCTGTAACGGAGTGAGGTTAAAGATAAGTGAAATGCAAATAGGAAAAAAAACACAGAAGGCAGTAACACTTTCCTAAATGCAATACCATACCAACCACAACAAGATTCCTACGAGTAAGGCAAAAAACTAAGCATCTCACAACCAGTCAGGATTCCTAACCAAAAACCAAAACTATGATAAATGAAGAAATATTTATATAAGCATGACTATCAAATATATTTATTATTTACACAAACTGTAAAGATATTTATAGTGCAATCCTAAGTTTATTTATTCAGAAGCAAGTCCCAGTGTATTCAGTGGGGCTTACTCAAACAGGGACAGAAATGCAACCTCAAGTGATAAGCAGCTTCATTCACACAACCCAAAATTCCGAATCATGCCACTTTATGCTGTTTTGCAACTGTTTATACTTGTTTTTATGGTTATTGGATTTTAAATGGCTTTATTTCTTGTTGTGAGCTGCCTTGGTTTCCAACCCTACCTCACAGGGGTGTTGGAAAGACTCCATACACACACACGCACACACTGCAGATGTATAAATACATACAGCCCATATAATAGTTTATTGTCAAACCAGTTGGTCATTGCAGAAAAATCAGTATTAGTTTAAAAAAATCAGTATTACTTTCCTACAGAATAAAAACTGTAATACCTAAGTAAGCCCTGCCTACTTGCTTTAAAATAGGACTGGAGAAGGGGGCAGAAAGAGTTAGAACACAAACACAATTCTTTTTTACATTCACTCCAAAGTCCCATTGATTTTCAGCACATTCATAACCATGTCTACTCAAAAGTAAGTCCTATTGAATTCAATGGGATTTACTCTGGGCATATGGGATTACAAAAAGCAAGCATTGGGAAGGTTTTCAAAACACTGCCCAAGCTCTGACTCCTGCACACAAGAGGAAAAAAAACTGAAATGTATATACTTACCCAATTTATGAGATTTTTCAGATAAACAGGGGGTGAAACCACCATTTTGTTTTCTAGACACTGCCTCAGGTCAATGAAACTGAAACACAATCCCTGATTGGCTGCAATCCTGAATGGGCGGGGTTAAAGCTAGGAAGTGCTGTAGTACTGTATACAGTACTGTTTAAAGAAAGATTTAACAGTCGGGGGGCAGCTGACCTTTTTATGCATATCTCGAGAACCGGACCACCTAGAAACTTAATTTTTTTAAAATTAAAGCTGAGAATCTGGGCCACCTAAGGGGCTAGCCGGGCGCCAGGTGGCATGTATAGAATCCGGGTAAAACCCGGCTAACCGGGCAATATGGCAACCCTACAAGTGACTAGCTATGTGTTCCCCCAAATCAGCTGACTGAGGTAACCACCTCGCTCTGCCTGTAGAGCTGACCCACCTACCAAGGCTGTCTCCCTCACAGTCTCATCCTGAGGCCAAATATAGCCAGATCCTACTGTGGTGGGAAAAGGGAATCCTCAC